>NC_081407.1:821782138-823217971 GCF_030272615.1 Cryptomeria japonica
TTGGTCATATAGCTACTAGATGTCCGGAAAAGGGATCAAGACAAAAGTTTAAGGAAAACAAAGGAAATTTCAATAATAAAGCCTATTATGTTAAGGATGATGTTGGCATTTTAGATGATGAATTAGATTATGAAGAAGGTGATTGTTTGTTTCTGGTAGAAAAGGATTCACCTAGGTTTGACATTTCTAAGACTATTGCTACTGCATTTCATGCTAGAAGAGATAAGAATGAATGGTTAATTAACAGTGGATGCTCAAATCATATGACTGGTGATAAGAGTAAGTTCATAAAGCTTGAGAAATATGATGGAGGTTTTGTTCGGTTCGAAGATGATCAAATAACACAAATTGTTGGAATTGGTTTGATTACTTTTGATGGAAAGCATAACACTAACAATGTATATTATGTGAAGGTTTTACATCATAAACTTTTGAGTGTTGGACAGAAGTGCGAAATTGGATATAATGTGGTTTTTCAGGATAATGGATGTGAGATCCAGAAGGAGTCCAAAATGGTTATTGCAGTTGGAAGAAGGACAAATGGAAATATGTATCAGCTAGAAAGAGATACAAGGCACTTCTTATATCTCAAATTTATGACATCTGGCTATGGCATTAGAGGATGTGCTATATCAACTTTGATAATCTAGTACAGATCAGTTTAAGGAGTGCAATGATAGATTTACCAAGATTGACCAAATTGAATAACAACATCTACAAGGAATTTCAAGTAGGAAAGCAAACAAAGAGCACATTCAGAGGGAAGGAATATTCATCCACTGAATTACTAGATTTGGTACACACAAATCTATGTGGTCTGGGTAGAACAAGGAGCTGGCAAGGTGTGAGGTATTTCATATTATTGATTGATGATTATTCTAGAATGAATTGGGTTGCATTTTTAAGAGATGACTCTAAGACATTAGAGAAATTCAAGATATTAAAGGAAAAAGTTTAGAATGAGGTTGATAAGAAAATCAAGTGTTTAAGATCTGATACAGGAGGATAATTTATTTATGATGAGTTTAATGATTTTTGTGAGAAATATGGAATTTAAAGATAGTTATTTGCTCCCGGACACCACATAAAAATGGTGTAGTAGAAAGAATGAACAAAACTATATAAGAGGCAACTAGAACTATGATGAAAGGAGCATAATTACCGAAAGTCTACTGGAGAGAGGCAATTCACACAACAGTGTATATTCTTAACAAAATTCAATACCAAAAGAAATATGGGAAGACATCCTATGAACTTTTCTATGTTAGAACTCTAAAAATGAAATATTTCAAAGTATTTGGAAGCAAGTGCTATATCCAGAGAGATGATAATCTTGAAAAGTTTGACAATAGAGTAGATGAAGGCATATTCATAGGCTAATCAAAAAAGAGTAAGGCATACCAGTGTTACAACAAGAGGCTGAATAAGATTGTTGAAAGTGCAAATGTTAAAGTTGATGAAAGTACTTCAAAAGATTCAGAGATATTGGCAGGATATGAATCTGAGGAGTCTGGGGAAAATAAAAAGGAAGAAGAGATTAAACGGGAATAAAATAATAATCAAGAAGGTTAGACATACACATCCAAGACCCCAAGATATGTTTAGAAGAATCATTTAGAAGATCAAATTATTGGAGATAAGAATAAAAGTATCATCACAAGAACAAGTCTTGCTATGTTTACTATCTGAAACTGAGCCAAAGACAGTAGAAGAAGCTTGTAATGATCAGAATTGGATTAAGACAATGAAAGAGAAGCTGGATCAGATTGAGAAAAATTATACATGGGAATCTGTCAAAGGACCGAAAGACAATAATATAATTGGAACTAAGTGGGTATTCTAGAACAAGATGGATGAAGATGGAAAGGTTGTAAGAAACAAGGCTAGGTTGGTTTACAAAGGTTATACTCCAATTGAAGTCATTAACTTTGATGAAACTTATGTCTTAGTTGCTTAGATAGATTAAATCGTGATGTTCTTGGAATTTGTAGCATTTAAGGATTTCAAGGTTTATCAGATGGTTGTGAAATTGACATTCTTGAATGGAGAATTGAAAGAAGAAGTTTTTATTAAACAACTGGAAGGTTTCAGGTTGAGAGATAATCTGAACATTGTTTGCAGATTGAATAAGGCCTTGTATGGACTGAAATAAGCCCCTAGAGCTTGGTATGGAAGGCTAGACAAGTACCTGATTGATCAAGGATTTCAGAAAGGTTCGGCTGACAATAATTTATATTTCAAGACTGATTTAGGTAAAATCCTAATTGTTGTAGTGTATGTTGATGATATAATCTTTGGAGGAAATGAAGGTATGTGTAGAAGATTTTCTAATGAGATGTAGAATGAATTTGAGATGTCCATGATTGGTGAGTTAAATTTCTTCCTCGGTTTGCAAGTTTATCAAAATGATAAAGGAATTTTCATTTCTCATTCCAAATACATCGAGGAGTTGTTAACAAAGTTTGGATTGGAGAACTCCAAACCGATGTGTACACCTATTATCATCAGATGCAAGTTAACCAAAGATAATAAATATCATAAGGAAGATGCAAGTTAGTACAAGTCAATTATTGGAGGACTATTATATTTGACTGCTACCAGATTGAATATCATGTATGCAATTTGCCTAGCAACTAGATTTTAGTAAAAACCAAAATAATCACATGTTATGGTAATAAAAAGGATTTTTAGATAACTGAAATTCATAGAAGAGTCTGGTTTGTTGTATCCTAGGAACTCAAATGTGAGATTTTGCCAACATCAAGAGCTCAATGAAAAGTGAAAAATAGAGAGATGAAATATAGGACAAGAATAAATTGCATTCTCATCAATAGATAAATGATCAATAGATCAATAGTTGTTCATACAATGAATATGAGCCTGCATATATAGGCAAGGCTATATGGATATTTGAGCACACAAACATCACATGTGGCTCAATAAGAAACAAGGGTAGGTAAGAAATAGGTGTGGTAGGTAAGAGAAACAATACAATTCCACATGAGGCAGATCACCCATCGAAGGTGGAATTATCACTCCACAATAAGTAGATATGATAAAGTAGTAACAAGATCACACCATAAAAAGTGGAAATTCTCCTACACACACTATCCCAATGTGGCAAAAACACCCAAGTGTCTCATACCCAGACTACTATGAAATGCATTTCCTAAGTAAACTTAAATAAGGTGTAATAATATCCATGATGAATAATTATTTACACCATCACTCCCTTAAGTGCAACTAAGGGGAATGCACTTAAGTCTACAATGCAACTAAGCGATGCAAGATGGGTCCCAGTTATGAGGCCATGTTGGGTACCCATGTACAAATGCAAATGCATGAAAACCAATGCAATAAAATCTCTCACAAAGCGGGGAAAGAGAGAAAACCCCAATGGGAAAAAACCCTCCCCCAAAAGAGAGATGAAAACTATACAAGAGAACTCTAATAGAAGTATGTGAGGAAAAAAACCCCATGTGAGGAAAATGCCCCCCCAATATGAGAGAAAAAGAGAAGCTAGGTAGCCCTCCCTCAATGTAGAATCTTCACCAATGATAGAAGCTCAATGATGTATGAAGAAACTGCTCCACGAACAACATTCCTCCCCCTAGGAAGAAACAAAACCAAAGGTGTATCCATGAAGTCTCCCCAATAATGAAGGGAAGATGTATGAACAAAACCTCATGATGAATGAAATCTCTAAAAAATTCTCAAGTTTCCCCAAGTCAAAGATGAAAGATACCCCTTCCAAATGTGGTAAACTACTCCACATTGCTGAAAAAAGACACTCCAAGATCTAGTGGAGATGAATGTAGAACATGTCCCAAAGACTCACATGTCTCCTCAAAACATAAAGAGACCTCCTCCAACTGTTGTACATATGTATCCACAATCATGTCAACCTCGAAAGAATGATCATGTAGAGAATGAACAAGAGGGTTGGAGTGTTCCCTCACAACAATCAAAGAAGGATCATCTTCATGAAAGAGAAGATGAATATTGTTGTGGTTGTGAAGTAATGTATCTGCAGCTGCAACATAAACACTCAATAGATCATTACAAGAATGGTTAGGAAATTAAAAACAAATAAAAGATAAACCATGACAAAGCTACCTATCGCCTCCTAAGAGATGCAAGTGTGGATTTGATCTCAGATCTGGATAAGCAATCCTAGTGACTTGACTACACCTAAACAGAGGATTTGAAATGATAATGATATGCAAACTAGATGAGATTGATTATGCTAGATTGATCCAAGAGTCTAATTAAGCTAATGATATGCATGATTAAGCTATGATGATGATTCAATTAAACTAGAAAAGAGATTGATTAAGCTACATGATTCAAGAATTATGCTAGAAAATGATTAAATTAAGCTAGATCTAAGATGCAATTGCCTATAATAATAATGCTTAAATGATATGCTAGAATGGATATGCCTATAGTAGCAATACCTAAATTGACATGAGATGGGATCCTTTGTGCTCCAAAATGGGAGATATTTATAGATTTCCAAGGCCAAGGGTGAGATGGCAGGAATCAATGGTCAAGATTGAGTCTGAAGATATCAAGGGTGAAATTGGAGGAGGTTGGAGAAGAGGTTGGAGGGAGGGACACTTGTCATCTCTATGGTGACAAGTGTCAAGGAGCCTTTCTCATAAGAGGGCAAGTGTCCAAGGGAGGAGACGTGGAAAAAGTGCCATGTGTCTCAAGGGGAGAATATCCACACCATGGGAGGTAAGGATAAGGAGGTTAGGATATGCAAGATAGGATAGGGTTAGTTAAACCCAAGGTCAGGTAGAATGGATTAGGTTAGAAGGTGGTTAGGTTAGGTGGTTAGAAGTTAGGAGGCATGTGGGTAATTTGAATTTAAAAATTCAAATAATAGGAAAAGACTAATTAACTTTCAACAACTCATAAATTGATTTGTTTTAATTAATTAGGGGATTAGAAGAATTGAATCAAATGGGGGGAGGATTAATTAATTTGAATTAATTAATCAAAGGGAACCATTGAGATGAACCTATTAAATAAATCCTTAGATTTATTAATAAGTAGATGAAAGGGATTTAATCAAATTGCTAATGAATTCAATTAAACTTGGAAGGGTGATTAATTAAATTATTGCTTATTTAATTAATTATCTTCAGGCCATTTTTAGGCGTATACATTTTGTCCCTCTTTGAAGCGAGTTGTGATGATGCGTTGATTCAAAGAATAATCTCATTTTGATAATGATATAGGATGCCCCAAACATTGATTGATAAATTGCAGTACAATGATGCCCCCTCAGGAGATCAATTGAGATAATTGACTTTTGGAGTGTTTGGATCGCTGCGAAATTGATTTCCCAATTAGAAATGATTTGACTTTTGCAAGTGTGATTGATGAAAGTGCAAGTTCTCCGATCCCTATGATGTGGTTCTGGATGTGATGATTGATAAATCTTGATTGATTAGATTGATAAGATCAAGATTTAGTTTGGTTTCAGGAATGAAACCTCCTATATAAGACAAAGATGATCAAAGCATTTGGTTTCAGGAATGATATATGTTGTATAAGACTTGATCGAAACGTCTGGTTCTAGGAGAGATACATCATGTATAAGACATGATAGAATAGATCAAATGAGATTGATTATAGAATTGATAAGATTGATTGGATAAAGAACTGACAGTTTGTTGATATCATGTTGTAGGTGTATATGGTGAAAGTAGAAACAATTTGGCCAGGTAGAGTGACAGAGTCATGGGATAATAAAGACTGACTCGGGAAATGAGGGCTAGGGCTAGGGCTAGGGCAGTCTATAAGATAGACCATGAGGGGAAAACATCCTCATTGTCATCCACACATCTAAGAGATCAGAGTGCAGAGAGAGAATAGAGCAGCAACAGTCAGCAGCGATGGCATTGGTTCATAGATTCAATTGCGTTCACCAATTTTAGAGGCCACCAGATGCAGGAGAGCCGGTGAGTACCATAGAACCTCCATGTACTTTGTTATATTAAATGTTGTCATAAATGCATGTTAGGTAGCATATTTAATGTTTTTTAGATATGTCAAGCAGGGGTAAAAAAATGCTAAGGCACGTCTATGCTGGTGCCAGGTGCGTCTAGGTTAGCTAGGTGCATTTGTGTTTGTGCCAAGCATGTCTATGAATGCAAAGGCATCTATGTCAAATATGAGCACATCTGTGTTGTGCAGGCATGTTTATGCTATATGGGTGTGTCTGTGTAGAGTAGAGGAACGTCTATGTATGTCAGGCGCATCTATGTAGAGCAGACGCGTATGTGTAGTATGTAAGCACGTTTATGTCATGAAGGCGCGTTTATGTCTTCTAGGCCAAATCAACAGTTCTGTGATGAACATACACTATCAATTGGATAAGATGCTGAGAAGATACACTCAAGTAGGTTCTCTATGGAAGATTAGGATAGCAGATAGGGCTAGGATTGACAATTATGTGATAGAACATACGTTGCCAATTAGGAAACTACTCAAGAGGATACACTCGAGCAGAGGTCCTAGGGTAAGATAGATCGAGGCACTTTGTGATGAACAGGGAATGCCAAGACATAGTCCTTTGTGATGAACAGGGAGTACTAAAATGAGCAGCACTCTGTGATGAAAAGGGAGTGCAAAAGAAAACGTAGTACTTTGTGATGAATAGGGAGTACCACTATGATAAACAACAACACTTTGTGATGAACATGGAGTGTCACTAGGATAGAATACCGTAAGCACTAGGATAAAAAGTATTTTGGAGATGAGGGCTAGACACGTGGCATGGGACATGATGAGATGGATAGGATTAGCATTACTAGCAGTAGTGGCAAGAGTGATCAGTGGGTTCCTATGTCCAGATAGGGTGACACAAGGACTGGCTGTGGGTTGCGGTAGCACACTAGAGACACTGGTGATACAACATACTAGATTTGCATGGGGACCATGTCTACTAGCACATTTGTATTATGAGCTTCATCAATTTGTATACCATGGATAAGAAGGATTGGGCTGTAGAGTGACATTGTTGTAGGTGTGGGCTTATGAGCATCTGCCAATGACATAATCGATTCATTTAAGAGGTAGGGGCCATGGGCACAGTTTTGTGCATTTATATGATATGATTACATCTCAGCCATGGATCAGGAGATTAGAGTACTAGCGCAGGATCATTGATGAGATTGACACTGTAGTATGGAGGTTGTACCAAGAGTGTGAGGAGTGGGAGGATGATGCAGTGGAGCTGCCATATACATTTCAGAGAAGGTATCTGATTAGGCAGACACCATATGTGCTTGAGAGGCAGTTGGTGGACAGGGTGGGCAAGCAATTCAGTAGGATACAGTGGATGCTATAGGGTTCCGGGATGTATGCTCAGATAGTGAGGGATCAGGCACACTTCAGGCCATTGTCATCATATGATCAGGCAGTGATGCAGCTGGTAGAGATGATTCCCTTGCCTTGGGATATGTGGCCAGAGATAGAGGATGTAGGGATGGATGCAGAGTATACTGGATATTGGGCTCAGCATCCGTTTCCATGGTTGACGGACCCAGGGGAGCTGATAGATGGAGATGGTGGAAATGATGGGGATGATGATGGAGATGGCGGAGGTAGAGACCGATAGAGGAGGCGGGGTGTAGTAGGAGAGAGGAGAGTGGCTCCACGGAGGGAGGGTGGAGAGGAGAGACAGGCTTAGTAGGCTCACATAGTGAGGGGTAGAGGTGGATTAAATTTATAGGTGCTAGTAGTACAGGGTCCCAGACAGGTACAGGGATAGGGACAGGGCTAGGGGAAGCCACAGGAGCAGCCACAGGGTGAGGGGGGAGAGGAGGAGGATTAGTTGCTGGAGTTGAGGGAGATCTACCAGGATCTCAAGCGAGAGAGGGATAGGCTAAGGAGACAGCTGAGGGAAACTGAGCAGGAGAGAGATCGCGCTATCCAGCATTATACGAAGGCTGAGACAGCATTGAGGGTAGGGAGACAGGCATCAGAGGACACAGGAGATGGATATGCCTATTTTCTACGAGCTAGGGAGGAGATAGGTTACTGGTGAGACCTGTACTATGGAGTCATGCCACCAGAGCAGTGGGCTAGGAGCTTCTGTAGATCATTGTGGACAACGATGACCACTAGAGGGAGGGATAGGAGATAGACATTGAGCAATGGGGTCATTGATCCTCCACCACCACCAGACAGAGGGAGCAGGAGAGATGATCCTGGGGCAGATCCTTCCAGGGCTCAGACTCCGTCGAGGCTAGGCAGCTCCATGGGAGGGAGTTCATCATAGCCTTAGAGGGCTCCCTATGTATCAGTTTTGTACCATTTTGTATGATGACACCTTCGGCTGATTGTAGCCATATGATTTTGACATCATTGTATCATGACACTTATGATTTTAATATATATGACATGATTCATCTTTGCGGTAGCTATATGCATGTGTACCTATGTGATGAGATGTTTCATGATATATATTTCTATGTGATGGTTATGATATGGATGCAAATATGTACATGATGGAATGCAATATATTTGTTTTTTATGTTTTTTAAATGTTATACCAATGCCAATGTGAATGTATGAAATGCAAATGAATATGATAATGCAAATAACTATTTACATGATGAGAATGTAAAATGTGCTAACATGTGTTGTGTGCAGGATGTGATGCAATTGTGATATCTATATGTATGTATGAAATGCTTATACGTGGTAATGCAGGTGCAAACTGCATAAAATACAAATGTTTTTGGTGTGTCATTATACTCAGTCGTGTGATAGCAGGCCAAATGGACTCAAGTAGGACAATGGAAGTCAGTCAAGAAAGGGGGATGGAAGATAGAAGATATGAAAGTGAAAGAGTTTCTTGTGTGTTATCATCATTGAGCTTTATTATGGCAAGTAGGTTATGACAATTGAGGCATATGTTCGACCCAAAAAGTCATAGAATTACTAAGAGACAATCCACAGATAACAAATAAAAATAGGTAACGATACCCCATCCTCACCTTCCTAGTCAAAGACATCCTGGAAAGGCTAAAAGACATGTCACCAAAAAGATAAAATCAAAAGAAAACTAAGACTCGACACCAACATCCACTGTAGTCCTCAAGTTTAGTGTCTCTTGTCACTTGTATAAGTCTATTTGATTGTGGTCACAATGTTTACTTTCACAAAAGGATAGATAGCACTTAACCATAATGTTGTCTGAGTCTATTGAAAGATTTGATTTATTGAAGCCCATTGTTGCTGCTTTGTCTCATCTGAAACTGATTGAATCCATGCAACTGATACTTTATTGCAGAGAAGACGAAACTTTATTGCAGATCAATGATACAAATGTTGCTTTATTATGGATTGTGCGTGGATAGACTGAAGAAAAGTGGAGGAAACTATACTCCTTGAAATATGTGATGCTCTCAATTCCACACCCATCACTAGACGTAGGATTAGCCTTAGCCACAGATAGGATCTGATTTATTATGGATGGAAAGGGTGAAAAGGGGGTTATTATGAATGGCTAACCAATCTTAGGTAGATCAACAACAAGCCATGATGGGAATGGGTAAGTTTATTATGGATGAATAGGCTGTGAGTGTGTGCAAAATGGAAGGATGATATTAAAGAGCAATGTCTCTACACATGGCGCTGGTGACCCATTTTTCACCATGGTACCTGCCCAAGGCACCATCGAAGTGGTTTTCACTGTTGGATGAAATGTTTTTTCTTTACTTTTTTTTTTTTCAATTTTTTTTGTGTCACAAGGCGCCTGTTTGCCTGGTTTTCACCAAGTAACGATTTTTTATGTTTATATTTTTTTTGTATTTTTGATATTTTATGATATTTTTTGTATTTTTGAATTAGGATACTTTGAAGAGCTATGTGTAAAACATGCGAAGGTGCATGTTGTTAATAGGATCCTCCAAAGGTTCACCCTCTGTGGTTGAGAGCTGATATGCACCAGATCCATATGTTGTTGTGATGATGTAAGGACCAAGCCAGTTTGGTTCAAACTTGCCCTTCTTCTCTCCCTCTTGCTGATTTTTAGGATTTTCTCTAAGAACTAAGTCACCTACCTAGAATTTGCAAGGCTTGACTTTATGATTGTAGCTAAGAGTCATTTGTTGTTGATAAGCCTTGAGATGATTAAAAGAAGTTTGTCTTTGTTCATCTGATAGTTCAAGTTCCTATAAGCAAGAGACCCTGTAGTCTTCATCACTGATGATGTTTTGCAAAGAGACTCGTAAAGAGGGTAACTTGACCTCAATAGGCAAGATAGCTTCAGCGTCGTAGACAAGTGAATAAGGTGTAGCTCCTGTAAGTGTGCGAACGCTTGTACGGTAAGCCCAAAGTGCGAGGTTAAGTTGGATATGCCAATTGTGACCGACGTCATCGACTATCTTTTTTAGGATTTTAAGAATGGTTTTATTTGACGCATCAGCTTGGCCATTACCTTGGGGGTAATAAGGTGTGGATAAACGATGGGTAATATGGAAGCGATCACAAAGTTCATGAACATCCTGATTTTTGAAGGGACACCTGTTATCGGTGATGAGGGAAACAGGAATAACGTATCGACAAATAATGTAGTTGAGAATGAATGTAGCAATTTGTATTCCAATGACTTGTGTAAGAGGCACAACTTCAATCCATTTGGTGAAGTACTTTGTGGTGGTGATGATGAATTTATGGCTATTGGAGGAAGGAGGGTGAACCTTGCCTATGAGATCAAGTCCCCATTGGAAAAAGGGCCAAGGGTTTGCAATTGGTTGAAGTTCTTGTGCGGGTGCATGAATGAGGTCTTCGTGAAGTTGACATTGCTTACATTTTTTGACAAACTGATGAGTCTTTTTCCATATTGGGCCATAAATATCCAGTCCTGATGAGTTTCTTGGCTAAGGTAGGACCACTAGAATGTGGACCACATATCCCTTCATGAACTTTGTGTAATGCAATCTGAGCTTCGTCCCTTTCTAAACATCTAAGAAGAGTGTCATCTAGACCTCGACGATATAGGATATTGGCTAAAATGACAAATTGGGAAGATTGGCGTATGAAAGTGCGATGTTGGTTGTTGGGTAAGTCAGGAGGAAGAGTATTATTGCGTAGGTATGTGAAAATGGAACCATATAACTGGGAATCAGGACCAACGACACATATCATCTCAGTAGGAGTGATCTCATATGAGGAAACCAAAAGGTTATCCACCAAGAACTCATAGTGGGTTTCATTCTATGGTAGATCGATCAATGAAGCAATTGTAGCCATGGCATCTATGGCTCGATTCTGCTCTCTTGGTATCTACTCAAAATCTAACTTCGCAAAATGTTGTTTCAGGTCATCCACCATTATTTTGTAAGGCATTAATTTTTCATCTTTAGTTTGGTAGTCATCAGTTGCTTCATGAATTACAAGTTTAGAGTCCCCAAAAACATGAAGTTCCTGGATCTTCCACTGAACTGCAACCTGTAATCTAGTTGTTAATGCCTCATATTTTGCTATGTTATTAGTGCAAGGAAATGATAATTGATATGATTTTGGTATGGAATCCCCTTGAGGTGTGATGAAGAGGATGCTAGCTCCTACACCATGCTGTGTGTATGAGCCATCAAAGTATAGTTGCCAAGGCTTTGTGTAGGATACTGTTAAGATGGATTCATCTGGAAATTCTGAAGTTAGAGGAGAGTCATCTATCATAGGATCATCTGCTAATTGATCTGTGATAGCTTGTCCTTTTATTCCTTTTCTATCCACATACTTAATGTCGAATTCACTCAGGAGCATCACCCATTTGGCTAGTCGACCAGTAAGCATTGCTTTGTTGATAAGATATTTCAATGGATCGATCCTTGTGACCAACTTAGTTTTATGAGTTAGCATATAATGTCATAATTTCTATGAAGTGAAGACCACAATGAGGCATGCATGCTCAATGGGTGTGTAGTTTATCTCATATCCCACCAAAGTGCGACTAATGTAGTAGACTGCCTTTTCTTTTCCCTCAGCATCTTGTTGTGCTAAGAGTACCCCCAGTGTTGTTGAGGTAGCGGATATGTATAGTAATAGGGGTTGATCTGGAACTGGTGGCATCAAGACTGGCGGATTCAGAAGATAATCTTTGAGTATCTGGAAAGCCTGTTGACATTTATCATCCCATTTGAATTTGATGTTTTTGTGTAGTAAATGCTGAAAAGGATGACATTTATCCGCAAGTTGTGCTATGAATCTTCGTATGGACTGGAGTCTCCCTTGCAAAGATCAAAGTTGATTGACATTTCTTGGTGGTTGCATCTATAGGATGGCCTTGACTTTTTCTAGATTGGCTTCAATTCCTCTTTTTGAGACAATGCATCCTAGGAGCTTCCCAGAGGTTACTCCAAAGACACATTTCTTGGGGTTTAATCTTACTTTGTACTTTTCCAACCGATCAAAAATGACTAAAAGTATGTCCAAATGTGTATCTCTATCTATTTATTTTCCCAAAAGGTCATCAACATAATCTTCCATAGTAACATGTATGAGATCATGAAAGATAGTAGTCATGGCTCTTTGATATGTAGTGCTTGCATTCTTGAGCCCAATGGGCATGACATTCTAGCAGAAAGTTCCCCAAGGACAAGTAAATGTTGTTTTGTGCTGATCCTCAGATGTGATTTTTATTTGATTATAGCCAGAGAATCCATCCATTAAAAATAACATCGCATGACCTGCTGTGAGATCTTCGATTAGGTCAATATTTGGTAATGGAAAATCATCCATAGGACAAGCTTTGTTGATGTCTCTGAAATATGTGCATATTTTGATGCTACGATCTAGTTTGCTGATAGGTACTAAGTTGGAAATCCACTCAGGATAGTCAATTGGGCATATGAATTTGACATCCAATAACTTTTCAGGCTCCACTTTGACTAATAATGCCACTTGTGGATGCATCTTTCTTAATTTCCATTTCAGTGGTTTTGCCGCTGATTTGACTGTCAAATGATGCATTACCAAATCTGGATCCAGTCCAGGCATATCAGTGTATGACCATATAAAATTGATTTGTCACTCTGTGAAGAAACTTATGAACTTTGATCTTTCTGTCTCTGTCAGAGAATGTGCTAGGAATATGTTATGTGGAATTTCGTTTGTACCAATGTTTTTTTTTATGGTCTCCTCTACCAACATAGATGATTTTTCTTCGTATGATGTCGGGAGAATGTCAAGCCTTCCATCTTCAGGTGCCTCAAAGAGGTTTTTGCCCTCTGATACGTCCTTTCTTTTTACTTTTTTGGGGTCAGACAGTGCCACGGCGTGGTTTCCACCATAAGACCCTTGATTTGTTTTTATTTTTATGTTTTTGCGACTGGAAGGCCCAACACCCTCACCAAAATATGCCACGCTATTGAGTTCTATAGTGTATCCTGCCTTATGGTCCCCCGGGGGAAGATCATCTTGTATGCCTAGATAGTCAATAAAGGCTTCATCATTTTGGAAAATGTCGAACTGTGGAGGTCCTACATGCTCCCATTCAATAAGTTGGTGGTGAACAAGGGGAAGGCCTTTGATGTCTTCAAAGTTAGCGGGACTAAGGGTGAAGATGCAGTTATACTCAAGTATGTCGAGGTAGTTATCGGGGTCATCATTGGCACTCTCCTCATTTGTCTCGATCTTGAATGAATCCAAATTGTCATCACTAGTAGCACATTCCGGGACAGGTGTTCTCATTCTTCGCAATTTTGACCTAGGAGCTAGAGGCAAGGACTGTGTGGGATCTTGAGGGGTTACCTCTTGACCAACCTTCAATTTTCTATAAAATTCCTCTTCTTTTGTGGGTTCACCTGGTTCTCTGAATGTCTCGGTGAGTTCATTTATAGTCACTGGAGGATTTGTCTGAATCTCATTCCCATTCATTGGAGTCTGTGGAATAGCGATTCTCTTGTTGAATTTTGGCAACTTTGATTTGTAATGCTTCTCCTGTCTTTTGAGTATTGATTTTGGAAGACATGAAACCAAGTCCTTTTGAGCTTTCCTTTTTGAATGTCAATTCAGGTTGTAAAGGTTCAATGATGCCTTCCTTTCTTAAGCCAAGAGGACTTTTGCCATCATACCCAAATGTTTGTAGGATCTTGAATCCTTTACCATACTTTTCACATGGTATGTTGATGTGGTCTTGTGTATCATTTTCAGGGTCTTTGTAAAGAATTTTGTATAAGTCTTCTTCTTCCACTTCACCCCACTTTTGGAAGATAGTAGGATCCCATTTGAGTATAATGATGGATACCCATTTAGAAGGATGTGGTTGTCCATATTCTTTTGGTGAACTCATAACTTGCTGTAAGCACATGGTTTGATTCAAAGTGTATTCACCTATGCCCTTGTCTTGAAATTTCCCTTTAAGCTCACCTTGTTTTGATGTTGAAGGTTTTAATGATTCAGAATCAATGTATGCAGAAGAAGGGACAACTTCCCTATTACTTGGAATGATCGTCTCAGTTTTTAGTCTCAAGTTATTGCAGTATATGAATGGATTAGGATCACCATTAACTGTTATTTCAACTCCATTGTGAGGAAACTTAATGTATTGGTGGTATGTAGATGGGACTGCCCTCATTTCATGAATCCAAGGACGCCAGGTAGTAGTATATTGTATGTGAGATCCAGGTCTAGGACTTGACAAACCACATCCTTTGTAACTGGCCCAACTTTGAGAGGCAAGGTGATTGTGCCTTTGGATGAACGTTCTTCATCATCATATGCCTTGATGGTAATTTTGTTTGTAGAATTCATAGCTTTGTCTGAATATCCCAATTGTTTAATAGTGCTCAATGTACAAATGTTTAGACCTACTCCTCCATCTATCAAGACTTGTTTTATTCGATGTTTGTGTAGGAAGGCTTCAATGTGTAAAGGTGCATTATGTGGCTGACTTACGGAGGCGTCATCGGCTTCTGTGAATGCAAGGGAGTGTGGAATGGATAGGTATCCCACCATGGCTTGAAACTGGTCCACGTTCATATCAGTGGGGATATAAGTGTCTCTCAAGATTTTGTCAAGAATAGCTTTATGTGCAGGGGATATGCGTAAGAGCTCGAGGATGGAGATAAGTGCGGGTGTCTTCCCTAACTGTTCTACAAGGTCATACTCAGGCTTGGCTGATGAGGAAGTGGTATTTTTAGATGGAGCACCTTGCAAAGTGAATTTACCTCGTTGTAACATTACATTCAGAGGTAGGTTCGGAAGAAGATCCAATGCCTTTTAGGACAATCTTGGGTCTTTGGGTAGAACTTTCTGGCGTTTTGTCCTTGATGATAATGGTAGAGATATAATTGTCCATCAAAATGTGATTGATAGTTGAATCATAGTTATAAGATGCTCTGGTATAGTTGGTTTGGTCATCTGTGGCTTTAACTTTTCCCTTGTCATGTTTTGGGAATGGTTCGTTAAACATTTCATATTCTTGATTGGATGAGTGTCCTTCAATCTCAATGTCACCTCTATCAATGAGATCTTGTATGATGTTCTTCAATTGATGACAATTTTGTATCTTATGACGCTTGCTCTTATAAAATTCACAATACTCATCATCATTCCACCAATTTGGTTTGACCTTTGGCTCATATGGAGGCAAATCTGGAATTGTTATTATTTTGTTTGCCACTAACTTCTTGAAAACTCACTCAAGTGGTTCTCCCAATGGGGTGTACTTCCTTCATGATTTTAAAGTTGTTTGAGTATTCCCTTGATTGTTTGTAGAGCTTGATCCCAAGAAAACAATTTTAGGTTGCACTATATTGGCATCCACAACACCATCATTGACTGTGTTCTTGTTTTTATTCCAAAATCTTGGCTTGTCTTTTCCTTTATAGTCCTCTTTGTTTTCTTTGAATATCTTAATGACTCCTTGTTCAATTAGGACCTTCTTTTTTGCTAGGCCTTTTTCAATGACATCCTTGAAGGTGGACAAAAAAGCTTTTCTTAAGTCATAGCCAATGTCTTTGTTAACATTCTGAGTGAACATCTCTACCATTTGTTTTTGTGGAATTTCACAAGAGCATCTGCTGGCTAGATTTCTCTATCTTTGTAAAAATGATGAAAAAGACTCTCCATCCTTTTGCTTGGTGTTGCACAAAGTAGTGACTGATATGTCTATCTCTATGTTGTATGAGAAATGTTGAATAAAATCCTCTGCTAAGTCACCCCATGACTTAATTCCAAGTGAGAGTTGGGAGAACCATTCCATAGCTTGACCACCTAAGCTTTGTGGGAATAATCTCATCAAATATGTCTCTTCTGCTGCTACCTCAATGCAAGCTATGAAAAACTATCTTATATGTGCCTTAGGATCCCCTTTCCCTCTATACTTATCAAACTTAGGTGTCACGAAATGTGTAGGAAATGGAAGCATTGGAATGCTTTTGTCAAATGGATAGGGACATATGTTTCTCATTGTGTAAGTTGGCTTTGGTGTATTTATGTCCTCCATTTTCTTTTGTAAGTCCTTAATTTGCTGCTCCAAATTGTTCTTAGATGGAGAGTGACTTCTTGGACCATACCCCATGCTTGAGGCATCGGGTGGAGGAGGAGCATGTTGCATATATGGATGATATTGATCATACACATGTTCATAGGGAGGAGGTCTATAATGATGTTGCGTATATGGACCACTTGGTATAGAGTCATGATGAGGAATGGAATATTTGTTTTGTCCTTGTATACCATACTCTACAGGAATGTCATGAGTTTGTTCTAGTGTGTTGCCCCCAAATCTGATGTGGGGTTTCCTTGTGTCCAAATTTTGATCATTCCTTTGGATATCCAATTGCTTTAGTGGTTGGTCCTTAGCATTGGCATGTGATTGAGTATATTTTTCTGCATAAGACTTCCATAATGGTTTGTGAAGGTGAGTATCATATGCTTGACCATGTGTATGTGGGACCTCTGGTTTTTGAAACAAAGATGATGGTGATTCAGGCACCATATGTGGTCCTCTATTGCCTCCACTATTAGGCCTCCTTTGATCCATGTTGAGGTGAGGTTGTTGCAAAGGTCGATTTTCCATTATTTGAGACATGTCAAAATCATGAGGGATCTTGGATCCTCTTTGTGCCATCACTTGTAAAAGTCTTATCTATCTCTCCTCATTATTTCCTCAACCAATTGATTGAAATGGGGATCCATAATGGAGTCTTCTACTTCTACTAAATGTACTGAAAAGTTGTCCATATTGTCATTGTGTGTATCATTGTTGTTTGTAGTGTCCATGTTCTCAATATTTGGAATGTTTCTATAGGCATCCATGTCAGGTAATGTGGTATGATAAGAATTGAAAAAGACATCATTATCATACTCATAAGAACTCATGTTTACGCACTCTTGAGCATCTTTAGCTTCTCTCCTAGATTTTTAGGAACAGGTTTTTGTTAGGTCCTGGAGACAACTGAGAGGGGGGTGAATCAGTTGTCTAATAAATTCAATTGAAAAACCATTTAACCAACTTAATGCTTAATACCACTATAAGTATGCCAGTAGACAGTGTTAACAGTAAATTGCTATATCGGTAAAGATTAATGCATGAAACATAAACATAAAGTCATCCACAACACATAACACCAATATTTGTACGTGGAAACCGTGTAAGGGGAAAAACCATGGTGGGAAACCTTACCCACAATCAGATGATACTACTATAGATAGTAAGTGTACATAAATGGGGTCTGCACATGCAAAAAGGCCAACAACCTAGACCTCACCGCTCAATCACAAAATGGGAGTCACACTGACTACAGTTGGATGGTTAAATCCAATAAGAATGTACTGCACAAAATAGCATCTTCATATGCTGGATTCAGTACCGGTGTAATGTTGATATGCTTCTACAAAAAACTAGCTTCACCTTTAAATGATGTCTTTGTGTATACCTCTACTTTATCTCGCATATACCTTCTCACAATCCTTTTTCGCATTCCACATTCAATCTTACAAATAAGATCTTACATTTATACCATAACCTAAGACCAATTTTAATAGGTCGGCTCTACAAGATATTATAATAAAAACATTTTACAAACAATATAATATCTGATGCAATAACCGATTGAACATGTCGGCTTAATGCATTTACAACAATAATAAATCATCTCCATAGCGTGCCATGCTGATCTGGAAAAGATAAACCTGTCGATGTAACCCTAGGTAACCTTGGACCTATTTGCCGGTAAAAGCAAATATGTAAATATGAATATACCAATGATTAATTCTTCAAAACAAAGTGTCCACATGATGTCTTCGACATTACCAAGTGTCTTCCATATCATTCCAGGTGTCGGTGAACATTATATCCTGCCGGTGAACCATATACCAGTAACTGTGCAATAGTTACTTGCTTGCCGGTGAATGCTGTTGGATCTCCAAAGTGCTAGTGTTTTAGTAGGTGTTGACATCAATGACAAAACCATACCAAAATACCATCAATCTCCCCCTTTGGCATTGATGGCAACACAAGATGGAAAAACCATCAAAGTGCCAAAACAGAAATGCCAAATACCAAAAATCAACAATCTCTCCTAAACAACAAACTCTCCCCCTGGGAGCAACATGTGTTTATCCAAAGATTTTCAATACCAATCTCTCCCCCTTTGACATCAAATGCCAAAGTTATAATAAAACCAAGTTCATATACAAAATACCAATCAATTCAATATACCAACCAATACCAATCAATATAAACTACTCCCCCTGAGAAGTAGCTTCCTCATCAAAGACCGGAGTAAAAGATTTCCCTTTTAATTCTGTCGGTTGATGATAATCATCAACTGTCTAAGTCTGTATCAGTGGTGATATGACTCCAAGCTGATCTCTAAGATATTCAAAAGTCTCCTTAGGCAAAGGTTTTGTGAAAATATCTGCAAGTTGTTCTTTAGTATTCACATAAACCAGTTTTATCTCCTTTTCTTCAACTTTTTCCCTTAGAAAATTCAGTTTGATAGAAATATGTTTTATTTTAGAATGTAATATGTAATGCCCACCAAAATACCCTAGAGAAATATAGCTAAAAACATGCTAATTTAATTTTTTTTTAAACAATACAACACATAACATAACTTAAGAAATGCAGTGAGCACACAACAACACTTAAGTGTTATGAACATAGAATAATTCACTCAAGCTACTCAAACAATTACGCAATCAGAATACAATAAATCATTACTACTAACTCCCTAAGGTATCTCAACATCATTACTTAATCTACCTATATAAGGAATAAGCATTTACTTTCTCCCAGTTCAATACCTCATAATCTTAATCATTATACACACATAGGTGCAACATAGAAATACCTAACACTCATGATATGCAATCTATTTAATCTTTCATTTAACATGAGATTCTATCTTTCAATGCACATCTATTTCCCTTTTCACTTAGATTCATTTTATACACCAAGTCCAAATGTTCCTATTACCTTTAACCAACCTTCGACTATGGACATCACCATTCATATATCAGGATTAACCCTTACATTGCATTAACATAATTTCCATTTACGATTAACTTCCACATAATCATTTATGATTTTATGCTTCTAGCATACTTATTACTTCATCATGATTCCTAAAGTACATAAGGCAATACTCACAAACCATTTAACCCATAGCTCATTTAATACTCATAAAATCTCTTACACTATATCAACTAACCAACAATCATCTCATTACAAATCAAGTAACTACAGGAATTCATCTCAACACAAACTAAGGTACAATATCCTAATTCCATAACAACTAATAGCATCCACCAAATGGCAATATAATTCTTAAACTATAACACATGATACATTCTAATACTTTCCTAAAAGACAAGCATTCATTTTACCATCTACCCATACACTTACTAGTAATTTCCATTAATAATATTAGCAATTCATTCACTAAGAAGATCCATACAATATTTCATAAGGAACCTTCAATCACACCCCAATCATTATAAGATTTCAATTCAATCATTAGGTCACTGTCTACGAAATATGATACTATAATTTCAAATTCTTTAATCACAACTCATAAACATGTGCTAAGATATCTTCCAACATTACTCAAACTCATACATCCTATCAAGACATAACATTTCTTCTACTTAAATCATTAGTTAAAGACATCATTTCAAATCTAATACCATTATCATAACATTTACCCGATTTACTTTTAACATGGCTCATCAAGAATACAAAATACATCATTTCATTTTAAACAACAATACTTATCCACATCTCATGCATCCATTTTATTTAATATAAATATGTTACAATACAACTCAAGGTTCATCATTACAATCACATACCATAACCAAAAGCTATTACTATAACTAGAACAACATAATCATTTCTCATAAACATGATCTCTTTTACAACCATTATATAAGAATTTCATTACATAAATCACAGAACCATTTACATTCTTGCTTCAATTATTATCCATGAACAATCTGAAGAAGCATCCTCATCCACACAAGAAGAATCCAAAGACAGGAACATCCCAATGGTTTAAAAGCACCAACCACCCAACCATGTGGAACCAAAGGAACCACCCCCCATGCTAGGAGATGACACAAGGTCCCAACACACATTCTACATCTAGGCTAACACTCAAAACCAAAGCGACTAACCAACAAGGACTCTCAAGCAAGAACTCACACAGAGCCACAAGAACAAACTCCTAGAGGCATAAAACTCATTAGGACATAAATGCATCCAATAAGCATAATCATAAATCATAAAGGGAGAACACATGTAGGAGTGGAGTGTCATCACATGCCATCCTCATAACATAATAACACGAGGCACTAGCCTAATGGACATGTGGAGCCATCTCAACCTATGAGAGACCAAGGGAGATTAGCTTACCATCTTCACGGCCTTCTCATGCTTATCCTAAAACATCCTCCCTAGGACATAAGTCATGAGGCTCAAAAATATTCATTATCTTGTTTAAGTGAGTTATAATTTTCCCATCCCAATTAATTCATTGTCAATGTTATCACTTTCTTACAAATCATCGAAAACTCCAATGTGCCCTGGTGGTCTAGACTTCATGCATCCTTACAAGGAACCTCATGCCAGCCTATCTCTCATGACCCTAGTCATCACAAGGAAGCCCACTCCTCCTAACATGGCCCAACAATAAATCAGAAGAGGCTCTACCAACATAAATACATGAAAATAATACTCAATGCAGCCAATAACTTCCACACATACTCTCACAACATATGCAAGGCTACAACAACATCAATATAATAAAATGAGCCTCTTGACTAGCAATAAACAAAGGCATATCAAGCCATCAAATGTGCCATCAAATAGAAGATAACATCACAACAAGGCCTACTCACTTGCTGGTCCAAAATAGCATGTATATTCACCTCAATCATCCATGGCCTATTCACATGGAAGAGAGTCTATAATATCCACTATGGTGCAGAGGAGCAAATATACATAAGACCATCCAAATACATCGAAACTGATAAAAGCCAAATTTGGAAAATATAACAGCCCTCAAATAAAGCCTCTAGTACAAAAATTAATTCGGAAAGTACCACACAATCAAGCAACTAGCAAATTAACCTACAGGAAAAAACTACAGGAAAAACTAGTCCAAGCCTTTAATCCAATTTAAATCCAACCACCAACAATCTTAAAATTAATCTCAAAAATTTATTCACTAAAGATGCCAACCTCCGTGAATTTACAGGAAGGCCTATTTATAAAAAAAATAAAAAAAATAAAAAAATTAAATAAAACAAAACCAAGCAAAACCATCCTCCAATCAAAATATTCTAAAAACATTATATTCCATACCTACCTTCCCAAAGTTCAAGAAAATAAAATATATTTTCTACCTACCATAAACTTCCAGCCAATCAAAACCAAGGGTAGGTAAAATAAATTAAACCACTGACTTGGGGTGAAAATAACTTTTAAATAAAAGAATACAAATTACCCCCTTTTAAATTACTTAATGGGTAAAATATTATTACCCAACAAATAAAACTCATTTCAACATTAAATAAATAATAAACACTTGAAGGCCAATATTAAATCAAACTCCATGCATGACATAGACTACATAAGGCTTTTAGCAAACCCAGAAATACAAATATTTCCCACAAACTATAGAATAAAATCTTACAACAAATTTATGCCTTCGTATATTTCCTTCCTCACTATACAAATTTTAGATTCATTTCCCCAAGCTCACACATTCAATCTGCAGATACGGAGCATGCAAGAAAATTGTAAAATAAAATATAAAAAGGTAGAATAATCTCCAACCTGCAACCCATGTTATGGAAGAAGCTGAAGAAGAGATTCCACCAACCAAACCAAATCCAACCCAAGCTCCAGCCAAAATCCAAGAGAGAAGAAAACCAAAACCAAGAAGAAAACTTGCTGGAGAAAATTTTCCAAGAAGAATCAACCCACGAAAAATTCACGGAAAAGAAAATAAAAAAGACAAACATTAACCAAAAACCCTAGCCTCAATCTCAGCCAATCAAAATATTCCAATCTATAATATATTTTACCAACCCCACCATATAATATAATTTTACCTCCCTTTTTAAATTCAACCAATAAGAGAAGAGGGTAGGTAAGGTAAATATAAATCATGTTTTTTTACAATTTGGTGGGAATGTTTTATCATTTTATTATTTATACAACCCACTTAATATAAAAGTCAAACTAATAAATAAAACATGAGCCACAATTAAATAAATTAAATGGGGAAATTAAATTAAATAAACCAAAGGCTCATAAATGAATTAATGAACTAGATAAACATTAAAAGCCAAATAAATATTAAACCATAGGCGATTAAATAAATAAGTACTAATAAAGGTCAAATCACAAATAAATATAAAACACATCATAAGCTAAACAATAGAAATTAAATAAATATTAAATCACCATTAAAATAAATAAACATTTAAATATCAAATAATCAAATAACCAAAAAGACAAGAATCCAATAAATTAAACATTAGATAACCAAATAATCAAATCGCTATTAATCAAAATAATTAAAATAAACATCATTAATTATTTAATCTCGCATCAATAATCAAATAGTCAATCTCAACATAAAAGGAATAATCAGCCAATACTAACATACTCACAAGACAGAAGAAACCCAGCTTACTAACTATCATGACAACTTGCACCAAGACACTGACGACTCACACTGAACAACTTAAACCCAGAGTATGTGAGGGGAAATTGTGCCAACTCCGAACCACATACCATTGGGATTTAAAGACAAGCTCAGACCTGTGGAGCTAGGTGAAGTCGGTGTCCGGTACCTGCAAATCCTACATCCACAAAGAAACAATACAATATATGCATATATATTATAACAAACAAGGGTTAGAGAATCGCAAGGACACATCCCGCCCGCAATGAGTGATGTGGAATTGTCTCTATCCCGAAGACAGTCATACAACAATCAAACACACCATAAGATCAACTCATCATAGATAATCATTAAATATGGTTAGTACATAAAAATATCATCAAGTGCATGATTAGTATAATTCACGATTATAGTAAGGCATGTAAAATCCATCAGCAATTATGCTCATCAAATCACATGATCAATATAATCTTTCGATAGTTAAACACATAATAAGCATATAGTGTTTAATAAATCACACGATCATTAATGATAGTATCAACATCCTATAAATAATCTGAAATAGCATATTCCCAATAGTGTCTATCACGCATGAATTAAAGGTCAACTCTAGTCAAACAAGTCAAGTCAGGGGTGGACCCTACATAATACCGGATTCTTAGATATATCAATTGTTGCAGTGTTATCACAATATATAGTAATAGGTTCCTTGCATTTTACCTTTATGTCTTTCAACATTTGCTTAAGCCATAGTACCTGTGTACAATTAGTTGCTGCTGCAACATATTCTAATTCTACTATTGATAAAGATGTACAACTCTATTTCTTACTCAACCAAGAAACTAATCTCTTTCCAAGAAAGAATGCTCCGCCGGTGGTGCTTTTCCTATCATCCATATCTCTTTCCCAATTTGCATCTGTGTATGCAAATAGATCAAAATTTTCATCTCTAGGATACCATAATCCAAGATTTGCAGTGCCTTGTAACTACCGGAAATTCCTTTTTACTGCTGATTCATGATTTTCCTTAGGATTACTTTGAAATCTTAAAATAATACATACTGCATTCATAATATCAGGTCTGGTTTGTGTCAAATACAGTAAACCTCCTATCATATATGTGTATCTAGTTGGATTAACAGGTGTAGATTCATCCCTTTGAGATAATTTTTCATTTGTAGTCATAGGTGTGCTTACCGGTTTAGAGTTCTCCATCCCAAATTTATTTAGTAACTCTTTCAGGTACTTGGATTGACTCAAAAATATACCTTTGTCAGTCTGTGAAATCTGCAATCCTAAAAAGAATTTTATTTCTCCAATCATAGACATTTCAAATTCTTTACATAATTCATCTTCTCCTCCAGAGATTATATCATCAATGAATACTTCTATAATCAAGATGTCATCATTAGTTATTTTGTAATATAAATTGTTGTCTGCATTTCCTTTAGTAAAACCAATCTTTAAAAGATACTTATCCAACCTTGCATACCAAGCTCTTGGGGCTTGTTTCAATCTATACAGAGCTTTTCTTAACCTGCAAACCATATCATTGTCATCTATCAAAGAAAATCTATCAGGTTGTTCAATATAGACTTCCTCTTCAAGATCTCCATTCAACAATGCACATTTAATATCCATTTGATAAACTTTGTAGTTCTTGTGAGCTGCAAAGGCCAAGAATAATCTGACTGCCTCAATTATAGTTACTAGTGCAAAAGTTTCACTGTAATCAACTCCTTCTTTCTAAGAATATCCTTTACACACTAATCTTTCTTTATTTCTGACAACCTTACATTCTTCATTAAGTTTGTTTACCCATTTGGTTACAATTACATTTTTATCTTTAGGCTGGGGAACTAATGTCCATGTATTATTTTTCTCAATTTGTCCTTATTCTTCTTCCATAGCTTTAATCCAAAATTTATCTTCACATGCCTCATTAATAGATGATGGTTCTATTTGAGAAATAAGACATACCTCTTCATTTGCCAATCTTCCTCTTGTCATAACTCCTTTAAATTTGTTTCCAATTATCTGATCTTTAGAATGATTCAATCTTACATATCGGGGTGTCTTAGTTTGCCGTTATTCTTCAATTACTGTGGAATCCTCTGATGGTACCGGGGTAACTGGATATTCATTCTGTACTGGTGGATTTAGTGTAGGTTCATTTGTCACAACTTCTGCTGCCGGTTCAGAGTCTATATACCTTGAAGTTCCTCTGAATTGTTCATCAATCTTTACATTTGTACTCTCAACAATTTTTTGCAATCTCTTATTAAAGCATCTATATGCCTTGCTCTTAGATGAATAACCAAGAAATATTCCTTCATCACTTCTAGGATCAAATTTTTCAATATACTCATCTCTTCTAATATAACATTTACTTCCAAAAATTCTGTAATACTTAAGAGTAGGAGTATTACCAAACCATAGTTCATGAGGGGTCTTACCGGTTTCACCTTTGATGTGAACTTTGTTGAATGTATAGACGGCTGTGCTGACTGCTTCTCTCCAATACACATGTGGTAAATTTGCTTCAGATAACATACTTCTTGTTGCATCCAAGATAGTTTTATTTTTCCTTTCAACAACTCCATTCTGCTGTGGTGTCTGAGGTGCTGATAGTTGTCTTTTGATTCCAATCACTTCACATAATGTATTAAAGTCCTTAGATGTGAATTCTCCTCCTTGATCTGATCTTAAACATTTGATTTTCTTATCGGTTTCATTTTCAACCATTGCTTTGAACAGTTTGAACTTTCCAAGTGCTTTTGATTTTTCTCTAAGAAAAGCAACCCAACACATTCTAGAATAATCATCAATAATTAGCATGAAATATCTACCACCTTGTAATCTTTTAGTTCTAGTTGGACCACATAAATCAGTGTGAATCAAATCAAGAGCATTATTGGATTTTTCTGGAATACTTTTGAAACTAGCTCTAACTTGTTTTCCAAATTGACATTCCTTACAAATTATATTCTGAGGTTTCACAATTTTGGATAGATCTCTAACTGCCTTAGAAGTACTGATCTTCACCATGCAATCAAAATTTACATGACATAGTCTCTTATGCCATAACCATTTTTCATCTATATGTGAAATCAAGCATGCCTTTTCACTGTTATTCAAATGAAAGATATTACCTCTAGTTTGATTACGGTTGCAATTTCTAAACCAGTTCTATTCATGATTTTGCATTTTCCATTCTTATATTTAACTGAAATCCCTTCTCGACCAATTGACCAACACTTAAAAGATTATGCTTTAACCCTTCAACATTAGTAGACATTGTCAGTGTTATGCTTACCATCAAGAGATATTGTACCCTTACCTTTGATTGAACAGGCTTTGTCATCTCCAAATCTTACTAAACCTCCATTGTATTCTTGAAAGTTCAAGAATTCACCTTTGTCTCCTATCATATGATGTGAGCATCCTGAGTCAATGATCCATTCATCCTTTACTTCAACTTTAGCTGCTAGGGTTTGTTCTACCAGTTGAGCAGTAGGTGCCGGTTGATCTTCTATTATAGCAACAAAAACCCATCCATTGTCTGCTGGATCCTCATCAGAATCATCAGTCACACCTTCATCAGCAATGTAACAAGATTTGTCTTTGTTCTTAAATCTATATCTCTGATATTCAGGATTAGGCTTGTATGTTATTCTAGCTTCTTCTCTTAGTCTAGCATGTCTATCAGAGCATCTCGAAGCCATATGACCAATCTTATTGCAGTTAAAATATTTAAAGGGTGCTTTACCTTCATACTTACTTCCAACTGGACCTTTTGGCATTTTCCTTGCAAATAGTGCTTCAAGTTCTTCAAGCTCTTCATTCTCCTTCCTAGTTTCTTCAAGTTTTCATGCATAAAAGGCTTTCCAATCTGATTTGTCAAATGATGGAGCAGATGATGTTGATGCTTTAAAGGCCAAATCTATCTTTATAGTAGCAACCAAATTCCTCAATTTCAAAAGCTGAAAGTTTTCCAATCAATGTATCCTTAGTTACTGATACCAGTAAACCAATTAAGTATGCCAGTAGATAGTGTTAATAGTAAATTGCTATACCGATAAGGATTAATGCATGAAACATAAACATAAAGTCATTCACAACACATAACACCAATATTTGTACGTGGAAACCCTGTAAGGGGAAAAACCACGATGGGAAACCTTACCCACAATTAGATGATACTACTGCAGATAGTAAGTGTACATAAATGGGGTCTGCACATGCAAAAAGACCAACAGCCTAGAGCTCACTGCTCAATCACAAAATGGGAGTCACACTGACTACAGTTGGATGGTTAAATATAATAAGAATGTACTGCACAAAATAACATCTTCATATGCTGGATTCAGTACCGGTGTAATGCTGATATGCTTCTACAAAAACCTAGCTTCACCTTTAAATGATGTCTTCATGTATACCTCTACTTTATCTCGCATATACCTTCTCACAATCCTTTTTCGCATTCCACATTCGATCTTACAAATAAGATCTTACATTTATGCCATAACCTAAGACCAATTTTAATAGGTCGGCTCTACAAGATATTATAATAAAAACATTTTACAAACAATATAATATCCGATGCAATAACCGATTGAACATGTCAGCTTAATGCATTTACAACAATAATAAATCATCTCCATAGCGTGCCATGCTTATCTAGAAAAGATAAACCTGCCGGTGTAACCCTAGGTAACCTTGGACCTATTTGCTAGTAAAAGAAAATATGTAAATATGAATATACCAATGATTAATTCTTCAAAACAAAGTGTCCACATGATGTCTTCGACATTACCAAGTGTCTTCCATATCATTCCAGGTGCTGGTGAACATTATATCCTATCGGTGAACCATATACCAGTAACTGTGCAATAGTTACTTACTTGCCGGTGAATGTTGCTGGATCTCCAAAGTGGTAGTCTTTTAGTAGGTGTTGACATCAATGACAAAACCATACCAAAATACCAACAGTTTCAACCATGAACTAGGTATTGACCAAGATGTGTGAGACTAGAGTATGGAAGACCAAGAGTTGGATGGAATGTAAATGAATCTGAGGTGTACTTGCAATGTCCAAAGTGTAAGACCAAGTATATATGTAGTAGAGTAGGTGTGGCTTCCAAAGAGATGATAGTTTCTCTTGATGAGGTAAGTTGACCCTGACTCTAAGTAAGACCAATTGAGACCCAAAGGTGATAGACCTTGATGAGAGACCACTTAGCAAAATGTTGTTGTATGTAATGTGTTGACAAAGTAATATGAGGACAAGCAAGTGACCTTTTGACTCAAGTTTAGACAAATGTGAATGCAATGCTAGATGCAAAGCAATGATGGACTTTGTGAGACCCAGAAATAGGTTGAATTCTATTTGAAAACCCGAAGAGATAGCTTAGGAAGCTCAATAAGTCTAAAACTGACTGTTCTTGTTTGCTGGACTATAAATTTTTTCAATTCTGAACATAGACATGCCTGCATACTTCATAGATGCGCTTAAATGACATAGACATGGTTCTGTCAGACACAGACACATTTCTGGGATTTTGTAAATGAATGTTGCTGAAGAGAACACAGATGTGTTTCTTCCCTTCACATACACATTTATATGACACAGACACAACTCTGTCAGATACAGACACGTTTATGAAAACTGAGTGCAATTTTTCTAATTTGTGAAGTTGTTTTGTTGTGACCCAATCTAGATTTTTGACTGTTTTTCAGTGACAAGAGGACACAATGTTGATGAAGATTCAATGTTTGCAAGTGTTTAAACTCAAAAATGACTCAAAGAAAAGTGTGATGTTTAATGTGAAATTGTTTTCCATACACTTAAAGACACAAAAGACACAATGTTTTGATGTTTGGTCTTGAATGTTTGAATGTTCAAAGACAAGAACAATTCTTATGGCTGACTAGGACAATAGTTGTTGATCCCACAAGAGGCTATGCTATTTAGAGTGGATACTTAGATGCTTGACCCCACTGGCTCCACCCTCGACACTCACTTCTCGGGGTAGCCAAGCATCAGTCCCCATGAAAACTCCTCGTGGTGAAATTTGTAACTCTACTAAGAACCGTATGTGTGTGGGCCACTCCAGAGGTCCGACCTCCTGCCCCAACAACTTGAAGGATTTTGGTTTCTAAAACAAAAAGGTTCTAGTAAGGGCATCTGCTTGTGTGGCCATACATGTGGCACTTTTAGCTCTATAAATACAGAAGGCTCCCAGCCGGTAGGTGTCACGCCCTACAAATGATCAAATAAATTTGATCAAACGGGTTTATGGGGAGACATAGTATCGATATGAACTAATCAGCACACGTTATCCATATCTTTCACCATGAATATATTTGTTTATAGTAGTTCGGAAGAGGTGGGTTTTCCTCGCTACTACTTGGGTAATTCTCTCCTCACTAGTAGTCCTAATGACAACATGGGGAGATAGGCCCTCTAAAGATTAAACAAAAAGAGCCTATTTCTCCAGACACAAAAGACACTGGTTCAATTTTAGTGCACCAATTGAAGTGTTTTCTAGTCTATGTAAACAAAGCACACAATAAAGATCAAAAACCCTTGCCAAGGTCCTACAACAAAGATTTTTTAGTAGTTTGGATTGTTTCAAATGATCACCCCTTCCTGCAAGCACACATGTTAGGTAAATTTTAGATCCAAAAGACTTTGTGAAATAGGGGCCTTCAACAAAACGATTTTGCTTTCAAGACAAGTTGCACCAATTTCATTAGCTAGATCTAGAGATGTTAGCTCAAAATAAACCAGATCCGAAGTCCGAATAATGAAATAAAACCCTAAAACTGGATAAAAGACCGAAATACAAAAGTTGAAACACAAACATGATTTTACCCTACACGGACATGTTTCAACACCTCGATTTTGCAACACAGATACGTTTCTGCAAAAAAAATGCAAAACAGTAAAATTTGCAAAACACAAACGCGATTAAAATGATCACAGATGCAGCCAAATCTTGTAGACGCGATTAAATCGCCCATAGACGCGCCTATAATGAAAACCTAAAATCTAGAAAATGAAAATACTGCCAGAGACACAGATGCAATTCAGAGGTTCACAGAGGTGACATAAAATCAAAAACACGATCTCAAAATGCGCAAACGCGAAAATGTCGAAAATGTCAGATCTGCAACTTCAAAAACACAAAATCTGCAACAAAAGATGTTAAATACAAAAGGGACAAGAGTCCCATTAGGCATGCCAAAATGAATATGGTGAAAGTGGAAACAACTGTTGAAATGTGGTGACTGATCAGCAAAGTACTGTACACTGAGCACGTATCCTTGCCATTTTTTGTTGATGAAAACCAACATTGTAATAAAACCCTAAAAAGGCCGACTTTGTTTGTTGCCCTAAAAACGCATGTTATAAGCTGTTGGGATGCTTAAGGCATTGTAAGGTTGATGTACTATTTTTGTTGGATAATAGGAAATATTGGATAGCTATGTATGGTGGATGTAACCCATTCTGGGTGAACCACATTAAATCTCTATGTTATCTGTGTCCTGTTTTATTCCTTTATCTTTTGTATTTAAATCTGCATATAATTGTTAGTTCATATTTGCTTCGGATCTGCTTGAAACCATAACAACAACAATATTGAAAGACTAAATGAATTCAACCACAAAACTCTATCCTAACAACAACAAAGATCCACTATAACATATGAAGATTACCTAAGACAATGTAAATCAAATGAAATTACAAAGATTATACCATCACCGGCAAGCAAATGACTTATGAACTGTCCACCGGTATAACAGACTGCTTCACCGGTATTAAGTAGAAAGTTGATTAAGTTGTTTTTGGTTTAAACTCATTTGACAACTGATTCACCCCCCCTCCCCCTCTCAGTTGTCTCTGAGACCTAAAAATTGGTATCAAAGCTTAGTTGTCTTTTTGTAGAAGTTTAACAGCTTGAGGAGATCCAAATGTCTACTAACTATTTCAGGAAGGACAATCCTAAACTTGATGGAACCAACTATGACATATGGAAGATCAGAATGGAGACACATTTAAATTGCATTGGAAAGGACATCTGAGATGTTACAAAGAATGGCTATACTACTCCTACTCAGAGTCAGCCCAATCCACCTAACTTGACTAAAGATGAAGAAAATGATTGCAAAGCAAGAGAAGCACTTTTGAGTGCATTATCAGATCAACAAATCATGGGATTATCAGATAGGTCTACTACTAAAGCTATTTGGGATCATTTGGAAACACTGAATGAAGGAGATTCTACAGTCAAAATTGCAAAACTTGAAAGCTTTCGGGTCAGGTATGAACATCTAAAAATGGGATAAGATGAAAGGATTTCTGCTTTTATTAAAAGAGTAAATGAAATTGTTTTGGGTATTAAATGTTGTGGAGGAACCTTAAGTGAAGATGAAATTGTTTCAAAAGTTTTAAGAGGATTGCCACTGGCATATAAAATGAAAGTCACTGCTATAAATGAGTTGAGAACAATGCCTAATACATCAGTAACTAGGGATACATTGATTGGAAAACTTTCAGCTTTTGAAATTGAAGAATTTGGTCCTGTTGCTACTATAAAGACAGATTTAGCTTTTAAAGCATCTACATCATCTAGACCATAATTTGAAAAGTCTAATTGGAAAGCCTTTTATGCAAGAGAACTTGAAGAAAGCAGGAAAGAAAATGAAGAACTTGAAGCACTATTTGCAAGGAAAATGCCTAAAGGTCCAGTTGGAAGTAAGTATGAAGGTAAAGCACCCTTTAAATGTTTTAACTATAATAAGATTGGTCATATGGCTTCAAGATGCCTTGATAGACATGCTAGACTAAGAGAAGAAGCTAGAAGGACATACAAGCCTAACCCTGAATATCAAAGATATAGATTTAAGAAGAATAAAGAAAAATCTTGTTTCATTGTTGATGAAGGAGTGACAGATGATTTTGATGAGTATTCGATAGACAATGGATGGGTCTTTGTTGCTATAACAGAAGATCAACCGACACCTACTGCTCAACTGGTAGAACAGGACTTGGCAGCTAAAGTTGAAGTTAAGGATGAATGGATCATTGACTCAGGTTGCTCACATCATATGACTGGTGATAAAAGTAAATTCCTAACTTTCTAGGAGTATAATGGAGGTCTTGTAAGATTTGGAGATGATAAAGCTTGTTTGATCAAAGGTAAGGGTACAATATCTCTTGATGGTAAGAATAATACTGACAATGTCTACTATGTTGAAGGTTTAAAGCATAATCTTTTGAGCATTGGTCAATTAGTTGAGAAAGGATTTCAGTTACAATTCAAAAATGGAAAATACAAAATCATGAATAGAACTGGTTTGGAAATTGCAACTAGTAATCAGACTAGAGGTAATATCTTTCATTTGAATAACAGTGAAAAGACATGATTGATTGCACATATTGATGAAAGTTGGCTATGGCATAAGAGACTCTGTCATGTAAATTTTGATTGTATGGTGAAAATTAGTACCACTAAGGTAGTTAGAGATTTACCTAAAATTGTCAAACCTCACAATACAGTATGCAAGGAATGTCAATTTGGAAAACAAGTTAGAGATACTTTCAAAAGTATTCCAGAAAAATATAATAATGCTCTTGACTTAATTCATACTAATTTATGTGGTCTAGCTAGAACTAAAAGTTTACAAAGTGATAAATATTTCATGTTAATCATTGATGACTATTCTAGAATGTGCTAGGTTACTTTTCTCAGAGAAAAATCAGAAGCACTCAGAAAGTTCAAACTATTCAAAGCTATGGTAGAAAATGAAATCGGTAAGAAAATCAAATGTCTAAGATCAGATCAAGGAAGAGAATTTACATCTAAGGAATTTAATAAATTATGTAAAGTAAATGGAATCAGAAGACAACTATCAGCACCTCAGACACCACAGTAGAATGGAGTTGTAGAAAGGAAAAACAAAACTATCTTGGATGTATCCAGAAGTATCTTATCAGAAGAAAACCTACCACATTTATATTGGAGAGAAGCAGTAAGTACAACGGTCTATACATTCAACAAAGTTCACATCAAAGGTGAAACTGGTAAGACCCCTCATGAACTATGGTTTGGTATTACTCCTACTCTTAAATATTTCAGAATATTTGGAAGCAAATGTTATATCAGAAGAGATGAATATATTGACAAATTTGATCCTAGAAGTGATGAATGAATATTTATTGGTTATTCATCTAAGAGTAAGGCATATAGATATTTTAACAAAAGATTACAGAAAATTGTTGAAAGTACAAATGTGAAGATTGATGAACAATTCAGAGGAACTTCAAGGTATATAGAGTCTTAACTGGCAATAGAAATTTTGACAAATGAACCTACACTAAATCTACCGGTACAAAATGAAGATCCAGTTACCCTGGTAGCATCTAAAAATTCCACTATAACTGAGGAACAACAACAAACCAAGACACCCCGGTATGTAAGATTGAATCATTCCGAAGATCAAATAATTGGAAACAAGTATAAAGGAGTTATGACAAGAGGAAGATTGGCAAATGAAGAGGTATGTCTTATTTCTCAAATTGAACCATCATCTATTAATGACTAGGCATGTGAAGATGAACTCTGGATTAAAGCTATGGAAGAAGAATTAGAGCAAATTGAGAAAAATAACACTTGGACATTAGTTCTCCAGCCTAAAGATAAAAATATGATTGGAACCAAATGGGTATTTAGAAGCAAACTTAATGAAGATGGCAAGGTAATTAGAAATAAAGCAAGACTAGTGTGTACAAGATATTCTCAGAAAGAAGGAATTGATTATAATGAAACCTTTGCACCGGTAGCCAGAATTGAGGTAGTTAGATTATTCTTGGCTTTTGCAGCACACAAGAACTACAAAGTATATCAAATGGATATTAAATGTGCATTTCTGAATGGAGATCTTGAAGAAGAAGTTTACATTGAACAACCTGATGGATTTTCTTTGACAGACAACAAAGATATGGTTTGCAGGTTAAGGAAAGCATTGTATGGGTTGAAACAAGCTCCAAGAGCTTGATATGCAAGGTTAGATAAGTATCTTTTGAAAATTGGTTTTTCTAAAGGTAATGCAGACAGTAACTTATACTATAAAGTGACTAATGATGACATCTTGGCTATAGAAGTTTTTGTTGATGATATAATCTTTGGAGGAGAAGATGGATTATGTAAAGACTTTTCTATTGAAATGCAACAAGAATTTGAAATGTCTATGATTGGTGAAATAAGATTCTTTTTAGGATTGCAGATTTCACAGACTGACAAAGGTATATTCTTCAGTCAATCCAAGTACTTGAATGAGTTACTAAAAAAAAATTGGGATGGAGAACTCTAAACCAGTAAGCACACCTATGACTACAAATGACAAATTATCACCAAGGGATGAATCTATGCCTGTTAATCTGACTAGGTACAAATCAATGATAGGAGGTCTACTATATTTGACACAAACCAGACTTGATATTATGAATGCAGTATGTATTGTTTCAAGAATTTAGAGTAATCCTAGAGAAAATCATGAATCAACAGTAAAAAGGATTTTCTGGTACTTACAAGGCACTACAAATCTTGGATTATGGTATCCTAGAGATGAAAACTTTGAACTATGTGCATACACAGATGCAAATTGAGTAGGAGATGTGGATGATAGAAAAAGCACCACTAGCAGAGCATTTTTTATTGGAAGCAGACTAGTTTCTTGGTTAAATAAGAAATAGAGTTGTACATCTTGATCAACAACAGAATCAGAATATGTTGCAGCAACAACTAATTGTACACAGGTACTATGGCTTAAACAAATATTGAAAGATATAAAGGTAAAGTGAAAGGAACCTATAACTATCTATTGTGATAACACTGCAGCAATTGATATATCTAAGAATCCGGTACTACACTCTAAAACAAAACATGTTTCCATCAAACTAAATTTTCTAAGGGAAAATGTTGAAGCAAAAGAAATAAAACTGGTTTATGTGAATACTAAAGAGTAAATTGCAAATATTTTCACTAAACCTCTGCCTAAGGAAACTTTTGAATATCTTAGAGATCAGCTTGGGGTCATACTCCCATTGGTAAATACTTAGAGAGTTGATATTTGTCATCAACCAGCAGAATTAACAGAGAAATATTTTACTCTGACTTTGATGAGGAAGCTACTTCTCAAGGGGAGTACTTCATTTTGTAATAACTTTAGCATTTGATGTCAAAGGGGGAGAGATTGGTATGGAAAAACATGGAACACAAGGAAACACATGTTTTTGATTAAGTAAAAATAGGTTTTAAGGGACCCGAAACCCAATTACATTCGAAAGATATTCAGGAAAGAAACAAAACAAAACAGCTACAAAAGACCAGCAAAAAAACCAGCAACAAAGAAAAGGATAGCAAGAGGCTAGCAAGAAATTGACCCCAAGCCCAGCATTACAAGAAAATTAAAAACTCTTCATGGTTTCCTCTACATTCTGCACAAAGAACATCATTGCCTTGGCCGCTTCCCTCAAGTTGGTGTTTTCCTAAACAATCTGACTCTCTTTCATTTTTGTGTCCTTCTCAGCAGTAGTTTACCTGGTTCTGTGTCTAGGGGTCTGGTGGGTTAGGCTGGAAGTTGGAGCATCTTCTATAATTACCAAGTTCTTCTCCTAGTTTTTCTTTTCTAGATGATCCACTAGTGCATTCATATTCTGGGAAGAAACTTTAAGGACCTGGAGGTTGTGGTTCATAAGGCTTTTCAATGCTTTCTCATTACGGGCCATCCGGGCATTGACGTTGTCTTTGTCCTCCTCCACCTATTCTTTCATGGTTTTAATAACGTCCTCCAAATGTTTCAGGTCTCCTTTTATTAGATCTTTCTCTAGCCAGTCCTCCATTTCCATTTCCTCCTCTGCTTCACTGTTTTCCATCTCCTCGTTCTGTTTCCCAGAGTTAGACATCTTAATCAACTTATTGATCTTATCTTCCAGCTTCCTTTGCTTACCCTGCATGTTGGTGATGTTTTCAACAACCCACTTCTGAAAATTGAAGAATTCAAGGGTGCAGTTGCAAGCGGTGTCTAGGATGGTATCCGCAGAGTCCTTGCTTTGTTCAGTCTCCTCAGCATTAGGGTTATCACCCTCCTTAGGATTCAGAGCCTCATTCTCACTTTCTGAGCCCTTAGGGTTGGATTGAAGATTCTCAGAATTTCCCCCTTCCTCCCCTTCACCATAATTCTCCTCCTTGTTAGGCTCCATTTTAGTATCGGTGTCCCTATCCTTTCCCTCTTCTTCATCACAACGCATATCCTTTTCTTCATGCTCTGTTTCAACCTTCCTTTTTTTATGGGTAGGGGTGTTGGGCTCCCCATTTGAATCAGAATCCTTGCATTTTTCAGATATCTGAGCATTGATCAAAGGATCATCCTTGGTTGCCCTAGCCTTATCCTTAATATGTTCATAAATAAGCAGAATGAGTCCCTGGTGTGCTAAAGGATAGGAGCTGGGCTTTTTGGCATGGTCAGCAAGGCTCTCATTTAGAGAGGAGGCTAAATAGAAGGGCAAGGAAATTTTAGCCCCATGATGGAAGTGGTTTAGGATAGCGAAATGATAGTTATAAATTTTTGTAAATCTGCCATCCACAGTCAAATATTCTATTAAAGCCCTAAGAACTTTTTGCCAGAAAGGCTTTACTTGTTGGGGGGTGTAGTATAATATGTTGTCCTTCTTCACTAGGTTGCCCTTCTTGTCCTCCATCTTTGGGAAATTTTTGAAAGCCTTAGCGGCATACTTCCTATCCCTGTAGAATTTAGTCCCCTCCATCTTGAGTCCCGTGACCTCCGCAATCAAATTTTCATCGATTTGCCAAATCTCCCCAAACAGGGTAGCCCTGTTGTTGCTCCAGCTTTTAGCAAAACCATAAGATATAGAGTTTATACTTCCATGGAGCTTCTCCATATAATCAGTGAAGCCGTGTCTATGGATACTTCTCCAAACCTTTATTTCTCTCTTCCAATTCTCACAACCTAAAGGCTCATTCCTATTTAGGTTACTGCCCATTCTGATTTCCAGGTAAAGATACCCTCTGTCGCAATTCTCAATCCGCGGATAAAGCTCTGAAAACTTGTTATTTCTGGTTTCCTTGTGTAAAGACTCTTTCATAGTTTTGAGATTGCTACTCATGTCCACACAAACCCAGCTATTATTACTATTATCTTTCGCACACATATGATCTTGGTTATGATGCCGAGAGACACTCATCATCTGACAGTTAATCCGCCCCCAAAATCTATCATTGGTACTCGTTCCCTAGAAATAAATCATGAGATTAGCTTGATCCATTGAGGTGATCAAAGTATAATTGCTCCTTAATCTCCCATTTGATGTGATTTTCTCCTATGTATTTGACATCCTTCTCCAAATTGACCCCTTCATTGACAAGGATATCCGCAACCTTATTGCCCTCTCTAAAGGTATGAGTTATAATAATGCTAACATAGTTATTTAGAATATCTTTAGCATTTTTAATTACATTGGCAATATTCCAAGAAACAGAACTAGTACCTTTAAGGGCTTGTATGATGTTTAAAGAGTCCCTTTCGAGCCAATTTTTTTGGAATTTGAATTCCTGAGCTAGCTGGAGGCTCTTTAGCATTGCCAGAGCTTCAGCCACATGGTTATTTTGGGCTCCAAAAGGGGAAGCAAAAGCAGCAATGCATATTCCTTGAGCATTTCTAATAACTCCCCCTCCACCAGCCTTCCTAGGGTTCCCTTTAGCCGCCCCATCAAAATTAACCTTTATCTAGTCATAATTAGGAAACCTCCATACAATGTTATCTCTCTTCTTCTTATTGTCTGATTTGTGGACCTTATGTATTAGGTTCCATTCAATAAGGATGTTTTTTTCCATATCATTCATATCTATAGTAGACCATTGCTGATTATTCTTGTGAGGAATGTTGATGTTCTCCTTTATAGCCCTGCATATTTTTTCAAAGACCACCTGAGTATTACACTTAACTTCCCTAAATATCCTGTTATTCCTTTCTTTCCAAATGCCCCAGTAAATCATGGGGAGGTTCAAAGACCACAGGTTCTTGATGATTTGGCATTTGGTTGGAAAATTCCATTGCCAGATGATATCCTTGATGCTCTTGTTCATGACCCAGTTAATATTCCATTTTTCCAACATTTTGCACCAAATATCCCAGGTGAAGGAGCAGTGGAAAAATAGGTGATCAAATGATTCCCCCTCCTTTTGAAAAAGCTCACATCTATTAGGGAATTTGAAACCTCTTCGGATTAAATTGTCAAGAGTAAGGGTGCTATTATGAGAAGCAAGCCAAAAGAAAATGTTGACTTTAGGGATCAGGATGTTGTTCCAAACTTTGCTCCAAATGGGATTGCTGGTTTGAGAGAAAGTGTTTTTATAGGTAGAAGCAACCGTAAATTCACCTTTAGGATCACTTCTCCAGAGGAAAACATCATCATGGCTTTTGTTAGGGGAAAAGGACAGCAACTCCTTCTGGAGAGAGGAAAATACAGAATGGGGGTCATCAAGTCTAACCCACTTATTCTCCTTCCAATAGTCACATACCATAAGTCCAAATCTCCTTTTACACTCTTCAATAATTTGACTATTGTTTTGATCATAAAGGGCTTCATTCTTCATCTAGGGGTCTTCCCAAAACCTTATTCTGTCACCTTTTCCAAGGACCCATCCAGCCCCAGCTTTTGCCATTTTTATGGATTTGGTAATACTATTCCAAATGAAGGATCCAGTAGGGATATCTTTAGAGTTAAGGATACCTTGGATAGTCTAATTCTGAATGTATTTGTCAAACCAAATTTGACTCCAATCTTTCTTAGTGTCATAGGCTCTCCATAACTGCTTGACAAGAAGAGCTTTGTTAAAGGTTTTTATAACTTTAATCCCCAACCCTCCTTTGTTCTTTGGTCTACACACTTTGTCCCATACAATCAAAGGTATTCTCTTTTTTTATTCCACTCCTGACCATAAAAATCTCTTCTAGATTCTTTCCATAGCTTCAGCAAATTTAGCCGGAATACCAAACAGGCTGAGGGCATAAACAGGGAGATTTTGAAGAGTAGCTTGAAGGAGCTGCACTTTCCCAGCCTGAGATAGCATTGAGCCTTTCCATCCAGCAAGTCTCTTATTAATTTTATCAATGAGCATATTCCAGAAGGAATTTGGGGGAGCTAACACTAAAGGAAGGCCCAGATAGGTGGAAGGGAGCATTTCCACTTTGCACCCAATAATGTTAGCAATTTTTTGTTGTCTTGGGATCAGAGTATTGAGAAAGTACATAGCCGATTTGTCCCAATTAACTTGCTGACTAGTTGCCAAAGCATAGGAGTTAAGAGCTATTTTGAAGGCATCATCCTCCTTGACTAAAGAATATCCCATGAGGATAATGTCATCAACAAACTATTGGTGAGTGCAAAAAACATTAGCAGAGGAAGGTTGAAGACCTTTGATAGTTTTGCTTTGTTTCAACTTATAAATCAATCTGCTCATACTTTCAACCAATATGGTAAAAAGGATAGGAGATATGGGATCTCCTTGTCTTAGCCCTCTTGAAGTTTTAAAAAAAATTGTTGGAGATCCATTAACTAGAATAGAGAACATAGGAGTAGTGATTAATTCTCTGATTATTTTGATAACCTTATCATCAAAACCAAAAGCCCCCATGATTTTAAAGAGAACATCCCACTCAACTCTATCATAAGCCTTTGCCAGATCCAGCTTTATCAAGAAACCTTCTTTTTTAGCAGCACTGAGGGAATGAATGTTCTCATGAACAAGAATGATTGAGTCCAGGATCTGCTTACCAGGAACAAAGCCTTTCTGCCCCTCAAATATGATGAAAGGAAGTACCGCCAAAATTCTAGTGGTCAAAACTTTGGAGATAAATTTGTAGAAAGAGTTGCATAGGCTAATTGGCCTAAATTTTCCCATAGAATCCGCCCTAGCAACTTTGGGGATTAAGGCTATAAAAGTGGAATTAAGTTCCTTAAGGATTCTTCTGGATCCAAAAAATTCTTTCACCGCATTGACCGTATCCTCCCCCACAATATGCCAGAATTCTTGGAAGAAGAACATAGGGAAACCATTAGGGTCCGGAGCTTTATCCCTTCGAAACGAGAAGACAACTTTTTTGATTTCTCTAGCAGACGGGATAGCATTAAGGGCCTTATTCTGAATAGGGTTAATGATCTTAGGAATAATATTAACCAAATTGAGTTGATGGGTCTGATCAATGTCCTTGTTACTAGAAAGGAGCTGCTTGAAGAATGTGACAGCTTCATCCCTGATTTTGTCCTTATTAAGCAGAGTGTTGTTCTCAACAGTCAATCTTGTGATTCTATTTGCAGCCTTATGTTTTAGAGAAGTCATGTGGAAAAATTTAGTGTTTCTGTCCCCTGCCTTCAGCCATATGGCCCTAGATCTCTATCTCCAATATATTTCTTCCCTAGAAATAATGTTGTGGATGTTGACTAGGACCTTATCTTCCATGGCTTTGGAATACTTTTTGTAGCCTTCTTTCTATATTGAATTTTGTATCTAGTCCAATTCCTCCTTTAATTTTTTCTTTGAATCAAAGATATCACCAAAGACCTTCTTGTTCTAGGTCTTAATGTTGGTTTTGATATTTTTAAGTTTTTTTGGCAACTTTATACATGGCAGTTCCATTATACAAGGAAACACATGTTACTCTCAGGGGGAGAGATTGTTACTTTGAGATTGAGTTTACTTATACCTTGGTAATTGTTGGTACTTTGGTATTTGGCATTTCTGCTTTGGCACTTTGATGGTTTTTCCATCTTGTGTTGCCATCAATGCCAAGGGGGAGATTATTGGTATGGTTTTGTCATTGATGTCAACACCTACTAAATACTTATCAACTCTGGCACTTTGGAGAATCATCAACATTCACCGACAAGCAAATGGTCCACCGATATAATAGACTGTTTCACCGGTATTAAGCAGAAAGTTGATTAAGTTATTTTTGGTTTAAATTCATTTGACAACTGATTCAACCCCCCCCCTCTTAGTTGTCTCCGAGACCTACATGTTCAACATTGGATGTGGCTCAGTTTTTCACTTGACAAGAGTTGCCTAGCTATTGTTCTACCTGTTTGATTAATCTCAAAACGATCAAAAAAACATTTGCCCCAAGCCTAGAAACAAATTCATTATGATATACCCAATGATCCAAACCATGGTCAAAAATCACCTGTGATGCCTGCATATGTACAAAGGCTTTATTATGGATATGAATAACACTGATGGAAATGAATGCAAGCGAAAGGATGCATGACCCAATAGATGGAAGAGATAGCGGACATATAGTGTCTGTTTGCCAGGTTCTCACCATCTATTTTTATTGCACTTTTTCTCATATTTGCTTTTTTTTTTTTTTTCATTGTTTTTGTATTTTCTACTTTTTTTTTTTTTACATTTTTGGATTTTCTGCTTTTTCACTATTTTTGGGTTTTTTGCTTTTTCACTGTTTTTGGATTTTCTGCTTTTTCACTGTTTTTGGATTTTCTACTTTTTCACTGTTTTTTTGGATATTCTTCTTTTTTCAGACATAAAACTTCTTCAGATGCATTCTATTGATGGGTTCCTCGAGCTGATCCCCATCTTGTGTTGATAGCTGAGATATTCCAGACCCAAATACTGTTGTGACCACAAACGGACCTAACCAATTTGGTGCAAACTTCCCTTTCTTTTCTCGATCTGACTGGTTTCGTGGATTTTCCTTTAGTACTAGTTCTCCAACTTTAAAGACTCGTGGTTTGATCTTGTGATTATAACTTTGGCACATTCTTTCCTGATATACCTTGAAATGATCAAAGACATTTTGTCTTCGTTCATGGATCAATTCTAACTCTTGCAATCTAGATACTCATTGTTCTTCATCTGAGATAAGGCCTTTTAATGATACTCATAGAGAAGGTATCTCTACTTCAATAGGCAGTATTTCTTTTGATCCATAGACAAGAGAGAAGGTGTGGCACCTATTGGTGTGCGGATACTCATACAGTAGGCCCATAGAGTAGGGTTCAATTGAATATGCCAATTTTTGCTAGCATCATTCACTATCTTTTTTAGGATTTTCAAAATAGTTTTTTTTATGTTTTTGCTTTCCCATTCCCTTGTGGATAGTAGGGTGTGGAAAAACTATGTTGGATCTTTGATTTCTCACATAGCTCTTGTATATCTTGATTCTTGAATGGTTGTCCATTATCATTGATAATGTTCATGGGTATTCCATAGCAACAAATGATGTAGTTCAAGATAAATGTAGGAATTTGTTTTCCTATGATATTGATGAGAGGTACTGCTTCAATCCATTGTGAAATATTCTGTAGCTACAAGGATGAATTTGTGACCATTGGATGAAGAAGGATTTATCTTTCCTACTAGATCAAGACCCCATTGGCATAAAGGCCAAGATGTTGCCAAAGAATGAAGTTCTTGTGCTGGTGCATGAATCAAATTCCCATGGATGTAACATTGTTTGCATGTTTTAGCTATCTAAAAAGAATCTTGTTCCATAGTTGGCCAATAATAGCCCAAGCATATGAGTTTTTCGAAAGGGTAAGACCACTTGAATGAGTGCCACAAATACCATTATGGACTTCATTTAAGGCCTTCTTAGATTCTTCTTGTTTGAGACATCTTAAAAGAGTACCGTCTAGACCTCATTTAAAAAGGGTATCCACGACAAGACTATAATGGGAGGATTGGCAAATAAAGTTTCTCTTTTGATTTTTTGACAAATCAGGAGGGAGGGTGTTATCTTTCAGGTATGTATAAGTTTGGCCATAGTGGGAGGAATCATGCCCAACAAGGTGATAGATAGTTTGGGAATTAGGACAATTATGAGCAGGGTAAAATAACTCTTCCACCAGGAATTCATAACGCTTTTAATTTTCCTGTGTCTGAAGTAGAGAAGAAAGTGTTGCCATGACATTTGCTTCTTTTTTGTCATTCCTTGGAATTTTCTCAAAAGTTATTTCTACAAAATACTTCTTGAAATCACCTGCCATCTTTTTGTAAGACACTAGTTTGTCATCCTTTGTTTGGTAATCATCATTAATTTGATTGATGATGATTTGAGAGTCTCCAAAGACTTGAAGTTGTGTAATGTTCTATTCTATATCCATTTTGATACCTGTAACCAAAGCTTCATTTTCTGATGTGTTGTTGGTGCATGGAAAGTTTAATTTGTATTCTTTCAGAATTCTATGACCTTGTGGTATGATGAATAGAATACTTGCTCCTAATCCATGTTGTGTATATGAACCATCAAAGTATAATTGCCATGTTTTTGTGGTGACCATTAGGATATCAGCATTGGGAAACTCAATGTGTAAAGGACGATCATCTTGAAGTGGTGCCTCGGCTATTTGGTCTGTAATGACTTGCCCCTTGATAGCTTTTATGTCTACATACTCAATATCAAACTCACTCAGTATCATGATCCATTTTTCTAATCTTCTTGTTAATGTTGCCTTGTTGAGAAAATACTTTAATGGATCGATTTTAGCTATCAACTTGATGGGGTGAGATAGTAGATAATGTCTTAATTTTTGAGAAGAAAATACTATTGCCAAGCATGTTTTTTTGTTGGGGAATAGTGGAGCTTGTATCCCACTAGTGTCTTGCTGATGTAGTAGATGGCCTATTATTTTCCTTCATTATCCTGTTGTGCAAGAAAAACTCCTAATGGTACTTCAGTGGTCGATACATAGAGTAATAATGACTTTCCTAGAATTGGCGACATTGGGACAGGTGGTTGCATGAGATAAGCCTTGATCTTATTGAATGTTTCTTCACATTTTTGTGCAATAGATGAGTAAATGGTTGACATTTATCTACTAGTTGAGCAACAAATCTTCTGATTGACTGGAGTCTTCCTTGGAATGATCTGCGTTGACTGATATTCTTGGGAGATTCCATTTCGATGATTTCTTTGACCTTAGCTGGATCTAATTTGATACCTCTAGCTGAAACAATGTATCCCAATGGCTTGCCTAAAGTGACACCAAAGGCACATTTCTTAGGATTTAGTCATAGCTTGTACTGTTCTAACCAGTCAAAGATATTTTCTAGTATCCCTATATGGATGCAAGGGATCCTTATTTCTCCAAAATGGGGGATATTTATAGGAATTCCAAGGCCAAAGTTAAGGTGGAAGGAATCAACGATCTAGATCTGATCTAAAGATACCAAGGGTGAAATTGGAGGAGGTTGGAGAAGAGGTTGGAGGGAGGGACAATTGTCATCTCTGTGGTGACAAGTGTAAAGGAGCCTTTCTCAAAAGAGGGAAATTGTCCAAGGGAGGAGACATGTGGCAAAAGTGCCATGTGTCTCAAGGGGAGAATATCCACACCATAGGAGGTAAGGATAAGGAGGTTAGGATGTGCAAGATAGGATAGGGTTAGTTAAACCCAGGTTTAGGTGGAATGGATTAGGTTAGAAGGTGGTTAGGTTAGGTGGTTAGAAGTTAGGAGGCATGTGGGTAATTTGAATTTAAAATTCAAATAATACGAAAAGACTAATTAACTTTCAACAACTCATAAACTAATTTGCTTTAATTAATTAGGGGATTAGAAGAATTGAATCAAATGGGGGGAGGATTAATTAATTTGAATTATTTAATCAAAGGGAACTATTGAGATGAACCTATTTAATAAATCCTTAGATTTATTAATAAGTATATGAAAGGGATTTAATCAAATTGCTAATGAAATCAATTAAATTGGGAAGGGGGATTAATTAAATAATTTCTTATTTAATTAATTATCTTTAGAACATTGTTAGGTGTATACAAATATCATCAATGATGTCTCCCAAATCTGCAATGTAGAATTCTACAAACAAACCTGCAATGTTTGTCAAGTACTCATCCCATGAAACTGAAGCTGGAAGACAATGAATATCTTGTTGCACTGAAACACATGAAGGCAAAATTGTCACACTATCCACATCATCAGGTGCAATAGGTGATGTGATATCAATAGGAGGAGATGAAACACAAGGCTCAAGAATGGGGTCACATGTGAGAATCCCCATGTTCAAGTACCCAAAGTTCTCCTCAAAATATAAATAATCACATGTAGAATCATCATATGTGAAATCATCATCATCAACAAAATCTGAAAAGGAGTATAAATGAGATGCATGATCAACCACCCTATTCGTAATGATATCTCTAGTCTCCAAGTCTCTAATGAAAATTGACTCAGGTGTGAACTCCACAATTCTCTTTGTTGCGCCATGTGTGATTTGATAGATGGAAAGGAGATTGTTTGTCAAATGGGGTACACACAACACATCATTGAAGGAGCTATGCCCAATGGCAATAGATCCTTTCCCAATCACATCCATGTATGTATGATTGCCCATCAAAATCTGTGGCATGGTCAAGGCTCAAATGCAAAGAACATAGACTGCAAAGATGCCATATGATGAGAAGCCCCTGAATTGAGAAGCCATCTCCCTGAATCGTGACTTGTAGTAGCACAAAGAGATTTTCTTTTTCTTGTCCCAAAAAAGTGGGTCTTCCCACTTGTAGCAGCCATGAATGCTTTCCCTTTCCCTTTTGATTGTGATGAAGTAGAAGTTGATGAATCATCCTTCTTGTAGACATTAGGAAAATCAATGTTATGGTTTTTGAGGATGTGTGTGAGCTCATCAATCTTCTTATAATGGCAATGACACTCCTCATGACCAAACTTTTTACAATAGGCACAAGTAGGTCTCTCCCTCTTTGGTGAATTGCCCATCCTGAAAGAAGATGAATCTCCTTGTTGTGGAGAAGTTGATGCTTTGTCCTTAGGCTTTGATTACCATTTCTTCTTGCTTGAGTTTTCCTCTCCTTAATTTCCTTTGTTCCCTTGATTTTCCACTAATGCTTGACACTTAGAAGCCTTAAGAATGCCCATGCTTATCAACTTAGTTTGTTCCATCATCAGAATTTTGGCAAAAGCATCAAATGTAGGCATTGTGTAGCTTGAACTCATTGTCATCCTATGGGTTTGAAAACTAGAAACAAATGTTGCATATTCTTGTGGAAGCTTGCCCATCAAGTTGAAGATAAATTGAGTATCCTTCTTATCAATGCCACAATCCTTGAGTTGTGCCCTCAACTCTTTTGCCTTATTGACATAATCTTGTATAGTATCAAATTTCTTGGGATCTAACATGGTGAGATCACTATCAATATGATATCCCCTAATCTCATCAACTTGACCATACAAGTCTTGAAACTTTTGTGAAGCATCCTTGATTAGATTACATTTCTCAATATAAAAAATGGGATCCTTTGATACATACTTTATTAAGGTACCCATTGCCATGGTCTTTTTAGTGAGCCAATCCAAGTGACCAATAGGATCAGCCTTAGGATCAACGAGAGCAACAATAGTTCCATCAATATAATGAGTTAGTCCTTTTTCCATAACTTTACTCCGTGCATCAATATTTCAAGTAGCATAATTATGAGGATTTAAGAGAGCAAAATTTAGAGAACCCATAGCAGTAAAATGGAAGGAACACAAGAGCACAAAGCACAAGAGACACCCCCCAAATTCAATCAGTCAAAGCACCCCCCCAAAAATGATGATTTTGACACTTTACATGTAGTGCGTGTACAATAGGCCACTTGCAAACAATGACAAGGTGGACTTCTGATTTTATTTTACAACTAGCTTAATTGGCTGAGAACTACAATGCAAAAGACTAGCAAGATAGATCTATGCAATACAAGTGCCAAATTGGCCAAAAAAATACCATATGCTGAAAGGACAATTTCTACCCAAAATCGCTCTAAAATGATAGCATATTATGAGAGTAGACAAAAACATTATGAACTTTAAAAAAAAAATGACACCTGAAAAGGAGTTCATATGAGCCCAAACGGAGTCCCAGAAGTTGCAAAACTGGGGATTGGATAGGTACAGTCACCAAAAACTGTGATTTATGAAAACTATGTCCATACAAATCAAAAAATAATGCCACCACAAGAAAGTACATAAAATTCTAGCCCATTTCAAAAAATATTACACCAAAAAAAGGAGCACAAATGAGCAAGATATGGCCATTTGAAGTTGAATTGCAAAATCAAAAAGCTCAACGCAGGGGGCCTGCCAAATTTTTAAAAAAATGATGACGTCAGTGATTCATGATGTTAAATTTGATGGTCGTATGATGGTCATGAAAACTTCACCTCCTTGCTGACTGGGCGCCCGTACAGTACGGACTGCTGACATGGCGCAATCAGAAGGTGACATGTGGTGTATAGTAGATGATGTGTCTATATGGTGGTGCTGGCTTGTTCTGATGAGTGGGTGCCAACTTGGAACTGACATGGCAAGTATGACTAATATGGCATGCACAGACTAGGCACTGGCTAAGCACTGACGTGGGGGAGACTGCGTGGCAGGGGACCCACGTGGTGGTCGAGGTGGTGGAGGGGTCTGACAAGCATGTAGAAGTAGGAGACGGTGGCGGGGCTAGTGTCTGGAGGTCGGTGGTCATGTCCAATAGGTAGGTACGGGGTGCCGATGATGGGGCACAAACACTGGCAATGCTCAATAGACGGTGAGGTGAGCGGCAAGCAGGCAGGCCGACCGGAGCTCGGGTCACCAATGGAGAAGGAGATTGGGTCACTAGTGGAGGTAGGGAACACAACATCTATGTTGTAGATACAACACACAATAGAGAATATGACACAACATGACGGATACAGCGCACGACAACATGCACAACCTACAAAATCAGTGCGCCTGGTACGGGGGTCACAGGGGGGTTTGCGGACCCCAAAATAGGCTGAATTTATACTCAAAATTCATGAAAACGGCCACCCACACGCAATGACAAGGTCGAATCTAGTCTAGGATGCTTCCAAAATATGTTGCTCCTCAAGATCTGCCTCTTGACGTCGCAATAATGCCTCTCAAAGATGAATCAATGACGCTCTAATGGCTCGGATACCATGTGAGATGTTTCCAAGATCAAGAGCTTAATGAAAAGTACAAAATAGAGAGACAAAATATAAGACAAGAATAAACTGTATTCTCATCAATAGATAAATGATCTATAGATCAATAGTTGTTCATACAATGAATATGAGCCTACATATATAGGCCAGGCTATATGTATATGTGAGCACACAAACATGACATGTGGCTCAATAAGAAACAAGGGTAGGTAGGAATAGGTGCGGTAGGTAAGAGAAATAATAAAATATTCTGGATGAGGTGAATCACCCATCAAACGTGGAATTATCACTCCACAATAACTGGATATGATAAAGTAGTAACAAGATCACACCATAAAAGGTAGAAATTCTCCTACACACACTATCCCAATGTGGCACAAACACCCAAGTGTCTCATACCCAAACTTCTATGAAATGCATTTCCTAAGTAAACTTAAGTAAGGTCTAATAATATCCATGATGAATAATTATTTACACTAACATTAAATTTTACACTTACAACTTATATAGATGCAAATTGGGCTAAAAGAGTTGATGACAAAAAAAGTACAAGTAGAGGAGAATTCTTTCTTGGCTCCTAGTTGGTTGTTTGGTTGAGTAAGAAGCAAGATTCTATCTCTTTATCTGCACTTGAAGTAGAATATATTGCAGCATCTTCATGTTGCACACAAATTTTATGGATGAAGCAGACTCCGAAGGACATTGGTATAAAGTTTGATGACCCTATCTCAATCATGTGTGAAAATACCAGTGTAATTAATATCTCAAAGAATCTGGTACAATATTCTAAAACAAAGCACATATCTATTCGGTACCACTTCTTGAGAGAAAAGATGTTGGATAATGAATTAAGACTTGAATATGTACCTACAAAGGCATAGATTGCAAATATCTTCACTAAGGCATTGTGTAAAGATACTTTTGAGTATCTTTGGTAGAAGTTAGCGGTATTACCCCTTTTTAGTTTGAACTAATGTGCATTTGGATGTCCATTGATCTAGTGAGCAGCTTGCGTATTATTTTTTGGACTGATGCTTGAGTGCTTCCTCTTACGGGGAGTAGGAGTGGGTTTTGTCTTCCTTTGTCATTGTTGTCAAAGAGAGAGAGAGAGAGAGAGAGAGAGAGATGTGTATTGATCATCTTGATGGATGTTGCCATCAATGACAAATGAGGGGATTGTTAGCATTATGTTATATATTGTCATTGATGCCAAATCATGTGGTTCGGTTAGATACAGATGTGGTATATTGAGTAGCAATGGAAGATAAGTATGTTTGTGATGTTGATGATTGTTTGGCGATTTCCTAGAAGACTTGGGGTCTCAGTGGCTTCTTGGAAGATATGTTTCTGATGTTAGTCAGTGCTATGCTTGGGTCCAACTTGATCCAGAAGTTGAGGTGTTGATCTGGAAGTCGAGGTGTTGATTCAAAAGTCAATGTGTTGATTCAAAAGTCGAGGATGTGTAATAATTTTTTTGTTTTGGGTCTCACATTGGTAATATATGTAACATGTTGATATGTTTGATGAGGAATGTTGTCATATGGTCTACTTATCATTCCTTCCCACCACCGGAATGTTTAGTAGTGACCTATTTTAGATCTTTGTCTTGGCTGACTTGGAAGTTTATGTTTTTTTGGAGACAATATATGTATGTAATTGATCTGAATGGGTTGGTGTGGCAATTTTGTGAATGGCTAATTGTGTTGAAGATATACGAGATTGAAAGAATATAGTTTTTGTTGTGAAAAGTGTGTAGATTGTTACTAGAAGCAATTCTGGATGTGCAGAATGTGTTTTAGTGGTGGATTTTCTTTTCTATCTTTGTTTCTACGGTAGTGAGCCCTCCAACAGTGAGCCTTTCTGGGCAGTGATCCCTTCCATAATGAGGATTCTTGGTATTGATCCATCCTTGTAAAATTCACCTTAACCAGTGTCACCTTAGTCGATGTTTTCATATTGAGAATTAGTATGCTCTGTGGTTTTTCCCTTCTTGGGTTTTCCAAGTAAACTCTGGTGTTCATTGTGTCTGAGTTATTTTGTGGATGTGCTTTCATGTTATATCTATCTTGATTAATTTTGCTAAATGTTTTAGATCTGTGAATAAATTTTTAAAGAAGATTTTAAATTGTCAAGTGATTCACCCTCCTCTTAATTGCCTGTATATTCAACAATGCTATATTTGTGCATGAGTAAAACATGACTTAGTGAGCAACTATTAGTCTAACTTTTTTGGAGGTCATATTGGATACCTCAACAAAAAGCATACTAATATGACATCATATTTTATAACATGGATCTAAAATATAGGTTAACCAGGGGACTTGACAAGTAATTGATATAAAAGATTGGAAGTGATTTGAAATTATCACATAAGATTTTGAGAGGTGCAAAATTAGGGTGCTCAACTATTGGGTACTCTCCCCTAAATAGGAAAATACATTGATAATTTAGTTGAAAGTGATTGTAAATAAATATTGTGCATTATTAAAGGGTTAAGGTGGGCCTTCATATGTGGGGTGAAATAGAAGGCTCTAGCTTTGACACTCTTAATTTAATGGGAAACCTAGTTGACAATGTGGAACAATAAAATCTTGATAATGGTAGTTTAATGTTTATATTCTATTTTTATATTAAATAGATACTTTAACATTTTTAAAATAAAAAATTGGTATCAATAATATATAAATTATATCAACATTTGCATATAAATCAAACATAATAAGAATAGAAGATAGAGTCATCATATGAAAGAGAGGCACAAACATGCTCTAGAAAAATTCTTTTAGGAAAAATCCATCCTCCAAAGTTACAAAATAAATATATTTTTATCAACACAAATCTCACTATAAAATATTAAGGTCTTATATTTTTCATGGAAACCAACATTTTCAACAACAAAAAAAAATCAATGTAAAATATGATATTCTTCCATAGTAAAGAGAAATTGTTGTTGCTATTCTTGTGAGATTGACCCAAGACAAATGAGAGACAAATGTTGTACTAATTTCTCCTAAGGATCTCCTTAACAAGAAACCCTACAAAAGCTTGATGCTTCATTCACAATGAGCAACTACAAGACAATAAATTGATGAGTGACTCCACCTCAAGCCTCCCATTTATTGGAAAGAAAGATACACGCAATAGGAAACTTACTAGAAGATTATTGGTTACATTTGCTCTCATTATTTAATTTCCCCCTAAATAATAATCAATTTGTCCAAAGTACAAATAGTTAATGCTAAATCATGGGTAAAATTACAAACTTGTGTCACACTTTAGCCAACTAAATTGTTCCAACAAAAGGTTTCAAGTTGAGTTTAATTTTTGGCAAAGACTATTTTATTCGAAGCCATTTGGAACATGCATGATGCCTACATAGTAGTACCTTTTGGCTTTGTAGGTTTTACCTAAAACCTACTCGGTCAAAAAGGTTTCAATCAACTGTCTTAAATATAAATATTCAAAAATTGGCGGATTAAACATTTTTCCTAGATCCCTCAAGAAAATCTTTCAGCCAAAAGCTAGTGCAAACTTCTAGCCTTATATCTCAATAATGACTCCCCTCTATTCTAGGTATTCTCTAGGATATTTTCATAAAATATATCTTATATTTTCTTTCTTTTTCTTTATTTTTGTTTGTCAAATAGAAACTAGGGTTTGTATGTTAAAATTTCCTTATAAATTTGCAGGGTTTCCTTAATTTTCCTTGATTAAATCTTGAGTGATTGATCCCAGTCTTGATTAATGTTATTATTGAAGAAGTTGATGATACAACCACATGAGCCAAGAATCATTTGCAAGAATAATACCTATGACACAAAAGAGATCAAGAAAAACTAGTACACATTGTCCATAACAACCTAAGAATTCAGTATTATCGCACACAAGAATATTGAAGATACAATTACAATGACTTAAGTTATTATTAACCTAATTAAATAAAAGGAAAAAGAATCAAAGTTTAGCTTAAGTGAAAAAGTAATTAAAGAACCTAATTAATAAATAATTAGATAAAGTGTCCCAGTTACTCCAACACTCCCCCTTAAGATAACTTAGGGATAAGATGAAGAGCTAAAGATGAACATATGCATGAATGAGTCTCAACAAAGAAGGCCTAATTAGGTACTCATGTACAGATCAATGCGAAGTGATGAAAATTTAAAAAATAGAGAAAACGGAGAAAAACCTAGTGGGAGAAAACTCATCTCTAAAGGAGAGAAAATACATTAAATGTACTAGCGAAAGAAGGAGAAATCAATGTGAAACCTCAAGGACTAATTCTATCATAATAGAACAATGAATATCTCCCAATAACAGAGAGAAAGAAATGATAGTAATCCACCCGATGAAGATGCATGGGGGCTTCACTGACTAGGCAATATTATATCACGTGCATTCATATTGGGGGTGTAGTGTCATAAAATTGTGACCCTTGTAATTTTTGACCAAATTAGGGTCCTCATGTTGGTGAATCGAATCCCCAAGCTTGATCGGAGACCCGAGACTTTCTCAATCCCCCAAAATTGCCCCTTTTTTGCCCCTCCACTACTTAAACTGGCTTCTTGTCTTGAGTAAAGGGTAGAATAGGGGTATGGCACCCCTTCCCTCCAAGGACAACACCCTTGTCCCTTCCCTATCTTGGGGCACCTTCTTTCAAACTATGCATTGAAATTTGCATTTCTAGCGGAAAAACTTTCCTTGTGTCGGCCTATGACAAAAATCAACCCAATTAACCCTAGTCGACGAATATATATGTTGCATTTTCCCTCCCATTTTCATAAGTTGGATGAGGTGAACATAGGAGGCATAAGTTCTAATACATGAGATCGCACATTCAAGAATTCAAGAGAATTCAAGCATTCATTCCAAGCATTGAGCATTCTCAAGTCTCCCTTCAAGGCTAGGTGTTGCATTTAATTCAAGGATTCAACCATTGAAGAGGAGATCTCTTTCAACATTTAGTTCCATACAAGAAAATCTACCTAAATTTCTATCACAACCTCCCTTGAGGTGAATTACATTTTAATATTTCATTTACATTTACTTGCAAGTAGTTTCTTTCATCATTTAGTTAATTCTAAAACTAGGGTTTGACCTGAAGGTAAACCCCCAATCCCAACCCCTTTTCCTCTCTTTTATGTGTGTCGGTTGTAGGTGCACACCTATATTTGAAGATTTGGAGTCCATTTGCAAAGGCAAAAAAACCCTTTTCGTTTCACAAATTTTTCGGAGGGCTGTGTGCACAAATTTTCCTCAAATTCATAGGACGACTTCATCTCTACATATTATAACCAGATCCAGGTGCACAAATTCATCCTACACTTCTATCTTGATTTATAATCAATTATTTGCTACATTTACACTTAGTCCCAAAATACATAATTCAATCATTTTCAATTCTAAAAGAGGGTTTAGCTTGTCATTTCTACCTCATTGTCAATTCATTTAGCATTCAATCTCTCTCCCTATAGATTGGATCTAGTGAATTCCCCCCCCCCCCCCCCCCCTCTTTTAAATGTAATGTGTGTGAGGTGATTGAAGGGAAATCCACAATGAAACTTTCATCTCTCCTTGGAGGGAAGAAAAGCTTTCCTCTTGATCTCTCCATCATTCACTTTTCAACACATTATATTTTGGTGAACTCGACGTCTTGCATGCTTTATTATGAAAAATTATTGTATATTTTTCATTTAAAAGTTTCATTTTTCTATAAACTTAGTGGTTAATTCATTCAAAACCCTAATTTTTAAAAATTGAAATTGAAGTTGTGCTTTGTAAAAATTGCTTGCTATTGTCTTTAAATCTGAAAATTGCTTTGTTTGTCAAATTCAATTTCTTCATTGTCTTGTTCTATTTGCCAATCAAATTCATAAAATTAAGTGGTTAATTGTCAAAACCCTAATTTTCAAAAATCATATTGAACTTGTGCAAAAATTGAATTTCCATTTAATTTTCAGATTTGTGACTGTTTTCAGAATTATCCTCTTTCCTAAAATTCAAATTTTCAATTCCCCTCCCTTTTCAAAATTCAATATTTCAAAAATTAAGTGGTTAGGTTCTAAAACCCTAATTTTAAAATTTAATTGGATTTTGTGTAAATCTCAATCAATTTCAATCAATTTCAGTTTTCTAAGCATATTTCAAGGTGTCCCTCTCCATTAGGTTTGACCCTTTTCAAATTTGCCATTCAATTCCTCTCTTTTTTCAAAACCTTAATAGGGTCCTATTTTCACATTCAAACCTTAATTTCGTCTATCTAGAGATCGTAAAATCCACCAATTTTGGGGGGTTAGCTTTAAAATCATTGTAGCTTTCATCCTTGAAAATTTCTAAAAATGTTGGTTGGACCGTGTGCACTTTCAACACGGTCCTCAACTTTTTTCCCAAAATTTCAGGAGACTATTATGACTATATTTAATAGCTTAAATCCAAAAGATTGATTGATTTTGTCGATTTTTGATCTCTCTAAAATCAAAAATACCTTCCAAATTCAACATTTCAAATTTCAAGAAAACTTTTTAAATGAAGTGGTTAATTATAATCTACCCTGATTTTAAAAATTTTGATTTTGTCAATTTTAAGATTAAGTAGTATCCCCTTGGCCCTAATTTTGAAATTTCAATTTCCTTTCATTTATTATTTTTGGAAATTGTGTCATTTTCCCCTTTCAACAAAGTTCAAAATTGCCTAATCATTATTTTCGCAAATTTTGCATTATTCAATTTTGTAAACTTTATTCTCATAATTCGAAATTCAAAATTCAAATTTCCCTCTAGTGCATGAGTTTTACCACTATTAGTCCTACCTATACTATCCCCATTAGACAAAGCATTAGAATCAAGGCTTCCAAAGTTTTAATTACTGAGGAGATGGAGCTTAATTTGGGTAACTACTTTAATGAGGATAATGCTAATTCTTCCCATCCTAATCATGTCCCTAGCTATCTCAGTCATGAATCCCATGATGAAGAAGAAGCTTTGACTATAGTTTCCATAGATCAACTTTCAAAATTGGATAATCAATTTGATAACTTTCAACAATGGATGTCTCAAGAATACCCTAATAGTGAAGCTCTTCCATAAATTGAAGGCCTTAAATGCATGATTCAAAGTGATAAGAATGAAATTGATATATTGTGTTGTATTTCTCATATTCTTGATTCCAATGTCATTCCTATAAAGAGTTATTCTAAAACCCTAGGTTATTCAGAACCTCCTACACAAGTCAATGATTCTATTCCTTTGAATACTCCTATGACTAGTGTTCCTTCTTTTACTTCAAACATCATGGCTACTTCAACTTAAAATGCCATTCCTACAACAATTAGTCATGGGGGCAATCCCTCTTCTTCATTTAATCATCAATCTTTACCTATGTCTTCAATAAACATTCCTATTATCCCTCAACCAATCAATGTGACACAAGGGGGCAATTCTTTTAATAATTTTATTCCTCCTTTAAGTGTCCCTTTTCCTACTCAATCATCACCTATGCCTACTTATCATAATGTCCCACCACCTTATTCTCAATCAATGCCTTCCTTCAATAACATCACACCACCTTCTCAATCAACCATGTCTAACATCAATTCTTCTACTAAAGCAACCATTAACAATCTTGCTCAAACTGTGTCTTCCTTACAACAACAAATTGCTTCCATGAGTCAATCCAAGTTTAGTGTGTCCACTTTCAATGTTGCGAGCCCACTTTCTCTTGGTATTGTTAAAGTCGTACCACCTAAGTATGTTGAGGTCCCTCATTTGGAAATCTATAATGGAAAAGGTGATCCTATAATGCATGTCAAAACATTTCAAACCTTGTGTACTAATTTTTATTATGATCAAAGATTACTTGCAAAATTGTTTACAAGAACTCTAAGAGATAAGGCTTTACAATGGTATTGTTCTTTGCCTTCTTATTACATCACTTCTTTTCAACAATTACAAATGCTTTCATTCAATAATTTCAAAACAACATTGGTCCTAAAATTACTTTGACTGAATTAACACATTGTAAACAAGGTGTTAAAGAAAAAGTGATTGATTTCATTGGTAGATACAAACATTTGTGTTCTCAAATCTCTTTTCCTATACCTAATAATGATATTCAAAGAATTTTCATTTCTAATTTGCAAAAATATAATAGGGAAATCTTCTTTTGTCTGAGTTTACTTCCTTTCCGTAGTTGTGCACAACACTCCACAATTATCAACTGGCTATGAGTCAAATGGAGCAATCCACTCCTATGGCTCTGAGTGATAAGGGGAGAGTGTTCAACGACCATTTGCGAAGTTCAAATCAACAAAAATCATCATTAAGTTCAATGATACAATCAACAACAACAATGTGAATTCTACAACAGGTGTGTCTTCTATTTCTAAATTTTTCCAAAGGGAAAGATAGTTTACTTCTTTGAATGAAGGTTTACATAGTATTATGTCTCAGTTGTTACAAAGAAATGTTATCAAGCTTCCTCCTATAAAACCAGTTGATCCATCTAAGCTTGCATCCCCTTATTTTGATAACAATTACTTTTGTCAATTTCATCTTCAGTCTGGTCATGATACTGAGAAATGTTTTGCATTGAAAAGTAAGATTCAAGATTGAATGATAATAATACTATATTTTTGGTAGGTGTGAATGATAAGGGAAACAAATCAGTAGCTACTCCTAATCAAAATCTTAATATTTTCACTAATCCTTTGCCTTCTCATACCTCTAACTTGATTGAGACTGAACATACCTCTTTTTCTCCTAATGACTTCACCTCTACGACTCCAAATTTGGTGAACATGGTAGAGAAACAAGTGACACTTGAGGATCCTTCTATTACATTTTACCCTAGTGAGACTATTAGAGCACCCGATGGCCCTTTATACATAGTTGTTAAGGTTAAGGATATACCTTGTTGTGGTACTCTTGTTGATCCCTCTTGCATGGTTAACATTATCACTGAGGATTATCTTTTTACTTTACAATTGCATAAACCAATATATGATGATTCTAATGTGGTTGTGAAGTTATTTGATGGATTATCTTGTCCTACCATTGGATCTATCACCCTTCTTATTGAAGTTCACACTAAATCTATGGATGTCAATTTTGTTATCATTCCTTCTTTCGAGCAATTTCATGTGAATTTAGGCTATCTTTGGTTATCTTCCATGAAGGCTATTGGCTTCTCCAATCCATAAGTGCTTGAAATTTCCCCACAATAGAGAAATTATAACTATGAACCATAGCTTATTTCGCCAATCTGAAAGAAGCCCTAGTGTTCCCATTGATTTATTTTGGCCTAAACAATTTAAATCTATTCCACCAAGGAGTGATTCTCTTTCCCAATCTTATAAAAAATGGAAGAAAGATATGACTTTATCCTTGAGTCAACCTAGATCCCCAACACTTGATATTCCTATCATTCTTGAAGATGAAGTTCTTCCCCTAAAAGATAGAACTAATCTTCCTCCTAAGGAAGATCTTCAACCTATTCCTATGGATGTATCTATGCCTTATCCTAACAAGACCAACAACATTCCTCTTAAGGCTAGACCTGTACCAACTCCTCATGATGGACCTAGTCTCCTTCCTACACAAAATATTCCTCCTTTATATGGTGCAGTTCCACCTTCTTCCTTTTATAGAGAGAAGAGGCCCACCTCTCCTCTTGTTCAACCTAAAATACCTCAACCTAAACCTTCAATTATCAAAGAGGAGAATATCCTTCCTTCAACAAATGTTCCTCCTTCATCTCAGCCTTCCGCTAAGACTCGACGAAATCATTGTGTGAGAGAATGCCGACGAAGATGTCATGTTCGATCTCGTGAAACTGCTCTTCAGAATATTCAATCTCTTAGAGCTCCAACAATTGACATGATTCCCTTTTCTCCTAAGCAAGATGTTCAACCTAAATCTCCAAATCGTAAATTGCAAAAAAAATGTGATGGTTTTACTTCTATTCATGTGAGATCTCCTATTTCTATAAATATTGATGAGGAAATAGGTTAAAATGTTATTCATGATGGCAATACAACTCCTAATGCTTCTTATAGTGACTATAAATATGTTGATGTTGACAAGCATTTATCAATTGAATTTTGAAAAACCCTAATCCGAGATCCTAGAATCGAACAAAGTGACTTACCACATGAGCATAGTCCTTGTTTAGATCTTGTGATAGTTGCATCTGATGTGCTTAATGTCTCTCCTATGGAGTGTTTCCCACCTTCCCAAAATAGTGATTAGCAAGATCGGGAGGTATGTCGTGCTATATTAGCAACTTTAGCATAATATATCTTCTCTCTCTCTCTCTCCTTTCTTTCTTGTTTGTGACTATTCTTCTATGTGTATCCTTGTTCTTCTATTTTTCCCTTAATGTCTATTTGAGGATGATGAAAAGCATTGAGATCTCTTTTGGTCTCTTTCATGTTGACTCAAAAGACACCCTTCTATTCCCTTTCTTCCAAGGAAGTTTCCTTTCTATAGGGAATGATGATTATTATTTGCACACACATATATATTATATACATGAGTTATCATACAGCATATTGACCCCAAGGAAATTGAAACTACCTCATGTTTTGTGTTCATTATCCTTGGGTTTGTTCCTCGATTGGGGGATAAATCCTTGCATTAATGTGCTCCCTCTCTTTTCTCTATCTTGGGTGTATCCTACCTTAAAGAAATCACTCCCGATAAAGCGTACGCAATCTCTTTAACATAGGGGCATACACTTCACTCATATTTTTCTTCTTGGTACTTAAAGTTACTTAGTGAACTTGGCTTCGCTTTATTTTCATGACTTATAGTGAGGGGAACCTTTCTACTAGCAGTCATGGTTCTCTCTTCTCAATCTTCCCTTTTACTTTTTCAATCGAAGTCGTAAAATCCTTAGTCCATTGGGGGCTTGGTGTATCTTACCTCCTTGAATTGATAGAAGTTTGTCAATATTTTTTCCTTGTACTTTACTAGCAGTATGGGCGTACACTTACACTCTCGCTAATGTAGGGGCTAAATGTAGTGTCATAAAATTGTGACCCTTGCAATTTTAGACCATATTAGGGTCCTCACATTGGCGAATCGAATCGCCAACCCTGATTAGAGACCCAAGACTTGCTCAATCCCTAAAAAACTACCCCTTTTTTGCCACCCACACTGCTTAAACCTGCTTCTTGTCCCAAGTAAAGGGTAGGATAGGGGTGTGGTGCCCCTATCCCTGCCCTATCTTAGGGCCCCTTCTTACAAACTGTGCATTGAACTTTGTATTTCCAGTGGGAAAATTTCCCTGTGTTGGTGTATGACAAAAATCAACCCAATTAACCCTAATCGATGAATATATATGTCACATTTGCCCTCCCATTTGTATAAGTTAGATGAGGTGAAAATAGGGGGCATGAGTTTGAATACATGAGATCGCGCATTCAAGAGCATTCAAGCATTGAACATTCTCAAGTCTCCCTTCAAGGATAGGTGTTGCATTCAAGTCAAGGATTCAACCATTGAAGAGGATATCCCATTCAACATTCAATTCCATACAAGAAAATTTGCCTACATTTCTATCACAACCTCCATTGAGGTGAATTACATTTCAATCTTTCATTTACATTTACTTGCAAGTACTTTATTTCATCATTTGGTTAATTCCAAAACTAGGGTTTGACCTGAAGGCAAACCCCCAATCCCAACCCCTTTTCCTCTCTTTTATGTGTATAGGTTGCAAGTGTGTAGCTGTATTTGCATATTTGGACTCCATTTGCAGAGGTGGAAAAACCCTTTTTGTTTCATGGATTTTTTGGAGGATCGTGTGCACTTTAAACATGGTCTGGACAATGTTTCCTCAAATTCACAGGGTGACTTCATCTCGACATATTATAACTAGATCTAGGTGCACAACTTCATCCTATGCTTCTATCTTGAGTTATAATTAGTTCTTTGCTACTTTTACGCTTAGTCCCAAAATACATAATTCAATCATTTTCCATTCTAAAATAGGGATTAGCTTGTCATTTCTACCTCATTATCAATTCATTGAGCATTCAATATCTCTCACTAGAGATTGGATCTAGTGAATTTCCCCCCCTCTTTTAAATCTAATGTGTGTGATATGATTAAAGGGAAATCTGTAGTGAAAATTTCATCTCTCCTTGGAGGGAAGAAAATCTTTCCTCTTGATCTCTCCATCATTCACTTTTCAACACATTACAAGGTGTTTAATATCCTGAAAATGAGGGTGCAATATATTGCCTATCGATGAAAATAGGGGGGTTTTAAATTCTGGCTATGAAAAAATACAATATTTGGTGAAAATACGAGGACTTTTAATTTGGGTTGTGTATTGGGAGGGGGTGACAAAAAAGGATTTTAGGGCAATATCTTTTGAAGATAGGAGGATTCTTTAGTATTCCATGAACGCACGTGCTATAACCCAAGTTCACTAAGTGAAGGCCCTGTTTGAAGAAGCAACTCTTGTGCAAATGATGAACTCCTAAATACAAAACATGATCCAATGTTTGCAAATAAAATTTCTCCCTTTACGAAGAAACAAATCCACTATAGATATGAGAAACAAAACCCATAAACAAGAAGATGTAGGAAGCCAAATCCAAATACTGTGTGCCTTTGAAAACTACTCAAATCTTGTTGTGTCCATGATAGATGATGGTACCACAAACTAATTGTGTACATGCCCAATCAATGTAGGAGGTGATAAATCAGGATAATGTAAATGTTATGAAGAACAAGTTTCATGGGCTATGAAGATGAGCTAACAACACTAATTTGGCTATCAACAAAGAGGAGATGAATGCTGGGAAAATGGTGTCTCAACCTTGCATTTACATGAGGTTAATATTTATAGTTTTTTTTTTAGCACAAAATAGTGTGAAATTCTCCCCAAAGCTTTAGACTGGCTAGATAAGCTTGCTTGTAAATTTTCATCGCAAGATCACAACTAGTTTTGAAGATATTAAAGTTTATGTGTTTTGAGGGTGCGATGAAAGGTTGAAATTTAATTTTGAGGACATTAGACCCTCTAAAATACCCTAAAAAGTGGATGTAACTAGTGTAGAAGGTTATGATGTGATATAGTATTTCACGAGCTATTTGGCGCATCAAATGGTTCATCAATCAAACACCTGGTTCACAACATGGCTTCCGGAACTTTGGACTCCTAAAATAGGAAATATGAAACACATTGTACACATAAATGAGTTGTAAAAGGGATGAACATGTGTTGATGTGTGTTTTGACATGTCATAGGAAATCTAGAATGGAGATAAGGCCAGCTCTACTTTATTGGGTGGTTTTTGCCCATGGTTTTGTAATACATTTTGATAATTTCTTGTATTGTATATCTTATCTATGAGGTGTGTGAGATAGAGGTTGTGTGTAAGAGTCTTACGTCTATTTAGTTACCTCTAAATATTTAATTAGTGGTAACCCTATAAAGATATTTGTCTGCAAGTATATTGTAATCTATTATTCATTATTGAATAATATATTAAGCTACTTTTGGAGTGTGGGGTTTTTCTCCCGAAAGGGTTTTCCCCACGTAAATCATTGTGTTGTTGTGTTGTGGTATTCATGATATTATGTTTATTTTTGTTAATTTTCTATAACTCTTATAATTATTTGTGAAATATTTGCATTACCTTCCTCTCAAGGTTAGTGTAGGAAGTTTTTCTGCTACTTAACTTCCTTACAAGTGGTATTAGAGCCTGATCACCTTTGGTTTCAGTTGTGGGTTGTTGGGTTTTTTGAACTAATCCAAATTTCAATGGGAGCTTGTATAGAAGACACTTTTTGATCTTGTTGCAAAAATTTTTCAGATGGAAAGTTCGTTAGGGAGAATATAGGTGGATAAATTTAATGGAAATAATTTTGAGATGTGGAAGCTAAAAATGGAAGATTTGCTAATAGATTGAGATTTGTGGGATGTTGTTGATGCAAATGTCTCAAGACCAGTGAATCCTACTGTAGTTGCTCAGTATGATGTTATAAAAATCTAAGGGTTTAATCAGATTGTGCTTTGTAGACTCTATTCTGATCAATGTATACGAAGATAAATTTGCATACAAGCTATGGAATAAGCTTGGTGAAATGTATCAAGTGAAATCCTTATTGAATCAGATTTTATTGAGGAAGAAATTGTATTCCTTGAGAATAGAAGAGAGTGGATGAGTTACAAACCACTTGGAATCATTTAATATGTTGATGGCTCAATTACCATTTATTGGTGTTAAGATGGATGAGGAGGAGAAATGCCAGATCTTACATAGTTCTTTGCCTCATTCATGGGATTCTCTTGTTATGGCTATAGATAGTACTTTTGTTATTATGAAGTCTAAAGATGTGGTGGGTTCCTTTCTTGGTGAAGAGATGTGGAGGACGGTATCCATCAGTTTGAAGGAAGCCCTAACTGTTCATGGCTAAGAAAAAAGGCAAGAAGAATGAGAAGCATAATAAATCCAAGTCTAGAGGGAGATCAAAATCTCCTAGAAAGTCCAAAGTCATCTGCCAGAATTATGGTAAACTAGGACACATCCGTAAGGACTGCAAAGAAGAAAAATAAAAAATTACGATTCTAATTCTATTTGAGAAGGAAGATGGTGATGCATTCATTGCAGGTTTGGCTACTCATGTAGTTAATGATGCATGGTTAATTGACATAGGAGGAATTTATTGGAGGTAAGGTGTACTTGGGTGATGATTCATATTTAGATATTGTTGTTCATGGTAAAGTTAGAATCAAGTTTGCTAATGGTAGAATACAAAATATTAGTGTTGTGTTGCATATCCTTGGATTAAAATAAAATTTATTATCCGTGAGCGAATTGATAGATGTAGATATGCAGGTAGTCTTTTTTTATGCAGGATATAAGATGATTAAGAGTTCTATGACGATTGCTACATGTGTTAGGTTTGACACTTTGTATAAGCTTGAGGAATACACTATCGAGTGTAGTAACACTTCTGTAAAAAGTAAATCTGTGGATACTTGGTTGAAAGATTTGAGGCTCTCACCTTCAACGGATTGACATGGATTTTGGGTACCTAAGGGTGCTCTTTCTTCTGAAGCTAAGTTACCTGCAGAGAAGAGTATGTTATGGCACCAAAGACTTGGCCACAATGGAGAAAAGGGTTTGAGGACCTTGAAAAATAAAAACTTTGTTGAAGGTTTGAATCATTGTAATATTCACTTTGATTTCTATGAGCATTGCATTTATGGAAAACAAAACTACATTTAGTTTTACTCGAGTTCTCATAAATCTTGTGGTGTTTTGGATCTTATTCACTCTAATGTGTTTGGTCATGTAGATGTTCCCTCTATTGGAAAATAGACATATTATGTTTCATTTATTGGTGATTTTAGTAGGACATAGGTATAATTTATAAAGAGTAAATCTAAGGTTTTCATTCATTTTAAAGAATTAAAGCAATTGTTGAGTTGCAGACTAGAAAGAAAATTAAATGTTTGAGGACTGACAATGGTGGTGAATTTTCCTCTAATGATTTTGATAGATTTTGTAAAGACTGTGGCATTAACAAACATAAGACAACTCCATATTCTCCATGGTAGAATGGAGTTGCAGATATAATGAATAGGACACTGATGGAGAAGGCTAGGAGTGTGTTGAGTGGAGCTAGTCTAGAACAAAAGTTTTGGGTTGAAGCCATTGTCACTACTTCCTACTTGATTAACAAGTACCCTACATAAGCTCTTGTAGATAAAACACATATAGAAGCATGGTCATGTCACAGGCCTTCATTGAGACACCTTAGAGTTCTTGGTTGTGAGGCATATGCACATGTGCCAAAGGAGAAGCGAACAAATTTGGAGAACAAGGATGTGAAATGTGTCTAAATAAGTTACAGTTATGGTGTGAAAGGATATAAACTTTGGGACCTTGTTGCACAAAAGGTAATTCATATTAGAAGTGTCATTTTTAGATAAATTAAGTCTCCTTCTATTAAATTACAGCCAGAATAGACTAAATAAGAAGATGCGATTCAATTTACTCCTATGCCTAAAAGAGTTGAATCAAGACCATTTGATAGGCAAGAGGTTGAGGAGAGTTCATCTTGCTCTGAATCTTTAGAAGAGGAGGAAGAACCTCCAACTCATCTTGTTTGAAGGTATACAAGACATAGACAACCACCTAAAAGGTATTCACCTGATGATTGGAGATTATTTTTTCTTTAAATACTAATGTGGATGAGCCTATATCTATAGAAAAGGCATTAGGTATGAATGATGCAGAGTCCTGGAAGATTTCTATGGAAGAAGAAATACAATTTCTAAAAAAGAATCATACATGGGATCTTGTACCATTGCTTGAAGGATGAAAGCCTATTGGTTGGAATTGGTGTTTAATGAAAAGATTGGTCCAGATGGAATAATTTAAAAGTATAAAGCAATGTTGGTTGCAAAAGGATACTCTTAGGTTTGTTGGAAATTGACACTCTATTGGTTAAGTTTCATTATGTTGTCTTTCATGGCAGCATGTTTTTGGGTTCAGGCTTCATATGGTATATCGACAGGCACTTCACAGACTCTACATTGGCACCGACAGGATAGAAGATTTCTTTGGTCATCGACAATGTAGGTTGGCATGGTATGATAAAGGATATCGGTATTGAAGGCCGACACATCTTGGATCCAGCATTGACAACTTGTTTAATGCTTATTCATTTATGTTATAAGGTTGACATGTATTCTATAATTATATATATCCTTGTAAGCTGACATAGGGACTAAATCTGTATAGGGTATATATAGGATATGCATAGATAGAAAAATGAATGGATATATAAGGTTATGGATGTAATGTAATGCAAAATATATCAGAGAGACTATGTATGTGAGGAATTCATTGTAAGGGTTCTTCCGGTACTGAGGGTTTAATTGGAATAGACAGAGCTTAAACTAAAACTATATTCTAGCATATGAGATGCTATACTAAGTAGTTCACTATTCTTTGGATTGTAGTCTGGATTATTATGTAGTTAGTGAGACTCCTTTTGTGATGAGCAATGTGCTCTAGGTTGTAAGCCTTCCTACAAGTGTAGGCCCAACATATATTATAATATCTCTTCATATGGCCAATGAATTGATATTATGGGTCACAAATCCCACCATGGTTTTTGCTCATTGAGGTTGTCCATGTATAAATTTGTGTGTTATGGTTCTCATTTATATGTTTGGCTTATTAGTTGCATTACTTATTTCAATTCTGTCTATATCGATATACCGGTTGGTGTATGTATGTTTTGTTAAAGCTAAAATATTTTATTATGATATAACACTGATTCACCCCCCCCCCCCCCCCCCTCTTAGTGTTATTGGTTTCCAACAATTGGTATGAGAGCCTTGTGCCTTGGAGGAAGTTTAACAACTTGAGGAAGATCTTGAAACTAGAATAATTGAATATGGCTTTGGAGAAACAGCTTGAGATGGCACTTGAAGATTATCATGCTGAAATATTGAAGAACTTAGAGTTACAAGATGAGTTGAATTCCGCTAAAGAATTTATTCTTGTCCTACAAGAGGGATTTTCATCTATTAAATCTAGGAGGAAGGAAATTTTACAAAATCAAGATGATGAAGATGCACTTAAGGAACAATGTCAAAAATTAAGTTAGGAGAACATGGTTATGAAGAATGAAATGTAAACTATGACTATGAGGTTATCCTAGGATATTGAGGATAGAAAGAAAAAGGAAAAAAATCTTGTTGTATCCCCGAAGAACAAGTTTTAAGAATGTGGTAGGTTGATTAATGAAATTGAGATATTAAGGTCTAATTTGGTACAATGCCAGAGCAATGAGAAAGATCTTGAGAGACAAATGATAGTACTAAGAGATTATTTAACTGCTGCAACTGAGTACAAAGAAAAATTCAAGATTAGCTCAACACAACTTGATGAGAGACAAAGGCAGATTGGAGATTCCAATGGACTTGGATTTGAGCAAGGACAAAGTTCTAGTACTGCCAATGAAGATCAAAACCATAAGACACCGGTAAGGTAATTCAATGCTTATAAATTCAATAGTAGATGTTTCATTTGCAATAGATTTGGTCACATGGCTAGGCGATGTAGAAACAAAGCAAATTAGAACCTTGAGTCTGCTCCCGATAAATATTATAAATACAATGAAATTGGTCATAATACAAAAGATTGCAAAATGAATGTAAAATTCTAGGCATGTGGAAAATTTGGACATATGGCTAATCAGTGTAGGTCAAGTAATTTCACCGGTTTTAGCAAGGCAATTCAAAAGAACAATGTTACATGTTATGCATGCAATGAAGATAGACTTATTGCTAAGTTATGTAGAATAAAAAAATCCACCAGTTGGCAATGGAAGAATAAATGATAAAGGCAAAGAGAAGGTTAATGAAATCCGACAAGATCATACTTAGAGGTGGGTCAGAAAGACTAAAGAGCAATCATCAGATGGAAATGTCCTGCTTACCTATCCAGCAGAAGAGGCCTTAGGGGTAGGCAAATTTCATGAAATATGCTGCATATGCCCCTGGAGGAGATTCTGGAAGATGTTCCAGATATTGGAAAGGATTATCCGATATTGATATATTTAGAGTGAGATCCGATATCATTCACCGATAGTCATTTATGTCAATAGAAAATTAGGGTTTTCTCTATGGATAAAAGGTCGATTACACTTCATTATTAATCACCCAACATTTAGAGTGATTTTAGAGCAATTCAGAGTGACTTAGTGCAATCAAAAAATATTTAGAGGTGATCATATTTTATCTTCAATGATCACACTGACATCAAATTTGGCAGCATGATCATAGGTAGGTAACTCAGTCCAACCAACTGAATTCATTTTCCAGTTCATGTATTTTGGCCGCTTATAGAATGATGAGAGAAACTATTGAGTTAGAGCTCTATGACTGGATGCTTGAGGAGTTTAGGTGAGAAAAAGGAAACCTTCCCGTATGGAAATCTGTTAGTGTGCTTAATGATATACTTTCTAAATGATACCCCCAGTTCTAGAAGGAAGCAATGGGCTTTTGACATCCCAGTAGGAAGACAACTTAAGCAATCAATTTCTACACTGGGAAGTCTTATAGATGATAAGGTATGGAGTTACTTCAAGGATTTTCAGAAATCTATGAGGTCTAGAATAAGGATACCTGAGAAAATTGTAGAGAAATACTCTACCGATATTTATTTCATGGTTAAGAAGGATGTGACTCTCATGGAGATAGTTAAGCCTTAAAAGATTTGGATAGAGGAAATGGGATATGAGGTGGATGCATTAATCCTTGATTCTTATGCAAAAAAATTGATAGATGCAGAAATAGATGAAGCAGAAAAACCTTGTGGAACAACACAACAAAAGACTTTTGAGGTTGAAATTGAGTTCAACCAGAAAAAGAGGAAAAAACAAGAAGGTAAGGCAAAAAAGTTTGTACAAAAGGTTTCTAAGGACATTAAGGAACTCATTGATGCTGTCCCAGAGAAAGGGAGAAAGAGGAAGGATCCGGTAGTTCATATTGAACCTGTGGCTGCAGATTTTGGGACTGATGATGAGACATCTTTAGCTTTTAAAATGGTTCTAAGGAAGAAACCAAAAGAATCTAAAGTGGAATCAAAGACACAACCTATTAGGAAACTCACCATCAAAGTACCGACACAAAAGCAGGCACCCAAGGCTACACCATCAGCTACATCTGGTACTGCCAAAAGGAGGAAGGGGAGTGACACTGAATTGGCACTAGAGACTGATCTATACAACATATTAGATGCTAGAAGGTTATCTAAAATGCAAGAAGACAAACACATTAAGATATAATAACTCCTATCTATATGTGTTACTATAACACCAGATGAGATGGAGAAGATAATTTAGGCTGCAGATAGGAAAGTATTTAACAAACATAGAATAACTAGCCTGATGTTAGGAAGGATGAATGAGATAATAAAGGAAACATAGAAGGATTGGATAAAAATTTTGGGAGAGAATAGAGGATTCTTCACTTCACCAGAGATAAAGACTGATACTGTAGATACACTGGTTGAATAGAAAGGTAAAGGAATTATGGGTACACAACCCTCAGTTTTGAAGAATATCATGATAGTGGAAATTGAGCCAAATGCACAGACAAATACAGAGACATAGGTTAATGCACATAACATTGTACAAGATATTAACATTGAGGACACTTGTCCTCTGGATACTAATGTACAGGTTAAGGATATTGTTCCTAGAGAGGAACCAGCAGGTGCATAGACTGTACCAAGTGGCGAAGCCACCGGTGTGTTGGGGCTTCAAATTTCCAAATAATTTCTAGCACCCTACTATTAAAAATGGTGGTCACTTCATGGAAATGACACATAATAGATGATTAATGATTTGAACAACTAGAGGAAAGGAGGATATGAATAAATTAATTCCAATGGACCCCATGAAAGACTAGTGTTTTTGATCTGTAGAAAAGATGATATGAACAGAGAATTAAAATTAATGAAACATGAATATATAAGAAATACCCATTTCATAAAATCAAGCTTCCAAGCTCCAGTAAAAATATTAGATATGTACAATGTGTTTTTGGCTATAAACCTTATAGAAGACCATAAGAAGGCTGAAAAGCCTGTTATTTCGACCTTCATGAAAGAATATGTTGACTTGGAATCGAAATGTATGCAAATATCAAATCTGATGAAGACCCATTTTATAAGTGGATGTTTCCTACCACCAAAAAAAAATTCAGATTCATATCTAAAGTTTAAGGCAGCCGACCAAACAAAACCCCGAAGAGATAGCTTAAAGCAAGGTTATTGACTAACTAGTTTGCATATTAATTTCAAAGGGTTTTGTTAATTTTAATGTAAAATGGTGACTTTTCACCCCAAAAGGGGTATGGTGCCCATTCAACCACATATATAAGTGGTTAAAAAATGTAGATATGATGGAGAGTCATAAGAACAACATAATGTTGTAAGGATTGAATATCATTTTGTATTAGAGAAGTCTATAGGAAGAAGAAGTATCATTTTGTGCAAGCAATCTGTAATGAAGTATTTACAATTGCAACTTATGTATGCAATTATTTCCCAAAGATTAATATACAAGGTTCACTGTCTCTTTTTCCAAATATTGTGTACACTTTTGTGTTGATGAGTTATCTTTGTTCTCTTGATAAATTTGTTTATAGATTTGATATGATGTGAATCACATGTCGTTGCATTAAGTGAAAGATTGAGTTCTTATTGTTTGTATAACGCATACTGAACCTTCATAGTTGATGAGAAATTGTCTCTTGAGTTGATAAGATATTTTGTCCATAAAGTGTCATATATATCCCTGGATAGAGGCACTGATCTGTTATTGATCTTTTAAGCTTTCGATATGTATGCATTCAAGGTCCTTGATAGAAACGTTCTTCCCAAATCCTATATGAACTGATCTACATAGATTTCATTTAAGTCCTGAAAGCAACCTCATTTTCAATATACATTCACAATCATTTCTTTTCAAAGCATTCAGTTAAAGCACATAATAAAGCATAGTTGCAGAACAATAATTTGCCAATTGTGTAAACTTGCTAAAAGGTTTAAATCCACTATAAATAACCTATTTTGTGCTTGAGAGGAAGAGGCACACCTACTTAGGTTCCATGGAGCCTAAAGTGTAGAGGGATCTAGTCCTTGATTGTCCCTATTCGTTGGCCAAGGCTAATTGGACTACTTGAGGATTTGGTAAGTCTTTTGGTTTTCCAATCTGTGGTTTTGGAAACCAACAAATTGGCGACTCTACTGGGGAGTTGTCTACAAAATTTCAATTCTAGAATCTTTGTTAAGGTGTGCTCTACTGGAAGGAAGAACCCATGAGATCAGTAAGTAATATTTTCATCCACAAGAGGTGGCGACTATATTCTACATAACAAGATCTATTTCAGTTGGTGACTCTACTAAGGGAGAAGATCTAGAAGGAGATGAAAATTTTCCTTTTTGAAAGAAATAGCAATTTTGGTTTAGAATGTTTCAAAGAAAACCATTTATTCCAGATGGCATTAGGCCATTGGATCTCAGAAGCTTTCAATGTATCCCAAACAAGTTGTTCCCTAAGCTTTCACAACTTGTACCAAAATTCCATGGGGAATATGATGAATTAGCACTTGATCATTTGGGCTCATTTTATACATTCGTAAAGGATTATGAGATTTATGCAGAAGATTATGTGATGAAGTTATTCATCAAGACATTGAAGGATAATGCAAGAGAATCCTATGAATCACTCCCTACATAGAGCATCTCATCATGGAGGGAGTTGGAGCAATGGTTCCTTGATGTGTTTCATGATGCAGGTAAAGAAGGAAGCATGTGCTATGAGCTGGAGGGAGACCAAGAATACACTATTGAAACAAAATTTTATGCATCTCCCTTGGATGAATTTTTAAATATAAAAAAACAAGAAGATGAATCTACAGTAAATTTCTTTATGAGGATTTTCAATGTTTATCAGGAGATACCTTCAGATGTCAAGCCTCCATTTTATGAGTTATTAAATAAAATACATAAGTTAGGGTATGACTCTCAGTGGTATAGTTTTCTCAGGTATCTACATGATGAAATTGTTGCAAAAGATAATGGATGCAAGATGAGATCTACAGAGGGAACACAAAACCCTAATGAAGAGGGAAGTTTGGATCATATTGAAGAAGAATCCATTGTTGATGAGACATGTGTGGAATAAACAACATGCAATATCAAAAGGAAGATTGTCAGCTCAGTAGTGAACAAATTTCAGATCTTCTGGATAGAGAGTATCAGAGAAATGCAGCAAAGGAAAAAGAGGTGTTTCATGGACAACCGACAGAATGTGCACATGCACTTGGAAATAGGTTCATTTTTTTTCAAATCAGTTGTGTGATTACATGATAGAGGATGGCTGCCATTCGGAAAAAACTTTATGTGATGAGTCCTCCTATTTCTCTGATAAATACATTAATGACAGTGAGAGCACATATGATGACCAAAAAATTGAAGAGTCATATAACTATCAAGATCATTTTAAATGTTTTACAAATCCTCTTTATAATAATGTAGAGATAAATGATGAAATGAAATACTGCCAGAGTATGTGTAACAAAGATCTCTATGTGTTTTCAAATCCACTATATGAAGAACAAGAAATATCTCCAGATGATCAGGAGATCTTATTGAGCAATGACATAAAAAACAATGAGGGTAATTGGGAGCATTGTTATCGATCAGAAAAGTTGCATTCTCCAAAGCACACTCAGACAAATAAAATTGGTGATATAAATTTTTCAAAATAAAAGAAAATGTTCATGAGAAAAGTTAAGAGTTTCCAAATAATCTATCTCTCCAACAAAAGGTACAATTGAAAAGTAAGCCTAAGTATGAATTTTTGACTTTAGGTTTACATGAATCACATAGGGGAGTAAAAAAGAAAATAAAAATTCTCCCAATTCTGATGTTGATATTGTTAGTATGATTTCACCTAATCACAACAAGGAAATAAAGGTTGAAAGCCAACATCTCTCGGGAGAAATGCAGAAACCCTATAAAATAGGGATGAATATTGATGCATTTCCAAATATAGGAGTGTTTCAAAGGAAAAACCCTTATAAGGATAAAAGCATGATGGTTCAGAGGAATTTGATTTCCTATATGGTAAATTCAAGAAGGAGGGGTAAAAAGCAATATGTCGGGGATGATTTGGAGTGTGTCCATAAAGTAAGGAGAGATAATGTGATATTTAAAAATATTAGAAAGTCTCAAAAGATCAAACTTTATAAATCAAATGATATAGCGATTTATAAAAGTTTGATGGCCTATGTGGTGAAAACAAAAGGAAATTGTTGTGATTCTTTTAGCATGGAATATCAAGACAAAAATAAAATATATTACATCATATATGGTAAACATGAAAATATGACAATTGATAAGCTTTACAATGAAATTGGATTGGTTGATGATATGTGCCAAACTGGAATATTTTTGAATGATGAGAACCAGGTGTTTGATCCAGGAAAAATGAGTGTTCATGTTTTTGGGACCTAGGGGCCACCAGATGCAGTTTTAACATAATCTACAGAAGGGAGGTGATTGGCAATGGTCTACTCTACCAGAGAAAAGTGGATTCTTGCTATGCTCGCAAGGGGCATACAGCCCTTCAAGCCCTAGACAGAGCCACTGCTGGGGCTTCAAATTTCCAAATAATTTCTAGCACCCTACTATTAAAAATGGAGGTCACTTCATGGAAATGACACATAATGGATGATTAATGATTTGAACAACTAGAGGAAAGGAGGATATGAATAAATTAATTCCAATGGACCCCATGAAAGACTAGTGTTTTTGATTTGTAGAAAAGATGATATGAATAGAGAATTTATATGAATGAAAAATGAAAATATAAGAAATACCCATTTCAGAAAATCAAGTTTTCAAGCTCCTATAAAACTATTAGATCTATACAATGTGTTTTTGGCTATAGACCATACAAAAGACCGTAAGAAGGCTGAAAGACCTACATGAAAGAAGATGTTGACTTGGAATTAAAATGTATGTAAATATCAAATCTGATGAAGACCCATTTTAGAAGTGGATGTTTCCTACCACCAAAACAATTTCCAGATTCGTATCTAATGTTTAAGGCAGCCGACCAAAAAAAACACGAAAGATAGCTTAAAGCAAGGTTATTGACTAACTAGTTTGCATATTAATTTCAAAGGGTTTTGTTAATTTTAATGTAAAATGGTGACTTTTCACCCCAAAAGGGGTATGGTGCCCATTCAACCACATATATAAGTGGTTAAAAAATGTAGATATGGTGGAGAGTCATAAGAACAACATAATGTTGTAAGGATTGAATATCATTTTGTATTAGAGAAGTCTATAGGAAGAAGAAGTATAATTTTGTGCAAGCAATCTGTAATGAAGTATTTACAAGTGCAACTTATGTATGCAATTATTTCCTAAAGATTAATATACAAGGTTCACTGTCTCTTTTTCCAAATATTGTGTACACTTTTGTGTTGATGAGTTATCTTTGTCCTCTTGATAAATCTGCTTATAGATTTGCTATGATGTGAATCACATGTCATTGCATTAAGTGAAAGATTGAGTTCTTATTGTTTGTATAATGCATACTGAACCTTCATAGTTAATGAGAAATTGTCTCTTGAGTTGATAAGATATTTTGTCCATAAAGTGTCATATATATCCTCAGATAGAGACACTGGTCTGTTATCGATCTTTTAAGGTTTTGATCTGTATGCATTCAAGGTCCTTGATAGAAACGTTCTTCCCAAATCCTATATGAATGGATCTATGCAAATTTCATTTAAGTCCTGAAAGCAATCTCATTTTCAATATACATTCACAATCATTTCTTTTCAAAGAATTCAGTTAAAGCACATAATAAAGCATAGTTGCAGAACAATAATTTGCCAGTTGTGTAAACTTGCTAAAAGGTTTAAATCCACTATAAATAACCTATTTTGTACTTGAGAGGAAGAGGCACACCAACCTAGGTTTAGTGGAGCCTAAAGTTTAGAGGGATCTAGTCCTTGACTATCCCTGTTTGTTGGCCAAGGTTGATTGGACTACTTGAGGATTTGGCAAGTCTTTTGGTTTTCCAATCTGTTGTTTAGGGAATCAACACGGCACAAGTGAGGATGTAATAAAGGACAAATCACTAGAGAAAATAGGGAAATCCAGTAAGGAACTAGTTACTGACACATCATTATTGACAATTGACTCTTCTCTAGTGGAAAATAAAAACATCAGAGAGATGAGTCCCACAGAACTAATGATGATGTCTGCTCAGAAACTGATGAAGGAAGGACCACAGACAAAGGGATTATAGATCAATCCATAACTATTTTGCATAGATTGGTCTTGGAATGTAAGATTGAGAATGAAGTGAGCCCTTTTGACAAGCTTAAGATAATAATAGAACACATCTCTAAAGATTTTCAATCATTATAGTAGATCTCTAATTGTCTAGCACTTGAAAAATTCACTTTGACTAAGAAAGTCACTTTTGATCAGATCATTGACAGCGAGAAGAAAAAGATTGAGGAGAAGTTAATTTTGATAGAGAATTATTTGAAATAAAGTACTAATATATACAGGGTATGTTGCAATATAGAGATTCTTACAACAAAAGTGGATGAAAAGATAAAAGAGGCACATGACAAAATTGCTAATACTGCTAACTCTTTTGATGGACTAATTTCACTGACCACATTTATCGATGGACAATTATTAACTTTGGAGAATCAAATTTATTCTCTTGAAAAAGAAAGAGATAAGATTGTTCGGAGAGCCAGAAGTCTTAGAGGTTTGGTGAGTCCAAGATTGGATTCACTTGGTGTTCATAAGAGGGAATGCATGGATATACTTGGTAAGCCCACACTAGCAGAAGTTAATGAGAAAGAATTACTTGCATATTTACTGAGTAGACTTGTATCTATCTTTGGCACACTCAAAACTAGTTGGGATACTTATGTGGAGTTATTAGAGAAATCTTACCCAGAAATATTGAGATTGGTCAAGCTCTGGTAAGTCATTTCTTTTTTTTGGGAGATATTCAGTGTACAATTATCATTCTTTGACATTTATTTTTACAATTTTTGGGCATTGATGTCAAAGGGGGAGTACTATACATGTGAAAAAGAATGAAAGGTTGCATAGTGAAAAAGAATGAAGGGTTGCATACATTAGAGGGAGTTATAGAGTTCTTGGAATATTAGAGTATTGGAGCATTTTGCATATTCAGCTTAGGGGGAGTAGGGCAGGATGAAACCAACAGTTGAAACCATGACCATTTTTCACATGAGTTTTGCCATCAATGCCAAAGGGGGAGATTTTGGTAATTAACACTCTACTGGTTAAGTTTCATTATATTTTCATTGATGGCAACATGTTTTTGGGTTCAAGCTTCATATGGTATACTGACAGGCATTTCATCGACTCTACACTGACACCGACAAGATAGAAGATTTCTTTGGTCATCGGCAATTCAGGATGACATGGTATGATAAAGGATATCGGTATTGAAGGCCGACACATCTTGGATCTGGCATCAACAACTTTTTTAATGCTTATTCATTTATGTTAAAGACCGACATGTATTATGTAATTATATATATCCTTGTAAGCCGACATAAGGCATAAATTTGTATAGGGTATATATATGCTATGCATAGATAGAAAAATGAATGGATATATAAGGTTATGAATGTAATGTAATGTGAAATATATCAAAGAGACTATGTATGTGATGAATTCATTGTAAGGGTTATTCTGGTAGTGAGATTTTAATAGGAACAAACAGAGCTTAAACCAAAACTGCATTCAAGCATAGGAGATGCTATACTAAGTAGTTCACTATTCTCTGGATTGTAGTCTGGATTATTATGTAGTCAATGAGACTCCTTTTGTGATGAGAAGTGTGCTTTAGACTATAAGCCTTCCTGCAAGTGCAGGCCCAACATATATTGTAATATCTCTTCATATGGCCAGTAAATGTATATTATGGGTCACAAATCCCACTGTGCTTTTTCCTCAATGAGGTTTTCCACGTATAAATATGCGTGTTATGGTTCTCATTTATATGTTTGGCTTATTGGTTGCATTACTTCATTCAATTTTGTCTATACCGGTATATCATTTGGTGTATGTCTGTTTTGTTAAAGCTAAAATCTTTTATTCTGGTATAAAATTGATTTAGCCCCCCCTCTCAGTGTTATTGGTTTCCAACAAGGTTGAGTGTGTTATTTCCTGAGTTGGGATTTGAATGTTCTAAATCAGATCACTATGTTTATTATCAATCTGATGGTGATCATTTCCTATACATTGCATTATATGTTGATGATATTTTAGTATGAATTCATAACTAAAGTCTCAGCTTGCTACTAAATTTGAAATGAAATATCTTGGTGTAGTGAAACAAATTATTAGGATGGAAATTAAAAGAGATAGAGTGAACAGAAAGCTATGTGTTGGTGTAAATAATTATTCATCATGGATATTATTATACTTTACTTAAGTTTACTAATTAGGAAATGCATTTCATAGTAGTTTGGGTATGAGATAGTTGGGTGTTTGTGCCACATTGGGATAGTGTGTGTAGGAGATTTTCCACCTTTTATGGTGTTGATCTTGTTGTTACACTCCACATTCAGTGGGTGATCCACCTCATGTGGACTATTATATAATTTCTCCTACCTACCCACACCTATTTCCTACCTACCTTTGTTTCTTATTGAACCACATGTCATGTTTGTGTGCTCACATATCCATATAGTCTTGCCTATATAAGCAGGCTCATATTCATTGTATGTAATGCTTAATGATCCAGTTGATCATATTTTTCATCTTGATAGAATACAGTTTTTCTATCATCTATTTTTTTCTCTCTTTTTTATGCTTTCCATTGCCTCTTGATCTTGACAAAATCTCACATGGTATCAGAGTCATTAGAGTGTCATTAGTTTGCCAATTGAGAGAAATTTGATGCTATTTGGGGTTTGCATTTTAGAATTTTCTATTGCAGGTTTTTATTAAAGCTTGATGGGTCAAAACTGAGGTTATCATTGGATTGAGGAGGTCCAAGAAAGTCAGTTTTTCCTTTTGTTTCATCCAAATCGGACTTCGGAGGCCAAATCTAGAGGCATTTGAAGTTTGACGCTGTGGCAAAAATTTTCCAGAAATTATAATTTTGCAAACGATTTTCAAATAGCGATATCTCACTCATCCGAACTCCTTTTTTCGAGCAATGTTTTTTGTTTTGGGGTAGAATTTTGTGATCTATACAGTGGTGTAGAATTTTTCTAATTTTTGGATACAAGGTTTTCAGAAATCGCGAAATCTCGATTTTTACAACTTTGGAGGCTTCATTTGGGCTCATATGGACTCCTTTTTAGGTGCCGTTTTTTTTGAAAGTACATGTTTTTTCATCTACTTTCATAATCTGCCATCTGTTTGTAGTGATTTTAAGTAGAAATAGTACTTTCAGTATTTGGCCATTTTTGGCATATTTGGTACTTGCATTTTGCTTGGATCTCAGTTTAGATCACTAGCAGTATTTGTTGAAGTCTCTTAGATCTCATTTTGAGAAGGTGTAAATAAGTCCACTTTGCCATTGTTTGCAAGTGGCATATTGTACATGCACTAAGTATAAAGTGCCAAAATCATCATTTTTGGGGGGGGTACATTGATTGAGTGAATTTGGGAGTGTGTCTCTTGTGCTTTTGTACTCTTGTGTTCCTTCCTTTTGGCTGCTATGGGTTCTTCTAAGTTTCCTCTCTTAACTCTTCATAATTATGCTACTTGGAAAATTGATGCATGGAGTAAACTTATGGAAAAAGGACTAACTCATTACATTGATGGAACTATTGTTGCTCCTGTTGATCCTAAGGTTGATCCAGTTGGTCACTTGGATTGGCTCACTAAAAATATCATGGCAATTGGTACCTTAAGAAAGTATGTATCAAAGGATCTCATTTTTCATATTGAGAAATGTACTCTAATCAAGGATGCTTGGCAAAAGTTTCAAGACTTATATGGTCAAGTTGATGAGATTAGGGGATATCAAATTGATAGTGATCTCACCATGTTAGATCCCAAGAACTTTGATACTATACAAGATTATGTCACTAAGGCAAATGAGTTGAGGGCACAACTCAAAGATTGTGGCATTGATAAGAAGGATACTCAATTGATATTCAACTTGTTAGGCAAGCTTCCACAAGAATATGCAGCATTTGTTTCTAGTTTCCAAACCCATAGAATAACAATGGGTTCAAGCTACACAATGCCTACATTCGATGCTTTCAATGAAATGTTGATGATGGAACAAAATAAGTTGATAATCATGGGCATTCTTAAGGCTTCTAAGTCTCAAGAATTAGTGGAAAATCAAGGGAACAAAGGAAATCAAGGAAAGGACAACTCAAACAAGAAGAAATGGCAATCAAAGCCCAAGGACAAAGCATCATCCTCTACACAACAAGGAGATACATCCTCTTCCAAGAGGGATAATTCACCAAAGAGGGAGAGACCTACTTGTGCCTATTGTAAAAAGATTGGTCATGAGGAGCGTCGTTGCCATTCTAAGAATATTGATGAGCTCACACATATCCTCAAAAAGCATAACATTGATTTGCCTAATGTCTACAAGAAGGATGATACATCAACTTCCACTTCCTCGCATTCAAAAGGAAAAGGGCAAGCATTCATGGCTTCTACAAGTGGGAAGACTCACTCTTTTGGGACAAGAAAAGGAAAAGCTCTTTATGCTACTACCAGTCATGATTCAGAGAGATGACTTCTAGATTCAGGGGCTTCTCATCATATGGCATCTTTGTAGTCTATGTTCTCTACATTTGAGCCTTGCACCATGCCGCAGATATTTATGGGCAATCATACATACATGGATGTGATTGGGAAAGGATCTATTGACATTGGGGATAACTCCTTCAATAATGTGTTGTGTGTACCCCACTTGACAAACATTCTCCTTTCTATCTATCAAATCACACATGGCGCAACTAAGAGAGTTGTGGAGTTCACACCTGAGTCAGTTTTCATTAGAGACTTGGATACTAGAGCTATCATTGTGACTGGGGTGGTTGATCATGCATCTCAGTTATACTCCTTTTCAGATTTTGTTGATGATGATGATTTCACATTTGATGATTCTACACATGATGATCACACTTCTTGTGATGGTTCAGATTGAGGAGCCCTTTGGGCACTTGAACATGGGAATTCTCACATGTGAACCCATTCTCGAGTCTTTTATTTCATCTCCTCATATTGATATCACATCACCTATTGCACTTGATGATGCAGATAGTGCGACAGTTTTGCCTTCATGTGATTCAGTGTAGCAGGATATTCATTGTCTTCTAGCTTCAGCTTCTCTTTGATGAAGATGATCCTTCTTCGATTGTTGCGAGGGAACACTCTGATCCTCTTGTTCATTCTCTACATGATCATTCTTTCGAGGTTGACATGATTATGGATACTTATGTACAACAATTGGAGGAGGTCTCTTTATTTTTTGAGGAGACATGTGAGTCTTTGGGACATGTTCTACATCCATCTCCACTAGATCTTGGAGTGCCTTTTTCAGCAGTGTGGCATAGTTTACCACCTTTGGAGGGGGTATCTTTCAGCATCAACATGGGGACACTTGATCAGTTTTCAGAGATTCCTTTCATCATGAGTTTTCTTCATACATCTTCCCTTCATGATTGGGGAGACTTCATGGATACACCTTTGGTTTTGTTTCTTCCTAAGGGGAGGAATATTGTTCGACGTTCATGGAGCAATTTCTTCATACATCGAGCTTCTATCATTGGTACAAATTCCACATTGAGGGGGGGCTTCCTAGCTTCTCTTCTTCTCTCATATGGGGGGGACTTTTTCCTCACATGGGGTTTTGTTCCTCACATTCTTCTATGAGAGTTTTCTTGTAGCTTTCATCTCTTTTTTGGGGGAGGGTTTTTTCCCATTGGGTTTTTCTCTCTTTCCCCACTTTGTGAGAGATTTCATTGCATTGGTTTTCATGCATTTGCATTTTTACATGGGTACCTAACATGGCCTAGTAGTCGAGACCCATCTTGCATTGCTTAGTTGCATTGTAGACTTAAGTGCATTCCCCTAAGTTGTACTTAAGGGGGGGTGTTGGTGTAAATAATTATTCGTCATGGATATTATTATACTTTAATTAAGTTTACTAATTAGGAAATGCATTTCATAGTAGTTTGGGTATGAGACAGTTGGGTGTTTGTGCCACATTGGGATAGTGTGTGTAGGAGAATTTCCACCTTTTATGGTGTTGATCTTGTTGTTACACTCCACATTCAGTGGGTGATCCACCTCATGTGGACTATTATATTATTTCTCCTACCTACCCACACCTATTTCCTACCTACCCTTGTTTCTTATTGAGCCACATGTCATGTTTGTGTGCTCACATATCCATATAGCCTTGCCTATATAAGCAGGCTCATATTCATTGTATGTAATGCTTAATGATCCAGTTGATCATATTTTTCATCTTGATAGAATACAGTTTATTTCTATCATCTATTTTGTTCTCTCTTATTTGTGCTTTCCATTGTCTCTTGATCTTGGCAAAATCTCACACTATGGCTAGGCCAGATTAAGTATGTGAGTTCAGTTTTACCGAGGTTCAACATGCAGGATTGTAGACCATTATGTGTTCCCTTCACAATTCGAACAAAATTATCTTTTTCAGATTGTCCTACATCTCCATTAGAGATGAACGACATGAGCACAGTGCCTTACTAGAGTGTAGTTGGAAGTTTGATTTATGCTATGGTCTATACTAGACTAGACATTGCCCAAGTAATGGGAGTTCTTTCTAGATATATGTTTAATCTTTGTAGAATTCATTGGGATGCAGTCAAAAGAGTCCTCAAATATTTGAAGCGTACTTTAGAGTATTTTTTTTGTTATCATAGGAATTTGGTTGGAGACATGATTTCCCTTGATATTCATGGTTACGTGGATTCAGAATGGGCAGGTGATATTGATAGTAGAATACCCACTAGTGCCTATGTGTTTACTTTATTTGGTGGTACAATTAGATTGATGGGTAAGAGAGAGGTTGTGGTTGCTTTGTCCATAATAGAAGTAGAGTATATGATAGCTACTCATGCTTTTAATGAAGCCATTTGGCTTTAGATATTGGAATAAAACATGAAGCAGTGACAATTTATTGTGACAGTCAGAGTGTGATTTGCCTAGCTAAGAACCTAAAATTTTATGCCCGAACCAAGCATATTGTTGTTTAGTATCATTTTGTCAGAGATATGTTCAAAGATGGTAGGGTGAAGCTGGTTAAGGAAGATAATTTGATGAATGTGATGGTATGATGAAAGAATAAAGATCCGGTCAACTACTAAGAGGGAGGGGGTGAGTCAGTAGATAGAAAAACTGATAAACTTTCACCTTACTCAGAAATAACCTCTCAAGTAAAACTTGAAGCTGACAAGTTAACCACTGAACTATAAATGCAATATCTTTGTCACAATAAAACTATCAAGATAAACTGGTTGATTGTTACAACAGATAATAGTAAACAACTTGAAACTTCACAATCATCCAAATAATTTTACTTGACATAAGTAAAATCTTATTTCAGATTGTTACCTGTTAACATAACTTAGCAAAGTGAAATAAGTAGTTAAGCAATTCAATCATACAAACACAACCACAAAAACATTCACCACTTGACACAATATTTTTGACGTGGAAACCCAAATGGAAAAAACCATGGTGAGATGAGACTCACAAGATAACTATCTGAACTCTTCTAAATTTTGCCCTGTTAGGAGCCAAGCCTGTTAAATCTTTTACAAAAGGTACTGTTAAGAGCAGATCCTATTAGGGACCACCCGTTTAAGGGATTGACTATAATGCCTTGTTAGAAGCAATACCCTGTCAGGAGTAACCTTTGTAAAGGATTTATAATCCAAGCTAATGGATCACCTAGTTAGAGGAATTAAATAACATAAAGCTTGTTAGAGCTTACCTGGTTAGGGGATTTTATTGCTGTATTTATTAAAAAATGATAGGGGTTTTCTGATCTATTAGAATAGCACTTCACTTTCTTGTTCAGATCCTTTTTATGCTCTTATCTTCTTTTACACAAACTGCAAATGCATCATCCAGTTCGACAACCACACACTCAATTCAACTTTGCCAATACACTAAACAAAAAAAACTCATCGACCTTATAAACAAATCAATTAGGTCGGTAACACAACAAAAACCTACTTCTTTCATAGAGATTACAAACAAGTCACTTTAGGTATGACCGCTGGATTACATAATAATATCTGCACATCAATCAAGAAAGCCTCAACCACTCCTTGATCACTGCTTCATTGAACTCAGTAACTCATCACACACTTTGCATTACATGCAATATACTTGCTCATTCCCAAGATTAAAAAACATTAACTCAATGCACCAAAAACTCTTTGAAACTCTCCTTATAAAATATGCATACGTGTCATAATCATTACCGCTCATCATGAGATCATAAACCAATATAACCAATTCACTAGACTTAATCGGTTAGGGTTTATCAAAAAATAGGTAGGGTTTATCTGTTCAACTCTCCAATTCTTAGCAATACCGGTTCACTCCACAAAATTACCTATCGGTTACAGTTCCTTTCACTTATCTCTTCCTACCGGTTACAAAACATCATTATAACAATAACATTACTAGTGTATTGATATCAATGACAACATAAAAAATCATTAATGTAATCTTCATGCAAATACCAACAATCTCCCCCTTTGGCATTGACGACAATACAAATATCAATACCATTGATTGCCGTGATGTGAATAGAAATCCTAGTTTATATTACAATTCTTCTCCTCCAAAAATCACATAGTTCTTCTCCCCCTTTGACAACAATGTCAAATTGAAAGTAAAACATGCAATGTCAAACTCACTGATCAATATCAACAACTTGATGCTCCCGCTATGGAATAACTCCACTCCTACACCAATCATGCTGCAAAATTCTGCAAGTAGCTTCGAGATTGATGTAATCTACATCATGCTTAATTGACCTCATGAAGGGGTACAACCCCTAGCTGACTTCTAAGATACTCAAAAGTAGTCTTAGGTAGAGGTTTAGTAAAGATATGAAAGCTGCTCCTTTGTAGAAACATGCTCTAAGATCACATCTTTACTCTACACTTTTTCCCTCAAGAAATGATACTTCAATTAAATGTGCTTGGTTCGTGCATCCAAGACAGAGTTCTTTGAAATATTTATGGCACTGGTATTGTCACATAAGATCTTTACAAGTTCTGTAAACTTCATCTTGAAACCTTCCAAAAGTGTCTCATCCAGATAGCCTGGGTACAATTCATATAAGCAACAACGTACTCAGCTTCAGCAGTAGACTGTGAAATACAAATTTGCTTCTTGCTACTCCATAAAACAAGTCTTCCTCCTAGAAAGAATGCTCCATCAGTTGTTCTTTTCTGGACATCAACATTACCTGCCCAATCTGCATCTGTGTACACCTTCAAGTAAAAGTTTCCTTCTTATGGATACCATAATCCATAGTCAACAATACCTTTCAAATATTTGAATATTCTCTTGGTTGCTATCAAATGTGTTTCCTTAGAATTCTTTTGAAATTTAGTAACAAGACCAACTGCATGAGCTATATTTGGTCTGCTGTGAACAACATAGTGCAATTTTCCAATCATTGACCTGTATTCTTTTTCATCAATAGATATGGCATCATCTTCCTTAGACAACTTACAACCTGTAACCATTAGTGTCCCAACTAGTTTACAGTCACTCATACCAAATATCTTTAACACCTCTTTCACATACTTAGGCTGTGTAATGAAAATACCACTCTTCATTTATTGTATTTGCAAACCTATAGTGAAATTTTTTATCTCTCCCACTAGAGACATTTCAAAATCACTTTTCATTTCATTTGCAAAGTCATTACTCATGTCATCATTTCCTCCAAATATGATATCATCCACAAACACTTCACTAACCAGTATCTTATCTCCTTCATATTTCAGATATATGTTGCTATCTTCACTAGTTCTCTGAAAACCTATCTTCATTAGGTGTGAATGAATCCTTTCACACCATGCTCTTGATTCTTGCTTTAATCCATATAGTGCCTTGTGAAACTTACATACCATGTCCTTATTATCAGTTAAATCATAAACATCTAGCTGCTCAATGTATACTTCTTCTTCCAATATTCCATTCAAAAATGCAGATTTCACATCCATCTGATATACTTTGAATCCTTTATGAGTTACAAAAGCCAATAAAGTTCTTACACCTTCCATTCTAGCAATTGGTGCAAAAGTCTCACCATAATCTTCTCCTTCTTCTTGTGCATAACCTTTGCAAACCAATCTAGCTTTGTTTTGGATTACTACACCATCTTCATTCAGCTTGTTCCTGAAAACCCACTTAGTACCTATTACATTTTTATTCACCGGTCAGGGTACTAGACTCCATGTATTGTTCTTCTCAATTTTATCAAGCTCCTCCTCCATAGCTTTGACCCAATGATCATCTCCAAAAGCTTCCTTAGCAATTCTAGGCTCAATAGTGGAGATTATGCAAGAATTATCTCTAATTCTTCTTTTGGTTAGTACTCCAGCATCCTTATCTCCAATAATCTGGTCAGGATTGTGATTGAGTCTCACATACCTTAGAATAACATGATCATTTTCTTTAGGTTCATCTTCTTCATTATTATATTCTTCTTCTGAGTCTACCTGTTCCAGTTGAACTGGTACATCAGTATTTTCTTTACTGGTTTTAGGTTTCACAGGTTCTGGTTAAAAAAATAAAATGCAAGGATCTTCATCCTTTTTCTCCACACCAGTTTCCCCTGAGAATTTAGGATACTCATCCAATCAAATATCAACACTCTTAATGATTCTCTGTGTCTAGTTGTTGTAGCATTTGTAGGCTTTACTCTTGGTGGAATAACCAAGAAATATACCTTCATCACTTTTAGCCTCAAACTTGCTAATATAGTCGCCTCTCTTAATAAAACATTTTCTACCAAATATATGGAAATAACTAACATTAGGTGATCTACCATACCAGTATTCATAAGGAGGCTTATCCTTACCTCTTTTTACCAAAATCCTATTCATTGTGTAGAAAGCTTTGCTGACTGCTTCTCTCCAGAAGGTTTTAGCTACACCTCCTTGTATCAACATCATCCTAGCAGCTTCAACAACTGACTGGTTATTCCTCTTTGCAATACCATTCTACTATGGTATCCTCGGTGTAGAAAGATACTATTTGATACCATTCTCTTCACAATATCTAGTGAATTCTTTAGAAGTAAATTCACCGGCTTGATCAGTCCTCAGACACTTTATCTTCTTACCACTCTCCTTTTCAGCTATGGCCCCGAATGCCTTGAATTTATCAAATTCCTCTATTTTGTCCTTCAAGAATGTGACCCACATCATCCTTGAGCAATCATCACTAAAGATCATAAAATATCAATCATCTTGAATACTTTTAGTCCTTATTGGTCCACATAGGTCTGTATGAACTAAGTCTAACAGATGCTCCGCTGAAAAAGACTTGCTCTTAAAGTTGAGGATGTCATCTTTCCCAACTGACATTCCTTATATAGAGCATTAATCGGTTTGTCTAATTGAGGCAAATCTCTCACTGTCTTGGACTTACTCACTTTAACAATGTTATCAAAATTCAAATGACAAAATCTCCTATACCAAAGAAAACAATCATCCATTTTAGCAATTAAATAGTTGCTGACTTTAGGATTCAGGTGAAACAAGTTACCTTTAGTTTGCTTGCCAGTTGCAATCAATTCACCTTTTCTCCCATAGATTTTGCACATACCATTCTTAAACTCCAATAAGTATCCTCTATCATTAAGTTGAGCAATACTCAAAAGATTGTGTTTTAGACCTTCAACCCAGTAGACATCATCTGCATTGCTCTTCCCATTAAGATAAATAGTTCCTTTACCTGTAACCATGCATGGTGAGTCATTACCAAATCTTACAAATCCGCCATCAATTTCCTTCAAAGAAAGAAATTTACTTCGGTCATCGATCATGTGATGTGAGCAACCACTATCAATAATCCAATCATTAGAATTATCCATGCGAGAAACTAAAGCTTTCTTATCAGATGTCTCCTTTTTATTGGCTACAAAGACAATATCTTCATTAGCATCACCTTCAAATTCTTCATCAGTGATACCACCATCAATTGCAGTAAGACAATCTCTTTTTCCTTTTTCCTTGTACTTCTTGAACTTCTCTCACTTGTGCTCATTATCACCATTAGGACAGTTAGCAGTTATGTGTCCAATCTTGTTGCATGCAAAACATTTCAAAGGTAGTTTACCTTTGTATTTCCTAGTACCTCTAGTCAATCGCTTGTCCAACAATTCTTCAAGCTCAACCAAACTGTCTTCATCATCAATTTCTCAGCTAGATCTAGATTCATGATAGTGACTAACATCTTCACTTTTCCTCATAGATGGGTTAGAAACAAAATCTCTAAATGCTGATTCAGATTTATGAATACTACCATCATAACCATTTAATTCAAAAGCATTAAGCTTACCAATGATGGAATCAAGGGTTACCTTGGTTTTGTCAATTAACTTTAGCTCCTAAATGGTTGGAACTCGGATAGCGTAGACCAGTAGCAAGGTTCTCAACACCCTACTAACTACTGTGGCATCATCCATTTTACCACCAGCACTCTTTATCTCTCCAACTATCTCTTTTATCCTCTGACCATATTATTGGATATTCTCACCTGCAGCCATCCGCATGTCATCAAACTTCCCTCTTAGACTCTCTTCCTTGGAAATAATCACATGTTCATCGTCATTGTAAATCTCTTCAGGTTTCTTCCATACCTCATGTATAGTCTCCAGACTATGAACATCAACATATTCAACATCAGACAAAGAACTGATAATAGCCTCCAGTGTTTGGTTTTTTTCTTGTTGCTCTTTCTTCTGATCATCAGTCACAATCCCACTAGGTGCAACATATTGAGTATTAACATGTTCCCAATATTGATTTCCAAGACTCTTGATAAAAAATATCATCTTGTCACTCCATATCCTGTAGTTCTCTCTGTTAACCTTCGAACCTTCCTTCTTCATCATGTTCAACAAGATCTTTACCTCAAGCTGTTAGGCTTAGACCTCAGAGGACTTGAGAAGAGCTTTGATACCAATTGATGGTATGATGAAAGAATAAGGATTTGGTCAACTACTAAGAGGTGGGGGGGGGTTGAATTAGTAGATAGAAAAACTGATAAACTTTCACCTTTCTTAGAAATAACCTCTCAAGTAAACTTTGAAGTTGACAAGTTAGCCATTGAACTATAAATGCAATATCTCTGTCAGAATAAAACTATCAAGATAAACCGGTTGACTGTTACAACAGATAACCATAAACAACTTGAAACTTCACAATCATCCAAATACTTTTACTTGATATAAGTAAAATATTATTTCAGCTTGTTACCGGTTAACATAACTTATCAAAGTGAAATAAGTAGTTAAGCAATTCAATCATAGAAACATAACCACAAAAACATTCACCACTTGACACAATATTTTGACGTGGAAATCCAAATGGGAAAAATCATGGTGAGATGAGACTCACAAGATAACTATCAGAACTCTTCTGAAGTTCACCCTGTTAGGAGCCAAGCCTTTTAAAGATTTTACAAAAAGTCTTGTTAAGAACATATCCTGTTAGGGACCACCCGATTAAGGGATTGACTATAATGCCTTGTTAGAAGAAATACCCTGTGAGGAGTAACCTTTGTAAAGGATTTAGAATCTAAGCTAATGGATCACCTAGTTAGAGGATTTGAATAACAAAAAGCTTGTTAGAGCTTACCCAGTTAGGGGATTTTACTGTTGTAATTGTTAGAAAATAACAGGGGTTTGTTGATCTGGTAGAATAGAACTTCATTTGCTTGTTTAGGTCTTTTTTATCCTCTTATCTTCTTTTACACAAATTGCAGATATATCATCCGGTTCGGCAACCACACACTCAATTAAAATTTTCCAACACACTAAACAAAGTCAACTCATCAACCTTATAAACAAATCAACTAGGTCGATATCACAACAAAAACCTAATTCTCTCATAGAGATTACAAACAAGTCAGTTCAAGTATGACCGTTGGATTACATAACAATCTTTGCACATCATTCAAGAAAGACTCGACCACCCCTTGGTCACCACTTTATCGAACTCAGTAACTCATCACATGCTTTGAATTACATGCAATATACTTGCTCATTCCCAAGATAAAAAATATTAACTCAACGCACCAAAAACTCTTTGAAACTCTCCTTATACAATATGCATACGTGTCATAATAATTACCGCTCATCATGAGATCATAAACCAATATAACCAATTCACCAGACTTAATTGGTTAGGGTTTATCAAAACAATAGGTAGGGTTTACTGGTTCAACTCTCCAATTACTAGCAATACTGATTCACTCCACAAACTTACCTACTGGTTACAATTCCTTTCACTTAGCTCTTCCTATGGGTTACAAAACATCATTATAACAATAATATTATCAGTTTATTGACATCAATGACAACATAACAAATCATTAATGCAATCTTCATACAAATGCCAACAGAATGTTTCATTGTTTTTAAATAAGTCTATGAGCACACAAAAGTTTAGATAGTGTTTGTAGTCTATGAACCTCATGACCCCTAGCAATTAATTTATTGTGTTGATATTGCCTTTGTTGTTGCAAGGTATTTGATAAGTGGGAGAATATTGGGAAAATGGTGTCTCAACCTTGCATTTACATGAGGTTCCTATTTATAGTAATTTTTTGTTTGAGCACAAAATGGTGCAAAATTCTCCCCAAATCTTAAGTTTGCCTTGATAAGCTTGTCGATAAATTTTCGTCGCAAGTTTACAGCTAGTTTTGAAGATATTAAAGTTTCTGATTTTGGAGGGTGCAATGAAAGGTTTAAATTTAATTTTGAGTAATTTAGACCCTTTTAAATTCCTTGAAAAGTTGATGTAACTAGCATTGTAGGTTACAAGGTGATATAGAACTTCATGAGCTTTTCGGTGCATCAAACAGTTCGTCAATCAAACACCTGGTTTACAAGTTATGGCCTTTGAAAGTTTGGACTCCTAAAATAGGAAATATAAAATGCATTGGACACATAAATGGGCTGTAAAAGGGAAGAACACATGTTGATGTGTGTTTTGACATTTCATAGGGCATCTAGAATGTAAATAACGTCGGCCCTACTATATTGGGTTGTTTTAGCCCATGGTTTTGTAATACCATTTCACGGTTCCTTGTATTGTATCTCCTATAAATGAAGTGCGTGAGATAGAGATTGTGTGTAAGAGTCTTATGGCTATTGAGTTACCTCTGAATCTCTAATTAGTAGTAATCCTATGAAGATCTTTCTCTACAAGTATATTGTAATATGTTATTGATTCTTAAAATTATATATTGAGTTGTTGTTGGAGTGTGGGGTTTTTCTCTGAAAAGTGTTTTCCCCACGTAAATAATTGTGTTGTTTTGTTGTGGTATGCATGATATTATGTTTACCTTTGTTAAGTTTTTGTAACTATTATAATGGTCTTCAAAATTTTTGCATTACCTTCCTCTCAAGGTTAGTGTATGAAGTTGTTTTGCTAATTAACTTTCTTACAAGTGATATCGGAGCTTGAACACCTTTGGTTTTAGTTGTGGGTTGTTGGTTTTTTTTAACTAATCCAAATTTGAGTGGGAGATTGTGCAGAAGACACTTTTTGATCTTGTTGTAAGAATTTTTCAAATGGCAAGTTCCTTAGGGAGAATGGAGGTGAATAAATTTAATGGAAGTAGTTTTGAGATGTGGAATCTAAAGGTGGAAGATTTCCTAATAGATCAAGATCAATGGGATGTTATTGATACAAATATCTCAATACCTATAGATCATACTACGACTACTTAGTATGATGTTATAGATCAAAAATAGAAAGGTCTAATCAAATTGTGCTTGGTAGACTCTATTGTGATCAATATCCACTAAGAGAACTCTACACAGAAGCTATGGACTAATCTTGGTGAAATCTATCAAGCAAAATCCTTATTGAATCAAATTTTATCAAGGAATAAATTTTATTCCTTGAGAATGGAAGATGGTGGATGAGTTACAGACCACTTGCAAACATTTAATAAGTTGGTGGCTCAATTGGCATCTGTTGGTGTTAAGATGGATGAGGAAGAGAAATGCTAGATCTTACTTAGTTCTTTGCCTAATTCTTGGGATTCTCGTGTTATGGCTTGATGGGGAGGGGCACTCAAAGAGAGTCAATCCTTTTCCAATAGGACACTGAGTGATGTCTTAGTGGGACCCCTTCACTCTACACTAGTCTTTCAACCAATCAAAACATTCAAAATCTCTAGGAGTGCTCCCAATCAAAATGTGCTCACCGGTTGCTTAGGCATGGTTGACATTCACAAGGATAAATCCAACCTCACACTATCAAAATTATAACATATGCTTGTAGGGGTTGTATCATGTGTCCTTAAGGTTTTTACAAGCCAATCAACTAGTTTTTTTATTGGGTTTCATTCATTTCCCCATCGCTCCTTCTTTTCCCTATTTTCTAGGCCTAGTACGCCTAGAGCCCCAATTAGCCCTACCTAACCACGTTTTGTGGAATTTCTCAAAATTGTCTCAAAGAACTAGGTAAAATATTTTATGATCTAAGTACCCTTTTGGATGAACTTTGAGATTCATCAGGTGAGGAAACCAAGTCCATCTGTACAGGTACGGAACTCGACAATGACATTTTTGAAGGGTTTTTGAGTCTTTAGGGTTTTCTTCCAAGGGTTTAATATCTTCCCAGGTCTTCCACTCCTCCATAATTCCACATAGGCTCTGCCACACCCAACTTAATCATGCCAAACACTTGGAAACTTTAAACCTATACATCCCTGCAAGCACTTGCAAAATTTCAATCATTTCTTGATCGGGCTATGATTGAGCTCACCTAGGAAATGACGTCCAATGGCCTTTCAACACCTTCCAATTCAAAAAAAATCTTATATACATTGTACAAAGGTTCCACAGCTTGATTACCAAGGGTTATTGAGATAAACTCAAAGGACCTCAAACTGGAACCATGTTTGGGCACTAAAACCCTTGCTCAAGCCGACAACAATACAAAATCAAAAACTCAATTCAAACCTGCACTAAAAAAGACACTCAAAGGCCTTCTGAGCACTACAGTAGCATGTACAAATCAATCATGAAATAAGAGTAAAGAAAATAATTCATGAAGTATGGACTGCTGCTCAGAATTTGAGGAAAATGTAAGTGAAAACTGGAAAAAGGTCTCCAAAATGTATTACAATTTGCTCAAGGCATTCACCAACCTAATTACATTCATCCACAGAGAAATTATATGCCAATTAGATCCTAACCAGCTCTCCATCGGTTTCCTAACCACCGATATGCTCAAAGTTGTAAAATGTTGTCAAGCAATATTGACAACTTTTGCCAAAAAGTGCATTTTTGCATTTCATGCTTTATCACTCATTCTAAACCACCTAGGATGACTTAAAACCACTAACATGACATGTCCCAATTCCAAATGAGGGTTTTCAACATGTTTGACACCAAAATACACGTTTATGCCATTTTTAGGCTTACAAGGGCTCATAAGCCAAATTGAGTAAATACATGATCCCAGTGACATTCATCCTCCAAATTCATATCAAATACACATGTGGACCTATGAGTAGTCCATTATTCACAATCCAAAACCAAACTAAAGACTAACACACCAAAATGTAGAAAATGCACTCAAAACTAGGTGCTCCTTTACCATACTCCCCCAATGAGAAAGAAGTCAAGTGACTCCTTTAGGCAAAAAAGAAAGGGGAAATCTAAGCTTATAAAAGTATGTCTTAGGTAGCCAAGTAGTTGTAGATGTTGGAAGGTTCTGCCATTCGATTAAGTGATACATATAGACGGTATGCCTTGTTTTTTTAAGAACTCTAGAGTCTAACACCTTCTCGGCTTGTAGCATGGGTGCAGATGGTAAGGGCAGGTCTAAGAGTGCTTGAGAGACCTCTGAGACTCTACTATCCTCCTCTAGAAGTGTGCCCTTATACTGGACCAAATCTGCAACATTGAAAATGGGAGATAAAGCCATATCACCGGGTGGGTCTAACTTGTAAGCATTGTTGCCATACTTGGCCAAGATTTTGCAAGGACCAATCCTCCTCATCTAAAGCTTACTAGGGACACCTTTCTGAAGCCTTTCTTTGTTCAAGTGAACCATGACTATGTCCCCAACTGCAAATTGTATCTTTTCTCATCTACTCTTTCCTTGATTCTTTGAGTGGTGTCTAATAGGGCTGTCCTAACCTGCTCATGAACCTCTTGCATGGATTAAGCCATATCCAAAGAATGTACAGTTTGTTGTCCCATATTTCCAACATCTCTGAGCTCCAAAACACCTCTAGGATGAAGGCCATACACAATCTCAAAAGGGCTTTTATCGGTTGACCTATTCACACTGTCATTGTAGGCAAACTCATCTTGATGGATGATCTAATCCCAAGCTTGTCCATACTCCTTTGTTAGGAATCTAAGAAGGTTTCTAAGTGTTCTATTGACCACCTCTGTTTGACCATCTATTTGGGGATGATAGGCTGGACTGAAACACAAGTTAGTACCCAATCTCTGCCATAAAGTCTTCTAAAAATGACCAATAAAATTTGCATCCCTATCTGATATAATGCTGATAGGTAAACCATGAATTCTAATAACCTCCTTGAAAAACAAGTGAGCAATGTGACTAGCATCATGAGTGATCTTACATGGAATAAAATAGGCCATCTTGCTAAACCTATCTACCACTATTAGGATTAGTGATAGTCCCAAAGATACTGAGAGGGGGGGGGGGTGAATCAGTATCTAACATGTTAACATAATCTTTAACCTTATTAAGTATTTTGCATTCCAAAACAGTGTACCGGTAAATAAGAATTAATGTAGTAAATAGGAACAATAAAGATAACATAGAAAACACACCATAACACAAGATGTTTAACGAGGAAACCCAGTGTGGGAAAAACCTCAGTGGGATTTGTGACCCACAATATTCACTCACTAGACAATGAATGGATATTACTTACAATGTGGCGCCTGCACATGCAAGAAGACCAACTGCTTAGAGCTCATTGCTCAATCTACAAAATAGAAGTCTCACTGACTTACAAAATGGATTATGAGAATACAATATAATGTACTACTACAATTCAACATTTGCTATGCCAGGTTCAGTACTGGTTTAAGCTCATACTATAACCATAACCTTATACAAAATCTTCCTTAATATTTGCTCATCACTTCTACCATATCCATCATATATCCATCTCAAAATGATTTACAAGATCTCATACATATATGAGTCTACTGCAATATATCGTGTTGGCTTTACAAAAGATATTTACAATTAAATACAATAAACAAAAGTTTGTTCCTGTCGGCTGGGGTGCCGGCATACATTGTTGTCAATGCCTGCCACTGGTTGCTTGAAGGTTGCTGGTAGGTTGCCATCAATGACAACACCATCATTTCTCACTAGAGTGTAGAATGCCAACAATCTCCCCCTTTGGCATTGATGGAAACAGTCATGAGAAAAATCCAAAAATTTGTTCCAAAAAGTGGGGTCCAAAAATTTACCAAAGCTGAGTACTCCCCCTGAGCAGATGATCTCCTCTGATTAGCCATTTTTATCTGTCCACTACTCCCCCTTTGACATCAATGACAAAGGTTGTCAAAAATTGTCAAATGAGTGCAGAATTTCACCTTGAAGTTTGTAATCGGTTGGTTACAATCTGAAATATGTCAGCCAAAACCAAGTTTAAACTCTATATGAATCTGTTGCGGTCCTTCATGATTGCCACAATTATTTGGATTGTATCAGTGAGATGATGCATATGCTCCTCTGGTGACTTTTTCCCTTGAATTAATGCCTCAGAGATCTCTTTCCTCAGAGAGATAAGGTTATCCAGTTTAGGACTAAGTTTATACTTCAACTTTCTGGCATTTGCCTTGATCCTTTCTTTCTCTTTCTCTAATTTCTCCATCTTTTCCTCAAATCTTGCTATCTCTTGCTCAATAACTGATATAGGTTCAAATGAACCAATGATATTATCAGCTATATCATATATCTCCTTTTGTACTTTGCTTATTTTCTTTTCAATATCCTATGTTAACAGATGTGGCTTGCATGTGTCCCTGTAGAGTTCCTTGTACTCCAAAATTATTTTATTAGTGCTGATAAAAGTGTGTTAATGTGTTCTGTGCACTTCTTTATTGTTTCCTCAAAGAATTTTTCTTTTGCCTTTTCCATTTTCTCCTTGAATGTTTCCTCATTTATTTGATCAACTGTTAAAATATTTCTAGCAATGAATTTAGACAATGTATCTAACTGACTTAAAGAATCCTTTACTTGATCTAAATTGTATTTTGGTGCAATCATATTAATAATAGGAATAGTGTCATCAATTGCCTTATAGGCCAATGCATTACAATCCGTTATCTCTTTTATTGAGTCCAAAAGTACCTCAGTCACAGTTGTAGGTCTGAATTCACTCAGTGAAGTACCAGATGTCTGACCAACTACCTTTACTATCTCAGTGCTTGTAGGACTAGCAACCAATTTTCTTGAATCAACCTCTAGTGGATCAGTTTGAGTTTGCATTTCAACTAGCAATGGTTTGGGCTTCTCAGTGATTACCGTTTGTAATGTCTCAATGTGTACCTGTGTATCTACCAATTTCTTTGTTGGTTTCTCTATGTTATCCACTGTCAGTATCTTTGTCTCTGTTGGTTTCTCTATGCCAACATCTACATTACTAGTATTTGTTTCATTGTCCAAAGGTTGCTCTGGATGCACTATTTTCTCTGCTCATATTCCAACCTCAATATTTTTTGTCGGTTGCTTTGCAATGTTTTCAGTGTTAGCAATATTATTTTTCACCTCAATGCTATCCTTGTCCACTACAATGTTCACTTCCTAAGTATCAATGTTCATGGTGAATAAAATTTCTGACTCAGGGTTAGTGTCCTCATGTGGTGTGTAAACATTTTTTAGTAGCCGGTATGTCCTTAGTCTGTACCAATGGAGTAACCAAAGGTGGTGGTAGGTTGTCAGTTACTTTTATGTTTGGTAATCCACCAACTTTACCTTTTCTTTTGTCTCTGTCCTTTTGATAAACCTTGAAATTTTTCTTAGGTCTGTTTAACTCTTCTTGTTTTTCCTTCTCTACAAAAAAGATATCCCACTTGTCTTCTATTTCCTCTACAATTTCATTAACTCTTCCAGCCATTAGGCTTACATGTCAGTGACCACTTGAAAAAATTGATCTATTAGCTTCACTAATTAGTTCATCAATCTCTTCTATAGAGTTAACCAGATGTACCGCTAGAAGTTTTTCAATTTTGAGTTTCTTATCTAGCTCCATAACTGCAATCCTCTTAGCATCTAACCTTTTGTACAATTCATTAGGTAAATCATCTACAACTTCTATTAACACTTTCTTGTAAATGTCAAGATGTAGAGTAATGTTGTTCTAAATACTTTCCTTCTCAGAATCACAGAATGTGTTATACAGTTTGCTCACATTTGATAAATTATCATCATCAGTGATTTCACTCAATAAGTTATCCAGAGGTGGTATAACCTATTTTTGTTTCTTCTTTGGTGTCAACTTCTTTGCTAGTGGTCTTACTACCTGTTTCTTCTGCCTTGTTTTCTTTAGTGAAGGAGAGGGTACCAGTGAAGGTTTTCTCTTCCTATCAACTCTCTTAAATTCAGCAGGTATTTCACTTTTAGATGATGTACCAACCGATGAGATATGTGCCTCCGGTTGTAATCCTTCTAGGTCACTTTCCTTTATTCCAGTAAGGTTCAAGACATTTTCTTTTATTTCCTTTGCTTGTTTAGATGCACACCTTATGTACTTTTCTCTTTTCTTTCTTTGTTTTAGTGTTTGTACATCACTCTCAATTGATTCTGCATTACCAAAAACCTTTTATGTGGGTTCTCTAGGTGCTTCTAATAGGGCTTTACCATAAGTTTCAACAATATTTACATCAACCTCATACCCCATTTTAGTTACCCATACAGTTCTAGGTAGAACTACTTCCATCCATATTTCATCCTTTCTAATCACAAAACATATTTCTTTGTTGTACTTGTCTACTACACTCTGTGGTAGTCTCTCTTTATTTTTCATTTTTTCTTGGAAGGTTTTAAAATACTCAGTTATTTTGTTTTCTTTATTAGTGCCCATGCCAGTGAATATTTCTAGCAATTGTTTGCCTACCGATATATCATATCCAAAATATTTTTGTCCAATACTGGGAACTTCTTTTGTGAAATATAACATAAGACATACCAAAAGATTGCCAAAATGAAATGTTTCTTTCTTATCTCCTTTTATCTTTTTCAGGTTGTCTATTAATTCATCTTTTAGCCACTCACATACATCTATTTTTGCTTCATTATTCACCATATCATTAGCACTTTTAATGCAAAGACTGGATACTGAGTTAAGTCAAGTTGCATGTGTGGTCTTGTAGCCTAAGATCATGCTTATGAATCTGACATTTACATCCTTGATGTCATTTACTCTCAGGGATCTACTATCATATGGTGCTCCTGTTAAGGTCATGACTATGTTATTAGGTACCTTCTTAGTCTTATCTGGCCTGCTATCGGTGGAGGGTAAACCTGTCACTTCCCTAATTGCTTCCTTAGTGATTTTGCAAACTAAATCTAGCCAAATAAATTCTCCATGAACTCTGCTAAGGATAATTCTCATTACCTCCTTAGGAAATTCAGGGATGTCTAAGATTTCCACAAAACCTAAAGTTTCAATTACCTTGTGTTCGGGTTTGACATTTCCATTTTCATCATAGATAACAGTTTTAAACATCTTCAACACTTCCTAAGAACCTAATTCCTCAATATTGCAGTGAATATAAATTCTAGGGTCTTCAATATAAGCAACACCTTTAGAAAAATTTGAAAATGCACCTATGGAATCATCTTGCTTAGCTATTTCGAGAATGATCTTAAAAATGGGCCTAGGGCATTTCACAACTTGCACAATAGTAGGGTTTGCAATAAATTTTGGAGCAGAGGAGGAAGCCATTAAAAAATACCTTAAGCTGCCTTATAATGGTTGAATGCTTGAAAGAAATTGCTTCACTTCTTTGCCTTGGATGCCTTCACTCAGATTTCATGCTCTCTGAAAGTTTGAATGCTCGATAAATTGAAAAAGAGGGAAAACCGATGATTTATAATATCTTTTCTTTCAACAACTGCATTAAATGCTCACTGGTTAAGTAAAACTTAACACATCTTCCAGTAGAGAAGAAATTCATCTTCACACCATCAACTGAGGGTAAACTGCATGATATTCAACTTGTTGCAATACCCCCAAAGGGTTAGTTTTCAGTTGGATGAAGAATCTCCTGCCTGTGGAGTAATACTTTGTTCTACCAGTGAAGGAATAGTCTCATCAACATTCTGATCTATCTTTCTAATCCATTGTCTTGAAAATTCTTGCTTTACCTCATCAACCTTCTCTTTCCCTTTCAAACTGGGTCCTTTATTGTTTGCCGGTGAATTCTTGCTTCTACAAAATTTTGCAATGTGTCCAATCTTGTTACAAGCATAACAAGTCGCATTCTTCTTTTGAATAGCCTTTCCATATCCTATGTTGGTTTGTGTTCTGCATTGATTAGATAAGTGCCCAAATCTTCCACAGACATAACATCTCACATTCATGCTGCAATTTTTTGAATTGTGACCAACTTTGTTGCATTTGGAACATTGATGGGTGGGTGCATTAATGTTCTGATTGTTTCTAGATCTACACTGATTTGCTCTATGACCATACTTGTTACAGTTAAAACTTGTTACAGTTAAAACATTTCCCATTAAATTTGTAAGCATTAGGTTGTCTTACTGGTTTACTATGATCAAGATTGTTTGCAGTACCAGAACTTTCACCAACTTCAAATCCAAGTCCATTAGTATCTCCATTAGGTTTCTGACTTTTCAGCATATTATCAAGTTCTTTTGAACTTTTATTGAATTTCTCTTTATGCTGATTTGTAGTAGCCAACTCATTTTCTAGAATTCCCATATGTCTCATAAGTTTAGTTTTATCATGTTGCATGTGAATCAGACTTGTCTTTAACATATCATTCTCATGACTGATTCTTAGATTTTCATTTCCAGCATCATTGAGTATCCTAGTCAAGTCATCTTTGTTCTTCTTTCTATCTTCAATGTCTTTACAAAATCTCATTGTCATATCTTGCATTTCATTCCTCATAGTCATGTTTTCTTTCCTCATCTTGTTCATAAGCTCATTAAGAGTTTCCTTTTCATCATTGTCATTCTACATCTTCTCATGAAGTTCTTTTCTTTTGTTTCTAGCAATAGTAAGATTCTCCTGAAGTCCTTGAATGGATTCCTATGCAGTCTTTAGATCATCTTCAAGTTTGATATTCTTCAACTTCTCTAAATAATAGTCTACAAGAGATCCTTCCAATTGCTTTCTTAAGTTCTCCGTCTGTACCGGTATCAGAATCTTCCTCAAGTTGTTAGGCTTTTGAAAATAGAGGACTAGGCTCTGATACCAATTGTTAGGATTAATGATAGTCCCAAAGATATTGAGAGGGCGGGGGGTGGGTGAATCAGTATCTAACTGGTTAACATAATCTTTAACCTTATTAAGTATTTTGCATTCCAAAACAATGTACCGGTAAATAAGAATTAATGCAGTAAACAGGAACAATAAAGACAACATAGAAAATAGACCATAACACAAGATGTTTAATGAGGAAACTTGGTGTGGGAAAAACCTTGGTGGGATTTGTGACCCACAATATTCACTCACTGGCCAATGAATGGATATTACTTACAATGTGGTGCCTGCACATGCAAGAAGGCCAACTGCCTAGAGCTCACTACTCAATCTACAAAATGGAAGTCTCAGTGACTTACAAAATGGATTATGAGAATCCAATATAATGTACTGCTACAATTTAGCATCTTCTATGCCAGGTTCAATATCGGTTTAAGCTCACACTATAACCATAACCTTAAACAAAATCTTCCTTAATATTCGCTCATCACTTCTACCATATCCATCGTATATCCATCTCAAAATGATTTACAAGATCTCATACATATATGAGTCTATTACAATATACCATGTCGGGTTTACAAAAGATATTTACAATTAAATACAATAAATAAAAGTTTGTTCCTGTCGGTTGGGGTGCCGATATACATTGTTGTCGCTGTCAGTGAAGTGTCTATCGGTGTTGGTGCCTACCAGTGGTTGCCTGAAGATTACCGGTAGGTTGCCATCAATGACAACACCATCATTTCTCACTAGAGTGTAGAATATTAACAACCACAACATAGATAATATCAAAACTTGATTTGGTTTTAGGCAAACCAACAACAAAATCCATACTTACACACTCCCATGGCCGATTTGGGATAGGTAAAGGCTAATAAAGACCAGCATTGGAAGAGTTACCCTTAGCTCTTTGGAAAACCACACATTGTTCCACATATTTCTTGATATCTTTTTGCATCTTAGGTCAATAGTAGAATCTTTGGACAAGTTTCAAAGTCTTGTTCAAATCAAAATGTCCACTTAGGCATCCATTGTGCTTCTCTTGCATCAAGTTTTCTCTCATAGACCCTTTAGGCACACATAGTTGTCCTCCTTTTAACAAAAGTCCACTTGTAAGGTGTAATCTATATATTCACTATGAAAATGGTTTCCAAATTCTTGGAAAACCTTGTAGGCAACAACAAAATCTTCATCATCTTCATACAAATCCTTGAAACTATCCACTCCAATACTATTGAGCTACACTTCTTGCACTGGTAGCAACCTTCTACTAAATGCATCAGCTACTTTATTATGTTTTCCTTTCTTGTGTTTAATGGTAAATGTATATGACTACAAATACTCTACCCATTTAATATGCCTATGGTTCAACTTTTCTTAAGAATTGAGAAAGCTAAGAGCTTGATTATCAATATAAACCACAAATTCCTTAGGAAGAAAATAATGCCTCCATTTCCTAAGAGACTCAACAAGTGCATACAACTCCAAATAATAAGAATAATACCTTGTCTTTGCATCATTGAGCTTCTCACTGAAAAATGCAACCAGTCTATTATCTTGTCTTAAAACTGCTCCAACCGCTATATTGCTTGCATCACATTCACTGGTGAAAAGCTTGTCAAAGCTTGGAAGAATGAGTATCAGTTGAGTAGCCACCTTTGTCTTCAAGAGATAAAATCCTCTATGTTCTTCCTTTGTCCATTGAAACTTGGTTTTCATACCTCCCTTGATTGTCTCAAGCATGGGTGCACATATCTCACTAAATCCTTTGATGAACTTCCTATAGAATTGAGCCAAGCCATAAAAACTTCTTACTTCACTTGTTGTCTTAGGTGTAGGCAGACTAATTATAGCTTCCACCTTAGAGGTATCCATCTTCAAATCACCTCTTGAGATTACAAACCCAAGATACACCAACTCCTATTTCATAAACTCACATTTCTCCAAATTTATGGTTAGTTGCTCATCACATAGTTTCCTCAATACAATCTCTATATGATTAAGATGATCATCTTAAAACTTGCTAAAGATTAAGATGTCATCTAAGTAAAAATCAACAAATTTACCAACATAGTCCTTGAGTACTTCATTCATGAGTCTCATGAATGTGCTAGGAGCATTTGTGAGTCCAAATGGCATAACAAGCCATTCATAAAGTCCTTATATGGTCTTGAAGGTTGTCTTCCATTCATCACCCTCCTTGATTCCAATTTGGTGGTAACCACTCTTGAGGTCTATCCTGGTGAAGTATTCAGAACCTCCTAAACAATCCATCAAATCTTCAATTCTTGGAATAGGAATTCTATACTTGATGGTAATCCATTTTAAGGCTCTAGAATTAGTGCAAATTCTCTAAGTACCTCCCTTCTTTGGGACCAAAATAGTGGGTATTGCACATGGGCTGATGCTCTTTCTTATTAGTCCATTGTCTAAGAGTTCTTGTATTTTCTTGGCTATCTCCTTGTTTTGATTCAATGTCATTTTGTTAGCTTCCTTATTGGGTAATGAAGCTCTAGGTATGAAATCAATTTGGTGACTTATGGCACATTGAGGCGGTGATGCAGAGCATCACGAAAAACCCTTCAAGAACCCCAAATCAACATAGAGTTCCAATCTCAACACAACATCTTCACTTGTATTAGAGGCATAATCTGATCAAAATCATCATTCTACAGTCCAAAACAATATTATTATCAAAGCATTACACACATATACAGTCAACAACTTGCTTCATAGCACTATCTCATTCTCCTGATTACGGGTCATGTTTGTAGTTCAATGTTTAATACTAGAATTAGGCCTCAAAGCCTATTGGCCTACAATATCCATCATTAACCATTACCTTCACACACTTAAAGAGGTCACCATGCTTTCCATCAACAAATATTTCACAAATATCAATAATCATTCAACAAATTATCCTTCATTAAGTTTAAACAGTCAAAACTGCAATTTTTGACAACATAGAACTCTATTGCTAATAAATTTCATATGGTATCACAAGTGGTCATGTCATGTACTAGGATGTTAAAATGGGTCATATAGTGTGCTAGGGTGTGATAGAGCACCATATGACCCCTCAGGATACCATATGACCCTCTAGGACACCATATGGTATCGTTAGGGGTCATATGGTGTCCTAAGGGGTCATATGGTGTCCTAAGCATTCATATGATATTCTATGACCCATTAGGATGCCATATGACCCCTTAGGACACCATATGATCCCTAATGACACCATATGGTGTTGTTAGGGGTCATATGGTGTCTTAAGGGGTCATATGGTGTCATAAGGGGTCATATGGTGTTCAATGACCCCTTAGGATACCATATGACCCCTAATAACACCATATGGTGTTGTTAGGGGTCATATGGTGTCCTAAGGGGTCATTGAACACCATATGACCCCTTATGACACCATATGACCCCTAATGACACCATATGACCCCTTAGGACACCATATGGTGGTCTTAGGGGCATATGGTGTCCTAAGGGGTCATAGAACACCATATGACCCCTTATGACACCATATGACCCCTTAAGACACCATATGACCCCTAACAACACCATATGGTGTCATTAGGGATCATATGGTGTCCTAAGGGGTCATATGGCATCCTAATGGGTCATAGAATATCATATGAATGCTTAGGACACCATATGACCCCTTAGGACACCATATGACCCCTAACGATACCATATGGTGTCCTAGAGGGTCATATGGTATCCTGAGGGGTCATATGGTGCTCTATCACACCCTAGCACACTATATGACCCATTTTAACATCCTAGTACATGACATGACCACTTGTGATACCATATGACAACTCAAGACACAATATGGTGTTGTTAGGGGTCATATGGTGTCCTAAGGGCTCATATGGTGTCGTTAGGAATCATATGGTGTCCTAAGGGGTCATATGATATTATATTACCCATTAGGACACCATATGATCCCTTATGACACCATATGACCCCTAACGACACCATATGGTGTCACTAGGGGTCATATGGTGTTCTATCATGCCCTAGGACACTATATGACCCATTTTAACATCTTAGTACATGACATGACCACTAGTGACACCATATGACCCCTCAAGACATAATATGGTGTGGTTAGGGGTCATATGGTGTCCTAAGGCATAGAACATCATATGACCCCTTAGGACACTATATGTTGTTGTTAGGGATTATATGGTGTTGTATGGGGTCATATGGTGTCCTAAGGGGTCATAGAACACCATATGACCCCTTAGGAAACCATGTGACCCCTTATGACACCATATGATGATGTTAGGGGTCATATGATGTCTGAAAGGGTCATAGAACACCATATGACCCTATAGGACACCATCTGACCCCTTAGGACACCATTTAGTGTTGTTAGGGGTCATATGGTGTCCTAAGGGGTTATAGAACACCATATGATCACATGGGACACCATATGACCCCATAGGACACCATATGGTGTCATTAGGGGTCATATGGTGTCATGTGGGGTCATGTGGTGTCCTAAGGGTCATAGAAAACCATATGACCCCTTTGGACACCATTTGGTGTTGTTAGGGGTCATATGGTGTTCTAAGGGGTCATAAAACACCATATGACTCTCTCATATATCTTCCTTACTCTCTTATTGCCTCTCTCCATTCTCAAAGTCACCATCTCTCTCTATTCTTAAGGGGTCATATGGTGTCATATGACCCCTTAGGACATGATATGACCTCTGAGGACACCATATGGTATCATTATGAGTCGTATGGTGTCCTAAGCAGTCATTAGGTGTCTTGTGACCCCTTAGGACACCATATGACCCCTTAGTGTCATTAGGGGTCATATTGTGTCCTAAGGGGTTATATGGTGTTCTATGAACCCGTAGGACACCATATGACCCCTTCGGTGTTGTTAGGTATCATATTGTGTCTTGGGGTCATAGGGTGTCCTATGACCCCTTAGGACACCATATGATCCCATAGGACACCATATGGTGTCTTTATGGGTCATATGGTGTCCTAAGGAGTCATATGGTGTTAGATGAAGGACACCATATGGTGTCCTTTATGGTTCGTAAGGTGTGCTAAGGGGTCATATGGTGTTGTATGACCCCTTAGGACACCATATTATGTTGTTATGGGCTATAGGGTGTTTGAAGGGGTCATATGGTGTCCTATGACCCCCTAAGGGGTCGTTAGAGGCCATATTTTGTCCTATGACACTTTAGGACACCATATGACCCCTTAGGATACAATATGGTGTCGTTATGAGTCGTATAGTGTCCTAAGGGGTCATATGGTGTCTAATGACCCCCTAAGGGGTCGTTAGAGGCCACATTTTGTCCTATGACACTTTAGGACACCATATGACCCCTTAGGATACAATATGGTGTCGTTATGAGTCGTATAGTGTCCTAAGGGGTCATATGGTGTCTAATGACCCCTTAGGGAACCATATGACCCCTTAGGATACAATATGGTGTCATTATGGGTCATATGGTGTCCTAAGGGGTCATATGGTGTAGGACACCATATGAGCCCTCATATGGTGTTGTTATGGGTTGTATGGTGTCCTAAAGGGTCATATGGTGTCCTATTACCCCTTCAGACACTATATGGTGTCATTATGGGTCTTATGGTGTGCTAAGGGGTCATATGGTGTTATATGACCCATTAGGACACCATATGACCCCTAACGACACCATATGGTGTCCTAATGGGTCATATGGGGTCCTAAGGGGTCATTTGGTGTTTTATGACCCCTAAGGACACCATATGACCTATTAAGACACCATATGACCCCTAATGACACCATATGACCCCTAACAACACCATATAGTATCCTAAGGGGTCATATGGTATTCTATGACCCCTTAGGACACCATATAGTGTTGTTCTAGCTTATATGGTGTCCTAAGGGGTCATATAGTGTTCTATGACCCCTTAGGACACCATATAACTCCTTACGTGTCATTAGGGTTCATATTGTGTCCTAAGGGGTCGTATGGTGTCCTATGACCCCTTAGGACACCATATGACCCCTTAGGTGTTGTTAGGGGTCATATGGTGTCCTATGACCCCTTAGCACACCATATAGTGTCAATATGGGTCATATGGTGTCCTCAAGGGTCATCTAGTGTCCTATGACCCCTTAGGACACCATATAGTGTTGTTATGGGTCTTAAGGTGTCCTAAGGGGTCATGTGGTGTCCTATGACACCTTAGGACACCATATGGTATCATTATGGGTTGTATGGTGTACTTAGAGGTCATATGGTGTCCTATGACCCCTTAGATGTCGTTAAGGGTCATATTATGTCCTAAGGGGTCATATGGTGTCATATGACCCCTTAGGAAACCATATGACCACTTAGGTGTCATTAGGGGTCATATTGTGTCCTAAGGGGTCATATTGTGTCCTATGACCATTTAGGACACCATATGACCCCTGAGGACATCATAAGGTGTTGTTATGGGTTGTATTGTGTCCTATGGTGTCATATGGTGTGCCCTTAGGGCACCATATGACTCCTTAGGTGTTGTCAGGTGTCATATTATGTCCTAAGGGGTCATATGGTGTCTTGTGACCCCTTAGGAAACCACTTGGTGTTGTTGTGGGTCGTATGTTAAGGAGGAGGGGGAGAGAGATAGAGATGGAGAGAGAGAACTATAGAGTGGACATATAGATAGGCGAGAGACCTAGATTTAGAGAGAGGAGTGAGATAGATATAGGGGGATAAAGAGAGGTGGGTAATGAGACCTATATGCAAAGGTAGATAGGTGGAGAGGAAGGGAGGGATAAACCTAGAGAGGGGAGAGAGGGCGGGTTGGAGAGTTAATGAACTAGACAATGAAGAGAGAGAATAAGAGAGGAAGAGAGATAACGAGAGAGTGGGGGAAGGATATATAAATGGAGAGGGGAAGAAAAAAAGGGAGAGATCTAGAGAGGGAAGGGAGAGAGAAGATAAGACATAGAAGAAAAAAGAGATGAGTAAGAGGGGATGGATGGAGAGGTAGAAATGGAGGGAGCGAGATACCTAGAGAATGAGGAGATGGATCTAGGTTTGGAGAGAGAGAAGAGAGGGAGAGTGTTCATAAATAGATAGAGGCAAGGGAAAGGGAGAGAAAGGTGGAGAGGGCGGGAGATAACTAGAGGGTAGACAATTAGATAAGTGAGAAAACTAGAGGGGGAGAGAGAGGTGGGTAATAATATAGGGAGGGAGAGGTAGTGAGGTGAATAGGGAGGGAAGGAGAGCCCTAGATATGGGGAGAGAGAGGATAGAAGGGATCGGTAGTGAACAAGAGAAACGAGTGGGAGGGGAGAGAAATAATAAGAGAGTGAGAGAGAAGAGAGAGGAAGGGAGTCAAGGATATAAATTAGGGTACAAGGAAGGGATGAAAGGTAGAGAGGGTGGGATATACCTAGAGAGGGGAGAGAGAAGTGAGAGGGACAAGAGAGGGAGAGAGATAGGTGTAGAGTTTAGGGAAGATAAAGATAGTGAGATACAGATCTAAAGAATTCTAATAGGAGAATGTTGATTACTGAAATTTGACTAAGTATGAAAGTCAATATGATCCTCTAAAAACAAGAATCTACATTATAACTCCTATAGAGTTGAAACCACTCTCAAACATCCTACCAATATATACATGAAATATAACTTAAAGTGACTTATACTTAAATATTATATTTCATGTATATATTTCATGTGCCCAAGTTGAAAAATTTGCATCACAAAACCTTCAAATTGGACAATGCAGGACATTTGGCACTCGCCAAATAAAAAAAGTTGACTTTTCTCATTTGGCGCGTGCCAAATGGGAAAAGTTAATTTTTTTCATTTGGCAAATGGTCTGCATTGGAAACTACCAACCCTTTGGGTTGGATTGTACTTGGGCATCCAACTCAAAGGGTTGGATGACCATTTCAGGCCTGCGATGTGTTTTTAACAGAGGATTAGAAAATTTTCACATATTTTTGGTCGTGCTCTCCATCAAGTTTGCACGTGTTTCAATAAAACTAAAAAAAATACCATAGAGACCTTGATCTCTCTTAGCTATCCAAGCATGTAATTCTTTTCACATTTTGATTTCGTTAAGGCTTTCATCTATAATTTCTTTTGTTAGTGTGTTCGTTTTTGGTCAAAAACCAACATGCACTATTTTGGGTATAGGTTTTTACACGTTCATCGGATTTTGAAGAAACTTACATTTTTAGAAACTAGACTCCATTCTACACAATTTAAAAATAAAAGTTTTGATTTTTGATTAGTTATCAATGATTTTAGGGGGGAGCACGCTCAAATTTCTATTTTTCAAGATGTGTCCACTTCAAAAATTAGTAAAAAATCATATACTTATTAAAAAAATTAGCTGAAAAATATGGCATAAACTATAAGGTGTTAGCTAATTTCTCATTGAAGCGATTTTAATTTTTTTTTTTTAAAGTTAACATTTTAGGGGGGCCACAACAGACGCTATGTTATGTTTTTTGCATAAAAACAAGACCACTTTTTGTGGCCCCCCATTTTGAAGCCCTTAATCTCTACCATTTTCAAAAAAAATTAGTAGTTTAGAAAGTAGACTCGAAGCACTCTGACTCTTGTTCTTGTCACATCTTCAAATTTGGAGTCTAACTATCTTCAATTTGTCGTTGAAGTTCAAACTTTGTTGATTTCAGAAAAAAGTGGCATCTTAAGACCCCCTTTTGGTACCACAACTTGGTGCACATACCCTCATGCTGACAAGAAGAAGAGGGATGCCCAGTTTGATGTGGGAGACTTGGTGTGGGTTCACTTGAAGAAGGAAAGACTTCCAAAAGGCAAATATACAAAGCTTATGCAAAGAAAGATTGGATCTTGAAAAAATGTGGCCCAAATGCTTATGAACTTCAACTCCCACCTGATATTGGTTTGTCACCTATCTTTAATGTATGTGACTTAACTCTTTATAAATGTAGTGTTGATGCAGGAGAAGACACAATTCACATTATTGCAGATGATGAAATTCCCAAACATGAACCACTACAGTTGCATAAGGTTTTAGACACCAAGGTTGCAAAGAGAACAAGGAACAAGTTTTATATGGAATATTTGGTGGCTTGGAAGGGACAACCTGATTCTGAAGCAGTGTGGATGACAAAACAACAAATCAAAGACCATGGTGCAGACTTGTAGGCTCATCTCAAGTGGACTTGAGATTTCTTCTTCCGAGGAGTATGGTGTAGGAGCACCCCTTCAAGTTGATAAATCATGCTTAGAGGAAGAAGGATAAGGAATAAAACATGTCTCTAGGATGTTTTACATGTGTTTCAATCATGCATTGTGTGTTGGTAATAAAAGACCCCATCTTGTGAGCCAAACTCCTATTTTGGCATCTTGATAAGCCAATTAGGACTTTTGGACAAAAAGGGGATCAATTGTGTGTAGGAAATAGTTAGTCTAGTATTTTTAGTGCTTCTAGGGTGTTTTAGGAGGGGTTAGTCTTAACCCAAGGCATTAGGAGGTGAGAAATGATATTTTGACAACTTTGTCAAAAGTTGTCATAAGCAACTTTTATGCAAATTTTGAATTTTTGTTTGTTTTAACTCCTCCAATGGCTCTAACCTCTTGTTTTTGGTTGAGAGTAGTTGTGAAGTGGTATATACACCTTGTGGATCTAATTCCCAAGGTTAGACTGTATGGAGGAGAGTTTTGATGATTGCAAACTAATGAAATTCTGAGTTTTTCCTGCAATTCTGGAGTTTTTGCTATGAGGTACAGTATTGTATGGATTGGGATAAATTCCCAATGATGTAAATTTGTTATAATAGTGAGTCACCTTTGACTTGGCTTTAGTTTGAGGTTCAAATTGTGTGTTTTTCTCCTATTATTCCAATTTTGTTGTAGGTGCTCGGAAAACCAGGGTTTACCTAGGGTTTTACTTCTCCATGGCCATAACTTGCAATTTATCAATCTGAGACTCATGGGATTGGATGAAATGAAATTATGGCCAGTTTATTCTAAGATTCCAAAAGCACTTTGCAGGAGGAGCAAGGGAGGTGTGTGTTTTAACTAACCCTAGGTAGACATCTTTATGTGGCTACCTAGTCCTTAAACAACAAAGTTATCCTAGAATGCAAATGGCGATGATTCCAGGTGTGTAACTCTAGAATCCATGATGGTTTATGGTTCCCCATATGCTCCTAGGGTTGTAATTGTATGGTTTTTTCATTTGGACATAGTTGCTTCACAAATGGAGACCTAATTAGCCCTTTAGGACAGTTCACCTTCATCGGTTTCAGACCTTTGTTTATTAGACCTTGAACCTTCCTTATGGAGAATTGTGTAAGGACTAAAAGGGTATTTGAATCTTTTATTTTTTTGTTAGGGTGTTTGGAAAATTTTGGACTTAAGGTCCCTTTACCCGTTTCAAAGGGCTACTAGCAAATAGGCCTAATTGTGAAGGTGTTATAGGGAATGGGTTTGAATCCTTACAACTAATGTTTGATCTCATCTAGGTGAGTCATGTTTGACCCAAAATAGGTGTGGTAATGGTCAGTAACCCTTGGAGACTTCAAAGTGTATGTTGGAGGAAATTACCCAATTTGAGTAAGTATGAGTCTTGGAGATTGTGAGATGTTGAACTAATGTTGTAGAGCCTTGCCTTGATAGGATCCTATTATTATTTTGAGGGATCAATATCATACATCTTGGGGTGTTTGATAGGGTACAAGGAGGGCTCTGCATCAAGCGGCAATGTTGCTGGTGTTCCATCATTGAGAATATCCTTAAACTGATTTAGGACCTGCTGCACTTCTTTGGGAATGCTTACTTTCTTCTCTTTGCTGTCTTCTTTGGGTTTTACAACAATGGAAAACCCCAATCCTTCTCCTTCCTTTAGTTTGTTGATGAACTCTTTCTCACCAACTAGCAGCACATTAGAACCTTTTGATCTGCCCTCTACTTGGTCTCCTATGGACTGAATTTTGTAGGTGATTCCATCCTTTTGAAAAGTATAGGCATTCTTTTCTCCACGATGTATTTCTTTTCTGTCAAACTACCATGGCCTACCTAGGAGTGGGTGGCAAGAATCCATGGGCAAGATGTCACACAATATTCTATCCTTGTATCCTCCTATAGTGAACTCCACCCAATTTTGTTCATTCACAAGAACATGTTGCCCCTTGTTGAGCCACATAACCCTATAAGGATCACTATGTGGTATTCTTGGTAAATTGAGATTACTCACTACTTCCTCTAACACTATGTTATCTATGGATCCTTAATCCACCACCACTCTACATACCTTTCCCATGATCTTTCATTTTATCCTAAACAATGGTCTCCTTTGGCTAGGTTCCTCCTTAACCGGCTCTTTAATCAAGACTCTTCTTATCATCAAATTCTTTCCAACCTCTGAATCCAAACTCACTTCTAATGCCTTCATGTTTGCTGCATCCTCTTGAGAATAATTTACTCTCCTATCACCTCCTTGGGATGAAGAAGACTTCTCAGGACATCTATAGGCTAGGTGTCCAAGTTGATGGCAATTGCAGCACTTCATTATGCTGAAATTGGACCCTATTCCTGATCCACTAGACCTTCCTCTACTAGAGTTACTAGATCCCCTTCCTCTATAGCTGCTCTTGCTATTGGAATCCCCACTTTTCTCAACCAACTTGGATTCCCCTTGGGATATTTGGTCTACACTTCTTCCACCAAAGCTACCTCTCTGACATCTACCATCTCTCCCCCTACCTCTACCTCTGTTGCTTTGCTCTTGTTTCCTTTTGCTCTTTTCTTCTACCTTGAGTGCCAATTGATAGCACTAGGAAATAAAAAACTCAATTCTTCTTGAATATTCCATCTTAATCCATTCAAGTATCTGGCTACCTTGATGCTTTTATCTTCCACCACCTTGGATCTCAGACACAATTTCTGAAATTCCTCAGTGTAGCTGCTCACATCTAAGTCTCTTTGTCTCATTTTGTGCATTTGGATCTCATAATCTTCAGGGATATATGTTTCTTTTATTTTGGCTAGCATTCCTTTCCAAGTGGCTATTGGGTTCTTACCCTCCTTTTGCCTCTCCTCTTGGATGAATTTCCACCAAGTCAAGGCTGCTTCTCTTAATATAGATTTGGCCACCTTCACCTTTTGTGCCTCATTGAGCCCATCACATTCAAAGTGATTCTCCAATCCTTTAATCCATTTCATGACTACTTTTGGTTCCATTTTTCCACAGAAAAGTGGCACTCCTTCCAAGGATTTTACTCCTAAGGCTTTTATTACTCTAAGGAAAGATTCTTCGGGTAGAATAGGATCTAGTTCAGGTGTGCTATCCTCTTCTACTAGTTCTTTACCCTTCCCTTCATTGACCTTGATTGTCACTTTCTTAGTCTTGTCTTCAACTGCGTCTAGTTTCCTCTCCAATTGTAGTAATCTTTCCCTAAGGAGTCTATTTTCTTCCTCTTGATCTTCTACCTTCTTGGATAACTCTGCATTGGTCACCATCCTTAGGCTATTTTCTCCTACTGACTCAGTGTCTATCATGTACTGGCTTCTTCCCAAATCTTGGTTTCTCTAATACCACTATGATGGGAAGGGGTACTCAAAGAGAGTCAATCCTTTTCAAATAGGAAGTTGAGTGATGTCTTAGTGGACTCCCTTCACTCTACACTAGTCTTTCAACCAATCAAAACATTCAAACTCTCTAGGAGTGCTCCCAATCAAAATGTGCTCATCGGTTGCTCAGGCATGGTTGAGATTCCCAAGGGTAAATCCAACCTCACACTATCAAACTTCTAACATATGCTTGCAAGGGTTGTAGAAGGAATCCTTAAGGTTTTTCCAAGCCAATCAACTAGTTTTGTGATTGTTTTTCATTCATTTCCCCATCGCTCCTTCTTTTCCCTATTTTCTAGCCCTAGTAGCCCTAGAGCCTTAATTAGCCCTACCCAACCGATTTTTGTGGAATTTCTCAAAATTGTCTAAAAGAACTAGGTAAAATATTTTATGATCGGAGTACCCTTTTGGATGAAATTTGAGATTCACTAGGTGAGGAAACTAGGTCTATCTATATAGGTACGAAACCCAAAAAATGACATTTTTGAAGGGTTTTTGACTCTTTTGGGTCTTCTTCTAAGGGTTTAATCTCTTCCCTAGTCTGCCACTCCTCCAGAATTCCACATAGGCTCTGCCACACCCCACTTACTCATGCCAAACACTTGGCAACTTCAAACCTGAACATCCCCGCAAGCACTTGCAAAATTTCAATCATTTCCTAACTGGTCTATGACTGAGCTCGCCTAGGAAATGATGTCCAATGGCCTTTCAACGCCTTCCAATTAAAAAAAAATTATTATATTCACTATACAAAGGTTCCATGGCTTGATTCCCAAGGGTTATTGAGAGAAACTCAAAGGACTTTAAGATGGAAACATGTTTGGGCACTTAAACCCTTGCTCAGGCCAAGAGCAATACAAAATAAAAAAAAATTAATTCAAACCTGCACTAAAAAAAAACTCAAAGGCCTTCTGAGAACTAAAAGAATATGTACAAATCAATCATTAAATAAGAGTAAAGAAATCAATCCATGAAGTACAAACTGCTACTCAAAATTTGAGGAAAATGTAAGTTAAAACTAGAAAAAGGTCTCCAAAATGTATTACAATTTGCTCAAGGAGTTCACCACCCTAATTACATTCATCCATAGAGTATTTATATGCCAATCAGATCCTAACCAACTCTCCATTGGTTTCCTAACTACCGATATGCTCAAACTTTCAAAAAGTTGCTCAAAGTTGTAAAATGTTGTCAAGCAATATTGACAACTTTTGCCAAAAAGTGCATTTTTGCATTTCATGCTTTGTCACTCATTCTAAACCACCTAGGATGACTTAAAACCACTAACATGACATGTCTCAATTCCAAATGAGGCTTTTCAAGATGTTTGACAGCAAAATACACGTTTATGCCATTTTTAGGCTTACAAGGGCTCATAAGCCAAATAGGTAAATACATGATCCCATTGACATTTATCCTCCAAATTCATATAAAAAACATATATGGACCTATGAGTAGTCCATTATTCACAATCCAAAACCAAAATAAAGACTAACACAACAAAATGTAGAAAATGCACTCAAAACTAGGTGCTCCTACACCATGGCTATAGGTAGTATTTCTATTGTTTTTAAGTATGAAGATGTGGTAGGTACTCTTCTTGGTGAAGAGATGTGAAGGAAAATATCCATTAATTCGAAGGAATCCCTAGCTATCAATGGAAGACCTAAGGAAAAAATAAAGAAGAATGAGAATCTTAATAATCCAAGTCCAGAGAGAGATCAAAATCTCTTGGAAAGTCCAAAGTCACTTGCTAGAATTGTGGTAATCTAGAACACATCCATAAGGATTGAAAAGAAGAAAAGAAGAAGTACAATTCCAATTTTGAGTCTGAGAAGGAACATGTTGATGCATTCATTACAACTTCAGCTACTGATGCAAGTAATGATGCATGGTTAGTTGACTCAGGTGCATCTTTTCATATGACCTCCAATAAAAAAATATTTTTCAGAATATGAGGAATTTTAATGGAGGTAATATTTTCTTGGGTGATGATTCACATTTAGATATTATTGGTCATGGTAAAGTTAGGATTAGGCTTTCTGATGGTTAAATGAAAAGATTAGTGGTGTGTTGCATATCCCTTGATTAAAATTAAATATATTATCTATGAGCAAACTGATAGATGCAAGTGTCTAGGTAGTCTTATGTAGGATGTAAGATGATTAAGGGTGCTATGGTGATTACTCTAGAGGTGTTAGGCATGACACTTTGTATAAGCTAGAGGCATACACTTTCGATTGTGATAGCACTGCTATAAAAAGTAAATCTGTGGATACTCCATCAGAAGATTTCAGGGTTTCACCTTTAGCAGATGGACATGGCTTTTGGCTACCTAAGGGTGATATTTCTTCTAAATCTAAGTTACCTGCAATTAAGAATATGTTATGGTACTAGAGACTTGGCCACATTGGAGAAAAGGGTCTAAGGACCTTCAAAAATAAAAACCTTGTTGAAGGTTTGAATTATTGTAATCTTGACTTTGATATCTACGAGAATTGCATAATTTATGGAAAACAAAACTGTGTTCAGTTTTGCTTGAGTTTTCATAAATCTTGTAGTGTTTTGGATCTTATTCATTCTGATGTGTTTGGTCCTGTAGATGTTCCCTCCATTGGAAAATCCACATATCATGTTTCATTTATTGATTATTTCTGTATAAGGACATAGGTATACTTTCTAAATAGTAAATCTAGTTTTTCAGTCATTTTAAAGAATTTAAAGAAATGTTTGAGTTGCAGACTGGAAAGAAAATTAAATGTTTGAGGACTAATAATGGTTGTGAATTTTTCTCTAATGATTGTGATTGATTCTTCTTTAAAAAATGTGGCATTAACAGATAGAATACAACTCTGTATTCTCCACATCAGAATGGAGTTGTAGAAATAATGAACAAGACACTGATGGAGAAGGTTAGGAGTATGCTAAGTAAAACTGGTCTAGAACAAAAGTTTTGGACTGTAGCTATTGCCACTGCTTGCTACCTAATTAAAAGGTGTCCTACATCATCTCTTGTTAATAAAATACATATGGAAGCATTTTTAGGTCACAAGCCTTCATTAAGACACCTTAGAGTTTTTGGTTGTGAGGAATATGCATATATGCTAAGGGAGAAGCGAAAAAAGTTGGAGAACAAGGTTGTGAAATGTATCTTCATCAGTTACAATTGTGGTGTGAAAGGATATAAGATTTGGGACCCTATTGCATAAAAGCTAATTCATAGTAGAAGTGTTATTTTTAGAGAAATTAATTATCCTTCTATTACATTGCAGCTAGAACAAACTAAACAAGAAGATATGATTCAATTCCCTTCTATGTCTGAAAGAGTTGAATCGAGACCACTTGATAGGCAAGCAGTTGAGGAGAGCTCATATAGCTCTGATTCAGAAGAGGAGGAAGAACCTCCAACTCCGCTTATTCGAGGGTCTACAAGACATAGACAACCACTTGGATGGTATTCACTTGATGATTGGAGATGCATTTTTTCTTTGAATAATAATATGGATGAGCCTAGATCTGTAGAAGAGGCATTAGGTATGAATGATGTAGAATCTTGGAAGATTTCTATGGAAGAAGAAATGCAAGCTTTGAAAAAGAATGATATATGGGATCTTGTACAATTGCATGAAGGACAAAAGCATGTTGGTTGTAAAGTAGTTTTCAAGAAAAATATTGGTTCAGATGGAAGCATTGAGAAGTATAAGGTAAGGTTGGTTAAAAAATGCTACTCTTAGGTTGAGGGTGTTGATTATGGTAAGATATTTTCTCTGGTTGCAAAAATGACATCTGTGGATGTATAAAAATGACCATATTCCTAATATGAATATTTTATGTTCATTCCTCTATTTAGTTAAATCTAATTTAATTAAATTACCTACATTCTTCTATTTTATTAAGCAAATTATTCAATTTACTTAGTTAAATTCACTTATGTCATTTAAATTGAATAAATCATTTTATTCAATTAAACCCCTTCTCTCTACTTTTAATTAAATTTATATTTAATTAATAGTTTACCCCAAATTGAATAAATCTAATTTATTCAAATTCCCAAATTATAACTAAATTGAAATAAAACATTTTATTTTAATTAAATAATTATATTCCTCATCCACTTGCAAAATCCTACATCTCCCACTTGCCTCCTAAACCCCCTTCTAGACTCTTCTAATCACTTCTAAACTAGCCTAACCCATATCCTAAATATTGTCACATCCCTAAGCAAGGGGAAGTCACTTCTCAAACCCTCAAAGTCTTTGAAAACCATTAAAGGCTTCAACAACTTAACTTTGAAAGTCTTCCAAACCATTAATGGTTAACTCAACCCTCCAGCATGATTAGAGACTTTCTCTAAACTCAACCCACATCTAACCCAAGGGTCTCATCAAGCATTCATTGCTTTGACCATGGTTATCCCTTTAACCCTTGCACAAGAGTTTATCCTTTGGGTAAAAGCTTTATCCAATGGATAATCTTAACCTAACCCTAACCCTTACCCCCTAGGGTAACCATGAGGTCTTCTCAAGCATTTAATGCTTCCTACCTCTCCTCTCAACTGGTCTTATGTTGACAATTGTTACCATTTCATTGGTGAAAATTGTAAACATGGATTGCCAACTTTCAAACTTGACCCTTGATTAACTCTTTCAATCCTAGCCATCCATTGCCCTATTTTTACTATAAATAGAGCTCTCCTTCCTCCATTTTAAGGATCCATGCAAGCTTTAGTATCTCATTTATGCTCAGTTTTATCAACACATTTAGCCTCTTTTGTATTAGGAAATAGTCTAAATAAGCATTTTGGAGTATTTTCTTTATCATTATCTTAGAACATCAACTAGTATATCATGTTAAGATAGTATTACTACTAATCTTGTCGTCTTATAATTTAGTTTATTGAATTTGTAAAATCATGCATAGCTTAGGATGCATTTCCATAACTAAATCAACCTAAATCATCCATCGTTCTTGCATTAGCCATCCCTAAGTCACTTTGCTCAGTGATCTGAGAGCAAAAGGCATTGTCTTGAGGGACCTTGTGAGATAGAGAACCATGGAACCAACCTTGGGAAGTTGAGCTATCCTTCATAGCTCGATAATTGGCACCAAGAAGTCTTGTGGGTGTGTGAGAAAGCCTCTTTAAGACAACTTTTTCACATTTTGAGTTTCATAGACCCGCTTTTCCTGCACACATTTTTGGTGCCCACCATGGGGCACTACCCCATTAATCAAATCGGTTTTTAAAAATAATCACTTTTGTAGGTATGCGAGAAACAGGCGTCAACGCGTGGGGAACATTCCTTAGCACATCCAGTTAACATTCTAGCACATCGCGCTCACTGTCTAGCACGTAGGGTTTATACTCTAGCGCATCAAGTCCTTAGCTTAGCGCATCATATTAACTGACCTTTTCTTGTAGGTCTCGGCGTGGAAGGAAAACATAGCAGTGCATCCGGAAAATAGAGCAGCGCATTCGAAAAACAGAGTCGCGCATCGGGTCTGTTTGATAGCGCATCCAACTCATCCTGTAGTGCGTACAGTCTGTCCTATAGTGAATAATAGACAGAAAACAAAAATGAAATTCTAACTGAACTTAAATTTAGACTTGTATAAGTCCACCAAAATCCAAATTTTTCTGACTGTTTGATTGGAACTTTTGCAGGACTCTGACAATTTCTTGCAAGTAGAGCTGGATTTTATTTGTAAAATTAAATTAATTTTAAATTTTACTAACTTAGTTAAGTTAGTTAAAATTTAGAGTCATTTTAATTTCCGTTGGATAAAATTGAACTCACCTTACTTTGGGCTGTAAAACGAACCACAACAACAATCTTTTCTTGCTTTTTTAGGAGAAAAATTCTCAATTTAGGCTCTAAAAAGAACAACACAAATTTTCATTTTTGCAAAATCAAAGGGCTTAAAAAGAATTTCACCATCCTTTGGTGTATAAAAGGATCCATTTTAGGTTTTAGCAAAGTAAAGAATCAACAAAGTAAAGAATCACACAAAGTCGAAAGGTCATTTGAAACCAAAGAGGGAAGATCTTCCCCTTTGGATTGATTTATTTTGCTGACAAAACATCGGATTTACTTTGTTTACCCTTTCTTTTCAAATAGATCAGAAAATCATTGCCATGAAAGGTTGAAATAAACACCATCTTTTTGTGGAGCAACATCTCCATATAGATCTTAGAAAATCATTGATTTGAAAGGCAAAAAGAACCTTGTTTGCCTTGTCTCGAAAGTAGAAGGTATATGCTCTCCCCTTAATTGGGTGATCAAAAAGCTAGACTACTCTTACACTTTCAGTCATATAGCATTTAAATCCTTTAGCAGGCCTGCCTTCCCGAGGGGTTGAAAAACTCTTAAAGCCATTTTTGGCCGGTGTGAAGGGAATGACCTAAGTGGGAAACGACTTTGACGCCAAGTGTTCCAACCCACTATAATCAAATGTGGAAGGTGACGAAAGTCCTTTTCAACAATTGCGCATAATGATTAGCCTTCCCCCAGTATCCTTGAGATACATAAAGCCTTTGTTCTAAAGGTTGGGAAGCCTCCCGAGGGAGTTTATCACTGATGGTCGAACAGGAAGCTTGATTACGAACCTTAGCATAGAAACTTTGAGCCGAGTTAGTAACCAGACATTTGTAATATCATAGTGCAAGGGTGGGGAAGAATCTGCCCCCAAGATCACTCACCATATATCTCCCAAGATAACTATTCAATTGTGAAGCAATTCACTTTGAGTTAAGTTCTGGCAAAAGGCGAAAAAATGGGCACCCCCTAGGGGGTGACACAGCTGTTTGAGCTGGCGGAGTATCAAGACTAGTGGGCTATGATATTGCTTATGACCTTTGAATAAAGAGTCTTTTTGAAGTGTATTCTTTGTATCCAAAACCTGTTAAAACATTGGGGATTTGAACACATCCTTGTCGAACATACACTTATTGTTTAGATTAAGCAAAAATGGTTGTCTCTTTGGTGTCGTGCTTTCATTTGTGATCTCAGAAAATCATCTATCACTGAAAAACTCAAGGAAAAAACTCTAAAATTGTAGAAAACAGTCAAGTCAGGGTAGTTTAGCATATAAGAACAACATCTTAGCGCATTGGATCCATACTTTAGTGCATCAGATCCTATCTTTAGTGTGTAAATTATTAATAGTAACGCTTCATCAAAAATCTAAAATCAGTAGTAGTAGTTAGCGCATTCTGAAAATAGTGTAGCACGTGGAAGCATCAACTTAGTACGTTGAAGTCAACCTTTAGCGCATAAGGTTTAACTCTTATCATGTAGAAGGCCCATATTAGAGCATGAACTTCTAAGTAGAAACTGAAACAAAGTTAAACAGTATAAATCAGTTAGCGCGTAGAAGGGGGCAGCATAGCATGTAGGGTCTTTTCATTAGCGCATTGAGAACTTTCTATAGCGCATTGCATCTCTATTTTAGTGCCTGACAGAAACCAAGAAAACAGGGGACAAAACAGAGGTCAAATTAGAAAATTTTAAAAACATTTTCGGAAACCTCCTTTCATCAGCTTGAGCTTCATCAAATCAGAATACCAAAAATAGAGTATCAAAAGCTATTTCCAAAGTAAGTTTCTCATCAAACAAAAGTTGTCCAAAATCTAAAACTGGTCACACAATAAACATATCTATCCTATCAAAATCAGGAAACCTTGTCGCAGATATCAAATAGGTCCTACAATCAAACGGATTTTCATCCCAAAACACATTTGTTCTAAAAAATCTAAGTTGTCAAATCAAGTTTCCATATTGGGAAAGCTCTATTCCATATCATTTGACGCACTTTGTTGTGAGGGGGCATCTAAACCTTCACTTGATAAAGTAAAGCTTAAGTTTCCAAAAACAAGATAAACTGAATCCAAAAAAACTCAAAGGAAACCATTGATCGTCCGTGCATGACTAATCCTCATATTCTAAGAAGAAAGAATATTTATCATAACATTAAGTTGAAGAAACAATGACCAAGTTCTTCGAAACTTGCCAAAAGAAATAAATTTTTATACATCAATCATCAACTCTTCATATCTCATCGAACATTCCTTCGTCATGTACGATTATATATTCAGAACAAATCAAATGAATTTGACAAAGAACCTTTGAAAATTATAGCATTCTGTCAAAAATCCACATTCAGTCAACAAATAAATCATGGAGGAAAGATCAATCCAACATTCTTTCCCGACGAGTGCATCACTTACAACATCCCCCGATTGGAACCACAAACCCCTGAACAAAAGATTGAAGAAGAGTTCATTCCTTTTGTCACAGAAAGCTTCTACTAGATGCCTGTTGTTAGTCACTCTCAACAAAACAAACAAAATGAAATGCAATCAGAATCCAGCATGAATTAAAGATTATCAAATCCTTTCGAGCATCTAAATCTAGAGGATGACAAAATTTCTGAAGAACTTCTTCAAGAATGTCAAGAAAGTGCTTCATTTCAAAAACTTGTGGAAAGACTCATGGCAAATGACAAGGAAAAATACCTGCTCATGCTCACAAGCAAAGGGGTTAAACTTCCTGAAGACTTTGACACAAACATGTTTAGAACAAAATCTCAACATTACAAATATCAAGAACGACATCGTGAAGCACGTGACCCTGAGCAAGATATCCTTGAACAAAACATGCCTGAACAAAATACACCAGGACAAAACATCCCCGAGCAACACATCCCTGAGAAAAACATGCCGTTCCATACACCATTTCAACCTAGAACTAATGCAAGGGAAGAACTCTTCCCTCGATAAAATAATGTGCCTTTGATTGCCCTTACTCAACAAATGCAAATGTTACAAAGACAAATGCAAGACATGCAACAAGGGACAACAATATGGTATTCATTAAATGAAATTTGTCCTTATCCATTTGACAGAAGATTGAACATGATAACTTTTCCTCCAAACTCAGACATTCCCAAATTTGACAAATATGATGGAAAAAGCAATCCCCGTGATCATGTTCGAGAATTTTGCACAATGAGTCTTGAATTCGCTCATGATGACACCTATCTGATGAGGTTATTCCCAAGAAGCTTGGGAGGACAAACAATGGAATGGTTATCCAAAATCACACCTCCTGTTAGATCATTTGATGAACTAGTCAACAAATTCATAACTCAATATTCCTATAACATTCAACATGCTATCATCATGCTAGATGTTTGTAATACCAAGCAGAAAAACAATGAGACATTCATGGTATTCCTCCAACGTTGGCAACATATGGTTTCAAGATATCCTCGTGATGTACCCGAAAAGGAAAAGATGGAGATTTTTGTCGACAACTTGAATAGTGAGATGAGTTACATACTCAAGCTCCAATGTATACCATATTTCACCAAATTGATCGAAAATGGCATCCAAGTAGAAGAGGCATGTGTCAAGAAAGGAACATTGAAGTTCTTCAAAGAAGGAACAAGTTCATCCAATTACAACAATCAAAACAATAACAACTTAGACAAATCTAGATTCTGGACCAGAAACAAGAACACTGGTAACGAGGGAGGCACTGAAGCTAATGAGGCTAAATCCAAACAACCAGTATTGGCTTTATCAGGAAATCCCCAAGCTACAAAGAATCTAAAGGGTGCTAACCAAGACACTAATACTTACACACCGAATACCAATCAAGGTCAGCCCAACACCAACAACACCAATAATGCTCAAAACAATAACACTAATCGTGGACCTAATCCAAACTCAAGAGGCAATACAAACAACTTTCAAAAACACATTTACACACCACTGGGACAATCACTGGAGTCAACATTCAGAGAACTCACAAACAAAATTATCTCTTTATCAACAATCAGCAACTATGAACCACAAATTAAACCACCTTGGTGGAATGACTCGCACTTTTGTGATTTTCATCGCAATAAAGGTCATCAAAAAAACGATTGCATGAGACTGGAAAACATTGTTTAGGACATGATTGATAGAGGTGATTTAATGATGGATGGTCTCAAGACAAATGGTGACCATGGAGCCTTTAAGAATCCTCTTCCAAACTACAACAAGGATGGAGCTTCAACCTCAAACAATACACGTGGAGCTCATATCAATCACATCTACAATAAAACCATCAATCATATATCACCTAAGGAAAATCAAGTCAATGTCATCACAATTCGAGATCAATGTGATCATGAATCTATCATCGTAACAACCAGAGCTCAAAAATATGTCTTAAAGGGACATACGTTGACAACAAACGCTGTACTAGTCAGCCAACTGTGCAAAACTCCTACTCAAATATCTATACTAGAGTTGCTAAAACTTTCACCAAAACACAAAGACATATTGGAACAAGTGCTATTAGAAACGAATGTACCTCAAGATCTGGATGTTGACAAATTCCAAGCCATGGTCGCTCATATGACAGGGCCTCATAATCTCACTTTTTCTAAGCACCATAATATCTCATTGAGTCATCCACATAATACTCCTCTCCATATTGAAGTCATAGTCTATAAGCACTGAGTAAAATGAGTATTAATAGATGGAGGAGCTGGACTTAGTATATGTACCTTAAAACTTATCCGTGTGTTAGGCTTCTCAGAGGAGTCTATTGATCCATGCAAAAAGATTACTATAAAGGCATATGATGATGAAGAAAGATCCTCTAAAGGAACAATGGTTTTGTCGATTCAAGTCAGACCGATACAAAGAGATACTATGTACCAGGTCTTAGACATAGACCTCACATACAATATCTTATTAGGTCGACCCTGGATACATGACATGCAAGCACTACCTTCTACGTATCACCAGTGTGTCAAATTCCCCTATAATGGGCAGGAGGTTTCTATATCTACTGATCACAGTCCATTTCAACATTGTAATGCAATGGGGGCAGCCCAAGACAGTTTGGTTCCACATAATAGAGAGAAACATAATTCCTCAACACCAGATCTTCAACAAGAGAAGACTAAACCATTACCTAGAGATTTCAAGTAGAAAATGAAAATTAAAGAACAAGGCATGGGGGAATACTCTTTGGAACCCATGTGTTTGACTAACTTACCCACATCACCTAGATCTCATGGATTACCTACAACATCAACACATCAAGAAACTCAGCCCATCACCAAGTTCGATGGCACATTCATTCAACTCGACACTTTAGCACATGAATCTAAGTAAAAGGATATCCTCAGTTGGCTATACAAAGATGAGGAAGAAGATAGAGCAACTACTGTGGAAGTAGCTATACCTATAGACCTATATGGAAAAGGCTACTTAATCATGCAACAAATGGGATACAATGGTAAAGGACCTATTGGTAAGCATCAGGAAGGTGTCATAGAACCATTGGATCTTCCTTCACAATTTAGTAAAGACAAAAAGGGATTGGGCTTTGAACTCACTCTACTACCAAAGAAGGTACCACACAAATATCAAAAACCTCGGTGGCAAGCACTATTTGAGTTAGCAGAGACAATCCATAAGGAACGTGAACATCAAGAAAGGAAGCAACATCAAAGGGAGTCCACCATTCACAAGAAGACAACATCTACATAAGTCAATCATATTCAAGAACAAATATCCAACAAAGCAGTATCATCTCCTGATAACATCATTCCTCACCAAGGAGGGACAGTATATGAATAAATACAAAAGGTCAAAGTAGGATCTGACACAGAATCAAAGAAAACTATCAAACTTGTCGCAATCATCAAAGACCTATTCTCACCATATAACATACTAGTTCACAACACTAATAGGATCTGGGATGATACCTTTGAGACTGATTCCAAAGAATATGAATGGGGTAGTTGCTCAAATGCTACTGAAGATACCACTGAAAATACTAGTTCTATATCCCTTTCTCAAGAAGAACATAGCATAGATATTAGACTACTTGAATTTAGACCATAGAATATCTATGACACTAAGGAAAATGAGCAGCACCATTATGAACAAGTCTATATGGAAGATGATACCATCAGAGACCTTGACCGAATCCTTGACTTCTTTAACACCCAAAATAATCACAATGAAACCTCTATCCTGACACTTACAACAGCAGAACTTGATCCACCAAACGATTCCTTACCACTTGTCTTTCCGGACCTCATAGACTGGGATGAACCCAAAACTCATGATATACCGATTTTCGTGAATGATGAATCCATTATCCATTACTTATGTACCATCAACCTGGAAACATACTCTACCAGTGAATAGAATAGTGATGTCTGCAACCAAGGGAATGCCAAGTCTCTCAGTTGCAAAAATAAACCAAATAAGGGATCTATTACTGAAAACCAGTCAATGGCAGTTATGGATCACAAAAAAGTAAAAATAAAGGACGCATCTAAGGGTGAAAACCTTTTTAAGGCACCTAAAGATGGGAGACTTGACACTCTTCCTGAACATTATCATGAGCGATCACCCATATTGATTGAGCCCACTCTATCAATCAACATTGGTACTACAAAAGGAGCCAAAAACATACACCTGGCAGATTCTCTAACAAAGGAAGAAAGATCAGAATTTATAAAAAAATTTAAAGAAAAGCAAATCAACTTTGCTTGGTCATATGCAGACATGCTCGGAATTGATCCATAATTAATCATGCATCACTTGTCTATGGCTCTAGGAGCTAAGCCAGTTAAGCAAAAACTATGAAAGATGAATCCACATGTGGCACTCATGGTCAAAGATGAACTAAAAAAACTATTAGATGTCAGATTTATTCGACCTATTGACTATGCAGAATGGATTTCCAACATCACACCAGTTTCAAAACTAGATGGCAGTATCAAAATATGCATAGATTTTAGAGATGTCAACAACGCATGTCCAAAGGATGACTTTCCCTTACCAAGTATCGACATAATTGTAGACCTCATAGCAGGCCATGCAATGTTATCACTAATGGATGGTTTTTCAGGATATAACCAAATCAAGATCGCTCTAGAAGATCAAGATAAAACAACATTCACCTGTCCTTGGGGAACATATTGTTGGAATGTCATGCCTTTTGGCTTAAAGAATGGTGGGGCAACTTATCAATGAGCAATGACAACAATCTTTCATGATATGATGCATACCTTCATGGAAGACTATGTGGATGATTTAGTAGCTAAATCCTTCACCAGAGCAGAACACTTAAGCATCTTAGAAAATATTTTTGAACGATTGGAAAAATTCCAAGTCAGGCTCAACCCTAAGAAGTGTGTCTTCAGGGCTACATCAGGCAAATTATTAGGCTACATAGTTTTAGAAAAGGGAATTGAAGTGGATCCAACAAAGGTACAAGCCATCATGGAAATGCCACCACAAAAGAATATCAGCCGACTCAGATCTCTACAAGGATGGCTCCAATCAATCAGGTGATTCATCACTCAACTAGCAGATAAAAGATACCATTCAATCATCTGCTACATAAAAATATACCTTTCAGATGGGAAGCCAAGTGTACAGAATCCTTCTATCAAATAAAACAATATCTGATGAACCCAACAGTTCTGGTACCACCACTAGTAGGAAATCCACTTATTCTCTACATTTAGACAACAGATAAATCTCTGGGGGCACTATTAGTACAAGAAGATCAACAAGGCAAGGAACAAGCAGTATACTACATTAGCAGGACATTGAATGGCTATGAGCTCAATTACACATTTATTGAGAAATCTTGTTTAGCTATGGTCTTCGCCTCTCAAAAATTCTGCCACTACATTCTAACTCACACAATTAAGCTAGTCGCAAAAATTGATCCTCTCAAATATTTACTCAACAAAGCAACTCTTACATGTCGATTGGCTAAATGGGTCATGATTCTCAGTGAATTTGATATCCACTACATGGAGCGAAGAGCTATCAAGGGACAAGTAATAGCAGATCAACTAGTAGAAGCACCACTACTTGGTAAACAACTAATGGAGATCAAATTTCTAGACATGGACATTCTTTCTATCTCTACAAAACAATGGACCCTATACTTTGATGGATCATTTACCCAACATGGCTTAGGTGCCGGCATTTTATTCATCACTCCAAAAGGACACACCATACCAAGATCCTACAGACTTATGTTTCCGTGCACAAATAACGTTGCTAAGTATGAAGCACTGGTCACAGGAATCAAGATAGCTGTAGAATGGAAATTCACAGAACTAAAGGTCTATGGAGATTCACAACTGGTTATCAATCAAATCAATGATGACTATCAGACAAAAGATGACAAGTTACTACCCTACAAAAGAATGGTGGATGACTTCAAATAGTACTTTGTACACATCAGCTTCACACAAATACCAAGGTTGGACAATAGAGTAGCCGATGCAATGGCTACTATCACTTCTAGAGCAACAGTCTTGTTATGAATTTCTGGTAGAATAACTGTTTTCCCTAGCCTATGACAATTCTACATCCCAGGTCATCTATGCCTTAACTGGTTTAGACTCCCCCTTATATGGAATGATATATGAGTATCTTAAGACCAATATTCTACGCATTGACTTGTCCCAAAACCAAAATCATAACTTTATCAGACAAACTGCATGTTATACCCTTACTGCTGATACTTTGTATCGTCGAGGTCTAGATGGTACTCTTCTTCGTTACCTTGATCGTAATGAATCTGACTCCACTTTACATGAGGTTCATGAAGTTATCTGTGGCACACATTTGAGTGGTACTACTCTTGCTAAAAAGCTTCTGAGAATGGGATATTACTAGCCGACAATGGAAAAAGATTCTTATCACTTTGTAAAGAAGTGTCCTAAATGCCAAATCCATGGCAATCTTATACATGCACCAGCACAGGAATTGCAACCATTCACAACATCCTGGCCCTTTTGTCAGTGGGGACTAGACTTAGTCGGAAAAATTCATCCTTCATCGTCAAATGGGCACAAGTTCATTATCACTACAATAGAGTACTTTACCAAGTGGATTGAAGCAGTCCCCATGACCACAGTGACTGGGAAATAAATTGCCTCTTTTATCCTTAATTATCTGATTTGTAGATATGGCATTTGAAGTTCCATAATCATAGATAATGGGCAACCTTTCAAAAATTAGGATGTGAGAGAACTATGTGAATGATTCAAAATCCAACATCATTTCTCTACACCATACTACCCACAGGGAAATGGTCAGGCAGAAGCATCCAACAAAACGATATTGAAAATTTTAAAGAAGACAATCAATGATGTAGGAAAGATTGGCATGTACAACTCAATCCAACAGTTTGGGCATATAGAACTAGCATCTGCACACTGACAGGAGCTATGCCATATTCATTGGTGTATGGATCAGAAGAAATTTTACCCCTGGAGGTAGAAATTCCATCTCTCAGAGTCTCTTTGAAAGGCTTAATCCTAGATAAAGAATATCGAGTTAACCGTCTGCAAGAACTTGAACTTCTAGATGCAAGATGCCAACGTGCCTATACTCATCTCAAAGCATATTAGCAATGCATGTGCAGAAGCTACAACCACAAGGTCATCCCTAGAAACTTCAAAATAGGTGATCTAGTACTCAGAAAATCCTAGAAATTAATAGGATCGGGAAAAGAAAGGGAAGTTTGAACCTAATTAGTTAGGTCCCTATGTAATCATCTCCACCTATGGATTAGGCACCTATCAACTAACTACCTTAGAAGGCGATGTGCTCGACAAACCCACCAACAACATCCATTTGAAGAAATACTACACTTGAGCAGTCTAAATGCACGGAAAAAGTAAAAATACAAAAAAATAAAAAATTTAGAAAAAGCAAAGAAAAAGATACAATAAAAACAAATGGTGAAAACCTGGCAAATAGGCACTATTGTGAGAGGAAGGCTCCTCCATCTATTCAAACTTTTGTATCCATGCATCCAAGTCCTATTGGCCATTGACCAACACCTTTATCAAACTAAGCATTATCCAAGACATACTTAGCGTAGTCACTGTCCTTGATTATCACAAATCATTTCATCATATCCCACCATGGCTTGGTAATCACTATACATATCTATGATAGGGAATACATTTAGCTAGGGGCAACATCGATCTGCATCTTGTCCTATCAACATATCACACATTATAGTAGACTAGGCAAATCATATGAAAACCAAAAATTCAACAAAACATGAGGAGAATCAAACACGGATACATTTAACGGATTCACAACACATGATGGATGATTTTCTGAAGTAACAAATGCTTGCATCTTGCATGAATTTTTGACTATTTTTGCATTTGACCTCTTTTTGAACTATTGGATCCTCTACATTTTCTCAATGATGCATCGAGCTAGAGAAAGTAACGAGGACTCCAATATCTTTTTAGTCTTCTATCTGGGAAGCGATCACTTGTACTGTACAAAGACTTGTCTCGAGACTTGATTCAAAGCACATCACTGAAGACATGATTCCACTTTGCACATACAAATGGTTTAATCTTGTCTGTTTATCCCCAAGCAACATTCAGGTCATCCCGGTTCACTTATACCTTGACGGTTATGCTATCTTGCAATATCAAAAATCATGTAAATTTTTCTCAAGTCATTATGGTTCAATTATACCATTATGCTTGTATAAATTTTCAACATATCCCAACAAACCAATGCTCAATGATGATACCTCCAAAAGAAAGCAAAACATGTGACTATATCGGGATGACCAATGCAGAATGAGGATGCTGAATTAATTACATATCATTTTACAATTAGTTGCATATCATTTTACAATTAGTTGCATATCATGCATCTCATTTTCAAGATACATCTCACATCATATCATATCATACTGTTAATGTACTGAGAGGGGAGGGGTGAATCAGTAGTCCAAAACTTTTCTTGAATATCAACTTTACTGTTATGCATAAACAAAATAGTGCAGTAACATAAAATAAAGTTAAAACAAATAGATAACAATCATACATGATTCACTCCATAACACATATATTTTGGTTACGCAGAAACTCTTGGTTAGAGAGAAAAACTGTGGTGGGGATGGCACCCACAACTTCACTACTGCAATAATAAAGAATGCTCGGTTAGAGCTACATTTTAGCTATTTCTGATAGCATACCCTATTAGGAGTAACAAGATCTATTAGATCTACCTTGCTAAAGGATTTTACAACATTTATTCTGAATGCTGCACCTAGTTAGAGGCTTTACAATTTATATACTTGATTAGAGTCTTTTACCCTATTAAAGGTTTCTCTTTCAACTTCACACTATTACAATAAAATCATTACAAATATCTGCAACTTTACATTTGAAATGTTATAGCAGATTCTATGTGCTTAGAATAGATTACCTTGCTTATAGCATACCTCGGTAACCCATATAGTAACTCGGTAAACCCTTCTGTTTACTCTGTTCTTCAACTATTCTCTGAAAACCTTCTCGGTGACCTCTATGTCTCTGTAACAGTCTTCTTTCATGCATACATACACTTCACTCATGCTGTATAAATAGATCTCTTAAAACGGTGATCCAATTCATTGCTTCGATCTTACAAACAAGATTCCTTGAATGAATAACTAAACAAAATATTTCATTGATTAGATTGATCTCAAAATCATACACAATCTTCTGGTGCAATTTCTAATGTAATAATGGTTAGATATGCCTCGATCTTGTAACACATTTTCATATGCATGTCCAGGTTCAATGTATCTGGTAACATGTTTCACTTGATGTATATTAACTTGGTGTGTCATCTTTGTTGCTCGATAGTCTCAAAAAGATACTCGGTAGATAGCTCGGTATATACTGCGTTCTGTGACTGCTTTCCTCTATAACCGACTAGACTGTGCATATCGACTTCTCTATGTGTACTGACTGCATGATTTGGTAGTGCTAACCGACTAGAATATATAGTATGACTTTGAATATAAAAACTAATGGCAACTTGATAAGTAGTAACAATCTCCCCTTTTGACATTAGTTGAGATGTTTGACAAAAACTACTTTCAAAGTCATAACTCAAAAATCTATATACTTTGCAAAATGACTATACTTAATAGTGAATACAATAGTTAATGAAACAGAATATTCAGATATACTCCCCTTATCATTATACTGTACATAATTCTAATTTTGCATGCTCGGTTCTGTGTTTGTGCTCTGCTTACTGTCCTTGGATATTTTGCATACTTTTCTCGGTATACTCCCCCTATATACAATACTCCGAATACTGTATCAAAACTGTATCACAAAACTGTATTACCAAAACTGTATCTCCCCCTATATAGTATCACTCCCCCTTTTTGACAAACATCAAAAACTTAATTTCCATCCGTGGGCGGTAACTGATCAAAAATAGATTTATACTTCTTCTGGGCGTCGGTGAGTGCGACAGAGAGTGCATCCTTTACACTTTCCATTAAAGAATTTTGTGCTTGAATAGCAGCCAATAGTGATATTAAGCCATCAAGAGTGCTTCCCTCTTGTGTAGTAGATAGGCATGTAGCTCGGTTAATCTGCTCTTGAACTGATGAAAGATGAGGAAGGAATAATGTCTGGAGTGTCATTATATCCATCCTGATCTTATGTTCTTCATTTCTGAGTTCTAGTTGTTGAGCCATGAGCTGTTGAAGCTTGGTATAAAAATTTTGAGCTGAATTGGGCTCAGGAGTCAACTTATTTGAGAGATTGGTGATCTCTTTTTCAATTACATCAGTTTTATTCTTGATATCTTTAATGAATATGGAAAATGTGCAAATTTTCTGAAATAAATAAAGAATATGCTTGAGTTGAGGGGACAACTCAGCAATGAATTTGACAAGTTTGACTTTGCCAATAGCGAGATCTTTTTGTACCTCTTCTATCATTTTTGCAGTAAGCTCCTTGTCTTTTATCTTGCTCAAGTACTCAGATGCATCAACTCTAGATGTTTCTATTTGATTAAGGAGTTCATCCAGTTGAATGTGGATGGGTGCATCGGTTGACACTATAGCTGTAGGTAGAATATCTGTTAATAGTGTCTTCACTTTCTGAAGTACTTTATTCTTCTTTTGAATGGCCATCTATTTTTCTTGTTTGGCCTTTGCTTTGCATAGTTCACTGAAATCAATAAGTGCTTGCCCCTTTAATTTTGAGATATCCACATTGGGCAACACTATTGGTTTAGATAAATCAGCTTTAAAACTATGTTTTTTCACCTTCTTCTCTTTACCTTTGGTCGGTTAACTAAGACAACAGCTTGTGAGGCTTGCTGACCATTGGTAGGTTGCTCGGTAGAGGAAACACTTTGGTCAGTTCCGGTAGTCGTTGCGGTGTCTTTGGGTGTCTCGGTACTGGGTGTCTCAGCTGCTACATTTTTCAGTGCTTGATGGTGCTTGAGAGGTATTTTCTTGAGTTGTACCTTCTGCTGCTTCAGACTGGTGACCTTTGGTGCCTTGTGCTATATCCTTAGGAGCTTTGGTAGAGACAGGTTGCTTGACCGGTGGATAAGGCTGAACTTGTACTAACACAGATTCACTAGATACAAGTTTTGCATATGTAGTGCCTTCTATCATCTCCTGCTCCTGTTCCTTTGTATCCATGACATCTTCATCAATTTGAATAGTGTCAACCAAGTCTTTCTCGGTAGCATCAGGACCGTGCTTGGTGACATCAGGATCTTGTTCGGTGACATTAACAATTTCAACTTTAGATTGTTCACCGGCATCTTTTATTTTGAAGATTTCCTACCATTTTGCTTTTGTATCATTTTCTACATCAATGTATAGCCCATTCATCAATTTTAAGGCTCTCTGTTTGACAAGAAATTTAGAATTGTAGGTTGTCAAGTGTTCCTTTATTTGTATAGCCCATTCTTCAATTTGTCTCTTCTCATCATTATTTCTTGATTCATACTTGACATATCTAAAAGAACCAAATCCACCATATTCTTTTAGATTTGCACAAAAGTTTTCAACACTATGTATATTTACCTTCTTGGTTTTGACAATTTGGAATTTGTTTGCATCTTCGGATTCTGTATCACTAGACTCTTTTGCCAAGATGAGTCTCCGAGTAGATTTCTTGTAGGTCTTGGTTACCCTGGGAGCAATAACACTCTTTTGTTTCTTACTCGGTGATGCAGTTGATGCTCTTGTATTAGGCTTCTTTGTTGGAGGAGTCAGTAGGGCCTTTGAAATGTCCCGTTTCTTTCTTTTCAATACTTTACCCTTAGGCAATTCAGTGCTTAATGTTATTGCTGCCTCTTGAGCTTTTGATTCCTCTTCGGTGATGGCAAGAGTACCTTTGACAGGTGTGGAGGAAGATTCTTCTCCGAATTTCTCAGATAATGCCTTAATCATCATTGTAGCCTTTCTTGTAGCTTTAGGTACTACAATGCTCATTTTTACCATTTTCTTAACTTCTTCATAAGTTCCATATCTCAGTTCGGTAGAATGCCTTGGCAATGTAAGAAATGCATCAATTTGCTATTGTGTGATATTATAGTCAATCTCGTAACCCATTGTTGGCAAAGATTGAGTCCTTGGTTCCACAACATTCACATAACAGTAATCAGTGTTTACCTCAAAGCATATATCATCTTTATATTTCTCTACCAGGTGGGGTGGAATCCGATACCTGTTGTGCATCTTCGCTTGAAATTTGCTGAAATAATCATCCATTATATCATTAAAATTATCTCCCAACTTCTTGATAAAGTCATTAATTTGATGGGTGATTGGTCGGTGTAGCTCCCAAACTACTTTACCGACTGATGGAAATAATTTCTCAAAGTAGAAAAATATGCATACAAGAAGTGAACCAAACTTCAGTGTATTTGACGAGTTGTTCTTCTTTGGCTTCCTTATTGTGTTCAGGTTCTCAAACAAGTTTTTCAATAACATTTCACATAAATCAACTTTCATTCCCTTTTTCACAATTTTATAAGCTAAGTCAACTGCTGCACAGGGTACACTATTTTCCCTTGCTGATTGGAAGAAACAGTAACCAGTTACTCTAATGGCAAACTTAAGTTCTGCATCAGTGACATTTTTTAGTTTCAGTCCTCGGTAATTAGATTCTACTCCAGTTAAATTGATTAACTCCTTCTGTGCTCGTGCATGATCATAGATAGGATAACCGGTGATCACATGAATGATTTCCTTAGTGATTTTGAATGGTTGCTCCTCTAGCCACATGAAATCATCATGAACTCTTCTCAAAACAAAATTAACCCACTGGGGTTTGAACACACGGGGATAGGTTAGGGCTTTAGTTAATCCCTTGATTTTGATATGCTCGTACTTGCTATCTATTTTGCCATCGGTACATAGCTCATCATATGTGTCACTTATCTCAACATGACCGAGTTCTTCAACACGACATTTGGTGAAGAATCTAACATCTTCGACTAACAATACTCGATCTGGGATGAGTGAAAAGGAAGTCTTGTCATCCGGGTTAGAGGCAACTTTAGGAGTCAAAGTGTATTTCAGTGAGGGCTTCTTGACATTCTTGACAACTATGGGATCTTGGATGTTGGGTGCCATTTGTAAATTTTAGATAAAACTAGCAAACTATCCTTAAGGTTTGACAGTTTACAAACAACAGATGCTTCACACTCAGTAGATAGTAGCAATTTGATAAGATCGGTAAACTAGCTTAACAGTGAGATGAGATTTATGTAAATACCTTGGATTTGCTTTGAATGAGGTTTGATCGCCTCAATTTGCTCTACTTTGCTCTCTTGAAAACTTGGTGAATAAAAATGACCGCAAAAATGCTTTTAAGTACGCAAAATACCTTATCGGGCTCCGTGCGGGTTAGGTCAAAAACATTAAATGCACTCGGTTCACCTTTAACCGATTTACTCTTTTTTTCATTTTAACCGAGTAACCAAATTTGCTTCATTTACCTACTTGACAGGCTTCCTGTATACACCAACTTGACAGGTTTCCTGTAAAGTATTTTTGATAGAATTTCAAACTTACTAATGCATCTTAACTATGCAGATTTTGAATTTAGTACATAATAGAATAGGAACTGTTATGATTTTAACCTTCAGAGAATGTAGTCCCTTCAGTCCTTTGCTAATTAATTTGGAATAGGTGCACCTAACTCGGTAGGTAAGGTGCTTTCTTCATTTGACACAATTTCCTTCTTTTTCCAAATCATCTTTAATTTTTCTTTCATCTCTTCAGTGTCCCCTCTAGGTTGATCTCTGCAGTCTCCAGCTAAATGTCCAACTTTGTGACAATGAAAACATGCCATACCAGGATTTCTCCATGATCTTCGGTTGTTCATTCCAAACCTTATAAAACAGTTGGCACTAATATGTCCATATCTTCCACAACATTTGCACCATATCCTTTTATTGTAATCCCATGGTACTGCTGCATATTATCAATAAGGATTTGTGTGAGTTCGGTAGCCTCTAGCATTTGCTCGGTGTGCAGACCACATATAGTTATTTTTCTTAAGCCATCACTTCTTAGTACTATGTCCATATCTATTGCAGTTTTTACAAAACCCTTTGAATTTTGCCTTCTGATAATTGTTAACAAACTTTGTCCTACATTGACTAGATGTGTGACCATATTTATTGCAATTGTAACAATAACCATTGGACTTAGTGATATTCGGTTGCTTACCTTTTCTGATTTGGCATATGTTGGCAGTGTGACCTTGATTTCCATAGTAGTAGCAAATAGGCTTCTTTCTTTTGATGTTATTCCTGTTTCCAGCTTGCTTTGATGATTCTCCTCTCTTGGTAGTATGAATTCCTTTCTTGGTAGATTCTTTTCCTTTGTAACCGAGTCTTGCATCTTTTTTGGGTCTTCTTGTATTCAGTTGCTCATCCAACATCTTTGATGCTTCATAACTCTTCTTCAATGTTTCTTTGGATTTCTTCTTTGTTTCAAGTTCATCGATCAACCTTGATACTTCAAGTTTCAATGCTTGATTTTCATCATTCTTCATAATTGCTTCATGATGTGCATAACCTAGTTGATCTATCATATTTTGTTGAATCCCAGTTAACCTTGTGATTTCATCATTCTTATCAGATACTAAGACTTCAAGTTGTTGTTTCTCTCTTTGTAGATCTCTTGCTTTATCCTCTGTTGTCCTCAATGCATCTAGATTTTCAGTCATCTGTGTACTAAAATTTTCATGTTCTCTTTTCATTGCTTTTAGTTGATCAACCAATGCTTTGTTCTTTTCTTTCAATAATCCAATAATTTCTTCAGTTTCTTCAAATATACTATTCTCAGATGATGTCTCAATTTGTTCCACTAACTCTTGAGAATCCTGCAAGTCATCAGATAATCTTCTTCTTACTTTCAGAGATTTTTGCATTTGCCTTTGCATGTCTGCAATCACTTGATTAGCATGATCCAGCTCTTCTTGTAGATATACAATCCTCCAAGATTGTTTGTAGCCTTCCATTGATAAGATCTTTCTCTTTAGGTAGTTAAACCCTTTTCCAAGATTCAAGCTCTGATACCAATTGTTAGGCCCAATATGGAAAGCTAATGTACTAAGAGGGGAGGGGTGAATCAGTAGTCCAAAACTTTTCTTGAATAATAACTTTACTATTATGCATAAACAAAATAGTGCAGTAACATAAAATAAAGTTAAAACAAATAGATAACAATCATACATGATTCACTCCATAACACATATATTTTGGTTACGCAGAAACTCTTGGTTAGAGAGAAAAACTGCGGTGGGGATGGCACCCATAACTTCACTACTGCAATAATAAAGAATGCTCGGTTAGAGCTACATTTTAGCTATTTCTAATAGCATACCCTATTAGGAGTAACAAGATTTGTTAGATCTACCTTGCTAAAGGATTTTACAACATTTATTCTGAATGTTGCACCTGGTTAGAGGCTTTACAATTTATAGACTTGATTAGAGTCTTTTACCCTATTAAAGGTTTCTCTTTCAACTTCACAATATTACAATAAAATCATTACAAATATCTACAACTTTACATCTGAAATGTTATAGCAGATTCTATGTGCTCAGAATAGATTACCTTGCTTATAGCATACCTCGGTAACCCATATAGTAACTCAGTAAACCCTTCTGTTTACTCTGTTCTTCGACTGTTCTCTAAAAACCTTCTCGGTGACCTCTGTGTCTCTGTAATAGTCTTCTTTCATGCATACATACACTTCACTCATGCTGTATAAATAGATCTCTTAAAATGGTAATCCAATCCATTGCTTCGATCTTACAAACAAGATTCCTCGAATGAATAACTAAACAAAATATTTCATTGGTTAGATTGATCTCAAAATCATACACAATCTTCTGGTGTAATTTCCAATGTAATAATGGTTAGATGTGCCTCGATCTTGTAACATGTTTTCATATGCATGTCCAGGTTCAATGTATCTGGTAACACGTTTCACTCAGTGTATATTAACTCGGTGTGTCATCTTTGCTGCTCGGTAGTCTCAAAAAGATACTCGGTAGACAACTCGGTGTATACTGCGTTCTGTGACTGCTTTCCTCTGTAACCGACTAGACTGTGCATATCGACTTCTCTATGTGTACCGACTGCATGATTCAGTAGTGCTAACCAACTAGAATATATAGTATGACTTTGAATATAAAAACTAATGGCAACTTGATAAGTAGTAACACATACGTCTCATTTTCAAGATACATCTCATACCTCCTGCATTATCACATCATATTCATCATATATAAAATTACATAAGCCTTTCATCATCATATAAAAAGCATCATCCATAACACATCACATGAGGATCAAAGAAAATGTTGTCATATATATATATATATATATATATCTCAAAATGCTCAAATGTACAAAATATGTCATGTTTGTGCCCAACACAACAAAATGATCAATATACAATAGAGACAACGTCTCTCAGGTGTGACTATCTCCAGATGGTGATGGTCTCACAGCAGATGTCCCAACACTTGGATCTCCAAGTGGATCTTGCCGAATAGGCCCTGTCACGCCCCTGCTCTCTGTCCTCGACCTCGTCTCTCAGGATCGACTCGATCTCGAGGTTATATAACTCGAAACTCGATGCTCCCTGGGCATTGTGTCCTCATAGTGCCTCCTATAGTACTCCACCTCCTTGGCTCTCAAAGCCAGCTCTCTCAAAGTGTCTCTCATCGGGCCACTTGTTGTTGCTCTCTGCAAACTTCCTGCAAGCTCCTCAGCTCGGCCTAGGTGCTCCAAAACTGTATCCCACTCCATGGTTAGCTGTGTGATCTGTCACTGTTGTGCCAATAGTTGTGCCTGTAATTGTTGTACTGACAACTATAGGGCCCTAATCTGCGCATCCTCCCGATGAGTCGGGATCCGAATCTGAAGGGGCATCTGGGAAGAAGTACTCCTCATCCTTCCCCCTAACCTCGGTACTAGTGGGGGTAGCACATCAGTCCTCCTCCTATGAGCCAGCTATCTCAACTAATCAGTCCCTCCCACCGCTACTATCACCTCTCCTACTCTCTCCTCCCCCCCTCCATAATCACCAAGCCTCCTCTCCCTCTATCCATCACAGCCCATCGTACCACTCTCTCCACCCGAATCCCTCTATCCCCTCCACCTCTACCTCTGTCTCTTATCCTCCCCCGATCTCCTCTCCCTCGTCGACCTCGACCCTCTCCTCCATTATCTCCCCCATCATCAAATCCTTTGTCACCACCTCCCTCCTCCTCCTCATCATCAAAAGTGGGACGCATCTCCACTAGATCTAATATCCTCACCACTGCACGAGCTGCAAATAATCTGGCAAACTCCTCTGTCATGCCCACATCTAATATCTTAGGGGCATAGTCCCATATCTGGCCAGCTAGCTGAATGAACTCCTTTACTGCCGCCGCACTATCAAGAGTGGGTCTCCAATCTGGTATATCCTGCCTCCGTCGAGCATATAAGCAGGTCCCCTATGGTATCCCCTGTTGTCGTCCATACTGTCGCAAAACTTGAGTGGCTAGAAATCTCTTAATCACAAAGGGCATCTGCCCTATCAAAAATTGAGACATGAAGACATAAGGCATCTCCATCCTATCCTCTGCCCATACCTCACAACCTGTATAGGGTCACCAGATGACCGTATTAATATCATCTAGAACCCTCCTCTAGTGCTCTAGCTTGCCCAGCTTACGCTGGACAACTATCCCTCGATATTCGTATGCATACGCGCACCCGACAGGCCTATCTCTGTCCACTAGTGGCCTGGCTGTGGGAATATGCTCCCAACACCATATTTGTAACAATGTCACACCAGCTAATAAACTGTCGTACCCCAAATATACCACCTCATGCAAATCCCTGTATAAGTGGGCCAGCATAGCCGACCCCCTTGCAAAGCGGTGGCCCTGTGTTACCATCTCCTCCAGAACCAATCCCCATCCTACAGACAGTCCCTTCGACCTCCGATCGAGACATAAGAACCCACCTATGAAACCTGCCAGTACTGATGGAAGAGGAGCATAATCCAAATCCAAAAACTACTACCAAGGGATCTCGTATCTACACACTGTATCATCCTAAAAGATCCAGCGTCATGCCTCTATCCCACCCTCCTCTGACTGCTCATAGGGTAGCAATGAACCTACCACAGGAATCCGAAGAATCTGGTAACAATCCTTTGGCATCACTGTAATCTCACCTATAGCCAAATGAAAGGTATTCATGTCACTATGCCACCTCTCAGCCAACGCTGTCAATAACCCCCGGTTCACAATAAATTGAGGCATATCGAATAAGGAGGCCAGGCCACACATATCAATAATGTTTCTGTCAGCCTGTGTCAAATGTGGTATCAATGCCCACGGTCTAGGAAAACTCTCACGCGACTGCACCACTCCAAGACGCTCCTATCAAAAAGAAAAACAAGTCCAATATCAGTTTCCTCATCAAAACATAGATATCAAAATCACAATCATCTCAAAAACTTGAAAACTTTGAACAAATCTAAATCAAGTTTCCCATCATATCAATCTATCAAATCATATCAACTTGTAACACAACTCAAGCTCCGCAATTCATATCCAACACATTCATATCCAAAACTTGAAAACTTTGAGCAAATCTAAATCAAGTTTCACATCATATCAATCCATCAAATCATATCAACTTGTAATACAACTCAAGTTTCCAATCATATCAACTTGTAATACAACTCAAGTTTTCAAATCATATCAGCTTGTAACACAACTCAAGATCCGCAAATCATATCCAACACATTCATATCCAAAACTTGAAAACTTTGAACAAATCCAAATCAAGTTTCACATCATATCTAAATCCACATCAATTCTATAATAACTTGAAACATTGCAAATCCAATCAAGTTATGTTAGAACTCATATTGGACAACCTATGACAGCAGACACACAGATAGACAATTCACATCTATCCTGGCAGAACTACCCTCCTCTTACCAATTTTTCTTCATCCAAAAAATCACACTTCACCACAAAATTTTTCCCTATGCACTAAACAAACTTGTTTGCGTGCTAAAAGAATACTCATGCGCTACCTAACCTACCCTATGCACTAGACAAACCCTACGCACTACCCTTTTCTTCCAATGCGCCATCCAATCTACCTTATGCGCTAAAACTACCTCATGCACTACCCTATCCTGCTTTTGTGCTACCTATCTAACCCTATGTGCTAGGGTACACCTACGCGCTATCTATCCCTACCCATGCGGCCTCCTCATCCCCCTATGTGCTAGGTCTATCCGATGCGCTACCCGTTTTATCCAATGCGCTACCCTGGGCACCTTATGCGCTAAACTACTATTATGTGCTAATATAGTTGACCTATGCGCTACCCTATATCTTTCGGATGCTACCTAATTTGGCAAACCCTACGTGCTACAAAATTTATCGTATGCGCTATGAAACGACCTTGACGCGCTAAAACGTAAAATCCGCATGACAAATTCAAAACATGATAAAAAATGACAAAATAAAAAATCAAAAAGGGGTCAAAAAGGTTGACTTACCAGTGGTCTATATCTGGCAGGCCTCCGATACCTCCGAACGTGCTTGAATCGATCAGAAGAGAAGGGAACTGACATTTTGTCTTTCTCTCCAAAAGTCTCTCTCTCCAAGGTCAACAAGCACAAATGAGACAAAACAATGCACTTTTCCCCTTTTATAGGGTGAATTGAAATTAGGGTTTGGAGATGGGGCATGTATCTTGCTCATGGTCTCCATCTAACCCTAGCAACCATTATTATTGGGAGATGAATCAACTTTTCACATTCCACATTGACAAATTTTTAAAATGGAAACACAATTATCAAATTAAATCAAATTTTCCAAATTTTGATTCATCTCCCGAGGGGGCATTATCAAACATCATTTATCAAATCTGGGGCATCACTTATCAAATCTAGGGCACAACATGAAAATCTTAAAATGACATCACACTGATCATAATCAAATTTGGACGACACATCATTTTCTTTGAATTAACATGTGCACACATGTCACTTCAAAGAGGGGCAAAGTGTAGACGTATAAAAATGACCATATTCCTAAAATGAATATTTTATGTTCATTCCTGTATTTAGTTAAATCTAATTTAATTAAAGTACCTACATTCTTCTATTTTATTAAATAAATTATTCAATTTACTTAGTTAAATTCACTTATGTCATTTAAATTGAATAAATCATTTTATTCAATTAAACCCCTTCTCTCTACTTTTAATTAAATTTATATTTAATTAATAGTTTACCCCAAATTGAATAAATCTAATTTATTCAAATTCCCAAATTATAATTAAATTGAAATAAAACATTTTATTTTAATTAAATAATTTTATTCCTCATCCACTTGCAAAATCCTACATCTCCCACTTGCCTCCTAAACCCCCTTCTATACTCTTCTAATCACTTCTAAATTAGCCTAACCCATATCCTAAATATTGTCACATCCCTAAGCAAGGGGAAGTCACTTCTCAAACCCTCAAAGTCTTTGAAAACCATTAAAGGATTCAACAACTTAACTTTGAAAGTCTTCCAAACCATTAATGGTTAACTCAACCCTCCAGCATGATTAGAGACTTTCTCTAAACTCAACCCACATCTAACCCAGGGGTCTCATCAAGCATTCATTGCTTTGACAATGGTTATCCCTTTAACCCTTGCACAAGAGTTTATCCTTTGGGTAAAAGCTTTATCCAATGGATAATCTTAACCTAACCTTAACCCTTACCCCCTAGGGTAACCATGAGGTCTTCTCAAGCATTTAATGCTTCCTACCTCTCCTCTCAACTGGTCTTATGTTGACAATTGTCACCATTTTATTGGTGAAAATTGTAAACATGGATTGCCAACTTTCAAACTTGACCCTTGATTAACTCTTTCAATCCTGGCCATCCATTGCCCTGATTTCACTATAAATAGAGCTCTCCTTCCTCCATTTTAAGGATCCATGCAAGCTTCAGTATCTCATTTATGCTCAATTTTATCAACACATTTAGCCTCTTTTGTATTAGGAAATAGTCTAAATAAGCATTTTAGAGTATTTTCTTTATCATTATCTTAGAACATCAACTAGTATACCATGTTAGGATAGTACTACTACTAATCTTGTCATCTTCTAATTTAATTTATTGCATTTTTAGAATCATGCATAGCTTAGGATGCATTTCCATAACTAAATCAACCTAAAGCATCCCTCATTCTTGCATTAGCCATGCCTAAGTCACTCTGCTCAGTGATCTGAGAGCAAAAGGCATTGGCTTGAGGGACCTTGTGAGATAGAGAACCATGAAACCAACCTTGGGAAGTTGAGCTATCCTTCATAGCTCCATAACTTGCACCAAGAAGTCCTGTGGGTGTGTGAGCAAGCCTCTTTGAGACCAATTTTTCACATTTTGAGTTTCATAGACCTGCTTTTCCCGCACACAACATCCATTAGATTTTTTCTTTCTATTGTTGCTACTTATGATTTAGAAGTTGAAGAAATGGATGTGAAAACTGCTTTCCTTCATGTTTATTTGGAGGAGGATATTTATATGACACAACCAAAACACTATGTGGTGAAAGGTGAAAGTAATTTGGTTTGTAAATTAAAGAAATTTTTTTATTGGCTCAAACAGAGTCCTATGATATGGTACTATAAATTTGATACATATATGTCCTGCGTTTGAGATTTGAACATTCTAAATCAATTCACTATATTTATTATAAATTTGATGATGATCGTGTCTTGTACATTGCATTATATGTTGATGATATGTTAATCATTGGTAAAGGGAAAGGTATGATTTCAGAGCTAAAGTGTCAACTTGATGCTAAATTTGAAATGAAAGATCTTGGTGTAGCGAAACATACTCTTGAGATAGAAATTAGAAGAGATAGAGTGAAAAAAATCTATGGCTAAGCCAAAGTATGTGAATTCAATTTTATAGAGGTTCAACTGATGGACTTGAAAAGCACTAAGAGGGGGGGTGAATCAGTGACACCAAAAATAGTACTACTTTAAACACTGACTGGTAGATATACTTAACAAGTTTGTTAAACAATATGCATGCAATCCAAAATAATATAATAGCATCCACAATAATTAAAACGTCCACCATAACACAAGTGTTTATATGTGGAAAACCCAAATAGGTAAAAACCACAGTGAGATGGGACTCACACGTTAACTATTTGCAGTAATAGATAACTGACTAGTTAAGGTCTATACAAGGTTGCTCTGCTAGGAGCGAATCTTGTTAAAGATCCCAAAGCTTAGTTAAAAGCTATACCCTGTAAAGGGTAGTACCCTGTAAGGAGTAACCTCAATAGAGGATTTGTGAATCCAAACTAATGGATCACCTAGTTAGAGGATTTGTACAATGAATCTTGTTAGAGCTTACTTGGTTAGGGGATTTGACTATTGCAATGATTAGAAAATAACAGGTGGTGTGATCTAGTAGTAGCACAACTTGCTTGTATAGATCCTCTAGTGCGCACTCAACACTACATTACCAACATACTCTGCAACTTAACACTTTTGCCTTCGCATCAAATCATCACATAACATATCTGTAGACACTTAAAAATAATTATTTTAATTATTTTTAATTCCCCACATAATTAATTAATTAATTATGTTAATTAAATTATTCTCAATATTAATTAAATATAATTAATATTGTCACTATAGCATATGATTTATTTAATAAATCAATCCCTTTCTTTATTCTTCTAAAAAATCAAATCCTCACAAAATCTTCCTCTTAGCTAATTAATCTTAATTAATTAGTTAACCTACATTATTCCTACAAATCATCTTCTTAATTCATCATTAACCTAATAAATTCTTCTAGAAACTCCCTAAACTCACTTAACATTATTCTTCTAATTTTTTATTTCCTCCACTCATTCTCTCTCCTAGTCAAATTCTCCTACAAATATAAATCCCACCTAACATTTCCTCTAATTCCCCTCCTAATGAGTCGTTAATGGCTAATCATCATGATTAGCCACAAGTCAACTCTTTGTCCTTTCATCCAGCCACTAGCTTTAAATGCTCTTTTTCTAGATGAATGTAAGATTTTCGAAATCTCACATTCCTCTAGGCATTTACCTCTCCCAAGGAATTTTTAATTCCTTTTTATTCTTGTAATCCCCATAATATCTGTATTTGGAGAATTTTTAATTCCTCCAATGCATCTTGTAGAGTGTGGAGATACGAAATGCCTTTAAGGCATATTTCTTGGTCTCCACACCCTCTCTTGGACCTTGTGTGACCTCACAAGTAAATCTCAGCCCTTCATCTTGAATTCATCCTAGCCATCCATTTTCCTCTCCTCTTCCTATAAAATAGGGTTCCATCCCTTCATTCAAAAACATCTTGAAATCCAGTAAGCTTATGCTGCCCTTTTGAGCCCAGGAAATCATCTTGGCAACTTGATCATCTCATCATTATCATTCATCCTAATCATTTGTGCACAATATTGGAGAGCCATCCACATCCAGCAATCAAAGGAGCACATCAAGTGGAGCATTATCAAGGGGTGCCTTCACTTCATCAAGCTCAATCCAAAGGAGAAGGTAAAATAGCAAGGTGAAATGGTCTTTTTATGATATTTTAGCATTCTGCATGTTTATTTCGTTATGTTTTGATCAGTTTACCTTTCAAATATGTTTTTCCCTCTTCAATATCTCCTTTGATCATAAAAAATAATTCATTTTCATCTCAATATATAGACATTTAGATTTCATGTCGGCCTCTTGAAATCATATCACAATTTCCTAGGTGCAGTATATTTGGTCAAACAATCATAACTCATCAAAAAAATACTGCCAAAAATTGTCGGTAAGGATAACTCATCATGACTAGTGATAACTCATCATGACTAGTGATAACTCATCACATGATCAATGAATACCAATTGAGGTTAAACATATAAACCATTTATCCTTTGATGCTCTTGTGATAATCTCTGCTAGATCTTCAGGTTGATGCTGAGTTATGTATATCCATTGGTTGTCTCCATGTATATACTGGTTGTCACCATGTACCGGTTAGATATAAACCTCTAGTATACCAGTTGTAATATAAACAACTTTGAAGTTACACCGGTGGACAATATGAACATATGTGTGTGTATGTATTTCATCAATGACAACATATGATGAAGTTATTCATTACAATCATCATCAAGCCAACATCAACATGCAGAAATATTGACCATTATGTGTTCTCTTCATAGTTGGAAAAAAATTATCTATTTAATATTATCCTACATCTTCATCAAAGATGCAAGACATGAGAAAAGTGCCTTACCAGAGTGCAATTGGAAGTTTGATGTATGCTATGGTCTGTACTAGACCAGACATTTCCCAATTATTGGAAGTTCTTTCCAGATATATGTCTGATCCTGGTAGAGTTCATTGGGATGCAATAAAAAGAGTCTTTAGATATTTGAAGGGTACCTCAGAGTATTCTTTATGTTATCATGGTAATTTGGTTGGACACATGATTTCCCTTCATACTCATGGTTATGTGGATTCATTCTAGGAATGTGATATTGATAGCAGAAGATCCACTAGTTCTTATGTGTTTACTTTATTTTGGTAGTGCAATTAGTTGGATGAGTATGAGATAGGATATGGTTTCTTTGTCAACTACAGAAGTAGAGTATATGGAAGCTACTCATGCTTGCAAAGAATCCATTTGGCTTAAGAGACTATGTTCAAATATAGAAATAAAATAAGGTGTAGTGATAGTTTATTGTGATAGACAGAGTGCGATCTACCTAGCTAAGAACCCGACATTTCATGCTCGGACCTAGCACATTGATATTCAATATCATTTTGTTAGAGATATGGTTGAAGATGGCAGGGTGAAGCTGGTTAAGGTAGACTTTTATGAATGTTGTAGATTCATTAACTAAGACTATGAGCACATAGAAGTTCAGATGGTGTTTAGAGTCTATGGGCCTTATGGCCCCTAGCAATTAATTTATTGTATTGATACTTTTCTCTTGGAAGGTGTGTGACAAGTGGTAGAATGTTGGGAAAATGGGATCTCAACCTTGCATTTACTTGAGCTTACTACTTATTGTTAAATTCTGTGAGAAGCAAGAATTGAGCCAGGATCTGATGTCGGTCATAGATCACATGCAACTCCAAGCAACAGATGATCGAAGATCAAAATAGCTGAATGAAGATAAATCTGATATGAGAGAAAAATAGAGATAAAGAAGAGAATTTAGAGAAGACTCTCACCGAGCTATCACTTGACTTGTGAAGGTGAGAGTATATTGCTTATTATATAGAAAAATAATAGCATATACAACCAAGAGGTGCATTAACTCCCACGTCCATAAAAAGTGGGAGGTTTTACCTACTACCCCATAAAAGATGGGAGGTTTTTACCTACTTGGTAAATGCCAAAACATGTGGCATAACCTCCTTACATGAAAAAAAAAAAGGAGTTATAAGAGGTGGCACATAATGCCAAAAGAGGGCGAGAAACCCAACTACCCCATAACCCACTTAGGAAATGACAAAATAGTGGTTATGAGAGGTGGCACAACAAGCCAAAAGAGGGTGTGTAACTCAACTACCCATGTGAGGTGGAGAGTTACACATGTAGCTAATGTATTCCGCCACGTGTCCTCATATTAACCACACCTAATAACCTAAGCAAGCTTAATAATATATGTGTAGGAAAAATAAATACCCCCTAACATAAGGAAAATTAAAAAACCTACACTAACACCCCCCCTTAAGCGTAGCTTAGGTGGGTGAAAAGATGGGTCCCGACAAATGAGGCCATGTTAGGTACCCATGTACATAAATATCCCCCCCAAAAGAAGAAGCCCCCCATAAGAGGAATAGACCCCCCCTAAATAGAGAGAGAAAGAATGAAGGACTAAGAAGCCCCTCCTGAAGTAGACACCTTTTGCATCCCAAGCAAAGATCGCAAATGAAGGAACTTGCTTTCAGTGAAAGGTTTGGTGAAGATGTCCGCAGTTTGCTCCAATGTAGAACAATACTTAAGATCAATGATGCCTTCCTGAATGAGCTCCCGAATATAGTGCATATGTATCTCAATGTGTTTCGTCCTCTGATGATGAACTGGATTTCTTGAGATCTGTATAGTACTCTGATTATCACAGAAGATGATGGTAGGCTTTCTGACTGGAATACCAAACTCAGTAAGAATATTTTGAAGCCAAATAGCCTCAGTGGTAGCATTGACTGCCCCTCGATACTCGGCCTCTATTGATGAAAGAGCAATTGTAGACTGCTTCTTGCTCGACCAACAAACTGGACCAGAACCAAGTGAGAAGCAATACCCAGAAGTAGACTTGCGATCTTGAGAATCACCTGCCCAATCTGAATCCGTATATCCTACCAAGTCAATATCCACACTTGCTACATACTGAATTCCATAATTGTGAGTACCCTGAATGTAGTGGAGGATTCGCTTAGCTGCTTTCCAATGCAACTCATGTGGCTCCTGCATGAATCCAGAGACCATGCCCACAACATAAGAAATGTCGGGTCTCGTATGAGTCAAATAAATGAGGCTTCCAACAAGCTGTCGATATAAAGTGCCATCAACCAAGGGTGAAGAGCACTTAGCCTCAAGTTTGACCCCTGACAAAAATGGAGTAGGTGCAGGCTTACTATCAGCCATGTGAAATTTGGAGAGCATATCAAGTGCATACTTGGTTTGTCCAAGGAAGATTCCTGAAGATGATTGAGTGATCTCAATTCCCAAGAAGTAATGCAGAAGACCCAAGTCTGACATCAAAAATCTATCATGTAGAGCAATTTTCACTGCTTTGATGGTGGATGAGTGACTCCCTGCGAGTAACAAGTCATCAACATAGAGAAATATAAATGTGAGAGTTTCATCCTGTTGCAAAATGTATACGTTCGGATCAGAATGGCACCGAGTGAAACCAACTGTCAGAAGAAATGAGTCCATCTTGGCATACCAAGCTCGAGGAGCCTATTTGAGGCCATAGAGAGACTTTCGAAGTCGACACACAAGTGAAGGATCCTGAACAAACCCCTGTGGTTGCTCCATGTAGATTTCCTCCTGAAGGTCACCATGAAGAAATGCACTCTTCACATCCATCTGATGAACTTCCCAACGATGGGCAGCAGCTATAGCAAGAACAAGCCGGATGGAATTCATCTTAGCAACTGGAGCAAAAGTCTCAGAGTAATCAACCCCTGGAACTTGGGAAAAACCTTTTGCTACCAAGCGAGCCTTATACTTATCAACCGACCCATCCGCTGCAAATTTTGTTCGATAGATCCACTTGCATCGAACAAGTTTCCTTCCCTTAGGAAGAGGAACTAAATCCCATGTGTGATTCCTTTCCAAGGAATTGAACTCTTCTTGCATTGCAGCATCCCACTCAGGAACACCTGAAGCTTCTCGAAAGGACTGTGGATCAGAAGCTGAAGCAATGAAGAGATGTGGAGCTTGCTGAAATTGTGACCTTATTCTTCTAGTATCTAATGGATCACCAAGCCAATCTCCTGCTGACTCAAATGTTTATCGAGCCCAAAGAGGCACTGAGGCTGGAGAGTTTGGGGGAGAATCATCAGCCTCTGAATGATGACTATGAGAGGAATGTGAATCCTCATCATCACTGTCACCATCTGAAGTAGAGGAAGAAGACTCCTCATCAAGATTAGGAGGATTAAGATCCTCTGAAGAACTGTCATCATAATGCAATTTCTCCAATGTGATAGTGGATGGAGAGGTGGTATGAGAAGAACTAGAAGAAATCTCCTCAAAATGAACACTCCTCTCAATGAACAACTCATGAGTAGTGGGATGGAGAAGCCTATACCCTTTGACATCATCTGGATATCCAACAAATATGCAAGGCTTACTCTGCGGATCCATAGCCTTGCGTTTTTCAGTTGGAATGTGGGCCCATGCAAGAGAACCAAACACTCTAAAGTGTTTAACTGTGGGTTTTCGACCAGTCCAAGCTTGAAAGGGAGTTACCCCCTTCACAGCTTTATGAGGAACTCAATTCTGGATGTAACACGCACAGTTGATGGCCTCTGCCCAATACTGAGGTGCCAAAGACTTGGAGTGAATCATACAATTAGCCATCTCCTTCAAGGACCTATTTTTTCGTTCTGCTACACCATTTTGTTGAGGACTGTATGGAACTGTGTGCTGCATGTTGATACCTTCTAAAGCACAAAACTGTTCAAACTGATTATTAACATATTCACCCCCATTATCTGTACGTAGAATCTTGATGAACTTCCCAGATTGTTTCTCTGCAAAAGCTTTGAAATCTAGAAAATTTTCAAAGACTTCAGACTTTTGTTTGAGAAAGTAAACCCATGTATATTTGGAAAAGTCATCAATAAATGTCAAGACATATCTAGCCTTGCTGAAAGATGGTTGTGGAAATGGTCCTGCCAAGTCACTATGTACCAACTCCAATAGTTGTGTAGCTCTCCAAGCTTTACCTTTATCATACTTCTCCTCTGGATGCTTACCAAGAATGCACCCCTGGCAAACTCCATCAGAAAATTGAATAGAAGGCAACCCTGAAACCATTTCTTGTTGACTGAGTTGTTGCAAGTAACGGTAGTTCAAGTGGCCAAACCGTTGATGCCACAAACAACTCACCTCATCTGCATGAGTGAGTAAAACTGTCGAAGGAGAGTCAGGAACAAAGTGAGAAAACTGATATAATCTAGAATGATGATCTTCTTTTCCCACAGCAACAGTAGACCCATTATGCATTTCACTGATTACCACTGCATCTGGTGTGAACTCAACTCGCTTGCAAGAACCAGTGTGAGTGATCTGATAAACAGATAGGAGATTAGTTGATAAAGATGGAACACAAAGGACATCTTGAAATGTTCCTTCACCCACATCAACAGACCCTCTCCCATGCACTTCAACAGGAGTGTCATCACCCATTAGGATGGAAGGCATAGAACATGGCTCTAAAGATGTGAAATCATCTTCTGAAGAAGCCATGTGGTGTGAAGCACCTGAGTCAATTATCCAAGAATTTGGTTGTGAAGCAATAGCAACTAGGGCCTTACCCTTTCCTTTCCCCTTACTCTTATCTATGTCCTTAGAAGATCCTTCTGATGAACTCTGTTTGACTGAATCAGGAACCTTGATATTATTCTTTTCAAGAAGATTTGAAAGGTGATCAATTTGTTTCTTTAAACACTTATGTTCATCATGACCAGGCCTCTTACAATAAGAACACTTGACCTTCTCCTTCTTAGGTTGTTCACCTTTTGATGAAGAGGTCTCATTGTCTGCTTTTGAAGTAGCAGATTTCTGATCTTTCTTCTTCTCTCCTTGGTTCTTTTGTTTCTTATCTTGCTTACTAGACCCTTTCTGTTCTTTTGTGCCTTGATTTACAACTAAGGCATGTGACTTAGAAGGCTTTATTGTACCCATTTGAACCAATTTGTCCTGCTCCCTAGTGAGTTCTGCAGCAAAATCATCTAAAGAAGGCATTTTGAATGTGGTACCTAGGGCACATTTGGTAGCATAGAATGTAGAAACAAACACTAAATAGTTAGGACCAAGCTTAGAAAGAATACTCAAGATCAGTTGCTTATCATCTTTCTTAGTTCCACACTGTTCCAACTGCAATCTTATAGACTTAAGTTTAGTGAAGAAGTCTTGTATAGTATCAAAATTGGTTGGATTCAACCCTATGAGATCATTCTCCAATTGATGACCTCTTAGTTCATCCTGCTTACCAAAGAGGTTTCCCAAAGTAGTCCATACTGCATTTGGTGTAGTAGCAGATTCAATGTGAAAAAGAAGGTCAGGAGAGACTGACATGCACAATGTACCAAAAGCTTCATCACATTTATTAAACCATTTAATCTTTTCTGCAGCATCTTGAGGTTCAATTTCAAGTCCCATAGTAACACGATGATATCCATGTCTTTTCAGATATATTATCATCTTAGATTTCCATTCAAAGTAATTATATGGTGTTAAAAGTGGAACTGTAGATGCATCCATGATAGCAGAAAAGAAGATTGCAAAGAGTCAAGAAGAGTGCAAGAAAGAAGACACAAGAGACACCCCCCCTTTTCACTAGTCTTTGAAATCACCCCCCCCAAATATTACAAGGTTGGCACTTTATAATTAGTGCATTTACAAGGCTTTTATCAGATTACAATGCTTTCTAAGGCTTTAATGGCCAAAATAGAAAGTTTAAATACATATAGATTTAACACAAAATCTGAAAAAATTAGCCTTATAGCTGCTCAATGTATCTTAATACCTTTCCAACAACTATTCATTTTTGTAAAATAGAGTTGTGAGAAGAAAGATATGATCTATAAAAGGAAAAAAAACATGCAGCTGATTCAACCTGCAATATCTAACAAAGAAGGGTAGAATATTTCAATAAGACCTGCAATTATGAAGAGTGCTCATTTCCAGCTTTCCATCAAGTACTCTGACTTTTTTTTTTTTACTGTGTTCTCCAAACTCTGAATTTGGTGAAATAAAAGTCACTTATGATTTTCACAAGCCTTTTGGACACTCTGGAAATGCTAAAGAAGCCTCCAATATTACCAAAAATGCTGCAATCACCCAGATCTCAAAGCACACATATATAAAACCAGATTTAACTAGAAGCTTATTTTCCTTAAAACTGTTCTGATTCTCCAGATCACATGAAAATGCAGGAGAAGAGCATACTTGGTTTTTAAGAAAAATATTAGCTATCTAACAATCTCAAATCTCTCAAATAAATCAGAAAGCAATGAGCTATACCAGACAACACGGCTCTGATACCATGTTAAATTCTATGAGAAGCAAGAATTGAGCCAGGATCTGATGTCGGTCATAGATCACATGCAACTCCAAGCAACAGATGATCGAAGATCAAAATAGCTAAATGAAGATAAATCTGATATGAGAGAAAAATAGAGATAAAGAAGAGAATTTAGAGAAGACTCTCACCGAGCTATCACTTGACTTGTGAAGGTGAGAGTATATTGCTTATTATATAGAAAAATAATAGCATATACAACCAAGAGGTGCATTAACTCCCACTTCCATAAAAAGTGGGAGGTTTTACCTACTACCCCATAAAAGGTGGGAGGTTTTTACCTACTTGGTAAATGCCAAAACATGTGGCATAACCTCCTTACATGAAAACAAAAAAGGAGTTATAAGAGGTGGCACATAATGCCAAAAGAGGGTGAGGAACCCAACTACCCCATAACCCACTTAGGAAATGACAAAATAGTGGTTATGAGAGGTGGCACAACAAGCCAAAAGAGGGTGTGTAACTCAACTACCCATGTGAGGTGGAGAGTTACACATGTAGCTAATGTATTCCGCCACGTGTCCTCATATTAACCACACCTAATAACCTAAGCAAGCTTAATAATATATGTGTAGGAAAAATAAATACCCCCTAACATAAGGAAAATAAAAAAACCTACACTAACACTTATAGTAATTTTTTTTAGCATGAAATGGTTGAAAATTCTCCCCAAAGCTTCGAATTGGCTAGATAAGCTTGTCGGTAAATTTTCATCACAAGATCACAACTACTTTTGAATATATTAAAGTTTTCATGTTTGGAGGGTGCAATGAAAGGTTTAAATTTAATTTTAAGGAATTGAGACCCTAAAAAATGCCCTAAAAACTGGTCATAATTGCCATATTGGGTTATGAGGTGATAGAGAACTTCATGAGCTTTCCTACACATCAAACTGTTTGTCAATTGGACACTTGGCTCACAAGTTATGGCCTCCGAAAGTTTGGACTCTTGAAATAGGAAATATAAAAAGCATCGAACACATAAATGGGTTGTAAAAGGGAGGAACATGTGTTGATATGTGTTTTCACAAATAATAGGGCATCTAGAATGGAGATAAGGTTTTGGCCTACTTTTATTGTATTGTATCTCCAATATATGAGGTGCGCGAGATTGAAGTTGTTTGAAAGAGTCTTATGACTATTGAGTTACCTTTGAATCTTTGATTAGTGGTACTCCTATGAAGATCTTTCTCTATAGGTATATTTTAATCTATTATTGATTGTTGAATAATATATTGAGCTACTTTTGGAGTGTGGGGTTTTTCTTCTGAAAGGGTTTTCCCCACATAAATCATTGGGTTGTTGTGTTGTAGTATGCATGATATTATGTTTATTTATGTTAAGTTTCTATTACTCTTGTAATGATCTATGAATTTTTTTCATTACCCTCCTCTCAAGTTTAGTGTAGGATGTTGTTCCTCTACTTAACTTCCTTGTAAGTGGTATTAGAGCCTAATCATCTTTGGTGTTAGTTGTGGGTTGGTGGGTTTTTTGAACTAATCAATATTTGAGTGGGAGATTGTGTAGAAGAAACTTTTTAATCTTGTTGCAAGAATTTTTTAGATGGCAAGTTCGTTAGGGAGAATGGAGGTGGATAAATCTAATGAAAGTAATTTTGAGATGTGGAAGCTGAAGATGGAAGGTCTGCTAATAGATCGAGATTTGTGGGATTATACTAATGTGAATGTCTCAAGACCTGTAGATCCTACTACGACTTCTCATTATGATGCTATGGATCAAAAAGATAAGGGTTTGATCAGATTATTCTTGACAGACTTTGTTCTGATTAATTTCCATGAAAAGAACTCTACACTAAAGTTATAGACTAAGCTTGGTGAGATGTATCAAACAAAGTCCTTATTGAATCAGATTTTCTCGAGGAAGTAATTGTATTCCTTGAGAATGGAAGAGGGTGGACGAGTTATAGACCACTTGGAAGAATTTAATATGTTGGTCGCTTAATTAGCATCTGTTGGTGTTAAGATGGATGAGGAGGAGAAATGTTAGATCTTACTTAGTTCTTTGCCTAATTTGTGGAATTCTCTTGTTATAGCTATAGGTAGTACTTTTGTTGTTTTGAAGTTTGAAGATGTGGTGGGTGCACTGTTTGGTGAAGAGATGTGGAGGAAGGTATCCATCAGTTCGAAGGAGGCCCTAACTGTTTGTGGAAAACCTAAGGAAAAAGTCAAGAAGAAGGAGAAGTGTAATAAATCTAAGTCTAGAGGGAGATGACAATCTCCTAGAAAGTCCACATTCATTTGCTGGAATTGTGGTAAACCAAGACACATCCGTAAGGACTGCAAAGAAGAAAAGAAGAAGTACGATTGTGATTTGAAGTTGGAGAAGGAAGATGGTGATTCATTCATTGTAGCTTTGGCTACTCATGCGGGTAATCATGCATGGTTAATTGACTTAGGTGCATATCTTCATACGACTTCCAATAAAGATTGAGTTTCTGAATATGAGGAATTTAATAGAGGTAAGGTGTACTTGGGTGACAATTCACATTTAGATAGTGTTGGTCATGATAAAGTTAGGATCAAGTTTCCTGATGGTAGATTAAAAAAGATTAGCAACGTGCTGGATATCCCTAGATTAAAATGGAATTTATTATCTATGAACAAACTGATAGATGTAGGTGTTTAGGAAGTCTTTTTTGATAGGATGTAAGATGATTAAGGGTGCTATCGTGACTGCTAGATGTGTTAGGTTTGACACTTTGTATAAGCTAGAGGAATACACTGTTGAGTGTAATAACACTTCTATAAAAATTAAATATGTGGATACTTCATCGGAATATTTGAGGGTTTTACCTTCAACAGATGGTCATGGTTTTGGGTACCTAAGGGTGCACTTTATTCTGAAGTTAAGTTACCTATAGAGTGTTAGACAGTTCTAATACCGGGAGAAAACTAAGAGGGGGGAATCATGTTTCTTACAAGTATAATAGTTAATGCAGATTATAAACTTTATATCGGAGCACAAAGAAACCAACAAAATGAAAGGTAAAGCATGAAAGAACAGTACACACAACACCAATATTTTGACGTGGAAAACCCAATAAAGGGAAATCCTACACACAATCAGATAATACTTCTGCAATAGTGTGTGAAATAGTTACAATGGGTATTGCACTTGCAATCAGGCCAACCGCCTAGAGTGCACTACTCATCACAAAAGGGAAGCCTCATTGACTTACAAACACATTAGACTACAATCCGGAAAGAATAAACTATGGAAGTAGCATCTCCTAATGCTTGATACATTTCTGGTTAAGCACATATGTCTGCCCTGCAACACCTAATCCTTCACAACCTTCCGTTGAATGACATATCACTGTTTGCACATAAACCTTTCTCTGATAATGTAGACATAAGCATCGATCTTGAGATTAAATGAATAAGTTGCCTATAAATACAATTCATCAACCTTAATGATAAGGTTGGCTAAACCCTAAACCTATAAACCCATAATTACAAAAATTGGATCATGCAATATCACTAGACCAATATTATGATTTACATTATATGTATCATGGACCTAATTCAAATTCCCAAACAATTACATCTACCAGAAATCACGCTAAGACCAATCTCCAACACGTTTCACCAATCGGTAGAAACCCTTAGTGCAATAACATAGAATACTCAACCAGATCCAAATAGGACCACCAAATCAGCACGCTAGCAAATGCGAAGCCACCAAACAATTATAAAATGATCAAGAACACCTCCAGTATGATAAGTAACCATTTCCATAAGTTGGACCAAAATCACTTAACCAAATCATCAAGTATCACCAACCGACAAAGCTAACCAATACCAAGAAATATCAACCGGGAACATAAGTGATAGCTTCCAGAGCACCAAATCATGAACCAACTGAATATGAAAAGAATATAACCATCCTAAATAACCATCCAAAAATAAATCCAATGATTTGATCATACTACATCACAATTATAGCCAAAACCAAGACAAACACCAAGTCTAACCGGTATAGGTCCAATCAGGATAGTAGAACCATATCCAACCAGGATATAGTATTGACATCAATGACAACACTTAACCAAATCTAGCATATTGCCAAAAACCTCCCCCTTTGGAATTGATAGCAACACTGAATGTAAAAACCATCCAAGTGCCAAGGAATGACAACAATCTCCCAAAGGCTGATCTGAAATATAACTCCCCCTTTGATTAACTGATTTTCACATGAACACCATGTTGGCATTGACAAAACCGGTCAATCTAGAGAACCAGTATATGAGCTAAGACTTGTCATTGATGTCTAACACTAACCAATGAAGTGGTACCGGTAGAGTGGTGTTTTTAAGTAAGAAAAGGTGATGACTTAAAAACACATGGAAACAACATTGGAAACAGATGACCAAAAGTTCAATCAACTCAAGGAATGATAGACTAAGCCAATCAGTTTGTCATTCAAGAAGATCGGTCATTCTGATGATGGTGAAGTCACAAAAGGTGAATCAGGCAAGAAGACTTGAGGTTGTATGCAAACTGGAACCTGATTGGAAAATAAGGGAAGAGACTTGATGCTAGCACAACAAATCAACAATCAAAGGATGAACTGGTAATATAAAAGTGCAGTGGCATACCGGTATGACATAAGGAAGACAGGTGATCACCATAAATCTCAGAGTGGTGATCGCTTATTTAGTTGTGGTGGAAAAAGTTGATTTGGTGAGCTTGTGTCTATGCCAAATCACAAGTTGGTAAGGTCAACTTTAGTTATCATGTAGTCAAGCACGATTACCTACGGATTTTCTAATTCGCACTTAATTGACTGAACTCAACCCATAAGTTACTATCTTTGGGAGATGCGGTGGTAGAATTTGTTGAACACTTGGAAGAATTGTTGTAAGGCGCACAGAGAAAGAGTGGGAGATTTTGAATTTGAAATCTTCCAAAATCTATGATTGCTTTGATTGAGGGAACACCTGAAGGTGTTGGTAGAAAATATATAAAGTATTTTTGATTTCATTCAGAAATACTTGATCGTAAAATTTCCAAAAAGCAGACGTTGTAGAAGGAGATCCAAAGTGAAGAGCAAAAAGAGAGGAAGTGATAAAAGGTTATAGTAGAGCAGAGGGTGTTTGAGGTAGACCAACAGGGTGCAGAGCCAAGAGATAGAGAACCGTCAGAGTACAGAGCTGAAGGTCAGAGGATCAACAGAGTGTAAAGCCGAGGGATAGAGGATCGACTGAGTGAAGAGCCAAACATGTAAGAAAAAAATCGGTGTTGTGCAGAGTAGACACAACCAGTGTGGATAAAGTGTGATTCTCATTGAGATCTAATCAAGCTATCAATAGCTAATTCAACAGACCATCCATTTGTTTCTTTCTAACCATTGCAACTTAAATCCCTTAACTGGGTGGACTTTAACAAGTACCTTTTGTAAAATCCATTAACTGGGTGACATCTTAATTGATGTTCTTAAGTCCTTTAATCAGGCTACCTTTAACAAGGTAAAGGCACTAACCGACCTTAAACAAAATCCCTTAACCGGGTGGAACCTAATATTGTCTTTGTAATCTCCTAACAGGGATGACTCCTCAATAGGCGTACTCTAGAAGAGTACAAATTTTGTGAGTTCCTACTCACACCGTGGTTTTCGTCCATTTGGGGTTCAACGAGATAAATATTGGTGTCACTGTCAACTTTTCATGCATGTGTATTCTACTTCAGTGATTAAGTATATTGATGAGTATTAAATAAATGCATATTAGAGTTTAAAGTTTTAATTGTGAAAAATTGATCAAGTGTTGATTCACCCCTCCCCTCTCAACACCTGTTGGGACTAACAATTGGTATCAGAGCTTCAGGTCCTTAGAATTAGAAGAATCTTAATCAACTTAAGGAAATATCCAAGATGGTGCGAAAGGAGGGTCCTAAGTTCTCTAAGGAGAATTACACCTTATGTTGTGGAAGAATGAAACTTTATCTAAGATCCCTAGGAGAACACTACTGGAACCATGTAATCATAGAGCACATTGAACCTTTAGGGACTCTCACTCCAGATCAAATCAAGGAAAGGTAAGATAATAGTGTTTCTATGGATCTAATTGTTATCAATCTTACTGATAATGAATTTGTTGAGGTTCAAGATTTGAAAACAACTTTTCATAGATGGAATAAGCTGAAGATAGTCTATGGGGGAGATCGTCATGTTCAAAAGGCAAAAGTTGATAACCTAAGAGGAAAATATGATGAGATGAAGATGCAGAAAGGAGAAAACATAGAGCAGTATAGCAAGAGATAAAGGATGTAGTAAACTCCATTAAAAGTGCTGGAGGAAAGCTTGAGGAGGATGATGTGGTTAGAAAAATCCTGAGAACCTTGCTACCACAATATGCCACAAGGGTCTAGGCTATCGAGGAACTCAGATCCTTGGGAATAGTTAATGTATCTCTTGACTCACTAATCGGTAAGTTGACTACTTTTGAATTGAGAAAATATTGATGTTGCTTACAAAGCCTCCATGATGCATGCACCAACAAGGAGAAGGAAAGAAACCAGAATTAGTTCTACCACCATAACTGGTTAATCCCATGAAAGTGACAATCTATTATCCGAGGAACAGGAGCAAGATGAAATTGAAGCTCTATTGGCAAGAATATTTCCAAGAGGAAAAGGAAAGTATAAAGGTAAATTACCCTTAAAGTTCTTCTCCTGTAATATGATAGGTCATATTGCTTCAAGATGTCCTGATAATGATAGAGACAGGAAGGATAATTTCAGAAGCTACAGGTACAAGAGCAAGAGGGAGTGTTATCTTGTAGAAGAAGGAGTAACTAATGAAGAATCAAAAGGATCTGATGGAGATGGAATTGATTTTGTGGTAGTCAAGGAGGATAGAACAAAGGAAGGAGATATGGCACTGATTTTTGGTACAAACCAGTGTGGAGAATGGGTGATTGATAGTGGTTGCAATCACTACATGACTGGTGACAAACAAATTCCTCAGCATGGAGGATTGCAATTGAGGAACTGTGAGATTCATAAATGATGCTCCTTGTGCAGTAAAAGGTAAGGGATCTATAGCCCTGAATGATAAAACAAATTGTGATGATGTCTATTTGATAAAAGGGTTAAAATATAGTTTGTTAAGTGTTGCACAACTTAACAATAAGGGTTACTAGTTAGAATTGAATGAAGGAATATACAAAAGAGATGACAAATCCGGAAGTCTGATTGCTACCGGTAAACAGTCAAGAGACAATTTGTTTCACCTAGACACCACCATAGGTAGTTGTCTAATGGCTACGGTAGAAGACAACTGGTTGTGGCACAAAAGACTATATCATGTCAACTTTGATAGCATAACAAAAGTCAGTAAGACAAAGTCTGTCAGAGGTATGCCTAATATAGTGAAACCTGAAAATGCTATGTGCAAAGAATGTCAACTTGGAAAGTTGACCAGGTCTAGTTTCAGCAGTAAATCCTTTTCATCTAAAAATGTGATGGACTTAGTCCATATAGACCTATGTAGTCCTATGAGAACCAAGAGTTTCTATGGAGACCGATATTTTATGTTGTTTGTGGATGACTTCTCAAGAATGATGTGGGTTATATTTGTGAAGGAAAAATCTAAAGCCTTTCACATGTTTAAAGTTTTTAAGGCTTGATTAGAGAGAGGAACTAGTAAGAATCTGAAGTGTTTGAGATCAGATAGAGGATGAGAGTTCACCTCTCAAGAGTTCATGAATTACTACATGGAACAGGGGATTATGAGACAAATGTCTGCACCCAGAACACCTCAGCAGAATGGGGTTGTTGAAAGAAGAAATGAAACTCTTATTGATTGTGCAAGGACTCCGATGATACAGAAGGACATTCCACATATTTTCTGGAGAGAAGCAATAAGCACTACCTTATACACCTTGAACTAAATACATGTAAAGAAAGGGACAAATAAAACTCCCTATGAATTATGGAGTGGATACTCACCTAATGTTTGTTATTTCAAAGTATTGGAAGCAGGTGCTATATCAAGAGGGATGTTTACACTGGAAAATTTGATCCAAAGAGTGATGAAGGAACCTTCTTAGATTACTCCACATAGAGTAAGGTATACCGGTGTTTGAACAAAAGGACCGACAAGATTGTGGAAAGTGAAAATGTCAGAGTAGATGAGTACTCTGAGAAAAATGACCAGGATAGCAAAAGTGAAACAGAGGACTATAAATGGTTCGAGTACAATGTACCAGTGGAACCTACTGAAGAAGATCCTAATTAAGTGGCAAATGAAGAGGCTTGTGAAGTAGAACCTACACAATTGGTAGAAGAAGCTCCAAGAAGTGAACTGGTATTGGCCAAGTATGTCAGAAACAATCACTCTGCTGAAAATATCATTGCTGAAAAAGATGTAGGAGTTCTAACCAAAAGAAGAGAAAGAGAGAATGGTTGTATGATCTCCATAATTGAACCCAAAACAATAAAGGAGGCTCTAAAATATGATGACTAGGTCAAAGCCATGGAAGAAGAACTGGAGCAAATTGAGAAAAATGAAATATGGACCCTAGTGCCCAGACCAGAAAACAAAAATGTGATAGGCACTAAATGGGTGTTCAGAAACAAAATGGATGAAACCAATAAAGTGATAAGAAACAAAGCAAGATTAGTCTACAAGGGCTATGCTCATGAAGAAGGTTTGGACTATGGAGAAACCTTTGCACCGGTGGCCAGCATGGAAGGGGTCAGAATTTTGCTAGCCTATGTTGCTTACAAAAGTTTCAAAGTTTATCAAATGGATGTCAAATCGACATTCTTAAATGGTGTGTTAGAGGAAGAAGTATACATAGAGCAACCAGAAGGGTTTGCATCTGAAGATGGAAGAAATATGGTATACAAGTTGCAAAAGTCTTTATATGGGCTGAAACAAACACCAAGAGCCTGGTATGAGAGGCTGCACTCATATCTTCTAAGCATAGGGTTCAAAAGAACCAGTGATAACAGTAGCATGTATCTGAAGAGTAGAACTGAAGAAAGACATATAATTGCTGAGATATTTGTAGATAACATCATATTTGGGGGAGATGATGAGATGAGCAGAAGCTTTATAGAACAAATGAAGCAAGAATTTGAGATGTCCATGATTGGCCAAATAAATTTTTTTTATTGGCCTACAAGTCTCACAACTAAAGAATGGCATCTTCATCAGTCAGACTGAGTACATAAGGGAAATTTTGAAAGCTTTTGGAATGGAAGATTGCAAACCTATTGGAACTCCAATGGTTACAAGTTTCAAGCTCTCTAAATATGATGAGGTTGAAAAAGTGAATGAGACACTTTTCTGATCCATGATCGGTAAGTTGTAGTATGCAGTACATAGTAGACCAGACATAACACAAGCTATTGGCTTGGTTGCTAGATTTTTGACAAATTTGAAAGAGACTCACATGGTGGTAGTCAAAAGAATATTTAGATACCTCAAGGGGACTAATGAGTATGATCTCTGATATCCACATAAGGGAGACTTCAGCCTAGGTGTGTTCACTAATTCAAATTGGGCAAGGAACATTGATGACATAAAGAGCACTAGTGGAGGTGAATTCTTTCTTGGAGATAGGATTGTATCTTGGACAAGAAAGAAACAAAACTGCATATCTCAATCCATAGCTAGGGCTAAGTATGTAGCTAATGCAATCAACTGCACACAGATAGTTTGGATCAAGCAACTGTTGGAAGGTATCCAAGAAAAGGTGATTGGACCGGTAGTGATTCATTGTGACAACACCAGTGCCATTGACATATCCAAGAATCTGATGATGCATTCCAAAATGAAGCATATATCCATCAAATATCACTATCTAAGGGAATAAGTTCAAGAAAATGAAGTGATGTTGGAGTATATACCAACAAAAGAGAAGGTGACTGATATATTCACCAAGAAACTATAGAAGGACACCTTTGACTATCTAAGATGTAAGTTGGGGGTTATGCTTCTACCTATAGTAAAGTAAGAAAAAAGGGCTCTATATCAATCTAGTATGATTTCAATTTTGTTTTTCTAAGACTAGATTGATAAGTGTAGACTACTCCGGTTAGGGGGAGAGTCTCGTAAGTGTAGTGAAATGAATCTTTGGAATTGTTGTCAAAGGGAGAGATATGATTATAGTGTTTGAGCATTGGTAAGTAGTGATTGAGTTGAAGTTCTTGTATCAGAGTATTACCAGTGATAGGGGGAGATATTCATTACTCAAGGCAGAAGTAATGACCGGACCGATACATAAATGAAGGACGGTACATAAATGAAGGAAGAACATGCAAATGATAAGATAGATTCTGAAGTGTTTCCATCAATGCCAAAGGGGGAGAGTGTTGGTATTGACATAACCGGTCAATCCAGATAACTGATATATGAGCTAAGAGTTGTCATTGATGTCTAACACTAACCGGTGAAGTGGTTTTTTTCAGTAAGCAAAGGTGATGAATTAAAAACACATGGAAACAACATTGGAAACAGATGACCAAAAGTTCAATCAGCTCAAGGAAAGATAGACTAAGCCAATCGGTCTATCATTCAAGAAGATCGATCATTCTGATGATGATGAAGTCACAAAAGGTGACTCGAGAAAGAAGACTTGAGGTTGTATGCAAACCGAAACCTCATTGGAAAACAGGGGAAGAGACTTGATGCTAGCACAACAAACTAATAATCAAAGGATGAACCTGTAATATAGAAGTGCAGTGGCATACTGGTACACTGGTATGACAGAAGGAAGACAGGTGATGACCATAAATCTTGGAGAGGTGATCGGTTATTTAGTTGCGATGACAAAAGGTGATTTGGTGAGCTTGTGACTATGCCAAATCACAAGTTGGTAAGGTCAACTTAAGTTATCATGCATTCAAGCATGATTACCAGTGGATTTTCTGGTTCACACTTAATTGATTGAACTCAACCCAAAAGTTACTATCTTTGGGAGATGCGGTGGAAGAATTTGTTGAACACTTGGTGAAATTGTTGTAAGGTGCATAGGGAAAGAGTGGGAGATTTTGAATTTTAAATCTTCTAAAATCTATGATTTCTTTGATTAAGGGAACACTTGAAGGTGTCGACAAAAAATGTATAAAGTATTTTTGAGTTCATTCAAAAATAATTGATCGTAAAATTTGCATAAAGAAGACCTTGTAGAGGGCAATCCAAAGTGAAGAGCAGAGAGAGAGGAAGTGCTAAAAGGTTTTAGTAGAGAAGAGGGTGTTTGATGTAGATCGACGGGGTGTAAAGCCGAGAGATAGAGAACCGACAAAGTGCAGAGCTGAAGGCCAGAGGATTGGCAGAGTGCAGAGCCGAGGGACATAGGACTAGAAGAGTGGAGAGCCGAAGGTGTAAGAAGAAAATTGGTGCGGTGCAGAGTAGACAGAGCTGGTGTGGATAGAGTGTGATTGTCATTGAGATATGACCAAGCTATCAGTAGCTAATTCAATAGATCATCAATTTGTTTCTTTCTAACTGTTACAACTTAAATCCCTTAACCAGATGGACTTTAAGAAGTCCCTTTTGTAAAATTCCTTGACTGGGTGACATCTTAATTGATGTTCTTAAGTCCTTTAATCAGGCTACTTTTAACATGGTAAAGGCACTAACCAACCTTAAACAAAATCCCTTAACTGGGTGGCACCTAACAGTGTCTTTGTAATCTCCTAACAGGGATGGCTCCTCATCGGGCGTACTCCAGAAGAGTACAAATTTTGTGAGGTCCTACTCACACCATGGTTTTCTCCCATTTGGGTTTCCATGAGATAAATTTTGGTTTCATTGTCAACTTTTCATGCATGCATATTCTACTTCAGTGATAAAGTATATTGATGAATATTAAATAAATGCATATTAGAGTTAAAAGTTTTAATTGTGAAAAACTGATCAAGTGCTGATTCACCCCTTCCCTCTCAACACTGGTTGGGATAACACACCATCTCCCCCTTTGACATCAATAACAAAGGACAGGTACTGCCAAACAAAAATACTAAACCGAATAGGTGACTACTCCCCCTGAGCAGAAACATCATCTCATCAACCTGAATCACAAAATATGTCTGATAGGCTTACCAGATTGATGCATACCTACATCTCTAAGTCTCTTCTAGAGGGGTGGTAACCCCCAGCTGATCTCTGAGATATTCAAATGTATCTTTAGGAAATGGTTTTGTTAGAATATCCACAATTTATTCCTTAGTAGGCACATAAACCAATCTGACTTCCTTTGCTTCAACCTTTTCTTTCAAGAAATTATACCTTATAGAAATGTGTTTTGATTTGGAATAAAATACCGAATTCTTTGAAATATCAATATTAGTAGTATTATCATAGTGAATAAAAATAGGTTCATCATAACTTACCCTTATATCCTTTATCATTGTTTCATCCATAAAATCTGAGTACAGTTAGTTGCAGCAACTACATATTCAGCTTCAACAGTAGATAATGAAGTGAATTATTGTTTCTTGCTAAGACATGAAACCAATTTCTTCCCAAGAAAGAATGTACCACCTATAGTTCTCTTTCGGTCATCCACATCTCTTGCCCAATCAGAGTTTGTATAGGCACATAGTCTAAAGTCATCATCCTTTGGATACCATAACCCATAATCTGTTGTCCCTACCAAATATCTAAATATCCTTTTAACAATAATATCATGAGTTCCTCTAGGATCTAACTGAAATCTAGAACCAATACATATAGAATTCATTATATCCGGTCTAGTCCGAGTTAAGTACAGTAATCCACCAATCATTGATTTGTATATACTTGGATTTACTCTAGGAGATTCATCATCCTTTGACAATTTGCAGCTGGTTATCATAGGAGTACTAATAGGTTTAGAATTTTCAAGTCCAAATTTCTTAAGAAATTCTTTCACACACTTAGTTTGACAAATGGAAATACCTTTATCAGTTTGAGTAATCTATAAACCTAAGAAAAATTTCATCTCTCCAATCATAGACATTTCAAATTCATTCTTCATAGCATCAACAAATTTCATGCATAAACTTTCTTCTCCTCCAAAAATGATATCATCCACAAAGACTTCAATGATCAATATGTCATCATGCTCAATCTTATAATATAATTTACTATCAACATTACCTTTGCTAAAACCAAGCTTAGAAAGATATTTATCTAATTTAGCATATCGTGCTCTAGGGGCTTGTTTCAATCCATATAAGGATTTCTTCAATCTGCAAACCATGTCTTTGTCTTCTGATAAAGAACATCCATCACGCTGCTCAATGTAGACTTCTTCTTCAAGATATCCATTCATAAATACACATTTGACATCCATTTGATATACCTTGTAGTTCTTGTGTGCAGCATAGGCAAGAAATAGTCTTACCGCTTCAATTATTGCAACTGAAGCATAAGTATCATCATAATCAACTCCTTCTTCCTGTGAATAACCTTTGCAAACCAATCTAGATTTATTTATCATAACTTGACCTTCCTTATTTAATTTATTCCTGAAAAACCCATTTAGTTCCAATAACATTCCTATCTTTAGGCCTAGGAACCAATTCCCAAGTCTTATTCTTTTCTATCTGATCTAGTTCCTCTTCTATTTCTTTCATCCAATTCTCATCTTTAATTTCTTCAATAAAAGATTCCAGTTCAATTTGAGAAATTAAACATACCTCTTCAGAAGCTAGCCTTCTTCTTTTCATTACAACTTTCCTTGTATCTCCAATGATCTAATCTTCAGAATGATTCAGCTTCACATACCTGGGGGGCTTAGGATTGTCTTGACTTTCTGATTCTTTCTACTCTTCATCAGTCACAGTGGAATTTTTTTATGTTACCAGAGCAATTGGATCTATGCTATGAACTAATTCTTGCACTGTCAGTTTTGATTTGACAAATTCATCTTCTGGTCCATAGTCATATGATCTTATCTGATTATTACCTTGCTCATCCACCTTGACATTTATGCTTTCAATAATCCTATTCAATCTTTTTTTATAACATCTGTATGCTTTTCTCTAAGTAGAATAATCCAAAAATATTCCTTCATCACTTCTAGGATCAAATTTCCCTAATGCATCATCTCTTCTAATATAGCATTTAATTCCAAAAATTCTAAAATATCTAAATGCAGGAGTATGGCCAAACCATAATTCATAAGGAGTCTACCGGTATCACCTTTTATGTGTAGTTTGTTGAAAGTGTATACTGTAGAATTGACAACTTCTATCCACTATATATCAGATAACTTGTCTTCCATCATCATTGTCCTTTCAGCATCCAAGATAGTTTTGTTCGTCCTTTCCACCATTCCATTCTGTTGTGCGGTTCGAGGTGTAGAAAATTGTCTTCAGATTTCATTTTTCTCACAAATGTTATTGAATTCACCAGATGTAAATTCACTGCCTTGATTTGATCTTAAACATTTTATCTTCAATCCTATTTCTGTCACAACCATAGCTTTGAAAATTTTGAATTTCCCAAGAGCTTTTGATTTTTCTCTCAAAAATGCAACCCACATCATTCTAGAATAGTCATCAATAATCAACATAAAGTATCTATCACCTTGAAAACTTTTAGTCCTTGTCGGTCCACACAGATCAATATGAATATGATCAAGAATTCTAGTAGATCTATCATGTATGCTTCTGAAAGAAGTTATATCTTGCTTACCCATTTGACATTCTCTACATACCAGATTATGAGGTTTGACAATCTTGGGAAAATATCAGACAACATGTGTTGAACTCATCTTCACTATGCAATCAAAATTTACATGACACATCCTCTTATTCCATAACCAACTTTACTCAATCTGAGCAATCAAGAAGGCCTTCTCACCAAAGTTCAAATGAAAGATATTTCCTTTGGTCTGAGTTCCGGATGCAATCTCCAATCCAGATCTATTGATAATATTGCATTTTCCATCTTTAAATTGTAAATTAAATCCTCTATCCACCATATAACCTACACTCAAAAGGTTATGCTTCAATCCTTTAAAATAATAAACATTATCAGTATTAGTCTTACCATCCAAGAATATTGATCCTTTGTCTTTGATCCTACATGCCTTGTTGTCTTCAAATCTGACTAGTCCACCATCAAATTCTCCCAGAGTTAGGATTTTCCTCTTGTCACTGGTCATATGATGTGAGAAACCACTGTCTATAACCCATTCATCCTTCTCTTCAATTTTAGCAGCTAAAACCTTCTCCTTAGTATGAGTTGTATCAATGACTAGTTCTGGATAATCATCCGTGATAGTAATAAAGACTCAATCTTTATCGGAGCTTCCATTATCAGATCCACTTACAGGATCATCATCATCATCATCATCGATAATAACAAAATCATCATCGCTAGCACAGTAACACGATTTATCCTTATTCCTTCTAAATCTAGGTCTGCTCTGATATTCCGGATTAGACTTATAATTCCTTATAAAAAATTCACGATTCCTAGCAACTCTTTCAAGACATCTAGAAGCAAAATGACCAATCTTATTGCATAAAAAAACATTTAAAAGGTACTTTTCCTTCATACTTACTTCCAATCGGTCCTTCAGAGATTCTTCTAGAAATTAGGGCTTCCAACACTTCAAGTTTTTTGTCTTCTCTCTCAATGTCTTCCAAATCTTTGGCATATAGCTCTTTCCAATCTATCTTCTGCTTATCGAAGGTAGATGCTTTAAATGCAGTTTTTGTCTTAGTGGCACTCTAATTTCCAAATTCCTCAATCTTCGAAGCAGTCAATTTCCCAAGTAATGTATCTCTAGTAATAGGGGTACTTGACATTGTCCAGAGTTCATTAATTGTAGTAGCCTTCATCTTGTAATCTAGAGGCAGAACTCTCAAAATATTTGACACAATCTCATCCTCATTAACTAATCCACTGCATCATTTGATTCCCATGAAAATATCATTCACTCTATCCATGAAATAAAATATCTTCTCATCTTATTCCATTTTAAAAGTTTCATATCTCACCCAGAATACTTCAAGTTTTTGCAATCTTTACTGCTTGGTCGCCATCATAAAAAGTTTCAAGCTTAAGCCAGATCTGCTTTGCATTCTCCAACTCTATGACATTCAATATATTCTCATCAGATAGGGCACTTAAAAATGCTTCTTTTGCTCTGACATCATTTTTAGCTCTCTTCTATTCATCAATAGGTGCAAGTGTTCCAAAATTAGGATTATGAGGTATATACCCTTTCTCTACTATCTCCCAAACTTCATCTCCAAGACATCTCTAATGAATTTTCATTCACTCCTTCCATATTTTGTAATTTGTACCATCAAATCTAGGACTCTCCTTCTGGTAGGGATTAAATGTAGAACTTGATGTCGATGCCATCGGATCTCCTCAAGCAATTAAGCTTCTGCAGAGAAGACCAAGAGCTCTGATATCGGGAGAAAATTGAGAGGGGGGATATCAATTTTCTTACAAGTATAACAATTAATGCAGATTATAAACTTTATACTGGAGCAAAAAGAAGCCAATCCAATGAAAGGTAAATCATGGTGGGAAACCCTACCCACAGTCAGATAATACTTTTGTAGTTGCAATCTTGCCAATGACCTAGAGGGCACTTCTTATCACAAAAGGGTAGTCTCACTAACTTACAAATCCATCGGACTACAATCTGAAAAGAATGAACTGTGGAAGTAGCATCTCTTAATGCTTGATACAGTTCTGATTAAGCACAAATGTCTGCCCTGCAACACCAAATCCTTCACAACCTTTTGCTGAATGATATATCATTGTTCACAAATAAACCTTTCTCTGATAATGCAGACATAACCATCGATCTCGAGATTACATGAATAAGTTGCATATAAATACAATTCATCAACCTAAATGATAAGCTCAACTGAACCCTAAACCTATAAACCCATAATTACAACAATTATATCACGCGATATCACTAGACCAATATTATGATTTACATCACATAGAATGGACCTAATTCAAATTCCCAAACAATTACATCTATCAGAAATCATGCTAAGACCAATCTCCAACATGTTTCACCAACTGGTAGAAACCCTTAGTGTAATAACACAAAATAATCAACCAGATCCAAATAGGACCGCCAAATCAGCATGCCAATGAATGCAAAGCCACCAAACAATTAGAACATGATCAAGAACACCTTCAACACAATAATAAATTATTTTCATAAGACGGAACAAAATCACTTAACCAAATCATCGAGTATCGCCAACCGGTAAAGCTAACTGGTACCGAGAAATATCAACCGGGAGCATAAGGCGATAGCTTCCAAAGAACCAAATCATGAACCAATTGAATATTAAAATAATATAACCATCCTAAATAATCATCCAAAACCAAATCCAAGGATCTGATCATACCAGATCAGAATCACAACCAACACCAAGACAAACAACAAGTCTAACTGGGATAGGTCCATTGGAAAATCCACATACTATGTGTAGTCACACAAATCTGTCCAGCTTTATTAAATAAATATTTGCTATTTATTTGATTAAAAATCCACTAGCCACTAGTTAATTAAATTAATATTTAATTAATTCATCCCCAAACATTCTTCTATTAATTAAATAAATTATTCAATTTATTTTAATTAATTCATTAAATCAAATTCAAATCAATTAAATAAATAAAATCTATTTATTTAATTAAATCCCCCTTTTCCTCTTTTAAATAAATTAAATAAAACATTTATTTAAATCATTATCCCCACCCCACTTGCATTTTCCTACAAATGCAACTTGCACACATTTATTGGAATAAATGAATTTTTATTTTTAATAAAATCCTATTTTCCCTCACCCACCAAATCCAATTTCAAAATCTAATCCCCTTCTAGATTCTTCTAACCCCTTCCTAATTAGCTTAATCCATCCCCTAATTATTCTCACATTCCTAAGCAAAATGGAGTCACTTCTCAAAGACTCCAAAGTCTTTGAAAAGCATTTAATGCTTTGTGTGTTCAACAAATTAACCTCCAAAGTCTTCCAAGACCACTAATGGCTCTTACATGACCATTTATGGCTCTTACATAACCATTTATGGTTATTTCAAAACTTGTCCCCCCAAACATTTATTGTTTTGACCATATTCATCCATTTCACATTTGCACAAGAGTTTATCCATTGGATAAAAGCTTTATTCTTTGAATAAAGAGTTTATTCATTCAACTAACCTTGACTCTAAATCTCAAAGTCATATCAAGCATTTAATGCTTATTTCCTCCCCTTTCAACCTATCTCACATTGACACTTGTCATCCTGGGATTGGGTTGAAAGCCCTCACATGGATTTGAAATCATTCAATCCTGACCCTTGTTGAGATTGCTCAATCTCAACCATCCATTGCTCCATTTTTCCTATAAATAGAGCCCATTTCTTCATAATCCAGATCCTACAAAACTTGTATGCATTTAACCTATAGGCATTTTAAAGAGCATTTAGCATAGCAGACTAATAACTTTGTTATTTTAGTTAAAATCAATCATTTTAATAGTATCTAGTATTTTAGTTTTTCATTTCCCATTTGAAGCAAAATACTCAAATCTCAATCCTCCATAAGCATCCATAGTGCAAAAAGCTGCTGAGAGCTACACTATTTTGGAACTTGGAGAGGAGAGGAACAAGGGAGAAAGAGCAAAGAGCATGTTAGGAGGTATTTGGAGATGCCTCATCATATTTTCTTCTTTAGTTAAATATGCTTTCATGTTTTTAGTGTCTCTCTTGATATGCCTGTTTAGATTTGTCTTTGATTAAATAACACTAACGGTTTCTTGTGTGTTTTTGTGTTGTTTCTCTTAGACTAACCTTGTCCATTTTGCAGAGCATCATTTTTATTAGTTTTTATAGATTATACGCAGACTCTTGATATGCCTGTTTAGATTAGTTTTTGATTGAATCACACTAACGGATTTCTTGTGTGTTTTATGTTGTTTCTCTTAGACTAACCTTGTCCATTTTGCAAGGCATCATTTGGTGAACCTGACGTGAACCCAAGCACCAAAAATATCAGTTTTTTTGAAAAACTAACATGTCTGAATGTTGAAAGTGTCACACAGGTTGCGCTTTGGCGCTATTGAACTCGTTCTAGCGCTATCGACACTTATGCTTTTAGCGCTATTGTTCTTACAATAGCGCTATTGTCTCAAGTTCAACGCTTTTGGTGCCGTTTTAGCGCTTTTGACATTGTTTTGGCGCTATTACCCCTGTTTCCGTGCTTTTGCCTCTCTGTCTTTCCCCTTCTTTTAGCGCTTTTGTGTTAAATAGCGCCTCTGTTCAAACGCAGACTAGCGCTATTGTAACAGAATGTCGTAAAAATTGCCTTGTAACCAAAAAAGTGAAAATTTTAGGCTTGTGGAAGCCCCCCCTTGGACATAAATTTTACTAACAATTTGTTGTTTGTGCAGGTTAAAACTCACCATTAAAAATCACAAATTTTCCTTTGGTGCATTAAAACTTGAACACAAACTAAATTTCATTGCTTTCTAGTTAGGGTCACTTGTCTTTGGTGCTTTAAAAATTGAACAAAACAAACTTTATTTCTTGCAAGTTAGAAAACAAACTTCGTTTTGGTGCTTAAAATCAACAAAACAAAATTTATTTTCTTGCATCAACTTAAAGAAATTTACAATCAACATTTTGTTTTGGGCAATCTAAAAAGAACAAGCCATTTCCATTTAAGCTCAAAAACAATTTTACTTCAAGCAAAGACATGTTTTTCATTAAGTTGACCAGAATTTCCAATTTCTAGATTACAAAACACATTGCTTTTGAAGTTAAAAAGAACACCATGGCTATTGGAGCAACATCTCCAAATAGTTAGATCAAATTGCAATGACAAGTTAAAAGGAACAAGTGAATTTTGTGTTTGGCACACTTGTGCAAAAGAGTTGGTCGAGTGGTCCTACTTCTAACACACACTATCCTCTCCCTTGGCTCTCGTGGTCCTAGGTGCAAGAGAAAAGTGTTAGTAACACTCAAATTTTATCTTTTTAAGAGAGGCCTGCCAAGGGATCGATACTCTTGGGAATGACCTCGAGTGGTAAATCCTTCGAGCCGCTATAGAAATTAGGTGAGAGTGAAAGCTGTAGCCTTGGGTATAGCTGTTCCTATAGTGTAACTGGACGAAAGGACAAATGGGCCCCACCACCAGTTACAAGGCTCTTAAGTGAGTCACTGTAGAATGAACTTATGTCCAACAACATCGAACATGACTAAACACCTTTAAGTAGTAGCCCACCTATTCTATTGATTGAGGATATTTGCGATATAATTTAGTGCAAGAGCATAGATGGTTTTGCTCCCAAGATACTCACCATACATATTTCCTTGAGTAGAAACATAGTTTTTTGAAAAATCACTTGTGGCTTGATAAAAGTGGTGACTCCCCCATCATAGGGATCATCTATTTGTTATGCTCATGCAAGACTTAGTATATCACATCCTTACCTGCCATGGCGGGATTCATAAGGTATGTAGTACCAAAGTCAAAGAAATATCAAGATGTGGGCTAAATTTGTCACAACTGGCCATTTGACCTTAGGGATAAAAATTGTTTGAAGTGTGTTCATTTTAAAGACCAAGTGCAAATTGAGCCGACTTCAGGCTTTGGAAATACACCTTAAAATACATCTAAAGGAAGGGTCATATACAAGTCCAAGGATTGGGTTGATCTAGATCCATATTCATTTGTGCCTTTAAGGCTACATTCTTGTGTTTGTGTGCTTGCTTTGTTTTCTTGTCAAAGAAAAATCAGAAAATCACTTCCCAAAAGAAAAACAAAAGTATTCATTTAACCAAACATTTTTCAAAACAAACAAACACATCAAAAACAAAGTGCAAACAACAAAGAGACAAATTTTATGACCATTCTTCACATCTTGCGAAAGAAGAAGTGTCATCAAAATATCAACTTGAAAAGAAGACCATTAAGCTCAAAGGCTTTGATCAAAAGGAGGAAATTCTTCTATATCAATAGACAAATCTTTGTCTCCCATAGAGTTTTTCTACGTCACATGCATCTCTACCTTCAAGGCAAAACAAACGAATTTGATTCAGAGTCATTAAACCACAGAGCTTTTATGCAATATAGAGCTTTGAGTTATCACAAAAACAAAGGAGGTAAGATTAATCCCAACTTTTTCCCAAACGTCTGTATCACCTACAACACAGCTCGAGAAATACCACCAATGCCCGAAAGGGAAGAGGTAGAATTTGTTCCATTTGTGACACAAAGCTTTTATTGAAGTTGAAAACATTTCATCCATCATCTTATTCATACATCATCACTTCATCATCAATCCGTTCCAACTCTCAAAACATTAAGAGGTTCTTGTCCCAAGTTCTCTTTTAGATATGGCTTGAAATCAAACACATCACATAACTTTTTAGATTGTTTCTACCTCTAGGATAAGCTCATCCTAAGAGACACATCTACGCAGGTTAAAACTAGTTCATGAGTGAATCCTCTCATTACTAGGTAGTTCAATCTGTAACACATCTCAGATTGCTCTACACCTTATCACATCCAAACTTATCAAACAAACAAGCAATTCAAAGAAGGAATTTCGGTTACATCTACCTTAAAAGTGCTAGAGATCCACATGCAACACAACTCACCAATCATCAATCTCTCATTTCATCAAAAACTCATCATCATCTTCACTCACCTTCAACAAAAGCTTGTAAGCAAAATGGCTCAAACCCGATCACGGTCAAGGCAATGAGAAATAGAAATGGAAGAAGAAGAAGACGAAAATCTCAATGAATTTCAAGAAGCACTTGGAGGAAATGCAAATGAAAAAAACCCAAGTACTCCCACTCTTCCAAAAATAGAAAGGGCTCAGCATAACCCTCTCTTTAACAGACTATTTGATGAAATACTTAGGAGCAATGCGGATGCTCACTTCTTAAAACTCGCTCAAGAAGAAGCCAAACTGCCCTTTGACTTTGATCTTGCCCAATTAAGACAAGCATCAGAAAGTCAAAGTCGCCATGAAGAGGAAAGAGGTAGAGATCCCATCAGATATAACATTCCTCGAGGTAACCCACCACCTCCTCCTCCAAATGAAATGGAGATGTTGCGGCAACAAGTCGAGAATCTTGCCCAACAACTTCATAGTGGTGTCAAAACTAACCAATTCTCACTCAATGACATCTGTCCCTATCCTTTTGATAGGAATATTTATATGCCACCCTTTCCACAAGGATTCAAAACACCCAAATTCGAAAAATATAGAGGAAAGGGAGATCCTCATGATCATGTCAGAGAATTTCATTCCGCTTGTCTTGAAGTGGCATATGAAGACACATACCTTATGCACCTTTTTCCCCAAAGCTTGGGAGGAACAACCACATCATGGTTTTCCTGACTACTAGGTGGCATTAGAACATTTGAGGAACTCATCCAGAAGTTCCTAGCTCATTACTCTCATAACATTGAACGCGACGTCACCATGGCTAATCTGTCCAACACTAAACAAAAACCAGGTGAACTATTCTCAGTATTCCTGCAACGATGGCGCCAAATGTCTAGCAGACATTCTCTTCAGTTACCTGAATGCGAACTAGTGGAAATATTCATTTCCAACTTAAACGAAGAAATGGAATTTCACCTGGATGTCAAAGACACAGACTCTTTTAATGATATGATCACCAAGGGTTTGAAATGTGAAAGGGCACTTATCAAGAAAGGACTCATCAAAATCTTTAATGAACCAAAAGATGGTCCTCGCCCACGCTTCAATAGTGATAAACCAAACTTCTGGAATAAAAACAAGAATATCGTCAATGATGGGGTTGTGGATGCCCGGACTATCCAAAATGCACAACCTATGGTTCGGTTTGCATGACAGAATCCTCTACCTCAGAACAACACAAATGTTCCTTCCAATCAAGGTCGCATCACATCTCATGATGAACCAAGACCTCGTCAGCAAAAACAAAAATGAACATACACTCCCTTAGGGGAACCCATTGAAACAGTATTACGACAACTCATTTCTCAAAATCTGGTCACTCTACCTAAACTATCAAACTATGAGCCTCAGGTCAAACCAGCATGGTGGAGAGATACTGAACACTCTGAATTCCATCAAGGAAGAGGACACAAGACAAGTAATTGTCACCGATTAAAAGATCTTATTCAGGATCTTATTGACCGAGGAGAAATTGAAATTGAAGGACATGACCCAAAAACAACAAATAAAGATCATCTAATGTTCAAAAATCCACTTCCATCACAAGATCAAAGGGGTCCTTCCACTTCCAGGTGAGGCACTGATACCACTAATTATACACAAGCTGCATATAATTACACTGTAAATCATCTGTATGATGCCAGTGAACAAGTTGCAACCATAACCTTCAAAAATCCCAACTCAAAATGCAATGTTGTTACACGTCATGGCAAGGTTACCATAAAGGCAGCTCCACAAGGCACCACCTCCATCCCAAAACAGTACAATCTTGTGGAACAATTAGATAAAACACCTCCGCTTATATCCATTTTAGAGCTATTGCGCCTATCGCCCTCTCATAAAACTATCTTGGATCAAGCACTCCAAGAGGCGTCAGTCCTTGCAAATCTGAATACAGACCAATTTCAAGCCATGGTTGGAAGTCTAAAGTCATCACCTTGTCTCACTTTTTCCAAAAGTGACAACTCTTCCTTCCAACAACCTCATAACACCTCACTCCACATCGAAGGATTTATTAACCAGCATAGGATCAAACGAGTCTTGATAGATAATGGAGCAGGCCTGAATATTTGTACACTACAGTTGGTCACAGCATTGGGATATGCAGTAGAATCAGTGGATCCTCGTAAGAAGATCACAATCAAAGCCTATGATGATGCAAAGCGTTCATCCAAAGGAGTTGTGGTACTCCCAATCCGAGTGGGCCCTGTGGTAAAACACATCATCTGTCAGGTTCTAGACCTTCCTCTGCCACACAATCTATTATTAGGAAGACCTTGGATACATGCCATGCAAGCCGTTCCATCTACCTACCATCAATGTATCAAGTTCCCACATAACGGTGTAGAAATCACAATCCTCGGCGATGCAAATCCCTTTGCGTATTGCCATAATATTAGCCATCAACCAGAGATTACTATTCCTAATAACAGAGAAGCCATTTCCTCCACATCATATATAAATCCCACCTCTCTTGCCAGTTCAAACACCACTATACCCAAGCAAGAAAAGCTTAAGATGAAGATAGCAGAGGAAGGTCCTGGGGAATACAACTTGAGTCAACTCTTTTGTGTGGGACAAATGCCCACTTCTCCTAGAACACATGGTAAACCACAGCAGTTACTCCAGCAACCACTAGTCACACCAGCATGTGCTTTGACGTCTTTCATCCTTAGCAAGAGTCAAGAGGAAGAAACCCAAGATGAGGACTTAGTGGAATGGATCTATAAAGATCCCATCACCACTGATATACCGCAAGTTAAGCTTCCCACAGATCAATATGGCAAAGGTCTCCTCATTATGCAAAGAATGGGGTATGATGGTCAGAGTGCTTTGGGATATTGCAAACAAGGACGACATGAACCTCTGCTACCGGAATTAAAACCCAAAGGTAATATAGGCCTAGGCTTTGAAAAGGAGATATTCCCTAAGCTCAAATTCAAAGGAAAACCCAGCAAACGATTATGTCAGCTTACTGCAAAAAGGACACCTTTCATTATCAAAGCAGCCTCAAGCACCATCCCAACTACCCCACCGAGGCTCAAAACTCCAACACAACCATCACTAATGCCACTCATTCCACCAAACGAACCCATAATCCCATCAGCCGCACCATTAACAGCAGCAACTGTATCAGAACCCGTAGCAACATCTATGGCACCAACAGTTCCAGCAGAAGTAGCTGAGTCAATATTACCGATACTCCATGTACCAAATCCTTTAATCCCCATTGACCTTCGTGCAACACTGATCACTACAAAGGTACATCAACCAATCACACCTGCAGTATTTAACTCAAAAGACATCCTAGTATGGTATAGTAATCGGATGCTAGAAAGTGACTTAGAGACCGACTCACATGAGTGGGAATTTGATTTTGTATAGCTTAACACTTCAGATGAGGAAGATGCACCACTACCTCCACCACGCAAAGACATCCTTGTTTACGGAGAAGCACAGATAAAGACCACTTGGGTTCCTGAACTGGAAACATCTTCCATAGACCCTATGTCTCATCCTATGCCTGATTCTGACAGGGAGAGTACCATTAACAACCTTCACCATAACATCTTAACCCTCACTGATACATCTAACACACTTAACCTAATCAATGAAGTAATGCCCATTATCCACCCTGAACTCATCGAATGGAACCAACCAAATCCCCCATGTCTTGACTTCTTCCAAAATGATGAGGCCATCATTGACTTTTTGGAATTAAGGGATAACCTACCAAGCGGGGATCACAAAGTTGGATTCGCCATTGAACTTAATAGTGCAGCATACTTTGGGGTGGATGCCAAACCTTTCAGCTGCAAAAATATAAAACATGGATCTTCCAGTGAAAACCACACTGTGGCACTGTTTGATCGAACAAAAGTAAAAAGAAAGAGTGTATCCAATGGTGAAAACCTCTCTGAGGCGCCTGAGGATGAAGGGTTTGACATTCTCCCTGCTAATACACAACAGGAACGATCAATGATTCTCATCGAGGAAACCAAAGAGTACAATGTGGGGACTCCTGAAAATCCTCATCTCATACATCTGGCATCTCTTCTCACTCCAGAAGAACAACCTAAGTTTATAGAGTTCTTCCAGAAGCGTCAGATCAACTTTACATGGTCATATGCGGACATGCCTGGGCTTGATCCTGATTTAGTCATGCATCACCTTACCATAGCAGAAGGAGCCAAACCTGTCAAGCAAAAGCTTCGTAAGATGCATCCTCAGATTGCAGTACTAGTCAAAACAAAACTCAAGAAACTCCTAGATGTTGGTTTCATTAGACCAATTGATTATGCAGAATGGATCTCCAATATTATGCCTGTCGATAAACCAAAAGGGGGCATTTGCATTTGTACTGACTTCAGAGATCTGAATAAAGCCTGTCCTAAGGATGACTTCCCCCTTCCAAATATCGACATCATAGTGGATGTGACAGCAGGACATGCCATGCTTTCACTCATGGATGGTTTTTCAGGATACAATCAGATAAAGATCGCACCAGAAGATCAACACAAGACAGCTTTCACCTATCCATGGGGCACATATTGCTGGAATGTGATGCCTTTTGGTCTCAAGAATGCAGGAGCAACATATCAAAGAGCAATGACCACCATCTTCCATGACATGATGCATATTATGATGGAAGATTATGTTGATGACTTACTAGGAAAATCACTCACCAGAGAAGGGCATCTCCACATCTTGGATAAAATCTTTGATAGACTGGAACAATACCATGTTCAACTCAACCCAAAGAAATGTGTCTTTGGAGTAACCTCCGGGAAACTTCTAGGATACATTGTCTCAAGCAAAGGTATTGAGGTCGATCCAGCAAAGGTTCAAGCAATCATGGATATGCCACCTCCAAAGAATATCAATCAGCTAAGGACATTACAAGGGTGACTTCAATCCATTCGAAGATTCATTGCACAATTGGCTGATAAGTGTCACCCATTTACACACCTGCTACACAAGAATATCCGCTTTCAGTGGGATGCCCAATGCCAGCAAGCATTTCAGATGCTTAAAGACTATCTCATGAATCCACCATTGCTGATGCCACCAGATCCAAGTAGACCGTTGTTACTCTATATCTCAGCAACAAGTATAGCATTGGGTGTACTACTGGCACAACATAATATAGAAGGAAAAGAGTGTGCTGTTTACTATATCTCTCGCACACTGGTGGGCTATGAACTCAATTACACCCCTATTGAGCGATCTTGCCTAGTAGTAATCTTAGCAACCACTAAACTGAGGCACTATCTGTTAACCCACAAAGTACAACTCATTGCAAAGATTGATCCACTCAAGTATTTACTCAGCAAAGCAGCATTGACAGGTTGCTTGGCCAAATGGGTAATGATTCTAAGTGAATTTGACATCGAGTATGTAGACCGTAAAGCTATCAAAGAGCAAGTTATTGCAGATCAGTTGGCCGATGCACCTCTCATAGGCTATCATCCTCTCATTTCCAATTTTCCAGATGAAGAGATATTCATGATCACAACAACACAACCATGGAAACTATACTTTGATGGTTCATACACTAGGCATGGCTCGGGGGTAGGCATTCTATTTATCACACCCCAAGGTGATAGCATCCCAAAGTCTTATAGGCTGACATTTCCATGCACCAACAACATCGCAGAGTATGAGGCCTTGATCACATGACTCAGGTTAGCCGTACAATGGAAATTACAGGAACTACAAGTATATGGCGACTCACAATTGGTCATTCGACAAGCAACTGATGAATATCAGACCAAGGATGATAAACTCATGCCATATAAGCAAATGGTGGACACTCTAAAGACATCATTTACTACTCTCACTTTTGAGAAGATACCAAGAGATTAGAATCAAGCTGCTGACGCCATGGCTACCATCGCATCTCTACTAGATCTTCCATTGAATTCAACATACTACGAGTTCTTGGTAGAACAGCTTTGGATCCCCGCTTATGATATCCCCGAATCCGAAATGATATGTCACCTTGTCGGTTCTAAATCCCCATGGTATGGTGAATTCTACACCTATCTCCGTGATCACACCCTTCCTCCCAACCAATCGAATAACCAACATAAAACCTTCATTTGCCAAACTACTCGATAGACCATTATTGCTGAAACCCTATACCACCGCAGTCTTGATGGTACTCTCATTCGATGTCTAGAACAAGATGAGATAACAAAGGCTTTGGAAGAAGTCCATGAGGGAATTTGTGGGACTCATTCAAGTGGTCTATCACTCGCCAAGAAACTCCTACGCAATGGATACTATTGGCCATCTATGGAAAAGGATTCCTACTACTTTGTCAGAAAATGCAAGAAATGTCAAGTTCATGGCTACCCGATACATGCATCAGCCTAGGAACTACAACCAATCACAACACCATGGCCTTTTTGTCAATGGGGTCTTGACCTTGTGGGTAAAATCCATCCATCTTCATCCAATGGCCATAAATTCATTATTACCGCCACCGAATATTTCACCAAGTGGATCGAAGCTATTCCAATTACCCAAGTCACTGGCAAGCAGATCACCTCCTTCATCCTCAACTACATCATCTACCGGTATGGTGTGCCCATGTCCATCATCACAAATAACGGTCTTCCTTTCAAAAATCTGGATGTCCATGAACTCTGTGAGAAATTTCATATCCAACACCGCTTTTCCACTCCCTACTACCCACAAGGCAATGGTCAGGCCAAAGCATCCAATAAAAACATATTGAGGATCCTAAAGAAGATAGTCAATGATGTCGGTCGTGATTGGCATGTTCAACTAAATCCAGCACTATGGGCATATTGAACTAGCAATCGAACCCCTACAGGCGCAACTCCCTACTCATTGGTCTATGGTGTCGAAGCTATCCTACCTATTGAGGTCGAGATACCATCACTACGAGTTTCCTTGCATAATCTGATAGATGACGAAGCCTACAGAGTATCCCGTCTTCAGGACTTAGAATTACTTGATGAGAAGCGACAAGCTGCATACAATCATCTCAAAGCCTATCAGCAGCGCATGAGCAGAAGCTACAATCACCGAGTTAGACCTCATACATTTGAGGTAGGTGATCTTGTTCTCCAAGAGAATCCTCGCAACCAACCAAATAGAGAACATCAGGGCAAGTTTGAATCAAACTGGCTGGGCCCATATATTGTCACTACTGTATTCGGGTCTGGGGCATATCAGTTGGCTACATCAGAAGGAGAACCGCTCACAGATCCAATCAATAGAATGCACCTCAAACGGTTTTATACCTAAGCTATACAGAGCATCAGGCTCCCCTGTATACCAGAAAATACCAAAAACATCCAGAAAAATGTCTTGAAGAAAATACAAAAACATTCAAAAAAAGTAAAGAAAAATCATGCATCCAAATAGTGAACAACCACTCTGGTGGCACCTTGGGTAAGTACGATGGTGAAAACCTGGCAAACAGGCACCACTCGTAAAGGCTATGGCTCCATTGCCTTTCAGGCTCGTTACGATCTACTTCATACACACATCCATCCATCCAAAACCATGGCTTGTTATTCATCTGCATTTATGATAGTACTCCATACATCTTGCATCCCGCTTTGTCATAGTCATGTCTAAAAATTAGGGGCAATGCCCTTAACCTATTGATGGAAGTGGATTCTACATTGTCTTATGATTCATTAAGTTCTTCATTCAAACAATCATCAAAATACCAAAAACATTCAAAACAATACAAAATCCAAAAAACATCGAAAAACCATTGAAAAAAAAAAACACAAAAAAACATGGCAACACTTTGTACATACTCATCCATGCAGATACCAGAGAAAACATTGACATAATACTCACACAATGACCATTTATCAATCAAACCACACAATCAACATCAACACTCAAAAACTGTCTTCAACAAGGATGCATCCTTCCTTACCAAAACAAAGACAAAAGTGACATTTTCTTTGACAAGAAAATTATGTTAAGCTATCAAATACTTGGTTGATTTGTGAGTACAATCATTCGTTTATCTGTATCGGGATCTTTCAGCATTGTTTTGTATTGTTTGCGCATTATTTCCGATGAAGTTCTGGGGCATGAACTAATGGTGTCTACATGGGAAGTTCACCAAGCTACGTGATTTTATGCCAAATATAGTCATAGATCATTACGGCTTGCTGACTACAGCGTATACCTCAACCATATGGGCATGAACCATTACCAAGGAACCTTATTCTTTATTCTTTATGTATATATTGTTTGTTTGCAGGTGCAATGCTCATTCTTTGGTTCCCCCTCATCCAAATTGGATAAAGGTTTTTATCTCTTAGTACGGTATGCACTTGTCTCAGGATATGATCAGCCTAAGATCAAGGAGGATGATCCAAGTCATGCATGAATGGAGATAATCCTTTTCTGTTCCGCAAGCAATACTCTGGTCGACTTGACCCTTATATCAAGCCGTTTGTATTAACTTGCTATATAAAATCCATGTAAGGAATACTCAGGTCATCTTGAATCATTATGTCAAGATGTTTGTATTCTCTTCCAACATTTTAAAGCTCAATGATGAAAATGGAGCACTATGGATCGTTATTTCATCTCATCTGTTTATATATTGCATTCCATTGCATATCACCCATCCATTCACTCATTCATATATAGGATTTATATGCAAATGTGAAAATTAAGCTGGTCTTGGATACAATCATGACCAAGTACTCTGATACATCATCAATGCATCATGCAAAGTCTTACAAACCTTGCATTCCTCATCGTCATCTCATCATCGCATTTAGTTGCATCTCGCATTAAGAACATTCATGTCATTTTTAACTTAACATTGCATATAGTTCATTTTTGACATTAGTTTTTCATTGAATCATTTGCGTCATTGCATCGATCATAAATAATTAGATTCATTCATGGGATCAAATTGTCTTTGATTATATTAAGCCATTTACTATGCATTCCTTTAGTGTCAGTTATCCATTATCATTTTATCATCTTTTATCATTTATTATTGTATACATTCATTTATCCATTTACTGAAAAAGAGCATTCATTCATTCATTACTAAGTATCTTATTATGCTCATTTTAGGATCCATTCACATTGCATTCATTATCCTCTTTTTAATTGCATTAAGGTGCAGTTATTCAAACATTCGTTATAGTATCATCACATTATCATTTGTACTTAAATCATATTTAAGCATTTAGAATCATAAATCCATTTGTTTACAAAACATTGGTTCTTAACATTTTATATCCATTATGCATATGCATTCGTTTAAAGGCATTATCATATAAAAATTTGTACTTTACATTTTGTTTATCCATATTACATTCATCTAAAAACATCTAGATGCATATCCATACATAACATCATTCATTCGACCATTGCATTAACATCATCACATAAATCATCTCATCATTATATCAAAATAGGAAACACCAAAATCTTGTTCATAAATTATCATAAGCATACATCATCATCATGGCATTACATACATAAAAGCATTACATCAAAAATCAAAACAAATCATACATATATAAACCTGCATTCATATGTCAGTATCATCATCAGAACATGCATATAAGAAACATCTCATCAATGCATACATATACACATATCCATCTAAGCAATAAACTCATCATCCTGCATAAACATCCATACATAATCAACTGCATATCATCCAAATATGGGATCTCCTCATATATATCTCATCTCATATATCAGAGTGCAATGAAGTCTACAAAAATCAGCTACCAAGAACCATCCAAGATGCAGTCCAAAAAATAGACAATGATACAATACATATATGCAAAAAAATGCTCTCTCAAATGCCACTCTGGCCAGATGCTGTACCACCACCACCATCGCCATCATCTCTCCCACTGGTTCTTGCACCACCTGATCCATCTCTTCGTGGAGGCCTCATCGAACCACCACTCACTCCTGCATCCCCTGATCTCTCCCTCCGCAGCGGACCCATCACACCCCCACTGCTCTGCACCCTCTGTGATCGCTCTGATCTAGCCCACCGCATCTGTGAATAGCTAAGAGCTCACTGACTAACTGGCACCACCTGCTCATATAAACCCCACCAGTACTCTATCTCCACCTGTGCTCATCACATCTCCCTCATCACCTTCCCCGTAGGCCCCTGTGCTCCTACTCCAACCCGCACTCTCTCCTGCAGCTCCGCCAATCTCTCCACTGCACTATCCCTCTCCCGCAGCACCACCGCCAGCTCTGACTCCCATGCAAATAGCTGCACATCTCTAGCTGCCACCTCCGCCTCCAAATCCTCTATCTGATTCTACAAATGTACTATCATATGCTCTCGCAGATCTCCAGTCGCTCCCTCCCCGATATCCATGGCCGCCTCACCTGCACCACCCTCCCCGATATCCATGGCCGCCTCACCTGCACCACCCTCTCCAGTAGTCCCCTCCCCTCTATCCATTGGGATCTCCCTCTCCATCCCCCTCCCACTCAGCTGAACTCCTCCCTGTATCAATGGTCCTTGCGATATCTGTAGAGGCAGTCCACCTCTCCCTCTCCACTGACTCTGCATCCCCAACCCTCCTCCTCCTCCTCCATCTCCTCCTCCATCTCCTCCTCCTTCATCTCCTCCACCTGCCCTTGGTCCTCGACCTCCTTCCCTCCTCCGTCTCCGTCCCTTCTCATCCTCAAAAGCTGGGATTGGCTCTACTGGATCAGAGATCTGTAAGATCGGGTGCGCTGCCCGGTACTGCGTGTACTCATCTGTCACACTTGCATCCACGACCCTCAATCGTATGTCCCACGGTCTCGCCTGCAGTGTCCAAAACTCTGTCAGTGCCTGATCATATGGTAGCACTGGCCCCCATGCATACCTCTCCCGAATAACTCGAGCATACTCTCCTGATCCCCTAGGCAATCCCTGCTACTGCCCAAACTGTCTCAGCACTCTCCCAAGCACCTGTCTCTCCACATGGTATGTGGTCCTCCCAATGAGGAATCGAGTCATAAAAACATACGGCAGTGCCTCTACGTCATCATCCCATGGCTCACACTCTAAGTATGGCCGCCATATCACTGCATCTAGATCGTCCAGCGTCCGCTACCACCACTCTAACTTCCCCAGGTGGGGCTGACTCATCATACAACTATCCATGAACATGTACGGCTGGTCTACTGCCCGGAATCTCAGACTCACCAGTCAAGTCACTAGTAGGTGCTCCCAAGCCCAAATATGCAGCAACGCCATGCCCACTGCTAAGGAACCCCTCTCCTGGTAAACCACCTCATGGAGCTCCTGGTACAGGTGCACTAGCACGCACAACCCCCACGCAAATTGGGTCCCCTCGGTCATCATCATCTCGATAACCTATCCCCATCCAATGGCCAAACCATGTGATCGCCTATCTGGACAAAGAAGTCCTCCCACAATACCTGACAAAATTGCTGGTAGAGTCTCATATAAAGCAGCTATATCCTCCCAAGCAATGGAGCTATCATCAATATACACATCCTCAACAAAAATCCTCTGCACTGCAAGAGTCCCCCAGGATCTGTCATATGTAACTAGCTCCCCCCGAATCAGAATCTATAGGATGCGCCACACATCCTCTAGGGTCACTGTAATCTCCCCCTGTGCCAGATGGAAGGTGCACGTCTCGCTATGCCACCGCTCTGCCAACGCTGTGATCAAACCGTGATTCATATGAATCACGGGCATGTGCATCACCTTATATAGTCCTGTTGAGGCAATACAATCAATCTCCGCTTGTGTCAATCGGTCCCGCAACCCCTGTGTCGTAGGATGACGCTCGCGTAACTGCAACATGCGCAGCTCCTCTTGCACATGGACATTCATCAATCACCATCAGTTGTTTTATTTTCAAACTTTCTTAAGTTTAAACCTAGACTATCAATAGATATTTTGATCAAGTATCTTCGGGTTTCAACAGGTAAGCAATCATGGCCACCTAGACTTCAACGGACATTTATCCTAACAAATGACCTAAGTCTCATCAGGCTGCTATGGTTCAAAACAACTCCCACTTCACCTCGCCATTCATCCATCATTGGCATCGGGAGATTTTCTTCATCCAAACTGGGGCATCTCTTTATCCTAAGGCAAAAACACTATTTTACCATCAAAAGCGCTAGTTTCCCAACAATAGCGCTACAACCCTAACACAAGCGCTCAATAAGTTGTACAAAAGTGGTCAAACTACAACAACGCTAAAACAACTACACAGTAGCGCTACTTGAAATCAATAACGCTCAATTAAGCCCTCAATAGCGCTTATTAATCAACAACGCTTAAAATTGCATACAATAGCACTACTAAAAAACAAAAGCGCTCAAACAATGAGGCAATAGCGCCATTGCGGCACAGTAGCACTAGTTCATGAAACAAAAGCGCCAAAACCGTAGTTCCAGCGCTCTTGCTTCGACTTGACTTGGACTCAGCTAAAAACCTATCAAAAATGCATAAAAGTTAAATTTTTGAATTTGCGTACCGCTGGTCCATAGTCGTCCGGGCACTGAAACCGTCGAACTCGCTCAAATCTATGCTCAGTAATCGGAATCGACATCCTGACTGTTGCTCGCTCCTCCAAAATGTCACTATCAGAGCTCTGATTTCCAACTGGTCGCAGTCACAAATGATCCTATTTTCATCCCTTTCACCCCACTTATACCCTTTGCCGTCATCGTAACTTCCCCCCGCTCACTGTCGTGGTCCCCGTGACCTTCCCAAGCCCCCCATTTCTCCATTTTTTCCCCCGTTTTCTTCTAGTTTTCACCTGTATGGCTAACTTCTTCTCTTTTAACACCCTACCAATTTTCATTCTTTTTCGAGAGATCGCCCGATTTTTCAAAATTTTTTGGCCCATCTCTCGAGGGGGCATACCACCCATTAAACTGATATTTTATGGGGCATTTTCTTCACACTGGTTTTTCTTTCTTTGAAACGATGCGATAAACCGCACCGTCTCAAAGAGGGGCAAATGTAGTCACACAAATCTGTCCAGCTTAATTAAATAAATATTCACTATTTATTTGATTAAAACTCCACTAGCCACCAGTTAATTAAATTAATATTTAATTAATTCATCCCCAAACATTCTTCTATTAATTAAATAAATTATTCAATTTATTTTAATTAATTCATTAAATCAAATTCAAATCAATTAAATAAATAAAATCTATTTATTTAATTAAATCCCCCTTTTCCTCTTTTAAATAAATTAAATAAAACATTTATTTAAATCATTATCCCCACCCCACTTGCATTTTCCTACAAATGCAACTTGCACACATTTATTGGAATAAATGAATTTTTATTTTTAATAAAATCCTATTTTCCCTCACCCACCAAATCCAATTTCAAAATCTAATCCCCTTCTAGATTCTTCTAACCCCTTCCTAATTAGCCTAATCCATCCCCTAATTATTCTCACATTCCTAAGCAAAATGGAGTCACTTCTCAAAGACTCCAAAGTTTTTGAAAAGCATTTAATGCTTTGTGTGTTCAACAAATTAACCCCCAAAGTCTTCCAAGACCACTAATGGCTCTTACATGACCATTTATGGCTCTTACATAACCATTTATGGTTATTTCAAAACTTGTCCCCCCAAACATTTATTGTTTTGACCATATTCATCCATTTCACATTTGCACAAGAGTTTATCCATTGGATAAAAGCTTTATTCTTTGAATAAAGAGTTTATTCATTCAACTAACCTTGACTCTAAATCTCAAAGTCATATCAAGCATTTAATGCTTATTTCCTCCCCTTTCAACCTATCTCATATTGACACTTGTCATCCTGGGATTGGGTTGAAAGCCCTCACATGGATTTGAAATCATTCAATCTTGACCCTTGTTGAGATTGCTCAATCTCAACCATCCATTGCTCCATTTTTCCTATAAATAGAGCTCATTTCTTCATAATCCAGATCCTAAAAACTTGTATGCATTTAACCTATAGGCATTTTAGAGAGCATTTAGCATAGCAGACTAATATCTTTGTTATTTTAGTTAAAATCAATCATTTTAATAGTATCTGGTATTTTAGTTTTTCATTTCCCATTTGAAGCAAAATACTCAAATCTCAATCCTCCATAAGCATCCATAGTGCAAAAAGCTATTGAGAGCTACACTATTTTGGAACTTGGAGAGGAGAGGAACAAGGGAGAAAGAGCTAAGAGCATGTTAGGAGGTATTTGGAGATGCCTCATCATATTTGCTTCTTTAGCTAAATATGTTTTCATGTTTTTAGTGTCTCTCTTGATATGCCTGTTTAGATTAGTCTTTGATTAAATAACACTAACGGTTTCTTGTGTGTTTTTGTGTTGTTTCTCTTAGACTAACCTTGTCCATTTTGCAGAGCATCACTATGTTTCATTTATTGATGATTTTAGTAGGACATGGGTATAATTTCTAAACAGTAACTCTAAAATTTTTGGTCATTTTAAAGAACTTAAAGAAATGGTTGAATTGCAGAATGGAAATAAAATTTAATGTTTGAGGACTGATAATGGTAGTGAATTTTTCTCTAATGATTTTGATAGATTATGTAAAGACCATGACATTAAAAGACATAAGATAACTCAGTATTCTCCACAACAAAATGGAGTTGCAGAAAGAATGAGCAGGACACTGATGGAGATTACTAGCTAGGACTATGCTTAGTGGAGCTGGTCTATAACAAAAGTTTTGGGATCAAGTTGTCGCCACTACTTCCTACCCGATTAACATGTCTCCTATATCATCTCTTGTTGATAAATTGTCTTTAAGTTTTTTGAAAAAAAAATTATATGGCATTAAACTAGAGACAATTATATGCAGTTTAAAAAAAAAAAAAAAATGTCAAGTCTTGGTCAAATTATGCTTGTTGTACATGAGGATTTTTCAAAACAATGATTATGCCCAATGAAAAATTAGCAAAAAATAAATGCAGAAAAAATTACAAAAACATATCCTCATCAAAGGCGAGTGAGTTATAGATCTTTTCCCAAAAGGTTCAGAAAAATACTTTCATTTAGGTCAAATTATGTTTGTCGTTCATGAGCATGGTATGGTCTAGAAAAGTGACTTTTAAACTATAAGTTTTAGTAAAGCCTATTCAAACTTAATTTTTAAGATCTGGGTATTAAAATAAATTACATATTTGGTAAGTAGACTTCAAGCATTATATTTTCTATTACTTATGTTTTTGAAGATTCATTCTGTTAAGTGCTTCAAATTTTTAGGTCAAACAAGATGAAATCTTTAAAAAAAAGAAAAACACTTCCACTTTTTGGCCAAAAAGTGCACTCAACTTCTTGCAGGCACCTTGTAATCAACATATCCAACCTAATGCACTATCATAAATTTTGTATCTTAGAATTACCACTACATGCATAATGTCCAACCTAAAAAATTATCAAGGCATATAAATATCCATTAAAACTACTCACATAGAAGGTGTATCCAATGTGATGTAATAGCAAGTGTTGGTTAACATATTTGTCTTGTCTTAATTTTATGTTGATTGACTCATGTTACCCCTATTTCTTGAAAGACAAATTGAACCAATAGTTGGGTAAATATATGAATAATTTACCCTTTGCATAAGGGTACAACTTCCCGTATGATATTCAATGAATTTTAATTAAAATTCTAACTTCACTTTTAACTAGAAAGCGAGTAAAGGCATTCACATTCATAAGTCAACACCACATGAATGTCATAAAGATAAATATTATGTATGTAAACTCACATGATTACAACTAAGATAGCTTCACTTTTCAGAAAATTTCCTCTTAACACAGTGTAGACATATAAATCTGACCACTTTCCTAAGTGAATATTTAATATTTATTTTAACCTCATTTCTCTATTTAATTAAATTATTCATATTCATCTATTTGATTAAATGAGTTACTCAATTTATTTAATTAAGTTCAACTAAGCCTTTTCTAACCTTTAATTAAATAAATCACTTTATTTAATTAATTCCCCTTTCCCCCTTTTTAATTAAATTTACATTTAATTAAATTAATCCTTGCAAGTAAATAAATTTAATTTATTTATTTAAATCCCCCACTTGTATTTATGCAAGTTGCATCTATTTTTGATTGAAATAAAGTAATTTATTTTAATTAAAATTTCTCTCCATCCACTTGCAAAATCCTACATCTCCCACTTGCCTCCTAAAACCCCTTCTAAATCCTTCCAATCACTTCTAATTTAGCTTAATCCATCTCCTAAATATTGTCACATCCCTAAGAAAAGGGAAGTCAATTCTCAATCCCTCAAAGTCTTTGAAAACCATTAAAGATTTTATGTCCTCAACAAATTAACCCTCAAAGTCTTCCAAACTATTAATGGTTAACTCAACCCTCTTGCATGATTAGAGACTTTATCTCTAACTCAACCCTCATCTAACCCAAGGGTCTCATCAAGCACTCATGGCTTTACCCTTGGTTATCCCTTTAACCCTTTCACAAGAGTTTATCCCTTGGATAAAAGCTTTATCCAATGGATGACTCTAGCCTAACCTTAACCTTACTTCCTAAGGTAACCTTCATGTCTTCTCAAGTATTTAGTGCTTCTTACATATCCTCTCAAGCAACCTCTTGTTGACAATTGTCACCATTTAATTGGTAAGAATTATGAACTTGGATTGATTAACTTTCAATCCTAGCCCTTGTTAAGATTGCTTAATCTTGACCATCCATTGCCTTATTTTCCCTATAAATAGAGCTCTCATTCTATCATTTTTATATCCAAGTTTCATGCATCTAATCTATAGTCATTTTAATAAGCATTTGGCCTCTCTTTGATAAAATCATCTTAATATTAGAAGTAATTTTAAATATCATAGCATATCCCTGTTAGACTAGTATATCATGCTAGGATAAGTTTACTAATCTTTATCTTATCATCATCTTTTATGTTAGTTTAAATCATCATAGATTCAATATCATACATATCTAGGAATGCATTCATACTAAATTAATCAAACATCACTCATTCTTGGAGTTGTCATTCCCAAGTCACTTTGTTCAGTGATTTGAGAGTAAAGACATTGACTTGAGGGATCCTATGATATAGAGAACAATGGAACATCCCTTGGGAAGTTGAGCTATTCAATATAGCTCCATAACTTGCACCAAGAGTCCCATTGGTGTGTGGACACTTTAGAATCAAACTTTTATGTTTTTGTACCCCACATTTCCTGCACACATTTCTGGCGCCCACTGTGGGGCAAGACCCCACTAATCACATTGTTTTTGGTGCAGGAGCAATATTGCAAGCATTCTGAAAGGCTAGTTTAGCACATTGGGACCTTTCTTTATCTCATAGAAACCTTTAGGTAGTGCTTTTGGTATATTGTTTAGCGCATTAGACCTCTTCTATAGCACATTTAGAATTTCTGTTAGCGCTTAATATTTTGGCTTTATTTTGTATCATCATACTACATTCAAAAAATAGAGAAGCGCATTCAGTAACTATCTTAGCGCATAGAAGTCATTCTGTAGTGCATCTACATTTTCCCGTAGCACATCTGTGCAACGGGCTAGCGCATAGCTCTGATAAAGAAAAATAGAAAATAAAAAACTATAACCGAGGGAAGACAATTTTAGGCTTGTGTAAGCCCACATTAGATTCTAATTTTTACTGGCTTTCTTCTTGCAGGTAGCTAACCATTTTCCTCCAAGTTAAGATTAAGATAAAATAGGAATTTTAGTTCTTTTAACTTTCTAGTTAAAGTAAAAAGAATTCACTTTGCTATAAATTTGGAAAGAATCTCACTTGTCTTTTTGGGTTTAAAATATACAACATCTTCCTTTGGATTATAAAAATAACTTCATTGATTGGATAAAATGAACAACAAAGCAAGTCTTTTTCATTCTTGCAAGTTAGGCAAAACACTTCCAATTTGGGTCTAAAAAGAACAAGAAAATTTCCTTTTTGCAAAGGTATAAAGAACTTCACCTTCCTTTGGTGCATAAAAGGATCCATTTTCATTTTTGCAAAGGATAAAAAGAACCTCATATTTATTTTGTGCAAGGCAAAAGGAATTTTTTCATTTATCGACTTTACTTTGTTGACCAAAATCAAATATTCTTTTGTTGACCAAGATTTCTATTTTTAGATAGAAAATCATTGCTATTGTTGGCATTTCAATAGAAAAAAAGATTGTTGATATTCATTAAGGATATTGAGAAGGTTGTTGAATATTATTGATATAACTAAAAAAGGATGATAACTATCTTTAGAACATTATTTTGTCATTGATGTCAAGAAATTGATTTTTTTGATTTAGTATGATGTTGCCATATCTTGAGAAGATTGATTTGAAGAGAATTAAGATGTCAGTAAAAGACACAGAAAGAATGTGATAAGAAAGGGGAGAAATAAGTTATTCAATGGGCAACTATTACTGAGTTAGACAATGATGAGATCATGATGTTTAGATTATTTTGATATCCTACATATGTTGTTGATTGTATGGTTAATATTATACTATGTCACCGAGAAAAGAACCTAGTCGGTAAACCCTAAGGTTATCGATATCGGTTAATGAAGGCAGAATGTCTACCGAGTAAAGTTTAGTATTTACCGAGTTGCAACTGAGTTATGACATAGCACATTGGATGAATACAAGCATTATTTAATGAAAGACAATGATGAGCTGGAGATGTATAAATGATTGGTATGTCGTGCATGAAGTTTGTTAAGTATCTATGGCAATAGAAGATCGGCAGGAAGATCTACAACACGGATTGAACCACAATAACCTTGTGCAAGTTCCAAGAAAGGAATGCAAGTCCCTAGGCAAGGTAAAACATTTTTAGATCGAAAGATGCATTGAACCTGGTCAAGATTGAAGATCTGATGGCTAAGATTGATCATGGGAAATGTGATCAAGGAGATTAAGCAGTTAGTAATTGTTTATAAATAAGGAAATGTTGATAAAAAAATGTATGTGGGAAAGTGTAAGCATAGGGATGCTACATAGTGATTATTGAGCACAGAAGCTTGAAGACCTTCTTGAATAACAGAGTAAGGAGCCTAACAGAGGGACAAGATAAGTCCTATAACAAGATTGTTTTGAGCAAATAAGAATCTGCTTTAGCATTTTAGATGTGAAGTTGCAGATATATTTCTATTACTGTTATTTTGTAAGTGACAGAAAATCTCTTAATTGAGTGGACTTAACAGTCTTATTTGTAAACCCTCTAGCAAGGTGACATTCTAAATGAGTGTTTGAAATCCTTTAACAAGGTCACTTCTAACAAAGTGAAGATCCTAACAGATCTGAGGGAAATCCCTTAACCGGGTCATATCTAGCAATGTGTTTATAATCTTTAACAGGATTTGCTTTTAACCGAGCATACTCTAGAAGAGTATATTTCTTAGTGGGTCTGAAATCCCACAGTGGTTTTTCCCTATTTGGGTTTCCACGTTAAATCTGGTGTTATATGTGTTATGATGATTATGTGTTTATGAGTTTGCATATTTAGCAGTTTTTGGTTATATTGCTGAAGTATAAGTTACCGAGGTTGAATCTGTTGATTTTATGGAGGATTAAGTTTGTATGATTTACCCCCCCCTCTCATCTTGTTAGCTATTGGCATTAGTACTTTACATTTAGTATCAGAACTTAACAGCTATGAGGAACTAAAAATAACACCATGTTGTTTTTGGAGCAACATCTCCGAGTAGAAAGTTAACAAATCATTGGTTTGAAGGATAAAAAGAATCTTGTTTTCCTTGTCTCAAAAGTGGAAGGTATATGTTCTCCCCTTAACTGGCCTACCCTCCCCACTTTCTCTTAGAGCACCATTAATGACCGGTGAGAGGGGAATGACCTAAGTAGGAAATGACTTTATCACCAAGTATTCTAACCCACTATAATCAAAAGTGGAGGCTGACGAAAGTCCTCTTCAATAGTTTTGCTTAGCGATTAGCCTTCCCCCAGTATCTTTAAGATACCTAAAGTCTTTTTTCTAAAGGTTGGGAAGCCTCCTGAGGGAGTTTATCACTGAAGACCAAATGAAAGCTTGATTAAAAACCTTAGCAATAGAAAATTTGAGCCGAGTCAGTATCAAAACATCTTCAATATCATAATGCAAGGGTGGAGAAGAATCTTCCCCCAAGGTCACTCACCATATATCTCCCAAGATAACTAATCAATTGTGAAACAATTCACTTTGAGTTAATATTTGACAAAAGGCAAAAAAATGGGTGCCCCCTAGGGGTGACATGACTGTTTGAGCTAACGGAATATCGAGACTAGTGGGCTATGATATTGTTGATGACCCTTGAATAAAGAGTCTATCTGATTTGTCTTACTTGTTCTCTAAACCTGTGAAAACATCAAAGATTTGAGCACATCCTCACTGAACATACTCTATTTGTCTAACATAGGCAAAATTTGTTATCTCATTTGTGTGTCGTGTTTGCAATTTATTTTTCAGAAAATCATCTGTAAAAAACACGTGTTAAAAATCCTAAAATGATAGAAACAAAGAAATCAAGACAACTTAGCACATATGAGCAACTTCCTAGTGCATATCAACCATTATGTAGCGCATCTAAACCAAGATATAGCACTCTCAACCTTCACATTAGCGCATAACCAGTTTAAGACTAAGTAAACTTTCAGTGGCACTTTGCGATACCAACTTAGCACATTTTAACATCATCTTAGCATGTAAGAGGCATATCTTAGTGCTTTTAGCTCAAACACTAGCACTTTTCAGGGACATATTAGTGCATAACCTTTCCAGTCAAAACAATTTCAAACAAATCCCAGTCAATGTGTAGAAGAGGCAACTTAGCGCATAGAGAGAATTTCTTAGTGCATCTAGACCATTAGTTAGCACATCCAGTCTTTGTCTTAGCGCATATTCAAAACCCAAAAAAATAGAGAGCAAACCAGGCATTTTGGGAAAATTTTAACACCAGTTGTGAGTACCCTTTTTGGTTCTCTGTCAAACATAGCTGTCAAAATTCAAAATCGATTATCAGAGAAAACAATTCCAAAATCAAACAAGCATCCTTAGAACAAATTTTTCAAATCTAAAACTAGCTCAAGATAAGACTTCATCCAACAAAATTAGGCAGTACCATCACATTGATAAAAGTTCCACCATCTAACGGATCCTATCACAAACAATATACCAAGTTTAAACCTTAAGTTGTCAAATCAAGTTTCCATATCGAGAGACTTTATCCATATAATTTGACACACTTTGTCATGGAGGCAAATCTAACTAAACCTCTACTTGATAAAGTAAGGTTGAGTTTTCAAACAAAGTATCACAATCCAACATCAGAGGAAATCATTGATCATTCATGTATGACCACTCCTCATATTTTGAGAAGAACAAGTCTTCATCACAAAACTAAGTTGAAGAAGAGACAACCTAGTTCTAAAGCACTTGAAAAAAGGAACACGTTTCTCTACATCAATTGCCAACTCTTTAAATCACATCCCGCATTCTTGCATCACATGCGATTGTATATTCAAGGCAAAATAAATGAGTTTGACAAAGAACCTTTGAGAATTAGAGCTTATATTCAAAAAGTGGCATTCAACCAATGCTTAAATCGTAGAGGAAGGATCAACCCTGTTTTATTCCCACAAATTTGTATCACTTATAACAAAGCTCAACCTGAACCACCAACCCTTGAGAGAGAAGAAGAAGAAGAAACCCCCTTTGCAACAAAAATATTTTATTGAAGAACATATTCTATCCAATTGAACCACCAAAAACCACCAGGAACTCTAATAGAAATTTATTAGATGCCCGTTGTCACTGACTCTCAGAAAAACAAACAAAGGGAAAGACAACCAGAATCAAGTATGGGTCATAGATTATCCAACCCTTTTGATGAGTATGCTAATATGAGCGATACAGAAATCACTGAGGAACATCTCCAAGAGTGCCAAGAAAACCCATCATTCCAAAGGCTCATGGAAAGAATTATCAAAGCAGACAAAGAAAAATATCTACTCATGCTAACTAGCAAAGGAGTTAGACTTCCTGAGGATTTCGATATCGAAAACTTAAGGAATGTAGACGAACGGATTTTTAGAACATGATCTAGAAATTACGCCTATCAAGACCATGTTAGGATTCCCACAGATACTGAGAGGGCGGGGTGAATTAGTATCTGACCAGTTATAAGATTTTCTTAACTTAAAACATGTAGAGCATATCAATACTATATACCGGTAAACAAGAAATAATGCAATAAACAGAGATAACAACAAGCATAGGAAAAACACACCATAACACAGTAGTTTAATGAGGAAAGCCGGTGTGGGAAAAACCTTGGTGGGATTTGTGACCCACAATATTCACTTACTGGCCAATAAGAGAATATTACTGCTATAAGAGGGGCCTGCACATGCAAGAAGGCCAAGTGCCTAGAGCTCACTGCTCAATTACAAAATGGGAAGTCTCACTGACCTACAAAATGAATTATATAAATCCAATGTCTTGTACTACTTCAAGATATCATCTACTATGCCAGATCCAGTACCGGTTTATAGCTCTGCTTCATACATAAACCCTTAACCTATAATTTGCATAATAGGTTTGCCTTATTTTGCCTATATATATCCTTTCATCTCTTACAAAATGTTTTACAATGATCTCTTATATATATGAGTCATTTTACAACTTGCCAAGTCAGCTTACAATGATTTTACAATAATTGACAAAATATATTACAAACAAAATTCCTGTCGACTTTTGTGTCGGTATGCTTCCTTTCACTGCCGGTGGTCTCTGTGCTGGTGTAGAGTTTGTCTTTGCCAGTGTCGGTGTCATAGGATTGTAAGGTTTCCATCAATGACAAAACCTTCAATCACCTACAATATCTCATTGGAGTGTGCATTTGCCAACAATCTCCCCCTTTGGCATTGATGGCAACACTCATGAGAAAAATCCAAAAAAATTTATCCAAAAACAATCTGCCAGAATTACCAAAATTGTGTACCAAAAGAATATGTTCTCCCCCTGAGCTAATGAGTCATTTGCTGGTTATTTTTCTCATTCCACTACTCCCCCTTTGGCATCAATGACAAAGGTTATCAAAGTGTCAATTGAGTGTGGTTTCCTATTTCATCCTTGTAACTTGTTGGTTACAATCTGAAAAAGATCTACCAAAACCAGATTCAGGCTTTCAATGAACTTTTTGCTATCTTTTATTGCGGCCTCTGTCCTCTGAACTCTACCAGTGAGGTGTTGCATTTGCTCTGCCAGTGTTTTCTGTCCTTGAATCAAAGCATTAGATATTTCTTTTCTTAAGGAGGCTAGGTAGTCCAATTTTGGACTAAGTCTCCATTTTAGATCTTTAGCCTTTCCTTTTATTCTTTCCTTCTCTCTTTCCAACTTTAGTAGTTCTTCCTCAAAACCTATTATTTTCTGCTCAAAAACTGATAATGAATCAGATGAATTAATGAAGTTATTAGCTAGTTGATTTATTTCCTCCTATATCTTGTTGATCTTCTTGTCTATATCAACTATCAGAAAGTTAGTTTTACATGTATCCCTGTACAAAGTTTTAAATTCCTTCAATGTTTTGCACAATTCCAATAAAAGTGTGTCAAATTGCCTTGTACACTTATTTATTTCCTCCTCAAAGAATTTGTGTTTTTCTTTCTCTAGTCTCTCCTTGAATGTTTCCTCTTTTATTTGTTCAACTGTCACAGTGTTGTCAGTAATATACTTAGACAAAGTGTCAAGTTGACTCAAAGAATCTTTATTATCTACATTACATTTAGGTGCTATCATTTTCAAAATTGGAATGGTATCATCTATTGCCTTGTATGCTTGTGAGCTACAATCTATTATCTTCTTAATGGAATCCAAAAGAACTTTTGTTACATTAGTTGATTTGAATTCTACATTTGATGAGCCAACAATTTGTATTCCGCCAGTGGGAGTAGTTTCCTTGCTTGTGGTGACCTCTGGTAGGTCAGTTTGTGTTTCCATTTCTTTAAGCAAAGGTTTGGATTGCTCAGCTGATGTCAGTGGCACTGCCTCTGTATGAACCTGTTACTGTGATGGAGCCTGTTTCTTTATGTGAGCCTATTGCTTAGTGTTGTCATCTGCCAGTTTACCTTTAGTACTATCTGTTACCAGTGGCTCATTAGCCATATCTATTTTCCCATTTGTATCCTTATCTACCACAATATTGACTTTTTGTGTGTTAATGTCCATTGTATATAACACCTCAGAATTGGGATTGGTGTCCTCTTGTGGTATGATCATACTCTCACTAGCCGGTTGATTGTCAGTGGTAACTACCGATGGAGTATCTAGAGGCGGTGGGGATAAGTTATCTTTTATTTTATGCTAGGTGGTCCACCAACCTTGCCTTTTCCCTTATCCTTATCCTTCTGATATACTTTGATGGGTTTAGGGTTTTTATATTTTCCCGCTTTTCCTTCTCTACAAGGAATATGCCCCATGCATTAGCAGTTTCCTTTGCTACCTCATTCACTCTACCAACCATAAGTGCTACATGCCGGTGTGCAGTTGAAAATACTGACTGGTTAGCCTCAGAGATCAAATCATCTATCTCTTTTGGTGAGTTGATAGGATAAACAACAAGTAGTTTTTCAACTTTTATTTTCTTATCAAGTTCTACAACAGCTTGCCTTCTAGCTTCAAGTCTTTTAAACTCCCACCGATAATTCATCTACAACTTGCATTAAAAATTTCTTGTAAATGTTCAAGTGTAGAATTACACTGTTTTCAACTTTCTCCTTGTCATCAACTGATAATGAATCATATAATTTATTGATGTTTTTCAGCTTTCCATTCTCTATAATTTCATCTAGAAGTTTGTCAATTGGAGCAATGGTTTGTTGAGTCTTCTTCTTGGGTGTTAACTTCTTCTTTGAAGTTACTTTTCTAGCCAGGGGCCTTACTACCTGTTGTTTCTATCTGGTTCTTCTAGGAGAAGGTGTAGATACCAGTGAAGGTTCCCTTTTTCTCACAACTCTTTTAAATTCAGCTGGCATATCACTTTATGAAGAGGTTGCAACTAGTGAAAGGTGATTTTCTGGCTATTGTGCTTCTAACTCATCTTCAGTAATACCAGTTTGCTTAAGTACATATTCTTTGATAGCTTTAGCTTGTCTAGATCCTCTTCTAACTATTGCTTCCACCTTCTTTACCCTTTTCTTTGATTGGATTTGATTTTCAATTGTCTTAGCACTGCCAAATACCTCTTCTTTAGGTTCCTTGGGTGCTTCCAGGAGGGATTTTGCATATGTTTCAATTATGTGGTCATCAATTTCATAACCCATTTGAGTAACCCAAATGGTTCTTGGGATAACTGCCTCCATCCAAATCTCATCCTTCTTAATAACAAAGCATATTTCATCTTTATACTTATTTACAATTGCTTGTGATAATCTGACTCTGGTATTCATCCAGGCCTTTAATGCCTGAAAGTACTCATTTATATTCTTTTCTCTATTATCTCCCATGTTGTTTAGTAAATCAGACAATTGTTTGCCTACCAGTATGTCAAAACCAAGATTTTTGTTACCAATACCGGGCACTTGTTTTGTTATGTGCAACATTAAACAGACAAGTAGGTTTCCAAATCTAAATGTCCCCTTTTTGTCTTTCTTTATCCTTTCAAGATTGTCAATAAGTTCATCTTTCAACCATTCACACACATCTATTTTTGCATTATCTTTAATCATATCATAGGCACTCTTTATACATAGGCTAGAGACTGAGTTTAACCTATTTGCATGTGTGGTTTTGTAGCCTAAAATCATGCTAATGAATCTGACATTGATGTGGGTTACATCATTTACTCTTAAAGATCTCTTATCAGATGTTGCACCTGTTAGGTTAATCACTAGGTCATTTGAGACCTTCTTTGTCTTATTAGGCCTGTTACCAGTGGAAGGTAACCATGTCACAGCTTTTACTGCCTCTTTTGTAATTTTGTGAACTAAATCCAACCAGAAGAATTCACCATGAACCCTGCTTAGACCTATCCTTATAACATCTTTAGGGAAATCCGGAATACTGCGAATTTCAGTGAAACCTAGGGTTTCCACTATCCTGTGCTCAGGTTTAACATTACTGGTTTCATCATAAATTACAGTCTTATACATGCTCATGATTTCCTCATCACCTAATTCTTCTATGTGACAATGAATGTACATTATAGGGTCTTCAACAAAAACTACTCCTTTGGGGATTTGAGAAAATGCACCAACATTATCATCTTTCTTGGCAATCTCAGGAACTAACTGGAATACGGGTCTAGGGCATTTAATCACTTCAACTACAATAGGTTTTTCTATGAATTCAGGAATAGATGAAGAAGCCATGGATATAAATACCTTTATTTTCCTTAAGGATGATTGCTTGATGAATTTCTTCTCTTCTTTGCTCAAAATGCCTTTGCTCAATAATTTTCGTGCTCTTTGAATGTTTGAATGCTCGATGAAATGAAATTGGAGCCAAAACACTTGATTTATAATGTTAATTTTGCCAACCACCACATTTAATGCTTGCTGATTAAGTAATCACTTAACTTATCTACCGGTATAGAAGTAATTTCAACTTCTTACCATCAACCGAGGGAATTATAGCAAGTTTCACTTTTGATTGCTAAACCCTCAAGGGAATTTTCTTCAGTTAGATGAAGAGTCTCCTACTGGTGGAGTGTTACTCTCTTCTGCTGGTGGAGTGTTACTATCACCATTTAGATTTGATTTCCTGATCCATTGTTTTGAGAATTCCTGCTTAACTTCTTCAACCTTTTCTTTACCTTTCAAACTAGGACCTTTGTTATTTACCGGTGAGGACTTGCTTCTACAAAATTTTGCAATATGTCCAATCTTGTTACATGCATAAAAAGTCACATTATTTTTCTAAATAGCTTTCCCATAACCTATGCCGATTTGTGTTCTGCATTGATTAGATAAGTGTCCAAATCTTCTACAAACATAACATCTTACATTCATTCTGCAATTCTCTGAATTGTGACCAACTTTGTTGCATTTTGAAAATTGACCAGTGGGTGTATTGGTATTCTGATAATTTCTAGATCTACATTGATTTTCTCTATGACCATACTTGTTACAGTTAAAGAATTTTCCATTAAATTTATAAGCAGTAGGTTGTCTTACCAGTTTGCCTTGTTCCTGTGTGTTTGCAGTATTGGAGCTTTCACCAGCTTCAAAGCCAAGGCCATTAGTGTCACCATTTGGTTTCTGATTCTTCAGCAAGTCACCAAGTTCTTCTGAGCTTTTCTTGAATTTTGCTTTGTGTTGATTTGCAGTATCTAGTTCTCTTTCCAAGATACCTTTCTATCTCATGAGTTCATTTGATTTATTTTGTACATGCATCAGATTTGTCTTCAACATACCATTTTCATAACTAAGTCTTGTGTTTTCATTTGCAACATCACTTAGTCTTCTAGTCAAATCTTCTTCATTCTTCTTTCTATCTTCAATTTCTGTACAAATCTCATAGTCATATCCTGCATCTCATTCTTTGTTGTCATGTTTTCTTGTTTCAGCTTATTCATCAGATCACTAAGAGTTTCCTTTTCATCATTCTCATTTTTCATCTTTTCACAAAGTTCTCTTCTATTGTTTCTTGCAATGGTAAGATTTTCTTGAAGTGCTTGAATGATATCATGTGCAGCCTTTAGGTCATCTTCAAGTTTGATATTTTTCAACTTTATTGCATCATAGTCAGAGAGAGCTCCTTCTAATTGCTTCATCAAATTTTCCATCTCTACCGGTGTCAAGATCTTCCTCAAGATGTTAGGCTTCTGAAAATAGAGGACCAAACTCTGATACCAATTGTTGGGATTCCCACAGATACTAAGAGGGGGGGGTGAATCAGTATTTGACTGGTTATAAGATTTTCTTAACTTAAAACATGTAGAGCATATCAATACTATATATCGGTAAACAAGAAATAATGCAATAAATAGAGATAACAACAACCACAGGAAAAACACACCATAACACAGTAGTTTAATGAGGAAACCCAATGTGGGAAAAACCTCAGTGGGATTTGTGACTCACAATATTCACTTACTTGCCAATAAGAGAATATTGCTACTACAAGAGGGGCCTGCACATGCAGAAGGCCAAGTGCCTAGATCTCACTGCTCAATTACAAAATGGGAAGTCTCACTGACTTACAAAATGGATTATATAAATCCAATGTCTTGTACTTCTTCAAGATAACATCTACTATGCCAGATCTAGTACCGGTTTATAGCTCTACTTCATACATAAACCCTTAACCTATAATTCACATAATAGGTCTGCCTTATTTCGCCTATATATCCTTTCATCTCTTACAAAATTTTTTACAATGATCTCTTATATATATGAGTCATTTTACAACTTGCCAAGTCGACTTACAATGATTTTACAATAATTGACAAAATATATTACAAACAAAATTCTTGTCGGCTTCTGTGCTGGTATGCTTCCTTTCACTGTCGGTGGTCTCTATGCTGGTGTAGAGTCTGTCTTTGCCAGTGTCGGTAAATTGCCTTGCCGGTGTCATAGGATTGTAAGGTTGACATCAATGACAAAACCTTCAATCACCTACAATATCTCATTGGAGTGTGCATTTGCCAACAGACCAACAAAGAGAAGAAGAAACACATGACCCAAAAATCATACATGAACAAAACAACACCCTCGAACACAATCATGCCCAAAATTGGGATAATCTTAATGAAAGGGAGGAAGCCCTCCCTCGACGTACAAATTCACCCATGGTCTCCCTTACACAACAAATCTAAATGCTACAAAGGCAAATGCATGACATGCAACAAGGGACCACGATGCGATAATCCTTGGACGAGATCTGTCCCTATCCTTTTGACATGAGATTAAACATGGTACCTTTTCCCCCAAATTCAGATATACCAAAGTATGACAAGTACGATGGTAAAAGTGATCCCTGCGATCATGTTCGGGAATTTTGTACCATAAGCATAGAATTTGTTCATGATGAAACTTACCTAATGAGGCTATTCCCAAGAAGTTTGGGAGGGAAAACAATGGAGTGGTTTTCTAAACTTACACCTCCCATTAGATCATTTGATGAGTTGGTAAACAAATTTATCACACAATACTCCTATAATTCAACATGCAATCACCATGTTGGATGTATGCAACACCAAACAAAAGGACAACAAAACATTCATGGTGTTTCTTTAGCATTGGAGACACATGGTTTCAATATATCCTTGAGACATTCCTAAAAAGGTAAAGATGGAGATATTTATCGACAATCTAAATAGTGAGATGAGTTATCAACTCAAGCTCCAATGGATACCATCTTTTGCCAAGTTGATAGAAAACAAAATCCAATTAGAGGAATCCTACATCAAGAAAGGAACATTGAAGTTATTTAAGGAAGGAACTAACTCATCCAACACTCACTCCTTGAACAGTCAAATCAACAACAACACTTTAGACAAATCCAGATTTTGGACGATAAACAAAAACATTGTTAATGATGGAGGAGTTGATGCTAATGATATGAAGTCCAAACAACCAGTATTAGCTTAATCAGGTAAACCACAATCTAACAAAAATCAAAAGGGTGTTAATCAAGGCTCTAACACTTATCCACAAAATACCAATCAAGGACCTTCAATTTCAAACACCAACAAAAATACCCAAGGCAACAACAATAACCAAGACAACAACACTAACTGAGGGAATAATACAAACTAGATAGGTAACACCAACACTTTCCCAAATAGACACACCTATACACCCTTAGGGAAAACCTTAGAATCAACATTTCAAGAACTCCTGGTGAAAAAGATTATCACATTACCAGCCATAAACAACTTTGAACCCTAGGTCAAACCACCTTGGTGGAATGATGCACATTTCTGTGATTTTCATCGAAACAAAGGATATCACACAAATGATTGCATGAGGCCTAAGAATATCATTCGGGATATGATCGATAGAGGTGATTTAAAGGTTGATGGTCTCAAAATAAATGGTGACCATGATGCCTTTAAAAATCCTCTTTCAAATTACAACAAGGGAGGAGCTTCATCATCAAATGATATCGAAGGAGCTCGTATAAATCACCTGTACACTAACACCATCAATCACATATCGACAGATGACAACCAGATAAATGTCACAAAAATCAAGGACAAACAAGACCATGCGTCAGTCAATGTGACAACTAGAGTTCAAAAATACATCTTGAAAGGGCATACATCAACATCCACCACTATCCCCAAGACTCAATATAATTTGGTTGACCAACTATGGAGAACTCCTACTCAAATATCCATACTCGAGTTAGTCAAAATCTCGCCAAAACATCAGGACATCTTAGAACAAGCACTGGTTGAAACAAACATTCCTCAAGATCTGAACATTGGTAAATTCCAAGCCATGGTGGCTCATATGACATGGCCTCATAACCTCACCTTTTCTAAATATGACAATGTCTCCTTGAATCATCCGCATAACACTCCGCTTCATATCGAAGTCCTAGTCTATAAACATCAAATTAAAAGAGTGTTAATAGATGGAGGAGTAGATCTCAATATCTGTACTTTAAAGCTTATCCATGCATTGGGTTACTCTGAGTAATCTATTGATCCAAGAAAGAAGATCACCATCAAGACCTATGATGATGAAGAAAGGTCATCCAAAGGAACAGTGATACTATCTATTCAGGTAGGACTGATACAAAGAGACACTATGTGCCAAGTCTTAGACATAGAGTTAACCTACAATATTATATTGGGTCATCCTTGGATACATGAAATGCAATCAGTGCCTTCAGCATACCATCAGTGTGTCAAATTCTCATATAATGGGCAGGAAGTTTCCATATTTGCCGATAATAACCCTTTTCAACATTGCAATGCTATGGGGGAAGCTCAAGACAACCTAGTTCCACACAACAGGGAAGCTCCAACTTCCTCAACATTAGATCATCATCAAGAAAAACTCAAATCTTTGTCCATGGACTTCAAACAAAAGATGAAAATCAATGAGCAAGGCATGGGAGAATACTCTTTCGAACCCATGTGTCTATCAAAATTACCAACATTGCCAAAATCTCATGGACAATCTTCTGCATCGACACATCGAGTGACACAGTCCATCACCAAGTTTGATGGCAAATTTATCGAATTGGGCACAATAGCAAATGAATCAGAAGAGAAAGACATCCTTAGTTGGCTATACAAGGATGAGAAAGAGGTCAGAGTTTCTACTCTGGAGATGGCCATACCAACACAACAATATGGAAAAGGACCTATAGGAAAGCATCAAGAAGGCATTCCAAAAATCCTAGAACCTCCTTCATAATTTTCACGAGACAAAACAGGACTAGGATATGGACATAGCATACCACCTAAGCATAAACAAAACAAATATTAGAAAAATTAGTGGAAAGAAAAGAAGAAATACAATGAGAACTCATGGCAAGTGGCATTACACCAAGCAAAAGAAATAAAAAGGAAAGAGCGAGAACACCAGGAAAAAGAGAAATGACAAGAGGAATTGGCCATCCAAAGGGAAGAAACATCTTATAGAAAAGTGCATCATGTGCAAGAACCTATCCAAAACAAGACAGAGTCACCACCCAAAGAAATCACTACTCCACAAGGAGAAACAATATATGAACAAATGCAAAGGGTACAAGCAGGATCTAATTCTGAATCACAAAAACCTACAAGACTGGTATCAATTATCAGAGATCTTTTCTCACCCTACAACGTGCCTGTTAGCAGTAGTGAGCGACTCTAGGAAAATAATTCTGAAATTGATTCTAATGATTATGAATGGGGTAGTTGTTCAAATATTACTAAGGATGTTGAGGAATGTACTACCCATTCATATACACCCCTTTCTTAGGAGGGACAAGGTGCAGAGTCTCAACCACTTGAATTCGGACCACGACATATCTACGAGGCTAAGGAGAATGAGCAGCAACACTACGAACAAGTATACAATGAAGATTATACCATCAAAGACCTTGACAATATCATTACCCTAATCAGCATCTCAAACAACTATAACACTACCTCTATCATGACACTTACAGTAGCCGATCTCGACCCACCAAATGACTCTCTACTGCTTGTATTTCCTAATCTCATAGATTGGGAAGAACTTGAACAACATAATATACCCATTTTTCCAGATGATGAATCCATTATCCATTATCTATGTATAGTCAACCCAAAAACATGCTCTACCAGTAGAAAAAATAACGATATCTGCAATCAGGGGATTGCCAAGTCTCTTAGTCATAAAAATGAGAAAAATAAAGGATATAATGGTGAAAACTAGTCAATGCCAGTATTAGATCCCAAAAAAGTAAAAATAAAAGATGCATCTGATGGTGAAAACCTTTTTAAGGTAGCTAAGGATGAGAGACTTCACACTCTTCCTGAACACTATCAAGAGAGATCACCCATATTGATTGAGCCAACTCAATTAATCAACATCGGTACAGAAGCAGCAACTAAAAACATACACCTAGAAAAATCACTAACAGAAGAGGAACAACCAGAAATTATCAGATTCTTCAAAGAAAAGAAAATCAATTTTTCTTGGATCTATGCTGATATGCCCATAATAGATCCAAACCTGATCATGCATCATTTATCTATTGCTGCCAGAGCTAAGTCAGTCAAACAAAAATTAAGAAAGATGAATCTACATTTGGCATTAATGGTCAAAGCTGAACTAAAGAAGTTATTAGATGTCAAATTCATTCGACCTATAGACTATGTTGACTGGATTTCAAATATTGTACCGGTTTCAAAACTGGACGGAAGCATCAGAATATGCACAGATTTTTGAGATGTCAACAAAGCATGCCCAAAGGATGACTTTCCTTTGCCCAACATCGACATAATTGTGGACCTAACAATAGGCCACGCAATGTTATTATTAATGGATGGTTTCTCTAGCTATAATCAAATCAAGATAGCCTCAAAGGATCAAGATAAAACTCCATTCACCTGTCCATGGGGAATGTATTGTTAGATTCAATGGCAATCCCAAAGACACTGAGAGGGGGGGGGGCTGAATCAGTGTCTAACCGGTGAATTGAACATTTAAACTTATTTATAACTTTGCCACCAAAAACAATGTATCGATAAAAAAAAATTAATGCAGTAAGTAGAAATAATAGAGATAGCATAGAAACACACCATAACACAAGATATTTAACGAGGAAACCCGGTGTGGGAAAAACCTCGATGGGATTTGTGACCCACAATATTTACTCACTGGCTAATGAATAAATACTACTTACAATAGGGGCCTATGTTGGCATTCTACACTCTTATGAGAATAGTTGATGTTGTCATTGATGGCAACCAACTAGCAATCACATGGCAACCCACCGACAGTTACCAACACTGGCAATGGACTTCTACATACACCGGCAGACACTTCACCGACAATAGCAATAATGCATATCGACACTCAAGCCGACATGGAATAAACTTTGTTTACTATTTTTATATTGTAATTATCTTTTGTAAAAGCCGACATGACATATTGTAAAAGATTCATATATATGTATGAGATCTTATAAGTAATTTAGAGATGGATATAGGATATGATAAGGATGAGAGAATATAGATATTATTTTGTATAAGGTGATATAGTTGATAGTGAAGATTTTGGTAATAGACTGAGCTTAAACCGGTACTGAACTTAGCATAGTTGACGCTGATCTGAAGCAGTACATTGTATTGGATTTTGATAATCCATTTTGTAAGTCAGTGAGACTTCTATTTTGTAATTGAGCAGTGAGCTCTAGGCTGCTAGCCTTCCTGCATGTGCAGGCCCCTCATTGTAAGTAATATTTATTCATTGGCCAGTGAGTGAATATTGTGGGTCACAAATCTCCTCGAGGTTTTTCGCACACCGATTTTCCTCATTAAATATCTTGTGTTATGGTGTGTTCTCTATGTTGTCTCTGTTATTCTTATTTGCTACATTAATTTTTATTTACCGGTACATTGTTTTGGGATACAAAGTTCTTAATAACTTTAAATATTCTTCTAACCGGTTAGACACTGATTCACGCCCCCCCCCCCTCTCAGTGTCTTTGGGACTGTCGTTGATTCTAACAATTGGTATCAGAGCCTGGTCCTCTATTTTAAAAATCCTAAAAACTTGAGGAAGATTCTTACACTGGTACAGATGGAGAACTTAAGAAAATAATTGGAAGGAGCTCTTGTAGATTATGATGCAGAGAAATTGAAGAATATAAAACTTGAAGATGATCTGAGGACTGCATAGAAATTCTTTAAAGGACTTCAGGAGAACCCTTCTATAGCACAAAATAAAAGAAAAGAACTTCATGAGAAGATGCATAAAGATGATGAGGAAAAAGAAACACTTAATGAACTTGCAAACAAGTTGAGACAGAAAAACAGTAATATGAAGAATGAAATACAAGATATGACTATGAGGTTATGTAAAGACATTGAAGACAGGAAAAAGAATGAAGAAGACTTGACTAGAAGACTCAATGATGTTGGAAATGAAAATCTAAGACTTAGTCATGAAAATGATATGTCAAAGACAGATATGATTCACATGCGACATGATAAAACTGAGCTTCTGAGACAAAAGGAAATTTTGAAAACTGAGTTGGCTACTATAAATAAACACAAAGAGAAATTCAAGAAAACTTTGGAGGAGCTTGATGACAAGCTAAAAAGTCATAAACCTAACGGAGATACAAATGGACTTGGATTTGAAGTTGGAGAAAGTTCTAGTACTGCAATCAATCTAGATCAGAACAAACCGGTAAGACAACCTAATGCTTATAAGTTTAATGAAAAATGTTTCAATTACAACAAATATGGTCATAGAGAAAATCAATGTGGATTTAGAAACAATCAGAATATTAATGCACCCACTGGTCAATGTTCCAAATGCAACAAAGTTGGTCATAATTCAAAAAACTATTGAATGAATATGAAATGCTATATTTGTGGAAGATATGGACACTTATCTAATCAATGCAGAACACAAACAGCGTAGGACATGGAAAGGCCATTGAGAGGAATAATGTGACTTGTTATGCTTGTAACAAAATTGGACATATTGAATTTTTTTATAGAAGCAAGACTTCACCGGCAAACAATAAAGGATCCAGCTTGAAAGGAAAAGAAAAAGTAGATGAGGTAAAGCAAGATTTTTCAAAACAATGGATTAGGAAGAGAGATCAGAATGTTGATGAAACTATCTCTATACCAGTAGAATAGAGTAATCCTCCACCTGCAGGATATTCTTCATCCAACTGAGAAGTAACCCTTTGGGGGTATTGCAGTAAGTTGAAAATCATGACTACCCTCGGTCAATGGTGAGAATATAGATTTCTTCTTTATCGACAGATGTGTTAATTTTTCACTTAACCGACGAGCATTTAATGTAGTTGGTAAGAGAAATGTCATTATCAATCAGGTAATTTCCCTCATTTTCAACTCACTAGGCATTCAAATTAGCAGAGAGTGTGAAAACAGAGCGAAGGCATTCAAGGCGAAGGTGCGAAGTGATTTCTTCAAGCATTCAGAATATTTTCAGACAGCTAAAGGCATTTTTCAAATGGTTTCTTCTTTTGCTCCCGAGTTTATTTGAAACCCTACTATCATGGAAAATGTGAAACACCCTAGGCCCATATTTAAAATAATTCCCGAAGTTGCTAAGCAAGATGACTCTGTAGGGGCATTTTCAAAAATTCCTAAAGGTGTAGCTTTTGCAGAAAACCCTAGGATTTATATACATTGCAATATAGAAGAACTAGGTTCCGAAGAATTGATGAAAATGTTTACTAAGGTAATTTGTGATGAAAATGGTGTTGTCAAACCTGAACACAAAATTATAGAAACTCTATGTTTTGTCGAGATACTGAACATTCCCCAATTTCCAAAGGAAGTAGTAAGAGTTGTCTTGAGTAGAGCACATGGAGAATTTTTATGGCTAGATTCTGTCTACAAAATAACCCGGCAAGCAATTAGGGTAGTAACTAGTTTACCCTCAACCGGAAGTAGGCCTGACAAAACAAAGAATATTCCTAACAACAAAGTGATGACACTAACCAGAGCAACATCTGACAATAGATCACTGAGAGTGAATGATATCAAAGACATAAATGTGAGATTTATGAGTATGGTGCTAGGTTACAAGACTACACATGCTAAATTCAGTTTCTAGTCTTTGTATAAACAATTATTATGAGATGGTTAACAACAATGCAATGATAGATGTGTGTGAGTGGCTAAAAGATGAACTCATTGATAATTTGAAAAAGATTAAAGGAGATAAGAAAGGGACATTCCACTTTGGAAATCTTTTGGTATGTTTAATGTTGTATTTCACTAAGGAAATCCCCGGTACAGGACCTAAAGAATTTGGATATGACATACTGATAGGAAAACAATTACAAGAAGCTTTTACCAACATGGGAACTGCAAAGGAAAACAACATAATTGAATACTTCAAAAATTTCCAAGGTAAAATGAGAACTAGAGAAAGGCTACCTCAGAGTATAGTGGACAAATATAACAAAGAAATCTATTTTGTTATCAAGAGAGATGAGACATGGATGGAGGCTGTACTCCCTAGGACTATCTGGGTGACTAAAATGGGATATGAAGTAGATCTTAACATTTTGGAGACATATGATAAAGCTTTACTGGATGCACCAAGAGAACCATCAGAACAAGTTTTTGGTAGTGTTGAGACTATTGAAAGTGATGTAAATACATTGAAGCAAAGGAAGAAAAGAGAAAAGTTTATTAGAGATGCTTCTAAGCAAGTTAAGGAAATCAAGGAAAATGTAATGAACATTAGTGGGATATCAGCTAGTGAACTTGAAGGACTTCAACCAGAGGCACACATTTCACCAGTTGGCACATCATCTAAAACTGACAGTGACAAGGTAGTTGAGTTCAAAAGAGTTGAAAGGAGGAAGAGAAAACCTTCACCGATACCCTCTCCTTCACCTAAGAGAACAAGGACTTTAAGGAAGAAACAACAGGCAGTAAGGGGACCACCAAAGAAATTGACACCAAATAAGAAACAACAAACTGTTACCCCTTCTTTGAATGATTTATTAAATGAGATAACTGATGATGAAACTTTGGGAAATGTACACCAACTGTATAACACATTTAATGATTCAGACATGGAAAGCATTGAGAACAGTATAATTTTAAATCTGACTTACCAAATGATCTGTATAGGAGATTGGAAGCAAAAAGGACTATAGTGATGGAATTAGATAAGAACCTAAAAGTCGAAAAAATTCTAGTTGTACACCCTGTAAATTCAAAAGAGGAAATTTATGAATTAATCTTTGAGGCTAACTGATATGTTTTTGCCAGTGGACACCAACAAGTAAGTTTAATGGCAGGGAGAGTAAAAGAGATTGCAGATGAGACCACTGATAACTAGGATATATTTTTTGTGGAGAAGGAAAAGCAAGAGGAAATGAACCGAATGAAGAAAACATTTAAAGTGTATCAGAAGGATAAGGACAAGGGCAAAGGAAAATTTGGTGGTATTCCAAACATCAAGATTACTGACAACTTACCGCCACCTTTGGATACTGCACCGGTACATAATGATGATGCACCGGTTATTGAAACTGAAGGTGTTACACATGATGACACTAATCCTGAATCTGAGATACTTTTCACCACGAATGTGGATACTAAGGAAGTGAATATTGTTGTAGACAAGGACAGTGCAGAGGTTAAGGAAGACAATGTTGACTATGGCAACTTGGCTGAGAAACCGGTAGAGACTGTTGAGGTTGAGATCCCAACACAAACAGAGCAACCTTTAGAAATAGAGAAACCTACTGAAGGAATAGATGCTGGCACAGGGCCACCAGAGACTGAGATATGGTCAGAATTTACTAAGAAACCTACTAAGGTAGAGGTACATACTGAGGTAGAGAAACCAAAAATCACTGAGAAATCAAAACAGTCTGAGAAACCCTTGCTAGTTGAGATGCAAACATAGACTGATCCAACAGAGGTAAACACAAGTAAAACGGTTACAACTGATGGAAGCACATGTTGGTATTTTGTTATGGTTTTGTCATTGATGTCAACACCTGGTAAACACTTATCAACTCTGGCACTTTGGAGAATCAGCAACATTCACCGACAAGCAAGTGACTCATGCACAGTCACCGATATCTAGTACACCGGAAAGATATAATAATCACCGACACTTGGACTGGCATGGAAAACACTTGGTAATGTCAAAAACATTGTTTTGACATCTTGTTTTGGAGAATTGGTTATTGGTATATTCACACTTGCATATTTGCTATTACTAGCAGATAAGTCCAGGGTATACACCGACAGGTTTATCTTTTCCAGATCAACATGACATGCTTTGGAGATGATTAATTATTGTTGTAAATGCATTAAGCCAACATGTTCAATCGGTTATTGCATCAGATATTGTTTTGTTTGTAAAATGTTTTTATTGTAATATCTTGTAGAGCCGACCTACTAAAATTGGTCTTAGGTTATGGAATAAATATAAGATCTTATTTGTAAGATCAAATGTGGAATGAGAAAAAGGATTGAGAGAAGGTATATGCGAGAATAAGTAGAGCTATACATGCAGACATCATTTGAAGATTGAAGGAGGGTTTTTGTGAAGACAATTAGAACTACATCAGTACTGAATCCAGCATATGAAGATGTTATTTTGTGTAGACATTCTTATTGGATTTAACCATCCAACTATAGTCAGTGTGACTCCCATTTTGTGATTGAGCAGTGAGCTCTAGGTGCTTGGCCTTTCTGCATGTGCAGACCCCATTTATGTACACTTACTATCTATAGTAGTATCATCTGATTGTGGGTAAGGTTTCCCACCATGTTTTTTCCCCTTATAGGGTTTCCATGTACAAATATTGGTGTTATGTGTTGTGGATGACTTTGTCTTCATGTTCCATACACTAATCCTTATCGGTATAGCAATTAACTATTAAATCTGTCTACCAACATATTAAACTAGTTTACCGGTATTAAGCATTAAGTTGGTTAAGTTGTTTTTGGTTTGAATTTATTAGACAACTAATTCACTCCCCCCCACTCTCAGTTGTCTCTGGGACATAATTGGTATCAGAGCCTAGTCCTCTTTTGCAGAAGTTTCACAACTTGAGGAGGTCCAATGTCTACTAACTATTTCAAAAAGGATAGTCCTAAACTTGATGGAACAAACTATGGCATATGGAAGATTAGAATGGAGACACATCTGAATTGCATTGGAAAGGACATCTGGGATGTTACAAAGAATGATTATACTGCTCCTACTCAGAGTTAGCCCACTTCACCCAACTTGACTAAAGATGAGGAAAATGATTGCAAAGCAAGAGAAGCACTCTTGAGCGCATTATCAGATCAACAAATCACGGGACTGTCAGATAGGTCTACTAAAGCTATTTGGGATCATTTGGAAACACTGAATGAAGGAGATTCCACAGTCAAAATTGCAAAACTTGAAAGCTTCTGGGTCAAGTATGAACATCTGAAAATGGAAGAAGATGAAAGGATTTATGCTTTTATGGAAAGAGTAAATGAGATTGTTTTGGGTATTAAATGTTGTGGAGGAACCTTCAGTGAGGATGAAATTATTTCAAAAGTTTTAAGAAGATTGCCACCGGCATATAAAATGAAAGTCACTGCTATAAATGAGTTAAGAAAAATGTCTAATACATTAGTAACTAGGGATACATTGATTGGGAAACTTTCAGCTTTTGAAATTGAAGAATTTGGTCCTGTTGCTACTATAAACACAGATTTGGCATTTAAAGCATCAACATCATTTGCTCCATCATTTGACAAATCTGATTGGAAAGCCTTTTATGCAAGAGAACTTGAAAAAAGCAAGAAAGAAAATGAAGAACTTGAAGCACTATTTGCAAGGAAAATTCCTAAAGGTCCAGTTGGAAGTAAGTATGAAGGTAAAGCACCTTTTAAATGTTTTAACTACAATAAGATTGGTCATATGGCTTCAAGATGCCCTGATAGACATGATAGACTAAGAGAAGAAGCTAGAAGAACATACAAGCCTAACCCTGAATATGAGAGATACAGATTTAAGAAGAATAAAGACAAATATTGTTACATTGTTGATGAAGTTGTGACTGATGATTCTGATGGGGATCCAGTAGACAATGGATGGGTTTTCGTTGCTATAATAGAAGATCAACCGACACCTACTTCTCAACTGGTAGTACAGGCCTTGGCAGCTAAAGTTGAAGTAAAGGATGAATGGATCATTGATTCAGGATGCTCACATCATATGACAGGAGACAAAGGTAAATTCTTGAACTTTCAAGAATACAATGGAGGCTTAGTGAGATTTGGAGATGACAAAGCTTGTTTAATCAAAGGTAACGGTACAATATCTCTTGATGGTAAGCATAGCACTGACAAGGTTTACTATGTTGAAGGATTAAAGCAAAATCTTTTGAGTGTTGGTCAATAAGCTGAGAAAGGATTTCAGTTACAATTCAAAAATGGAAAATGCAAAATCATGAATAGAACTGGTTTGGAAATTGCAACCGGTAACCAAACTAGAGGTAACATCTTTCATCTAAATAAAAATGAAAAGACATGCTTGATTGCTCATATTGATGAAAGTTAGCTATGGCATAAGAGACTCTGTCATGTAAACTTTGATTGCATGGTGAAGATCAGTACTATTAAGGCAGTTAGAGATTTACCTAAAATTGTCAAACCTCACAATACAGTATGTAAGGAATGTCAATTTGGAAAACAAGTTAGAGCTAGTTTCAAAAGTATTCCAGAAAAATCCAATAATGCTCTTGATTTGATTCACACTAATTTATGTGGTCCAGCTAGAACTAAAATCCTACAAGGTGATAGATATTTCATGCTAATCATTGATGACTATTCTAGAATGTGTTGGGTTACTTTTCTTAGAGAAAAATCAGAAGCACTTGGAAAGTTCAAATTGTTCAAAGCAATGGTAGAAAATGAAACCAGTAAGAAAATCAAATGTCTAAGATCAGATCAAGGAGGAGAATTTACATCTAAGGAGTTTAATACATTCTATGAAGTAAATGGAATTAGAAGATAGCTATCAGCACCTCAGACACCACAACATAATGGAGTTGTTGAAAGGAAAAATAGAACTATCTTGGATGCAGCAAGAAGTATGTTATCAGAAGCAAACCTACCACATGTATATTGGAGAGAGGCAATTAGTATAGTGGTCTATACATTCAAAAAAGTTCACATCAAAGGTGAAACCGTACAGAATGAAGATCCAGTTACCTCGATATCATCTGAGGATTCCATGGTAACTGAGGAACAACAACAAACAAAGACACCCCAGTATGTAAGACTGAATCATTCTGAAGATCAGATAATTGGAAACAAGTTTAAAGGAGTTATGATAAGAGGAAGATTGGCTAATGAAGAGGTATGTCTTATTTCTCAAATTGAACCATCATCAGTTAATGAGGCATGTGAAGATAATTTTTGGATTAAAGCTATGGAAGAAGAATTAGAACAAATTGAGAAAAATAACACTTGGACATTAGTTCCCCGGCCTAAAGATAAAAATGTAATTGGAACCAAATGGGTATTCAGAAACAAACTTAATGAAGATGGTAAGGTTGTCAGAAATAAAGCAAGACTAGTGTGTAAAGGATATTCTCAGAAAGAAGGAATTGATTACAATGAAACCTTTGCACTGGTAGCTAGAACTGAGGCAATCAGATTATTCTTGTCTTTTGTAGCACATAAGAACTACAAAGTATATCAAATGGATATTAAATGTGCATTTTTGAATGGAGATCTTGAAGAGGAAGTCTACATTAAACAACCTGATGGATTTTCTTTGACAGATGACAAAGATATGGTTTGCAGGTTAAGAGAAGCTTTGTATGGATTGAAGCAAGCTCCAAGAGCTTGGTATGCAAGATTGGATAAGTATCTTTTGAAGTTTGGTTTTTCTAAAGGAAATGCAAACAACAATTTATACTATAAAGTGACTAATGATGACATCTTGGTTATAGAAGTATTTGTTGATGATATAATCTTTGGAGGAGAAGATGGATTATGTAAAGAATCTTCTATTAAAATGCAGCAAGAATTTGAAATGTCTATGATTGGAGAAATAAAATTCTTTTTAGGATTACAAATTTCACAAACTGATAAAGGTATATTCTTGAGTCAATCCAAGTACTTAAAAGAGTTACTAAAGAAATTTGGGATGGAGAACTCTAAACCGGTAAGCACACCTATGACAACAAATGAAAAATTATCACTAAGGGATGAATCTACACCTGTTAATCCAACTAGATACAAATCTATGATAGGAGGTTTACTGTATTTGACACAAACCAAACCTGATATTATGAATCTAGTATGTATTATTTCAAGATTTCAAAGTAATCCTAGAGAAAATCATGAATCAGTTGTAAAAAAGATTTTCCAGTACTTACAAGGCACTATAAATCTTGGATTATGGTATTCTAGAGATGAAAACTTTGAATTATGTGCATACATAGATGCAAATTGGGTAGGAGATGTGGATGATAGAAAAAGCACCACCGGCAAAGCATTCTTTCTTGGAAACAAACTAGTTTCTTGGTTGAGTAAGAAACAAATTTGTACATCTTTATCAACAACAGAATTAGAATATGTTGTAGCAACAACTAACTGTACACAGGTACTATGGCTTAAGCAAATGTTGAAAGGCATAAAGGTAAAATGCAAGGAACCTATTACTATTTATTGTGATAACACTACAGCAATTGATATATCTAAGAATTCGGTATTACATTCTAAAACCAAACATGTTTCTATCAAACTGAATTTTCTAAGGGAAAATATTGAAGCAAAGGAAATAAAACTGGTTTATGTGAATACTAAAGAGCAGATTGCAGATATCTTTACTAAACCTCTGCCTAAGGAGACCTTTGAATATCTCAGAGATCAGCTTGGGGTCATACCCCCATCGGTAGAGACTTAGGAAGTTGATGATTGTCATCAACCAACAAAATTAATAGAGAAATCGTTTATTCTGGCTTTGATGGGAAGCTACTTCTCAGGGGGAGTAGTTGGTATACTAAATTGATTGGTATTTTGTATATGAACTTGGCTTGGTAATATGTTTTTAGTAAGAACTTTGGCAATTGATGTCAAAGGGAGAGAGATTGTTGTTTGGGAGAGATTATTACTCTCTGTATTTGTATTCTAATTTTTGGTTATGATCTCTTTTTGGAGATTGTTGGTTTTTGGTATTTGGTATTTTTGTTTTGGCACTTTGATGGTTTTTCCATCTTGTGTTGCCATTAATGCCAAAGGGGGAGATTGTTGGTATTTTGGTATGGTTTTTTCATTGATGTCAACACCTACTAAACACTTATCAACTCTAGCACTTTAGAGAATCAGCAACATTCACCGGCAAGCAAGTGACTCATGCACAGTCACCCGTATCTGGTACACCGACAAGATATAATGATCACCGACACTTGGAATGGCATGGAAAACACTTGGTAATGTCAAAAAAATCATTTTGACATCTTGTTTTGGAGAATTGGTTATTGGTATATTCACACTTGCATATTTGCTATTACCGGCAAATAAGTCCAGGGTATACACTGGCAGGTTTATCTTTTCCAGATTAGCATGACACACTTTGGAGATGATTAATTATTGTTGTAAATGCATTAAGCCAACATGTTCAATCGGTTATTGCATTAGATATTGTTTTGTTTGTAAATTTTTTTTATTGTAATATCTTGTAGAGCTGACCTACTAAAATTGGTCTTAGGTTATGGTATAAATATAAGATCTTATTTGTAAGATCAAATGTGGAATGAGAAAAAGGATTGAGAGAAGGTATATGCGAGAATAAGTAGAGCTATACACGCAGACATCATTTGAAGATTGAAGGAGGGTTTTTGTGAAGACGTTCAGAACTACATCGGTACTAAATCCAACATATGAAGATGATATTTTGTGCAGTACATTCTTATTGGATTTAATCATCCAACTGTAGTCAGTGTGACTCCCATTTTGTGATTGAGCAGTGAGCTCTAGGCGCTTGGCCTTTCTACATGTGCAGACCCCATTTATGTACACTTACTATCTACAGTAGTATCATCTGATTGTGGGTAAGGTTTTCCACCATGGTTTTTCCCCTTACAGGGTTTCCACATACAAATATTGGTGTTATGTGTTGTGGATGACTTTGTCTTTATGTTTCATACACTAATCCTTACCTGTATAGCAATTAATTGTTAAATCTGTCTATTGACATATTAAACTAGTTTACTGATATTAAGAATTAAGTTGGTTAAGTTGTTTTTGGTTTGAATTTATTAGTCAACTGATTCACCCCCCCCTCTCAGTTGTTTCTGGGACCTAACATCACAATGTAAATAAAGGCAACTAGTTAGACATCTGACACATCAGCAAGTGAATTCAAACCTACCAATGTTACAGAGGTACTTTTGGATTCAATAAAAAAGATAATGATTTCCAATGCTTTAGCCTACAAGCCAATTGATAACACTATACCTATTCTTAAAATTGATTGCGCCAAATTGTAACATAGATCATATTAAGGATTCTTTAGGCAGATTGGACACATTGTCCAAATTTATTGCTGAAAATGTAATAATGATTGATAAAGTGAATGAGGATACAATAAAGGAGAGAGTTGAAAAAGAGACAAACAAATTCTTTGATGACGCCATTAAGAAGTGCACAGAACAACTGAATACATTACTACCAGCACTGAACTCTATAATTTTGGAGTACAAAGAGCTATGCAAGGACACATGCAAACCTCACCTTCTAATAGAGAACATAGACAAGGAGATCAGTAAAACACAAAAGGAAATCAATGACATAGCTAATAACATAATTGGTTCATCTGATCACATATCAGTTTTTGAGCAGGAAATAGTAGGTTTTGAGGAAAAATTAGAGAAACTTGAGAAAGAAAAGGCAAGGATAAGGTCTAATGCCAAAGAGCTTAAAAATAAACTTGGTCCCAAGTTGGAAAATCTTATTTCTCAGAGAATAGAAATATTTAAGGCATTACTTCAGGGAGAATGATCACCAGAAGAACACATGCACTATCTCACTGATACGATCCAACAGACTGAGGCAACCTTGAATGAGAGTAAAAGGTTTATGAAGAATCTGAATTTGGTTTTAGCAGATATCTTTTAGATTGTAACAACCTAGTTACAGACTTTGAGATGAAATTTTTGCACTCATTTGACTATTTTTGACAACATTTGTCATTGATGTCAAAGGGGGAGTAGTCAAGAGAAAAATGCTTATTTAGAGGAGATCATTTGCTCAGGGGGAGAAAATCTTTTTGGACTTCATTTTTTGGAACAGTTTTTGGATTTTTCTCATGAGTGTTGCCATCAATGCCAAAGGGGGAGATTGCTGGCATTCTACACTCTTATGAGAATAGTTGATGTTGTCATTTATGGAAACCAACTGGCAACCAACTGGCAATCACCTAGAAACCCACCAACAGTTACCGACACTGGCAATAGACTTCTACATACACTGATAGGCACTTCACGAACAACGACAATAATGCATACCGACACTCAAGCCAACATGGAATAAACTTTGTTTATTGTTTTATATTATAATTATGTTTTGTAAAAGCCAACATGGCATATTGTAAAAGACTCATATATATGTATGAGATCTTATAGGTCATTTAGAGATGGATATAGGATATGATAAGGATGAGAGAATATAGATATTATTTTGTATAAGGTGATATAGTTGACAGCGAAGGTTTTGGTAATAGACTGAGCTTAAACCGGTACTGAACCTGGCATAGTTGATGTTGATTTGAAGTAGTACATTGTATTGGATTTTGATAATCCATTTTGTAAGTTAGTGAGACTTCTGTTTTGTAATTGAGCAGTGAGCTCTAGGCTGCTAGCCTTCCTGCATGTGTAGGCCCCTCATTGTAAGTAATATTTATTCATTGGCTAGTGAGTGAATATTGTGGGTCACAAATTCCACCGAGGTTTTTCCCACATCGAGTTTCCTCGTTAAATATCTTGTGTTATGGTGTGTTCTCTATGGTGTCTCTGTTATTCTTATTTACCGGTACATTGTTTTGGGATACAAAGTTCTTAATAAGTTTCAATATTCTGCTAACCGGTTAGACACTGATTCACCCCCCCTCTCAGTGTCTTTGGGACTGTCATTGATTCTAACAGCCTACACATGTAGGGAGGCCATCACCCTAGAGCTCACTGCTCAGAAGAGTCTTACTGACTACAAAATGGATTATTAAATCCAATACAATGTACTGTTAAAAACAACATCTCTAATGCCTAGTTCAGTACTAGTTTAAGCTCAATCATTAACCAAAAACCTTTGTTGTTCATTATATCACCTTATACAATAATTTGTTATTCATCCAACCATATCTCCTACATCTACTTCTTCAAAATGATCTATAAGATCTCATACATATATGAGTCTTTATAGTATACCAAGTCGGCTTACAAAAGATAATTATATTACACTAAACAAAAGTTCATCCCATGTCAGTTTGAGTTTCGGTATGCTTTGTTGCCGATGTAATCTGAATGCTGGTGTAAGCACCTGCTTGTGCCGATGTCTGTTGGTGCATGAAGTGACCTGTTGCCGGTTGGTTTCCAGTTGGTTGCCATCAATGACAACATCAACTATTCTCATATGAGTGTATAATGCCAACAATCTCCCCCTTTGGCATTGATGACAATACTCATGAGAAAAATCCAAAAAGATGTGCTTCGCCTGAGAAAATGATCTCCTCTATACATGCATTTTTCTCTCCACTACTCCCCCTTTGACATCAATGACAAAGGATGTCATAAATAATCAAAAGAGTACAAAAATTCTACCTCAAGGTCTGTAACTGGTTGGTTACTATCTGAAAGATGTCTGCCAAAACTAGGTTCAATCTCTGCATAAACTTGTTGCTGTCAGTTAGAGTTGCCTCAATCTGTTGGATCATACCAGTGAGATAGTGCATTTGATGCTCTGGTGATCATTCTCTAGGAATTGTTACCTTAGTCAGTTCATCTCTATGAGTAATCAAACTATCCAACCTCAAACCAAGTTTATTCTTTAATTCCTGGGCCTTCAGCCTTATTCTTTCCTTCTCTTTCTCAAGTTTCTCCAGCTTCTCAAAAACTGCTATTTCCTGCTCAAAAACTGATGTAAGTTCATATGAACGTATCATGTTGTCCGCTATGTCATCAATCTCTTTTTATGTTTTCTTGATTTCCTCATCTATATCCTCTATCAAATAGTGAGGTTTACATGCTTCTCTATACAACTCCGTGTACTCCAAAATTGTATAATTGAGTACCGGTAAAAGTGTGTCCAAGTGATTGGTACATTTCTTTATAGTGTTCTCAAAGAAAGTATTTTTCTCTTTGTCAACTCTTTCCTTAATGGTATCCTCATTCACCTTATCTAGAGTTAGAACATTATTAGTAATGAATTTGGACAATGTGTCCAATTTACCTAGAGAATCATTAATGTGCTCTATTTGATAATTTGGTGCAATCATTTTCAAGATAGGTAATGTGTTATCAATAGCCTTAAATGCAAAGGCATTGCAGTCTGTTATCCTTTTGATAGAATCCAAAAGAACATCTGTTATATTTGTCGGTTTGAATTCTCCTGCTGATGTGCTAGATTCTCCAATTACCTTTATTATTTGTTCCTTATTGCCAAAAATTTGTTGCACTTTACTTACATTTTCTTTCGATGGATCTATCTGTGTATGTACCTCTACCTTTGATGGTTTCTTAGTTTGATTAAGCACCTCTGCAACTGCTAGTTTTCCAGACTCAGCATGAACATTTGCCTCAGATTATTTCTCATTCTGTACAACTGTCGGTTTTCCTGATTCTGGTTGCCCTGTGTTAGTTGTCTTATCCTCTATAGGTTTCTTAGTCTCTGGTTGCTCAGCTTGTGCTAGTATCCCAGTTTCCTAAGAGTCAATAGTGTGTGCTAGTATCTCAGAGATCTTACTATCCTTAACCTTATCCTCTGCAGTCTCTTTGTCCACAACAATTTTTATACCCTGTGTATCCACATTCATGGTAAAAAGTATTTCTGACTCCGGATTAGTATCATCATGAGTTACCTCATTAGTTGCCTTATTTGGTTGATTTTTGATGTGTATTGGTGATGCTGAAGTTAATGGAGGGGTGCCCTGAGCTGGTGGAGGGATGTTATCTGTTACTTTTATAGCAGGTACACCACCTACTTTACCTTTTCCCTTATCTTTCTAATATACCTTGAATGTCTTGTCCACTTTCGGTCTGTTTCTTTCCTCTTGCTTTTCCTTCTCAACAAAAAATGTGTCCCATTTATCTACAGTCTCATATGCAATTTCCTTAACCCTTCCATCCATCAGGCTTACTTGTCAGTGCCGACTGACAAATATGAACCTGTTAGCTTCAGATATAAGCTCATGTATCTCTTCCTTAGAGTTTACCGAATGTATCGCCAAAAGTGCTTCAACTTTCAATTTCTTATCCAGTTCCATCACAGATAGCCTTTTAGCTTCCAATCTCATGTATAAATCATTAGGTAAGTCATCAATTACTTCTATCAAAACTTTCTTGTAAATATCCAAATGTAGAATAATGGTTTCTTCAATATTTTGTTTGTCAGAATCCTTAAAAGAATTATACCATTTATTTACATTTACCAGATTCCCTTCTTATGTTATCTCATTCAGTAGATCATCCAGTGTGGGGGTAACCGATGTCTGTTTCTTCTTTGGTGTAAGTTTCTTCTACGGTTCCGTAGCTACATACTACTTTTTCCTTAGTGTCCTTGTCTTCTTGGGTGAAGGAGAGGGTACTGGTGAGGTTTTTCTCTTCCTCCTCTCAACTCCCTTAAACTCAGCAGCCTTGCCATTGTCAGTATTAGAAGATGTCACAACTGGTGAAACATGTGCTTCCGGTTTCAGTCCTTCAAGCTCACTAGTTGATATACCACTGATAATCATGACATTCTCCTTGATTTCACTGACCTTTTTAGAGGCATCTCTGATAAAAATTTCTCTTCTTTTTCTCCTCTTCTGCATAGATACATTACTTTCAATGGTTTCATCACTACCAAATAATTTCTCAGATGGTTCCATAGGTGCATCAAGTAATGTTTTTGCATATGTCTCCAGAATAGGTAGATCTACCTCATAACCCATCTCAGTTACCCAAATAGTTCTAGGGCTTACTGCTTCCATCCAAGTCTCATCTCACTTAATGACAAAACAAATTTGTTTGTCATACTTATCAACTATGCTCTACGGTAACCTTTCTCTTTCTCTCATCTAGTTTGAAATGTTTTGAAGTAATCTGCAATGTTTTTATTACAGCCAGTGCCCATACCAGTGAAAGCTTCCTAATTCTGTTTGCCTACCAAGATGCCATAACCAAAATCTGTGTCCTATGCTGGGTATCTCTTTGGTAAAGTATAGCATTAAGCATACTAGTAGGTTTCCAAAATGGAAAGTACCTTTCTTATCTCCCTTAATCTTCTTCAAATTGTCAATCAGTTCATCTTTAAGCCATTCACAAACATCAATCTTAGAATTATTGTTCACCATCTCATATGCACTGTGAATACAAAGGATAGAAACAAAATTCAGTCTATTTGCATGTGTTGCTTTATATCCAAGTATCATACTCACATATCTCACATTTATATCCTTAACATCATTGACTCTAAGTGATTAGCTATCAAAAGTGGCTCTGGTTAAGCTTGTCACCCTTTTGTTAGGGTTTTTCTTGGTTTTATCAGGTCTGCTACCGGTTGAAGGTAAACTAGTTATTGCCTTAATTGCTTCCTTGGTTATCTTGCAAACTGATTCTAACCATATGAACTCTCCATGGACTCTTCTTAGTACAAGTAGTACAACTTCCTTTGGAAATTCGGGAACACTCAGTATTTCTAAAAAACCTAAGTCTTCCACAATCTTATGTCTAGGTTTAATTGTACCTTGTTCATTAGTAATAACCTCATTAAACATTTTCCTCAAATCCTTAGTGCCTAGGTCTTCTATGTTACAATGTATGTAGATTCTTGGGTCTTCAATAAATGCTACACCCTTCGGAATTTTTGAAAAAGCTTCGACAGAATCATCATGCTTTGCAATCTTGGGGATAATCTTAAACACGGGTCTAGGGAATTGGATGCTTTCAACAATGGTAGGGTTTGCAATAAACTCAGGAACAAAAGATGAAGTTGCCATTTTGATAAATACCTCTTAACTAAAATTCTTTGAATGCCTGAAAGTCACTTCGTAGATTCGCCTTAGAATGCCCTTGCTCAGTGAGTCAAAAAATAGGGATTTTTGGTGCTTTATAGCCAAAAAGTTCTTTAAAACCGCATTAAATGCTCGTCGGTTAAGTGAAAATTTAACACATCTACTGGTAAAGAAGAAATGTATCTTCTCACCATCAATCGAGGGTAGAATACATGATTTTCAATTTGCTACAATACCCCCTAAGGATTATTCCTTGGTTAGATGAAGAATATCCTACCGGTGGAGGATTACTCTGTTTTGCTAGTGCAAAGACAGTTTCATCAATTCTCTGATCACTCTTCTTAATCCATTGTTTTGAAAATTCTTGCTTTACTTCATCTACCTTTTCTTTTCCCTTCACACTAGATCCTTTATTGTTTGCGGTGAAGTCTTGCTTCTACAAAATTTTGCAATATGTCCAATCTTGTTACATGCATAACAAGTTACATTATTCCTATGAATAGCCTTTCCATATCCTTGACTGGTTTGTGATCTGCATTGATTAGATAAATTCCCAAATCTACCACAAACATAGCATTTCACATTCATTCTGCAATTTTCTGAATTATGACCAACTTTGTTGCATTTGGAACATTGACCGGTGGGTAAGTTTGTATTCTAATTATTTCTAAATCTACATTGATTTTCTCTATGACCATATTTGTTTTAATTGAAACATTTCCCATTAAATTTATAAGCATTAGGTTGTCTTATCGGTTTGTTCTGATCTTGATTATTTGCAGTACCAGAACTTTCTCCTATTTCAAATCCAAGTCCAATTGTATCTCCATCAGGTTTCTATCTTTTCAGCATGTCATCAAGTCTTTTTGAACTTTTCTTGAATTTGTCTTTGTGTTCATTTGTAGTGATCAACTCATTTTCCATAATGCCAACTTGTCTTTCAAGCTCCTCCTTATCATGTTGCATGTGAATCAGATATGTCTTTAGCATGTCATTTTCATGACAAAGTCTTAGATTTTCATTTCCTACATCATTAAGTCTCCTAGTCAAGTCTTCTTCATTCTTATTTTTGTCTTCAACATCCTTACATAACCTCATAGTCATATCTTGCATTTCATTCCTCATATTACTGTTTTCTTGTCTCAACTTATTTACAATGTCTCTAAGAGTTTCCTTTTCATTATCATCATTCTGCATTTTCTCATGAAGTTCTTTTCTCTTATTTTGTACTATAACTAGGTTCTCCTAAAGTCCTTTAATGAATTCCTTAGTAGTCCTCAGATCATCTTCAAGTTTGATATTCTTCAATTTTTCTGCATCAAAATCTTTAAGAGCTCCTTCCAACTGTTTTCTTAAATTCTCCATCGGTACCGGTTTTAGAATCTTCCTCAAGCTACTAGGCTTTTGCAAATAGAGGACCAGGCTCTATACCAAGTGTTAGATTCAATGACATTACCAAAGACACTGAGAGAGGGCGTGAACCAATGTCTAACTGGTGAATTGAACATTTAAACTTATTTATAACTTTTCCACCAAAAACAATGTACCGGTAAACAATAATTAATGCAGTAAACAGAAATAATAGAGACAACATAGAAACACACCATAACACAAGATATTTAATGAGGAAACCTGGTGTGGGAAAAACCTCGGTGGGATTTGTGACCCACAATATTTACTCACTGGCCAATGAATAAATACTACTTACAATAGGGGCCTGCACATGTAGGGAGGCCAACATCCTAGAGCTCACTATTCAGAAGAGTCTCACTGACTACAAAATGGATTATTAAATCCAATACAATGTAATGTTCAAAACAACATCTCTAATGCCTATTTCAATACGGGTTTAAGCTCAGTCATTAACCAAAAACCTTCGTTGTTCATTATATCACCTTATACAATAATCTTATTCATCCAACCATATCTCCTACATCTACTTATTCAAAATGACTTATAAGATCTCATACATATATGAGTCTTTTATAGTATACCAATTCGGCTTACAAAAGATAATTATATTACAATAAACAAAATTTCATCCCATGTCGGCTTCAGTGTCAGTATGCTTTGTTGCTGATGTAATCTAAATGCCGGTGTAAGCACTTGCCGGTGCATGAAGTAACCTATTTCCTGTTGGTTTCCAGTTGGTTGCCATCAATGACAACATCAACTATTCTCATATGAGTGTAGAATGCCAACACGTATTGTTGGAACATCATTCCTTTTGTCTTAAAGAATGCTAGGGCAACTTATCAAAGAGCGATGACGACAATCTTTGATGATATGATGCATACCTTCATGGAGGACTATGTGGATGATTTACTGGCTAAGTCATTCACCCAGACATAACATCTAGGCATATTAGATAAAATATTTCAAAGATTGGAGCAATTCCAAGTCAGACTAAACCCTAAGAAGTGTGTCTTCGAGGTCATATCATGTAAACTATTAGGCTACATTGTGTCTGCAAAGGGCATTAAAGTAGATCGAGTGAAGGTACAGGCCATCATGGAGATGCCACCTCCTAGGAACATTAGTCAACTTAGATCTCTACAAGCACGGTTACAGACTATTAGGCGATTCATATCCCAACTAGAAGATAAAAGTCTACCATTCAATCATCTACTAAATAAGAACATACCTTTCCAATGGGAAGCCAAGTGTGTGGAATTATTCTCTCAACTCAAGCAATATCTAATGAATCCACCTATTTTGGTACCACAAAAAGCAAAAAAGCTGCTCATTCTCTACATATCAACAATGAAAGTATTATTGGGGGCACTGCTAGCACAAGAAGATCAAGAAGGCAAGGAATGAGCTATATATTACATTAGCAGAACATTAAATGGATATGAGCTAAATTACACATTCATTGAGAAGGCTTGTTTAGATGTGGTATTCACCTCTCAAAAGTTTCACCGCTACATGCTAGCTCACACAATCAAGCTAGTAGAAAAAATTGATCCTCTCAAGTATTTACTCAACAAAGCAGCTCTTACAGGTCGACTAGCTAAATGGGTCATGATTCTTAGTGATTTTAATATCCAATACATAGAGCATCGAGCTATCAAAGGACAGGTAATTGTGGATCAACTAGCTGAAGCACCACTACCAGATAAACAACAAATGCAGGTGGAATTTCCAGATATGGATGTCCTCATTGTCACACCCAAGCAATGGACCCTGTACTTTGATGGATCCTATACCCAACATGGATCGGGTGTCGGCATCTTGTTCATCACTCCCGAAGGACACACAATTCCAAGATCTTATAGACTCATGTTTTCATGCACCAACAACATTGTTGAATATGAAGAACTGGTAACAGGAATCAAAATGGCTATGAAATGGAAAATCACGGAATTGAAAGTTTATGGAGATTCCCAACTAGTTATAAATCAGATCAACAATGAATATCAGACAAAGGATGATAAGCTGCTACCATACAAAAGAATTGTAGATGATTTCAAATAGTAATTTGTACACATCATCTTTGAACAAATACCAAGGTTGGACAACAAAGTGGCTGATGCAATGGCCACTATCGCTTCACTACTACAAATTCCATAGCAACAGAGTCATTATGAGTTATTGGTAGAGAAACTATTTTCCCCAGCCTATGACAATTTTGCATCCCACGTCATCTATGCCTTAACCGATTCAGACTCCCCTCTATACAAGACAATCTATGAATATATTGACCAATACCCTACCACTTGACCTATCTCGCAACCAAAATCTTTATCTAACAAGCCGCCCATTATACCTTAACTACTGACAAACTTTACCGTCGAGGTCTAGATGGTACTCTTCTTCGTTGCCTTGATCGTAATGAATTTGACTCTGCCTTAAATGAGCTTCATGAGGGTATCTGTGGCACGCATTCAAGTGGTCTTAGTCTCTCTAAAACACTTCTCAAAATGGGCTATTACTAGTCAACAATGGCGAAAGACTCTTATCAATTTGCAAAGAAATGTCCTAAGTGCCAAATTCATGGCAATCTTATCCATGCACTAGCCCAGGAGCTGCAATCGTTTACAACATCTTGGCCTTTCTGTCAGTGGGGACTTGATTTAGTAGGGAAAATCCATCCTTCCTCTTCAAATGGACACAAGTTCATTATCACGGCAATAGAGTATTTTACAAAATGGATTGAAGCAGTCCCAATGACCACAGTAACTAGAAAATAGATTGCCTCATTTATTCTCAAAGTATCTAATTTGGAGATACGACATTCCAAGTTCTATCATCACAGACAATGGGCATCCCTTCAAAAATCAATATGTGTGAGAGCTATGCGAAAAATTCAAAATCCAACATCTCTTCTCCACACCTTACTACCATAGGGGAATGGTCAAGTAGAAGCATCAAATAAAGCAATCTTAAAAATTCTCAAGAAAATAGTAAATGATGCAGGTAGGGATTGGCATGTACAACTCAATCCGACACTCTAGGCATACAAGACTAGCATTTGGACACCTACAAGGGTTAAACCATATTCATTGGTGTATGGATCATAAGCACTTCTACCTCTTGAGGTAGAAATTCTGTCTCTCAAAGTATCTTTCAAAGGCCTCATGCCAAATGAGGAATATCAAGTAAACAAATTGCGTGAACTAGAGCTTCTAGATGAAAAACGACAACATGACTATGATCATCTCAAAGCATACTAGCAGCGCATGTGTAGAAGTGACAACCACAGAGTCATCCCTAGGGTTTTTTAAGTTGGTGATCTTGTATTCAAGGAAAATCCCAGAAATCAACAGGATCGAGAAAAGAAGGGGAAGTTTGAACCTAACTGGTTGGGTCCCTATGTCATCATATCAACCTACAGATCAGGTGCCTATTAGATAAAAACCTCAGAAGGGGATATGCTCAAAGAACCAACCAACAACATCCATCTGAATAAATTCTACACTTGAGTCGTCTGATGCACGAAAAAAGTGAAAAATACAAAAAAAATAAAAAACAAAACAAAAAAGTGCAATAAAACCAAATAGTGAAAACCTGGCAACAGATGCTATTTGTGAGAGACCGACTCCTCTATCTATCAATACTCATATCTCTTCCATCCATCCAAGTCTCAGCTAATAGCCATCGTCCAAACATTTAATCATACAACATTATCTTAGACATAATTAGCGTAATCACTGACCTTGATTATCTGAGAAACAGTTTTCCACCTCATATCCACCATGGCTTGGTGATCACTGTGTATATCCGCATCGATAGATATCTATAGATATGGGCAACATTCCTCTCACTTTAACCATTCCAACAAAAAACAACAAGGACCACAACATGCTAAGGAAACCATGTCAACAACTACTCATCAGGCTAGAAATCAAGACCATTATCTAACTACAACTTTAACAAACACATGATGGATGATTTTCAGAGATATAATTTTTTCACATCTAGCATGAAGTTTTTACCATTTTGTATCTTAAAATTTTTGAATCATTGGATCTCCTGAGATTCTTGAGGATGCATCAAGCTAGAGAAAGCAATGAGGAAATCTGATATTTTTTGGTTTTATGTCTGTGAGGCGATCATTCGTACTGTGCAAATATTTTCTCAAGACATGATTGGAAACATATCATTGAAGAAATTTTTCCACTTTGCGCATATAAATGGTTAACTCTTGTCTGTTTAACACAAGCAACACTCAGGTCGTCTTGGTTCAATTATACCTCGACACTTGTGTCATCTTGCAATATCAAAATCTATGTAAGTCTTACTTAGGTCATTATGGTTCAATTATACCATAATTCTTGTATTAACTTCCAACATATCAAAAGCTCAATGATGACAAACAAAATAGAGCACAAACAGATGGCTACATAGGAATGACAACGACAAAATCAAATCATACATTTAGTTGCATATCATATCATTTTTAACCTTGCATTTAGTTACATATCATTTTAATTTTGCATTTAGTTGCATGTCATTTTAAATCTTGCACTTAGGTGCATATCATTTTAAATTTTGCATTTAGTTGCATATCATCTTAATCTTGCATTTAGTTGCATATCATTTTAAACTTGCATTTTGTTGCATATCATTTTAAATCTTTCATTTAGTTGCATATCATTTTAAACTTGCATTTCATTGCATATTATTTTAAATCTTGCATTTAGTTGCATATCATTTTAAATCTTGCATTTATTGGCACATCTCACATCATCATCATTATCATACATCTCATTTTCAAAATATATCTCATAAATCAAAGTAATCAAAGCAATACATCATCACATTTTTGCTTATCGAAATCATGAATCATACATTCACATCATTATCAAAATCAAGAGCATTATTATCTAAGCATCAAATCATCCTCAGAGAATATCAAATTGAAACATAATTCATATCATTCATCATTCATCATTGTATTCATCAAATGCATATCTATCGTATCATCATGGAATCTTTCTTCACTTTCATATCTTCATTATTCTTCCAAACTATCTTCTATCATGTCTTATACAGGATATATCATTCCTGAAACCAGACATTTTGATCAGCTCTTATATAGGATATATCATTCCTAAAACCAAGCGCTCAATCATCCATGTCTTATATAGGCGGTATCATTCTTGAAACCAGACACTTCGATCATCCATGTCTTATACAGGCGATATCACTCCTGAAACTGGACGCTTTGGTCATCCATGTCTTATACAAGAGGTGTCATTCCTGAAACCAGACTTGATCTCAATCTTATCAATTCCAATAAATCTTATCAATCTAATCCATATAATCGATCATATCATCATCCCCATACATGAGCATATCATATCGACAACATGTTAGAAACATATGCATTCATCAAATTCAACCATCATCTACATCATCATCTGCAAAAGTCATATAGATTAAAAGCATATCATATAGCTCATCAAAATCAAAATCTTTGCATCCATATCATATCATCATGCACATGTGTGACCACATGTTGATCCAAAGGAAATCAAGTCAGAAGCGATCTTCAGTCAAAACAAATAAATGTCCAAAGTCCCTAGATATCATATCAAAAATCAGTCCAGTCCCATAGCAAAACCAATCAAATCAAAGATCCATATCGAAATCAAATCAAAGGCCCATATTGAAACTAATATCAAGATGCACATCGAGAAATCAAGCAACATCAAGATCCATATCACAAGCATCAAATCAGGACCCATACCGAATCAGGACCCATATCGAATTGGGACCCATATACAATTAGGACCCATATCAACACTTGAACGATATCGACAATCATGATTCATATCAATGCGACCTTGGTGGACGTGTGAGACATGTATGCGCTATTCCCACATTAGCCTTCATTATTTCTATCAACATCATTATAGGAAGATGAATCAATCAAAATACATTCAACGCAGTCAATATTCTCATATTGCAATCAATCTCAAAAACGCTCATCGACAAATTTTTCAAAATCTTTGATTCATCTCCTGAGGGGGCATCATCAATATCATTCATCAAATCTGGGGCATCATATCGACATTTTGACACAAGCATCATATCTAGCAAGATTTGATTTGAATCAACATGTGCACACACATCATTTCAAAGAGGGGCAAAATGTAGACGTATAAATCTGACCACTTTCCTAAGTGAATATTTCATATTTATTTTAACCCCATTCCCCTATTTAATTAAATTATTCACATTCATCTATTTGATTAAATAAGTTACTCAATTTATTTAATTAAGTTCACCTAAGCCTTTTCTAACCTTTAATTAAATAAATCACTTTATTTAATTAATTTCCCTTTCCCCCTTTTTAGTTAAATTTACATTTAATTAAATTAATACATGCAAGCAAATAAATCTAATTTATTTATTTAAATCCTCCACTTGTATTTATGCAAGTTGCATCTATTTTTGATTGAAATAAAGTAATTTATTTTAATTAAAATTCCTCTCCATCCACCTGCAAAATCCTACATCTCCCACTTGCCTCCTAAAACCACTTCTAGATTCTTCTAATCATTTCTAATTTAGCCTAATCCATCTCCTAAATATTGTCACATCCCTAAGCAAAGGGAAGTCACTTCTCAAACCCTCAAAGTCTTTGAAAACCATTAAAGGCTTTATGTCCTCAACAAGTTAACCCTCAAAGTCTTCCAAACCATTAAAGGCTCCTACATAACCATTAATGGTTAACTCAGCCCTCTTGCATGATTATAGACTTTCTCTCTAGCTCAACCATCATCTAACCCAATGGTCTCATCAAGAACTCATGGCTTTACCCTTGGTTATCCCTTTAACCCTTGCACAAGATTTTACGCCTTGGATAAAAGCTTTATCCAATGGATGACTCTAGCCTAGCCTTAACGTTACCTCCTAAGGTAACCTTCATGTATTCTCAAGCATTTAATGCTTCTTACATCTCCTCTCAAGAAACCTCTTGTTGACAATTGTCACCATTTAATTGGTAAGAATTGTGAACATGGATTGATTAACTTTCAATCCTAGCCCTTGTTAAGATTGCTCAATCTTGACCATACAATGCCCTATTTTTCCCATAAATAGAGCTCTCATTCTCTCATTTCCATATCCAAGTTTCATGCATCTAATCTATAGTCATTTTACTAAGCATTTATCCTCTCTTTGATAAAATCATCTTAATAGCATTTTAGAAGTAATTTTAAATATCATAGCATATCCATGTTAGACTAGTATATCATGCTAGGATAAGTTTACTAATATTTATCTTATCATCATCTTTTATGCTAGTTTAAATCATCATAGATTCAATATCATACATCTCTAGGAATGCATTCATACTAAATTAATCAAACATCACTTAGTCTTGGAGTTGTCATTCCTAAGTCACCTTGCTCAGTAATTTGAGAGCAAATACATTGACTTGAGGGATCTTGTGAGATAGAGAACAATGGGACATCCCTTGGGAAGTTGAGATATTCAATATAGCTCCATAACTTTCACCAAGAGTCCCATTGGTGTGTGGACACTTTGGAATCGAACTTTTATGTTTTTGTGCCCCACATTTCTCACACACACAGATCTAATCAAGTATCTCTCATGTCTCACAGGACAAGTGATGCAAAGCATCATGAAAAACCAACCAAGAACCCCAAATAAAACATGGAATTCAATCTTCAACACAATATATTCAATATTAGAGGCATAAAAAATATTAAAATTTCTCATATTGTCATATTACTTTCATCCAAATCCATTTCAAGTTCATCCAACACTCTTTATCAAGGTACTAAAACATCAAGCTCATATACCATATTGATTTCAAGGTAATATATCGCATCTCAATAGTCATACTTCCATGCATGCTATAGGAGTTCATTAATTTTCTCTCAAACATATCCAATCATCTATACCTTTGCAAACCATTAAACATCATTGTTCATTGAAAGAATCCAATTCACTATCATCAAGGTGATTGTCATTCACATGACAGATTTCTATACCTACACTTAGTCATTAATAACTTCCAAACCCGAAATTATTTTGCCAATCTCTCCAATGGATTTTTAGAAAACTTTATTAAGAACAAAATATCCAAAATTCATAAAGATCCAATGGTGAAATTAAACATTATCATCTCTGCACTGAGACCAAATTTGACTGTCATAAATATGGAAAATGTATGCTTGCTGCCTGCTACGGCATCATACTTCACAAAAAATACTTAACCAAACGAAAAAAAGACCATAATCAAATCAAATCCCTCTGGGTCTACTTTCAGAATATGCAAGCCATTAATTTTTTCAATGGTAAAATCACAAGATAAGTACAAACCCTTTCTAGCAACTCCATTTAAGATAGTTTAAAACCAGTTTTCACCAAAATCTTCATAACTTCTACAAATATAAACAAAAAAGCCTTAGCCCAAAGGGAAAAGAAAGAGGATTCATACATATTTTCAATAAATCTATTTAGAGGTCATAATCATCCCATATGAGTTCATACCATACGCTGCAACATGACTGTTCTCAGGAAATATCAAATCTGCAATTAACAACGTTCACCAAAAAATTCCATATCTTCTTCATTTCTAAACATAATCACTCTAAACCAAAAGGGAAAGAAAGGTAATTCCCATATATAACTATCCCTTATACATATACAAAGGTTTCCAGGCCATACATAGTTGTACAAGGCCTGGAACCAACACAAAAATGGGAAAGCCAATCAAAATAACAATCGTAGAATACACCAAAATGTATCCAAAATGTTCTCCTTTCTTTGCTTTCTTTTTTTTCTCATTTTGAATGACCATAAAATGTCTTTTTATAGACTCTCAATCAGTTTTGACCTTACAACTACCTCTCATAACCAACTTTTAACCCCTTTTGCAACTTTTGTTGCATTTTTGCAATCTGGTTTGACAATATTTTGTTGTCAAGTTGACAACTTTTATACTTTTGCACAAATGACTTCATGGTTTTATAAAAACATTAAATATATGTCCAAATGACCTATTTAATGCCTTTTACATACTTTCTATCCTACTCATGGGCTTTTATATGATTTTGACCTTTTAACCAATCTAGGCCTCTAGTGGACAACTTTTGCAAATTGGCTTTATAACCTTACATATGTTGGTTCAATGACCTTAGTAACATTATAACAATATCAAAAATGAATTGATTGTATTCCAATCTTCCTTTATTGCAAATGGACCTCCTGGTAATGCTCTTGTGCCTAGGTGCTCCTGCACCATACTACCGGCCTTCAAAAGTCTCCAAGTCTCTTGGAAATGAGGAATATGACCTGCAAGAAAAATTACACCAAAAATGTTCATTAGTTTTTTTATGTCAACATTGCCTCTTTGTTTCTTTTTGTCTCTTTGGATTCTCTTGATGCCTTTGCTGCTTCTTTTGTCTTCTACTTCAATCAAAACCCCATCAATGGAGTTCATGTTGGTTGCTCCTCAAGATGTTTCTCCCAACATAAGTCCACCCTCAATGCTGCACCAAACTCACCAACTACTTTGCCTCACCTAGGAGTCCTTTCCTTGCCTCTCTCCCCAGGTCTTTTGGCAACCCACTGGACCTCCTTCTCGGGCCCCTTGGACCATCTCTTATGGCCCCATGACATACCTTCATGTTTGTCTACTTGCAGCTAGTGGCTATACATCTACAACCACAACCATTAGCAAACCAAAATACCAATCACTTGCTCAGCCTAGACCTTTTGCTAAGCTCTGATACCAATTTGATGTAGAGCATCATGAAAAACCAACCAAGAACCCCAAATAAAACATGGAGTTCAATCTTCAACACAATATCTTCAATATCAAAGGCATAAACATATTAAAATTTCTCATATTGTCATATTACTTTCATCCAAATCCAATTCAAGTTCATCCAACACTCTTTATGAAGGTACTAAAACATCAATCTCATATACCATATTGATTTCAAGGTAATATATCACATATCAATAGTCATACTTCTATGCATGCTACAGGAGTTCATTAATGTTGTCTCAAACATATCCAATCATCTATACCTTTGCAAACCATTAAACATCATTGTTCATTGAAAGAATCCAATTCTCTATCATCAAGGTGATTGTCATTCACATGACAGTTTTCTATACCTACACTCGGTCATTATTAACTTACAAACCCAAAATGATTTGGCCAATGGCTCCAGTGAAGTTTTAGAAAACTTTATTAAGAACAACATATCCAACATTCATAATATCCAACGGTGAAATAAAATGTTATCATCTCTGCACTGAGACCAAGTCTGACTGTCATAAATCTGGAAAATGTATGCTTGTTGCTTGCTAGGGCATCATATTTCACAACAAATACTTAACCAAAAAAAAACAAGACCATACTCAAATCAAATTCCTCTAAGTCTACTTTCAGAATATGCAAGCCATTAATTTTTTCAATGGTGAAATCACAAGATAAGTACAAACCCTTTCTAGCGACTCCATTTAAGACAGTTTAAAATCAGTTTTCACCAAAATATTCATAACTTCCACAAATATAAACAAAAAAGCCTCAGACCAAAGGGAAAAAAAAGAGGATTCACATATATTTAAAATAAATCTATTTAGAGGTCATAATCATCCCATATGAGTTCATACCATACACTGCAACATGACTGTTCTCAGGAAATATCAAATCTGCAATTAACAACTTTCACCAAAAATTCCATATCTTCTTCATTTCCAAACATAATCACTCCAAACCAAAAGGAAAAGAAAGGTAATTCACATATCTAACTATCCATTATACATATACAAAGGTTTCTAGGCCATACATAGTCATACAAGGCCTGGAACCAACACAAAAATGACTTTTATACTTTTGCACAAAATCACTTGATGGTTTTATAAAAACATTCAATATATGTCCAAATGACCTATTTAATTCCGTTTACATACTTGCTAGCATTCTCATGGCCTTTTATATGATTTTGACCTTTTGACCAATCTAGGCCTCTAGTGGACAACTTTTGCAAATTGGATTTATAACCTTACATATGTTGGTTCAATGACCTTAGTAACATTATAACATTATCAAAAATGACTTGATTGTCTTCCAATCTTCCTTTATTGCAAATGGACCTCCTGGTAATTCTTTTGTGCCTAGGTGCTCCTGCACCAACAAGGGGGATCAGAACATCCATACAAAATCAACAAAAGACATACTCATTAAATTCATTCACAAACTTATAAAAGTGAAATAACTAAAGAAGCAACAGATGCTACATAAATAAATATATCTCAACACAAATTTTCTATTCACACTCAAACACAAAGACAAAATTTGGCTAACAATTCATATGGGAAAAATGGAAAATGAACCATTTTCGTCCCGCAAATTCAGAGAAACCAGTGTTTAAACAAGAAAATAAAACTATTTTCACAACTAACAACTGAAAAGAGACATCCTAGCATAGAGAATTTCTAAGCAGTTTTGATAACTGCTTTCTTCTTCCAATCCACATAAGAAATGACAAAGTGTTGAATGATTGTGCTATGCGATAGCCGCACATGTGTCATTCTGTGCTTTGATACTTCCTTCTCACGGTGTATTTGCGCTACTTTATCTGAATGCTCACCTAGGTTCTCAATGCATAAGAAAAGAAGTGATTCTAATTTAGACATGAGGCTCAAGTCATTTGAAATCAATCCCTTCACTTCTTTGATGTGGTTGATTTTCTCTTCTAACAACCCTATTATGACCTCAACTGTTTCTAGAGTTTCTCCATCATCTTTTAAACACTTAAAACCAATGCAATGAAGCTCATTGTGCATGGAAGATATCAATTCTACAAGTTGATTCAACAATTTGGCAGACTCTTCATATGCCTGTCTCACCAGCGCATTTCTCCATTCTACATTTTGTTGGCACATGTAAAAAACATTCTCATCTAGGGTAGGAAATGGCTTCTCTGACATGAACTTTATTACACCATATTTTTGCACTTCTCTCATTTGAGCTATCCTTTTCACCCCCTCAACTTCTTCATTCTTCCATTTGAAAATTTCATTCTCCAATTCCTTTGTTACCGTGTTTGTATCATTGTGGACCTTACTCAGATCCACAAAGTATTTCCCTCATGCTTTCTGAATTTTGCCTAGCCAATCCATAACAATGTCTGTCATTAATCTACATTTTTAATTTGTACGAGTTCCTACCCCTAAGTTCACTTTTTCCACTATGAATTCTTTACTTGTCCGATTAGCCATAGTTTCATCAGTTTCTGGGTGGGCAATCTTTGCAGTCCAATTATCTGTATCTTCATCAAAACTAATTTTTTATACAGTCTTTAACCTTTTGGCTTTGGAAACTATTCCCATACATTTACTGACCATATCCTCGATGTGGATAGATACTGGAAGAATGTTCCTTTTCTTACTAGCTAATGTGTTCTCCAACCATGTTGGCCCTAGGGTTGCGATAGATTTGATTGAACCAATTTCTGCCTCCTTCTGATCTCTCACTACTAAGGTAGTGTCTATATTTAGGGCTTCACCTACTTGTTGGCTGTCACCCTCATCATCTAAATCCTGTACTCCCACATTTGGATTTGAAAAAGAGATGTGCATCTCGGGAACGGTTTCAAGGTCAATTACTATATCAGTAGGGGAAGATTTTCTACTGCTCTTAGTTCTAGAACAAGTGATTCTACGTGTTGGTAAATCTTATTTACTCTGTACCCTTTCTATTACCCACTCACCCTTCTCCTTTTTCTTGGAATAACCTGCACAAGATGGAACAAGGGGATTAGAAACTAGTGATTTAGTGGGAGAGGTTGAACTTTTTCTTGATCTTATGGTCAGTCTCTGTTCTCTAAGCGACTTTTATGTCCTTCAGATAACTGAGAATGTCCTCGTTTGAATATGTTCTTCTTCACTCTTTCTCCAATCTATTTATGAAATTACCCCTTTTTTCCTATCATCAACAAACTGGGAATCAAGAAAATCACTTTCATCATCAACAATATTTATAGTATTCATCTTCAAACCATAATTCCTAATCTATTGTACTAAAATCCTTAAGTGAGCTCTTCTTCAAACCTCATATTCATCCATGCAATCTGCTCGAAAATCTTCTCGGTTCAGTATATGTTGAAAATCCCTCCTAAGTCTCAGGGGAGCGGCTGCAAACCCCTTAGCATCAAAATCAATTCTAGAGGTATACAACTGAAAGTTGAGGTTCTTAAACTCCAACTCTAAATTTAGGGCATCTGAGACACTATTACAGGTGTAATTAGTCAACTCAATGGGGAAATAAACTCTTGTCCAATGCTTCACCTTGCATTTCTTGTCTATATGAACAAGTTGCTTGCACACTTCAATTAAAACTTTCCTGTCAAAGAGATATCTTGGCAACTTATATGATTCACCTTCACAACCGCCAACCCTCAAATAAGTGAACCTAGAGAACTAAATATAGAAGCTCCCATATGTGCTTACAAACTGCATGGCTTCCTCGGTCAATCTTTTATGGAAATCTCCTTTCAACTCAAACACTAGTCTCCCAAGGAAAACATCATGGACCCTGTGATAATTCTCAGTGGCTCTTTCCTATTGCGAATGTGGGTGATAATCATATATCCTCATGTCATTTCACCAATTTTAATGATATAATCCAACCCATTGGCGAGTGCAAGCTAAACAGTATATAAGGTAAGATGACATATACAAATTTTTGTTACCAAAACAACTTAAACCCTCATGCATCCTTTCAACAATTAACTCCACCCAATCTATGTATCTCCCATCATCTAAAACAACCCAAACAAAGAAGTACATCCAATCTTCCTAAAAGAAGGCCATCTAATTCCCTCTAATCCTATGAAGCAAAATGACAATATCTCATACCTCTATCAAATGTTCTATGGTTAATGGTCTAGGTAAGTAAGAGCGACCCTTTTGAAGCTTCAATAACCAGTTTCGGGAAATAACACTTCGATATATTGTCTTCTTTTAGGAAAACAACCCCTGTGACTTAGATACTGTCTTGTCTTCATACCGTTCTTTCTCAGGAATCTTCATGACTGCAGCAATGGTTTTCTGATTCACTTTCAAAAAAACTTCACTATTTGCAGTTTGGATGCTCCTCTAAATAGGGTCATAGTTGTTCATACTTTCTTGGACTAATTCTGGATAGAGAACAACTGGTGGAAAAGTTGCCACTTCTATTAACCCGCTATCAATTATTTTCTGTATGAGATGGGAATTTGCAGAATCCCATACTCTCTCATGAAATTCCTTTAACTCTACTGATGGGAAGAAAGTATCACTTAAATTTGGTTGTGAACAAACTAGCCCCGTGTTTTGGTCAATTTTGGCCAAGGTTGGTCTCATCTTGGGTTTCTATACAAGACTCAGAGGCAAACAAGAAACTTTGCAAGAAAACAAATTAAAAGATCTCCTGAATACATGGAATGATGAGGATGAGTGAAAAAGAACAAAGCTCACCTTGAAAGAGGATTCTAGATTGCAAAAATAGAGGTCAAGTCACCATGCATAGCATCCAACACTTGCTTAATTGGGAAATGGGCAACTATGAGAAATAATTCTAAAAACAAATTAAAAAAATCAAGTAAGGGCGAGATAATTTCTTACACGATTCATTCAGGATTAACTGACTACTTATCCATGTCTTCTTACTCTGAAAAGACCCTTTCCTGACATCTCATTATTATTCGGCTTATTCCTTTCTCTTCATGATTACCATGCAATATAGTACACCTCACGACTTATTATCTCGGGTTCTTTTTAAATTTGGAATATTCTTTTCTTCGAAACACCCACCAACATGATGCTTTCCTTTTTTGCTTGAAGTTGCATTCATCCAACATTGAACCTTGAACTATGAACCCCTTCAATAGTGGTTCAGAGGTTCAAGTTCAACAAAACCAAAATGTTCTACTGACAGACCAACATAAGAATATACAATGGACCTTGCTAAAGACAAAACTTCAGACCGAATTCCACTCTTACACATATTGAACCTTGAACCTTGAACTTTCAACAATGGTGGTTCAAAGGTTCAAGTTTAAAGATGCACCCGACAAAACTTTACTAAAGACATGACCACAGAGTGTCACTACCACTTGAAGCTGAACTTTTTACCTTGGACGAGTTCAACAGAAAGGTTCAAGTTCAAAGAATTTATGACCCGACATATAACTAAACTTTACACAAGGTTCCACTTTGAAGAAAACTGCCAAGAATTGTTCAACTTGACAATTGAGAATTAAGGGAGGGTAACATCGGCTTTGGCTGGGGACCAGGATTACAAAGGACTAGGAAGGGACTTAGAATCTCTGGTTTCACACTAAAAGAAAGATAAGGATCCAAAACAAACTAAACAAAAAAAAAAAAACCGACACCAAAACAGACAACTACTCTACAAAGATAAACTAAAAGATGCAGGGGACGCCTGCTTACAATTTGTAAAGCTTGAGATCCTACCCATTGTAAGACAGGGGAAAAGTTGTACCATATAGATAAGAGAGCTTGCAAGTATTTGGTCCTTTGACTTCGTGGATCAGAAATGACCCTTTCCATAATGAATCAAATTTACTGTGTGCTCCTTTGGGCTCCCTCTTTTTATCCCAAAGCAAAACTTGATCTCCCAACATAAATTTCCTCAGTCGAGTCCTGCGATCAAAAATCTTTTTGACCCATTGCTGATTTTCTGTAATGTGATCCACCATCTTTTCCCTTTCTTCTTCAATCTTGGCCAAATACATAACTCTTTTCTCCAATGCATCCTGAAAATACACACCCTCAACTACTATTTGCAGTTTGGAAGCTTCTAACTCTAGAGGAAGTGCAAGTTGAGCACCAAACCCATATACAAGATCAAAAGGTGACATTCCAATTGCTCATTTTGGTGATGTTCTATCTGCCCACAGATCTTCATACAACTTCTTGTGCCAATCTTTTGAATTTTCACTCACCAATGTTTACATGGTGTTAATCAAATTATTGTTACCGAACTCTGCTTGACCATTTCCCTGTGGGTAATAATCTGAAGAATGAGCCAAAGAAATTCCATGATCATAACAAAACAAAGAAATTTCAGCAGAGGAAAAGCTTGAGGCATTATCGGTCACTATTTTTAGAGGTACTCCAAAGCAGACCAGGATATTCTCCTTCAAGAACTTACACACCACCTCTGAGGTGGTCCTTCTGACAAGTGTTGCTTCTACCCATTTAGTGAAATAATTAGTGGCCGTCAGAATATATGTATGTCCACCACTAGAAGAAGGTGACAATGGACCTATGAAATCTAAACCCCATTGTTTGAAAGGTTCTTCTATAACCACCGGTTTGAGAGGTAAAGTGGTGAGCTGCAACTTTCCTGTGAATAACTTGCATTTCTCACAATTGGTAACCCAGGCATATGCATCTTTAAACATTCTAGGGTAGTAATAATAATTTGTTAATATCTTGTAAGCAGTGACAATAGAATAGAAATGACCAACAAAAGCATCATCATGAAATATTTTCAACAAAGCCTCTTGATGTGCTTTGTCCATGCAACAGAGGAAAGTGCCATCCAACCCCTTTTTATATAATACATCATAAAAAATAACATACTTGGCTGATTTTAATGTCAAGTTTTGTTTCTCTCTAGGTGACAAATGTGCAAGACACTCTCCATAGGTCAAATAGAAGGCTACATCAGTAAACCAATAATCTTGCAGGCCTACAAAAAGAACTAGTGGCAACTCATCTTCAACTCTATTTTTACTTTCTACAATCAACTTACATAAGCCTTGGCCTCTTACTAGATTTGTTGGTTTGATATCCAAATTGAACTCTTATATCTTTGAAACCCATGTTGCCCTATTATTCATTCCAATATCTTGTCGCGTTAAGATTCTCTTCACAATAGAATGGGGTACATAAACTATTGCATTGGAATGAAGAATGTAATATCTAAAATATTTCACAAATTTTAGTACTGCAATTGCTTGTTTTTCCATCAATGAATACTTAAATTCATTCTTTTTCAATGGTACGCTCATGAACACTATAGGAACTTCCAGGTCCTCTTCATTTTTTTGCAACAAGATTCCTAACATGGTGTCCTCAGTGGCACAAAAATAAATGATAGTCCTTCTTAGAGTATGGATTAATAAGCGTGGGGGCCTGTGCAATGGCCTCTTTTATTGCTTCAAATGCTTTCTTCCCATCTTCATTCAATTTGAATGCCTGATTTTCACTCAGCACATTCGTTATATACCTAGTGGTCTCTGCAAAATCTGGGACAAACCTTCTCAGAAAAATTCACCTGTCCAAAGAAGGACCTGATTCCATTTCTATTAGATGGTAGACTCGGTTGTTAGATTGCCTTCCCCCTTTTAGGATCCACTTTGACACCCTCTTTGGAAATGATGTGACCAAGCAATTTTCCCTTAATAACCCTAAACACTGACTTCTTCGGATTCAAAGACACTCCATGCTCTCGGTATCTCTGCAATACTTTCTTTAAGTCTCTTAGGTGATGTTTTCTTCTCTTTGAAAAGACAGTTAAATCATCAAGGTATATAAAAATTATTTTATCTTTCAGGTGACTTAAAGACAAGTCCATAGCTCTCTGGAAGGTTGCTCCAGCATTTATTAGGCCAAAGGACATCCTATTGTATGTGAAAGTACCCTAGGGAGTGATGAAGGCTATTTTGTGCTGGTCATTTTCTGAGATGCTAATCTAGTTATAACCAAAAAATCCATCAAGCATAGACATCATTTCTGAATCTGAGACTGTTTGCAAAATATGATCCATAGCAGACAATGGGTAATTATCTTTTAAGCTGGCTTGATTCAAATTCCTAAAGTCCACACAAATTCTTATCTCTTTGTTTTTTCTTACGAACTGGAACTATGTTGGCTATCCAAGTGGAATGATGTATAGGATATATAATTCTAGCCTTCAACATTTTGTCCACCTCGTTAAATATGACCTCAACTACCTTGGGATTAAAGTCCCTAAGTTTCTACCAAAAAGGGCTTGTTCCAGGCTTCAAAGGAATATGGTGTTGAAATTTTCCTTCCCTAAAGTTTTTCAAATCATCATAGCACCAGGCAAAAACATCTCAGTATTCCAATAGGAGACTTATGAACCTTTTCTTCTCTATGGGTGTGCAACTTTTTCCTAAGTTGACATACTTAGGATCCTCCTCGATTCCAATATTAACTCTTTCATAGCCACTAGCATCCTGAACTATAGGAATTTTCTCATCCTTCTTTTTACTGAAGGCATCATGATGGTCAAAAAGATGTTCTAAAGAGACTAACCCTTTAGGAATATTATTTCCTTTTAGTTGTATTACTTCATCATTTATCTCTTGACCTAGTTTAGGAGAAAACTCCTTGCACTCAGCTTCTGATCCTTCAAAGAAAGTAGTAGTGAAAATTTCTGTGCAATGCAAAAAGTTCTTGATTTGCTTGTCATTTTCAAAGACCTGCCAAAATTTTGAATTATCAGGTATACTCGGTCGGTTTATCAATTCCACTTGGTAGATATCATTTATGAACTTGGGATGAGGAAGCAAAAGGGAAGCTAATACTACCAAAGAATCAGCTTTAGAATTCTTCTCTCTAGGAATGGCCTCAATAGAAAAAGCATCAAAACCCTCAATTTCATCCCACACTCTATTCCAGTAGTGCCTCAACCTCTCATTCTTTACATTGGACAACCCTCTGACTTGTTTCACAATCAACTCTGCATCTCCCTTGACTTGCAACAACTGCACTCCCAACTTCTTTGCCTCAGCCAATCCCAATAACAGGGCTTCATACTCAGCAACTTATTATTTGTATTCTTAAACTCCAACTTGAAAGAGAAAGGAATATGTTCTCCAGAGGGAGAATAAGAACTACCCCAGCTCTAGAAATTGATGATGAACAAGTTCCATCAAATTCCATCAACCATAAATGCTCCAATGCCTTAGGTTGAGACAAATTTCCTGTAACTTCATTATCATATAAGATCATATAATTCCCAAATTGACATTCAAGATACAATATCTGTGCTTTTGGATCATCAGAAGGAAAAATAGTGAACTTATATTTGGGCTCTGGTTGTAAAATGACTTATTGTTTCCCTATGGGAATGGTGGCCTGAGACCAGTCCATCTTAATCTCACCCCCTTGGTCTCTACAAAATGTACAACTGAACAACATGTCGTAACTTTCAGGAATATCAGCTATCAAAATGGTTATCTTAACTCTTTTATCAGGATGAGCATCAAGGACCACTTGAGCATCTTTGGTTTGTCCTAACAAGGGTATTTGTTTGGAATCCATTGATTAACACCTACAAAAGGTTTTTGTTAAGGATAATCTCAAGACCTTGGCTACAATAGATTGCATGATGTTATCTGAGGCACCTGAGTCTATAATACAACTATTCAGATTATGACCATTTATGAACAAGGATATATAAAAAGACTTAGGTTTTGGTTTACGGACAAACAACATATCGTCATCTTGATGGTCAACTATTTCAAGGGAAGCTTCATGGGAAGCAATATGAGTTGACACATCTCCTTGGGAGGACAATGTAGTGTTAGCTAATTGTTGTATCATATCAGCTTGTACATATGCATCATTTCCTTTCACAAACTTAACCAACCTATCAAGTTCTTTAGGGTTTAATTTAAGATATTATGCTAGTGTAATTTGAATCTGAGAGGATTTACAAAATTCAACAATATCATACGAACCCTTAGTCTCTACAGATTTCAATAACTGAGGTTCTTGAGGCCTGAAATCATTATTATGAAAGCAGGAAATGATCTCATTACCTCTGGGATTCACAAGAGAAGACCAAGGAGCACCTTGAGGTTTGACATTCTATTGATTTCTGGTTATCACAACACAGGAAGGATCATCCAAGGTAACCAAAATATCACCTCCTCTTTTTGAATCTGATTCATACTCTTGGAAGTGGATTTCAGAGTAGCCAGGCTGCCTGGGAGATTCTTCTTCACTTGAATCCAATAGTGTCTCCTTTGAAATAACGTATCATTTCCAAGAAAGAATTCCCATCATGATCATTAGTAAGATGAAAGATACACATGTTAGCTTTAGATGGAGGTGCCTCAATTGCTAGTCTTTGTTGCATAGGAGGCAATTGTAAAACTCTACTCCCAGCCCCAGAGGACTTATTAGGAACCTTTCTTGAAATATCTTGGTAAGGCTGTGGATAAGAAGTATTAGTTTTGGGTAGTTGCCTCTTCAAGGTTATCATATCATTCATTATTCTCTAAATAACAAGATCGGATGAGGTTGATGCTTGTGATGTGGAATTTTGGACTTCCCTCTTCCACTTTCTTGCAGTAATCAGATCATCCTCTAATTCTACTGCCAATGTTTTTACATCAGCTAAAGTTTCTACTCTTTGCCTACGGATCAAGAAACCAATTTCAAAGGGAATAGAGTTGATCAAAAAAAAATTTCAAATTATCATCAGAAGGCCTTTGGTTTGTTGGAATCTTATGAACAATTTTGTCAAACTTAGCCATAAAATCTCTCATAGACCGAGGGATTTCTTTCTTTAACTAAGCTAATTGAGCTAGAAGAGAATGTTCATCTTCGGCTAATTTAAACCTAGCCTCGAACCTAATTTTAAGATCATTCCAATTTGTAATTACACCATTTGGTAAATGATAGAAGCAATCCATTGCCACCTCAGTCAATGTTTGTACAAACAATCTTACAGCTACATGTTCATGTTGAACAACTAGAACTCCACAAGCAATACTAAATGCATTTAAATGCTCACTTGTTGAGACCTTTTCGTCACCACTGAATTTAGGCAAATGATCTCTTTCTCCTTTAGGAAAAGGATTAAGATTTGCACCAAGTACAAGTAGTCCTACAGCAGGGCCCTAGGGATTATTTGCAGCCATTGGTAAAATGATATTGAAAGGAGTAGGGTTGATTACACTAGGGAGAGTAGCATCGTGCAATGTTAGGGCTTGATAGGTAGGAGCTATAGATTATATATAAGAGGAAGTTGGAGGTCTGCTCTTTTCTCTTCTTCTAGGTGTGAAAGAGATTAAGAAGTTGGAGTCTTGGAGTTCCTGAAAAATAGAATCAATCACCCTTTCACGCCTATGAGATCTTGTATATCTTTTTGCTTCTAGCCTATTTATAATGCAGTTTTCACTATAAACAAAAAGAGGAAATCAGGCCTTTCAGAAAACAAACTTACTTTCTTTTTAATTCAGCCTCCAGTCTTATTATTTGACTCCTGAGAAGAGTCACCAAAAATCTGTTGGTTAATAGATTTGTCTTGTCTTAATTTTATGTTGACTGACTTGTGTTACCCCTATTTCTTGAAAGACAAATTGAACCAATAGTTGGGTAAATTTATGAATAATTTACCCTTTGCATAAGGGTGCAGCTTCTCATATGATATTCAATGAATTTAGTTTAAAATTCTAACTTCACTTTTAACCAGAAAGAAAGTAAAGGCATTCACATTCATAAGTCAGCACCACATGAATGCTATAAAAATAAATATTATGTATGTAAACGCACATGCTTACAACTAAGATAACTTCACTTCTCATAAAATTTACTCTTAACACATATCTGATCGAGTCTCTCTCATGTCTCACAAGACAAAGGGGATGAAAACATCCATGCAAAATCAATAAAAGACCTACTCATTAAATTCATTCACAAACTTATGAAAGTGAAATAACCAAAGAAGCAACATATGCTACATAAACGAGTATATCTCAACATAGATTTTCTATTCACATTCAAACACACAGATTTGAAAGTTGCAGAATAAGTATCATTCTATTCATTGATAAAATGTCTTCCTTGAAAATTTAACACATTCATAAGAAAACTAAATCTGCTAATCTATATCAACACCAAAATTTCTTGGACCTTATCAAAGTCAAGAAAACAAGTTATATAGCCACAACCTGGCTAACAATTCATATGGGAAACACAGAAAACAAACCATTTCCGCCCCACAAATTCAAAGAAACCAATGTTTAAATAGGAAAATAAAACTGTTTTCACAACTAACAACTAAAAAGAGACATCCTAGCATAGAACATTCCTAAGTAGTTTTGATAACTGCTTTCTTCTTCCAATCCGCGTAAGCAACAAAAAAGTGTTGAATTATTTTGCTATGTGGTAGCCCCACGTGTGTCATTCTTTGCTTCCATACTTCCTTCTCACAACATATTTGCGCTACTTCATCCTCACCTAGGTTCTGAATGCACAAGAAAAAAATTGATTCTGTTTTAGACATGAGGCTCAAGTCATTTGAAATCAAGCCCTTGGCCTCTTTGATGTGGCTGATTTTCTCTTCTAATGACCTTGTTATGACCTCAACTATTTATAGAGTTTTTCCATCATCTTTTAAACACTTCAAACCAAAGCAATGAACCTCAATGTGCATGGAAGATATCAATTCTGCAAGTTACCAATTTGGCCGACTCTTCATACCCTATCTTACCAATGCGTTTCTCCATTCTACATTTCGTTGGCACGCGTACAAAACATTATCATCCAGGGAAGGAACTGACTTCTCTAAAAAGAACTTCATTACACCATATTTTTGTACTTCTCTCATCTGAGCTACCCTTTTCACCCCCTCAGCTTCTTCATTCTTCCATTTGATAATTTCATTCTCCAATTCCTTTGTTACTGTGTTTGCATCATCGTGAACCTTACTCAGATCCACAAAGTATATCCTTCCTGCTTTCTAAATTTTGCCTAGCCAATCCATAACAACGTCTGTCATTAATTTGCATTTTTGAATTTTCTCATTTGTTTTCTAATTGACAAGGGATTTAGGGTCAAAAGATGTAGGAGTCTGAGAAATGGGATATGAATTAAGACTATTGATGGCCTCAATGTATTCTGCCATGCTCCTCATCATCTCTTTCATTTTAGACTTATCTTTTTCATCCTTGTGGGATCTTTTCAACATCTTCTTGGTTGAAACTTCCAAATGTAAGGCATCTGATGTGTGAGTTTTTGCCCCTAAGTTCACTTTTTCCATTGTGAAATCTTTACTTGTCAGATCAGCCATAGTTTCATCAGTTTTTGGGTGGGCAATCTCTACAGTCCAATTACCTGTATCTTCATCAAAATCAAGTTTTGATATTGTCTTTAACCTTTTGGCTTTGGAAACCTTTCCCGTAAATTTACTGACCATATCCTCGACGGGAATAGATACTGGAAGAATGTTCCTTTTCTTACTAGCTAATGTGTTCTCCAACCATGTTGGCCCTAGGGTTGCGAGAGATTTGATTTTACCAATTTATGCCTCCTTCTAATCTCTCACTACTAAGGTAGTTTCCACATTCAGGGCTTCACCTACTTATTGGTTGTCACCCTCATCATCTAAATCATGTACTTCCACATTTGGATTTACAAAAGAGATATCCATCTCGGGAATGGTTTCAAGGTCAATTACTATATCAGCAGGGGAAGATTTTCTTCTGCTCTTAGTTCTAGAATGAGTGATTCTACATGTTGGTAAATGTTCTTTTCTCTATACCCTTTCTATTACCCGCTCACCCTTTTCCTTCTTCTTGGAAGAACCTACACAAGATGGAACAAGGGGATTAGAAAACAGGGATTTAGTGGGAGAGGTTGAACTTTTTCTTCAACTTTTTCTCAGTCTTCGTTCTCTAAGCCACTTTTTTGTCCTTCGGATAACTGAGAATGTCCTAGTTTGAATATGTTCTTCTTCACTCTTTCCCCAATCTATTTATGAAATTACCCCCTTCTGCCTATCATCAACAAACTGGGAATCAAGCAAATCACTTTCATCATCAACAATATTTGTAGTATTCATCTTCAGACCATAATTCCTAATATGTTGTACTGAAAGCCTTAAGTGATCTCTTCTTTGAACCTCATATTCATCCATGCAATCCACCCAGAAATCTTCTAGGTTCGGCATATGTTGAAAATCTCTCCTGAGTGTAAGGTGGGCCATTGCAAACCCCTTAGCATCAAAAACAATTCTAGGAGTATACAACTGAAACTTGATCTTCTTGAACTCCAACTCTAAATGTAGGGCATCTGAGACACTATTACAAGTGTAATAAGTCAACTCAATGGGGAAAGAAACTCCTATCTGGTGCTTCACCGTGTATTTCTTGTCTATATGAGCAAGTTGCCTACACATTTCAATTAAAAATTTCCTGTCAAAGACATATCTTGGCAACTTATATGCTTCACCTTCAAAATCACCAACCCTCAAATAAGTGAACTTGGAGAACTGAATATAGAAGCTTCGATATGTGTTTACAAACTGCATGGCTTCCTCTGTCAATCTTTTATGGATATCCCCTTTCAACTCAAACACCAGTCTCCCAAGGAAAACATCATGGAGCCTGTGATAATTCTCAGTGGCTCTGTTCTATTGCAAATGCGGGTGATAATCATATATCCTCATGTCATTTTGCCAATTTTCATGATATAAGCCAAGCCATTGGCGAGTGCAAGCTAAACAATATATAAGGTAAGATGACATATAGAAATTTTTATTACCAAAACAACTTAAACCCTCATGCATCCTTTCAACAATTAACTCCACCCAATCTATGTATCTCCCATCATCTAAAATAACCTGAACAAAGAAGTACATCCAATCTTCCCAAAAGAAGGCCATCTAATTCCTTCTAATCCTATGAAGAAAAATGACAATATCTCGTACCTCTCTAATCAAATGTTCTTTGTTTAATGGTCTAGGTAAGCGAGAGCGACCCTTTTGAAGCTTCAATAACTAGTTCCGGGCAATAACACTTCGATATATTGTCGTCTTTTCAGAAAGAAGCCCTTGTGACTTAGACACTATCTTGTCTTCATACCGTTCTTTCTCAGGAATCTTTATGACTGCAACAATGGTTTCCTGATTCACTTTCAATAGAACTTCACCATTTGCGGTTTGGATGCTCCTCTGAACAAGGTCATACAGGTTCATACATTCTTGGATTAATTCTGGACAAAGAATGGCTGGTGGAAAAGTTGTTGCTTCTGTTAACCCACTATCAATTATTTTCTGTATGAGATGGGAATTTTCAGAATCCCACACTCTCTCATGAAATTCCTTTAAATCTACCGATGGGAAGAAAGTATCAGCTAAATCTGGGTGTGAACAAACTAGCCCTGAGTTTTGGTCAATTTTAGGCAAGGTTGGTCTCATGTTGGGTTTCTACACAGGAATCAAAGGTAAACAAGAAACTTTGCAAGAAAACAAATTAACAAAGCTCATGAATACATGGAATGACAAGGATGAGGGAAAAAGAACAAAACTCACCTTGAAAGAGGATTCTGGATTGTAAAAATAGAGGTCAAGTCATCATGCGTAGTGTCCAACACTTGCTTAATTGTGAAATGGGCAACTACGAGAAATGATTTTAGAAACAAACAAAAAAAAACTCAAGTAAGGGCGAGATAATTTCTCACACGATTCATTCAGGATTAACTGACTACTTATCTATGTCTTCTTACTCTAAAAAGACCCTTTCTTGACATCTCATTATCATTCGGCTTATTCCTTGCTCTTCATGATTATCAAGCAATATAGTACACCTCACAGATTATTATTTCGAGTTCTTTTTAAATTTGGAGTATTCTTTTTTTGAAACAGCCGCCAACATGATGCTTTCCTTTTCTGTATGAAGCTGCATTTATCCAATGTTGAACCTCGAACTATGAACCCCTTCAACAGTGGTTCAAAGGTTCAAGTTCAACAAAACCAAAATGGTCTACTGACAGACCAACATAAGAATATACAATGGACCTTGCTAAAGATAAAACTTCGGACCAAATTCCACCCTTACACATATTGAACCTTGAACCTTGAACTTTCAACAGCGGTGGTTCAAAGGTTCAAGTTCAAAGATGCACTCGACAAAACTTAACTAAAGACATGACCATGGAGCGACAAGACTGCTTGAACATGAACTTTGTACCTTGGACGATTTCAACAGAAAGGAAGTTCAAAGAATTTATGACCCGACATATAACTAAAATTTACACAGGGTTCCACTTTAAAGAACACTGCCAAGAATTGTTCAACTTAACAATTGAGAATTAAGGGAGGGTAACACCAAGGAACATCCACAATGATATTAAAAACTGGCAAAAAAATTACAACACAACTGTCACCATAGGTCTCTATATCTCTCCCAAGTTCTTTGCACTCAATAAATAAAATATATAAAATATTATCTTTGATGTTATACTAAAATAAATTGCAATAACAACACATTACCACAAACATAATGATTAGAATATTTCTACATAAACCTTAACTCCAATGTCATGTGAACATGAATATTGAGGAAGTAACACAAGATTGAATATAAAACTTTTAAATTAAAACATGTAGTATTTCCTTCTACAAACATCTCTAAGTGTTCAAGATATGACAAATATGACCTCCTTAACAAAAATATAAATAAAAAATTATTTATCAACATTAAACAATAAAACCAATATGTAATCCTCTCAAACTAAATAATCTAGATTCCAAAAATTATGGGAATAATCCTAAAACCATCCTCTATATTCATTGTAAAATCCCTTCATAACTAACATGCATATTTAAAGATTCATTCTCATTATAAGGAAAAGAAACAAAAACATATCATGCCAAGCAATATTTAACTAATCCCTTTAGAGCTAAAATCCATTGTTCAAGACTCCTTCCTATGAATCGTTATTTAGAATAAAATACATATAAAAAAATAAGGTTGGAAATAGTTATTACATGATACACAACTAAGAAATAAGAGCAAGGATTGATATTGCTCCTCTAGGACACACCATTTCATAATGAATTTCCAAGAACAATCTCTTGAATAGGTGCATGCTGAATTCAAATTAAACCTAGACGTAAGCGTTGAAACTTGTCTAATAGCATGCAACAATAAGCACATCAACACATTGTATCCAAGAATAAGTGATCTCCTTATCTCATCAAAATTTAATATAGGTGCATTATTGATCATCATATACCAACCATATTGTAATGCAACACTTCAATAACTAGAAATTTAGAATAAAAATGATCACATAACTCATCAATCAAATTATCCAGAATCAACACCAAAGCATTTATCTTGACAATCAAGAATTGTCTATGATCTCATGGTCTATATATCATCAAAGGAATATTATATGTCCCAAATGAACATATTTATTCTTAAGAGCACTTGTATAAGGTCAAAACTCTTAACACATGACCAAAAAACCACCATTATACGATAATATACATCATCCAAACCAAGGATCACTATCAAACTAAAAGATCATAATAAATACCTCAACTAAAGATTTAATGAGTCCCTCCATGGTATCAAGATGCCAACATCTCCAAATCACATGAAGATAACCATCTCCTACTAGTAGAAATCAAGATGTCAAAGAACTCATATTACACACAAGAAACAAGATTTAGGAGCTCTTCGATGACACCAACAACTACAAAAGATCTCTTATCACCAAATTATGAATCCGCATCACTCCCAAAGATCAATTGAATCATTATATTGTGCTACACATGAAATCACGAGAATCATCTCTAAATAAAGATTATCCATAACATTGACGTAGACAAATAACTCAATATTAGGAGCTACAAAAGGGTAAAGAAAAACCATGATCTCTAAACTAAAAAAGATATACCACTACCTACTAATCACTAAGAAAACCTCCCACTAAAATATGTAAGAAATATATCCATGACGTCATGATTACTATCTTACTTAAATGATATAATTCATCATCCTCACATAATCAGATAACTCAACTATAACATTAGGACGTCCCAAGGAGAAAAGTATAACCATGATCTCCATATTAAAAAAATACACCATCACCTATAATTAAGAATCAATTGAATACCACCAAAAATGCATCTAGATAATAACCATGTCATGTTAACTTGTTATGAATACAAAGAACCTCTATAAAACCATGATCACCAACAATAGTTCACATGCATCAAAACCTCACTATCTCATACATCTGCACCATATCGTTAATCAGGATAGGTCTCACAACATAACTATATTAGGTAAGAAAATTATACATCTACCTTATAATAGAGACCAAACCAAATAACCCTGAGACCAAAGTAGGGCATCAAATAAAATATACATCACTATCTATGGGTATATTTTGACAACTGAATAAACCCTCCTGATTTGCACATGGAACGATAGCCTATTATTATATCCATTTCTCAAGGGAATGCTAATCCCATAATATCATAGTAAGTAGTCGTTGGGAACAAAGGACAAGAAGGGGCAATTAAAGAAAGATTCGCTTAAGAGAAAAGGGTATGTTTGATCAAGGAACTAACGAATTAATATTTAGTTTAATCAAGGGAGCGTTCAAGCAGCCAGGAAGGGTGGTAGCGTATCCACCAATTACAAAGGCAATTGACGCATGAGTAAAGAGAAAATTAATCAGGGGCAGCGTCGAATTAAACGATATGCTTATAAGGAACGTACTCAGGAAAAGCGATCAGATTATTATCAGAAACTCAGTCACATATAACAGATTATTACCTTTAACACTTAGCAGATTTACATACCTTCTAGAGGATATATCAGACCTTCCATTGGCGGATATCATACATTATATCAATTATTACTTTTTTTATGCACAAGGGAAGTTATGACAATATAATCATCATATTGATACTATAATCATAAATAATTGGGAAATGATAAGAACAATTACAAGGCTTATTACAAGGATTATGATAGACCTATTATCTATTTATAGTACCCTATCTATATGGTATGAATTCTATATGATTGAATTGATTTTTTAATCTACAATTTCCTCCATGATCTTATAAATAGCTAAAAATATTTACGGTCAAATCTTGTACTATTTTATATGAAAAATATATTGTTTAGTGTTTTAGAATCACCAGCGAGGTTCAATTTTGTCCAAGAGGTGTTCAACAAAATATTATCTCTAAAATATTCACAAAAAGAGCCCAAATAAAAAACCCACTTTCCATATCTCCAACAACCCAATTCTATCTTTGTTTTAAGGCATGGATTTAATTATACAAAGGAAATTACTCCTAAGGGTTAACAATATTAGGGAGATTTCCTCCCACAACTTGACAATTAGACTTTGATACCAAAGAAAATGAAATTTATAGCTATATTGAACTATTCATATAATCCCATGTGAGAAAAATATGCACTATTCAAAGTATATAATACCAAAGAATAGATAAACAATTAGAATGGCATGAGATGTATCCTAAAAAAATATCATGTGAGAGAAACCTAACCGCCAAAACCACTCACACACATGATTTATTATCTCGTGAACACATATTACACTACATTTGCAAATCCCCTATGAATACCTTTGAAATACTAAACTCCCTGCTTACACTCCATGTGAACAAGAAAATGAGAATCATATAACCACACATTGCAATCTATATGTCCTCTCCTCACACATGCAACAAGAGATGCTCATTCTAGAAGACTAGCCAACCTCAACAACTAGCCATGTGCTTGCTTTTATGAAAATAAATTTGTACAAAACTGCCAAGTAATATTTTATAAACTATGTGATTAATACCATTAGTTTACAAAGCCATGTCCCCCTCATTTATTTTTTTATATTATGATTTTGCAATGTTTAATATTTTTTTCAATCTGTAATCTATGTGAAATAATGATCTCAATATTAAAACAAAATAGAAACTGATCCCAATAATATTTTGTCCATATGATACACACATCTCTAGACTCTTTAGAAACACTACAAATAATATTATTTTTCACATTATAATAGTGGTGGCACTCCCCTTGGGATGTTAGACTAACGACCTTGTTGAGGTTGTAGCCGCCTATCATGGGTTATTCTTGGCCAAAAAAATAAATGCTAAGCCAGTATGGTTGGAAGGGGACTCTAATAACATTATCCAATGTCTATTGGGTAATCATAAACCCTCATGGAATATAAAATGTTGGATTGAGAAAGCTAGGGATTTATTAAAAACTTTTCAAAACCATAACATTTCTCATGCCTACCAAGAAGCCAATAGTTTGACTGACCACTCTGCTAACCTTGGAGTTAGTATCAATGATGGAAAAGAATGGGAGCTAGGAGATAATCTATCAACTGAAATAAAGGCCTTAATGTTATATGATTTGGCCTAGGGGAAACAGGTTTTAAATGATCATATAATGCCTTATTCTGATGGCTCACATTCCAATCATTAAATGTGTCATCTTTGAGTTACTTCTAGTTGGGTCACAGGCTTTTGGGGTATTTTGTGGCCTTCTCTGGAATTACCTGACCCTGCTCAATACCACCATTGTTGATTCCATGGGAGGATAAAGGAAAAGGGTGGAGCCCTTGAATTGTGAAGAGCTCGAGAAAAACAAAATAATTTGGCTCATCCTGGATCAGGGAGGGCTCACTCCTTTCATTGAAAGATTACATGGCGCCCATGCAAATGTCACGAAGAAATTTGCTAAGGGTTTGAAGGACAAAAAATATTAAAATTAAGGGTAGAACAGTGGAAGTTGATGAGAAAATCATTGCTAAGGTCACAGGCCTATCAATGGAAGGAGTGAAGTTCTACAGGGACAAGAAAATGGTTGATGCTACAGTCAAGAAATTTCCCATAAATGACAAGGAGAGGGAAAAGTTCGCGAAATTCTTTCTTCAGATGAAGAAGACTAAAACATTGATTTGGAAGACTCTGAATCTGTCTCTGAGTCCTCTTCGAAGAGTGGCCACCAAGCTAAACATGGTAGAACATCCCTTGTTTCTACTTTAAATTCTAATTAGATCATCCTTCTCAAATTTTGGATAAATTTGTCCAGGCCCTGAACCGAAGTGATAGACCCCCCTTTCTGAAGGAGCTCAATGTCAATTCTCCTTTTCTAAACATGTAAAGGGAGAATCCTGATAATGTTTTGTCCTTAGCCCGTGATGTGTCTGTTGACAACTTCAAGATGTTTAAATGGGCCTTTCATGAAATTAAAGATATCAATGTGAAAATTCGGGCAATTATCAGTAAACAAGATTCTCAAGCTACAAAACAATGGATGGTTGATCAAAGAAAGTCAATTGTGGATTTGATGCAAAATACTATTGGAATGATTAGTGATATGAAGAAAAATTATGACTGTAGGATTTCTCACCCGGAGGATAAAATCAAGAAAGACTTTGAAGGTTGTTTGAGTAAGATGGAGAATAAATACCAGAAAATTAATGAAAATTTGGTATATTTGGTAACCTTAAGTCACAAAGTGGTTAAGAGCTCGGTTGAGAGTTTAAATACCATGGTTGGTAAGCTAGAAGCCATCTATCAAGAAGGATCTATAGTGGATGTGGAGGCACTAGATAAAAAGCCAGAGGAAACGGTGAGACCTTGCAAGAGAACCAAAGCTAATCTGAAGAAGAAAACAACTAATCAGGATATTCGGTAGCTGAAGAAGGTTGCATTAAATATGACCTGGCTAGAAATTGAGGCCCTTAAAAAGTTGTACTAGTTTCTTCCTTTTTGCAGTCTCTTTCCTTGTTTTTGGTTTTGTGCTAGTTTTATGCTTTCTTTGGGCTACAGTGGAATTGGCATATCTTAATGCAACTTTTTGATGCAGTTCTCTATTAAAGGGTTTCAAGTCCCTTCAAAACATGTTTGTTCCATAGTCAAATACATATTTTACAATGTGAACAACATACCATTTCCTAACACTTCCATGTGAAGAGAACGATCCATCATTTGTTTGTACTATTTTACTAACATTTTCCACAAGAGTATGTGTAATCCAATCATTACCATTAGAAAGGATGCAACATATGTTTCATTCTTAGTCCACCTCAGTCACTTCAGTGGTGGGAAAATTTTGAATATCACACTACCATAGTAGGCTTCAAGTTTGCAACAATTTCACCATATTTATATTCTATGGTTCGCAAAGTTATTATAACGAAGAGATTTACTTTTTTATCAAGTCATTGTAAAGATGTCAAATCCGTGCTAAGAAGAGATGGGTTGAAGAAATTGTTGAAAATATGTCAAACTCTCCCCTATCCCAAGGGATTGTGTATTACTCTAGTTTCTATAAATTTTTTATAGCTTAGTCCATGTGTTCACTACTATTACCTATGGCTAAATGTAGTCGGACTTTTTCAAATAGCCAATCTCAATGGATATAATATAACAACAAAAACATGCAATAAATTTATTCTCTAAGTGGGGCGTCTATAAAATATGCACTAATAATTGTAAAGTAAAACGTCAATTAAAAATTACTAATCGATCTACAAATAATTTATTTCATTAATGCAAGATAAATTGTATTATATTGCCTGGACTGTGGTTCATCCCAAGTGGAAGGGGAGGTCCTCCCATTCTCTAACCCCTCCTAACCAAGATTTGGGTGTTTCTAGCCATCCTTGTCGTAGTTTGGGGTTGTCTTAGGTTTGACAGGCATTTGTTTTCTTGTCTGACAGAGTTTTCTAGGGGCTTTCCCCTTTGGTTTATCTTTTACTGCCTTCAAGTTGTTGTACTATGGGTCAACACTCTTGTTTTGATGATTTTAATATTCAAAAACAAATATAAGATACAAGGAATACCTGTGTCTTAAAACTGCAACATTATCCAATTGTTTGCTCCTGCTAGTATACCCTGCTATGTCTCCTCAATTGCAAAATAACTCTTCTTGTTGCTTGCAAGTATGTGCATCCCTTTTGGGATAAAAATCTCTCTATATGAAATGTGGAAGTGGTTCATTAGCAAACTAAAATAGAAAACTTCAATTTTGGCCTAACAAGTTTATTTCTATGGCTAGGCACATCTAAAATGTTAACAAAATTCTCATTGCTAATCATGTTTACATCTCATCATGTTGGCTTCCTTCTAAAAGTTTCTATAACCTGCTAACTCAATTAATTAGAGGATATTTATGGAGAAAATGGAAGAATAAGAAGGGGCAACTAGTTGCTTCATGGCTATATTGAATTCAACCAAAAAACAAAGGAGGATTAGGAGTGATTGATCCCCTCACACAAGAGACCTGCCTCATTGCCAAATGGATCACTAGATCTCTTCATGAATCAGCTCCTTGGCAATCTCTTATTAGACATAGAATTATTACTGCCAAAGTGAATAATTCTTGGAAAGAGGTTAGATGGAAAGATAAAATCCTTATGGCTAAGTACTTCAAACCTCAAGCCTCTAGTCAATTCTTAAGCATATGGAAAACTTGGCAATTAGTGTCTCCTCTTCTTGAATGGAAAGGGCAAGGTCTTAGTTGTTGGCAATATAACAAGGATATTGAGAAGGTTGTTGATGATTATGGACATAACTGATTAAAGATGTCTTACTATCTTGATATTATTATTTTGTCATTGATGTCAAGAAATTGATATTCTAATTCAGTATGATGTTGCCATATCTTAAGAAATATGATATGAAGATTATAAAGAAGTCGGTAAAGACACAGGAAAGAATATGATGAATAAAGGGATAAGTTATTCAATGGGCAACTCTACCGAGTCAGACAATGATGAGATCTTGATGTTTTAGATTGTTTTAACATCATACATATGTTGTAAAATGTAAAGGTTAATACTACACGATGTTATCAGCCAAAGAACCTAGTCGGTAAACCCTAAGGTTATTGCAGTCGGTTAATGAAGACAAAATGTCTACCGAGTAAAGTTTAGTATTCACCGAGTTGTAACCAAGCTATAACAGAATGCATTAAATGGTTACATGTGATATTTAATGAAAGAAGCTGATGAGATGGAGCGGATCAATGATTGGCAAGACGTGGAAGAAGTTTGTTAACAAATCTAAGGCAATGGAAAGTTGGCAAGAAGATCTACAGCTCAGATTGAACCGCATTACCCTAACACAAGTTCCAAGATGATTGTGCAAGTTCCGAGGCAGGGTAAAACATTTTTCAGATCGTAAGATACAATGAACTTGGACAAGATTGAAAATCTGATGGCTATGATTGATCATGGGAAATCAGATCAAGGAGATTAAGCGGTTAGATGATTGTTTATAAATAGGAAACTGTTGATAAACAATGGATGCGGGCAAGTGTATGCACAGGGATGCTACATAGTGATCACCGAGCACAGAAGCTTGAAAACCTGTTGGAATAACAGAGTATTGATGCCCAGCAAATAGACCAGAATAGTTCTATGTCTAGATTGTGTTGAACAAATAAGAATCTGCTTTACCATTTTAGATGTAAAGTTGCAGTAGATTGTATTACTGTTAGCTTGTGAAAGTAATAGGAAATCTCTTAACCGAGTGGACTTAACAGTCTTATAAGTAAATCCTCTAACAAGGTGACATTTTAAATGAGTGTTTGAAATCCTTTGACAAGGTCACTTCTAACAAAGTGAAGATCCTAACAGATTTGAGGGAAATCCCTTAACCGGGTCACATCTAGCAATGTGTTTTGTAATCTTTAACAGGATTGGCTTTTAACCGAGCATACTCTAGAAGAGTATATTTCTTAGTGGGTCCGAAATCCCACAGTGGTTTTTCCCTATTTGGGTTTCCACGTTAAATCTGGTGTTATGAGGTTTATATTGTTCATATGCTTTTGAGTTTGCATGTTTGACAGTTTTTATACTATGACTGATATATGTTACCGAAGTTGAATTTGATGTTTTCATTAATGATTAAGTTTGTATGATTCACCCCCCCCTCTCATCTTGTTGGCTATCAGATCTGTACTTATATTAAGTATCAAAACTATCATTAGTTATGAAATGAGTTGTTTTTCTTCTTCTATTTGGTGGAATAGACTAATTAATTTTCAAGAGCAGCCTGTTATCACTAATTCTCATTTCAGGGATATATGAGAGTTCTCATCCTTAACTTGGAAAACTGACTTGCAACTCAAGAATGATTTTAAGTTATCCAAAGCTCTTATTGATGACATTCGCAAGGTGCAAGATATGGTTCCTTTTGATCTACAACCAAAACTTTCAAGCCCTATTGCTTGTAACTTCTATAAAGACTGGAGGTGGTGTCCAGGTTATAATATTAGCAATTTCCCTCTCAAACTAATTTACTTGAAACTCCTTCCTGCAATCTAAATCCAACCAAGATTAAATCTAAAATGGAGCTTGAATTGGCCTAAGTCCAAATAGTTCAAGTTGATCTTTACGGTGTGGAAATCCAAAGCTAAGGCTAAAGCTAAATTTCTAGCTTGGAAGGTTATTAATCATAAAATTGTTGTGGGTAAACATGTCGCTTTTCTTCTCAACTATTCCACCAAATGCCCTTTTTGCCACAAGCTAGAGACTATTAAACATGCTTTCTAGACTTGCAAGCACACTCAACAAATTTGGCAAGCAATCATGACACTTATTCCAACTTTATTTACCAGAAAATTAAATTGGAAATCAGCCCTTTTAGGACTACACTTCTCTCAAAATATGGTCTCTTTTGTGAATGCATCCTTTTACATACTTGGATGGTCCGATGCAAAGCTGTCTTTTCAAACACTTTCCTTCCTATGGAAGTGATTATTCACAGGTTGCTCTTTGATATTATTTTGCAGCAGGCAACACTGGCTAATGTCTTGAGGAGATTCACAGTAACAATTCAAAGCTCCAAGTACAATTATCAAGAGTGCAGTCTCAGCTGGCAGTCATAGTCCATGACCACACCCGGCCTCTACTCAAGGAGTTTAATATCATTAGGAAAGATCTTGTTCTTTGTATTCTTCGAGAGCAATAATACTTTATCATCTTGTAACTTGGTTTTGCTCAAGATAAGAGCTTTCAGCTGTCTTGCTAATGTAGTCCTTCTTTATTTTCAGCTTGTATTGATTCCTTCAGGTTTCTTTTGGCTTGGAGACTCCTCTACAGACTGCTGTTTGATGTTGTATATTCTTTTTATTTTAATTAATATATGCATCTTTCCAATAAATAAAGATAAAGGTCTGTGCATAGATTACATAGAAATCAGTGAAGTGAAAGTAATTTAAGTTTATTAAGAGCTTAGAAGTCGCTTATCATCCTCTTCACCCAAGACCCACATGACCTACTCTCTGTTGTTACGATCCAATAACTTTGCAATAAATTATTCAGTATTGGGCTGGTCATGCTTAGGAATATAATGACTTCACGGGTTCAAACGAACTGCCATAATAAACAGTTGGCGGTGTAAAAAAGCTGCAGTAAAGCTTAAACCTGCAACCAGTCTTTTGCGACGGATTAGGCTTTTCAGACTGACTGCACTACAATAGCACATGTATACTCTCAACTTTTTATCTCTCTACCTAGTCTTTCCATATTGATGTGCCCCTACAATGTTTGTTTGTTTCAGCGATCTAATGAATTCTCCAACAAGATTTGTAAGTATGGGGTCCACTACAATGAAAAATCTTCTCTCGCTTGTGTTGTAGAAACCTTCTGATCCAGAACAATAATGAAATTCACCAATAAAGCATCAATCTCCTCATTGCAGTATTATACACAAATTATACATCAAATCGTAACAGCTTTGTCACTGGACATTTAATTTTGCATGTGGTTGTGGATATTGAAGGAGTTGGAAAACATTGCACGTTAGTGAAGTAAATTGAGAGAGGATTAAGTGGTTGTATAATAATTGCTGCTATCACTTCTCGGTTGGATAGTCTTATTAGATATTTCGATGGCTACGTACTTGTCTAGATGAACATGGGCAATATAGACATTACAATGTGCTACGTACCTGTCTAGATATTATGATGTGTGTGCTAATTAGAAACCTTTTCCATCACATTTTGCTTTCGCATTTGCTTCCTGCTCATATTCTCCTCAATATCTAGAGGACAGGGGACAATAGTTCGGTGGGATTTTATGGTCCATATGGTATTTGTGATTTTAGGATCTAGTCTTATGATATATTTTTATTATATAGTTAATAATTAGTTCATATCTAAATTAATGAATGATAAAAATGTTTATTAAGATAAATCTTTACATCAACCCATAAACATTATGAATATCATATAGAAAATATATAGAAATTACTTAGCACCATTGATATGGACTGTGGAAACCTCATGCTTCTAAATCAAATATATGTTATTTTGTTTCATATATATAATATCATAATTCTTAAAAATAAATGTCCTTTATAAAACAAAGTGTTCATCTAGAGAAGTATCATTGTAATGTGGCTATATATATATATATATAGAACCAAAGAGGGGAGCTATGGTCAACTCGAATTAATGAACTAGTCTAAATAGGATTAGGGACCATACGCCACACCAAAAAGCTAACCAAAATCCATAGCCGAGCTAAGCTCAACCCCCACTAAAGAACCACATTTCATCTAGTTTTAAGAACAAAACTTGACCCAAAATGTGACATGACTCAGATAAAGCAAGTTCAGCCCTATGCACCAGTAGAGAACAAAAAGATGCATAACACATAACAGGGTCACCATAACCACAACGAAAATGCAAAAAAACTTTTTTTAGAATTAATCGATCTGCAGTAGGGGCGCACCTTATTTCCCAACATCAGAAGCATTTCGACTAGTAATGTGTCAAGAGGGTGACTTCTCAAGACCAATGCAGTGGTACTAGCAATGACGAACACATGGTCGAACAATGGAAGATATCAAGCACCTAGACTTAGAAGTTTTCCTAAATATTCAAGCTCGTAATTCAATAGCAATGTCAACGCTCTAAACATATTCTTAATATCTTCAAGCTTTAGGTGGCCAACATTATCCCCAAAAGCATAAAGGGCCCTACCCAGAACATCTTCTATTTGAACCTCAGAAGCAATGGGTATCAACTTGTTGTACACTTTCTCAAAATGGCAATTTATCACAACAAAGAATAAACAGTTGCCACTGCCATTACTATACACAAGGAAGAGCTTGGAGTGATGCTCCGTGAAAGAGTGATTGAGGTAAACAGAGCCATAGTCTTCCTCAAGAATCACTTAGTAGAATGATCTCATAAATAGTGCCACACATCCCTAGGCCCTAACGAAGGGATTTACACAACATACGTTGTGATGGACTTGAAAAGCACTGAGACAGGGGGTGAATCAGTGACACCAAATTTAAAACTACTTCAGACACTAATCGGAAGATGAACTTAACAAAGATTTTAAACACAATGCATGCAATCCAAAATGATATAACATCATCCACAAAAAGTAAAGTATCCACCATAACACAAGTGTTTATATATGGAAAACCCAAATAGGTAAAAACCACGGTGAGATGGAACTCACAAGTTAACTATCTGTAGTAATAGATAACTAACCGGTTAAGGTCTACAAAGTGCTCTGTTAGGAGCGAATCTTGTTAGAGATCCCAAAGCTTGATTGGAAGCTTATACCCTGTTAGGAGTAACCTCGGTGCAGGATTTCTGAATCCAAACTAATGGATCACCTTGTTAGAGGATTTGTACATTGAAGCTTGTTAGAGCTTACCTGGTTAAGGGATTTGATTCTGTTGTAATAGTTAGAAAACAACAAGAATGGTTTGATCTGTTCTGTGTAGCACAATACTTGCTTGATCAAATCCTTCTAAGCACATTCAACACTGCTCTTCAACACTCTCTTCATCTTAACACTTATCGCTCTTCAACAAAAAATTTCAGTCTTCATGCATACCATCATTTTATAAGATTTACTGAGATGTCAATATATAGACATTCAGATTTCATGTCAGCCTAAGGAAATCATGACACAATTTTCTAGGTGCAGTGTACCTGGACAAGTGATCATAACTCATCACAAAAATGACCGACAAGTAGCTGGTGTTGGTAACTCATCACAAAAATAACAAATACCGGTTGGAACAATCAGTACCGGTTTGAATAAAATATATGAACTATTGTCCTTGAATCTTCGCTTGATCTTCATCTTGATGCCAACTTAGTATAACCACAAGTTGTCTCTTATGCACATACCGATTGTCACAAAGTAGTGGTTAGAGATTAACCACAAGGTATACCGGTTGACAGTGTAAACAATTGAAGTTACAGTGGTAGTCAATATAATCATATGTGTGTGTGAGAGTGTTTCATCAATGACAACAAGTGATGAATACATTGCAATCATCATCTGTTGGCATATGATGAAGCGGTGACAAAGTGTGTTGTCATTGATGTCAATATGTGCTCAAGCAGGTACACCGGTATGCACCAGTATGAAGATTGGAAGTGGTTTTGATCAACCGAGATGGAGTGAACCAGTGTCGGGGTTCACTAAGTGTAACTATCGGTTGGTAGTCTCTGTTCAGTTTTAAGGGTTTCCGGTATGATCTGTGCGATGCAACCGATGGTATTTTGTGAATGTTAAGAATAAGGATCAGAATGTCACGTCAGCTGTGTGCACGTGGAGATCGAATGCATTGAATGCCTACCTTGGGAATGTGCGATTTTCTGAGCAGTGTATGAAGAGCGCGTGATGGGTTACCATTTTCCTGATGCGGTGAAGATCGGACGATGCAGAGTGACTTGTGATTTGTTTAAGATTGTTTTATTCTATGCAAAGTGTTTGGACGGTCAGGATTGGACCGCTTGTAATTGTAAACCTAAAATGCTTAGGGTTTAGGGTTTATGTTACCGACCTAATCCTTGTCTATAAGATCGATGAGTTTTAATATTGTTGTTATTGGAAAATATTGTTTTTGTGTCTACATGTTGAGATTCTTGCCAAACCAGAGTGTGAAAGCTGCAGAGTGTGATTGCAGAGGAGAGGAGCTAAAAAGGATCTACCTTAGCAAGTAGTGCTATTATCAGATTAAAGCTTTACCTGTTGACTTCTAATCATTTCAACAAAAGGAAAATCCCTTGACCGGGTAGCTTTAATAGGCTTGTTGTAAATCCTCTGACTAGGGGACTCAAGTTCATTGAGTTCCTTAAATCCTCTAGCGAGGTAACCTTTAACAGGGTATATAGCCATCCCTTAACTAAGTGATCTTTAATAGGATCAGTTCCTAGAAGAACCTTATTGTAAAGTCTTTAACCGGACTAGGATCCTAATAGAGCGGACTTCAAAAGAGTTCAAAACAAGCTTGTGGGTATTCATCCCCACCGTGGTTTTTCCCATTTGGGTTTCCACGTGAAAAATCTGTGTATTATGAGTTGTGCATTTTTCATGTGATGATTCAGTATTCTTGTTTAAGTGATTATGCATGCAAAGCTAATGATTATGGTATTAATGATACAACACATGCATATGTATATGGGTGAAGTAGTTATCAAGTGTTGAATGATATTTGAAGTATTCAATTTTACCGGTATAAGTTGTCTAAAGTCTTACTGTGTTTAACCGGTATTGCCATGGTTAAATTCAGTGATGAAGACAATCGGTTAGCATTGTTTTAACTTGATAAGTTGTGGAGAACTTTTTGTATGTACTGATTCACCCCCCCTCTCAGTACCAGTTAGGGTATTTGTTGTTCATCATTATTCATCAATTGGTATTAGAGCAACTCCAAGTCCTCGGTGATATAAGCTTAACTGCTTGAGGTAAAAGATCCTGCTTTAATGATGAAGAGGGAAGGTCCCAAGTTAAATAGAGATAACTTCAAAATATGAAAGGACATAATGAAGATCTATATCAAGAGTTTGGGTGCTCAACACTGGAGCTATGTTGAGAATGCCTATATAATCCCCACTGGCACTCTAACTGATGATCAGAAAAGAGAGATTCAAGAAAATGAGCAAGTCATGGAAGCCCTTATTAGCAGCTTGTCCGATATTGAGTTCATTGATGTACAAGATAAGGAAAATCCTAAGGATGTATGGGTTACATTGGAAACCATTTATCATGGTGATGAGCATGTCAAGCAAGCTAAGGAAGAGATCCTTAGAGGAAAATTTGAAGACATGAGGATCGTTGAAGAGGAAACCATTCAGCAATATGGCATAAGGATCAAGACTATGGTTGGAGATATCAAGAGCATTGGTGGAACATTTGAAGATGCCACCGTTGTCAGTAAAGTTTTGAGATCATTGTTACCGGTCTATGCAATTAGAGTTGTTGCTAATCAGGAGCTAAGATCTATTGACAAACCCAAGGTATCCTTAGACTCTATCATTGCAAAGTTGACTGCATATGAGTTGAATATCTATGATGGCAGTGTTCAGAAGACTGAGTCAGCCTTTAGAGCATCTATTGCACCGACCAGAAAAGGAAAAGAAGTAAGTACCAATTATGAATCCAGGAAATGCAGAGATATGGATGATGAAGAGATTTTGATGGAGTTTGAAGCTCTTCTTGCCAAAAGACTTCCAAAAGGCACCAAAAAATATAGAGGTAAGCTTCCTTTAAAATTTTTTTCCTACAATAAGATAGGACATATAGCTGTTAACTGTCCTAACAATGAGAATAAGGATAAACCGAAGAGGTTTAGAAAGTATAAAGGAGGAAATAGAAGAACTTATCTTGTTGTGGTGGATTAAGGTGTTACTGATGAAGAATCTAAGGATGAAGAGAATGAGGACATAGTGTTTGTAGTTGTAAAGGAGGAAGTGTCTCACAAGAAAGCACTTGTCTCTCACATTGAAAACTCTAATGAGTGGATTATTGATAGTGGTTGTTCTCACCACATGACTAGTGACTGGGGAAAGTTTCTATCTCTAGAAGAATATGATGGAGGTGTTGTCAGATCTAGCAACGATGCACCTTGCTTGGTAAAAGGTAAAGGATCCATCTCACTGAATGGAAAGAGCAGTGCAGATGATGTCTACTGAGTAGAAGGTCTTAAGTAGAACCTTTTGAGTGTTGCTCAGCTAAATGACAAAGGACTCATTTTGGAGTTCAAAGGTGGAGTCTGTAGTATAATTGGAAAGGGTGGTGAACTTATTGCCACTGGTAAGAAGACCAGAGGTAACTTGTTTTAGCTTAATGCCAAGATTAGTTGGTGTCTGATGGCAAAGTTTGATGACAGTTGGATATGGCATAGGAGACTTTGTCATATGAACTTTGATAATGTTGTAAAGGCTAGTAAGATCAAGGCAGTAAGAGGATTGCCTTTGCTGAACAAATTGGAGAATACTTTATGCAGAGAATGTCAACTTGGGAAGATGTCTTCCTCAACATTCAAAGGTAAGTCTTTTTCACAGAGAACTTACTTGATCTTGTGCACACTGATCTGTGTGGTCCTATGAAAATAAGAAGTATTCAGGGAGATTGGTATTTCATGATTCTTACTGATTATTGCTCAAGAATGATGTGGGTCACATTCTTGAAAGACAAGTCTGTGGTGTTTGGAAAGTTCAAAGCCTTTAGAGCATGGTTGAGAAGGAGAGCGGCAGAAGAATAAAGTGTCTTAGAACTGATCAAGGAGGTGAATTCATTTCTGATGAATTCAACAAGTACTATGAAGAGAATGGTATCAAGAGGCAGTTGTCTGCCCCAAGGACACCACAATAGAATGGCATAGTAGAAAGGAATAACAGGACTATAGTTGAAGCGGCCAGAACAATGTTGATCCAAGGAAAGGTAGCTCACGCTTTTTGGAGAGAAGCGACGAGCACTATGTTGGCATATGTGCAGAGTGTGATGACATGATGATATTGTATGTTGTCATTGATGTCAATATGGTGAAGAGTGAACCGGTATATTGAAGCAAGCAACTTGCAAGAGAACAGGTATGATGTTGTGAACCGGTATATGTGAAAAAGTGAAGCAGTATGTTTGTCCAAGTGAATTGGTATATGGAATGTTTTGTATCAAGGTTTCATATGGTATGACTACCGGTTGGTAGTCTTATCTTTAGGGTTTCTGGTTGAAGTGTTCCAAGCCTGTGTGATTCAACCGATGACATCGTGTGATGAGTTAGCATTGTAATGAAGAATAGATTGTGTTGCCATGTCAAGCCTTGTACGTGTGAAGGATCTTGCATGAAGGAGACTGATCCTATCTACCTCGGGAATGTGCGAAGTCTCTGTAAACGGTGGAGAATGCATGATGGGTTATCAGCCTCCAATAAGCGGTGAAGAACGAACGTTGGAGAACGTCTTGAGATCTGTTCAAGATTGTTGTAATCAATGCAATATGTTCAACGATTAGGATTGAACCGACTGAATTGCTTAACCTAAATGTTTAGGGTTTAGGGTTTTTGCTACCAACCTATTTTTCCTATAAGGTTGATGTTGTTTTTTGTGTTGAGGTTGTTGGCAAATGTTGTGTGTGTATCCAAGTGCAGAGATACGTGATTCTTGCTAGACCAGATAAGAGAATATATACCTGTAGAGTTTGAGTGCAGAAGCAAGGAACTAAAGTAGATATGCATTGGAATTGAAGTGTTGTTACCAGATCATTGTAATACCTATTAACCTCTAACCACTTCAATAGTTGAAAAATCCCTTAATAGGGTAGCTTTAACCGGCTTGTTGTAAATCCTTTAACAGGGTGACTCAAAATCATTGAGTTCTTAAAATCCTCTAACAAGGTAACCTTTAACAAGGTTTAACCCTTAACCGGGTATTTTAGACATCCCTTAACTGGGTGATCCCTAGCAAGATCAGTTCCTAACAAAACCTATTGTAAAGTCTTTAACTGGACTAGGCTTCTAACAAAGTGGACTTCAAAAGGGTTCAAAGAACAACTTGTGGGTATTCATCCCCACCGTGGTTTTTCCCAGTTGTGTTTCCATGTGAAAAATATGTGTGTTATGTGTGATGTTTTTCATGTGATGCTTTGTTATTCTTTGTCAAGCGGTAAAACATGTTGAACCAGTAAGTCTTTACATTTCTATTGATGTATTACTAGTGTATGCATATGGGTGAAATGGAAACAAGATGTTAGATTGTATGGAAATCTAAGAGTTACCGGTTTATGTCTTTCACATTCTTACTATATTTAACTTGTAGTAATCTAGTTTAGATCGGTGTTATTGCTTGCCAGTCAAGTGCAATGTTTTTAGTCAAAACGGTTCAAGGAAAAGTGTTTTTGTCAATACTGATTCACCTCCCCCCTCTCAATACTGGTTTGGTACCAACTGTTCATCATTGATTCATCAATTGGTATCAAAGCCTCCTCCAGGTTCTCTGTGTAGTAAGCTTAACCGCTTGAGGTAAAGATCGTACTCTAATGATGAAGAGGGAAGGTCCAAAGTTCAATAGAGACAACTTTAAAATATGGAAGGACAGAATGAAGATATACATCAGAAGCATGGGTGCTCAACATTGGAGCTATGTTGAGAATGCTTATGTTATCCCTACCGGTACTCTCACTGATGATCAAAAGAGAGAGATATTTAGGAGAATAGGCAAGCCATGGAAGCCCTAATCAATAGTTTATCTGAGATTGAGTTTATTGATGTTCAGGATAGAGAGAATCCCAAAAAAGTATGGGATGCCCTTGAGAATATCTATGGCGGTGATGAGCATGTGAAACAAGCTAAGGAAGAAAGCCTTAGGGGAAAGTTTGAAGACATGCAGATGGTTGAAGGAGAGACCATTCAACAATATGGAATAAGAATAAAAACTGTTGTTGGAGATATCAAGAGTGCAAGTGGTAAAATGGAAGATTCCACTATTGTTAGCAAAGGTTTGAGATCCTTATTACCGGTCTATGCAATAAGGGTTGCTGCTATTTAGGAGTTGAGGTCTATAGACAAGACAAAGGTATCCTTGGACTCCATCATTGCAAATTTAATAGCTTATGAGCTAAATAACTATGATGGTAGTATTCAGAAGACTGAATCAGCCTTTAGAGCATCTGTTGCACCATCTAGAAAAGGCAAAGAAGCTAGTACAAGTGGTGAACCAAGACAAAGTAGAGAAATGGATGATGAGGAGATCTCGATGGAATTTGAAGCTCTTCTTGCCAAGAGACTTCCCAAGGGAACTAGTAAATACAGAGGTAAGCTTCCTCTGAAATGCTTTTCTTGTAACCAAATAGGACACATTGCTGTAAACTACCCTAATGGTCACAACAAGGACAAACCGGAGAGGTTCAAGAAGTTCAGAGGAAACCGAAGAAACTATTTTGTATTAGTTGATGAAGGTGTCACTGATGAGGAATCAAAAGATATTGTGTTTTTAGCAGTCAAGGAAGATGTGTCAGACAAGAAGGCTCTTGTCTCCCTCTTTGATAATTCCAATGAGTGGATTATTGACAGTGGTTGTTCTCACCATATGACTGGTGACTGGAGTAAGGTTCTATCTCTAGAAGAGTATGATGGTGGTGTGGTTCGTTTTGGTAATGATGCACCATGTATGGTAAAAGGTAGAGGGTCCATCTCTCTGAATGGAAGAAGCAGTGCTGACAATGTGTATTGGGTAGAAGGTCTCAGACACAACCTTTTGAGTGTTGTTCAAGTGAATGATAATGGACTCACTCTGGAATTCAAAAATGGAGTGTGCAAAATCAAAGGAAAGAATAGTGAATTGATGGCTACCGGTATGCAGACCTAAGGTAACCTATTTCAGCTAAATGCTAATGTCAGTACATGTCTAATGGTTAAGTTTGAGGATAGCTGGATATGGCATATGAGACTCTGCCATGTAAACTTTGATAATATTGTGAAGACCAGTAAGATCAAGGTAGTTAGAGGATTGCCTATGCTGAGCAAACCGAAGAATCCTTTGTGTAGAGAGTGTCAACTGGGGAAAATGTCTTCCTAAACCTTCAAAGGTAAACCTTTCACTACAGACAATTTACTTGATCTTGTGCATACTGATTTGTGTGGTCCTATGAAAACTAGGAGTGTGCAGGGAGATAGGTATTTTATGATCCTTACTGATGATTGCTCAAGAATGATGTGGGTCACATTCTTGAAGGACAAATCTGAAGCTTTTGGAAAATTCAAAGTCTTTAGAGCACTGGTTAAAAAAGAAAGTGGTAAGAAGATTAAGTGTTTAAGAATTGATCAAAGAGGAGAATTCACTTCCGGTGAATTCAACAAATACTGTGAAGAGAATGGCATCAAGAGGGAACTGTCTTCCCCCCAGACTCCACAGCAAAATGGCCTAGCAGAGAGGAACAACCAGATTGTGGTTGAAGCAGCTAGAACTATGTTGATCCAAGGGAAGGTTGCTCATACCTTTTGGAGAGAAGTGGTGAGAACTGCAGTCTACACAATGAACCAAGTACTCATCAAAAAGGGTAAGGATAAAACACCTTATGAGTATTGGAGTGGTAAGACACCAGTGGTAAGCTACTTTAGAATGTTTGGTAGCAAATGTTATATCAAGAGGAGTGAACACCAGAGTAAGTTTGATGCTAAATGTGATGAGGGAATATTCCTAGGGTATTCCACCAAGAGAAAAGCTCTCAAATGTTTCAACAATAGGACTTAGAGAATTGTTGAAAGCATCAATGTTAGAGTTGATGAAACCTCTGAGAAATCTGAGGAAACTGACAGTGAGCAAGTAGGAGATGAACCGGTAGTAACCTTCTAGGAACCGGTTGCAAAACAACCTAGCACCAGTAATAGTGCTCCTACACTGGTAGATGCTGATGCTGATGAAGATGAGGATGAAGAAGAAAAGAAAGAGGAAAAAACTAAGATCATTCTTAGGTATGTAAAGTTGAATCATGATCCAAAGCAGATCATAGGAGACAAGGATGCAAGAATTCTTACAAGAAGAAAGGTTAGAGAAAACTCTTGCATGATCTCTAAATTTGAGCCTAAAACATTCAAAGAGGCACATAAAGATGAAGACTAGATCAAGGCAATGGAAGAGGAACTTGACCAGATAGAAAAGAATGGTACATGGTCTTTGGTACCCAGACCTGAGCATAAAAATGTCATAGGCACCAAATGGGTTTTCAGAAATAAATTGAATGAAGATGGCACAGTGGTAAGAAACAAAGCCAGACTGGTGTGCAAAGGATATGCTCAAGAAGAAGGAGAAGACTATGGAGAAACCTTTGCTCTAGTAGCCAGATTGGAAGGAGTTCGTATGCTTCTTGCATATGCAGCATTCAAGGGATTCAAAGTATATCAAATGGATATAAAATCTGCATTCCTGAATGGAATACTAGAAGAGGAGGTGTATATAGAGCAACCAGATGGGTTTGCCCTATCAAAAGATAGTGACATGGTGTGTAGGATACATAAGGCCTTGTATGGACTAAAGCAGGCACCTAGAGCATGGTATGAATGCTTGCACTCCCATATTGTGAAGATTGGATTTGAGAGAACAAGTGAGGATAGTAATATCTACCTGAAGTCAGAAGGAGATCAGATTCTAATCTGTGAGGTATTTGTTGATGACATAATTTTTGGAGGAGATGACAAGATGAGTCATGACTTTGCAGATGAGATGAAAAAGGAATTTGAGATGTCACTTATAGCGGAGATCAAGTTCTTCATTGAACTATAGATTCAACAAATGAAAGATGGAATCTTTATCACTCAGTCCAAATATGTCAAAGAGGTGTTGAAGACCTTTGGCATGGAAGACAACAAACCGGTTATTACACCAATGGTGACTGGTTGTAAATTATCAAAAGAGGATGACTCAGGGTTGGTAAATGTGAAGGAATACTGATCAATGATTGGTAAATTGCACTATGTAGTACATAGCAAACTGGACATTGCACATGCAGTGGGCATTACTGCACAGTTCTAGAAAAGCCCAAGATAATCCCACTTGGTCGCAGTCAAGCAGATTTCGAGATAACTGAAGGGAGCTATTGACTATGGATTATGGTATCCATACAGTAATGATTTCAAGCTGAAAGTGTTTACAGATGCTGACTGGGCTGATAATGTGGATGACTGGAAGAGCATAACCGGTGGTGCATTATTTCTTGGTGGTAGACTAGTCTCATGGATGAGTAAGAAGCAGAGCTGTATCTCTCAGTCTACAATAGAAGTGGAGTATGTTGCAACATTTATGAACCGCACCCATACAATTTGGATGAAGCATGTATTAAATAGCTTCAAAGTTCTTGTATCTGAACTAGTAAGTATATTTTGTGACAACACAAGTGCGATTAACATCTCCAAGAATCCGGTTTTACATGCTAGAACCAAGCACTTCAAGCTCAAGTATCATTTCTTGAGGGAGAAGGTTCAGAACAAAGAAGTTGTACTCGAACATGTTTCCAGTAAGGAGCAGTTAGCAGACATATTCACCAAGCCTCTACCGAAGGCTACCTTTACCTATTTGAGAGGTGTATTAGGCGTACTGCCCCTTCAAGAGGTGAACTAAAGGTGTGTGCTCCACATTAGTCAAGACTTACATTGATATATATGTTTTTTGGATTGGTGTGTTGAAGGATGATGCTCCTTAGGGGGAGCAACATAGTAGAATATTAATGTTTATGCCTTCACTTTGGAATTGTTGTCAAAGGGGGAGAAGATGTGAAGCGGAGAAGATATCTGCAGCATTGAGGGAGAAGATGTGAAGCAGAGAAGATATCTACAGTATTGGGGGAGAAGATGTGAACCAGAGAGATATCTTTGTATATTGCCATCAATGCCAAAGGAGGAGATTGTTGGCATATGTGCAGAGTGCGATGACATGATGATATTTTATGTTGTCAATATGTTGAAGAGTGAACCAGTATATTGAAGCAAGCAACTTGCAAGAGAACTGGTATGATGTTGTGAATTGGTATATGTGCAAAAGTGAAGAGATATGTTTGTCCAAGTGAACCGGTATGTTGGAATGTGAACTGGTATATGGAATGTTTTGTATCAAGGTTTCATATGGTATGACTACCAGTTGGTAGTCTTAGCTTCAGGGTTTCTGGTTGAAGTGTTCCAAGCCTATCTAATTCAACCGATGACATCGTGTGATGAGTTAGCATTGTAATTAAGAACAAATTGTGTATCCACGTCAAGCCTTGTGCACATGAAGGATCTTGTAGGAAGGAGATTGATCATATCTACCTCAGGAATGTGCGAAGTCTCTGTAAACGGTAGAGAATGCGTGATGGGTTATCAGCCTCCAAGAAGCAGTGAAGAATGAACATTGGAGAACATCTTGAGATCTGTTCAAGACTATTGTAATCAATGCAATATGTTCAATGGTTACGATTGAACTAACTAAATTTCTTAACCTAAATGTTTAAGGTTTAGGGTTTATGCTACCGACCTATTTTCCTATAAGGTCGATGTTGTTTTTTGTGTTGAGGTTGTTGGCAAATATTGTGTGTGTATCCAAGTGCAGAGATACGTGATTCTTGCCAGACCAGATAAGAGAATAGATACCTGCAGAGTGTGATTGCAGAAGGAAGGAACTAAAGCGGATCTGCATTGGCATTGAAGTGTTGTTACCAGATCATTGTAATACCTATTGACCTCTAACCACTTCAACAGTTGGAAAATCCCTTAACAGGGTAGCTTTAACCAACTTGTTGTAAATCCTTTAACAAGGTGACTCAAAATCATTGAGTTCTTAAAATCCTCTAACAAGGTAACCTTTAACAGAGTTTAACCCTTAACCAGGTATTTTAGCCATCCCTTAACCGGGTGATCCCTAGCAGGATCGGTTCCTAACATAACCTATTGTAAAGTCTTTAACTGGACTAGGCTTCTAACAGAGTGGACTTCAAAAGGGTTTAAAGAACAGATTATGGGTATTCATCCCCATCGTGGTTTTTCCCAGTTGGGTTTCCACGTGAAAATATGTGGGCTATGTGTGATGTTTTATATGTGATGCTTTGTTATTCACTGTCAAGTGGTAAAGCATGTTGAACCAATAAGTCTTTACATTTCTGTTGATGTATTACTAGTGTATGCATATGGGTGAAATGGAAACAAGATGTTAGATTGTATGGAAAGCTAAGAGTTACTGGTTTATGTCTTTCACATTCTTACTATGTTTAACTGGAAGTAATCTGGTTTAGACCAGTGTTATTGCTTGTCAGTCAAGTGCAGTGTTTTCAGTCAAACTGGTTCAAGGAAAAGTGTTTTTGTCAGTACTGATTCACCCCCCCCTCTCTCACTACCGGTTTGGTACTAACTATTCATCATTGATTCATCACACTATAGTCTATACTATGAACTAGGTACTCATCAAGACAGGTAAAGGTAAAACTCCTTATGAGTACTGGACCAAGAAGACTCCCACTATGAGTTATTTTAAAGTATTTGGCAATAAGTGTTATATCAAGAGAGGTGAGCATCCGAGCAAGTTTGATGCTAAATGTGATGAAGGAATATTTTTGGAATATTCCACAAAGAGAAAAGCTCTCAAGTGCTACAATAATAGGACTCAGAAAATTGTTGAGAGTATCAATGTCAGGGTTGATGAATCCCCTGAGGAGCTGGAGGAAACTTGCAGCGAGCAAGCAGAAGATAAACCAGGTGTAAACTTCTGGGAACCGGTTAAGAAAGAAACAAGAAAAGACCTCAATGTTCATGTACCGGTAGAAGTTGCAGTAGGTGAAGAAGAAGAGGAAAAATTAGCAGAATCAGCTAGAGTCATTCCTAGATATGTGAAGCTACATCATGATCCGAAGTAGATCATAGGAGATAAAGATGCAGGTATACTCACAAGAAGAAAGGTGAAAGAGAACTCTTGCATGATTTCTGAGTTTGAGCCTAAGACCACTAGGGAGGCACTTAGTGATGAAGACTAGATAAAGGCAATGGAAGAGGAGCTGGACAAGATAAAAAAGAATGCAACATAGTCCTTGGTACCCAGACCAGAACACAAGAATGTAATAGGTACCAAATGGGTCTTCAGGAATAAGCTGAATGAAGAAGGCACAGTGGTAAGGAACAAGGCAAGACTTGTATGCAAGGGATATGCTCAGGAAGAGGATGAAGACTATGGAGGAACCTTTTCCCCAGTGGCTAGACTAGAAGGTGTTAGAATGCTACTTGCATTTGTAGCATTCAAGGGATTTAAGGTATACCAGATGGATGTGAAGTCTGTTTTCTTGAATGGAATCCTAGAAGAGGAAGTGTATATTAAGCAACCGAATGGGTTTTCCTTATCAGAAGATAGTAACATGGTGTGTAGATTACACAAGGCCCTATATGGATTGAAACAAGCACCAAGGGCATGGTATGAATGGTTACACTCTCATCTTCTGAAAATAGGATTTCAGAGAACAAGTGAGGATAACAACATCTACCTGAAATCTGAAGGTAATCAGATTTTGATCTGTGAAGTGTTTGTAGATGACATAATCTTTGGAGGAGATGATGAAATGAGTCATGAACTTGCAAATGAAATGAAGAAATAGTTTGAGATGTCTCTCATTGGAGAGATAAAGTTCTTCATTGGTCTGTAGATTCAACAGATGAAAGATGGAATCTTCATTACCTAGTCCAAGTATGTCAAAGAGGTATTGAAGACCTTTGGCATGGAGGAGAGAAAACCGGTTGGTACACCGATGGTGACTGAATGTAAATTGACTAAGGAAGATGATTCAGCATTGGTGAATGAGAAGGAGTGCCTATCAATGATTGGTAAGCTGTACTATGTGGTGCACAACAGACCGGACATTGCCATGCAGTGGGCATAGTAGCTCATTTTTAGAAGAGTTCAAGAGAATCCCACTTGGTAGCGGTAAACAGGATTCTTAGATACCTGAAAGGGATTGTTGACTATGGATTGTGGTATCCATATAATGGTGATTTTAATCTCAAGGTATTTACCGATGTAGATTGGGCAGGTAATGTGGATGACCAAAAGAGAACAACTGGTGGAGCATTCTTCCTTGGTGGAAGATTAGTCTCATGGATGAGAAAGAAGCAGAGCTGTATTTCTTAGTCTACTACTGAAGCAGAATATGTGGCAGCATTTATGAACTGCACTTAGGCAATCTGGATGAAGCATGTATTGAATGGCTTCAAAGTTCCTATATCTGAATCAGTGAGTATTTTTTGTGATAATACTAGTGCAATCAATATTTCCAAAAATATGGTAATGCATGCTAGAACTAAGCACATTGAGCTCAAGTATAATTTCTTGAGAGAGAAGGTTCAGAATAAAGAGGTTGTATTAGAACATGTTTCCAATAAGGAGCAACTAGCAGACATATTCACTAAGCCCTTACTGAAGAATACATTTACCTATTTGAGAGGTGAATTAGGGGTTCTACCCCTTCATGAAGTAAACTAAAGTTGTGTGCTCCACATTAGTCAGGTACCACAGTGACAAATCTTACAAGGTTGATGTGTTGAAGGATGCTACTCCATAGGGGGAGCAACATAGTGGAGTATGGAGGCTTGTGCCTCCACTTTGACATTGTTGTCAAAGGGAGAGAAGATATATGATAGGGGAAAATATGTCTGGTGTATGGGGGAGAAGATATCTGATGATGAAGATATATGGCAGAGTACACACTAAACACTCCAGATGGTGGTGGTTGTGATCTTTGAACCGGTATATGCTATTGAGCATGGTATAGATACTGAGCAATGATACACTGAGTACTGCCATCAATGCCAAAGGGGGAGATTGTTGGCATATGATGAAGCAGTGACAAAGTATGTTTTCATTAATGTTAATATGTGCTCAAGTAGGTACACCGGTATGAATATTGGAAGCAGTTTTGGTCAACCGGGATGGAGTGGACCGGTGACAAGGTTCACTAAGTGTAACTACCAGTTGGTAGTCTGTTCAGTTGTAAGGGTTTCTGGTATGATCTGTGTGGTACAACCGATGGTATTTTGTGAACATTAAGAATAAGGATCAGGATGCCACATCAGCTGTGTGCACATGAAGGATTTCCTTGATGATTTTGTGCGTAGAGATCGAATGCACTAAATGCCTACCTCGAGAATGTGCAATTTTCTGAGCGGTGTATGAAGAGCGCATGATGAGTTACCATTTTCCAGATGTGGTGAAGATCAGATGATGCAAAGTGACTTGTGATTTGTTTAAGATTGTTTTATTCTATGCAAAGTGTTTGGACGGTCAGGATTGGACCGCTTGTAATTGTAAACCTAAAATGCTTAGGGTTTAGGGTTTATGTTATCGACCTAATTCTTGTCTATAAGGTCAATGAGTTTTAATATTGTTGTTGTTAGCAAATGTTGTTTTTGTGTCTGCATGTTGAGATTCTTGCCAAACCAGAGTGTGATTGCAGAGGAGAGGAGCTAAAAAGGATCTGCCTTAGCAAGTAGTGTTGCTATCATATCAAAGCTTTACTTGTTGACTTCTAATCATTTCAACAGAAGGAAAATCCCTTGACCGGGTAGCTTTAATAGGCTGGTTGTAAAATCTCTAACCAGGTGACTCAAGTTCATTTAGTTCTTTAAATCCTCTAGCAAGTTAACCTTTAACAGGGTTTCAACCTTTAACAGGGTATATAGCCATCCCTTAACCGGGTGATCTTTAACAAGATCGGTTCCTAGCAGAACGTTATTGTAAAGTCTTTAGCCGAACTAGGCTCCTAATAGAGAGGACTTCAAAAGAGTTCAAAACAAGCTTCTGGGTATTCATCCCCACCATGGTTTTTCCCATTGGGGTTTCTAAGTGAAAAATCTGTGTGTTATGAGTTGTGCATTTTTCATGTGATAATTCAGTATTCTTGTTTAAGTGATTATGCATGTAAAGCTAATGGTTATGGTATTACTAATACAACACATGCATATGTATATGGGTGAAGTAGTTATCAAGTGTTGAATGATATTTGAAGTATTCAGTTTTACCGATATAAGCTGCATGAAGTCTTATTGTGTTTAACTGGTATTGCCATGGTTAAGTTTAGTGATGAAGACAACTGGTTAGCATTGTTTTAACTTGATAAGTTGTGGAGAATTTTGTGTATGTATTGATTCACCCCCCCTCTCAGTACCAATTAGGGTATTTGTTGTTCATGATTATTCATCATCATCAAGGCAACAATCTCCCCCTTTGGCATTGATGGCAACACTTAGAAATTTTACAGTAATACCGCTAAGTGTGCATGTATAACAAATTTACACATTTACTCATGCTCCCCCTTAATGCATACATTATACAAAATTTTCAAAAACACACATACATATTTCTACTCCCCCTTTGACAACAATGCCAAATTGAAACAGTAATATATATATATATATAGAAAATTTATATCAAAATGTTTAGCATATACAACAGTAACTTAAAAAAAAGTTCACGCATTAGCTAATCTCATAAAAATATCATTGAATCTGTTCTTCATCTATGACAAACCATTTTCCCATGATTTCAATATGTTTGCAGTATACTCGAATGTAGACGTCAACTGGGAATGGAATTCTTCCATTGAGTCTAGTGTGCAGGTTTCAGGGGTTGCAAGAATAGCTTCTGCATTTCAGTAGGCTCTCTGAAGAATGTCTACTTGTGATGTGAGCAAACTTTTGAGTTCTTTAAGAGATCCGAGTCTCTTTGCCTTCTCATTATCATAGTTGTCCAGTCTGTTATGTAAATCATCTACAAACTTGTTAAAGGCACGTATGGAGTCCTGAAGTGGGACATATACCTTGCATATCCTTTCCATTTCTTGCTCTGTTTCAACTTGACTTTTTGAAATGTCATAATAAAAGAAAGTAACATTGGAGGTAGAGGCAAGATACTTTCCTCCTGTTTCAATAGCTTTTCTCAACAGACTTTTATTGTGAGATAGAGCCATTTGCCACTATCAGTATCCTTTGCCAGTTTTTCTCCATATTTCTTCTTGTGGCTCTTTTCAGCATACAGATGAGAAGCTTCTTCTAGTGACTTGATTTGATCAGATGCATCTGCAACTAATTGACCAAGTTTGCTAATGGGTGTAGAAAGATGTGCTATAGATGTTTTCGGTAGTAGACCAGACAAAATATCTACTGCAGTCTGAATTGTCTCTTCTTATGCGCTTTAGATTGCATAACATTAGCAATCTTCATCATTTTAGAGGTGCTCATACTGTCCACATTAATGGTTCCTAAAATACTCAAAGAGTCATCATCATCCTCATCGATTTGCTTTTGTTTTGCCGGTTCAGAGGGTATGACCTTAATGATTGATCTCTTAGTATTCTTCTTAGGTGACTGTGTGGCAACATTTTCAACAAGCTCCTTTTGAATTTCTTGAATGACCGATGGAGATTGGGGTTTCTCTAGTTGTTCTGTTGTCGATGGATTGTCCACTTTTAGTTGAGTAGCCGATTGCTCAACTAGTGTTACCTGTACATTAGTGATTGTTGGGGGCTCCATATCTAGTGCAGTGTTGTCTCCAGATAGGTCCACTGTGTTCTAAACATCATCATCAACAAGAGTAATGGAATCATCCTTCTTCTTGAGGGGATAGACCTCATCAGGTTGAATAATCTCCTCTTCATCCATTTATGGTCTATTAACAATGTTGTCAACATTATCCTCAATCATAGAGGATTGGATGAGCTCTTCTATCCATTTGATTTCACAGGCAATATGATGGGTCTCAGTATCAACAATTTCCTTCTTTCCACTGAGTAACTTCAGTCTTCTTGCTTTTAATGTAAACTAAGATTTGTATCGAGCAACTAAGGCACTAATATCATCTTTACAAAATTCATAAAAATATTGTACAAATACCTCATCAATGATTTCTTTTTCTAATCTAATATCCTCCTCCCATTTGCTCAAAAGAATAGTGTTCAAATAATTTGAGATATCCTTTTATAATTCATGTGGATATCTACTATAATGTCATATATGAGTGATTACCTGTTGAATCACCTGCTCTTTCTCATTTTCAGTGAAGGAATCAAAATGCTCCTTTACATTGTCAAACCTATTCCTCCTTAGTGTCTTCATTGTCCTTTCAAAATGGGTTTCACATTTGAAGGATGCAATATCAATAGCCACAGTTGCCTTTGGCACTTTCTTAACCTTCTTGGATATTCTATCGGTTGTCTTTGCCTTCTTTGGTTCTTCATCAAAATCTGTTTCCTTAGACTCTGGTTGCAAAATTAATTTCCTGCCTCCCTTCTTTGTCTCCTTCTTAGTATATACCTTGGGTTCCGGTTCCTTTTTGGTTAGGACACTCCTGGTAACCCTAGTAATCTTTGTTGGAGATGCTTCACCAGACTTTTTATTCTTTCCTCTTGTACTTTTAACAGGTGTAGTATTGGTTTGTTCAGGTGCCTCTTGGACTGCCACAATGTCCAATTTTGTCTGCTTCTTGTCTATAGGTGATGCTAATAGGGTATTAGCATAACCAACCAGTAGATCATGCTTAACCTCATAACTCATGTCTTCCATTTCTTCTTCTGTTGGCTCAATTGCTTGCATTAAGCAAAAGTTAGTGGCAACGGTGAAGATTATGTCCTTTTCAAAGTGTTTTACCACTTCTTCTGGTAGCCTCATTCTCATACTCATCTTCTTTCAGAACTCATTGAAATACCTATTCAGGGAAGCATGGAAAGTATTTTTTACAGCCTTGATGTTGTTCTTGATTTGAGTCGAGACCGGTGAGTCCTTTGACCACTCAATGTCTCCAATCCCTGGTAGAAAGTTCTAAAAGTTAAAGAATAGATCGACTAATAGCTGACCATACTTGAATTTTAGACTACTATCCTTCTTGATAGATTGCAAATTCAAAAATAATTGTCTCCTGATAGCTTCACAAAGATCATAGTCTGCATTATCAACAATCATTCTATGAGCTGTGTGAACTGCTACAGATGGAACACTGTTAAGTCTACTGGAGTAAAATAATCGGTAGACTATCACCATTGCTGTTAATTTTACTGCAAGGTCCTTAATGTTGTTGACATAAAAAGAACGCCCATCAGATGCAGAACCGGTTAAGCCAAAGACAATATCCTTTAAAATTTTCCTTAGCTTAGGTACTTCATCGGTTGATAAATAGCCAGTCACAGCCTGAATGGCTTCCTTTGTAATTGTGTGAGTCCTTTCTAAGTACATGTTTTCTCCATAAAATCTACTCAAAATTATTCTGATATGTGCTTCGTCAAAATCATCAAGAAAATAAGAGGCATTATGAAAATCCTTTTCGAAAGCCCTAGCATACTGTGTCTTAATCTTTCCATTCTTATCGCAAAGTGATTTCAATTGTGTGTAGATGTATAGAGACCCTAATTCTTCTAACTTGCAGTCAATATAACTGGAAAAATCACCTTTGACCAAAACTCCGATCGGAACTTGCGATAATGCATTATATGACACAATCTTATCTGCCTTTTGAGCTTCCACAGGCTCAGAAGTGATCATTAACCTCTCTACAAATTTTGAAGTAGATGCCATTCTAGATGAACAAGTTTTGAAGTGGTATATTCAAAGAAATACCTTGTTTCATGCACTTTGCCCCATTTACCAGTTGAAATGCCCAAGTGCACACCAGTTCGACCTTCTGCAACGTTAAATTCAACTTTATTTCACAAATCACGAAACAATTTGGCAATTTATAGCAAAACAATCTTACTCATCTCAGCAAGCGCTCCAAATTTCTTTCTCAAATGCATTACGGTAAAATGACAAAGTAAAACTCACTTTTATCCTTTTTACCTACTGCAATAAATGCTCGCTCGTTAGGGTTACAAACCCTAATTTCATTACTCAAGTGGAAAACCGATTGATAACATGTTAACAAAAACTTACCAAACTTTCATGTTTCAAAATCCTTTTCCCATTCATTTTTCACAAGGGGTCCGGAGATGTTTTACCATTAAGCTCCCCTTAGCCATTAAAAAAAAAAGCTTAAGTCACCGGTGCAGGGTTATCTTCACTAGGTGAAGAAACAAATTCTTCTCTAGGTGAGTCATCACTTTTCTTCTTCCAAATCCGATTCATATCCTCTCTGGTTTCTTCAATATCAACTTTTTACTTTCCTTTCTGATTCTTAGAAGAGTTGACCGGTTTGCTATTTCTGGATCTACAAAAAATTTCTAAGTACCCCAGTTTGTTACATTGATAACAGACCATACCAGATGATCTCCAAGGTCCTGCATTTCCTCTTCTTGTTCTTCTTCTGTAGTTCATAGCCACATGACCAAAGTTATTACAAATGGTGCAAATAACATTTGTTACCTTTTCCATCTCGAATGGACTAAACCAGTTGCCGTAGGATCTTTGCCAGTTCAAGTTTACCTGGTTATCAAAGTTCCTTATCCGGTCACCATTTGGTCTTGGATGCATGTGTGGTGGTACATGATTGTTTGCTACATATCTGCACTCAACAGATCTATGTCCATACATTCCACATGTGAAGCAATGACCTTCAAACTTCTTGGATACATACCTAGCATTAGTATTGAAACCTGCATTTATGTTAGGTTTGTGTCTAAAAATATTTGTAGTGTGACCATGTTTATGGCAAACAAAGCAGACAAGTTTAAAGACCTTCTTACCAGTAGGCTTATTGATCTTAGGAGCAGATTTGTTCTTAGGATTGTTTCTCTTTGTACCGGAGGATTCGCCTTTTTCAGTTGTATGAGAACCAAGTCCAGAGATGTCACCCTTCATTCTTTGTGATTGAATTTGTTCTTCCAACATGGTATAACTTTTGATGAACTTCTCCAATTTCTCATTGGATTCAGTAAGTTGTTTGATGAGATCTTCATTATGCTTAGACAAGTTCTCTTTCAGAGATGATGCAAGTTCAAGATCTAGCTGCAGGTTCTCCTTTTCTTCTCTTTCAGCAATCAAATACTCATGCATAGTGGCATTTTTCCGTTTGATCTTTGTAATCTCTTGATCTCTTTCCTTGATAAGATCTTTAGCAACTCTTCTGGCTTCCAGTTCCCAACTCATGCGGATAGTGAGAACTTCTAGCTCTCTCCTCAAATTCAATTTCTCACCGTTTAACTTTTCAACTTCCTCTGCTAAAGCATCAATATTGGCTTCATCTGAAGAACTATTATTAGATATTTCTAATAGTTGTTCAGTTATCTCTCTCCTTTTGACTTGAGAAGCTTTTAGTTTGACCCTAAGGGTTTCAAGTTCATTTCTGCTAGCTTCTAGCTCTCTATCCATCTTGAAGTAGCTCCTATCCCCCATGGTGGTTTCAAGGATCCCTTTTAAGTGGTTAGGCTTCAAATAATTTAGGCTCTGATGCCAATTGATGGACTTGAAAAGCACTGAGAGGCGGGGGGGTGAATCAGTGACACCAAATTTAAAACTACTTCAGACACTAACCAATAGATGAATTTGAAAAATCTTTTACACACAATGCATGCAATCCAAAATGATATAACAACATCCATAAAAAGTAAAGAATCCACCATAACACATGTTTATACGTGGAAAACCCAAATAGGTAAAAACCACAGTGAGATGGAACTCAAAAGTTAACTATCTACAGTAATAGGTAACTGGCCGGTTAAGGTCTACAAAGTGCTCTGCTAGGAGTGAATCTTGTTAGAGATCCCAAAGCTTGATTAGAAGCTTATACCCAGTTAAAGGTAGTATACCCTGTTAGGAGTAACCTCGGTGGAGGATTTCTGAGTCCAAACTAATGGATCACCTTGTTAGAGGATATATACATTGAAGCTTGTTAGAACTTACCCGGTTAAGGGATTTGATTCTGTTGTAATGGTTAGAAAACAAAAAGAATGGTTTGATATGTTTTGAGTAGCACAATACTTGCTTAATCAGATCCTTCTAAGAACATTCAACACACTCTTCATCTTAACACTTATCGCTCTTCAACAAAAACTTTCACTCTTCATGCATACCATCATTTTAAAAGATTTACTGAGATGTCAATATATAGACATTCAGATTTCATGTTGGCCTAAGGAAATCATGACACAATTTCCTAGGTGCAGTGTATCTGGACAAGTGATCATAACTCATCACAAAAATGACCGCCAAGTAGTCGGTGTTGGTAACTCATCACAAAAATAACAAATACCGGTTGGAACAATTAGTAACGGTTTGAATAAAACATATGAACCGTTGTCCTTGAATCTCCGCTTGATCTCCATCTTGATGCTGACTTAGTATAACCACAAGTTGTCTCTTATGCACATATCGGTTGTCACAAAGTACCAGTTAGAGATTAACCACAAGGTATACCGGTTGACAGTGTAAACAATTGAAGTTACACCGGTAGTCAATATAATCATATGTGTGTGTGAGAGTGTTTCATCAATGACAACAAGTGATGAATACATTACAATCATCATCAAGCCAACACATTTGTGGGTCTTAATCTAATTTTTTTCATTTCTATATAAATAAACAATTTCTTAAGTATGTCAGTTCAGTTAGGGTATGATTTTGTTTTTCAAACTAGGTAATTTTGAGTGTAAAGGTGGTCTTTGTAGTGCTTTCATCTCTGCTCACAACTCAAATCATTTTTTAGGGTATGTGTATCAAGATAGTGAACAAAATTAAAAAAGACAATTCAAAAATCATGCACGTGTTAAGGCTTGGAAAATCCAAGTCAAAACATGTACATGTTATTTGAAATAAATAAACGTACACACTTTTATGAGAAAAAAGATGCATGTGTTATAACACGTATGTGTTATGGTCAACAAGAAAAACATGTATGTGTTTTGTTGACATTAAGCTAGAAAAGGAACATGGCCTTAGATTGTAATTCCTTTGGCCTTCCCTTAGTTTTTTTTCATCAACACATATACATAAAATATAACATATAAGTTATATTTTTTCTTTGTCTTTTATACTTTAAGTTATATTTTATATATATATTGGCAAGATGTTTGAGAATGCTTTTAGATCTCTAGGAGTCATTATGCAGATTCTATATTTTAGGAGATCTTATAATTTTTTAGATTTAGTCAAATTTCAATAATTAGTGGGCTTTTAACATTCATTCTCTTGCTATCTCTCTATCTCATGCTCTTGGTCTCCCCCAAAGCTCTAGACCTGTCTGTTTTCCTATCTCTCTCATTCTCCTCCCTATCTAACTCTCTCTCTATCTCACTCTCTCCTCTTTCTCCAACCTCTAGATCTTTTAACTTAATGTCAGCAAAATGCACACATGTTTTGTTTGATTACTATAACACGCGCATGTTTTTTTCTCATAAAAGCGTGTACATGATTTTTTTCAAATAATGCATATGCAATCTTAATTCAAATAGCATGTATGTGTTTTGTCTTGTAATTAGCCTTGGATGAGAAACTTTAGGCTTGGGAGCTTCATTTTTCTCTTTTTACGTGTTTTCTTCTTCCAATTTGGTTTCTCAACTTTCTCGTCATTAGGTTTATGTATTATCAAGTAGGTATTTGTAAAATTACCAGCGTAATTTCACACATCTTCTCAAAATTTATAACCATATAATATTTTTAGATTTGAACAACATTAACATATTAATTTTATTTTTTTACCCATGTCTCCAGAATTCTCAAAGACATATGTGTACCATTTTTTTTATAAATTTTGAACCACCCAAGTCCAAATTTGAAAATATATATATATTATTATTCTACACTTCATTATGTACACTTTCAAGAAAATAAATTAATTTTTCTATTATTTTGGTGCAAGTTATGTGATGTGCATGAACATGAACTTGGTTTTCAAGATGTGTCCACTTCAAAAACTCTACTCAACAAAAAATTACAAAAAAATACACAACTTCTAGAATTCACTCTTAACTATCTTTCTAGAAAGGTTTTTTCAAAATACTAAATGCAACTATAACTTTATTGACACACACACACTAGACATTATGCTATATTTTGCAGAAAAAATAGGAACGTTTTTGTGTGTGCAAAAGATTTAACCCCATTAATCTTTTACATTTTTAAATAACTTTAGCAGTTTGGAAACTGTTAGCATTTTTTATGATGATGTTGTGATTGTCATTGATGGACACACACTTGCTTTGAGATCACTTTTTGTATGTATAAGTTATGCTCAACCGGTATTATGTATTATAGTCTTTAGACTATCGGTGTTTTGTAGAAAGTGTTTACCGATCTCAAGCGGTATGAAGACCCAAGTAGTATGAAGACCCAAGCGGTTCGAGGATCCCAAAGCGGTACGAAGGAACAAAGCAGTTGTTATCATTTTTCCCAGTCTTCATTTTTACAAACCAGTAATCGGTAAAATATGTGAACCAGTAATAGGTAAATGTATGAACCGGTATTACTCTGCGATGAGTTACCAACCGGTATTTTTGTGATGAGTTATCATCCACCGACAATTTGGCGGCGATTCTGTGTCATGTTACCAAATGTGTCCAGATGCACTGAACCTAGGAACTTGCAATGTAATCCTATTCGACCGACATGAAATCAATTTCCTTTATAAGGACATCATGTCTAGGGTTTTAGGTGTGGTTAGGGTTTTAGGTGGTTGATGAGGTTTTTGTATGTGAGATCATAGAAGAAGATTAGCTCTGTGTGAAGAAACAGAGTGTGGAGATTTTGAAGACTGAAGTAATGTTGAAATGCATTAACAATGAGCTATCAAGGATCTAACCAAGCATACTGTGCTAGTATTTAGATCACTCACTTGTTGATTACTCACATCTTCGACAAGTCTGAAACCCTTAACTGGGTAGGCCTGGCAAAACCTTTGTAAATCCTCTATCAAGGTGGTTCACAACTTTGGATCTGAAATCCTCTCACAAGGTAGTCTTTAATCAGACTTATCTCCTAATAGAGATTGAGATTCCTAACAGGATCTGTTCTGGTGAAGAACACGGTCTTACCTTAACCAGTCTGGTTACTATTCTGCAGACAGTTACTTGTGAGTTTCATCTCATCGTGGTTTTTCCCATTTGGGTTTCCACGTAAAAATCTCTTGGGTTATGGTGATTGTGCTCCTGTGGGTGAATGCCTTATTTGTTGTTTGGTTTGAATTTGTGTTAACCAGTTTGTTAGTAAAACCGTTATACAGGTTTACTGCTAAACTGTTTAAGTGTTTGAGTTCAGTATTTTTTGGTATACTAATTCACCCCCCCTCTTAGTATTCATCAATTGGTATCAGAGCCAACCTTTCTATAAGTTTAACCACTTGGAAGGAGATATGGGGGAATACACTATGAGGGAACTTACTCATCATCTCACTCAGACTGAGAAAGCCTTTGATGAACTCAAAGTCAAATGTAAAGCCTCTCTAGCAAAGAGAAGAGAGCATGCTGAAAAACTGATGGAGCTTACTGAAAATAGTTCTTCTGATGAAGCAGACATGGAAGCCCTAGTTGAAGAAGTTGAAAAACTGAATGAATCTAATGCTAACCTAAGAAGGGAACTGGAAGGACTGACTATCAGAATGTGTCAAGAGCTTGAGAACCAGAGGAAAGCTGAAGATCTAGTAAAAGACAAAGATCATGAGATCTCCAAGTTGAAGCAAGAAATCAGTGCACTTACCACTCATCTCCAAGAGAGTAAAGTGGAAAAAGAAGAAATGCAAGGTGAACTAAACATTGCTATTTTTGAGAATGCAACCTTAAAGGAATCCAATGCTGCTATTTCCAAAGAACTCACTGAGTCAAAGGAAATACTTGCCAAATTCAATAAGAGCACTGTTAAGCTAGAACAAAAGCTTGAATCAAACAAAACCGGTAAAGAATACCACTGGACTTGGTTTTTCTAGTAATGAGGAAGGTGAGACCTCTAGAACAAAAGATGGAGCATCAAAGAAGCAACTGACACCAAAAGATAAAGGTAAGCAAAAGTTCAAACTTATTTGCTTTAATTGTCTCAAGGAAGGACACACTGCCAATGTATGTAGAAGTAAGGCTTACAATAATTTTCCCTACTTTCTAAACAATAAGCCTAGATCCAATAGATTCAGTGGTAACTGTTATGCATGCAACAAGTTTGGGCATAGAGCATTTGAATGCAAGTCTTTTATACACAATACTGGAAGATATCCTCAAAGGAGTCAAGGCGTTTTTCCTGAATCCTCTGCAAACCGGAATCCAAACCGGTATAATGCCTATGACCATCAGTCAGGTGGTGGTGGATATCAAGCGACAACTGGTTGGAGAGAAACCTGTTTGATTTGCCATGGTAGTGGTCACACTGCTACAACATGTAGGAGGAAGAATGGTAGAATGAACAATGGACAATGGAGAACACCTGGAGTGGTATGTTATCATTGCAACAAACCGGGTCACCCTGCCAGAACCTGTAGAATGAGAAAGAGAATATCAGATGATATATCGGTCACTTCGGAAAGAAAGATTCATGTTGAAACTGTTCAAGCAGATATGAAGACAACATGGAAGAAGAAACCTGAAGAATTTTCACAAGAAGAACCAGTTTTTGCACCTAGTATGGAAGTCGTTGAACCAGCAAACTAAGCTTTAGAAAAGCTTAGGGGGAGCAAAGCAGTGAAATGTTTTGAACCCCCAGTTTATATTGGTAAAAGACCTTAACCAGTATGTGATACCTGTCAATTGGCAAAAGACCAGAAATGGTAAAAGGAAAATTAGGGTTTACACCCTAATGGTGGAGCATTTATTATGATACGTCAAGAATTTGTTTAAAAGGGATTTTCAAGTCATTTTCACTTATCAATTTGAGAGCGAAGAAATTTTCAAGTGTAGAGTGACAAAAGATGATTTGTCTTGTGATTTAGAGAGATTTCAAAACTTTGAAGAAGAATCCAGAGATAATATCAATCAGTCAGGTGAAGAACACAAAGCGATAATCTAGCAACCGAAGTAGTGTGTGACGAAGCTAAAGTTGCAAACTCTAAACTGTGGATTTCTGAAGGTATTTATCAAAATTCTTGTTTATCCATGTATAATGGCTTCTGCATCACACTCCAGTTATAGTGCACTTGATGATTCAGTAGATTTCATCCAACGAAAGGTGAAATACAATGCCCTATCCCAGATACCCGTTGGTGTTATAGTTGAGGAAGGTATTTTAGATTATATTGATTGCAAAATAGAAGACCTAGGATCTCTAGTGATCCATTCTCAGTTAAGTTTATTATGCGAGAAGGACCAGAAGATCAAACCGGAATACAACATCCTAGAAAGAAAGAAACTTCACAATGCAGTCTATTTTCTTGAAAAATTTACAGAAGATCACATCCGCATCATTCTAAGCAGACACATGACATCACACCAGAAGCAATTCATGTCGTCACCGGTTTCTGTAACGTTGGAGATGTGTGAGCCCTAAGGAAAGTCATCAAGACCGAAATGACCAAGCTCACCGGTTCTGTGAGCGACCAACGGGGAATGACCGTCAATACCATCAAGGACGATCTGGTCAAATATGCTTGTATGGTGATAGGATACCATACCGAATGTTCTATGCTAGCACAATTAACTCTGTCTCTACTGCTACGGTAAATGCTACCTACAAGATGATCATTGAAGATGACTCATTTGATTTATGCACCTATATGCAAAGGCAACTTCTAGTGAACCTGAAGTCTATTAAATAGGACAATGCCTTAAGATTTAAATTTGGACAACTGTTGGTAGGATTATTTTTTACTTTCAAGGCTATTTCCCAGGAGTCGATGATATACAATGGTCTTCTGACCAACCGGTTACCAAGCAAATCAAAGAAAGCCTCCAAGCGGTAGGAACCAGTTATCCTAAAGTCCTGAACAAATACTTTGATGAGTTCAGATGTAAGATGAGCCAGAGCATGAGAATATCTAGCGATATTGTCAAGAAGTATGAAGAGGACATCTGCTTTATCATCAGAGTAGTTGAGCCTAGAAAAGAAGTAGAGCCCATGGGATATGAGGTAATGTATGACATACTAGACGGGTATGCCTCTACCCTACTTGCCTCACCTCTTGATCCTAAGAAGAAGAGAACTGGCACCTATTCGGAGAGGGTAACACCGGTTGAAGAACCTTCAGTAAAGAAAGGAAAGGAAGTTCCATCGGTATCGGCACCAGTTACTTCAACAAGTCCTAAAGTGACCAAGCGGTCACCAGCAAAGAAGAAACCAAAAGTTGCACCTACCAAGGTCTTCGAAAGGAAGCGGAAAACTAACACCTCACCAGATTCTGAGGATACAGAACCTGAGGCACAGCTTAAAAAGATTAGGCAAACAAGGAAGAAGACAAATACAACCAGCAATGAACCAGCATCATTAGCACTGGTAAATATAGACATTTCCTCTTACAAACCTTTGACACATTGTCAAAGAACTATCAAGAATATTAGGAGAAAAGTGCTAAGTGATTTAATAGATCATTTTGATGATTTTAATGACAATGAAAAGGAGGAAGTTGAACAGGAAGTTATTCAATATTTATGTATTAATGACCAGTCACCATCAGAAATTAGATCTGTGACACCGGATTCCTTATATAATTCTTTAGATAACAAACGACGCATTGCCATAGAAATGGAACAGGAAATAAGAGAAGAAAGTTTTGCACAATATTTTCCTGATGTGTCAATTTCAGAACTTTTGAAGTTATGGATAAATATAAAGGCCTCTTCTTCATGAGAAGAAGAAGAGTCCTGTTATTGGAAGGGAAAGTCCCTGAAGTGGCAAAAGATACCCACTCGCATACCAAAGCCACTCTAAGGTTGTACCAAGTGTCTAAAGCCAACAAGAAGGCTAAGCAAGAACCAAAAACTAGAAAACCAAATGAGGTGTATGACAGTGAAGGAGAACCGGTCACTGAACAGATGGACACAATTGACGTTGATGCTTTGGATGGTGATAATGTCACTCTGGATGGAGCAAAAGAAAAGGCTAATAAAGTGCAAGTAGAGAAAGAGAAAAAGAATAAAGAGGAAGAGGAGAAGAAGAAAAAGGAAGAGGAGAAGAAGAAAGAGGAAGAGGAGAAGAAGATAAAGGGAGAGGAGGAGAAGAAACATGAAGAGGAGGAGAAGAAAAAGGAAGAGGAGAAGAAGAAACAGGAAGAGGAGAAGAAGAAAGAAGAAGAGAAGCAAAAAGAAGAAGATAGAAAGAAGGAAGAAGAAAAGAGAAAGAAAGAAGCAAAGGAGCAAAAGAAGGCTAAAGAGGAAAAGCATGTTGGTATTTTGGTATGGTTTTGTCATTGATGTCAACACCTACTAAACCTTATCAACTCTAGCACTTTGGAGAATCAACAACATTCACCAGCAAGAAAATGACTCATGCACAGTCACGGATATCTGGTACACCGGCAGGATATAATGATCACCGGCACTTGGAATGGCATGGAAAACACTTGGTTATGTCGAAGACATCGTTTGGACAGTTTGTCTTTAAGATTTGTTTATCGGCATATTTGTATTAGCATATTTGTTGTTACCGGCAAATAGGTCCAGGTTATACACCGGCATGTTTATCTTTTCCAAATCAGCATGGCACACTATGGAGATGATTTATTATTGTTGTAAATGCATTAAGATGACATGTTGAATCGGTTATTTCATCAGGCATTAATTTATTTGTAAATTGATTTTATTGTAATATCCTTTAGAGCTGACCTACTAAAATTGGTCCTAGGTTATGATATAAATGTAAGATCTTATTTGTAAGATCGAATGTGGAATGTGAAAAAGGATTGTGTGAAGGTATATGCGAGAATAAGTAGAGCTATACACGCAGACATCATTTGAAGGTGAAGCAAGGTTTTTGTGAAAGCATATCAGAACTACACCGATACTGAATCTAGCATCTAAAGATGCTATTTTGAGCAGTACATCCTTATTGGATTTAACCATCCAATTGTAGTCAGTGTGACTCCTATTTTGTGTTTGAGCAGTGAGTTCTAGGTGCTTGGCCTTTCTGCATGTGCAGACCCCATTTGTATACATTTACTATCTGCAGTAGTATCATCTAATTGTGGGTAAGGTTTCCCACCGTGGTTTTTCCCCTTCAGGGTTTCCACGTACAAATATTGGTGTTATGTGTTGTGGATGACTTTGTCTTTTTGTTTCATGCATTAATCTTTATCGGTATTGCAATTAACTAATAAAATTGTTTACCGGTATAAAAGATTGGTTTACCGGTATTAAGCATTAAGTTGGTTAAGTTGTTTTTGGTTTGAAATTATTAGACAAATGATTCACCCCCCCTCTCAGTTGTCTCTGGGACCCTAACAAAGCAAAGAGCCAAAGAGGAGGAAGTGGCAAAAAGCACACAAGTGGAGACCCCAAAGGCAACCGATAGTCAAGCCAAACCGATTGACATTACTAGTCCCATTGACCTCCAATCTGCAAATGAAATGGAGCTGCTGCAAAGCATTAAGCTTGCCCAAGAGCGACTGGAAGCGCTAAGGAGGAAGAAGGAGCAAGATGTTATTCAAACTGCGGTGGAAACTCTTACTAGTTTGATTCCCAGTACCAACCTCCCCAGTACCGATTCCTCTTTGGCCCAACTGAAACTTTTATGCACAATTGTAGAGGACCAGGTGCAATGCCTTGAAGATGTTGCAGAAGCCAATGCACAAAAGAAGCATCAAAATGCACTGAACACTGCCTTAGTGAAGAAATTAAATGAGCTCTGGTTTGAACTTCAGAAAGAGAAGAAAGACATAAGGGATACTATGGATGAGTCAAAATTACTGCTCAATAAGATAAGCCAACCCCATCTATTCTATGATGATGTGCCTACTCAGAAAGACAAACTGCAATCTGATTTGCAGGCATATATAAGCACCTTCAAGATGCCCTATGATTCCTTCACCACATATGGGCAAACCATTCACTGGTTTTAACTCTAGACTACCAGAATAGAGTTGGAGATTACCAACTGGACCAAAGATTTGCAAGAACTTCAACTAGTTCTACTACCAAGACTGCAAATACTTCAGAAGTGCTATCTCAATCTGGATGCCTTAACGGTCACTCAAGAGATGAGTACCTTGGATGCCATGGAGGAACAAGTATCCTAGATGCAAACAGAAAGTGAGGTTGCTACCTCATTGCTTGAGTCATGGTCCTTATCCATGAAGACATTTATGCAGGATTTTAAATCGGTTTTTGATAAGTTTTACTCATTATTGTCATAAACATTTATTATATTAATGATAATGAGAAACATGGGTTATTCTACAATACTTTGTCATTGTTGGCAAAGGGGGAGTAGTATTCTATATTTAAAATTTTGGTAAATTCCATGTATGCTTTCATGTTATCTCTTTAAGGGACTAGTATACATTGTATTTTATGCAAAAGGGATAGTGTATATGCTTAGGGGGAGTAATTTTGATTGTGGCATATTTTTATTGTAAAACACTTAGATGTCAAAATTTTTTCCTAAGTGTTGCCATCAATGCCAAAGGGGGAGATTGTTGGCATTTTTTATGATGATGTTGTGATTGTCATTGATGGACACACACTTTCTTTGAGATCACTTTTTGTATGTATGAATTATGCTTAACCGGTATTTGTTCCAACTGGTATTATGTATTATAGTCTTTAGACTATCGGTGTTTTGCAAAAAGTGTTTACCAATCTCAAGCGGTATGAAGACCCAAGTGGTATGAAGACCCAATCGGTTCGAGGATCCCAAAGCGGTATGAAGGAACAAAGCGGTTGTTATCATTTTTCCCAGTCTTCATTTTGAGAAACCGGTAATCGGTAAAATATGTGAACTGGTAATAGGTAAATGCATGAACCGGTATTACTCTGCGATGAGTTACCAACCAATATTTTTGTGATGAGTTATCATCCACCGACAATTTGGCGGCGATTCTGTGTCATGTTACCAAATGTGTCCAGATGCACTAAACCTAGGAACTTGCAATGTAATCCTATTGGACCGACATGAAATCAAATTCCTTTATAAGGACATCATGTCTAGGGTTTTAGGTGTGGTTAGGGTTTTAGGTGGTTGATGAGGTTTTTGTATGTGCGATCACAGAAGAAGATTAGCTTTGTGTGAAGAAATAGAGTGTGGATATTTTGAAGACTGAAGTAATGCTAAAATGCATTAACAATGAGCTATCAAGGATCTAACCAAGCATAGTGTGCTAGTATTTAGATCACTCACTTGTTGATTACTCACATCTTCAACAAGTCTGAAACCCTTAACTAGTAGGCCTGGCAAAGCCTTTGTAAATCCTCTAACAAGGTGGTTCACAACTGTGGATCTGAAATCCTCTCACAAGGTAGTCTTTAATCAGACTTATCTCCTAACAGAGATTGAGATTCCTAAAACGATCTGTTCTGGTGAAGAACATTGTATGACCTTAACCAGTCTGGTTACTATTCTGCAGATAGTTACTTGTGAGTTTCATATCACCATGGTTTTTCCCATTTGGGTTTCCACGTCAAAATCTCTTGTGTTATGGTAATTGTGCTCCTGTGGGTGAATGCCTTATTTGTTGTTTGGTTTGCATTTGCGTTAACGGATTTGTTATTAAAATTGTTATATCGGTTTACTGCTAAATTGTTTAAGTGTTTGAGTTTGGTATTTTTTGGTATACTAATTCACCACCCCCTCTTAGTATTCATTAGAAACTAGATTCAGAGTACTGCAATTGTTGCTCTTTTGGTGTCTTTAAATTTTGAGTGCACGAGTCTCAATTGCTCCTCCAAGTTTAGGTTTAGCTGATTTCAAAAAAAAGTGGCCACTTTTACCCTCTTTTTGTTCACCATCTTGGTGAGCTCGCCCCTATTAAAGCTACTAGTGTTTGTGGGCCCTCGTTTTACTACAATTGTTTCGGTACTTTTGGGTCCCTTTCTCAACTTTCAAGTATGTCACCAATAGTAGTTTTCTATTTCAGTTGAATGGGCTACCAGTTGAGGAATTTTTTGGAGTGGTAACACTTCCCAAATATATCTTTGATTCCTATGTTAGATATATGGTTTCATGTCTTAGACACATATTTTCCTTTCATCTAGAAGAAATCTTCAAGACGAGCTTGCACACAGGCATTTTGTAATCTTTACTTATCATGTATTCTTTTCCCTACAACCTTCTATTATTATATAATTTAATTATATATTAATTTTGATGATTTTTTTGGTTATGTATGGAACTTAATTGCTTATAGTTATTATTTTGGCTTCTAGGTAGTCACGACGCATGTTGTGGGATTTGTTATGGGCGCAAAGGTCAAAAAGTACACGTTTCAAAGTGTCACCCGATACCTACTTAAATATGCCCTAATAATCATGCACTTAAAATTGCCAATACTTGTGCACAAATGACCTAGTAGTTGTGCATAAATGCTCTAATAGTCGTGCATATAATGGACCAATTATGGGTACATGCCAAATTTATTAATGGGATTTTAGTTATTATTTTTTTAGTTTTTTTAAAGTTAATAGTTAGGGGGTTGGGTGCACAAGGAAGGCATGGTTATTGAAACATAGGTGGTAACTGGTGCTCTTCCCTTAGCTGATGTCATTAAAAAGATGCAATATATGTTTCATTTTAAGTCTACCTCATTCACCAATGTAATATATGTATCATTATTAATCAACCTCATTCACTTTAACAGTGAGAATATTTAGAATATCACACTACTATGGTAGGCTTAAGGTTTGCATCAATTTCACCATACTTATATTATACGGTTTGCAAATTCATAAAGCTTTGCATTATTAATAGCACTTTGTAAAGATATTAAGTTCATGCTAAGAAGAGATGGGTTGAAGGAATTTTTGAAAATGTGACAACAATCCCTATCACAAGGGATTGCTTATTATTCTAGTTTTTGTAATTTTTTAATGGCTTAGTCTATGTGTTCCCTTTATTACCTATGGCTAAATGTAGTCGAACTTTTTCAAAAAACCAATGTTAGTTGATATATTAAGACAATGTAAACATGTAACAAATGTATTGTCAAAGATTGACCTCTATAAAATCTCCACTATTAAATCTAAAATGAAACATCAATTTGGAAAGACTAATCAATCTAGAAACATTCTTTTTTCATTAATGCGGAACAAAAGATATTGGACAAGAAATTAAAGAAACAAAGAAATATAAGATAGAAAGAATACTTGAGTCTTGAAACCATAACATTATCCAATTTTCTGCAACTTCTATGTCTCTTCAATTGCAAAACAACTCTTTCTTGTCAGTTGCAAGAATTTGTATAAACTATATAGCTATTTGTGAAAATTATATAGCTATATGTGAAGTGAAATAATTTAAGTTGTTAAGAGGTTAGAAGTCACTGCAATGAATATGGACGGTTTAAATCATACACACTAAGCTTTTATTTAAAGGGTTTAAACATGTTAAACACTCAGAGTTGACTGGCATTCTCTAGACTTAAGGGAGAGGATCCAATACATACGTAGGATCCTAAACATGTTATAGTACATGGGTGGTTATGGTCCCACTGAGGCACACTTGATCACCTAGTACGTGTCCCCTTTTTGACGAATAATCAATTTATTTAAACTGAGTTATGATTCAACATTAATTTTCCCACATTTTGGTTAATCTTTGATTAAAATATATTTATTAAATGAAAATATTAAGTACCAAACAAAGCAGTCAAACAAGTATGACTATATCATTCAACAGTTGTTCATAACAATGACAGATTCTGACATGCACATTAGTGGGCCCCATGCAAAACTTATGCATACCCACATGAACAAAATATTAGTATATGATGCGCTCATCTGGGACGTGCCACCCTACTTATAAACCAAAGTACCAAAAATAGACTGCCACACAAAAGACCATTGACACAAAACAAGGTCACCATAGGTAACAACACCCTACAACTAAGACCATGTATGCCTACGATTAGATGTCCAAGTCCACATGCTTTTGGGCTCTCTATCACATCTGTCCAACTCTATAGCACACCAACTAGTAACCTCAACACACATCTACTGGTCACTTCACCTCCTCTCCCGCCTGCATCCACAAAATTTTTTTCCTAAGGCCACCATTTTCCATTAAACACCAATCAACTTATACATAAATGGTGATATCAAATGGGCACTGCAAATGCAATTAAGATTCAAAATTTTAAATGGAAAGAGTACAAACATTAAAGAGGCCACACAAATAAGTATTACATTTAAATCATACAAAGAGAAATGAAATTATATCATTTGAGTCACAAAGAAGACACAAAAGGCATCGAATAACTTGAAAAAGACACAACAAGCATCCAGGTATTTATCTTCTTCCAATTTATAACTCCTCTTATTGTTAAACCCTTCCTTTCCCCTTAAACCCTTACTATTTTACATCGTCATGGTTGATTTATTGCTTCATTTCCTTTTGCTTTATTTAGCTCCCTTCATTCATTACTTATTGTTTCACTTAACTAATTACAATATTCATTTTTCTTACTTACCCATGGTTTATTTAGTGCCTTAAATCCTTACTATTCCAAGGAAATGTTCATGTGAAATGTTATATTTTTCATAACCCTAATTATTTTCAAGTTTTAATGTTCTTTCCTATACATTCACTTCATGTTCCATTTTTTTCTTCAATTTCATTTCCTGTATAGTTTATGCTTTCCCTTACTATTTTACATCCTAATGATTTATTTAGTTCCCTCCACCCAATACTTACTGTTTCATTTTGTTGCCTTTAGCTTAACTGGTGTAGCCATGATCTGGTGGGTCCTCAAAGAGAACTGACTAGGTCATGCAGTAAGAGTAACACAATGGGAACAACAATAAAAAATTGAAAGATTACATAATCAAATCATAATATCATCTTACAACCTCTAGTAACCAACCAATTATCATCACACAATCATCAAAGACCATCTGGTTACATGCAGGCTAACATGCCAGATTATAATCTATCTGAAACTCTCAGAGTCTTTAGGGTCTCTAATCATTAATCTATAATCTCATACCGATCCCCTTCTTATAAATGATCACATAAAACCATATATATAGCCTCCAGAGCATATCTGGGTCGACCACAAAAGATTACATTTACCAAGATAGGAAAATGAAATGTGTAAATAGGGCGGCCCCCAGAAAGAAAGGAAATCCCTTCAGAAAAGAACAACCAAGAAGTGCGGATCAACAAGAAGGTCGGCCAAGGACTTACGAACATCAGGAAAGACCCCAAATACATCTACACACCAAGAAACCGCTCTAGAAAAGAAGAAATCTCCAACTGGTAAGCCCAAAACTGCTCTAGAACCCAGAAATAATCAAACCAGAAGCAATATCTTATCAGAAAAGAATCCAAATGAATTGAGAATTTGGAATTAAGCACAAGAACTAGCCTATAAACTGAAAATATGATCTACAACGAAAATAAAGCAACTATCAGAACATACCAGTAGGAGCACACAAACTGCACACTGAATTGAACAAGAACTAAACAAAAGGAAATATTTATGTTTGATGCAAGATTGCTCATAGATCGGGGATGCTCTTGCATCAGACACCCCAGGTAGAAAGAGATGTTCCATGAGAGGCAACTCATGAACATCGAAAAGGATTTGGTATATAGATCCCATGCTCATTTATGATCCAAACATCTTCCTTATCTACAAACCTCTTCCTTAGATCCTCAATCGGGTTCTCTAACTCATTACTCTCTTTATTTCTCTTCCCTTGCTTCAAATCTGCACAATGTCTCTACTTACTGCTCTCTTTCTTCTACAAATCTGATTTTTTTCTTCCATAAGACTTCATCTGGTTTGTCACCATAAGCTTTATGTCATCTGGTTCTATCTTGTTATTGGACTTATCTATTAGATCCTTTTGCAAATTCATGCCACCTTCCGATATAACCTTTGCAACTGGTTTCTCAGCACTATAACTTTTCTCAAGACTCGGATTCTTAACCTCCTTCTCTTTCTCCTTCAAAAAAGCCAATGTGAACTTATGCCCATCCTTCTCAATAGTGATTAGGTTTCTTCTACAGTCATAAATAGCTCTTCTATCAAACTGCCAAGGTCTTCCCAACAAGACATGACAAGCACTCATAGATACAACGTCACACAAGACCTCATCCCTAGAAGGTCCAATATTAGAACTCACCAAACATTGCTCTTTTACTTCTAACTTTTGATCATCTTGTAACCAACTTACCTTGTAAGGAAAAGGTTTCTTAAGCCTCTTCAATCCAAGCTTCTCTACCATCTCCCTAGATATCAAATTATCAGTAATTCCACTATCCACAATAACCTTGCAACACTTACCACCTAATTTGCACACACTCTAGAAAAGACTACTTCTCTGAGTATGTCTAGTATCTTCACTACTTTGTTCCATCATGACTCTTATGAACATAAGGGATTCTCCTTGCTCTGGTGCACATTTAGTTCTGGTAACCTCAATTTCCTAATCCTCATTTTCCATACAACTTCTTGCCATTCCTTGCTTACATTTATTAAATCTATGTTCGGTTTCTCCACACTTGAAAGATCTGCCTAGAAATTCTCTGTTGCTACTACCACTCCCTTTTGTTTGTGTTTTCTGATCCGGTTCTTTATTAGACTTAGGTTCTTATTCTTCTTCAACACTTTGCTTCTTTGTACTCATCTACCCCTTGAATCTATCCTTCCCTCTAGGGTTATTTTGTTGTCTTCTTCTCACCTTCTCCTCAACCCTCAAATCATACTGGTAAGATTCCTCAATTGTGGAAATCCTCAGCATACTCATCTCATCCTGAATGTTAAATGCAAGTCCATTTATGTACCTCGCCACCTTTTCTCTATCCATCTCTTTATGCCCAGATCTGATCATCACGTTGTCGAATTCCTCAGTATACTCTTTCACACTCATGTTTCTCTGCTTCAGGTTTTGCAACTTGTTGAACAATTCCAACTCATAGTCTCCCGATATGAACTTGGCCTTCAATCTTGCAACCATCTGTCTCCACTGGGTGATCTTCATTTCACCATTCTCCACTCTATCTCTCTGCAACTCTTTCCACCACAAGGCAGCATACCCTTTCAATTTACTTTGTGCCAACCTAACCCTCTATAGATCCTTAACATCCTCAAATTAAAAGTAGTCCTCCAACTCTCTGATCCAATCAATCAAGTCCTCTAGATTTAGCATCTCAGAAAAGTTTGAAACCTACACTTTATTTGTTTTACTTTCTTGTGCTACTACTCTCATAAATCTTTCTTCTCTTCTGTCTTTCGGTCCTTGAGCCTCTTCTGCTTCAAGCTATTCTCCAACTTCTTCATATTCATCCTCAAACTCTAGATTCCTTCGCAAACCAGCCAATTCATTCTGGATCTCATTCCTCATCTCATTCTTGAAATCCTCCATCATTTGCTATATCCTCCAAGGTTCATCCTTCAAGGTGGCATCTCCTCCCTTGCTCTAGTGAATTGCCTCAACTCGATGATCTGAGTGTCGGTTTCAATTGCCTCACACGTGGCGATCTATTGAACACACTCACAGTCTGCCTCCACTTGGTGATCTGTTCACCCAAAGGAATGCCTCAAGGTTCATAGCTAGCTCTTCCACCAATCGGTTCATAACCCGCTCTGATACCACTTTGTGCAGCCATGATCTGGTGGGTCCTCAAAGAGAACTGACGAGGTCATGCAATAAGAGTAACACAATGGAAGAAACAATAAAACATTGAAATATTATAGAATCAGATCATAATATCATATTAGAATCTCTAGTAACCAACCGGTTATCATCATACATTCATCATAGAACATTTGGTAATCAACCGGTTACATGTAGGCTAACATGCCAAATTACAATCCATCTAGAACTCTCAGAGTCTTCCAGGTCTCTAATCATGAATCTAGAATCTTATACCAATCTCATTCTTACAAATGATCACATAAAACCATATATATACCCTCCAGAACATATCTAGGTCGGCCACAAAATATTACATTTACCATGATAGGAAAATGAAACGTGTAAATAGGTCAGCCCCAAGAAAGAAAGAAAATCTCTCCGGAAAAGAACAACCAAGAAGTGCAGATCAACAGGAAGGTCGGCCAAGGACGTAGGAACATCGGGCAAGACCCCAAATAGATCCACACGCCAAGAAACTGCTCTGGAAAAGAAGAAATCTCCAATCGGTAAGCCCAAAACTGCTCCAGAACCTAGAAATAGTCAAACCAGAAGCAATATCTTGTTAGAAAAGAATCCAAATGAAATGAGAATCTGGAATAAAGCACAAGAACCAACCTAGAAACCAAAAATATGATCTGCAACAAAAAGAGAGCAACTACCAAAACATACCGGAAGGAACACACAAAACTGCACATTTAATTGAACAAGAACTAAACAAAAGGAAATATTTGTTCTTGATGCAAGATTGCTCATAGACCAGGGATACTCATGCATCATTAACAAATTAAGGCCTTCATTTTCTTAATTGGTCATGGTTTATTTAGTTCATTGAACATTGACTGTTTCATTTGTATTGAATCCTATATATGTTCATTATATTTTATGGTGTCAAGTTTCCCTTACTATTTTCATCATTTCATGTTTTGATGTTCATTTAGATATGTTCATTTGATGTTCTATTGTTTCCTTCCTCTTCATTTCCTTTTCAGCTTTACAAACCCTTACATTTTTACATCCTAATGTTTACTGACATCCATCATCCCTTTTTGTTTCATGCCCTTAACTTTTTACAATCTCCATTTTATTACTTAGTCATGGCTTATTTTCTTACTCACTCTTTCAACAAAATGTTAGGTTTATTGTTTCCTTCATGTTCAATTTATTTTCAATTCTCTAAACCCATATTGGTTTCATGTTTTGATGTTCATTCCAATATGTTTCTTTGATGTTCTCTTGTTTCCTTCCTATTCATTTTCTTTCCAGTTTTACATCCTCATGGTTTATTGACATCCTTCGTCCCTTTCTGTTTCACGCCCTTAACATTTTACAATGATCTCCATTTTCTATCTTAGTCATGGATTATTTTCTTACTCTTTCAACCAAATTTCAATATTTTTGTTTCCTTCATGTTCAGTTTATTTTCAGTTCTCTATCCCCTTACTGTTTTCATGTTTACACATTCATTCCAATATTTTCATTTATATTCTATTATTTCCTTTACAATATTTAAAACCCTTGTTGTTTTGCATCTTCGTGGCTTATTTTCCTCCTTCACCCCTTTTTTTTTAACATTCTCATGGTTTATAATTCATAGCAGTTACTCATAATTGCTAACTATGCCATTTCAAAATTACCCATACTCTACCATACTCATTCTACTTACAGTCTGTAGATGAAGAAGGGAGATCAGATGATGAACCTTTCTCTAAAGAAAAGAGCATCGACAAGGTTGCTTAGCCACAAAAGAGGAGTTAGATTACCACTAGACAATGAAAATACAGACCTAATTGTGACAAATCGACAACCTGTAGCACCGATAGGGGAGGCTATTCCATCCCAAGGGGAGGATATTCCATCTTAGAGGCTGCCAATAGTTACGTTGCCACATAAGTGGTGGTCTACAAACGACATGAAATGAGCATTGAAATATGTCAAGGACAATGACATGTCTGTTAGGGAAACATCAAAAAAATGGGGCATCCCAATAGCCACACTGTCGAAATGGTTAGGTGGTCTCATAACCACCTTCAAGAAAGGTCCAAAAATCCTCACTGGTCATGAAGAGGATCTGATTGTCAAATGGTGCAAGGAGATGGCATCGGTTAGACATGGGCCGAAGATTGTCAATTTGAAGCTAGAGGCCACTCAAATATGCAAAACTAGACCCAACCCTTTCAAGAACGGGCTTCCTAGGAAGTCTTGGTGGTTGGTTTTTAAGGGCCGACATCTAGAACTCACTTTGCGGATTGCTGAAGGGTTGGAAAAAGACAGCGCATTGAACCTTAAACCTTATGTTGTCTCTTCTTTCTACGAGACAAGTTGTCAAAATCATATTTTGCAAATCCATATGGTTCTACTCACATATGGAATTGTGATGAAACAAGCATCCAAGTGGGCAAAAATGGGGCCATGAAAATGTTGGCTAGAAGAGGAAGTAGGAGAATCTCCTACATCATTCTTAAGAGTTGAGAGTGGATCACCATTCTATGTTGTTTTAATGTTACCGGCCAAAGAATTATAGGCTTCTACTTGTTTAAGGGGAACAAGAGGTTACAAAATTAAATCTCTAAGTGTGAACTAGGTGCTTGTATGGTAGCTCAACCACATGCTTGGATGACAAAGGAACTCTTCCTCAATTGGCTGCACCATTTTGCATGCTTTATTCCAGGGGGTGTCTAGAACACCAATAGGCACTTCCTGATCTTTGATGGTCATGGCAGTCATGTTGCACTGACAACCATCCATGAGGCAAGAATTCTAGGCATTAATCTACTAGTATTATTGGCTCACACATCTCATAGAATTCAGCCCCTCGATGTTAGCATATTTTATCCTTTCAAATCATACTTCAAACTTGAATGAGCGTCATGGTTGGAAAGATTCCCCAATATGGAGATCAGGAAGGCAAAATTGTTGAACTAGGCAACAAAATCATTGTCCTCAAACATAAAAGCGGGGTTCAAGAGGACTGGGATATGGCCCCTAAATCCCCATGCACCCACTGAGGACATGTAACCCAACAACACATTCAAAATTAATGATGTCGAGGAATCTTTTGCAGTGCAAAACATACTTAGCCTATCAAGTGTTGTTGTTTCAACATAAGAGGTTGTATAAAACATTGCTCAAAACTCTCAAATTGAATCAAATGCACAAACAAATACCAATGAACCACTTCAACAAATGGTCAAAATTTAGGTTGATAATAGTGGGGACGATCTTAGTCTTCCCTCTGATCCAATACCACCTTCTTAGGTATTAGAAAAGGCCATGAATCTAGGTATTTACATTGAGGGCCAAGACAAACAAGGTACTCTTAGTTTCCCATCACCACCACCAACCCTACCATCTGAGAAAGTGCATTACTATGTTGATTGTGCATTTGATGAAGAATGTACACAAGAAATAGAAGTAGGTGCCAAAGTAGGCTCCCAATATAATGACACGTGCAACCTTCTCAATTAGACCCATTAATTAGCAGATTTTTAAAACTCCTCATGCACACTATCAACCAAAAACGTCAAAAGAGGGTTGATAATGGTATCTAGTTAAGCCGCCAATATCAGCTATTAACATCGGATGAGTACATGAACCTTGCAATGGAACAAGAGTAGATGAAGAAAGAGCTTGAGGATATCAAAATCCAAAAGAAAGAACAAAGGAGAATAAGTCAACCCATCTTTTGGTGAAGGAATAGAAGGAACGTGACAAAATAGAAAGGGAAATTGCAAGTCAAGAAAATGAAAAGCAAAGAGAATGAAAGAAGAGTGACAAAGAGGCCAGAAAAGAACAAGAGAGGGCACTAAAGGAACATGATGAGGAGGAAAGGGCCATCTAGGATAAGGCAAGGGATTCGGCAAGGAAAAGGCGGTTAACCAATACATCAACTCCAACCACTCCCTTGTTTGAAAACCATGGTATATTGTGGGATATGATTAACATAAACATCCCCAACTTTACACATGCAATGAACTATCTATCTAGCTCATTACCCCTTGAATAATCTAGGTCAGATTGTCCTAAACATCTAGAGGACAGGGGATAATAGTTGGGTGGGATTTTATGGTCCATATGGTGTTTTTTATTTTATGATCTAGTCTTATAATATATTTTTATAATATATCTAATAATTAGTTCATATCTCAATTAATAAATGGTACAAATGTTTATTAAGATAGATCTTTACACGAACACATAAAAGTTATGAATATCCTATAGAAAAAATCATATCAATATTTATTAATAAATAAAATATATGTTATTTTATTTTATATAAAATATCATAAGTTTTTAAAATAAATGTCATTTATAAAACAAAGTGTTCATCTAGAAAAGTTATATATATATATATATATATATATAACGTCAAATGTATATTTATATCACGAAAGAAGGGAGGTATGATCAACTCGAATTAATGAACTAATCTACATAGAATCTGGAAAAATACCTCACACCAAAAAACTAGCCAATATATATATATATATATATATATATATATATACATATATATATATATATATATATATATATATATATATATATATATATATATATATGTATATGTGTATATGTATGTATATGTATGTATATATGTATATGTATGTATATATATATATGTATATGTATATATATATATATATATATATATATACATATACATATATATATATACATACATATACATATATACATACATATACATACATATACACATATATATATACATATACATATATATATACATATATATATATAACGTCAAATGTATATTTATATCACGAAAGAAGGGAGGTATGATCAACTCGAATTAATGAACTAATCTACATAGAATCTGGGAAAATACCTCACACCAAAAAACTAGCCAAAATCCATAAGCGAGCTAAGCTAAACCCCCACTAAATAGCCACATTTCATCTAGTTAAGGACAAAACTTGACCCAAAATGTGACATGACTCAAATAAACAAAGTTCAGCCCTATGCACTAGTACAAAACAAAAGGGTGCATAACACATAACAAGGTCGCCATGACCACAACGAAAATGCAAAAAAACTTTTGTTAGAAGTAATCGATCTGGAGTAGGGGCGCACCTGATTTTCCAACATCAGAAGCATGTCGAGCTCTTATCTGAATGTGTCGAGAGGGTGGCCTCTCAAGATCAGAGCAGTGATACTAGCAATGGCGAACACATGGTCAAACAATGGAAGATATCAGGCACCTAGACTCAGAGGTTTTCTTTAAATATGCAAGCTCGTAATTCAATAGCAATGCCAACGTTCTAAACTTATTCTTGATATCTTCAAGCTTTAGGTGGCCAACATTATCCCCAAAAGCATAAAGGGACCTACCCAAAACATCTTTTATTTGAACTTTATAAGTAATGGACATCAAATTGGAGTAACCTTTCTCAAATTGGCAATTTATCACAACAAAGAAGAAACGGTTGCCACTGCCATTACTGTACACAAGGAAGAGCTTGCAGTGATGCTTCGTGACAAGGTGGTTGAGGTAAACAGAGCCACAGTATTCCTCAAGAATCACCTAGTAGAATGATCTCATACATAGTGCCACACATCCCTAGGCCCTAACAAAGGGCTTTCCACAACATGCGTTGGTGGGTCTTAATCCAATGTTTTGCATTTCAATATAAATAAATCCTTTCTTAACTATGTCGGTTCAATTAGGGTGCGATTTTATTTTTCAAACTTGGCAATTTTGAGTGTAAAGGAGGTCTTTGTAGCACTCTCATGTCTACTCACAACCCAGATGTCAAATTTTGCTTTAGGATATTTGCACCAAGGTGCTGAACAAAATTAAAATGGACAAAATGTGTGCATGTTTTTGATAAATTCAAAAACTTCATACATATTAAGACTTAGAAAATTCAAGTCAAAACATGTACATGTTCTTTAAATTTAAAGCACATACATGTTATTTAAAATAAAAACACATATATACTTTTATGAGAAAAAAACATGCACGTGTTATAACGTGTATGTGTTATGGTAAACAAGAAAAAACACATACGTGTTTTGTTGACATTAAGCTACAAAAAGAACATGGCTTTGGATGCTAATTCCTCTAGCCTTCCCTTAGTTTTTTTCATCAACACATATACATAAAATATAACATATAAGTTATATTTTTTCTTTTTCTTTTATACTTTAAGTTATATTGTATGTATATATTGACAAGACGTTTGAGAATGCTTTCAGATCTGTAGGAGTCATTATGTCGATTCTACATTTTAGGAGATCTTATAATTTTTTAGATTTAGTCGAATTTTAGTAATCAGTGGGCTTCTAATATCATTCTCTTGCTATCTTTCTACCTCATGCTCTTTGTCTCCCCAAAGCTCTAGACCAATCTGTTTTCTCGTCTCTCTCATTCTCCTCCCTCTCTACATCTCTCTATCTCACCCTCTCCTCTTTCCCCAACCTCTAGATCTTATAGCTTAATATTGAGAAAACACACACATGTTTTTCTTGTTTACTATAGCAGCTACACGTTATAACGCATGCGTGTTTTTTCTCATTAAAGTTTATACAGGATTTGAAATAACGATACACATTCTTAATTCAAATAACACATATGTGTTTTGCCTTGCACTTAGCCTTGGATGACACACCTCTGGCTTGGGAGCTTCATTTCTCTTTTTTTACATGTTTTTTTCTTCTAATCTGGTTTCTCAACTTTCTGATTATTAGGTTTATGCATTATCAAGTGGATTAGTGCAGGACCATGGGGGGCCAAAAAGTGGCGATGTGAAAAAAATAGCCTTTTCCACTCGCCTAAAAATGCGAAAATCTGTGTTGACTTTTTGCTTGGCCTGGGTGCCAGTACACCTTGGCATGGTAAACACCTAGGCAAATAGGATATCTGATTTTTATAGGTAATTTTTAAATTAAAAAAATATATTATATAATACGTATTATATTATATACTATATACTATATAATACATATTATATAATATATTGTTATATTATATAATATAATATAATATTATATAATATATTATTATATTATATAATATATTATTATTTTATAATAATTTAACTATAAAAATCGGATATCTGATTTCTCTAAGACAATAAAAGAGGATTGTGACAGCCTGTGGGTTAGTTTTTACCCATGAGTTGCACGAATTCAAGCAAATCTGATATTTGGTTGGACCTGATATCCGATTTTGATACCGAAATTTGCAAAAACATGCAATGAAAGGTAGGATTTTTATTGTTTTCATTATTTTCATTCAAATTTTTGCATTTTTTTAATGTTCATTTGTTTTTATTCAAAATATGTTTTTTTCATGAAAACTAGGTTTTTTTAAATCAAATATAAAATTGTTCAAATTTGTTAACTAAATTCAATTGTTTACATTCAATTAGGTTAAAAATGGGGGATAATAGTGAAAACATTGATCAACCACAACCGCAACAACCAAACCCTCCTTTGCCAAACCCCCCCTCAATTCAGGATTTAATTGCACAAAATTTGAACCAATTGAGGGGGATTGCAAATGTCTATCGTAGGATCCCTCGGTTGAACCCAATGTTTGATCCCCTTATGTCCACCATGAAGAGTATAGAAACCGCCACTAAGGAGCACAATGATGCTCTTTTGTGGCAAGATTATATGAGGGAACAATATGCGAATGGCTTGTCCTATAAGGAGATTAAGGATCTCGAGATATCCAAAGCCGATATCACCGCATTGTTTGTGAATCCCCGCACTGGTCAACCTGTAGACCCCAAAAAAACAAAACTTTCTATTAAATGGTGCACAAATGATGATATTGTGAATTTTTTTTGGGATAGTTGGTGGATAGTTTTCGAGAAGCCACCCAACAACAATCTTTATGTCCCCTTCTACTTCATCAAAAAATTGTATGTTGAGTTTGTTTTAGGAAAACATGTGAACTACTTTGACATCCAATCTTTCCAAGGTGTGGGTTTAGGTATGCCCCAAAATAGACCTAGGGCAGTCAGAGTAGTCCAGGGCCTATATGTCCCCCCTCCTCCTATTGATCCCCCACCTCTAGTGCAGCATCCAGATATCATCTGTGAGGTGGCGTCACGAACCATACCAGCTATTCACTCTTTGAGTATCCTTTTGGTTTCTCAGGCTGGGGCAGTAGCTCAACCTTCTTTTGATGGTAGCGGTGCATCCAGTGGCGCTGACACATCCTCCTCGACTCCACACATTTGTGTGCCCCATAGTTGTGTCATGTGTGGGCATGCATGCTTGGGTCCAGTTGGACAGCCCATTGATCCTCCTACGTACACTACAGATTATGAGGTGCATGAGATGCACGATGCACCAGATGTTATGACAGACACTGGAGGATACCCTGGAGAGTCCTTGCATGCTAGAGGTGAGGAGGCACCTTCATCATACGTAGATGATGTAGTGGTATGATTTGTATTTTCACAGTTCATTCTATATTTTAAATGAATATTTATAATCTAGATAATATTAAGTACTAATTTTTATTTACATGGTCTATTTAATGGTTGATGATAGAGGAGAAGTTGACATAGATCCAGGAGGGCACCTTGATGACCATTTCATTTAGCCTTGATATCTTTATGGTACATATATTATTGCACCTAGTCGTTTGTATTTTATTGTACATACATGCTCATCATTTATATTGGTATTAATTAGATTATGTAGTAACTTGCATGTATATCTTATTTTACTCTTGTAGGGCACAAGTAGCGCAAGTTTGGGGCTGTGCGATTCGGGATTTGGTAGTGCAGCTAGAGACAAGGGAAAGGTAATTGAATGCAAATATGATTGAATGAATAGTTTAAATAACTTATAATGATTATACATGTCTAGACATAGATTGATAGTTTCACATACTTTTTGTGTATATGTATAGAAAATTCTTGGCTTCACATCCTTGTTGACTACACCCACTATACCTGAAGATGAAGAAGAAGAAGAAGAAGAGATGCCTCGGGTACATGTGTTTAGTAGATATAATTCATTATTATCAGTGACAATTATATGCTAACTTGTATCAATGTCATGTTTGTGAACATATGTAGGTTGTGTATGAAAATATTCAAAACATACCTCCTCTACCGAAGACATACATCAATAGTCATCCAAATCCGAAGAGAAAGTGTGGAGATGAGGTAAACAAGAATAGTTCAATTATAGTTCATTTTTATGTTAACTTTTAGAGTGTGAGTTATATAATATAACTAATCTTAATCATGGTTTGTTTTTTCTTGTGCAGGATCCTTCAAAGCAGATCAGTGCGGCAAAGAGGATAGATTTTGATGATCCATCAGTAGCTTAGGATGTTATAGATAGTTTTGGGATGCTTACATGTCTAGTTGGCATGTATACTTTGTATATGAACATACATTCACGTATATAGACATACATTTTGTTTCAGTTGGCGTTTATGCCATATTTGTGTATGGGCATACACTTGTAATCATATGACATTTTCATATATACAAAAGTTGATATTTGATCATATAAATTGTTTCTCATGTGTGCATGGCGTTATCATTTTAAATTTTAATCTTCAATCCAATAATTAACAATGGTCAATAATGGTTATTTAATGAACAATACAATTCATTTCATTTCATCGTAAGTGTTGTTTATATAATCTTCAGATTATATATAATTCATTTCATCTAAATCGTAAGTGTTAAATTTGGTTGCCTTTGACAACTTCACCAAATTTAATGACCTCCTTGCTCATCAGGCCTCTACAAGGTCAAATTTAGAAGACAAGCATTTTGATGGATTCTCAGTGTAAATAAGGTGAAATATAATCATTTTTTATGTAATAAGGTCATCTAGACCAATATTTGTTATGTCTAGTCATAGGTTACTCATATTGGCAAAATTTCTCAAGATTGCTCAAAAGTTGTAAGAAGTTGTCAATGGGGGATTCATGTGTTGAAATTATTCATCTTGTTTTTTCAAGATTCCCTATGGTTTTATAAGGGAAACATTTTTTCAGTTGGCGAAAAAATCGTCAGTCTCATTCAATCAAATATTGTCATGTGGCCAATTTCTTGTTTTGCTTATCGTGATTAAAAATCATCAGTTTCGACATATCCAATTAGGCATTCTTACCCTATTTATGCTCCTATTCCCCCCCCCCCACTTGGTCAAACACTTGAGGTCATACCCTACCGGCATCGTCCCTTGAGCGCCCTAAGTGCTAAAAATTATCAAACTTTGACGGGCCCTAAATCGGAATCCGTGGCACATGCAAATGATTTGTTTGACCCTATGGGGCCATGAGAGGGGTCCCTACAAAACCCTATCTCATTTTTTCAAGATTCCTTGCGGTTTTATTAGGGAAAATTTTTTTTAGTTGGCAAAAAAATTGTCAGTCTCATTCAATCAAATGTTGTCGCGTGGCCAATTTCTCATTTTGCTCATCGTGAACACAAGCCGTCAATTTTGAACATGTCCAGTTAGGCATTCTTACCCTATGAATGCTCCTATTTCACCCCCCCCCCCCCAACTCAGTCGAACGCTCGGGATCATACCCTACCGACGTCGTCCCTTGAGCACCCTAAGTGCTAAAAATTGTCAAACTTTGGCAGGCCCTAACTCAGAATCTATGGCACCTGCGAATGATCTATTTGAACCTATGGGGCTATGAGAGGGGTCCCTACAAAATCCTATCTCATTTTTGCAATATTCTATATGGTTTTATTAGGGTAGCTTTTTTTCAGCTGGCGAAAAAATTGTCAGTCTCATTCAATTAAATGTTGTCACGTGGCCAATTTCTCGTTCTGCTCGTCGTGAATGAACCGTCTGTTCCGACATGTCCATTTAGGAATTCTTACCCTATGCATTCTCCTATTTCCCTCCCCCACTCAGTTGAATGCTTGGGGTCATACCCTACCGGCATCATTCATTGAGTGCCCTAAGTGCTAAAACTTGTCAAAATTTGACAGGCCCTAACTTGAAATTTGTGGCACCTATGAATGATCCATTTGAACCTACCGAGCCATGATAGGGGTCCCTACAAAAGACTATGTCATTTTTTCAAGATTCCTTATGGTTTTATTAGGGCAACATTTTTTCAGTTGGCAAAAAAATCGTCAGTCTCATTCAATCAAATGTTGTCGTGTGGCCAATTTCTCGTTCTGTTGATCATGATCACGAACCATTGATTCTGAAATGTCTAGTTAGGCATTCTTATCCTATGCATGCTCCTATTCTTCCCCCCCCCCCCAACTTGATCGAACGCTTGGGATCATACCCTACCGACGTCGTCCCTTGAGCACCCTAAGTACTAAAAATTGTCAAACTTTGATGGGCCCCAACTCGGAATCCATGGCACCCGTGAACAATCCATTTGAACCTACAGGGCTACGAGAGGGGTCCCTACAAAATCCTATCTCTATTTTTCAAGATTCCTTACGGTTTTATTAGGGCAGCATTTTTTCAGTTGGCAAAAAAATTGTCAGTCTCATTCAATCAAATATTGTCGCGTGGCCAATTTATCGTTCTGCTCGTCGTGATCATGAACCGTTGATTCTGACATGTCCAGTTAGGCATTCTTACCCTATGCATTCTCCTATCCTCCGCCCCCACTCAAACAAACCCTCGACATCATACCCTATCAGTGTCGTCCCTTGAGTGCCCTAAGTGCTAAAAATTATCAAAATTTGACGGGCCCTAACTCGAAATCCGTGGCACCTGCGAATGATCCGTTTGAACCTACGGGGCCATGAGAGGGGTCCTTATAAAATCCAATCTCAATTTTTCAAGATTCCCTATGGTTTTATTAGGGCAACATTTTTTCAGTTGGCAAAAAAATCGCCAGTCTCATTCAATCAAATGTTGTTGCATGGCCAATTTCTCATTTTTCTCATCGTGATCACGAACTATTGGTTATGACATGTCTAGTTGGGCATTATTACCCTATACATGCTCCTATTTCCCCCCCCACATAGTCGAACGCTCGGGTTCATACCCTACTGAAGTCATCCCTTGAGCACCCTGAGTGTTAAAATTGTCAAACTTTGACGGACCCTAACTCGAAATCCGTGGCACCTGCAAATGATCTGTTTGAACCTACAGGGCTACGAGAGAGGTCCCTATGAAAGCCTATCTCTATTTTTCAAGATTCCCTTCAATTTTATTAGGGTCCAACATGTTTTTAGTAGATGAAAAATTGTCAGACTCATTCAATGAAAAAATATAGATAAACAAGCATTATAGTGTAGACACATGATGATCATCAATGTTTCCATGTATTGTATACACATAATTACCAATACACTTGCATGTGACATCCATGAACGAATATGCAAACATGGTTTTTCATCATTATCAATACAGCTACACCAATGTACTCATGTACAGATACATTGTATATCATCAATATAAGTAAACCAGTTTACTCATGGACATCGTATATCATCATAACAAAGTTAGGTCAATTCACATCCATATACAAATACAACATCTCACTTCATCTACATCAGACATCCTCATGTCCTAAGAGAAAAGCTTACGTAGAGAAATGCCTGCATATAAATGAAGACTAAATTAAGCAACCTTTTTATGTGAAATGAATGTGCTTCAAGAAACAAATTATAACACTTAATACAAATTATTTTGTCAAATTATAAATAGATCATTTCAAACATTTTTAAGACGTACAAGATTGTGTAATCAAGAAACTTACCAGTTTCTCTGCAAAGTCTACAAGCATAACTTTGAAGAAAGATGCATGTTGATTAAAGCCCTTCTCACTACATTTCTCTGCATGGTTGAAGACGATGGTAGATATTATCATTTCTAAATGGAAATGCATTCACTTGACATAGTGTGTGAAAGTTTACAAAATTTAATCACATTGACAAAGTGAGGGACTTAGTGTTTACACACAAAATTAAATCTCATTAATGCACACAGAGCATACGCTGTTGTGTTTGGCTGTAACTTTTTGTAGTTCTTGACAAGAAAACTTAAAACCTAGCTAAATATTGATAACCCCAAGGAATATGTACCATCACCAAGAGTAAAATATTCAACGATGAATGATCTAGCATGAACCTGTATTTTTAAGAATTGTTAGTCTACACATAAAATGCATGCATGAACATAAAGGCTTTATGATAATCACTTCAACTAAAATGCATGATAATAAATGAAAAGGTGGGATTATATACCATAAATAAACATCCCTTTGAATTATATCGAGTGAACCCACTATGTTGACACAAAAATCATAATGCGATAGTGTTGTATATCATCAAAAAGACCTGCATGAGCATAAAGGTTTTGCGATCATTATATCATCAAAAATTGTCAAATAGTGTTGTCTATTATCAAAAATTGTAATGCTCATCAAATGCATGATAATAAGCCATGTTGCAAAAATACTTCCCTTCGAATTATATCAAGTGTACCCGCTATGTGCATGCAAAAACCGTGTTGCAAAAAAAAAACGTTCATCAATAGACCTGCATTTTGAACACATCCTTAATATACACGTAACAAACTTGAACATTAAGGTTTTATGATCATTGTTTGAAATGAAATGCATGATAAAAAAATAAGGCACCATTAAATACCTACTACTCAAGTATGCCTGAAGGGTCATCTCTTTGCTTAAGAGTATCCACTATTGCTTCATGATCAACAATAGTCACTGTCCATAGGTCTTTGGTCTTCGGTTTTGCTTGATGCTTCAAGAACTTGACATTTGTAGCTATAATAAGGTGTGAATACATGAGAATAGTTTTGTGTCTCTCATAGTCTTCAAATGCAGGTATGCCATTCTTTCTAATCATTTATGTTCGCAACCAAGTTCCCACAACAACACCTGAACCTATAGGATATGTGAACCCATCATCATCTGTCACTGGTTGTGTTAGCTTCTGTTTTCCCTATACACATCGTGCCAGCCAATATTCTGATCTCTCTTCATTCCTTTGCAGTAAAGTAATTGCAAAAACATGTCATGGTTGTACAAGATCTGATAGATGGTCATACTCAAGTGAACTTTCCATGTCATCATTTGACAAGAATATTGTTTGAGATAAAGGAGTTAGATATTGTGGAACCCACATATCAACCCACTCACTTGACTCGCATTGATCCCAATCACACTGAACACAACTCCGATAAAAACAAGCCAACGCTCATGTCCAAATGGTCCATGTACTTGCATCTGAGCTGAGAAATGAATGCATCTTTGAAGAATCTTTAATTGTTTGACAATCCAATCTATCTCCCACCATGCCCTCCTCAACCAACCAAAAGAATCTGGTCACTACTAAATCAAGAGTACCTCCATGTGACAATTTTGAACTACACCAATCAATAATGGAACGTGCATTAGAAAAAAATGCACCTGAAATCCTCAATTGTTCCTTAACTGGAGCTCTCTTCAAACATGCACCTTCTCCATCATGCTCCCCCTTCTCATGCCCTACCTTAAAAAAAAAAACCAAATATGAGGTATACACCTCTCTACATGCATTCTACTCAACCAATAAAACATATGGGCATTCTTGAATTGACCCATACAGTTATCTAACTATATGAGATGTCGATCAATTGCAATATCTTTCTCATGCAAGAATCAAAAAAAATCTTGAAAGAATTTTGCACATACTTGGAGTGTGATCTATCATCACTCATATAAAAATGATACTCCCTGATTATCTTCCTTTCCTCTTTTGTACTATCAGGAGCATGTCTATATGTAATGTGAACAAAAATAGCAATTTTAGTATTGAGACTGTACCTCATTCTGTGGTTGCAATGTACAGTTCTCTGCAAAATCAACCACCGATACAATAGTTCCAAATGGGAAAAAGTTCTTACACATCCTGAACTATTGATCCAACCACTGAGACCTGTGGGTGTGCCTTGCATACTTGTAGAAAATATTTTCCTTAAAATCCAAAATAAAATCAGCAACACTCACTTCTCTTGAGACTAATTCACATCTAGAACCTTCACCTCCACTCTTCAAAGTATATTTCATTGTCTCGTATCTTTTTTTCTCAACATAATTCTTTCCAAATTCATGTTTGCTGCCCTCATGAAAACATTAAACAAACCTTGACAACTCACCACATTATGAGCACTTCTCATTCAAACAATCATTTCTATAGAAATAGAAGCCATCATCTCTAGGGCATAAAAATAGATCTTGCAAGTCTCTTGATGATCTTGGAAATAGCATTGCACTACACTCCTGCAACATCTCATTAGTATGCATCATAGAACGAATATGGCATAAAAGTTCATGGTACATTGAAAACTCCACATGGTACTTGCAACAACAACTATTATGAATCTTAAGAGGTACACAATAAAATGGCTTCAAATATTCAAAGGCCCTTTGTGATATTTGCAAAGTTGGATGTACTTCACAAATTTTTTTGTACAACATTGTTTGGCTTGATTCCAAGAAATGTTTGGGATGTAGTGTGCGGTCTCGTTTGTCGATTCTTAATTTTAAAACATCCTTTACATTGGGTGATACTCTAGAATTAGAGTGCCAAAATTGTTGAATCTCCTCCTTCACATCGGTAGTCAACTTTCTATCAACACGTGGAAGCCTCCCACCAAAAGCCCATGTATCATGTTGAAGTGGATCATCAAGTCTTTGTCTTCATGCAAGTGATCTATCCAAAGTTTTATAGTTTATGTTCAAATCAACACAAGTTTGTCTCATTTGATGAGCCTTCCTCAATTGATGGCTTACTAAGGAGGTTGTAATCACTCTTTCAGAAGCTCTCTTATCTCTTTCCTTGGTATTCTTTCCAATACAATTGAGAGCATCAAATAGATTTTTGGCAATAATAGAATTTCTCTCCATCTTCTTGTTCATACGAATCTTCAATTTATTTAGAAATGGTCTCATCTTTATCATCTTTAGCAATTGAACAAAAAGTTGGCATTGCTCGGTCAATGTCTTATTGCTAAAACTTTGGTCGAAAAGTGGTGTAACCCACAATAGAACGGTTCTTGTTGACCTCTTGCCTTCAAGATTCACAATAATGTTCTCATCAATTTCAAGTAACCATTTTGGGGTTCTTGAAAGTATTGGATTTGGAATTTGTCTTTCATCCATGAGAGGGTCTTCATTTCTAAAGTAATTAGGTGTTACATATTTTTCACTTGGTTGAACAATTCCACCTTCAATGTCAAAGTTTTCCACATTTTCACCTCCAATGTAAAAAATTTCCACATGTTCACCTCCTATGTCAAAATTTTCTACATTTTCACCTCCAATGTAAAAAAGTTTCATATTTATACCAAAATTATGGACACCTTCATTGTCAACTCCCAAATTTTCACTTTCCATTCTCACATCATGTTGAGCATTTTCATTATCACTTTCAACATTTTCAACATGTTCAACATTTTCACTTTCAAAATCTACATTTTCATTTTCAATAACTTGTTCAACATTTTCAAATTCAATTTCCTCTTCACTTGAAGTAACATTAGCAATTTTTAACATACCGTGTCTTCTCTGTTAGGATTCCCAAAGATACTGAGAGGGGGGGAATGAATCAGTATCTAATCGGTAATAATATTTTCTTAACTTATAACATGAAAAGCATATTAAAACTGTGTACCGGTAAACCAAAAATGATGCAGCAAATAAGAATAACAACCACAACATGAAAAGAACACCATAACACAATGTTTTAACGAGGAAATCCAGTGTGGGAAAAATCTTGGTGGGATTTGTGACCCACAATATTCACTTACTGGCCAATAAGAGAATATTACTGCTACAATAGGGGCCTACACACGCGGGAAGGCCAAGTGCCTAGAGCTCACTGGTCAATTACAAAAGAAGTCACCCTAACTTACAAAAATGGATTATACTAATCCAATGTCTTGTACCGCTTTAGATTAGCATCTACTATGCCAGATTCAATACCGATTTAAGCTCTACTAAATACATAAACCCTTATCCAATAATTCACATAATAGGTCCGCTACCTTCTATCTTGTGCATCATACCCTATCATATTTTTTAAATGATCTACAATGATCTCATACATATATGAGTCATATTACAATCTGCCATGTCGGCTTACAAAATATTTTACAATTAATTACAAAATACATTAATACAAAATTGTTGTCGGCCAGGGTGTCGGTAATCTTCCTTTTCGGTGCCGGTGTTTTGTATGTTGGTGTAGAGTCTGTCGGTGCTGGTGCTTGTGTCTGCCTATTGGTATCACATGATTGTAAGGTTGCCATCAATGACAATACCTTCAATCACCTACAATATCTGATTGGAGTGTACATTTACCAACAATCTCCCCCTTTGGCATTGATGGAAACACTCACGAGAAAAATTCAAGAATTTATCAAAAAATTGAAGTCCAAAAATCTTGTCAAAAACTGTACCAAAAATTGTACCAGATGTGTGCTCCCCCTAAGCAGATGATCTCTACTTTTGATTTTTCTCATCTCTACTACTCCCCCTTTGACATCAATGACAAAGGTTGTCATTTGCTGTCAGTGGAGCCCTGCCTAGATTCTTGTAACCGGTGGGTTACAATCTAAAATATATCTGTCAAAATCAGTTTTAGGTTGTCACTGAATCTTGTGCTCTCCTGTAATGCCTCTTGGGTTCTCTGAACTGTACCAGTGAGTATGTGCATTTGCTCTTTCGGTGTCTTAAGTCCGGGAACCAGAGCCTCAAGAATTTCTTTTCTCAAAGAAATGAGGTAATCTAGTTTGGGACCAAGTCTACATTTCAAGTTCTTCGCCTTATCCTTAACCTTTTCTTTGTCCTTCTCTAACTTCTCAATTTTCTCTTCTAGATCTCCAATTTTATTTTCTATCTCGAAAAATGAATCAGATGTACCTATAAAATTGTCAGCAACATTGTTTATTTCAGTTTGAGTTTTGTTGATCTCTGAATCTATATATTGTGTCAAGATGTCTGTTTTGCAAGTATCCTTGTAAATTTTCTTAAAATCCAAAATTGTTTTTCCTAGATCCGATAACAAGGTGTCCATTTTCTCCTTGTTCTTCTTCACAATTTCCTCAAAGAATTTCTCTTTTTCCTTAATCAATCTTTCTTTAAATGTATCCTCATTTATTTGATCAACTGTCAAAATGTTGTCGGTGATGAACTTAGACAATGTGTCTAGTTGACCTAAAGAATCTTTGTTATCTACAATGCACTTTGGTGCTATCAATTTAAGAATGGGAATTATGTCATCAATAGCCTTATAGGCTTGTGCATTACATTTTGTGATCTTCTTTATTGAATCCAATAAGACCTCTGTTACATTTGTAGGTCGGAATTCTGCCATAGAAGTACCAGATGTTTGTCCATATGTCTTCACAATAGCCATGCTATCGGTTGTAGTAATCACCTTTCTTGATTCGACCTCTGGTAGGTCAGTCTATTTTGCATTTCTACAAACAAAGGTTTGGGCTTTTCAGTTTTAGCTGGTGGCATTGTCTTTGTCTGAACTTGTGTCTCAATTTGCTTCTATTCTGGTTTTCCAATCTGTATCTCAGAAGGTTTCTCTGAGCTCTCAACAACCAGTTTCTCAATCTGTGTCTTTGTATGCACTTCCAGTTTCTCTGTTTGTACCTCTGCACTATCCATTTCTAGTTCTCCTGACTGTTTATCAGTTGTTTCTACCGGTTTCTCTAATGGTTTACCAGTGGTATCCTCTACTCGTTGCTCTGTCTGGGTAGGTTTTTCTGTGTTTATATTTACAGTTTCATTTACCTCAACCTCAGCATCTATAGCCGGTGACTCAGTAGTCACATCTATCTTCTTGTCCTTAGTGGTTTCTCTGTCAACCACAACATTTAATTCTTGAGTATCTATATTCACAGTGTACAAAACTTCAGACTCAGGATTTGTATCCTCTAATGGAGTCTCCATACTCTCAGTAGCCGGTTGACTGTCTGTAGTATCTACCGGTGGAGTATCCAAAGGAGGTGGGGTTAAGTTATTAGTTATTTTCAGGCTTGGAGGTCCACCCACCTTACCTTTCCCCTTATCTTTGTCCTTTTGATATACTTTAATAGTCTTTGGTCTAAGTAATTCTTCCTATTTTTCTTTTTCTACAAAGAATATATCCAATGCATCTGTTGTTTCCTTGGAGACTTCATTTACTCTACCTGCCATTAGTGCTATGTGTCGGTGAGCAGTGGAGAATACTGTATGATTTGCTTCACTGATTAATTTGTCTATTTCATCAGTTGAGTTGATTGGATGTACTGCAAGTAATTTTTCAATTTTAATTTTCTTGTCCAGCTCAACGATGGCTAACCTTCTAGCTTCTAATCTCCTATACAGATCATTTGGTATTTCATCAACAATTTCCATCATAAATTTCGTATATATATCCAAGTGTAAGATTACATTGTTCTCTATGCTTTCCTAGTCATTTGCAGATAGTGTGTTGTATATTTTGCTGATGTTTTTCAATTTTCCATCTTTAGTTATTTTGCTCAAGAGTTTATCTAGTGGAGCAATATCTTTTTTTACCTTCCTTTTCTTCTTAGGAGTCAACTTCTTTTTCACTAGAGGCCTCACTACTTGTTATTTTTGCCTTGTTTTCCTAGGTGTAGGTGAGGATACCGGTGAGGGTTTTCTTTTCCTTTATACCCTTTTAAATACCGCTGGCATATCATTCTCAGAGGAGGTTCCAACCGGTGAAAGATGAGCTTCCAATTGAAGTCCTTCCAACTCACTTTCCTTTATACCAGTTTGTTTCAAAATATCTTCCTTAATTGCTTTTGCCTGCCGAGTTCCTTTTCTTACTGTTTCTTCGACCTTCTTAACCCTTTTTCTAGACTGAATTCTACTCTCAATTGTTTCAACATTTCCAAAAACTTTCTCAGTGGGTTCCTTTGGTGCTTCAAGGAGCCTGGCTTTTGCATAAGTTACAATAATATTGTCATCTGTTTCATAGCCCATTTTAGTTACGCAGATAGTTCTAGGGACAACTGCCTCCATCTAGATTTCATCTTTCTTGATTACAAAACAAATTTCTTTCTGATATTTGTCCATAATGGCCTGTGACAGTCTTACTCTTGTTTTCATTCGAGCTTTCAATGCTTGAAAATATTCATTTAAGTTTTTCTCCCTGTTTTCTCCCATGTTATTCAATAGATCCAATAGTTGCTTTCCTACCGGAATGTCAAAGCCAAAATCTCTTGCACTTATACCGGGTACTTGTTTAGTTATGTACAACATTAGACAAACAAGAAAATTTCCAAATCTGAATGTTCCTTTCTTATCTCCTTTAATCTTCCCCAGATTGTCTATCAATTCATCTTTAAGCCATTCACACACATCTATTCTAGCATTTTCATTAACCATGTCATATGCACTTTTAATACATAGGATAGAAACTAAGTTCAACCTATTTGCATGTGTAGCTTTGTAGCCTAAGATCATACTGATAAATCTCACATTTATGTCCTTTAGATCATTTACCCTTAGAGACCTTTTGTCGAATGTTGCACTGGTTAGGTTTATCACTGTGTCATTTGAGACCTTCTTTGTTCTGTCAGGTCTGCTACTGGTGGAAGGTAACCCTGTTACTTCCTTAACAACTTCCTTTGTGATTTTATGAATTGTATCCAACCAGAAGAATTCACCATGAACTCTCCTTAGCACAATCCTTATAATATCCTTGGGAAAATCTAGGACACTAAGGATTTCAGTAAAACCTAGGGTTTCCACTATCTTATGTTCCAGTTCGATATTTCTAGATTCATCACAAATCACAGTCCTATACATATTTTTGATCTCATCATCACCTAATTCCTCTATATGACAATGTATGTACATCCTAGGGTCTTCAGCATATACTACTCCCTTAGGAATTTGAGAAAATGCACCTATGCTATCATCTTTCTTCGCTATTTCAGGAACCAGTTTGAAAATGGGTCTAGGGCACTTAACAACTTCAATCACAGTAGGGTTTGCAATAAATTCAGGAGTGGATGAGGATGCCATGATTATAAATACCTCAATCTTCCTTAAGGATGAATGCTTGGATGAATTGCTTCACTTCTTCACTAAGAATGCCTTCACTCGGGAATTTTCATGCTCTCGAAGGTTTGAATGCTTGGTGAATGAAAAAGGAGCCAAAACACTTTCTTTATAATGTTATTTTCTCCAACTACCACATTTAATGCTCATCGGTTAAGTCACAACTTAACTCATCTGCCGGCATAGAAGTAATTTCAGCTTCTCACCATCAATCGAGAGAATAATAGCATGTTTTTCATTTTGTTGCTAAACCCCCAAAGGATTTTCCTTCAGTTAGATGAAGAGTCTCCTACCGGTGGAGTGATACTCTATTCTACCAGTGGAGGAGTATTCCCATCAACATTCTGATCTAACTTTCTGATCCATTGTTTTAAGAATTCTTGCTTTACCTTTCAAACTAGGACCTTTGTTATCTCCCGGTGGGGACTTGCTTCTACAAAATTTTGCAATATGTCCAATTTTGTTACAAGCATAACAAGTCACATTGTTTTTCTGAATAGTTTTCCCATATCCTATGCCGGTATGTGTTTTGCATTGATTAGATAAGTGTCCAAATCTTCCACAAACATAACATCTTACATTCATTCTGCAATTTTCTGAGTTATGACCAACTTTGTTGCATTTAGAACATTGACTGGTGGGTGTAATAGTGTTCTGATAATTTCTAGATCTACATTGATTTTCTCTATGACCATACTTGTTACAGTTAAAGCATTTCCCATTGAATTTGTATGTGTTAGGTTGTCTTACCAGTTTGCTATGATCATGATTGTTTGCAGTACCAGAGCTTTCACATGTTTCAAAGCCAAGGCCATTTGTATCACCATTAGGTTTCTGATTTTTTCAGCATGTCAACAAGTTCTTCTGAACTTTTCTTGAATTTCTCCTTGTGTTGATTTGTAGCAGTCAGTTCATTCTCCAAGATTCTTTTCTGTCTCATGAGTTCAGTTCTGTCATTTTGTGTGTGCATCAAATTTGTCTTCAACATATCATTTTCATGACTAAGTCTTGTGTTTTCATTTCCAGCATCATTTAGTCTTCTAGCCAAGTCTTTATCATTCTTCTTTCTGTGTTCAATTTCTTTTCAAAATATCATAGTCATATCTTGCATCTCATTCTTTGTTGTACTGGTTTCTTGTCTTAGCTTGTTTACCAGATCATTAAGAGTTTCCTTTTCATCTTCCTCTTTCTACATCTTCTCACAAAGTTCTCTTCTTTTATTCCTTGCTATAGTATAATTTTCTTGAAGTGCTTGAATGATATCCTGAGTAGCCTTCAGATCATCCTCAAGCTTGATATTCTTTACTTTTTCTGCATCATAATCTGAAAGAGTTGTTTCCAATTGCTTTCTCAAAATTTCCATCTCTACCAGTAACAAGATCTTCCTCAAGTTGTTAGGCTTCTAAAAATAGAGGATCACGCTTTGATACCAATTGTTAGGATTCCCAAAGATATGAAGGGCGGGGGGGGGGAGGGGTGTGAATCAGTATCTGATCGGTAATAATTTTTTCTTAACTTATAACATGAAAAGCATATTAAAACTGTGTACCGGTAAACCAGAAATAATGCAGCAAATAAGAATAACAACCACAACATGAAAAGCACACCATAACACAATGTTTTAACGAGGAAACTTGGTGTGGGAAAAACCTCGGTGGGATTTGTGACCCACAATATTCACTTACTGGCCAATAAGAGAATATACTGCTACAATAGGGGCCTTCACATGCAGGAAGGCCAAGTGCCTAGAGCTCACTGCTCAATTACAAAAGAAGTCACACTAACTTACAAAAATGGGTTATACTAATCCAATGTCTTGTACTGCTTCAGATTAGCATCTACTATGCCAGATTCAATATCAGTTTAAGCTCTACTACATACATAAACTCTTATCCAATAATTCGCATAATAGGTCTGCTACCTTCTATCTTTGGAATCATACCCTATCATATTTTTTAAATGATCTACAATGATCTCATACATATATGAGTCATATTACAATCCGCCATGTCGGATTACAAAAAATTTTACAATTAATTACAAAATACATTAATACAAAATTGTTGTCAGCCAGGGTGTTGGTAATCTTCCTTTTCGGTGCCAGTGTTCTATATGCCGATGTAGAGTCTGTCAGTGCTGGTGCTTGTGTCTGCCTACCGGTATCACATGATTGTAAGGTTGCCATCAATGACAATACCTTCAATCACCTACAATATCTCATTGGAGTGTGCATTTGCCAACATTCTCCTCTTATGACCTTCTCTATATCTTTCTCTATACACTTCAATTTGGTCATTTGAAAGCTTTCTTTTGTGTTTAGACTTTCGACAACTAATACTCCCCATTTACCTCCACAAAGATGCTCCTAAAGGATTGCCAATGTAAGATTTGAATTTAAGAATCTCTCAAAAGCACAAATTTGTCTCAACCTATTTGAAAAGCCATGATTGTCAATAGAAACTAGAATGTGATGAATGTGGGCCATTGGAATCCACAAAATGTCCCACAAGGCTCTTTTTTATTTATAGAAATCAAATATATCTAATTTTAATGCATAAATTTGGGGTCCCAAAAATAATTCCCGTTGCTGCCTTTTTTTTTACTATTGCCACATTAATGGCAGTGGTAGAAATCGGATATCCGATTTGAGTACTCATATTTTAGAGAGAGAGAGATTAGGGGAGAGAGGGGGGAGGGGGTAGGGGGGAGAGGGAGAGAGAGAGAGATTGGGGGGAATAGAGAGAGAGAGAGAGATTAGGGGGGAGGGAGAGAGAGATTAGGGGAAAGGGGGAGAGAGAGAGTAGGGGAGAGGGAGAGAGAGATTAGGAGAGAGGGAGAGAGAGAGATTAGTGGAGTGGGGTCATATGACCCCTTAGGACTCATAACGACCCAATATGGTGTCATAAGGGGTCATATTATGTCCTAAGGGGTCATATGGTGTCTTAAGGGGTCATATGACACAATATGACCCCTTCAGACACAATATGACCCATAACAACACAATTTGGTGTCGTAAGGGGTCATATGTTGTCTTAAGGGGACATAGGACCCAATATGACTCCGTAGGACATAATATGACCCATAATGACATTGTATAGTGTTGTAAAGAGTCATATTGTGTCTTAAGGGGTCATATGACACAATATGACCCCTTAGGACACAATATGACCCATAATAACATAATTTGGTGTTGTAAGGGCTCATATGGTGTCCTAAGGGGTCATATGACATAATATGACCCCTTAGGACACCATAAGACCCATAACGACCTAATATGGTATCATAAGGGGTCATATGTTGTCCTCAGGGGCCATATGGTATCCCATGACCCCTTAGGACTCCATATGACCCCTAACAACACCATATGGTGTCATAAGGGGTCATACAACCCATAACAACACCGTATAGTGTCATAAAGGGTCATATTGTGTCCTAAGGGGTCATATGGTGTCTTAAGTGGTCATATGACACAATATGACCCATAACGACATAATTTGGGGTTGTAAGTGGTCATATGATGTCCTAAGGGGTCATAGAACACAATATGACCCCTTAGGACACCATAGGACCTATAACGACCCAATATGGTATCATAAGGGGTCATATGTTGTCCTTAGGGGTCATATGGTATCCCATGACCCCTTAGGACACCATATGATCCCTAACGACACCATATGGTGTCATATGACCCATAACGACACTGTATAGTGTCGTAAAGGGTCATATTGTGTCCTAATGGGTCATATGGTGTCTTAAGGGATAATATGACACAATATGACCCCTTAAGACACAATATGAACCATAATGACATAATTTGGTGTTGTAAGGGGTCATATGGTGTCCTAAGGGGTCATAGGACATAATATGACCCCTTAGGACACCATAGGACCCATAACGACCAAATATGGTGTCATAAGGGGTTGTATATTGTCCTTAGGAGTCATATGGTATCCCATGACCCCTTAGGACACCATATGACCCCTAACGACACCATATGGTGTCATAAGGGGTCATATGACCCATAACGACACCATATAGTGTCGTAAAGGGTCATATTATGTCCTAAGGGGTCATATGGTGTCTTAAGGGGTCATATGACACAATATGACCCCTTAAGACACAATATGACCCATAACAACACAATTTGGTGTCATAAGGGGTCATAAGACATGATATGACCCCTTAGGACACCAAAGGACCCATAACGACTCAGTATGGTGCCATAAGGGGTCATATGTTGTCCTTAGGTATCATATGGTATCCCGTGACCTCTTAGGACACCATATGACCCCCAACGAAACCATATGGTGTCATAAGGGGTTATATGACCCATAACGACATCGTATAGTGTCGTAAAGGGTCATATTGTGTCCTAAGGGGTAATATGGTGTCTTAAGGGGTCATATGACACAATATGACCCCTCCCTTAGGATACAATATGACCCATAACGATACAATTTGGTGTCGCAAGGGGTTATATGGTGTCCAAAGGGGTCATAGGACATAATATGACCCCTTAAGACACTAGAGGACCCATAACGACCCAATATGGTTTCATAAGGGGTCATATATTGTCCTTAGGGGTCATATGGCATCCCATGACCCCTTAGAACACTATATGACCCCTAACGACACCATATGGTATCATAATGGGTCATAGTGTGTCATAAGGTGGCAAGATGAACCATTATTACAATATAAAAAGCACTGCCAATATTGCTTACAAAAATTTGACACCTAAGGGGTCATAGGACACAATATGAGCCCTTCCCCCTCCCTCTCTCTATCCCTCTCTCTCTCCCTTCCCCCTCCCTCTCTCTCTCCCTTCCCCCTCTCTCTCTCATAATCTCACTCTCTTCATCTCCCCTAATATGTCTATATTCCCCTCTCTCTCTCTCTCTCTCTCTCTCTCTCTCTCTCTCTCTCTCTCTCTCTCCCTCTCTCCCTTACCCCCTCTCTCTCCCCTCTCACTTTCTCCTAATCTCTCTCTCTCTCTCTCTCTCTCTCTCTCTCTCTCTCTCTCTCTCTCTCTCTCTCCCCCACTGCCCCTCTCCCTCTCCCTAATATCATATATTAATATATTTATAAATTAATATATTATATATTAATATATTATATATTGTATATTAATATATTATATATTAATAAACAATAGATAAATTATGTGCAAATTTAGTTATTGAATTTACTTATTAAAATCGGATATCCGATTTTAGTTGTACAAATTTGAAATTTGAAATATTGGCTCAGGTTTGCTTTGGGATTTGGCTTGGAAGTGACAAGCCTAGAAATTCAACTAAAAAAACATGTTTTTCAGTATTCCTTGATTTTCAAGACTTTACACTGGTGGCTAATGACTTTTTTTATAGCAAAAATTGATAAAACGAAAAGGGTTTTTTAAGGACATTCTTATATTTCCAACAATATAAGGCTTGTCTTATTTTGACTTTAATAAATAATTAGTATTTATTTTCTAATTGAATTCTCACAAAAGTCCTGATTGATAGACTAATTGAAAAACACTCATAACTTTCAAACGACATAACATTTTTTGAATCCGAAACATGCATCACATCCTATGCTTCGTCTACTATAGGTAAACATTAAAAAAAAAAATGAATTTCATAAGGTTTTGACCAAGTTAAGGTGGTCAGACATAGGAATTTTTGAATTTTTGAAAAGCTATAGTAAAAAAATCATTAATAATTATTTACTTTTTAAACAATTATAAAAAATATGTGTCATATCTATACACGAGTCTAATACTTATATTATAAATATTATTAAAAAATATTATGATTTGATTGTGATTAGGGTGGTCAGACATACGCTTACTTCTTATCTTTTTCCTGAAATTTTAGTACCACCTCATTGAAATTTGAAATTTTCATCAAATAGGATTTTTTTTTCTTCAAAAAACAACTAGTAGCTTAGAAACTACATTCAATTTTTTATAGATTCTCTTCTTACATATTTTAAAAATAATGCTCACAACTTATTGAAATTTTTATGTCAAGTTGCATAACTCTGATTTTCTGAAATTTCATTGCCACTTAAGGGCCTGTTTTGGCACACCATGATCCTGCACATACCCAAGTAGGTATTTGTAAAATTATCACCATAATTTCATACGTCTTCTTAGATTTATAATCATATAATTATTTTTAATATTATCAAAAACATTAACATATTCATTTTTATTTCTTTTACCAATGTTTCTAGAGTTCTTAGAGACATATGTGTACCATTTTTTTAATAATTTTGAGCTACTTGTCCAAATTTGAAAAAAAAATATATTACTATTCTGCACTTCATTCTTTACACTTTTAAAAAAATAAATAATTTTTAATTATTATTTTGGTGCAAGTTATCTGATGCGCATGAACAGGTACATGGTTTTTAGGATGCATTCACTTTGAAAACTCATAAAAAAATAATTCAACAAAAAATACACAACTTCTAGAACTCACTCTTACCTATCTTTCTAGAAGGGGTTTTTCAAAATACTAAATGCAACTATAACTTTATAGACATGTAGACTAAACACTATGTATGCGCATGAATAGGTACATGGTTTTAGGATGCATTCACTTTGAAAACTCATAAAAAAACAACTCAACAAAAAATACACAACTTCTAGAACTCACTCTTACCTATCTTTCTAGAAGGGGTTTTTCAAAATACTAAATGCAACTATAACTTTATAGACACGTAGACTAAACACTATGTTATATTTTGCTGAAAAAAAAGGAACACTTTTGTGTGATCGAAAGATTTGACCCCCTTAATCTTATACATTTTTGAAAAACTTTAGTAGTCTGGAAACTAGACTCAGAGTACTACAATTGTTGTTATTATGGTATCTTCAAATTTTGAATGGATGAGTCTCAAATTGGCCACTTATACCCCCTTCTTGTTCACCATCTTGTTGCACTTACCCCTATTAAAGTTACTAGTGTTCATGGGCCCTTTTTTTTGTTACATGTTTTTTTTAGTACTCTTGGGTCCCTTTCTCAGCTTTGAAGTATGTCGCCAAGAGCAGTTTTCTATTTTAGTGGAATGGGCTACTAGGTAAGGAATTTTTTGGAGTGGTAACAAATGCAAGATATATCTATGATTCCTATTTTAGATATATGGTTTATGTCTTAGAGACATTTTTCTTTTGGCTAGAAGAAAGCTTCAATCTGAGCTTGCACACTCAGGCATTTTGTAATCTCTACTTATTATGTATTCTTTTCTCTGCAACCTTCTATTACTATGTAATTAATAATTTTTTGGCTACAGTCTTTTATCTAAGAAAAAAAAAGACAAAGTGGTTCCACAAATGTTTAACCCATGTGATGACACTATGCAAGGTGAACAACAAATCCTTTCCTAACATTTCCATGCAAAGAGAGAGATCAAAATTTCTCCTAAAATTGCCAATACTTGTGCACAAATGACCTAGTAGTTGTGCATAAATGTCCCAGTAGTCATGCACAAATGGAACAATTATGGAGAAAAAAAGATAAAAAGTGAGTGGCTATTGGTACATGCTAAATTTATTTATGAGATTTTAGTTATCATTTTTTTGGTTTTTTTAAAGTTAGTAACTGAGGGATTGGGTGAATAAAGTGCACAATTATTGAAACGAGAGTGGTAATTGATGATCTTCCCCTTGTTGATGTCATTAAAAAAGATGCAATATATTTATCATTCCTAATCCACCTTAGTCACAGATGTAATATATGTATCATTCACAATTCACCTCATTCACTTTAATGGTGAGAATATTTAGAATATCACACCACTATGATAGGCTTAAGGTTTGCAACAATTTCACCATACTCACATTATACGGTTTGCAAATTCACAAAGCTTTGATTTCCTAATATAACTTTGTAAATATATTAAGTTCATGCTAAGAAGAGTTGGGTTGAAGGAATTTTTGAAAATGTGACAACATCCCCTATCCCAAGGGATCGCTTATTACTCTGTAATACCCTAAAAATGGTCACCTAAACCATGGGCCCCTAATCTCGGCTACATCACCAAGGTCCTAACCAAAGGCAATTAAATCAATCATGAGTACCTAATTAATTAATTTCTAAATCATTAATGTCACATGGCAAATAAATCATTCTATATTAATTAAATATTTATTTAATTAATTTATCATTCCAAGTAAATCATTTTAATCAATTATCCTATTTATTTAATTAAATATCCTAGCATATTTAATTAATAAATCAATTTGCCATTAAAGATCATTAAAAACGAATTAATTTGTAAAAAGAAATTAATTTTAAAAAAGAATTAAATTTGGAAAAAGGAATCAAATTGAGATAGATTTAAAAATCTCAAAAAAGCAATTAAATCAATTAAATAGCAAAATTGAATAGAAATATGAAATAAATCAGTTTTTCTGATTTTATCTTAAATTTAGCTCAATTTTCTTTAAAGCTGAGAAAAGCAGCCAATCACATCAATTCACCTGGATTGTTATTCCTCTTGGAGAATCTCGGTCGCTCATCATTAATCGACCTTGATCATTTGTCTCTCTCTGGATTTTCTATAAATTCAAGCTCTCATCTCTTGACCAGATTACCTGGAGATTTATTGTTATTATGTTGTTTTTGCTATAGGATCATTGAGATTTTGTGCATTGAGAATATTACATCTTAGCTTATTGCATATTAGTTTAATTATGTTAGCTTAATACTCATCTAGCTTAATCTTGCATCCATTTAGCTCAATTTTTGTGCTCATATAGATTAAATCCTCCATCTTGGTGTAGTCTAGTCACTGGTATTGCTTAGACAAATCCGAGAGCAAGTCTATACTCACATCTTTTAGAAGGCAATAGGTCGATTTGTTATGTTTTTTAATATTCATGATTATATCTATCTAACCATGCATGCAATTATTTATTGAAGTGTTTGTGCCTTATAGCTTGTTGATTACCACTTTTCACACACATATTATTGGAGCCCACCATGGGGTAGGAGAATTCAATTTTTTGGCCTTACAATCATTCCTTTTTATTTTCCAGATTTCGTCCGTACAATCTCTGCAAACTATCGTACGAGATTTTCTATCACATAGTACGAGTTCTTAGTTTTTTCGTATGGTTATGTGGGAATCCTCGTATGATATTGTGCTTCTGTCATTTTTTATTCAGTATTTACTCATCTGGTTCTGTGAGAATTGTCGAACGAATTTATGATTTTCGTGTTTCAAAAACATTATACATTTTAGGGTTTTTCTTGAATTGAATTTGATTTTACGAATGCTAGCCTTGATTTGTCTTCTTTTTGTCTGAGATATTTTCTTTTCATAGCCTAACTAGTTTTTTTGCAGAATGCTTGTCAAAGAATCTATCAATCAAACTTACGCCTTTCAAAGAATCTATCACTCAAAAACAAAATGACTACTGATTCATTTTTTTTCCAAGTTTCCTAAGGAGAATCAACTGAAATATTATGTATTCTTTAATTCATTTCTAGGCACTTAAATTGCGATATGGTTAATGAAAAAGTTTGTTTTTCATGTTTGAGAAGAGTTTAAAAGGTAGGAGAGTATTCTCTTGTCTACACAGACAATTAGAAATCCAGACCCTTGAAGCTTTTCTATTTTTGAGATTTGTGTTCCTTTAGTGGGCATGTCACAATGGGAATAAGTAATCACCCTATGAGAGCGACCCAAGTGAGTAGAGCTAGACCCAAGCATTCCAACTCACTATAATAAATAGGCCTTTTGGGATTAAAGTCTTAGAGGACAGGATTATTTGAGTTTTCTCTTTGAGATCTCTTATATCGAACATTTTGTAGGGCCTCGCGGTCTCAATCACGCTTGTGTGACTACATCTTGTTTCGATACCTTGATAGGCTATAGGCCTCAATCGTGGTTGTGTGACTTCAAGGGGTAATTTTGAATGGAAATCCTTACTAAGAGCTTTAACATAGCAGCTACGCGGTTCACCTCCGAAAGGGGGATAATCTTTGTGCAAGAGAGATAGCAACTCTCCCAAGATACTTGCCATATCGTGCCCCCATTACCATTTGGAGTCAGCTAATACGGCATTGAGAATCCATTGCATGAGACTCAGTGGCCATATTTTGATTAGCTATTGGGTGTGTACCTAAGTCTGCAAGTAAAGGTTTTCTCTCTCAGCCAAATTTCTTAGGGTTAGTGTGTTGTGCTTGAAGTCACTTTACATCCTCTATGTTTGTTGTGTCTTTGTCATAGAAATAGAAACTGAAACTGGAAAATAATCAAAAACATAAAAAACTCAGTGATTAAAACTCTATGCTTGTTATAAACTCGTCCATGTCCAGTCCTGTGTCATACAAGCCTTCTAGATTGTCTTCCTCTTCTCTAAGAGTTATCATCTGGTTAACTGTAAACTATTGTACAAGTCACCACTGTAGAGAGTCATCATTGATAGTTTGTCATACCACCTGCCATGAATTATCATCTAAGAAACACTAGATTGTCAAACGAGTCTCTATTACTACTATCAAATTATCATCTAACCAAGTCTAAACTGTCATGCAAGTTTTAAAAACTCATATGAGAAACTGTCTTTGTCGTCTGGGACTCCTCAAACTATCATCTGGGTCATATTATTTTATCATACTGTAGCGTCGTAAATTGTACGCACTTGCTAGGGTGGTACAATTTCACACCTAGTTTAGCACCCGCCTTGGCGCATTTTGCATTTTGCATTGCATTTCCCCTTTAGCACTTAATTAATTAAATTAATTAGGTCTAGGGTCTTATTTTATCATCTCCCATATCATAAAGTTGGGCCCTTTCATTAAAAGTGTGCCCCTTTCATTTTATTCCTCCAATACATCATTTAATCAAAAACCCTAATTAGGTCCTATTTTGAACTTGGGGGCTTGATTTTGGGGGTAAAAACATCTTGAAATCACCTGTAACTTCGGGATTCTCTCTTAAATAATCATATCCGATGGCCCTGAAAATTTGGTGAAAAGTTGTCGGGACCATGGCGCCCGGAGAGGACCATGGCGCTCGACGTGCACATGGTCCCAGACATTTTTCCCGAAATTTTAGGAGCGCGATCCAATCACAAAATAAAGCTTAACCCCAAGAAATTGGCAGGAGATTCAATCTCTAGGTCGGCCAAAAGTTGAAATTAAGACCTAGGGTTTCATATATAAGAGCTCTCTTTCTTCATTTGAAAGGATTCGGGATTTTTGGTTTTTCAAGGACCTTCTATGCAGCAAAAGAGTAGATCTTTGAAGACTTCAACAACATTCAACATCCATCCATCAAGCATCTATCAATTTCATTCATCCATTTAGGGCTTTGAAGACATTGAAGAGCAATAGGGGATTACCGACTGAAGATTGGCTTGTACCCCTCCCTTGGGGTTGGGTATGATTTCATGTTGTTTTCATGTCTTTGCATAAGCTTCATTACATCATTTGTATTCATGCTTTAGATCACTTTGCATCTTGATTTGGAGCATTTACATTATCATTTACAAGCAATTAGGGTTTACTTTCTAGATTGCTCTAGTTTGCTTACTTGCATTTTAGGATCTTGCACACACATAAGGTCTGCACACACACTACTTTTACAATACAACTTGGCTATTCGTGGAGGTGGAAATCACCAAAGCGGGGGTTTGACTAAGGCAAAACCCTATATAGCCACCCACCATACCCTTTTCAGATATAAGTGCAGGTTTCGGTATTCGGACGACGCCGCAAGTTGCAGATCCGACGGAAGCAAACGGAGACTGAACTTCATACCAAATTGCAGAGCAAAAGACCAGGATAGGGGCGTGGGGCGCCCTGGTCCTGCCAGGACAGGGGCGCTGGGCGCCCTGGTCCTCCTGACAGACAGCATTTCCGACAGTTTTCCAGAGTGCAAAACAGCAGTTTCAGGTGCAGTTTCAGGTGTAGAATCAGGACAGTGGCGCCCGTGCCCCCGTCCCGAACATTTTCATTCATATTTTAACACCGGGTATGCATTTACATTCTTATCTTGTCCTTGTGTTTACAACTTTCCATTGTTTAAGTTCAATTCTGCAATCTTGTTATTAGTTTATACTTGCACTTTGGGGTTAGGAATTGAACTTGCATCATTTTATCTATCATTTGCAACAAAGGAATAGAAATCCTAATAGGTAGCCCGTGGCTCTCTCTTCGAAAAAAAAAAGTAGCCAATTGTGTGATACCTCTAGGCTCTTTCGTATTCCACAAGTGTGTGATTGAAAGTGAGATTAGGGCATGTTTGCTTGGTGTCACTTTTTCCCCCACACATTTTGGTGAACCCGACGTGAACTCCAATCTTCTCTAATTCTGATTTATGTTTTCAAATTTGAGTGTTTATGCTATTTCAAATTCAAACTTGTATTTACAAGTTTTAATTTCTTGCAAGATTCAAAAAAATTTAGAGGAAATTTTTGCTAAAACCTTAATTTTTCAATTCAAAGTTAAACTTGTGGATAGCTTAATTGGGATCAATAATTTTAAATCTGATTTAGGAACTCATTTGAATCATAAATTTTATTTTCTAAATCTATATTCTAAGTGCTTGCATTGGTTAAAATTAAACATTTCCTTCTATTTTGCATGTGTTATCATTTGAAAGAGGAAAATTGTTGTCATGATGCATTCATTTCATAGATGTGATAATGGGTTAGCTTCCCTTGTTTCAATTTTTCCTTCTCCTAAATAACCTCCTCCCATCTATAACAACATTTTAGTGCCTAAAAGAGTTGCTACCAATCCCTTTGAGACTCTCCCATGCTCTAAGGATGAAGACTTTAAGAGTGATCTTGACAATTCTCCTAAAATGTGCCCTTCCTATTTAGCTATCCTAGAAGAAGAGAATGATATCATAAACACCTTTCTTAATGTTATTTCACCTTCCCTACATGATGCCTCTCTAAGTGAAAAGGTATTGATGGACATTGACTTATTTTCTCCTAAAGTTGGTCCTTCCAATGGGGGCATGTTAGTGCAACAAGAGGTTATTAACACTTCTTTCAAAGATCTCCTTCCTAAGCATGAATCTTTGGAGAAATATGTTCATGTTCCTCCTAAAAAACACTCCCTTCATGAGGATCCTTTTGTGCAAGAAGATGACATGATCCCTACATTTCCTAGTGATGGCATTTCCTTTTCCAACAAAATTCCCACTAGAGATGATGAATTAATGATAAATGCTTATCCTTCTCCTAAAGTTTGTCTTACCCATAAGCATCCCTTAGAGAAAGAAGATGAAATAATAAGCAATTTCCTTAATTCTCTCTCCCCTAAAGATCATATTGAACATATTTTGAGGAAAGAGGATGAGTTTAACACATCTATTGATGCTCTCTCTCCTAAGGATGAGGAATTAATAAACAATGTTATCTTCTCTCCCGAAATTGACAATACTTCAAACATTCCTTTCAACAACCTCACTATTTGGGATGAACCATTAGAAGAAGGTGAAGATTATTCTCTACCCCATGAGAGAACCCTATCCAAAGGGGATGAAATCAAGATTGAAAACTCCCTCGATAGTTTCTCACCTTCCTTGAATCTCAATTATTCTCTCTCTAAAAATAAAGCATCTCCCCCTCCTAAACTTGGTTCTACTCATAAGGATACCCTAGTTCAAAGCAAGATGGTTAACATCTCTTTCAAAGATCTCCCTCTCAAAAGTGAGACTTTAGAGAGTAATGTTGATCCTTCTCCTAGAGAGTTTATTCCCCATGTAGATCCTTTGATGATAGAGGATGCTATGACCTTTCCTAGTATTACTTTTCCTACTAGAACATCAATGCCTACCCGTGGTCTCTCTCCTAAAATTGATTTAATCCGTGATAAGATTTTAGTGCAAGAGAAGACTATCAATAATTTTTCCAATACTTTTTCCATTCCTCTAAACCATCCTTAATCAATTTGATACATGTGAATGAAACACCTAAAAAACCTCTCTGCACTATCCAAGGTGCTTGTCCTTCTCAAAATTCTCAACCTTTAAATAAGCCTATCTTAGTGGTTCAAGGCGGTTATGCTAATGATTCTTTTTGCACTCCTAAGAAACCTATTATTACTGTGCAAGGAGGTTATTCTACTAAGAGCCCTTATGAGTATGCTAAGCAACTGACTAGAGAGAGTTATCATGCGGTTGCCCATACTTATAATACTAGAAATAATAGGCAGCCTAATCTTCCTCCTGTTACTCCAGTGTCTCTTCCTAATCCTCAACCAATTCTTCCTCAAGCTCCTCGTATTTCACAAATGCTTAGTAAGGACTATGATCTCATAGAACAACTTAAAGCTACCCCTGCTAAGATATCCCTTTGGGATTTGATCCAAACTTCTTCCGCTCATCATGGAATGTTACAAGATGCCTTGAAAGATTTGAATGTTCCTCCACCTAATACATCTAGTAATATAGTGTCTTTGGTTAACTCTGTGATGAATCCTAAAGCTCAAATTGTGTTTACTCAAGATGAGTTGCCTACTAGCGAAATTCAACATCAATGTGATCCCTTGATGATTGTGGTTATCATAAATGACACTGCTATAAGACGAACACTGGTAGATAATGGTTCTGGCCTTAATGTGTGTAGCATTAATCTATTGCATAAGATGAATGTGGATACATCCCTTATTGAGCCTGACTCTCGTCCCATTCGAGGCTTTGATAATGTGGCTAAGTCTTCATTAGGTATTATCACCTTACCCATCACAGTGGGACCTGTTACTTTGCCTACTCCTATCCATGTTATGTTGGGAAATCTAACATACAACTTGTTATTAGGGAGACCTTGGATTCACAGTATGCAAGTTGTCCCCTCTACATTGCATAGACAAGTTAAATTTATTCATAATAATAAGACATATACCTTGATAGGTGATACTAATTTTCAATCTTGTTTGCAAACATCTACTTCGAAAGGGAGTTCTTCTAAGCCTTCCTCTTCTAGTGATGACTCGTTAAAAAAGATACCTATGGATGAATCATCACCCTCTGATAATGAAAATTCTTTGGATGAGTCTGAAGTTCTTGAAGAAGATTCTTCTCAACTTGAATCTACACATGAAAAGGCTTTTGATCCTGAGAAGGTTCTCACAGAAGATGATTGGGGATCTCTTGATTTTAATCCCACCTTTGTAGGTGAGTATAGGGTTCCTCCTAGAGAGCTTAAAGTTAAAAAGAAGGAAGAAACTAGAGATCAATCAGTCTTACCTGAACCTATGAGCAATAATTTTGTGGCCGCTTCTCAAACTTCTTCTCCTCACACCTCTAATTCTGAAGAATTTGATTCTTTGTCTTATGAAAAAACACCTTTTCTTTCTGAAATGGCTAATCGTTATGGTCGTGGTTTTCATATTTTGGCTAAGAGTGGCTATAGTGGAAATGGTTGTGGCACAAATGAACAAGGAATTAAAGTTCCTTTAGAGCATAACATGCATGAATATTCATTTGGACTTGGATATAATCTTTCTAAGCCCGCCAAAGCATCTAAAAGACCATCTCTCAATGTGAATGCTATATTTAGTAGTGATGATGATCTCCTTTCAACTAAATCATCTTCTACTTCTATCAACTCTCATTCCCCTCATAAGGAAATCTTGGCGATGAACAAATCTCTTTATGACTCCCCTCAAATTTCTAAATCCACTTATGAATCTTTATCTCCTATTCATCATAAAGTCCTTTCCTCCAGGGATAAGGCTCTAATAAATTACACTCATCCCTCTTCTAAGATGTCTTGTGACTTTTCTTCTTCAATTTTTATCATTTTATACATGTTTTTGATCTCACTTATAGTTGAGCATTCAGCATGTCATATTCAAATACCTCATTTAGTCTATCATGTCTTTAAATAACATTAATGGCTATTATGTTGCTCATCATTATGTGACATTGGTAGCTCATTTACTGGGGGCTCATTGTCATTCATGATGGTACAATTTCGAGTGCAATCATATTTTTTTGGAAGCAACATAATAGCCTAATTTTCTATGTTATCTCTTATTCCTATGGGGACAAGAGTGATTTCATACATCTCTTCATTTTATGGTTAAAATTTCCCTTTGGGGTAATAGTGTGGAAATATTGATCATCTTTTCTTTAGAATCCTCTTTTCCTAGATATGGGAGAAGATGTGTATTCTCTTTCTTATTCTCTTTCTTGTGAGGAGCATTTTACATACACTAATGTCTTGCTTGCATGAACTCATGTGAGTATGTAGTACATTTTGCTTATGTCTAAATCTCTCCCTAGAAGATTGTGTAAGTCCTTCTCATTGAGAGGCAATGATCTTTCCTTATTTTTATCTAAGGATCCACTTTTTCCTATTTCGTGGATGGTGTGAACTTTATTATTTGATGTTATTCCTTGTATGCATTTGTTGTTGTTTGTTCAAGGATTCTCTCTTACAAGAGGTGTAAGTCCTTGACTACAACCTCTTTTGCACTTGGTAAAATACATCCATAATGAATTCACTCTCCCAATTGGGTTAAAAAGAGCGTCATCCTTCATTAAGAATCACTTTCACCTCGCAAAAGAAGGAAGTATTGCATTCTTATTCTCTTCTTTGTCTCATTCTAGAAGATGTTATATTTGTCTAAGACAATTCCTCTCGGGGATAGGTGTCTTTTGTACACAGATCTCTTCTCCTCTAAGGATCTCCTTTACACATACTACAAGATATCCCTTTTCAACTATCTTATCCTGGCTTAAAGAGTGCAAAACTCTCTTGCTTGGATCTATGACATTGTTGCATTTTTTGGGTATCTTCTTTTGTGATGAAGGTAGGTATCCTTGTTCTACTTTGCTTATGACATAAACATTACACTTTTTGAGCAATGGGTCATTCTCGGAACCAGAGCACAGACTCTTAGAGCGAGATGTCTCCATTTTTTTCCTTTATGCAAGGTGATTATTCTCGGAACCAGAGCACAGACTCTTAGAGCGAGATGTCACGCTTTTGTACTATACATATACAGGTTGTAGCATACTCGGGCATAGACTCCTATGAGGTGCTTCTAACCTCACTTACACACACATGCACGAGGTTGAGTGGAACTAGCGGCATAAGGCTAGATTTTCTCACTCTCCTCCCTTACATGGATCACCTAGACAGACTCTAGGGGCTAGTTTTCCATGTCCTTTTTCCCATGGATCACCTAGACAAGATTTAGGGGCGAGAAGTCCATGTTTTCTCTCTTACTATTCTTCTCATGGATCACCACTGTGTGCATTCATGCTTTTTTCCTTTCTTTTCTTCTCTTTGCATTTACATCCTTCATCTTGTGTTAGAGAACTCTCGAATCCTCACACTCTTTGTTGTGTTGGAATTGAGGTTTAGTCCTCTTTCTTACCAAATGATTCTCCATTAGTTTTTGATCTCATATCAAATCTTCTTGTGAGCATTTGTCATCAATATTCTTTAGCAATTCGAAGTGGTAAACATGATACCCTGTTTCAACTCACTAAAATTAGCAAGCCGAAACAGGGGGGGGCATATAGCTACCCTCGAATTTTCATCACCTTCCTTAGTAAGCATTAGGTGATTTTGTGATCTAACATGTGTTTTGTAGGGTGCGGTTCCTAACTGAGTACTGCAGATACCGCTGGGGGCTTCGTTCGACAGACTTATGGATATATCCTTTTTCAAATAATGTTTACTTTTCTGTACTTTAGCTTGCATATGCACGTAGTGTTCATATGACCGCTAAAGTGGGGGCTAAATGTAGCGTCGTAAATTGTACGCACTTGCTAGGGTGGTACAATTTCACACCTAGTTTAGCACCCGCCTTGGCGCATTTTGCATTTTGCATTGCATTTCCCCTTTAGCACTTAATTAATTAAATTAATTAGGTCTAGGGTCTTATTTTATCATCTCCCATATCATAAAGTTGGGCCCTTTCATTAAAAGTGTGCCCCTTTCATTTTATTCCTCCAATACATCATTTAATCAAAAACCCTAATTAGGTCCTATTTTGAACTTGGGGGCTTGATTTCGGGGGTCAAAACATCTCGAAATCACCTGTAACTTCGGGATTCTCTCTTAAATCATCATATCCGATGGCCCTGAAAATTTGGTGAAAAGTTGTCGGGACCATGGCGCCCGGAGAGGACCATGGCGCCCGGCGTGCACATGGTCCCAGACATTTTTCCCGAAATTTTAGGAGCGCGATCCAATCACAAAATAAAGCTTAACCCCAAGAAATTGGGAGGAGATTCAATCTCTAGGTCGGCCAAAAGTTGAAATTAAGACCTAGGGTTTCATATATAAGAGCTCTCTTTCTTCATTTGAAAGGATCTGGGATTTTTGGTTTTTCAAGGACCTTCTATGCAGCGAAAGAGCAGATCTTTGAAGACTTCAACAACATTCAACATCCATCCATCAAGCATCTATCAATTTCATTCATCCATTTAGGGCTTTGAAGACATTGAAGAGCAATAGGGGATTACCGACTGAAGATTGGCTTGTACCCCTCCCTTGGGGTTGGGTATGATTTCATGTTGTTTTCATGTCTTTGCATAAGCTTCATTACATCATTTGTATTCATGCTTTAGATCACTTTGCATCTTGATTTGGAGCATTTACATTATCATTTACAAGCAATTAGGGTTTACTTTCTAGGTTGCTCTAGTTTGCTTACTTGCATTTTAGGATCTTGCACACACACTACTTTTACAATACAACTTGGCTATTCGTGGAGGTGGAAATCACCAAAGCGGGGGTTTGACTAAGGCAAAACCCTATATAGCCACCCAACATACCCTTTTCAGATATAAGTGCAGGTTTTGGGATTCGGACGACGCCGCAAGTTGCAGATCCGATGGAAGCAGACGGAGACTGAACTTCATACCAAATTGCAGAGCAAAAGACCAGGACAGGGGCGTGGGGCGCCCTGGTCCTACCAGGACAGGGGCACTGGGCGCCCTGGTCCTCCTGACAGACAACATTTCCGACAGTTTTCCAGAGTGCAAAACAGCAGTTTCAGGTGCAGTTTCAGGTGCAGAATCAGGACAATGGCGCCCGCACCCCCGTCCCGAACATTTTCATTCATATTTTAACACCGGGTACGCATTTACATTCTTATCTTGTCCTTGTGTTTACAGCTTTCCATTGTTTACGTTCAATTCTGCAATCTTGTTATTAGTTCATACTTGCACTTTGGGGTTAGGAATTGAACTTGCATCATTTTATCTATCATTTGCAACAAAGGAATAGAAATCCTAATAGGTAGCCCGTGGCTCTCTCTTCCACAAAAAGAAGTAGCCAATTGTGTGATACCTCTAGGCTCTTTCGTATTCCACAAGTGTGTGATTGAAAGTGAGATTAGGGCATGTTTGCTTGGTGTCACTTTTTCCCCCACACACATACGAGCCTATGTTTTTAGTAGTCTAGAAGCTTGTCTTTTTGCGTTCTTTTTCAAATCTGTCGTACTTGCCTAATCAGTCTACAATGAGCGTATATCTGGTCGTTTTTCATCCTGAGCATAAACAATCTCGATAGTGTACCCCTGTTGTTGTGTTACATGACTTTTTTGATTATATCTCAGCTAGTTCAATCAATCCTACATCAATCTAATCAACCTAATATGCTTAGACCATGTCTTATACATGATAGATCGTTCTTGAAACGAGACTTGGTCTCAATCACTTTACTCAATCATTACCTCAATCAAACAACTAGCTTTGATTTAATCTTGATTTTTGTATCACTCCTAGCTCTTGGTCACGTCAATTGTAAATACCTGTTCAAACCAGAAGTTCTCATAAGAATTCTAACGAAAGTAAGGACAACCTTTCTCATTACAAACTAATCCATTCTTGCGAATCAAAACTATCATAAATCTCCATGGATACCTTGGCCCAACAAATTCAAGATATCAAGAGAGAAATATATGACATTCAAACCTAACAAAAAGATTCAATGACCCCTCTTGAGATAAAATTTCATGATATCAAGAACACCAGACTTCAAGAAATGCTAAAACAATTATATAAGGTGGACCAAAAATTAATTGAAAATCAAAAGCCAAATCTCATACAAGATCACAAGACATATTCACCAAGACAAAAATATATTTCCTCCAAATATCTCCTAGATAGACAGTTTACACCTTTGGGGCAATCTATTGAATTGGCTTTGGAAGAGATTCTTGAGCATAATCTTATCATATTGTCTAACAAGACCACATGGGGATGTGAAATTTTGAGTAATTATTGTGCATATCATAGGCATAACAAACATGAGACTTCAATGTGCATGAAATTAAAACATTAAAATTTAAGACCTCCTTGATGATGGTGTTATTGAAATTGAAGATCCTAAAAAATCACCTAAGGAGAAACCAGATGTCATTACCAAGTATGATCAAAATTATGAACCTATTTCTAGCAATGCCCCACATGTAGACTCCATCTCTTCCATGATGCCTCCATCTCCTAAGGCTTCTCAACAACAATCCATACCATATCCCTCAAATAATGAATCTAATGATTAAAATTCTCATGTTGACCCTCAAGGGCTATCTCAAGGGCCATCCCATCCAATGGTTGAAAAAGATCCTATCTCCCTAGAATCCCATGATGATCCCCTTCCATCTCAAGAGAAAAGTATCCTTACCAATCCCATTCCTAATCCACTTCCTAAGAAATATCATGATGCCTCTTCCACCTTTTCACACAATCCTATTCAGCATGAAGAGTCAAACACCCTTCTTACTCTATCCAATGGTCCTCTTGCATGTCAAGATCAAAGTATCCCTTCATCTACTTGTCATAATCCACCATGTTCACCTCAAGGATACATCATTCCTAAAAATCCCTCTTATGATCCTAACATTCCCTATATTCTACCTCCACCTCATAATGACTCGCGTCTTCTTCCCAAACCAAAGTGTATCCTACAAGTCAAAATATCTATAAAGGCAAAGGGGTAGACCTTCACAAGCAACAACCCCTCCATGTTAAAGACAATATTAAGGGTCATGGCCTCAGTGACATTCCTCAAGATGTTGGTATCCCTACTAAACCAAAATCCAAATACACGCCTTCCCCTTCATCTCTTCCATCTATTTTAGGACCCTATATCCCTCCATCCCTTACACAAGATCAACAAAGGCATACATCTTCGAGCACCTTCCATTCATACAAAATACCCCCATATAATTCCTATCCATCCACTCATTCTTTTTCTCCTCCAAGCAATTTGGATGCCAAGCATAAACGTCATAAGTCAAGTAATCCACATGTATTCAAGGATCAACATGTTTCATCTAATCGACATGTCAAAACAAAGAAAAATCTAAAGAGACACGAAGGTCCGCTGAGCCAAAGAAAGAAAAATAAAAAGTTATATATGGGTTCCTAAGGCACTTGTAGAAGCAATGCATTCCAAGGAACTATAAAAGCATGAAAAATTGAAAACCATGTGGATCCCTAAGAGGCTCCTTGAAGCACAACAATCTAAAGGAAAATCCAAATTGGCATCCAAAATTGTTGCTCCTCCATCCAAACTTTCCAAATCTATTTCTCCATCACACCCTTCATCCATCCCAAAATCTCTAGTTGTTTCTCCATCCAAATCTCAAAATTTGAGATCCACTTTTCCTCCATCACTTCACCCCTCAAGATCTGTGCCAATGTTGATCCCACCAACATTTCCATTCATTCATTCACCAAACTTTCAATATTTGATCCGTTATCCAACACCTCTTTTTCACTCTTCTATCCCCCTCATCCAATCCTTTGCATAAGACTTTACCCTAGTTTCATCACAAAATCCAAAAAAATAAGGAAATCAACATTGGAGATGTTGAGCATGTACACTTAGTTGAGTCCTTATATCTTATTGGAAAAGGCATCTTTATCCAACTCTTCAAACAAAGACCAATGAACTACTTACACAAAACTCCCTAACCCTATGAACAACATGCACCTTAAACGATATTATATCCAAGGGGTGGGTTAGTTTAGGTTTTACTTTTTGCATGGCATATCATTTTATTTAAAGCACTGCATCACGTATAGTTTTTTTTTCAAATGCATCGCATTCGCCAAATTTCTACATTTGCATATAGCAGCATTAATAAAACAAGGCAACTATCCAAGTTTATCATTTGTTTGTATTAAAGAAAAACAAGGGTCGTCTCCTTTCTTAGATATTTGGACATGAAGTCTTTGAGGTCCTAAGGTCATTCATTTTCAACATTACCCTGTGACAATGCTTTACTTATGGTTGGGTAGTGATTTCAATTTTGAGACTTGTTAACCCAAAATCTCTCAATTGCTATATCTCAAACACATTAATAAATCTCTAATTCATTCTAGACACGTAGTTGATCATACGACTAGTGAAAAAACTAAAATTCTACTTTAGCGTCACTGTAATTGTCACACCTAAGTAGGTTTCATTACTTACAAGTCAAGGCAAGAAAAGAAAAAAAGAAAAAGAGTTATGCCAAATATTCATCTCAAGGCAAAAGAGCAATGATATATAACTGAAATATCATGCATACAAGTGAGACAAAAAGATTGACTATGGGAACATGTGAGTAACTCCATTAGGGCTATGGACGCCTGCTGGCAATGGAGCAATATTTGACAAATTACAGTCTCTAACCTCATCAGAGCTCTAAAAGCTTGCTGGAAGTGAGGCACTATTCGGGATGCTTTTGAAGTTAGAATAATTCATGTAGCTAGTCATATAGGATGCTAAGGATCTTTAGTGAACACAAGAGAATCAATTAACTCATTTGCACTCACATGGGCACAAGAAGATCAAAGTTTCAAGAATCAATGGGGAAGTTTTATGCGTCTCCATTTGTAAATCCTAGTCAATAAGTGTCTTAATTTGGATGTTCCAAGGGACCTTAAGGATCAATTGATTGCTTATCTATGAAATATTTTTTACCTCCAATTCAAGTGGTGTATTAAATGCTAAACAAACACAATCATCCTTGTTCAAATAGGAAATGCATCTTCATCATGAATACTGTACTAACATAGGTCATATCAAAAATTCATTGTCTCCACATGCATTCGGCAAATCATCATGTCATATAGGTCTTCATACTGGGGGCATAGCTAAAAAAATCCTTAAAATCATAAAAGTCCTAAAAAAAAATCAACCAAAAACATTCAGATAAAGTCTTAAAAAAATCCTAAATATAAAAAACACACAAAATCAAAAACTAAAAAATCAAAGAAAGAAAACATAGACCATCCGTCAAACCAAAACAACAACAAGTAACTATCAAACATCAACATGTCTTATACAAGGAAGGGGACTCTTGAAACTAGACAAATAAGTCTTATACGGGGTACTCACTCTTTGTAACTAGACATTCCTATAAATGATCACACAAATCAAAACAATGACATAGATCAGTATGGTTGCTGGATTTTGTCCAGGTTAGTCTTGTTTCTTATACTGAAGTGTTGCATCTTTGATTTAGCTTGTACATATCCTTCAGTCTCTTTTGTGACACCCTAGTTCTTTTTGGAACCATCATGGCTTGAAACCGATCAATGTCCTAGTCTTAGGGTAATCGACTGATCAATCTAAATGTCCTAAGCAGTTTAACTAGGTCATTTATCTATTGGTAGTACCACGTCGTCCAATCTGAGTCAATCACCTATCTCCAATCTACTGCAGAGTTTTACCACTAAGTAAACAAGAAAAACAAGAACAATGAAAACAATCACTAAAACTGTTTGAGATTTGATTGAAATTTTCTTTGTGTGTTGTCTTTTAAATTGGTTTTCGATTATTATTCCCTCTGAGTAACTCAAGGAAGTCTATCTTAACTAAGAGGAGCAAGGATTGGGGGCATAGTAATTTTCTTTGTTTTCTTCTTGTAGAAGTGATTCTGATGATCTAAAAAACATCTCATAAGTTGGGTGTCTATGATAAGTGCCTTCACATCAAGGTGAAATTGCCACACATACCTCAACTCCATTTATTTGTATGCTACAGGGAGGTTGGAATCATTTCCTTGTTTGTTTTGAGTAAATTTCTTTATCATGGAATCTGGATACATGCTTAAACTGTCTTAGGATATGAACGATACAAGGGTCATTGTGGACAAGATAATCAGTATTCCATATAAAAAGGAAGGAACTCTGCTTTGCCTGGTGTGTTTGCACACAAGCAACATTCAAGTCATCCTGGCTCCTTATGCCTTGGTTCTTATGATTGCTTGCTATATTAAAACAGACGTGACATTCAGGTCATCCTGGCTCTTTATGCCTTGGTGCTTATGTTTATTCCTACATTTTCGCTCAATGATGATAAAAGTGAATTAAAATCTAGTGACTCATTCCTAGTTTGTATACATGTCCTAGTTTGCATTCATATTATGTTTTGCATTTGAAGTGATTTCAACATGATAGCAATTTTTTTGGGTGAGTTGAATCTAAATCAATCATCATTTCTCTGCCAAGTGGTCAAATGTATCATCCTCATCTACACAATCAAGTGCTTGTGTATTGACATAACAAATCCTATATGAGATGTTAGTTGCATACAAGAGCATGTCATATAGATCCATCAGTCCATTACGCATTCATTTGCATTCATACTATTACATGAAAATAACAAAAAAAAAAACATTTGTATTATTAAATCATCATTTTCATTCATCAAATCATTTATTTGCATATGAAAAAGAAACAAAAACTTCCATATTCATCTGCATTACATACATACATACTGAAAAGGAATGCATTCATATAGAACAACAACATATAGAAAGACATCTCATAGATCATCTCATATCAATAACACAAGTACAAATGAGCTCAAATCATGGACCCATATATATCTCATCAAATATCAATGTCAAAGTGTACAAATGATATCAAATGTCATAAATACTATCAATCGGGGCGAGAATCATATAAACTACAAAAATGGGGTACAAAATCTGGGAGATATCTAAAAATAAAACTCTCCACCTCTCCCTCATCACCTGGAGGAGGAGGTGGTGGCTGCTAAATAGGGGCATCATCATGTCTGGGTGCCCTAGCTCCCTCTGATCGAGCCATGTACTGAGAATAAGGCACTACCTACCTATCTGTTGGGACCACTGCACTAGAGGCTACTACGTAGTATGCCGCCCTACCAGTCTGATGAACAACCTTGCGCTGAAGAATGTAACACTCTGCTCTCATACTCTACAGTTGTTGATCTCTCTTTGCGATTCACTGATCTCTCTTTGTTATTTGTGCCTGCATCACTGCCATCTATGTCTGCAAGCCCTTGACTCTCCCTCTCAAGACATGAATAATGTTTGCAGGTGTTTGACCTCCTAATCCTCCCTCCTCACCTCTGCCACCCTACTCCTCTCTCCTCTGTCGTACCTATCTAGGATAATCCTCACCGCCAAGGCCCACTGCCTCACCCATCTCAACATCCACTGCGGCCTCTCCTCCCCTATCACCACCTGCATCTCCACCAACTACTCCTAAAGATCCTTCCTCTCCCCTCTGTCGCTGTCATCTTGCTACTGGTGCTCTGTTGCTACTCGCACTCGGATCTCCTCCACCCCTCCTAAGTGCTGCCTCTCTCTGCACTCACGCAGACACATCGTCACCCTCATCTATATAAGGAGCATTCTCTCCAGGATCTGTGAATCAAGGAAAGGGATGTTAAAACTTAGTTATTTTAGGTTAATTTTAGTTTTGTTTGATTTTATTAGTTTTTGTATAGTTATAACTTATTTGTTCCATCCGACAGTTTTTGTGTAACTGTGCAAACTATTCGCTGCCTTTATTATGCAGCAAGTACTTCTTGAATTTTAATTGAAATGTGTTTCATTTTATTTTTGTCAATTCATTTACATTTCTGCCCTAACAGTGGTATGAGAGCGGAGAAATAAGAGGAGAGAATTCTACAGAAACAATAAATTGATTCAGGTGATATCAATTTATTTATTCTCTATTTTTAAAGGATTGAGAAGTCATTTTTAAAGTTGCAGGCCTTGTAAATAGTGTTTATTTATTTTAAATTCAGAATGCAGTCTATTGTTTCATTGATTGGAGAAACTTTAACAGGAAAAGATAATTGGATGGAATGGCATAGAAAAATTGAAAACACTCTCATTTTTAATGATTTATGGTCTAAAATTTGTGATGGAAATGCACTACCTACAACACCAATTGATGCTAAAGAAAAAGAAATTTGGCAATATAAAAATTCCAAAGCTTTGGCTTTGATAAGAGCTTCTGTTAATGGAGATGTGTATCGACATATACAAGGGTGCACATTTGCATGGGAAGCTCTTCACAAATTAAAAGATTTATTTGATTCTCATTCAGAATTAGAGTTTATTCAGTTACAATTAAAATTGTTTAATCTTGAATTGAAAAATGGTGATGTTATGAGTTTGGCTTCTGAAATCAGAGCTATAAAACATGATGTTGATGCTGTGGGTGGAAAAGTTGATATCTATCTCACTGCTTTCATCAAGGCACTTCTTCCAACACATTCCACTTATCTAGAGTCTCTTCAAGCAAGTAATCAATTGAAAACCATTTCATTTGATACATTGGTTGAAAAGTTAGCAGAACGTGAAAAAGCTTTTGGAAGGAAAATAGATACTACTACTGAAAATGTTTGTTTTGCTCATCAAAAAGAAAAATCTATCAATAAAATCTCTTCAAAGTATAGTTATAATGATAAAGGAAAAACTAGAGGTCAATGGAGGCAACATGATAATCAAAATGATAGGCAGTATTTATATTGTAAAAGATGTGGTAGAAAAGGTAGTCATGAAGCACATGAATGTAAGCTCTCATGGGACAAGATAGAAAGTTTTAGAGAAAATTCATTTAAACCGAAAGATAAAACAAAAATGCACAGTGATGATAAAATTTCAGAGGATAAAATTTCAGGAGCAGCCCAATTTGCTTGTGACAGTGATAGTGATCAATATGTGCTTTCTGTTTCAGATTTTACATCTAATTCCTCATGGTCTGATTCTTGGATCTTAGATACTGGAGCCACACAACATATGACATTTCGGCGTGATTGTTTTGAAGAATTTCATGAAGGTGCCTATGGTCCAATTTATTTAGCAGATAAATCTAGTCTGAAACCTCTTGGAAAAGGAACTATTCGATTTAAGTTGCCTAATCTTCAAGACCTTGTGCTTCATGATGTATTATTTATTCCAGAATTACAACGAAATTTGCTATCATTAGTATTGATTCGACAAAAAGGCTATTCTATTTTCTTAAAAGATGGGCAGGTTGTTGTAAGAAAAACATCTAACAATCAAATTGTTTTCACTGGGTGTGAAGATGGAAGATTATTAAAATTAAATGGTGCATCTACTTCTAAAATTTTTGCATATCTTACTGAAGAAGAGAGTCTATCACCAAGCCTTTTATGGCATGCAAGATTGGGGCATATTAGTTATGATAGCATTCATACCATGCAAAAGAATGGTGTTGATGGTTTGCCATTTTTTTCTAAATCAATTGAAAAATGTGAAGCATGTATTCTTGCCAAACAACATAAAAATTCTTTTCCTCATTCCACCTGGAGAGCACATAGAAAATTGCAACTCATTCATTCATATTTGTGTGGGCCTTTACCAGTAACTTCTATTGGAGGATCTAAGTACTTTATGTTGTTTATTGATGATTATAGTCGCATGACTTGGATTTATTTTTTGCAGCAAAAATCAGAGGCTTTTGACACTTTTAAAAGATTTCGTGTTATGATTGAAAATCAGGCTCAATCTCAAATTGGTACTCTTCGAACAGATAATGGTGGAGAATTTACTTCTCTAATTTTTGAGGATTATCTTTGTCAAAATGGTATTCAGCATCATCTCACTATTCCAGGCACTCCTCAACAAAACGGTGTTGTTGAAAGAATGAATAGAACTATCATGAACATGGTTCGAGCAATGTTATATTTCAAAGGCATCAAGTTATATTTTTGGGCTGAAGCAGCAAGAACAGCAGTCTATCTTCGCAATAGATCTCCATCATCTGCTCTTCACCAAAAAACTCCATATGAGGTTTGGTTTGGTTATCCTCCAACTATTCGACACCTTCGAATTTTTGGGTCTATTTGCTATGCTTTGATTCCTAAAGAAAAAAGGAATAAGTTGCATCATCATAGTTATAAGTGCATTTTTTTGGGCTATTCTGAAACTTCAAAAGCCTATAGATTATATGATGAAGTTCATAAAAAGTTTTTTATTGCTCGTGCTATTGTATTTTGTGAATCTTTCAAAAGTGATACACATATTGAAAATGAGTTAAAACAGCTTGATAAATTTGCCACATCTTCTCCTTGGATAGAAAATTCTTGTGAGATTTTACACTCTGGAGGAATGAATACATGTGTAGAACCTGCATCTCAAGCTACCGCAACTCATGATGCTCCACCTCTTCATGTACCAGAAGAAGCCCCTTCTCATAGTGATGTTCTCACTAATGATGAGCCTGACTCATTACCTCCCAATGAAGATTCTAATCTACAAATAGAAACATCTACTGTCCCACAAAAATCCTCTCATAGGTGGACCAAACAAGTTCAACAAACTTTGAAAGATTTGCGACCTGATGAAATAGGTAAAACAGGTACAAGAAGTTCTTATAAAGCAAGGCTACAAGCTCAATCTAATATTTCAGATAACCTTGAGTCTATTGATGAGCTCAATCGCACAATCGATTCAACACCAAATTCCTATAAAGAAGCTCATCATATTTCATTTTGGAGGCAAGCTATGCAACATGAGTATAATGCACTTTTGAATAATGGCACATGGGAGTTGGTTGATCCTCCTCTTTATTGTAAACCTATCGGTTGTAAGTGGATTTTTAGAAATAAATATAACGCTGATGGTTCACTTGATAAACACAAAGCACGCCTTGTTGCCAAAGGTTATGCTCAAAAAGAGGGCATAGACTATGATGAAACATTTGCCCCTACAGCAAAATGGACTACTATTCATGTTTTGTTGGCTTTAGCAGCCCAAAATGGTTGGAACATCCATCACATGGATGTTAAAACTGCATTCTTGAATGGTGATCTTAAAGAAACAGTATATCTGACTCAACCTGAAGGCTTTGAAGTTCCTGGTAAAGAGGACAAGGTATGCAAGCTTATAAAATCATTGTATGGTTTAAAACAAGCCCCACGAGCCTAGTATGAAAAACTTACTCAGCATCTCTTGCAGTTGAATTTTCATCACTTTGAATTTGATGATGCAACTCTTTTTGTTAAACAGATTGATGGTACTATTGTCTATCTTATTGTTTATGTGGATGATTTATTTATCACTGGAACTAGTGAGGCTAATATTCAAAATGTAAAAGAAGGATTGCAGCAAGGTTTTGATATGACTGATTTGGGTCATCTTCATTACTATTTGGGAATTGAGGTGATTCAAAACCCCCAATCTATCTTCATCAGTCAACAAAAATATATTGGTGATCTTCTCAAAAAGTTTGGTATGGCTGATTGCAAGCCTCTCAGCACTCCTATGGAGCAAAATCTCAAACTTTCATCTAATGATTCCTCTGATTTGGTTGATGCAACTTCTTATAGGCAACTAGTTGGCAGTTTGATTTATGCTACAACTACTCGACCTGATATTTCTTTTTCTGTTGGAGTTCTGTCACGATTTATGCAACAACCTAGAGAAACTCATTGGTTAGCAGCCAAACGGGTTCTTCGATATCTACAGGGCACTCAAAACTATGGGCTTAAATACTCCAAGATATCAAAATTTTCTTTGCTTAGTTATTCAGATTCAGATTATGCAGGTGATATGGATGATGGAAAATCTACATCTGGTTACTTAATGTCTCTTGGTTCTGCTGTAATCTCTTGGAAATCTAAAAAACAACCAGTCCCAGCTCTCTCTTCTGCAGAAGCAGAATATATAGCAGCATCTGAGGCAACTAGAGAAATCTTATGGCTTCGAAGAATTCTTGCAGATTTGCAGGCACCACAAGCTTCTTCCACACCACTCTTTATTGACAATCAATCTACTATAAAAATGGCTAAGAACCCAGTGTTTCATGATCGTACCAAACATATCAACACCAAGTTTCATTTTATTCGGCACTATGTGAAAGATGGCAGTATCTCCCCTCAATATTGTGCTACTACAGACCAACCTGCAGATATCCTTACCAAAGCATTGGGTCGTGTTAAGTTTGAAAAATTTCGTGAAATGATTGGTTTAACTCCTTCAGATTAAGGGGGAGATGTTAATGTATTAATCTTTAGGTTAAAACTTAGTTATTTTAGGTTAATTTTAGTTTTGTTTGATTTTATTAGTTTTTGTATAGTTATAACTTATTTGTTCCATCCGACAGTTTTTGTGTAACTGTGCAAACTGTTCGCTGCCTTTATTATGCAGCAAGTACTTCTTGAATTTTAATTGAAATGTCTTTCATTTTATTTTTGTCAATTCATTTACATTTCTGCCCTAACAAATGGGATCTCTATTGATGAAAAACAGGAGAAATACATATAAAAGAAATAAACCAAAGAGAATAGCCATTTTTTATGTACACTTTAAGCATATCATCCACTTAATTTTTCTCCTTTTCACCCAAGACCCACATGACCTCCTCTCTGTTGTTACGATCCAATAGCTTTACAATAAATTATTCAGTCATGGGCTGGTCATGCTTAGAAATATGACATTGACTTCACGGGATCGAACTACCTGCCATAAGAAACAGCTGGCTGCGTAAAAAAGCATCAGTAAAGCTTAAACCTGCAACCATTCTTTTGCAATGGATTAGGCTTTTCAGACTGACCGCACTACAATTGCACATGTATACACTCAACTTTTTATCTTTCTACCTGCTCTTTATACATTGATGTGCTCCTACAATGCTTGTAAGAAAGAGTGGTGTGATTTCAGCGATCTTATGAATTCTCCAACCAGATTTGTAAGTATGGGGTCCACTACAATGAAAAATCTTCTCTGGCTTGTCACGTAGAAACCCTAAATATGTTGGCTCACCTCATTTGCTGCTAAAGTTTTCACGTTCGTTCTTGTCTTTACGAAGAAATCTAAACTTTTTGAAACATTTTGTAATTTATTACTGTGTATAATGAACTATAAAGGATGATCTGTTATTTCCTCGGTAATGAAAACATTGACACAAAATACTTCAGACAACTAGTTTCTCTTCACTAGAAAGCTGCCTATTCATTACTGAAATGAATTGAGTTTGGCTGGCCCAGGCTGAGAAGTAGATGTGCCATACTTTCTGATCCAGCTCAATAATGCAACTCACCAATAAAGCATCAATCTCCTCGTTGCTCTATCATACACAAATTATACACCAAATCGTAACGCGTTTCTGCAGAGACTTCATCTAGGCCCCCCATTTAATTTCAAAAGGTCTTCATTATGAACACAATAATAATACAGCTTTGTCAGTGGACCAAAATTTTGAGTCGAAAGTCTATGCATGTGGTTGTCGAGTTTGGAGTTGGAAAACTTTGCACGTTAGTGAAGTAAATAGAGAGAACAAGAAGTCGCTGGATAATAGTTGCTGATATCACTTCTCGGTTGGATACTCTTATTAGACATTACGATGTGCAACGTACCTGTCTAGATGAACATGGGCAATATAGACATTACAATGTGCTACGTAGCTGTCTAGATATTATGATGTGTGTGCTAATTAGAAACCTTTTCCATCACATTTTGCTTTCGCATTTGCTTCCTGCTCAGATTCTCCTAAATATCTAGAGGACAGGGGACAATAGTTGGGTGGGTTTTTATGGTCCATATGGTATTTGTGATTTTAGGATGTAGTCTAAAGTATATTTATATTATATAGTTAAAAATTAGTTCATATTTAAATCAATAATTGATACAAATGTTTATTAAGATGGATCTTTAATGAACATATGAAAATTATTAATATCATAAAGAAAAAATCATATAAACATTATCAAATGCATGTTATTTTATTTCATATAAATATCATTCCTATATATATTTAAGATTAAGTATATATTTACGTCACGAAAGAGGGGAGCTATGGTCAACTCAAATTAATGAACTAGTCTACACAGGATTTGGGAGCATATCTCAAACCAAAAAACTAACCAAAATCCATAGGTGAGCTAAGCTCAACCCTCACTAAAGAATCACATTTCATCTAGTTTAGGGAAAAAACTTGACCCAAAATGTAACATGAATCAAATAAAGAAAGATCAACCCTATGCACTAGTACATAACAAAATGATGCAAAGCACATAACACGGTTGCCATATCCACAATGAAAATGAGAAAAGCCTTGTGTTAGAAGTAATCAATATGCAATAGGGCGCACCTGATTTGCCACGTCAGAAGCATCTCGAGCTCTTAACTAAATGTGTCGAGAGGGTGGCCTCTCAGGACCAGAGTAGTGGTAATAGCTATGGCTAACACATGGTCGAACAATGGAAGATATCAGGCACCTAGACTCAGAAGTTTTCTTTAAATAAGCAAGCTTGTAATTCAATAGCAATGCCAATGCTCTAAACTTATTATTGATATCTTCAAGCTTGAGGTGGCCCAATATTAACCCCAAAAGCATAAAGGGCCCTACCCAAAACATCTTCTATTTGAACCTCATAAGCAATGGACATCATCTTGGAGTGCCCTAGTTCTCAAAATGGTAATTTATCACAACAAAGAAGAAACGGTTGTCGCTGCCATTATTGTACACAAGGAAGAGCTTGGAGTGATGCTCTGTGACAGAGTCATTGAGGTAACAGATCCATAATCTTCCTCAAGAATGACTTGGCAAAATAATCTCGTAAACAACACCATACATCCCTAGGCCTTAATGAAGGGCTTTCCACAACATATGTTGGTGGGTCTTAATCCAATTTTTGCATTTCTATATAAATTAATACACAAATTTGAAACACACTCTTAATTTAATTTAAATAATATTTGATTGTTGAGTTGTTTAAGAATTCTAATATATTGTTTAATTACTTGTAAGAATTTCTCTCCATTTGTCATGATACCCTTGATTAATAATAGTTGTTGAGTTTTTGAATTATTCAGTTATATTGTTTAGTTATGACTGGGAGTTGTCGTCACCTCCTCCACAACATTCACTATGCATGTCATCATTATCATTGAAAAACTTCTATACCAAAGAACTTATTTCCTCCTCCCATTCCAAGATATGGGATTTGTCTTGTAAAACCCACCATAAAATAGAGAAAAATTCAAGGAATTGAATGGAAAGATTCCTTTGGGCAAGGGGTATTTATAGTGTTTCTACTAATTTCTAACGGGTCAATAAAAGCGCTATTGAAAACATTCTCATTTGATGGATTCAAAGAAATATTTTATTTTTTAAGCACCTGAATATGACATCCATAACAGCTTTGCAAGATCCACTGTAATACAAATTCTATTTACTATAGCAAGACAAAGCCGATAAACCTTCCCTAGGATGAGTACTTGAACCTCCCAACTTTCCTCATGCAGCAACCCCACACTAGAAAGCTTAGTTGCCAGAAACGCGACGGTCTCCCGTCGTTTCACATTTCAACATGAGAAACGGGTTTCTCATTTCTAATGACCATTTCTTGCAGGCGTTTTGGATTGTTTTAGATTTGTCTCCACCTTGCCAGACTTAATGAGATCTTTACCGCTTAAAATAATGCGCTCTTTCACTTTATTAAGTACCATTTATTATAAGTGCAGTAAAATAATTATTTTTAATAGATTTGACAGTAAAGTAATTGTTTTTAACAAATTTGATAGTAAAGTAATTGTCTTTTTATTCATTTAACATTGACAGATTTTATTTTTTTGGTATGTGAAATCGCTTGTTTCATGGCTTAACTTTGGATTAACTAGTAGATGCAAATTATAGTTTTCTAAGTCATGTTAGTTACATTAAATATATAACTTTAACTAACATTAATTATACAACCTCATGCAAAATATCTCAATAGAAATATCTAGGATTCATGCAATGCAATATCTTAAAATATAACTTTAATAGAAATATCTAGGATTCATGCAATGCAATATCTTAAAATATAACTTTAATAGAAATATCTAGGATTCATGCAATGCAATATTTATCTCTCAATATAAATATTTACAGTTCATGCAATGCAATATCTTAAAATAATTTATGTTTATCTTCCACTAGTTTTTCAGAATATCAAGGTAAATTTGATTATATTTAGTTTTTATCATTAATTTAGATTTGATTATATATATATATATATATATATATACATATGTTTGCAATATCTGAAAATAATTTATGTTTATCTTCCACTAGTTTTTCAGAATATCAAGGTAAATTTGTTTATATTTAATTTTTATCATTAATTTAGATTTGATTATATATATATAACTTGCATGTTTATATATATATATATATATACGTTTCTTATACACAACCTTTAAATATTTTGTTTTTCGTCACGTTGTCGTTGTCGTTGCATTTCGCGTTTCTGATAACTTAGCTAGAAAGATCGCTTTCATTAACTCTGCAATAAGATACAAAATCACCTTCTCAACTGTGATCTGCTGGTCCATTCATCAAAATTGACTTGAAGTTGTGGGGTTTTCAAAAAGACGTATTACATACCTAACTGCACATTTCTCCTCTTTTTAGTGATAAATCTAGATGTGGTGGTTATTAAAACTAAAGAAGATATTGATGGAGAATAAGGGTCTCCTCTTTTTAGTGATAAATCTAGATGTGGTGGTTATTAAAACTAAAGAAGATATTGATGGAGAATAAGGGAATTTGATTGTAGATTTTATACAGAAAAATCTGAAAGTGCATGTGAAGGAAAGGTGTTGGCATTGCAACAAGATCAAATACCTATTCATTGTAGACACTTGAACTGGTTTTGGGAGCACCTGCAATCAGTTTAAATATATTTTCAGGAAAACATTGTATACTACTGTGTATTCAGCAAATTGTGCATGCAAGTAAATAAATGGAGACAAAGAAGAACCATGATAAGAAAATTCCTCATGACAAACAAAAACTATGATAAGTAAATTCATCGCAATACCTTGCATTCACGCTGCGCTAAGGTGGGCGTTAAGAAACGTCTGGAGGTTTGTGAGCCCATTGCTTAGTATTGAAAAGAAGAGACAATGAAGTATAGGTCGCTGGACATTCCTAATGATTGCAGGTTAGAGAAAAACTAAGAATAATCGAAGACAAGATCTAAGCCAATGTTTGATTCAGTGAAGCCATTGTACCTCGTCCTCTTTCCTTCTTCGAGAAAACAGATCATATGAAATGTTGCGAACTGGATTGAAAACCAAAGCTCCAACAAAAACCTGCGATGAAAATCTTCTGTTTCTTAGCTTTTAAAAAGAAAACAAATGCATATATCGCTTGGCTGTTCTTTAAACAATATGCATTTATCACTGTGGATGCTTTTCATTTTCTTATTTTAGATCCATTATGCAGTCGAGTGAATGCTCCATTAATGACCCTTAAACAGCGATTTTCCATCTTGGGAGGACGCGCAATAATATTTACCTGTAGTTGGCGGTAATGCAGATTGTGGTTGCCATTGTGCATTAAGGGAGGCGTTTCAGCTGAAGAGACCACTACCCTGCCACCATCGTACGAATCATCCTACCAGGACAATGAACGTCAATTTTATCTTAAATTGAATTTTTTTTTACAAACTTTGGCAATTTTGAGTGTAGAGGGTCTTTGTAGTGCTCTCATCTCTACTCATAATTCAAATGACAAATCTCTTTCTAGGGTATGTGTATCAAGATGGTGAACAAAACTAAAACGAATAAAATGCGTGCATGTTTTTGATAAATTTAAAACCCGTGTATGTGTTAAGGCTTGAAAAATCCAATCTAAAACATGTACATGTTATTTGAAATAAATAAGCGTACACAATTTTATGATAAAAAAACACACACGTGATATAATGCGTAAGTGTTATGATAAACAAGCAAAACATGTACGTGTTTTGTTGGCATTAAGCTAGAAAAGAAACATGGGCTTAGATGCTAATTCCTTTGGCCTTCCCTTAGTTTTTTTTCATCAACACATATACATAAAATATAACATATAAGTTATATTTTTTCTTTGTCTTTTATACTTAAAGTTATATTCTATGTATATATTGGCAAAATGTTTGAGAATGCTTTTAGATCTCCAGAAGTCATCATGCAGATTATATATTTTAGGAGATCTTATAATTTTTTAGATTTAGTCAAATTCGATAATCATGGGATTTTAACATCATTCTCCTACTATCTCTCTATCTCATGCTCTTTGTCTCCCCCAAAGCTCTAGACTTGTCTGTTTTCCTATCTCTCTCATTCTCCTCCCTATCTAGCTCTCTCCTCTTTCTCCAACCTTTAAATCTTATAGCTTAATGTCAGCAAAACACATATGTGTTTTTCTTTTTTACCATAACATGTATGCATTATAACGCGCACATGTTTTTTTCTCATAAAAGCCTATACATTTTTTTTTTTCAAATAACACATGCATTTTTAATTCAAATAACACGTATGTGTTTTTTGTTGTACTTAGCCTTAGATGACAAACTTTAGGCTTGGGAGTTTCATTTCTCTCTTTTTTACGTGTTTTCTTCGTCCAATCTTGTTTCTCAACTTCCTCGTCATTGGGTTTATGTATTATCAAGTAGGTATCTATAAAATTATGACCGCAATTTCATACATCTTCTCAAATTTCTAACCATATAATATTTTTAGATTTGAACAACATTAACATATTAATTTGGTTTCTTTTCACCGATGTCTCCATAGTTCTCAAAGACATGTGTACCATTTTTTTAATAACTTTTGAACCACTCATGTCCGAAGTTGAATAAAAAAAATATTGTTCTAAACTTCATTATTTACAGTTTAAAAAAATAAATTAATTTTTTTATTGTTTCGGTGCAAGTTATGTGATGCACGTGAACATGTACATGGTTTTCAAGATGTATCCACTTGAAAAAATCTACTCATCAAAAAATTACAAAAAAAATACTCAACTTCTAGAATTCACTCTTAACTATCTTTCTAGAAATGTTTTTTCAAAATACTAAATGCAACTATAACTTTATTGACACACACCAGATACTATGTTATGTTTTGTTGAAAAAAATAGGGACACTTTTGTGTGTGTGAAAGATTTGACCCCATTAATCTTTTACATTTTTGAAAAACTTTAGTAGTTTGTCCAAACTAGATTCAGAGTACTACAATTGTTATTCTTTTGGTATCTTCAAATTTTGAGCGAACGGGTCTCAAATTGCTCCTCCAAGTTTAGGTTTAGATGATTTCAGAAAAAAAATGGCCACTTATAACCCCCCTTTTTGTTAATCATCTTGGTGTAGTTACCCCTATTACAGTTACTAGTGTTTGTGGGCCCTCTTTTTACTAATTTTTTTTTCGATACTCTTGGGTATCCTACTCAGCTTTCAAGTATGTTACCAAGAGTATTTTTCTATTTCAGTTGAATGAGCTACATGTTGAGGAGTTTTTTGGAGTGGTAACACATGCCAGATATATCTTTGATTCCTATGTTAGATATATGGTTTCATGTCTTAGAGACATATTTTCCTTTGGACTAGAAGAAAGCTTTAAGCCGAGCTTGCACACTCAGGTTATTTGTAATCTCTACTTATTATGTATTATTTTCTCTACAACCTTTTGTTACTATGTAATTTAATTTTATATTAATTTTGATGATTTTTTTGGTTGTCTATGTATGGAACTTAAGTGCTTATAGTTATTGCTCTAGCTTCTGGGTAGTCACAACACATGTTGTGGGATTTGCTATGGACGCAAAGATCAAAAAGTACACATTTCAAAGTGTCACCCGATACCTACTTAAAGATGCCCTAATAATCATTCACTTATAATTGACAATAATTGTGCACAAGTGACCTAGTAGCTGTGCAAAAGTGCTCCAATAGTCATGCACATAATGGACCAATTGTGGAGCAAAAAAGCTAAAAAGTAAGTGACTATTGGTACAGGCCAAATTTATTAATGAAATTTTAATTATTATTTTTTTGGTTTCTTTAAATTCAATAACTAAGAAATTGGATACACAACGATTACACCATAATTAAAACATAAGTGGTAACTGGTTCTCTTCCCTTAGTTGATGTCATTAAACAGATGCAATATATGTATCATTCTTAGTCCACCTCAATCAGCGGTGTAATCATTCTTAATCCACCTCATTCACTTTAACGATGAGAATATTTAGAATATCACACTACTCACCATACTTATATTACAAGGTTTGGAAATTCACAAAGCTTTGCATTATTAATAGGAGTTTGTAAAGTTATTAAGTTCATGCTAAGAAGAGACGGGTTGAAGGAATTTTTGAAAATGTGCAACAATCCCTATCCCAAGGGATTGCTTATTACTCTAGTTTTTGAATTTTTTTATAGCTTAGTCCGTGTGTTCCCTTCTATTACCTATAAAATCTCCACTAGTAAATCTAAAATAAAACATCATTCGAAAAGACTAATCGATCCAGAAACATTCTTTTTTCATTAATGCAGAACAAAAGGTATTGGAAAAGACTAATCGACCAGAAACATTCTTTTTTCAGACTGACTTCACTACAATTGCACATGTATACACTAAAACTTTTTTTATCTCTCTGCCTATTCTTTCCATATACTGATGTGCCCCTACAATGTTTGTAAGAAAGAGTGGTGTAGTTTCAGCGATCTAATGAATTCTCCAACGAGATTTGTAAGTATGGGGTCCACTACAATGAAAAATCTTCTCTTCCTTGTGACGTAGAAACCCTAAATATGCTGGCTCATCTCATTTGCTGCTTTAAAGTTTTGACGTTCTTTCTTTTCTTTATAAAGAAATCTAAACTTTTTCAAACATTTTGTAATTTATTATTGTGTATAATGAACCATAAAGGATGATCTATTATTTCCTTGGTAATAAAAACATTGTTACAAAATATTTTAGACTTCTGGTTTCTCTTCACTAGAAAGCTACGTATTCATTACTGAAATGAATTGAGTTTGGCTGGCCCAGGCTGACAAGTAGATGTACCATACTTTCTGATCAAGATCAATAATGCAACTCACAGAAAGCATCAATCTCCTCGTTGCGCTGTTATACAATTGTAACGCGTTTCTGCATAGACTTCATCAAGACCCTCCATTTCATTTCGAAAGCTGTTCATTATGAACACATAATGCACCTTTGTCAACGAACCATGATTTAATTTGCAGTCGAAAGTCAGAGATAATAACATACAATGTATTTTAAATAATAATGTACTATTCTTTAAAACAATAATACTATTATGTTCAACTATTGAATCATTTTATGATGTAGATAAAAGTCAGAGATAACAAAACTTATGGTTATCAAAAGATATTGAGATCATTTACTTTGCATATGAATTATTATTTTAAATAAGATTATGATATTTCTCTAATAAATGATATTTTTTTTGTTCAAGTACTAAGGATTCCATGATTAAGTTTTGGTCAAATATTTAAAATTTTATTTTTAAAGACACTTCTCACGAGATGTGTTGATGTGGCGAATTGTGTGATAAATCACATACCTAATCCTTAATTGTAAATAGATAAGAAGTTATTTCATAATTTAAAAAATAAAGGACCTACAACTTTTATGTAACCACTACATGCTCATAAAGTTGGTCGCATCACTACTAGCCCCTATTTCCATTAAAAATAGACTACTTTATCCCTATGAAAGGAAGTTTTAAATATAATATTGTTGTGAATAATGCCAACAAATATATAAATTTGTTAGCGTGAATGTATATAGTTTTCAAATTTAAAATAAAATTGAAATGTTTAATCAATATTAAAAATAGTACGTGATTTTAAAGTTACGTCTCTTAGAAAAATAAACTCTTTAAAGTAACCAAACTAAACATTGGTAGCTCTATGATGTCGCATTAGTGGTCCGCTAGTTAGCAACCAATGGTGCTCTTGGGAATTTATGGCATGATTGGGGCTAGCCCACCATGTGATCATGGGTTTGTAACTAGAATTTTATCCCACATGTCACAAAGGATGAGTGTAATGAGCCCTTAGCATTGGCATCATTTAAAAAAAAATTATCATATGATAAGTGTCATGCAAACCTAGACTAGTGTGACTATTCCCTGTATTGCATAATATTTTGAGGACTATGATAGACCTATCACCTATTGATAGTACCTTAATTGTATTGTATTAATTCTATATGATAGTACCTTAACTCTATTGTATGAATTCTATATGGCTATACAAATTCTATATGATTTGATGAATTTTTCTATCCACAAATTCCTCTATAGTCCTAAAAATAGCTAAAAAAAATTACTATCAAATCCTTTAATGCTCTATATAAAAAAATATATTCTTTATTATTTTAGAACCAATGGTGACGTTCAATTTTGTCAAACAGGTTTTCAACAAAATAATACCCCTAAAATATTCACAAAAAAGCCCAAATAAAAAACTCACTTTCCATGTCTCCATCAAACCCTAAATGTCCAACAATCTAATTCTATCTTTTATTTTAAAGGCATGGATTCAATTATACACAAAAAATTACTCCCAAGGGTTAACAATATCAAGGAGATCTCCTCCCACAACCTATAAATAAGACTTTGATATCAAACAAAAAGAGATTTATAGTTATATAGAATTATTTTCAATAATCGAGTCATGAGACAAAAATACAAACATGTATTCAAAATATATATTAAAAAAGAATAGACAAACAATAAGAATGACACAAAATATCTCTTAAAAAAAATATCACGTGGGAAAAACCTTGCTTCTAAAACTACTCGCACATTGATTGCATTATCTCATGAATACATATTATACTACATTTGCAAAGTCTCTATGAATACCTTTGAAATATTAAATTCCCTACTTACACTCCATGTGAATAAGAAAATGAGAATCATGCAACCATACATCTCAATCCATACATCCTCTTCTCACACATGCAACAAGAGATGCTCATTCTAGTGATCTAGCAAATTAGCCTGCCTCAAAAACTGCTCATACCATGTGATTAATTATATGAAACATGTGATTAATACCATGAATTTACAAAGCCATGTTCCCCTGATTTTTTTTTTTAATATTAAGATTTCTCAAAAATAAATATTTTGTAAATGTGTTTAAATAAAAATTTCCACAAGAACGAAATGGAGGGAACCGCGTTTGCAGGGGGAAATTTGAATTCGAGAAATGGAGGGAACAACAATGCTGGTTTCTATGGGTCTGAATCGACTGCAGCTCGAGGACAAACATCTAATGATGAGGATGGAAGATAGGATGGGGACCCACGAACATGGGACCCTCCTCCTGATTCTGAAAAATTAAAAAATATGCAAGATTCTTGCCCCAAGGTGGTGTAGGTTGATACCGGAAATACCAAGGAGGGGCGAATACCTAAACCATGGAATAGCCTCTTCGCTAGACATGCCTCTGGTAAACCGACTGGTAAATCTTCTCTCCCCTTTGTGAAGGATATATCAGACAATAGAATAGGTAAACTTGCGATTGAGGTTCCTGATTTGGTTATTGACCATAACATCTCTTTAATGACTCTTTCTCTGGTGGGGAAATTTGTCGGACCCCGAACTAATATTGAGGATGTTAGATCCTTTGTTAAAAGAAAATGGAGAATGAAAGGACAGGCTGAAGTTTCTACCCTGCCTCGAGGTTTTTTTGTGTTCTCTTTTTCATGCAGGGAAGATTTGGAAGCAGTTCTAAGTGGAGGCCCCTAGATGTTTGGTAAATCATCTCTTTCTATTAGAAAATGGACCCCTAACATGGAACTAAATGACTCCTTTTTTGAATCTGCTCTGGTGTGGGTTAGATTGCCCAAACTACCATTGGAATACTGGGTGGAGGATTTTTTCTCAGGAATTGCTAATTCCTTTGGGGAGCTTATTGCGATAGACCCAATGACTGCAGCTCGCAAGAGACTAGTGTATGCATGCATCTACGTCAACATATCACAGAATATGGGTCTCTCAAGTACTATTGATATAAACTCCAAAATTGGGTTATGGGAACAAGCGATTGAATTTGAATCTCTCCCTTTTGTGTGTTTTTCTTGCAAAAAAGCAAGTCATTGGGCTGAGGCTTGCCCCAACAACCCTAAAAGACCTATGGTTAAAGAAAAAAATATTAATAAACCGGTTTGGAAAGAAAAAAATAACAACAAAGTCTGCAATAAGTTAGAAGAAAAAAGTGGAAATCTAGTTCCAGTAAATTAGGAAAATGATGACCTTATTAAAGACCTTGCCATGAAGGGGAAAAAGAAGAATGAAACCAAGGAATTTGAGATCAAAATAGGCAATACCTTTGAAACCCTTCAGTTGCAATAGAAGGAGAATGAAATCAGTATAGAGACACTTGAAGATGGTGAGATTGAGGATATCACTGACTCTAATCATGAGGAACTATATGAACCCATATCAGAGAAAGAAGAACCTTGTTTAGGGAAAGTGCTTCAAGAATAGGAAATAGATATTAGAAGGAGCAATAAGTTTGGATTATTGGATCGCCACAAGCAAACTTAAATGCCTTATTCCAGAACATAGAAGTAAATATGACCACTTCACCTCGGAAAAGAGAAAAGCTATGGAGCAACATACAAGATGAATCCAGGGCAGAACAACAAGAAGAAAACACAACAGAAAATGGAAAGAAAATTAAGACCAAGAAGATAGGAGGTCCTAATGGAGTAAAAACCAGAACCAGATCTAAGGAAGATTTTGGGGCCTCAAGACCCCCACCAGGACGCAAAACCATGAAATGGCATAGGGACCAAGAGAGTAAACAAAACATAGCTGATGGAAGGCAGAGAACTATCAAGGAGTCCTACCCCTAGGCTTCTAAATGAAAGTAATATCATGGAATATCAAAGGCCTAAACGGTCTCAATAAATAGGATATATTAAGGAATCTTATTGGAGATCAAAATCCAGATATTATCCTAATTCAGGAAACTAAAATGAGTAAAGAGAAAGTGGAGAAACTAAAGTTTTTTAAAAATGGGGGAGTCTGTGGTAGTAGCTCGAATGGAGCCTCTGGAGGGGTTGCAATATTCTAGAATAAAAGCACAACCTCTAGAGATATGATAGATGAGGATGGCAATATTCTATCCCTAAAAGCTAGAAATATTTTTGATGAAAAGGAATTTGTTATAACTAATATCTATGCCCCTAATTCCAAATATGCTAGAAGTAAATTCTGAGAAAAAGTTCAGCAAAAAAGGAAAAAATTCTCTATGAATAGTTGGGTTGTCATGGGAGATTTCAATACTCCTCTGCAAGATAGAGAAAAATTTGGAGGTAGTCAAGCTCAACCAGAAAGCAGATCCGACCTGATGGACTTTATCAATGACAATGCTCTCATTGACTTGGATCTCAATGGAGCTTCCTATACTTGGTCAAACCGAAGAGATGGTGATGATCTTATCCAGGTAAGACTTGATAGAGCTCTTCTCTCTAATGATTGGATTATTTCTCATAGTTGTTCCCTTTCTATTATTAATAGAATTGGGTCAAATCATTATCCCATTTCCTTTGTTGCTGAGAACTCTAAGCATAATCAGAGATTCCCTTTTCGCTTCGAAAAGATGTGGATATCCCACCCCAATCTTGAAAATTCCATTGCTGAATGGTGGAATCTTGATATTAATGGAACAACCATGTATAAAGTTGCCAAAAAACTAAAATATGTCAAAACCAATATTAAGGCTTGGAACAAGAAGGTCTTTGGTGATATTTTTGATTCAAAGAAAAAATTAAAGGAGGAACTGGACTAGATTCAAATTTCCATCCAAAAAGAAGGCTATAAAAAGTATTCCAAAGCCATGGCAGATAAGGTCCTTGAAAACATTCACACCATTATCTCTAGAGAAGAAATATATTGGAGACAGAGATCCAGGGCTATATGGTTGAAGGCAGGGGACAGAAACACTAAGTTTTTCCATATGACTTCCCTAAAACATAAGGCAGCAAATAGAATCACAAAGCTAACTGTTGAGAACAACACTCTGCTTTAAAAGGATGATATCAGGGATGAAGCTGTTAGATTCTTCAAGCAACTTCTATCTAGTAACGAGGATCTTGATCAGACCCATCGACTCAATCTGGTTAATAATATTCCTAAAATTATAAACTCTATTCAGAATAAGACCCTTGCTGCCATCCTGTCTGCTGAAGAACTAAAAAAAACTATCTTCTCTTTTCAAGGGGATAAAGCTCCGAGCCCTGATGGATTCTGAATGTTTTTCTTTCAAGAATTTTGGAATATTGTGGGGAAGGATACGGTTAATGCGGTGAAAGAATTTTTTGGATCCAGAAGAATCCTTAAGGAATTGAACTCCACTTTTATTGCCTTAATCCCCAAAGTTGTTGGGGTGGATTCTATGGGAAAATTTAGGCCTATTAGCTTATGCAACTCATTCTATAAAATAATATCCAAAGTGTTGACTACTAGAATTTTGGCGGTTCTTCCCTTCATCATATCTAAAGAGAAAAAAGGCTTTGTTCCTGGTAGATAGATTCTTGATTCAATCATTCTTGTTCATGAGAACATTCACTCCCTCAGTGCTGCAAAGAAAGAAGGTTTCTTGATAAAGATGGATTTGGCAAAGGCTTATGATAGAGTTGAATGGGATGTTCTAGTTAAAATCATGGGGGCTTTTGGTTTTGATGATAAGGTTATCAAAATAATCAGAGAACTAATCACTACTCCTATGTTCTCTATTTTGGTTAATGGATCTCCTACAAAAAATTTTAAAAACTCTAGAGGGCTAAGACAAGGAGACCCCATATCTCCTATCCTTTTTACCATTCTGGCTGAAAGTATGAGTAGAATGATTCATAAATTGAAACAAAGCAAAACTATCAAAGGTCTTCAACCTTCCTCTGCCAATGTGTTTTGCACTCATCAACAGTTTGTTGATGATACTATCATCATGGGATATTCATCAGTCAAGGAGGCTGAAGCCTTCAAAACAACTCTCAACTCCTATGCTTTGGTAACTGGTCAGCAAGTTAATTGGGACAAATCAGCTATGTACTTTCTCAATACTCCAATCATAAGACAACAGAAAATTGCCAATATTATTGGATGCAAAGTGGAATCACTACCTTCCACCTACCTGGGTCTTCCTTTAGGGTTGGCTCCCTCAAATTCCTTCTGGAATATGATCATTGATAAAATTAATAAGAGACTTGTAGGATGGAAAGGCTCAATGTTATCTCAGGCTAGGAAAATGCAGCTCCTCCAAGCTACTATTCAAAATCTCCCTGTTTATGCCCTCAGTCTGTTTGGTATTCCGGTCAAAATTGCTGAAGCTATGGAAAGAATTCAAAAGAGATTCTTATGGTCAGGAGCGGACGAAAAGAAGAGAATACCTTTGATTGCCTGGGACAAGGTGTGTAGACCAAAGAAAAAAGGAGGGTTGGGGATTAAAATTATTAAAACTTTTAACAAAGCTCTTCTTGCCAAGTAGTTATGGAGAGCCTATGACACTAAGAAAGACTGGAACCAAATTTGGTTTGACAAATACATTAAGAATCAGACTATCCAAGGAATCCTCAATTCTGAAGATATCCCGATTGGATCCTTTATCTGGAATAGTGTAACCAAATCCATAAAAGTTGCAAAAGCTGGAGCTGGATGGGTCCTTGGAAAAGGTGACAGAATAAGGTTTTGGGAAGACCCCTGGATGAAGAATGAAGCCCTATCTGATCAAAACAACAATCAAGCTATTGAAGAATGTAAAAGGAGGTTTGGGCTGATGGTTTGTGACTATTGGAAGGAGAAAAAGTGGGTCAAACTTGAGGACATCCATCCTGGTTTTTCATCTCTTCAGAAAGAGTTGTTGTCCTTTTCCCCTAACAACAACTATGATGATGTTTTCCTCTGGAAAAGTGATCCTAAAAGTGAATTCACAGTTTCTTTTGCCTATAAAAACACTTTCTCGCAAATCAGCAATCCCATTTGGAGTAAAGTCTGGAACAACATCTTGATCCCTAAAGTCAACATTTTCTTTTGGCTTACTTCTCATAATAGTACCCTTACTATTGATAATTTAATTTGAAGGGGATTCAAATTCCCTAATAGATGTGAGCTCTGTCAGAAGGAGGGGGAATCCATTGATCACCTATTTTTTCATTGTTCCTTCACTTGGGAAATCTGGTGTAAAATGTGGAAAAAATGGAAAATTAATTGGGTCATGAACAAAAGCATTAAGGATATAATATGGCAATGGAATTATCCTACCAAATGTCAAATTATTAAACACCTGTGGTCTTTGACCCTCCCCATGATATGCTGGGGCATTTGGAAAGAAAGAAATAATAGGATATTCAGGGAAGAAAAGTGTAACATTCAGGTTGTCTTTGAAAAAATATGCAGGGCTATAAAGAAGAACATCAACATCCCTCACAAGAATAATCAGCAATGGGCTATTATTGATATGAATGATATGGAAAAAGATATTCTTACTGAATGGAACATAATTCATAAGGTCTACAGATTGGACAAGAAGAAGAAGAGAGATAACATTGTTTGGAGGTTCCCCGATTATGACTTGATAAAGGTTAATTTTGATGAGGCAGCCAAATGGAACCCTGGAAAGGCTAGTGGAGGTGGAGTTATCAAAAATGCTCAAGGAAGGTATATTGCTGCTTTTGCTTCCCCTTTTGAAACCCAAAACAACCATGTGGTTGAAGTTATGGCCATGCTTAAGAGCCTCCAGTTAGCCCAGGAATTGAATTTTAAAAAAATCTGGCTCGAAGGGGACTCCTTAAATATTATACAAGCCCTCAAAGGTATTAGTTCAGTCTCTTGGAATATTGCCAATATTATTAAAAATGCTAAAGCTATCCTTAATAACTATGTTAGCATTATTCTAACCCATACCTTTAGAGAGGGTAACAAGGTAGCGGATATCCTTGCTAATGAAGGGGTTAATTTGGAAAAGGGAGTCAAATATATAGGGGAAGATCACATCATGTGGGAGATTAAGGAACAATTATATTTTGATCGCCTTAATGGAGCAGACTAATATTATGATTGAATTCTGGGGAATGAGTGCCAATGACAAATTTTGGAGGTGGATGAGTTTCCAGATGATGAGTGTTTCTCGACATCATAACCAAGATCATATGTGTGCAAGAGGTAATTGTAATAATAGCCAAGTTCGTATGAACATGAGTGGCAATCTCAAAATTGTGAAAGACTCTCTACAAGGAGAAACCAGAAACTCAGAGTTTTACCCACGGGCCGAGAGTTGTAACAGAGGAGATTGTGACCTGGAAAGCAGAATGGGAGGCAACCTTAACAGGAATGAACCGTTAGGTTGTGAGCACTAGAAAAGTGAAAGAAAGGTGTGGAGAAGGCTCCACTGACACGGTTTCACGGATTATATGGAGAAGCTCCATGGTAGTAGAAACTCTGTTTCTCATGGGTTCACAAAAAGCTGGAGTAATAACAGGGCTACCCTGTTTGGGGAAATCTGGCACATCGATGAAAGTTTGATCTCGGAGGTAACGGGACTCAAGATGGAGGGGACCAAATTCTATAGGGATAGAAAGTACACCACTGAGGCCTTCAAAAATTTCCCTAAGACAGAGGACGAGAAGGGCAACCTGGTGAAGAAGGACAATATATCATACTTCACCCCCCAACAGGTAAAACCTTTCTGGCAAAAAATTCTTAGGGCTTTAATGGAATATCTAACTGTGGATGGTAGGTTTACGAAAATTTACAATTACCACTTCACCATCTTGAAACACTTCCGCCATGGGGCTAAAATATCTTTGCCCTTCTATTTAGCCTCTTCTCTTAATGAGAGCTTGGCCGACCATATTAAAAAACCCAGTTCCTACCCTCTTGCGCACCAGGGCCTCATTCTGCCGATTTATGAATATATGAAGGATAAGACTAGGGCTACCAAGGATGACCCTTTAATCCTCAATGCTCAAATTTCTAAGAAAGGCATAGACTCTATTTTGACTGGGGAGACTAGCACCCCTACCCATAAAAAAAGGAAGGTTGATATTGTGCAGGAAGAAAAGGATGTGCTTTGTGAGGAAGAAGAGGGAAAGAATAAGGAAGACATTTCTAAAATGGAGATTAACAAGGAGGGGAATTACGGGGAAGGAGAGGAAGGGGACAATTCTGAGAATCATCAACCTAATCTTGAAGGCTCGGAAACTAAGAAAGAGGCTCTGAAGCCTAAGGAAGGTGAAAACCCTAATGCGGAGGAGACGAAACAGAGCAAGGATTCTGCAGACACCATTCTAGATACCGCTCGCAATTGCACCCTTGAATTTTTCAATTTTCAGAAGTGGGTGGTGGAAAACATTACCAGCATGCAGGGTAAACAAAGGGAGTTGGAAGTTAAGATCAACAAGCTGATCAACATGTTCGACTCTGGGAAGCAGCATGAGGAGACGGAGAATAGTGAAGCGGAGGAAGAAATGGAAATGGAAGACTGAAATGAGAAAGACTTGATAAAAGGCAACCTGAAACATCTGGAGGACGTCATCAAAATACTGAAGGAATAGGTGGAGGAGGATAAGGACAATGTCAATGCCTGGATGGCTAGAAATGTGAAAGCCTTGAAAAGCCTTATGGACCATAGCCTCCAGGTTCTAAAAATCTCCTCCCAAAACATGAACGCGCTGGTGAATCATCTGGAAAAGAAAAACTAGGAGAAGAACCTGGGTGTTATTGAAGATGATCCTACTTCCAGCCTAAGCCACTAGACCCCTAGGCGCAGAACCAGGCAGACTACGGCGGAGAAGGATATGAAGATGAAAGAAAGTCGGATTGCCCAAGAAAATACCGATTTGAGGGAAGCGGCCAAGGCAATGATGCTTTCAGTGCAGGATGCAGAAGAAACCATGAAGAATTTATAATTTATGTTTTTGCTGGGCTTGGGGCCAATTTCTTGCTGGCCTCTTGCTGTCATTTCCAATGTTGCTATTCTTTTTGCTGGTTTTTTGCTGTTGTTATATTTTGTTTCTTTCCTGAACATCTTTCATATGTAACTAGGTTTCGGGTCCCTTAAAACCTGTTTTTAATTAATCAAAAACAATTTCCACAAGAGTAGGTCAAATCTAGTCTATGCCATTAGAAAAGATATAATATATGTGTTATTCTTAGTCCACCTCATTCACTTCAGCCGTGAGAATATTTAGAATATCAGACTACCATCGTAGGCTTAAGGTTTGCAACTATTCCAGCATACTTATATTCTATGGTTTGCAAATTCAGGGTTTTCTATATTGTGAGATTTCCTATATTAATAGGACTCTGTAAAGTTCATGCTAAGAAGAGATAGGTTGAAGGAATTTTTGAAAATGTGCCAACTTCCCCTATCCCAAGGGATTGCTTATTACTATAGTTCTTGTATTTTTCATAGCTTAGTCCGTGTGTTCCCGTCTATTACCTAGCTAAAATATTAGTCGATATATTATAACATGTAAGAAATTTATTCTCAAAGACGGGCCACTATATAATCTCCACTAGTAAATCTAAAGTAAAACATCTATTTGAAAGGAGTAATCGATCCGGAAACATTCTTTTTTCATTAATACCGAATAAAACGTATTGAGCAAGCAATTAAAGAAAGAAACAAATATAAGATACAACTATTACCCGAGTCTCAAAACCTACTACGTCTCTTCAATTGCAGAATAACTCTTTCTTGCCACCTATAAGTGAAAGAACTTAAGCTGTAAGAGCGTAGAAGTTACTACAATGAATGATAAGATGAAATAAAGATTGCAGACAATGGACGTTATCATTCAATTTTCTCCATTCGATTTTAAATAAGTAAATTAGGTCTAGAAGAAAATGGGATCTCTATTGATGAAAAACAGCATAAAAGAATGAAAACAAAGGCAATAGCAATTCTGTCTGTACACATTAAGCTTATCATCCACTTCATTTTTCTCCCCTTCACCCAAGATCCACATGACCTCCTCTCTATTGTTACGATCCAATAACTTCGCAATAAATTCTTCAGTCATGCTTAGGAATATAATGACTTCACGGGTTCGAACGAGCTGCCATAATAAACAGCTGGCTGTGTAAAAAAGAATCAGTAAAGCTTAAACCTGCAACCAGTCTTTTGCGACGGTTTAGGCTTTTCAGACTGACTCCACTACAATTGCACGTGTATACATTCAACTTTTTATCTCTCCCCTAACCTTTTCATATTGATGTGCCCCTACAATGCTTGTAAGAGTTGTGTAGTTTCAACGAACTAATGAATTTCCAACCAGATTTGTAAGTATGGGGTCCATTACAAAGAAAAATCTTCTCTTGTTTGTGACGTAGAAACCCTTCAAATGCTGGCTCACCTCATTTGCTGCTAGAGAAATCTAAACTTCTCAAATATTTTGTAATTTATTATTGTGTATAATGAACCATAAAGGATGATCTATTATTTCCTTGGTATTAAAACTATTGATACAAAATACTTCAGACAATTGGTTTATCTTCAATATAAAGCTACCTATTCATTACTTAAATGAATTGAGTTTGGCTGGCCCAGGTTGACAAGAAGATGTACCAAACTTTCTGATCCATATCAATAATGCAACTCACCTATAAAGCATCAATCTCCTCGTTGCACTATTATACACAAATTATACACCAAATCGTAACCCGTTTCTGCAGAGACTTCATCAAAACCCTCCATTTAATTTCAAAAGGTATTCATTATCTACATGCTGCTATCACTTCTCGGTTGGACGCTCTTATCAGATATCACGATGTGCGACCTATCTGTCTAGATGAACATGGGCGACTTGCACATTACGCCATGTGTGTGCTAATTAGAAATCTTTTCCATCCCATTTTGCTTTGGCATTTACTTTATAGCTTTTTGTCATTTGGTGGTATAGCTAGAGGAAACCTGGGGATGCTAGGGCTATGAAGATCATCATAAACCCAAATAAGTAGATTAAATGAATTACTATTGAACCTGAAATTTTTTAATTGACAACATAGGAAAGAGTTGCACTCTAGTTTAAAGGATCTTCAATTCATGTATAAACTGGTGAAAGAAAAAATCATCTAGATAAGAGACTCACAAATTGTTGTATAGCATAAAAACATCACTCTTAGATTATTGGAAAATAGTTCAAATATAGAACAAACCATGTAATAAAATAACTCTTAGGAGTCTAGCCTATTCTCACTGTTTGGCAAGGTACCATACAACTAATATCTTTTCATATAGAACCAAGTAAATTTGACATAGAAATAAATGAAGAGACAATAAAGAAGGGTCTTCCTTGAGTTGGTAAGTCTCCTCTGTAAAGAATGTTTTGTTTGGGTGTGAAATTTGTTAAAGCGGTACTTTGGTTTATGTTTTCCCTTCTATATAAAATAACTAGTTGTTCCATTTAAAATATGCAATTGTAGAAAAGATCAAGAAAATTCTCACTGAAAGGAGTGCTAGATGTTCTAATCATATAAGGACAGAATGTCATGAAAAATATTCTATCAAAAATCATGAAAGAAAAATATCTTTTTAAACAAGAGGCTATGATGAAAACAGAATATATTTAGTGTAAAGGACTAAAAACTATTAAAATCTACATTTCTCTTGATATAGAATATTTCATTATCTCAAACCCTAGGGAGAGGAAAAAAAATTCTTGTCATTTTAAATAACTAGGGCTATGTTAGAATATTTAATCTTTACTTGGCTTAGGTTTATTTGTATTTAGTTTAGGATATTCCTTTGGAATTCCTACATGTAATTTGTCCTCTAGTACATGTGTGAGGACAAGTCATTTCTTTTATTTTCCTTTAGTAAAAGAATTTTAGATTTCCTCCTTAAGAGGATGTGGACACATGGCACACACATTTTATGAATGGTGGCATTCATAGATTTGGGAGTTACTTTGTAACTCCTCTCCTCATCTCTTTTTAAGAGATGTCTCCTCTCTCATTTCTTCTTAATGACAATATTGTAAAGAGCTTCTCTCTCTCTCTCTCTCTCTCTCTCTCTCTCTCTCATTTTAGGCATTGCCTCATTCATAATAACACAAGGGTGTTTTCTTTTCTTTTCCCCTTTCAAAAGTTCTTGTGCCTCCTTCTTCACATTTGGGTGATTGCTCCAAGGTTTTTGTATTTCTCTTGGTAACATTTACTTCATCAATAAAATTACTTGGATTTTGTTTTTCCTTCCTTTCTCTTGTATTTCCTTTCATGGTATCAGAGTAGGTTTCTAATCCTTGTTTCAAGTTGAGATTGATGAAGGTTACCATTCTATGGAGTTCACCTTGTTGGAGCCATTCTTGAGAGGAGAAGAAATTCCTTGTCTAATATTTTCTATTGTGCAGGTTTTGGTTTCAGTTTTTATTTTTTATTTTTTTTCAAACTTGTTAACAAGTTTGCATGCAGCTTTAATCTTCTTAGATTCTAGTTTTTTTTTTTTAAAACTTTGGAAGGCTTTCCGCCAAAGTTTCTTCTTTCTGTTTTAAAGTTGCGGCTTTGGAAGGCTTGCTGCCAAAGTCTTCTTTCTGGTTTGAGTTTTGGTTTTGGAAGGCTTGCCACCAAACCCATTTTATATAACTTGTTTTGGAAGGCTTGCCGCCAAAACTTTAATATCATAAAGTTGTATCTCTGTATTGTTACAGGTTTTAAAAAAAAAATCTCAATAAGTTCTATGATATTATTGTTTTTCTAAGTTCTCATAATTTATTTCTTCTGCGGGAAAGATTTAAATTTTTAATAGTTGTTCTTTCTTCATGGTCCTTCCCTCCTTGTGGTCTCTGCTTTAACATTTCAATCATTTGTTTGACCGACCTGTCCCTGTGGTCTCTGCCCTATTAAATAATTGCAAGAAACCTTCCCACCTCTATAACCATCTTTCTCTACCTGCCATAACATCTTTCTTCTACAACTATTATTACTCTTTTTCATATGTTTCCTTTCCTTTAGTTTAGTGAATATCAAAGTTTAAAAGTTTAAATTCAATCTTAATGCTTCACGTATAATTTTTTTTTAAAAGTTATAAGATTTTTAACATATAAAAAGTATTAAATATTCATGCATAATAAAGTTAAGTTTATATTCAAATTTTTTTTAAAAAAGTATGTAAATTTTTTTTTTTAAAGTTTTTGAATATATAAAGTTTTTTTAATTAAGTTAAATTATAAATAGTTTGTATTTAACATTTAAAGTTATGTGATGTTTTTTTATAAAGTTTGTTTTATTAAAAAAAAATTTAACTTTAAATTTATTATTAAAAAATTGAAAATAACATTTCTTGATAATTTTAATTTATTATTCAAATTTGGTTTATTTTTAATGAAGGATGTTATTTTTTTTAAAGGGGGTAATTTTTTATTTCTAACATTTATCTTGCTATCATGTCTACTTTAATTCCCCAAAATAAATTAAATAGCACTAATTATCATTCCTGGAAAACACATATTTCTTTTATATTTCGTTTCAAACACCTTTTGGATGTTGTAACTGATAAAAGTTTCGAGCCCACTACAACTGCTCCTCAAGCTGACCAAGACAGGTGGAAGACTCAAAATGAGGAAGCACTTGGTTTAATTGGTATTTCAATGGTTCTTGATTTGTATGTTCTAATTGGAAATTGTACAAAAGTGTATGAAGCTTGGGAAAATTTAAAAACAACTTATGATAGCTCAAATGAATCCCGAAAAATTCAGCTTCAAGATCAACTTGAAGATCTAAGGTATACAGATTTTAAAACCATGGATGAATTCTTATTAAAGTTTGATTCTATTAATAGTCAATTAACTGGTTTAGGAGTTACACTAGCTGATTTACGTTTAATTCATCTTATTCTTAAAAAATATCTTCTTCATTAATTTCAACAATTTATTATGAATATTCATGCTCAACTTGCTATTCCTAGTTTAGCTACTCAATTAACTTATGATATGTTTCATAATTTATTACGTCAAGAGGAAGCTAAATTAATTCAATTTGGTACTCTTAAGAGTAGTGAACATGCTTTTATGTCTAAAAATCATAATAATAATTTTAGATCCAATAATAATAATCATAATCATAATAATAATCATAAATATTCTAATTATCAATCTCATTCTAATTCCTATCATAACAATTCTCATGATAATAATCATAATAATACGTACAATAATAAAAGGAATAATTCTCAAACAAGACCCTATTGCACATATTGTGGGAAAGATGGACATATTACTAATAATTGTTTTAAGAAGCAAAATGGTAAAAAGCTCATTAACCAAAATAATCAACAATGTAAACCTCATTATAAGAAAGGTAATAACAATGGTAATTCATCTCATCATGCATTTACATGTACTTATAATGTTTCTCAACCACTTGAGTGGATTATTGATTCTAGTGCATCTCAACATGTTACTTCTCATAAAGAATGTTTTGAATCTTTGCATCATGATACTTCCAATATTCATGTTCAATTAGCTAATAATCATAGTTGCAAAGTTGAAGCTATTCATGACGTGAATGTCCCTAATGGTAAATTACAAGATGTTCTTTATGTTCCTAAATTAAAATCAAATTTGCTTTTAGTTCCTAAACTTTTTCAATATTATAAGATTAACTTTTATAGGGGCATGTGTTATATCATTGATACAAACACTAATCATGTTATTTCTACTGCTAAAATTGATACTGATAACTTATTCAAGTTCTATGAATTTCCTCCTACAAAGTATTCCTTGCTTACTACTGTTGATTTTACTATATGGCATGAAAGACTTGGCCATCTCAATTCTAATTATATTTCATTGATGCAAAAAGAAAATATGGTTGATGGATTTCCTACTATTGTTCCTTCTCAAATTGTTTGCAATGGTTGCATGACTAGTAAGATGCATAGGGAACCCTTTCCTCATGGTCAATCATGGAGGGCACATACTAAATAGAATCTAGTTCATAGTGATCTCTTGGGTCCCATGGAGAATCCCTCCATCCAAGGTTTTGTTGGGACTCATTAAATTTGACTCAAGTTTAGAGGCCCATTTCAAAAATTTGCTTTGCATCTCCAAATGATCATAAAATGAGTCAGTTTGAATGGCCTAGTTAGAAAGGGGTTAGAATAAAGCTAGTTAATCATCAAGGGGTAAGGCTTTGGAAATGTGTCCTATACCTTTCATTTGGCCTATGAAGTGTTTTGCAACTTTCAGTTTTCAGTTTGGATCAGTTTATCAGGTACCCATTTCAAGGGGTGAGCTACAAGTGCATTTTAGGCACATATGCATATTTGATTAAGTAGCCTACTTTGAGCTCCTATATCTTTTTCCCTATTGATCGTCATATTGAAATTAAAAATGGATTGAATTCTATGCATAAATGTGAGCCTCTATGCAAAATTTCAAGTCTTTGTGAATCCATTTGCAGTTTGTGTTGTTTGACAAGTCCCTATTTCAGTAGCTAGTCGGAGCCTTATTTTTGCATAAGTGTAAAAGTTGCCTCGGTGGGTGTTATGTCAGAATGTTTTCTTCAGGCTCTTGTTGGTATAAATGGAAAGCTATGTTTCAAATTTCAAGCTCTTGCCAATTAGTTTGATCGTTTTTCAAAAGGGTTTCTTGAGCCATATGTTTCAGTGTTCCGTACTTTCATTGCTATATCAGTTAAAGTTGCTATTTTCAAGAGCGCACCATTTGCACCCAGTCAGTCTTTTGGTCGAAATGAGTATTCTAAGTTTTGATATGTACTTCAAGGTACCTATGCCTCAGATTTGAGGGTCTGTGGAGGTCATTTGATATTTTTAAGAAAGGAGCATGAGTTGCCTGCGCATTGACTTCATCAGGTCCGCAGTGCCGACAAAGCCAGTTGGTCATTTTTGACCTTTAATATCTCTTCACTTGGGATTCATCTGGAGAAAACATTTGGTAGAGTTCATGCTTGTATATCAGAGTACATGCCTGTCAGATGGCAAGGTCCAAAAAGGTGTTTTGACTGATTTGAAAATTATGTCTTCGCGATTAAATGCGAAAATGTGGCGCAGGCACCTGAAAGTTGCAAAACTCAGTTTGATGATCCAAAAATGGTGCCGATCGATTCTAGAGGTACATTTGAGGTTCGTGAGGCATTATGAAGCTCAGTTGCATGAAAACAAAAAAAAAATTTAGCCCGACCCGACTTGCCACTTCATGCATTTTTTTCAGGCAAAGTTTAAATTGTTATTTTAAATCGTATGTTATATGATTTAAGTATAAAGGAGAAAGATGTCCAAAAGCATTTAACACTTGCTAAGTCAGAATTTGAACAGGGGAGAAACTCAAATCTATTTGACCATATATTGGTTAATGATGACTTGGATGCATGCTATGACAATCTCAAGGAAATTCTTGGCCTCAATAATGTGTCCTTTCCATTGGGAGTAGCCAATGGTTTTCCTGACCCATCAGTGGTAGATGTTGAATTCCCTTATGGTCATTATGCATCATTAGTGAATCAAAAAGTAATAGTTTATGGTGGTATTGCAGCAGAAGGCAATAGAAGCAAACAACGAATGCATATTGGCAAGGTGCAACATACTCCTCCTCTCTGCTATGGCGTGGATCCTCAGGCATCATGATGAAAGGTGTTTAAAACCTCTTAATACAAATGAAATTAGTAGTTGGAGTGTGGAAATGGAGAGGGGCAACATTGAAAACAATAGCAAATGCAATCATCAGCCAACTACACTCCCTCCCACGAATGGTAAAGAACATCTTAAACTCCAATGGCAAATGCAAATGGCAGGTTTGAGTCCTCCCCCCTCCCTATTGTGGTACGTGGGGGTTTTCAAACTTCAGCAGATGCCAAATCTTCCCTATGGAATTGAAGAGGCTTCAAAAACTCAAGCAATGTCATTATGGCAGGTGTAGAACCAGCACTTTCCCCCCTCCCATGTGGAACAGACAAAGAAGGCTACAGAAACATTCAAAACACAATAGCATTTCCAAGTCAAAATGGCAGCAATATCCCTCTGCATGGTGGATGAGAATGTGATGAAATGCAATTAAGAGCCAATGCCTCTCTCCTTGTGTGGCATGGTGAAAGACTGAAGTTAAAACTTCTGCAAATGCAATCTAGTAGCCTCCTCCTATGGCATATGTTGAAAAGGCTTTGGAACTTTTAGGTAAATACAAAGATGCAGGTGTAAAACTAGGTCCATACTCCCCTGCATAGAAATTGGAAGGTTGCATGTAGCCTTAAACAAATGAAACATCATACTCCTCCCCACGTGGAAACTAGTGGAGAGTGGGGAGGGTTAAAATAAATGGCAATTGGTAGGTTTAAAGCATCCAAAGTCTCTCCTTTGCATTTGGTGTGAAGCAAGGTGTATTAAAGTCCCAAACAAATCCATTGGCAATCATGAAAAACCTAGGAAAAGCTTCAAAATGAACAGTCCTAGGAAAATGCATTAATCCCACATTGGCTGGGTGGGAAAACTCTTTTGTATTTAAAACAAAAACTCCAACCATTCATAGTGTCAAAGCTTTAAGGGCTTTTGACACAAGGTGTTGGCTGGGTGTGCAAGTGGACCCCACACACGCAGGCATGCTTCCTGAGGTGACCAAGGAGGTCGACAAGTGACAACTAGGTGGACCCCATGTAGGCATGGTTCTCGAGGTGAGTTTTACAGAGAAACGACGACTTAACTGGTGAGAAGGTTGTAGGAGATCCGACGACCAGTGAGAAGGTTGTAGGAGATCCAATGGCCAGTGAGCAGGTTGCAGGAGATCTGACGGTGCGTGTTGATTCATGAAGGGAAGATGCTCAAAGAATACCCTTCACGAAATGGCAAAAGTCACATGCAAAAAAGTGAAGGTTAAAGATCGCACAGGTTCGCAACAGATCGACTACCGGTGTGATTTCGTGAGATGAAGATGCAAGCTCGTTACCCTTCGTGAAATGCCGAAAGGTGATGTGGTAGGTCCAAGTGGAGGTCCAACTCGTGGGTCCTACTAACATGGCGTTGAGGTGGCGATGACATGGCGGACAGGTGGTGACAAGCAAGCAGTCCAGTTGCAGTCTAGTGGCGGCGACGAGGTGGACAAGTGGCAAAAGGTGATGTGTCATCCCAGGTGGCACCTAGTGGACCACATCAGTGAATCATAAGCCACCACGTGGTAGGGCGTCAGGCCAAAAATTGGTTGAAAAATCAAAATTAAATATATAGTGCAGACTATAGGAGAAATTCAAAAAATTTAAATGATGGATCCATTTGAATGATTAATTTTCTTAGAGGCTAATTGTTGCCTGAAATATCAAGTATTATATATCACCGGAAAGCTCTCGGAATGAGGAATCCAATCGTGAAGTTTATTTCAATAGATCTCATATATTTTGAGAGAAGTTTCTATGGGAAGGAGAAAGGAAATGAAATTCAGTTGGAAAAGGAGACACTTGGCAATTTTAGTTGTAGACCTAATCTTTTCCCTCTTCTTCTTAGTCTCTATTCTTCTCATTTGAGAGATCATCACAAGAATTTTGTAAGAAAACTCTGGCAAAATATATTTAGGGCTTTTTCTGGTTTTTTGGAAGATCATTCTGAGTTATGTAAAGATTTTGATGAAGGATATCAATACACAGATCAAAGCATTTTGAGGCTAGATTCCTGTTGTCTTCTTGTATGTATGATTGATTTACTAGTTCGGTTAGATAATCTAGGATTGTTTGATTAAATGAGTTGCAAGGCAATTTTATGGAGATGTTTTAAGTTTTTCTCTCAAGGAGGGGGATTAAATTTGGTGAAGTCAGAATGATGAAATGTATGTGGATTTCCTACTTAGAATTCTTATTTAGTCTTAGGTGACTCTGAAGCCCGGGATAAGGCACTGATATAGTTTTGCTAGGTTCTATAACCTTCTTGGAGATCAATGAAAATGATTACAAGTCTTTCTTTTATGTTTAGTTATGTTCAAGGTGATAGGGTTTGCAAAAGTTGACTCTGTTTTTTCTAGAAGTCTTCAATCACAGTTGTGAAAAGGAATCACAAAGGGTAAACTCACCTAAGCTAAGTGAAAGCTTGAAGTGTAGAAGGTTTTGGTATAAACCTTGTTATATGTTGTCTTTTGTTTCTGTGTCCTGTTGTTTCTCTCCATAAGCGATAGAGATTTAAGATTCGAGTAGGGAAAACAAAGCAATCAGAATTTGAGACCAACAAAAATAGCGACTCTGTTGGGGAAGTTGAATAGAAATTGCCTAATTTCATCTAGTTAGTTAGTCCACTGAGTTTGCACAGAGTTGAAAACATCTTTTATGGTTGAGGGATTAGTAGATGATTTGATGAGTCATATTGGGATGCAGATAATTAAATTAGTTGTATGCTCAGACATGGTGCCTTCATCATAAAATTTTTATAAAAAGTGCAGTATAAAGATACACATAGATTTGGTGTTGATTTTCCCAGATCTATATGTTTGTGGCCTGGAGTGAATTGGTTGCAGCGAGATTGAAGGAGAAAATAGAGAATTAAATTTGTGTTGAATGGCATTCTGCTATTCAAAATGTCCTCTATGCAAGAGGTGGCAACTCTGAGGTAAAAGACCATGCTGAAAGTTGAAATAAATGTTCAGATCTACAAGTCCTATAGCTACAAACACCCAGGTATTTTCAAAAGTTCCAATGCAAGACATTTGTTTTGAAAATTTGAATGTGTAATATAGTTTTCCCATAAAGTGAACAACACTAGTAAAGAGGGAAAGAGAAGAATCACAAATTTATTTACATATCTAGTTTTGCTGAAATATCCAACATATATGTTCTTCCATAGTATGCAAAATTGAAGAAAGCTTTGTGTCAAGCAATGTTATGAATAGATTTGAATGAGGATATGTTCTTGAAGTGTTTCATTATTCAACACAAGGTTGTATAATCATTTGTGGAAGTAAGAAGAAATGAGTAGTGAAGTTTTTCAACCTTGTGTATTTCCATATATGACCATGTCTAGTGAAGTGCCACAACCATGTAATAGGAAAAGTTTCAGTATGAAGTATTATTGTGCTCTGAACTTTGAAGGTATTCCGAGTTACCCAAATCCCATACCCATAGAAATTAGAAAGTATTTGCCAATATTCAGTGGGAAGAAATCAGAATCAACACATTTACATTTGAAAAGATTTTCAGATTTGATGGGAGAGTTTGAAATTTGTCAAGAAGATGTGTGCATGAAGTTATTTGTCCAGTCAATGAAAGAGGATGCAAGGGATTGGTTCTCTTTCTTGCCAGCAGATTGGATTTCCTCATGGGAAGAATTAATTTCAGACTTCATAAACCAATTTGTTGAAAAGGTGAGTGATTATGATTTGCTGAAAGAATTCACGTACATACAAATCAGGGAAGATGAATTGGTACCAACATTTAATATTAGGTTTTCACAAACATTATCTAAAATCTACAGAAAGTATAAGTTTGATGATAAAGTGTGTCTGGATATTTATATGAGTGCTTTTGGCAAGAAGATAGGTTTCTTATTGAGAAAAAAAGAACCCAAAAATTTGTATGAAGCCTTTAACACAACTAGGGACATTGAAAATAATTTAAAATTTGGGATCTCAAAGAGATTTGTGTTTGTTGTTGTTTCTTGTCAAAACACCTTCAATAGTGAGATAGCATGTGAAGCTAAACAAATCATTCCTTGTCCAAATATGTTAAGCTCTGCTGTTCCAAATGGTTTTGCTGATATATGTGTTTCAAATTTAAATGAGAGTCAAGAATCTCTACTGTTAATGCCGATTGTCTCTCACAGTAATGATGGAATGATCAGTGGTAAATTTTGTGATAGTGTTGATACAGAGGTAGATTTGTATAAATGATATGTACCATTTGATTTGTATGTTGGTTATGCTGACTATGTGACTGCAAATTATGAAGTTAATCATGCATCTGTTAGGTCCCGGAGGCAACTGAGAGGGGGGGGTGAATCAGTTGTCAAATAAATTCAAACCAAAAACAACTTAACCAACTTACTGGTAAACCAGTTAAGTATGCCGGTAGATAGCTTTAATAGTTAATTGCTATACCGGTAAAGATTAATGCATGAAACATAAACACAAAGTCATCCACAACACATAGCACCAATATTTCTACATGGAAACCCTGTAAAGGGAAAAACCATGGTGGGAAACCTTACCCACAATCAGATGATACTACTGTAGATAGTAAGTGTACATAAATGGGGTCTGCACATGCAGAAAGGCCAACAACCTAGAGCTCATTGCTCAATCACAAAATGGGAGTCACACTGACTACAGTTGGATGGTTAGATCCAATAAGAATGTACTGCACAAAATAGCATCTTCATATGCTGGATTCAGTACCGGTGTAGTTCTGATTGTCTTCACAAAAACCCTCCTTCAATCTTCAAATGATGTCTGCATGTATAGCTCTACTTATTCTCACATATACCTTCATACAATCCTTTCTCGCATTCCATATTTGATCTTACAAATAAGATCTTACATTTATACCATAACCTAAGACCAATTTTAGTAGGTCGGCTCTACAAGATATTACAATAAAAACATTTTACAAACAATATAATATCCGATGCAATAACCAATTGAGCATGTCGGCTTAATGCATTTACAACAACAATTAATCATCTCCATAGCATGCCATGTTGATCTGGAAAAGATAAACCTGCCGGTGTAACCCTAGACCTATTTGCCAGTAACAACAAATATGCAACTGTGAATATACCAATGAACAAAACTCTAGGACAAGATGTCCAGACGATGTCTTCGATATTACCAAGTGTTTTCCATTCCATTCCAAGTGTCAGTGATCATTATATCCTGCCAGTGTACCATATACCAGTAACTGTGCAATAGTTACTTGCTTGCCGATGAATGTTGTTGGATCTCCAAAGTGCTAGTCTTTTAGTAGGTGTTGACATCAATGACAAAACCATACCAAAATACCAACAGCATCTCCCAAGGATAATGAAAATGAAAATAATGATGGTGATGACCATTGATCTTTATATGTTGTTGATGTATTTGATGTTGAAGTACCAAATACTGAGGGATCACCAAATGTTGCTGATTATGTAAGTGAAAATGTGCAATATGATGTAAATCAGATTTTGATTAAGTCTGATAAAACTGAAAATGAAATTGTGGATGATGTTGATAGTGTTTTCAATGCAAGTATACCTAGTGATGAATGTGTTTCAGAATGGAGTGGTGTTGTTGATTTTGAGGACACTGAGTTCGATTTTCAGCACCTTGAAGGTATGCCAATGAACAATGAAGACAAGAGTGATTTTGACACAAGTTATTCACTTTCTTTTGATCAGCAAATGAATGCCAGTTATGCAGCTGAGGATACCTATGAGAGTTTTTATTATTCATCTTGTGAAGATGATAAAAGAGGAGACCAAGTTATATACCTCAGTCATGAATCTGAAAATGAAAGTATTTTTGAAGATAAAAATATATGTGACAGTGCGGATAATGTTTTATTTTCAAATTTAAGTGAACCTATATTTGAATGTTTTCAAAATTTGAAGTACCATGAAGAGAATGTGAATGTTGATGGTATGCTTGAATCGGAAATGGAGTTCTTTGCCTTTGATATAAATGTTCATAGTACTGACCTCATTGATGAAAATGCTGAAGTTTCCCCTTGTGTTGAACAAATTTTTAATGCTGATGAAGTTCCAAACAACAGTAGCATGTGTTGTAAAAATTTACCTCATGATGAAGGTAAGAAGCATGGGTTGTGTGATGATTACTTCAGACCACAAATGGAAGTTTTTCAAGTGGATATAAGTCTGAATGAAAAAGATTTAGCTGAGGATTTGCTTCAGCTAGAGGTATGCATTCTTTTCCATGAATGGGATATTGAGGATGCAGATGTGTTGAGTTTGATAAACAAGGATACTATAGAGTGTGATCAGCATAGTGAAGTACTACATCTGGATCAAAATATTTATGTTCCTTGTTTGCATCAGTTGGTTGTTAATGTCCCTCATTCTATGAATGTAAATGACAACAAGGTGAGTGCTGATGAGAACTACAGTGGTGAGAATGAATGTTTTATTTTTTAAATTCAGCATGACGATGCCCTTGCAAAGGATAGAATTGATTGGGATAGTGAAATGTATGGCAGCTTGTGGGAAGGCCTCTATAGTAAGTTGTCTCATAGTTTTACTTTTGTTGAAATAGTGTGTGATTACAAAGTTCAAAATTAGGCAAAAGGTATGCACACCAACTGTTGTGGGAATGAGATGAAAGAGGTTGATCATAAGGATTATGCTCAGTTGTTATTGAAAGGTTCCTTTGTTTGGATCATGATATCAAGTGATGAGAATCAAATTTTTGACAGAGGTAAATGCTAAAATTGTTTGGAGTAGTTTATAATCAGTTGTCAGTAAGTTGTATATTCTTATATAGTTGCTTTGCTTTATTTGTGTGGTTTTCAATAAAGTGCCCTGCTATTTGGGTAGAATAAGGAAGCCCTTTGCTTTTGAGAAGAGAAGAGATGTATTCCATTTTTGGGTGGTCTGTTTAACCATAGATTCTGAATTTTTGTGTTGATCTTGCAATCAACCATCCCTAGTCAGAGCCACTATTGGGACTCATTAAATTTGAGTCAATTTTAGAGGCCCATTTCAAAATTTTGCTCTGCATTTCCAAATGATCATAAAATGAGTCAATTTGAATGGCCTAGTTAGAAAGGGGGTAGAATAAAGCTAGTTAATCATCAAGGGGTAAGGCTTGGGAAATGTGTCCTATACCTTTCATTTGGCCTGTGAAGTGTTTTGCTACTTTTATTTTTTAGTTTGGATTAGTTTATCAAGGACCCATTTCAAGGGGTGAGTTGAAAGTGCATTTTAGGCACATATGCAGATTTTATTAAGTAGCCTACTTTGAGCTCCTATATCTTTTGTCCTATTTATCATCATATTGAAATTCAAAATGGATTGAATTCTATGCATAAATGTGAGCCTCCATGCAAAATTTCAAGTCTTTTTGAGACCATTTGCTTAGTTTGCACGTTCAATCTGTTTGCAGTTTGTGTTGTTTGACAAGTCCCTGTTTTTGCATAAGTGTAAAAGTTGCCTCGGTGGGTGTTATGTCAGAATGTTTATTCCGGGCTATTGCTGGTATAAATGGAAAGATATGTTTCAAATTTCAAGCTCTTGCCAATCCGTTTGATCGATTTTCAAAAGGGTTTCTTGAGCCATCTGTTTCAGTGTTCCGTACTTTCATTGCTATATTAGTTAAAGTTGCTATTTTCATGAGCGCACCATTTTCACCCAATCAGTCTTTTGGTCGAACGAAGTATTCTAAGTTTTGATATGTACTTCAAGGTACCTATGCCTCATATTTGAGGGTCTACGGAGGTCATTTGATATTTTTAAGAAAGGCATCATGAGTTGCCTGTGCATTGACTTCATCAGGTCCGCAATGCCGACAAAGCCAGTTGGTCACTTTTGACCATTAATATCTCTTCACTTGGGATTTTTCTAGATAAAATATTTGGTAGAGATCATGATTGTATATCAAAGTACACGGCTGTCAGATGGCAAGGTCCAAAAAGGTGTTTTGACCAATTTCAAAATTATGTCTTCACGATTAAATGCGAAAATGTGGCACAGGCACCTGAAAGTTGCAAAACTTAGTTTGATGATCCGAAAATGGTGCCGATGAATTCCAGAGGTATGTTTGAGGTTTGTGAGACATTTTGAAGCTTAGTTGCATGAAAATGAAAAAAAAAATTAGCTGGACCCACTTTGGGGCCCGACCCGACTTGCCACTTCATGCATTTTTTTCAGACAAAGTTTAAATTGTTATTTTAAATCGTATGTTATATGATTTAACTATAAAGGAGAAAGATGTCCAAAAGCGTTTAAGAATTGTTGAGTCATAATTCGAACAGGGGAGAAACTCAAATCTATTTGACTGTATATTGGTTAATGATGACTTGGATGCATGCTATGACAATCTCAAGGAAATTCTTGGCCTCAGTAATGTGTAATTTCCATTGGAAGTAGCTAATGGTCTTCCTGACCCATCAGTGGTAGATGTTGAATTCCCTTATGGTCATTATGCATCATTAGTGAATCAAAAAGTAATAGTTTATGGTGGTATTGCAGCAGAAGGCAATACAAGTAAACAACGAATGCATATTGGCAAGGTGCAGCATACTCCTCTTTGCTATGGCATGGATCCTCAGGCAGCATGATGAAAGGCATTTAAAACCTCTTAATACAAATGAAAGTAGCAGCTGGAGCGTGGAAATGGAGAGTGGCAGCGTTGAAAACAATAGCAAATGCAATCAGCAGCCAACTACACTCCCTCCTCCCACGCATGGTAAAGAACATTTTAAACTCCAATGGCAAATGAAAATGGAAGGTCTGAGTCCTCCCTCCTCCCTGTTGTGGTACGTGGGGGTTTTCAAAATTCAGCAGATGTCAAATCTTCCCTGTGGAATTGAAGAGGCTTCAAAAACTCAAGCAATGGCATTATGGTAGGTGTAGAACCAGCACTTCCCCCCTCCCACGTGGAACAAACAAAGAAGGTTGCAAAAACTTTCAAAACACAATAGAATTTCCAAGTCAAAATGACAGCAATATCCCTCTACGTGGTGGATGAGAATGTGGTGAAATTCAATTAAGAGCCAATGCCCCTCTCCTTGCGTGGCATGGTGAAAGACTGAAGTTAAAACTTCTACAAATGCAAACTGGCAACCTCCTCTTGTGGCATATGTTGAAAAGGCTTTGGAACTTTCAGGTAAATGCAAAGATGCAGGTGTAAAACCAGGTCCATACTCCCCTCTGTAGAAATTGGAAGGCTACGTGTAGCCTCAAACAAATGAAACATCATACTCCTCCCCACGTGGAAACTAGTGAAGAGTGGGGAGGGTTAAAATAAATGGCAATTGGCAGGTTTAAGGCATCCAAAGTCTCTCCTTTGCATTTGGTGTGAAGCAAGGTGTATTAAAGTCCCAAACAAATCCATTGGCAGCCATGAAAAACCCAGGAAAAGCTTCAAAATGCACAGTCCCAGGAAAATGCATTAATCCCACATTAGCTGGGTGAACAAACTCTTTTGTATTTAAAACTAAAAATCCACCCATTCATAGTGTCAAAGCTTTAAGGGCTTTTGACACAAGGTGTTGGCTGGGCACCCAAATGGACCCCACACGCGTAGGCACACTTCTCAAGGCAACCAAGGAGGCCGACAAGTGATGACTAGGTGGATCCCACGCAAGCACGGTTCTCGAGGCAAGTTTTGAAGAGAAAGAGCGACTTAACTAGTGAGCAGGTTGCAGGACATCTGACGGTGTACGTTGATTTGCAAAGGGAAGATGCTCGAAGAATACCCTTCATGAAATGGGGAAAGGCACATGCAAAAGAGTGAAGGTTAAAGATCGCATAGGTTTGCAGCAGATCGACAATCGACATTTCATGAGATGAAGATGCACGCTTGTTACCCTTCGCGAAATGGCGAAAGGTGACGTAGCAGGTCCAAGTGGAAGTCCAGCTCGCGGGTCCTACTGATGTGGCGCTGAGGTGGCGATGACATGGCGGATAGGTGGTGACAACACTAATACATTTGGCCTAAAATTCCGATGAAGGTTTCCGACAGAGAAGGTATATTATGATCAAATTTGATTTTTTTTTGAAAAAATGCCTGATTTCATCGGAATTCTGACAATAATGCAGCATTTGGTTTGACAGAGAAGGAATTGGCTATGACATTTGGGTTTTTTTAGAAAATGCCCACGTTCGTCGAACTTCTGACGACCATGTGCATTACTTAAAAAAAAAAAAAAGACCAAGTCATTTCATAAATCCCGCCTCTTTACAAAATCTCGCCTCTTTGTCCTGCCTCTGCCATTACAAAATCCTACCTCTGCCAAACCTGTGGGTTTAATCATGGCAGGGAAGATCATTGGTGGGAAACCAGTTGGTTCTGTAGCTCAGACTGGAAGTGGAGGGAGTACGATTCAGTTCTGTGCTTTCCCAATGAATGGGAATTATTGACCTAAAGAAGCAAGTAGAGCCACACTGGAAACAACCCGAATTCTTGGACACTCACTATCAAATCTCCATCCATCTTTGCTGGCTTCAACCATAAATATTCGCGTAAGCGTCCCTTCCCGATCGAGTGAACGAGTTCCTACCTAAAGGCCCTCCCAAGGTATCTTAGCTCGCGCTGTCTCGAGGCATATTAGGGGATCGCAATGGGGATCAGAATAGGGAACATGCAGGTAGGGGCCATCCCTTGATGAACACGAAGGAGGGAGGTAGACATAGTTCCCTGTGGGTTTAATCATTGCAAGATGTAGGAATGGTTTAATCACTGCAGGAAAAAGGTAGGGTATAATCAGCAAATTCATTGTTATACATATTCAAATATTTATATTCAAAGTTTATTATATATTTATCAGATTAATTGCCAATAGTAGAGATGGTGAGAGTTTTCTGTAATATGATATGATCGATTTAAAAGAATAATTTATTACAAGACCTAAACCGTTGAACAATCCTACAATCATGTATTAATTAAACACTGCATTTTAAATAATGAACAATATAGTTAGCCTGAAACATATTAACACTACTTTCCATATTTAAAATATACCCTAATTAAGGAGAGGGATGACCTAAACCTACGTGATCGAGTGCCATTATGTAAAATATATCCTAATTATGGATGCTGGTATATATGGTTGTGAGAGAAAATCCCTACTGCAGAACCATGAGAGCAATGTGTAGTGATCGAGTGCTATTTTTTGTCGGTGTTTTGGAAGGGAGCATAAGTATACCGTTAGGAAGGTGGTATAAAATGGAAGCTGAGAGGTATAAGGTTATGAGGTATGGGTTAGGATAAGATAGTGAGGTAAGTGATGAAGGATGTAATGGTGAAAGAGTAAGTTAGGATATGTTAGGGGTTTGGAAGGTAGGAAAGTGAATGGGGAAAGATAAAAGGACGTGGAGGATGGAATGGGGTTAGGTAGGTGAAGTAAAAGTAAGTGTGTATGAGGTTAAGGTGTAGGATAGGATGTAGGAAAGTGGAGGAGGCTAAGATAGGGGATATGAAAGGTAGATGGAAGGTAATAATGATAGGAAGTGAGGTAAAGGTTATGAGGTGTGGGTTAGAAAATAGGGTGTAGGAAATGGAAGGAAGGGTCATATCACTTTGAGAGTTTTCACCAAGATGAGTAGCCCGAGTATGGACCTCAAATATTACAAGCCATGAGGATCCACTTGTAGTAGAGGAGCATATACTTGCATCTTGGGAGCTTATTAGGAGTTCACCTTGAATTTGGGAAATACACATAGAGGAGATAGAATATTGATCAATACACATTACCTAGCCTCATCGTGCATAAATACAAGAGGTATAGACTATAGCAAGCACATATCATGAGCCAAAGGATCATATTCGAGATTTGCTTCATCTCCAATCCTCTACATTTTTAAGATCCACAAATGGGGTTGAGGATAAGTCTTGGTTACTTAGCTTGGACTTATGCTTTGGGTTGCATCTATATGTGAGAAACTTAAAGGCATAATTTTCAATTCAATTTTTGAGAGGACTTGTTTCCACCTTGTGGTACTGGGAGGATAAAATGCACCAACTCACATTGGAAACCCTCTCCAGATACCATTTTGGAGTGGTTCAAAGTGTGTTCTATTTCAAAATATTTTTGACAAAGATGCATAGATGAGTTTCACAATTTACATAGTAAAGTTTCATAGTGGCTCAACATGAGAGTTAGTTTTTGGAGTTCTTGTAGTTTGTAGATTACATTCAAGACAAGTTACTTGTCAATTATTTCATTAGGGGTGGAAAGCCCAAAATTTCATTTTTCCTACACATGGCCAATCCAAGTGACTTTAGGGTTGCTATGGAAAAGTCTCTTATGGAAAAGGAGGTACATGGGAGGACACAAGAGGCATGAGAGAAGTTTGTAACCTTGATGAAGGGACTAAAGTGTCCATAGGCCTCCCCATCCTTCAAAGGATACTTTAGGCTTACTATATGATTTACAAAGAAAAACCCAATAGTATCAATATTAGGGACAAAGTTCTACTAGAGAATAGTAGGGGCCATAGGGTAGTCACATTTGACCATCATCGACACAAGGATATTCTAGGTATGGGAGAATATAGGGCTATCAAGCTAGGCCTTCTATGACTCAACAACCTTTTAGGGCAGAATCTAGTGTTTTTAGTAATTAGGATCTTCTAATTATGGTGGGGCCTAGCCAACATAGGGTTATATGAGAGGCACATGTTATGTATATGTTAGTATCAGATAGAGAGTGCTCACAAGGTTTTAGAGTAGGTGGACACCATCCTAGGATGTCAAAGTAGATAGTTGATATGTGGGTGTTCACCCTCCCAACCACTCAACATATACCACCATGGGTCTTTACCTTCCCAAACACACAAAGGTCATAGGAAGATTCACTGCTGCAACACTCACTTTTTGTGACAGTCTTAAGCACTTAGGACAGTCACTCCTTTCGTGGCCATTCCTCTTCACACAACACTCTCTAACATTAATTATGATGATAGTGTACCTCCTTAAACCTTCCACCAACACCTAACTCAATACCAAACTCTTTCCCAATCTCGCTAATGGACTAATTAACTTAACTCACTGTGAAATTGTGATGGTCAATGCAAGGTTTAGGATAGTAGTAATTAGGATCTTCTAATTATTGTGGGGCCTAGCCAACATAGGGTTATATGAGATAGGGGTAAGTTCAATAGTGATGTGTATTAGATTGTCATCAAAGTTTCCTGTTAGTGTTACTTTGTATCGGCATTAACCACTTATTGTCATGGGAATCAACTAATAGACAACATAGATATTTATCATCAACCTCCTTTTTTTTCACCAAAGGGATACAAATTTATTAAACACAACGAGAATTACAAAGCAAGAAAGTAGATACATAACCTAATCTAATATCCATTTGCATAACCTAAGAAGGTAGATACAACTAAATAATATTGAAAGAATTGCATATGAAGGGCACTATTAGAAAAGAACTTATGTACCATGCTAGTCTATGTGTAGCTACTACTAATTATTGCATAGAAATAGATACATGTGTTAGAATGTGTTGAAATAGTAGCTAGCTCGAATAGGAAAAACCCTATAAATGTAACTTGTAATTTGAATATACCTTAAGTGTGCAATATGGAAAGTTTGTATTCTTAATCTCCTGCCCATTTCTTAATTTAAAAGATGATATCTTTATTAAATATCTCCTCTATTAAATATCTTTATTAACTTGATTTCTCCTTCAATTCTTGATGAATGCTTGATTGCCTGTTCACTTGGAATTGAATTGATTTTATAATTAAGAGATCACTTGAATTGTATGTAAATCCCTTCAAATGACAAGGTAGGCTTCCTTTTATACCTAATATATGTCTTGAAAGCATTTTATCCTGATGGCTTTATATTAAAGTACTTTATCTTCTATCTGGTATTGGTGGAGCAGAGGTTGCATTGCACCATCCTAGGATACATATTTCCACAGATACAACACAAGTTAAATGTATCCCAGGTCAATGCAAAGCAACCTCTTCTCCAAAGATCACCAGAAAATAGAGAAAGAACTTTAATTTAATGCCATCAGGATAAAAGTCTTTAATCAAGACAGATAAATGGTATGCAACTGTATCTGTTTGGAATGCATTACCCAAACATGGCAATCAATTAGTCGCCTTTGAAAAGAAAGTGGTATGATGAAATATTTAGGCATAAAATAGATGAAATACACTCCATACTATCGCTTCACAATATTTTGGTCAATGATATTTTTAAAATAGTAAAGGAAGGTGTATGGAACAACCAAATTCTTATCATTATAAACAATGAATATTTTAAGATCCTTTTATTATGTGTAAGTTGAGAATATTTTATGAAAGATCCCTAAATGAGTACACTTTAAACTGATTTTAGCAATGACTATTGGATGTAGACAAAATGAATGCTTTTTGGATTAGGATGGTACATAGAATCTACTATCAAAAGTTTTCTTTGGAAAGTATATTATTCAAAACTAAGGAAATGCAATTATTTACAAGTTTTAACCTTCTTAGATGCAAAATCCCTTATTTAGCCTCTCACAAACCCTTAAAAGTAGGGTTTCTCATATACCCCTCTTCCAAACACTATACCATCCAAATGATGATGGATTCACCTTTCATTTGAAATGTCTAAACACTATCAGTCATAAAATGTGCCCCTCCTTAAGACTGATTTGCTACTGCTACTCCTTAGCAAGAAATTTCTCTACTCTTACATTCACCATAATGGACATTGACATCATAATTGATTGGCTCTTCACTCCTAAGACCTTCAAAAGTCTTTAATGGCTTCATTGAGTCCTTTGGTCTTCCAAATGCACCTGCACCAACTTGAATTCTCCTCCAATGCTTGATTGCTTGTTCACTTGGAATTGAATTGATTTTATAATTAAGAGATCACTTGAATTGTAGGTAGACCCCTTCAAATGACAGGGTAGGCTTCCTTTTATACCTAATATATGTCTTGAAAGCATTTTATCCTGATGGCATTAAATTAAAGTACTTTTTCTTCTATCTAGAATTGGTGGAGCAGAGGTTGCATTGCATTGACCTATGATACATATTTCCGCAGATACAACACAAGTTAAATGTATCCTAGGTCGATGCAAAGCAACCTTTGCTCCAGAGATCACCAAAAAATAGAGAAAGAACTTTAATTTAATACCACCAGGATAAATAATCTTGAAATAATTGCATATGAAGGGCACTATTAGAAAAGAACTTATGTACCATGCTAGTCTATGTGTAGCTGCTACTAATTATTGCATAGAAATAGATACATGTCTTAGAATGTGTTGAAATAGTAGCTAGCTCGAATAGGACAGACCCTATAAATGTAACTTGTAATTTGAATATACCTTGAAGTGTGCAATATGGAAGGTTTGTATTGTTAATCTCCTGCCCATTTCTTAATTTAAAAGATGATCTTTATTAAATATCTTTATTAACTTGATTTCTCCTTCAATTCTTGATGAATGCTTGATTGCCTGTTCACTTGGAATTGAATTGATTTTATAATTAAGAGATCACTTGAATTGTAGGTAAACCCCTTCAAATGACAGGGTAGGATTCCTTTTATACCTAATATATGTCTCGAAAGCATTTTATCCTGATGACATTAAATTAAAGTAATTTTTCTTCTATCTGGTATTGGTGGAGTAGAGGTTGTATTGCATCGACCTATGATACATATTTCCGCAGATACAACACAAGTTAAATGTATCCCAGGTTGATGTAAAGCAACCTCTACTCCAAAGATCACCAAAAAATAGAGAAAGAACTTTAATTTAATGCCATCAGGATAAAAGGCTTTCAAGATAGATAAATTTGAGTTTGATTGTCATCAATTACTTTGCCAAGTTCTTCACATGTAACTCCTGAATCAATTTCCTACTCACAAGAATTTTATTAAGTCTCAAATATAGGGAAATGGAAGGCTTCAAATAGAAAACTTGTACATGCAACTAAATCCATTGACTAATCAGAAGAACAAATTTAAGAAATGGTTTGATCATCTAAGAGATGTTGTAGACTTGCAACTCACCAGCTATTTAGTTTTTGCAGGTAAGAATTTTTTTTGTTTTGGTTATGGTTGTGGTGTTTGTAGGGAGACATTTACAAATTTATATCTATTTTCACTATTTAATGGTTTATGGGTTTGTAATGGTAATTTAATGTTGTTTCATATTTTTGCATATATTCTTTATAATAGCCTATTATATTGATTTGTTCTATTATGGATAATGGTGTGGGTCAAACGGCTTTGCCATCGGTGCATGAAAGCATTGAACGAGTTCTACTTTTAAAAATTACATGAAACATTTTTAATTTATTTGATTCAGTGTTATTTGCAAAAAATGATTATCAATGATGTTTCCTTTCTGCAAGAATTGTCTTGGATCTTTCTATCAGATAATATGTAACATCGAATGACTAAATCTTTTCTCTACAAATGCTTATTTTATCTAATTATTATCTGAGCATGAATTAAAATTTATATCTGTATGGAAGCAGAACATACAAGATGAAGAGTCATGTGCAAGCAAATTTTGTAAAAGAAAGCAAGCAGACGTTATCTTGAATGACATGGAAATAAGCTCATCATCTGCCTAGAAGAGAGCAATTGGATAAAAGCATAGGAAAGTGTTAAAGGGTGATAAATAGATAGAGAGTATGCAATACAAACAAACAATGTCTGGAGTGTGTGACATGACGTCTCTAATTTATGTCCGGAGGGACTAACTGGTTTTGGAGTTCCTGCGAAACCTATTGGGCCACGCTTGGAGGAAATCAATGTGTTCATGCAAGGAGCACCTATTTTCTATTATGAGAATGATGCTTTTGCACCGAAGGATATTTGAAAGTCAATATCCAAAAAATTCTATAGTGTGGAACTAGAGTTGGCAGACTCGAAGTAATTTTTAGCTTTCAGAAGACCAAGAGGTTATATACACAATCTCCCAATAGAAGGGTGATTTCAAGCATTACCTCTCCCCCCATGACTATTCAGGAAGGACTTCCTTAGACAAAGGACTATTGGCCTCCATGGGATTAAAGAAAAAAATTGAAGCATAGACTCTAGACAATGTGGCGGTATCCTTCGTGAAGAACTCTACACTATAATTGAAAATCCATGAGGGAAACTGCAAGATAGTGAAGAGAAATACAATCTTGAAAAGTGGGAAGAATGGATCTTGGTTTGGGTGGGGCCAAGTCAGGTGGCTCCTCTAGAGGTTGATGAGATAGAAATCATATTAAGATTTGATAAAGATCGCACTCGTGGAACTTCATGTGTGATTGATTGATTGCAGTGTTTGGGTCATGCATTCCAAATAGATACAGTTGCATGCCATTTATTTGTCTTGATTAAAGCCTTTTATCCTAATGGCATTATATTAAATTTCTTTCTCCACCATTACCAGATAGAAGAGAAAGAACTTTAATTTAATGCCATCAAGATAAAAGTCTTTAATCAAGATAGATAAATGGTATGCAACTGTATCTATTTGGAATGCATTACCCAAACACCGCAATCGATCAGTCGCACACAAAGTTCCACGAGTGTAATCTTTATCAAATCTTAATATGATTTCTATCTCGTCAACCTCTAGAGGAGCCACCTGACTTGGCCCCACCCAAACCAATATCCATTCTTCCCACTTGTCAAGATTTTATTTCTCTTCACTATCTTGCAGTTTCCCTCATGAATTTTCAATTATAGTGTAGAGTTCTTCACGAAGGACACCACCACATCGTCTAGAGTCTATGATTCAATTTTTTTATTTGATCCCATAGAGGTCAATAGTCCTTTGTCTGAGGAAGTGCTTCCTGAATAGTCATGGGGGGGAGAGGTAATGCTTGAAATTGCCCTTCTATTGGGAGATTGTGTACATAACCTCTTGGTCTTCTGAAAGCTGAAAATTACTTCGAGTCTACCAACTCTAGTTCCACACTATAGAAATTTTTGGATATTGACTTCCAAATATCCTTTAGTGCAAAAGCATCATTCTCATAAGAGAAAAAAGGTGCTCCTTGCATGAATGCATTGATTTCCTCCAAGCATGGCCCAATAGGTTTCGCAGGAACTCCAAAACCAGTTAGTCCCTTCGGACATAAATTAGAGACATCACATCACACACTCCAGACATTGTTTGTTTGTATTGCATACTCTCTATCTATTTATCACCCTTTAACACTTTCCTCTGCTTTTCTCCAATTGCTCTCTTCTAGGCAGCTGATGAGCTTGTTTCCATGTCATTCAAGATAATGCTTGCTTGCTTTCTTTTACGAAATTTTCTTGCACATGACTCTTCAACTTGTATGTTATGCTTCCGTATAGATATAAATTTTAATTCATGCTCAGATAATAATTAAATAAAATAAGCATTTGTAAAAAAATTTAGTCATTCGATGTTACATATTATCTGACAAAAACATCCTAGACAATTCTTGGAGAAAGGAAACATCATTGATAATCAATTTTTGCAAATAACACTAAATCAAATAAATAATAAATGTTTTGTGCAATTTTTAAAAGTAGAACTCATTCAATGCTTTCATTCACCGACGGAAAAGCCTCTTTACCCACATCATCTCTCGCCGTCAGAATTTCGATGACAACTAGTGAAACATCCGACAAGGATGCTGTATATCCGACGTCACTTCCATGTCTGATAGTCGTTGAGGAGCAAACATAGCATCCGTCAGAAATTTGACGGAAATCCACCAAAATTTGTGGTCAGGGGTGCAAATATAGCCATCATCGAAGGAGTTCATAACATAGTCGGACTACCGACGCAAATGGCATCGTCAGGAAGCCTGAAGATGAGCTTTTGACGGTGAAGTTGGTCGGAAGTTCGACGTTGTGTCGTCGCAAATCAGACAATAGCCGTCATAAATTAGGCCCAAATGTACTAGTGCAAGCAAGAATTCCAGTGGTAGTCCAGTGGTGGTGACAAGGCGGACAAGTGGTGAAAGGTGATGTGTCATCCCAGGTGGCACCCAATGGACCCCATCAGCGAATCATAAGCTGCCACATGGCAGGGTGTCAGGCCAAAAATTGGTTGAAAAATCAAAATTAAATATATAGTGCAGACTATAGGAGAAATTCAAAAAGTTTAAATGATGGATCCATTTGAATGATTAATTCACTCAGAGGCTCAGTTTTGCCTGAAATATCAAGTATCACCGGAAAGCTCTTGGAATGAGGAATCCAATCATGAAGTTTTTTCAACAGATCTCAGATATTTTGAGAGTAGTTTCCACGGGAAGGAGAAAGGAAATGAAATTTAGACCTAATCTTTTCTCTCTTCTTCTTAGTCTCTATTCTTCTCATTTGAGAGATCATCACAAGAAGTTTGTAAGAAATCTCTGGCAAAATATATTTAGGGTTTTTTCTAGTTTTTTGGAATATCATTCTGAGTTATGTAAAGATTTCGATGAAGGATATCAATACACAGATCACAACATTTTGAGGCTAGATTCCTATTGTCTTCTTGTATGTATGATTGATTTACTAGTTCGATTATATAATCTAGGATTGTTTGATTGAATGAGTTGCAAGGCAATTTTACAGAGATGTTTTAGGTTTTTCTCTCAAGGAGGGGGATTAAATATACTTAAGATCTTTCTGATAGTAAATCAGTAATTCTGCTTGAATCTGATAATTGGGTTTAGCATAAAGTTAAAATTTATATATATTAGGCATATATAAATTTTGTGAAGTCAGAATGATGAAATGTATGTGGATTTCCTACTTAGAATTCTTATTTATTCTTAGGTGACTTTGAAGCCTAGGATAAGGCACTGGTATATTTTTGGTAGGTTCTGTAACCTTCTTGGAGATCAATGAAAATGATTACAAGTCTTTCTTTTATGTTCAGTTATGTTCAAGGTGATAGGGTTTGCAGAAGTTGACTTTGTTTTCTCTGCAAGTCTTCAATCACAGTTGTGAAAAGTAATCACAAAGGGTAAACCCACCTAAGATAAGTGAAAGCTTGAAGTGTAGAAGGTTTTGGTATAAACCTTGTTATATGTTGTCTTTTGTTTCTGTTTCCTATTGTTTCTCTCCATAAGCGACAAAGATTTAAGATTGGAGTAGGGAAAACAAAGCAATCAAAAGTTGAGACCAACAGGTTCAAGGTATGCTCTTACCTTTGTTGATGATTTTTCAAGGAGAACATGGATATATTTCCCTCATAGTAAGGATCAAGTGCTTGATGTGTTTACTGAATTCCATATGTTTGTAGAAAGGCAATCTGGTTCTAAAATCAAGATTCTTCGTACTAACAATGGAAGAGAAAATGTCAATAATGCATTTAATACTTATTTGAAATCTTTTGGAATGAAACATGAGCTTACCATTCCTTATACACCACAACAAAATGGTGTGGCAGAATGGAAGCATAGGACAATTGTTGAAATGTTTATTGCATGCAAAATATATGGATTACAAGTTTTGGGCTGAAGCTATGACTTGTGCAACTTATTTAATTAATAGAACACCTACCAGAGCCTTAAAGGATAAAACTTCTGAAGAAGCTTGGTCTGGTAGAAAGCCCAATTTGCAAAATTAAAGAATTTTTTGTTCCATGGCTTATGTTCACAAACCTAAGGAGAAAAGAGAAAAATTAGATGCTAAATATTCTCCTTTTATTTTTGTTGGTTATGATGAAAATATGATAGGTTATAGAGTTTACAATCCTATTACTAATAAGGTAAAAGTTGCAAGAGATGTTTGTATTGCAGAAAAAGGCATTCATGATTGTTCTAAAGTGGAGGATGATGAACTTGCTCAAAGCAAAGTTGTGCTTGTGGAGGACCAACCTCCTTCTCTTAACCCTACTCCTAATGCATCTCTTTCTATTCCTTCTAGTGATAGTGATGATGATAATAATAACTCTACTCCTCATGACTCTTCTTCTAGTGATGGATCCATTACTTCTAAAACAAGACCTAAATGGTTTAAATCTTTAATTCAAGATAGTGATGAATACTTAGCTAGAATGGATAGAATTCAAGATAGAAGAGCTAATTATTGTAATTATGCTTTAATGACTACTATTATGAATTATAATGATCCTAAAAATCAACCACATTGGCAAAAATAAATGAAGGAAGAATATGATACTTTAATTTCTAACCAAACTTGGGATTTAGTTCCCTTGCCTCATGGTAAAAATCTTGTTTCTTGCAAGTGGCTTTATAAAACTAAATTAAATGCTAATAATCAAGTTAGTAAATTTAAAGCTAGATTAGTTGCTAGAGGTTTTTCTCAAATTGAAGGCTTAGATTATACTGAAACTTTTTCTCCTATTGCTAAAATGCCTACAATTAAACTTGTGCTTGCTTTAGCTTCTAGAATGAATTGGCCTATTCACCAAATGGATGTTAAAAGTTCTTTTCTTAATGGTGATTTACATGAGGAAATTTATGTCTCAACCTTCTAGTTTTATTAAAGAAGGTAATGCACACTTAGTTTGTTAATTAAAGAAATCAATTTATGGATTAAAACAATCTCCTAGGGAGTGGTATTCAAACATTAATGCATTCTTTCTTTCTCAAGGCTTTATTAGAAGTAAAAATGATCCTAACTTGTATATTAAACATAGTGAAGATGATATTATCATTATTATCTTGTATGTATATGATTTGATTCTTACTTCAAGTTCCAATACTTTGATTTCTGATATTAAGTTTCAACTTAATCAAAAATTTCAACTGATTTAGGTCTTTTACATTATTTCTTAGGAATGCAAATTTGGCAAACCTCTAAAGGAATTTTCTTATCTCAAAGTAAATATGCTCAAGATCTCATAGATAAGTTTAAAATGAATGATGCTCACCATGTTTCAATTCCTATTGAATTAGGCACTAAGTTAATGCTTGATATGCAAACTCCTCTTGTTGATCCTACTTTGTATAGACAATTAGTTGGAAGTTTGAATTATTTAACTCTTACTGAGCCGAATATTGCTTATAGTGTTGGTTTAGTTTCAAGATTCATGTCTAAACCTCAAAAAAAACACTTTAAAGTTGCTAAAAGAATTTTAAGATATATTAAAGGAACTATTAATGTAGGTTTGTTTTATGATGCAAATTTTGATTTTACTTTAAACGGTTTTACTGATTCCGATCTAGGTGGAGATCCCAATGATGAGAAATATACTTTTGGTTATTGTTTTTTGGTTGGTTTAGGAGAAATTTCTTGGAATAGTAAAAAGAAACAATCTACCTATCTTGGATCCACTGAAGCTGAGTACAAAGGATGCACTAATTCTTCCAAAGAAGATTTGTGGCTTAAAAGACTACTTGATGACTTGGGTCTACCTCAACACGAACTTACTCCATTGTATTGTGACAACCAAAGTGCCATTGCCTTGGCTAAAAATCTAGTTTTCCAGCAAGGACACAACACATTGCTCTCCAACACCACTTTATTAGAGAACAAATTGAAGACAAGCAAGTTTCACTCCTCTATTGCATCGGAGAAGACCAAGTTGCCGATATTTTGACCAAGCCACCTTGTAAAGAGAAGTTCCAATTTCATTGTAAAAATCTTGGTTTGCAACCCCTTGAAGGGTTTGATGTAAACTCCCCAAGTAAAGCTTAAGGGGGGTGTTAGAATATTTAATCTTTACTTGGCTTAGGTTTATTTGTATTTAGTCAAGGATATTCCTTTGGAATTCCCACATGTAATTTGTCCTCTAGTACAAGTGTGAGGATAAGTCATTTTTTTTATTTTCCTTTATTAAGGAATTTTAGATTTCCTCCTTAAGAGGATGTGGACACATGGAACACACATTTTATGAATGGTGGCATTCATATATTTGGGAGTTACTTTGTAACTCCTCTCCCCATCTCTATTTAAGAGATGTCTCCTCTCTCATTTCTTCTTAATGACAATATTGTAAAGAGCTTCTTGCTCCCTCTCTCTCTCTCATTTTAGGCATTGCCTCATTCATAATAACACAAGGGGTTTTTCTTTTCTTTTCCCCTTTCAAAATTTGTTGTGCCTCCTTCACATTTGGGTGATTGCTCCAAGGTTTTTGTATTTCTCTTGGTAACATTTACTTCATCAATAAACTTACTTGGATTTTGTTTTTCTTTCCTTGCTCTTGTATTTCCTTTCAGGCTATAAAAAATGTCCAAGTAAATTTTGTAAAAACTCTCTATTATTAGTGTTTTTGTCATTGTTGTCACTGTTGTCATGATTAGTCTTATAGTTGTTATATTTATGTTATTTTGCAGTCATTTAGTTTTGGTGATGTTATATTGTTGTCATGATATATTTATTGCTCCTATACTATTCTCATGATATATTTATTACTAATATTGTTTCTTCTATCTTTATTTTGATGTCATGTTATAACTTGTAGAAATTTGAGTTTCTCTGTCAATATATATACACTACCTCTCCTTGCCAACAATAATTGAAAACAATTTTTTCTTGAATCGCATCTCGCAATGAGAAATTTAGTCAAATTCAATTTAACAAAATGTAAGTTCTAAACATATGATTGTCAAAAATATCATGTGCTCAAAAACCTTTTTCCACTTGATTCAAAATAATTATTTTATTCATTAAGACTAATCACTAGAATAAACAACGGCCTTTAGATTAATAAAAAGTCTAAATAAATTTCTAGTTAAACTTAATAGAAAATTACAAAATGAATTCCAAATGTGGAATGCATTTGAGAAGTGTTTCAAACATACTAACAATAGTGCTTAGGGTGTGGGCAGGATCATGAGGGGCTAAAAATTGGTGATATGAAAAAAATGTCTTTTTCCATTTGGCCAAAAACGCAAAAAATATGTGTTGGCTTTTTGTTTGGCTTAGAGTTAGTACATGTAGCCATGACAAAAGACAAAGCATAACAGATATTGGAAAATATTGGATATCTGATAGTATCCGATATTTGATATTATCAATCATATATATTATATAATAAATTAATATATTATTAAATTTGTAATATATTATTAATATATAATATAGTATTAAAATATAAGATATTATATATTATTAATATATAATAAGAGGAAAACCTAAAAAGGTATCGGATATCTGATTGTAATGGAGGAAATTTGCTACCTCAAGGATGATGAATCCTAGAGAACAAATAAACCCTCTGATACCTCACTTGAATTGGCACTAAGGGTGAGCTAGGGGATGAAAATAATAAGTTGGACCAACAAAATGCAACCCAGGGCTCTCACATGACTCTACCAAGCTTCTATCCAATGGATGAGTGCGTAGGTCTAGGACACTAGCGCGACACATTGTCGTCCTGTATGGATGAGGTACAAAACTCGTACAAAAAGTACCAAACATAGAGATAACATGATTAAAACACGGAAAACATTGAAACTAAGCTGGTAAATGCAAAATATGAAATGACTAAGACAAAAATAAAGGGAAGAGATGAAAAGAGCTCACATCCGGTCCACGACTGGAACTTCCCACAATAAACTATCTCTCCCGTGATTATGAACCTGCACACAAGCAAGAAGGGAAAATGTTGGGGTTGTGTTTTGGAGTCTGCCTAAGTCTGACCCCCATTTTGGCGTTTCCACCGCCATGGACAACCCAAATAAAGATACAAGGAAATATGTATTGATAAAGACAATATTACAATGACAATAGATTCAAAATAAATGAATGTAAATGAGAAACAAATCAAGAAAAAGGCAAGGCAACTCTCCTTCTAAGATTCACGAGGATATTATTGTGGATTCCTTTAAAGAGTGCAACAATGGTGGACTGTAGAGTGTTGGAAAATCTATGATTAATTCTCAAGAAGGTTGCCAAGAGCTCAAACCTACAAGAAGAAATCTCAAAATGCCAAAAGATCCTCAAAATGCTTTCAAACGGGAGAGATATAGGCCCTCGATGAAAAAATGACGTGGGTGGGCTCACATGGAGGCGTTACGATTCCCTCTAGGTGGAAGTGTAATGTTCAAATGACCACCTATGAACTGTCAAATTTGCGGGATGCTAGCGCACCACGCGAACATCTTTGTGATGTGCTAGAGTTTGGAAGGTGAAAGATTGACAAAGTTGGTAAAACTCCGGTTTGAAGATGAGAAGGAAATCCCGTTAGACAAAAGGACAAGGATGGCGACACATGACCTTCGATGATGTAGAGGAAAGTGTCGCTTGTCACGTTGAATTGCATAAGGTGTGATTTTTGATATTACATTTTTTGCCCACTTTAGCAAGCATGTCTTTGCTGAGAGATGTGAAGCTAAAACAGAGGAAGATAAAGAAGAAAATCATGAGAGGAAGGCATATTTTCATTGATCAAACAAGGTTGCCCCCGGCAAGATGAAGCTAAGATTTGGAATAGATAATGTTACTCGATAAATCACAGACATGCTAGCTGTAGTCTAGCATACTGGATGGCAAGATAAAGGATATATTTAAGATTGGTAAGATAGCATAACAGAAACTAGCCTCACTTTGGAGGAAAGCCCCTATTTACGAAAAGATGTGAGATAAATGACTGACGTGATGTGAGATGCGTTGGTATGGATAGCAAAGTGTGTTATGCTAGATAGCCATACAATAGGGCGATGAGATATGTCAATATGGATAACCATACGATAAGGCAATGAGATATATATATATATATATTTTGTCGGCATGGGTAGCGACATGCTAGATAGCCATGCGATTGGGCGATCAAAGATACATTTGGTAAGTAGTAGATTGGCCCCTACCAAGGCGAATAAAAGAAGTAGATCAAATGTTTTGGCTCCCATCTAGGAGAAAAAGATAAAGAAAAAGATCAAGTGGTTTGGACCCCACCTAGGCAAGCATGAAAATGTAATCAACAAAAAATGCTATTGCAAAAGACTAAATGACAAAAGAAGATTATGCAAAAATGAAGATATGATGGCCCCCCTTAGAATTATATGCATGAAAGGCATGTCATTCTAAGGAGAAGAGAAGTTGTGGCATGTCAGCATAGCAAGATGTTTATGTGGAATGCCACCAGTATGTGGTGACGCATAAATATCCACAACATAAAAAATGAAAGGCAAGAGGACAGGGGGATCTGATAGTTTGGCATCAAAACCCGAATTAGTGTGAAAGGATATGCAACTACAAGATGGGTATATCATCATGGTGCCAAAGTTCCCAGGTCTAAAGAAGAGCACATGAAGATAAAGATAAAATAAAAAAAAATTGGTCAACATGGAAGGAAACATACAATGCTCCCAACACTTTTCATCATCCCCGAGGGTCGAAAAATAAAAATTTGAGAGATAGAAGAAGTAGAGAGACAAATAGAATAATATGTACGACCGAAGATCCCCTATATCCGAGCACCTTCAAAGTAACTCGGGTCCTCCAAGAGAGCACAACGGATAAAGATAGTCAACCTCTCATATCGAAGCACCTACGGAGCAACTTGGGTCCTTCGAGAGAGAACAAACAGATAAAGAAAGCACAGGGGAACACAAGCAAGTGCACACACAAAAAGATGGAGAATAAAGAGTTAAATAATGTAAGGGTCATCTCTTAGAAGATCATCATCTCCCCAATCTATATTATAGGGAGAGGGAGGATGAGATCGAAGCAGTACAATAGAAAGAGCGGTACCGGACGCCTCACTAGTAGGTAGGGGAAGCAACAAAGAAGCATCAACATCTATGTCCACAAGCTTGGAGGAGGTAGACAAAGATGAAATTTCCTCCAAGGAGTTGAACAAACAAGCCTTTGTAGAGGAAGCAGGTGACTCACTTGGAGAAGATGGAATGACAACAAGACTACTAGCCTTCGGAAGAGGGGTAGTGACAAACTTGGGAGAAGATGGAAACTTCTTAATCACAAAAATAGATACAGGAAAAGTAGTAGGCACTAAAATAGGTAGAGGAAGGGAGGAGGAACATACCTGTGATAATTTCCACTATCGAAACTCTGGGACAAGGCCCTGCTCAAACTTTCATTTAGGCGAGATAAGAGCGACATGTCTCCTATCAACCATGGCAGGCTGGAGGACCCTAAGAAAAATATGGTGTTGGAATGGTTGCAAAACAATGGGGAGCAAAAAGAGCTACGTTGGGAACCACCTATGTATGGAACATATCAATGGGCCAAGACAATGGTGCATGTTTGACAAAGAGGTAATGAGGGGAGGCTCCAAAGGAGCAATGAAAACCTGCACCCATTTAGGGGGAGGTTCATCAACAAGCCCTGAAGCGATAGGAAGCAAAACCAAAGAGGTTGCAGAGATAGGAATATCCAAAAAAATAGGCTTCAAGACAATAGGAGCGGGTGTTGAAGAGGCACCAAGGGACAACAAAGCGGCATCACGTTGTCGAGCCATGGCCCTTCGAAAGAGTTTACCCTCATGCGCACGCTGATTACAATGGAGGTGAGGACCACCAACCGAGGCTCTAGAGGATTCAGGAGCATTATGCTCCATAAGAGAGGCCTCTGGAACCATGTCAAATCCATAATAGTTAAATATATCCTAACTATAGTAAAAGCAATGAAAATAAATAAATAGTTGATATAGAAGAAGTAGATTTATAATCACTAAATCTATGAGGTAATTGAACTAAAATTCATTCAGAAGATAGTTGATAAAGAAAAAGTAGATGAGCATGGCAACTTAGGTAGGAGTTTTTAGAATAAAATGTTAAGAAGATCAAAGACAAACATAAAAACAATCAAAGCAACCATAGCTTTTTGTCATTTGGTGGGATAGCTAGAGGAAACTTGGGGATGCCAGTGATATGAAGATCATCATAAACCCAAATAAGTAGGTTAAATGAATTATTGTTGAACTTGAAATTTTTTAACTGACAACATAGGAAAGAGCTGCACTCTACTTTAAAGGATCTTCAATTCATGTATAAACTGGTCAAGGAAAAAATCATCTAGATAAGAGACTCACAAATTGTTGTATAGAATAAAAAAAATCACCCTTATATTATTGGAAAATAGTTCAAATATAGAACAAACCATGTAATAAAATAACTCTTAGGAGTCTATCATATTTTCACTATTTGGTAAGGTACCATACAACTAATATATTTTCATATAAAGCCAAGTAAATTTGACATAGAAATAAATGAAGAGACAATAAAGAAGGGTCTTCCTTGAGTTGGTAAGTCCGCTCTATAAAGAATTTTTTGTTTGGGGATACTCTGGTTTATGTTTTCCTTTCTATATAAAAAAACTAGTTGTTCCATTTAAAATATGCAATTGTAGAAAAGATCAAGAAAATTATCAGTGAAAGGAGTGCTAGATGTTCTAATCATATAAGGATAGAATGTCATGAAAAATATTCTATCAAAAATCATGACAACAAAATGTCTTTTTAAACAAGAGGCTATGATGACAACAAAATATATTTTAGTGTAAAGGGATAAAAACTATTAAAATCTACATTTCTCAATATAGAATATTTCATTATCTCAAACCCTAGGCAAGGGACAAAAATTTCTTGTCATCTTAAATAACTAGGTCTATAAACAATGTCCAAGTAAATTTTGTTAAAGCTCTATACTATCAGTGTTTTTGTCATTGTTGTCATTGTTGTCATCATTAGTCTTATAGTTATATTTATGTTATTTTGCAGTCATTTAGTTTTGGTGATGTTATATTGTTATCATGATATATTTATTGCTCCTATACTATTCTCATGATATATTTATTGCTAATCTTGTTACTTCTATCTTTATTTTGATGTCATGTTACTCTCTCTATATATATACACTACCTCTCCCTACCAACAATAATTGCAAACAAATTTTTCATGAATGACATCTCGCAATGAGAAATTTAGTCAACTTCAATTTAACAAAATGTAAGTTCTAAACATATCATTTTCAAAAATATCATGTGCTCAAAAACCTTTTTCAACTTGATTCAAAATAATTATTTTTTTCATTAAGACTGATCACTAGAATAAACAATGACCTTTAGATTAATAACAAGTCTAAATAAATTTCTAGTTAACCTTAATAGAAAATTACAAAATGAATTCCAAATGTGGAATGCATTTGAGAAATGTTTCAAAAATACTAACTGTAGTCACATAAATCTGTCCATTTTAATTAAATGAATATTTGCTATTTATTTGATTAAAAACCCACTAGCCATCAGTTATTTAAATTAATATTTAATTAATTCATCTTAAAACATTCTCTTATTAATTAAATAAATTATTCAATTTATTTTAATTAATTCATTAAACCAAATTCACAATCAATTAAATAAATAAATTCTATTTATTTAATTTAATCCCCTTTCTTCTTTTAAATAACTAATTAAAAACATTTATTTAAATCATTCAACCCCCCCACTTGCATTTTCCTACAAATGCAAGTTGCAACCACAAGTTGAAATAAATTAATTTTATTTTAATTAAAATCCTATTTTCCCTCACCCACCAAACCCACTTGCAATCCTAACCCCCTTCTAGATTCTTCTAACCCCTTCCTAATTAGCCTAATCCATCCCCTAATTATTGTCACATTCCTAAGCAGCTTGGAGTCACTTCTCAAAGACTTCAAAGTCTTTGAAAAACATTTATGCTTTGTGTGTTCAACAATTTAACATCTAAAGTCTTCCAAACCATTAATGGCTCTTACATGACCATTTATGGTTAACCCCTAACTCAACCCTCATGTGACCCATGTGTCTTCTCAAGCATTTATTGCTTTGACCATAGTTATCCCTTAAACCTTTGCACAAGAGTTTATCCATTGGGTAAAAGCATTATTCTTTGAATGATGAATTTATTCACTCAACCCAACCTTGACCTTAACTCCCAAGTTAACTCTCAAGTCATGTCAAGCATTTAATGCTTCTTCCCTCTCTTCTCAACCTATCTCATATTGACACTTCTCATCCTGGGATTGGGTTGAAATTCCTCACATGGATTGAATATCATTCAATCATGACCCTTGTTGAGATTACTCAATCTCAACCATCCATTGCTCCATTTTTCCTATAAATAGAGCCCATTTCTTCATAATCCAGATCCTAAAAACATGTATGCATCTAAGTTATAGAGAATTTTAGAGAGCATTTAGCATAATTAGTCATATTCACTCTTTTGGTTAAAATTAACAAATAGCATTTAGTTAACTCATCTTTTTGTGGTTATTAAGCTTGCATTTGCATACTTTTCATAATCATCTACAATCTTGAACCTCCATAAGGCATCCATAGTACAAAAAGCGGCTAAGAGCTACACTAGCTTGGAACTTGGAGAGGAGAGGAACAAGGGAGGAGCCATTATGAACGTTTTGGTTAGCATTTGGAGGAGTTTAGTTTATATCTTTTCTCTTTGTATGCTTTTCATTTCTTATTTAGTATCTCTCTTGATATGATTGTTGGCATATGCACACTCCAATGAGACATTGTAGGTGATTGAAGGTTTTGTCATTGATGGCAACCTTACAATCCTATGTCACCAGCAAGGCAGTTCACCGACACTCAAGTCACCGGCACCAACAGTGAAAGGAAGCATACCGACATAGAGGCCGATAGGATTTTTGTTGTAATATATTTTGTTTATTATTTGTAAAATCATTGTAAGCCGCCTTGGCAAGTTGTAAAATGACTCTTATATAAGAGAGATCATTGTAGAACATTTGTAAGAAAAAAAGAGGAATGTAATTAGGCAAAATAAGGCAAACCTATTATGCAAATTATAGGTTAAGGGTTTATGTTAGAAACAGAGCAGAAACCAGTACTGGATTTGGCATTATAGATGCTATTTTGAAGCAGTACAAGACATTGGATTTATATAATCCATTTTGTAAGTCAGTGAGACTTCCTATTTTGTATTTGAGCAGTGAGCTCTAGGCAGTTCGCCTTCCTGCATGTGCAGGCCCCTCTTGTAGCAGTAATATTCTCTCATTGGCCAGTAAGTGAATATTGTGGGTCACAAATCCCACCGAGGTTTTTCCCACACCGGGTTTCCTTGTTAAATCCTTGTGTTATGGTGTGTTTTTCATGTGCTTGTTTTTATCTCTGTTTATTGCATTACTTTCTGCTTACCGGTACACAGTATTAATATGTTCTGCATGTTTTAAGTTAAGAAATTTAATAAACCGGTTGGATACTGATTCACCTCCCTCTCTTAGTATCTGTGGGAATCCTAACAATTGGTATTAGAGCTTGGTCCTCTATTTTCAGAAGCCTAACAACTTGAGGAAGATTTTGACACCGGTAGAGATGGAAAAATTTATGAAGCAACTTGAAGGAGCTCTCTTAGACTATGATGCAGAAAAATTGAAAAATATCAAACTTGAAGATGATCTAAAGGCTGCTCAGGATATTATTCAAGAACTTCAAGAAAATCTTACTATTTCAAGAAATAAGAGAAGAGAACTTTGTGAAAAGATGCAAAATGAGAATGATGAAAAAGAAACTCTTAATGATATGATAAACAAGCTGAAACAAGAGAACATGACAACAAAGAATGAGATGCAGTATATGACTATGAGATTCTGTAAAGAAATTGAAGATAGAAAGAAGAATGAAGAAGATTTGACTAGAAGACTAAGTGATGCTGCAAATGAAAACACAAGACTCAGTTATGAAAATGATTTGTTGAAGACAGATCTGATGCACACTCAGAATGACTCAAATGAACTGATGAGATAGAAAGGAGTCTTAGAAAGAGAACTAGATACTGCAAATCAACATAAAGAGAAATTAAAGAAAAACTCAAAAGAACTTGGTAACTTGCTGAAGAATCAAAAACCTAAAGGTGACACTTGTGGAATTGGCTTTGAAGTTGGTGAAAGCTCTGGTACTACAAACACACAGGATCATAGGAAACCGGTAAGACAACCTACTGCTTATAAATTTAATGGAAAATGCTTTAACTGTAACAAGTATGGTCATAGAGCAAATCAATGTAGATCTAGAAATTATCAGAATATCAACACCCCCACCGATCAATGTTCAAAATGCAACAAAGTTGGTCATAACTCTGAAAATTGCATAATGAATGTGAGATGTTATGTTTGTGGAAGATTTGAACACTTATCTAATCAATGCAGGACACAAATCGACATAGGTTATGGGAAAGCTATTCAAAAGAATAATGTGACTTGTTATGCTTGTAACAAAATTGGGCATATTGCTAAATTTTGTAGAAGTAAAGGATCACCAGCAGACAACAAAGGTCCTAGTTTGAAAGAAAAAGAAAAGGTTGAAAAAGTTAAGCAAGAATTTTCAAAACAATGGATCAGGAAATCAGAACTGAATGTGGATAGGAATACTCCTCCACCGGTAGAACCAAGAAACACTCCACTAGCAGAACAAAGTAGCACTCCACCGGCAGGAGTCTCTTCATCAAATTGAATAAATTTCCTTGAGGGTTTGGCAATCAATGAGACATATGCTATTATTCCCTTGGTTGACGGTAAGAAGTTGAATTTACTTCTATACGGGCAGATATGTTAAGTGATTACTTAACCGACAAGCATTAAATGTTGTAGTTGGCAAATTGACATTATAAATTAATGTTTTTGGCTCCATTTCACTTCATTGAGCATTCAAACATTCGAAGAGTGTGAAATCTCTAGAGCTAAGGCTTTTCGAGCAAAGAGGCAAAGAACTTCAGCAATCAATCCTTCCTAAGGTAGAAAAAGGTATTTATAATCATGGCATCATCCTCTACACCTGAATTCATAGAAAACCCTACTATAGTCGAGGTAATCAAATGACCTAGGCCTGTATTTCAGCTAGTTCCTGAGATAGCTAAAAAGGATGACAATAGAGGTGCTTTTTCCCAAATTCTTAAAGGAGTTGTTTATGCAGAAGACCCTATAATCTATATCCATTGCCATATAGAAGAATTGGGAGATGAAGAAATCAAGAACATGTACAAATATGTTATCTGTGATGATTCCGATAAAGTAAAACCTGAACACCAGATTATTGAAACCTCAGGATTCACAAAAATTCTCAGCATTCCGAATTTCCCCAAGGAAGTTATTAGGATAGTATTGAGAAGAGTACACGGTGCATTCTTTTGGCTAGATTCAATCCATAAAATTACCAAGGAAGTAGTGAAAGTTGTAATAGGGTTACCCTCTACCAGTAGCAAACCAAAAAAAACAATGAAGGTCTCAAATGGCCTGGTAATGAACTTAACTAGTGCAACACCCGATAGAAGGTCTCTAAGGGTTAATGATGTGACTGATATAAATGTGAGATTTGTTAACATGATTTTAGGATACAAAGCAACACATGCAAACATACTTAACTCAGTTTCCAGTTTATGCATAAAAAGTGCACATGATATGGTATAAGAAAATGTGAAAATTGATGTATGTGAATGGCTAAAGGATGAATTGATTGACAACTTAGGGAAGATCAAGGAGGATAAGAAAGGAACTTTCAGATTTGGTAATTTACTTGTATGCTTAATGTTACATATAACCAAACAAGTGCCTGATATAGGCAACAAGAATCTTGGATTTGACATACCAGTAGGAAAACAATTATCATACTTATTCAACAACATGGGTGAAAACAAGGAAAAGAATATCAATGAGTATTTTCAAGAACTAAAGGCCAGAATGAACAAAACAACCAGACTATCACAGGAAATTGTTAAAAAATACAAGGATGACATATGTTTTGTAATTAAAAAGGATGAGATCTGGATGGAAGCAGTTATCCCAAGAACAATTTGGGTTACTGAAATGGGCTATGAGATTGATGACCACATCATTGAAATATATGGAAAATCTCTTCTGGAAGAACCAAATGAACCTAAGGAAGAAGTATTTGGTAGTGCGGAGACCACTAAAAGCCAAATTCAATCTAAGAAGAGAGTAAAGAAAGTAGAAGCAACTATGAGAAGAGGTTCAAGGTAGGCTAAGGCTATAAAAGAAGATGTACTGAAACAAACTGGTATCACTGAAGATGAGTTACACGAACAACAACCAGTAACTCACCTGTCACCGGTAGCAACTTCTTCAGAGAGTGACAAGCCAGCCGAATTTAAAAGAGTTGTAAGGAAAAGACAACCTTCACTGGTATCCACACCCTCGCCTAAAAGAACTAGACAAAAACAATAGGCAGTGAGGTCTCTGGTAAAGAAGATAACCCCAAAGAAAAATCTAACACCTAAGAAGAAAAGGACTCAACAGAATATTTCTCCAATTGACAAACTGTTGGATGAAATCACAGAAGAAGGAAATCTCAAGAACATAGAAAAATTATTGATACACTATTAGGAGATGAGAAAGAGCAAGTTGAAAACAATGTCATTTTACACTTGGATATCTATAAGAAGTTTTTGATGCAGGTTGTAGATGAACTATCGGATGAATTATTCAAGAGACTAGAAGCAAGAAGACAATCTGTTGTAGAACTTGACAAGAAGATCAAAATTGAAAAATTACTTGTTGTCTACCCAGTCAACTCTCCAAAAGAAATAGATGATCTGATTGCAAAGGCCAACCAGTCAGTATTCTCTACTGCACACCGACATATTGCACTAATGGTAGGAAGAGTGAATGAGGTAACAGAACAAACAAAAAATGGATGGGATATAGTCCTTGTGGAGAAGGAAAAGTAGGAAGAATACAGGAACCCCAAGCTTATCAAAGTTTATCAAAAGGACAAAGATAAGGGCAAAGGAAAGGTTGGTGGACCTCCTAGTATCAAAATAAAAGATAACTTGTCCCCACCGCCTCTGATTACTCCACCGGTAACAACAATAGAAGACCAACTGGCAGATGAAAGTATGGATGTATCACAAGAGGATACTAATCCTAATCCTAAGGTACTATACACAGTGGATGTTGATACTCAAAAGCTCAACATTGTGATAGACAAGGACACAACTGGTAAAACTGACATGGCTAGTAAGCCACTAGTAGCTGACAACATTGTTAACACTAAAGGTATACTGGCAGATGGGAAAACAGAGACTAAAACAAATCAACAAGCAGAGAGACAAGCAGAGCAACAGGCCCCGGAACAACAACAGGTTCATGTGGAAACAGTGCCACCGACAATAGGAGAGAAACAAAAACCCGTGCTTAAGGAAATAGAAACATAGACTAACCTACTAGAGGTCACTACAAGCATGATTACTTCCTCCATCGGCAGGATTCATAATGTTGGTTCCTCCTGAACATGTTATAAATCAACCAATGTAACTGAAGTTCTTTTAGATTCTTTGAAGAAAATAACTAATTGTAGTTCACAAGCTTATAAAGCTATAGATGACACAATCCCAATTTTGAAGATGATAGCTCCAAAATGCAACATAGATAATAAGGATTATTTGAGTCAACTTGACACTTTGTCGAAGTATATTACTGACAACACAGTGACAGTTGAACAAATAAAGGAACAGGCATTCAAAGACAGGTTGGAAATTGAAAAACAAAAATTCCTTGAGAATCAAATAAAGAAGTGTACTAGGGAATTTGACACACTTTTACCAGAACTATGTAACATATTGAAGGAATTTAAAACTCTATACAAAGATACTTGCAAGACAAACTTTTTAATAGTGGACATAGATAAGAAAATGAGCAAGATACAAGAAGAAATAAATAAACTTGCTGACAATTTTGTTAATTCACCTGATACATTATCAGTTTTTGAGCAAAAGATAACTAGTTTTGAGGTAGAATTACTGAAGCTAGAGAGAGAAAAGGATAAAATAATAAACAAGGCTAAAAATTTGAGACTAAGACTGAGTCCAAGACTGGACTATCTAGCATCATTGAGAAAGGTAATATCTGAGGCATTAGTACAAGGACAGAAAACACCGACAGAGCATATGTAGCACCTCTCCAGTACAGTTCAAAGAATAGAGGCAGCAATAAAAGATAGTAAGAAGTTTATGGAAAGCATAAATTTGGTTTTAGTGGATCTTTTTTAAATTGTAATCACCCAGTTACAAGGTTGAGATAGAAAAACTACAACTCTATTGACACCTTGACAACCTTTGTCATTGATGCCAAAGGGGGAGTAGTAGTATGAGAAAATAATCTGCAAAAGACTTATCTTCTCAGGTGGAGCTCATATATTTTTGGTACACATTTTTGGATTACAAATTTTGAATACACTTTTGAAATTTTCTCATGAGTGTTGCCATCAATGCCAAAGGGGGAGATTGTTGGCATATGCACACTCCAATGAGAAATTGTAGGTGATTGAAGGTTTTTTCATTGATGGCAACCTTACAATCCTATGTCACTGGCAAGGTAGTGAAAGGAAGCATACCGGCACAGAGGCCGATAGGATTTTTGTTGTAATATATTTTGTTTATTATTTGTAAAATCATTGTAAGCCGACTTGGCAAGTTGTAAAATGACTCTTATATAAGAGAGATCATTGTAGAACATTTGTAAGTAAGGGAGAGGAATGTAATTAGGCGAAATAAGGTAGACCTATTATGCGAAATATAGGTTAAGGGTTTATGTTAGAAATAGAGAAGAAATTGGTACTGAATCTAGCATTATAGATGCTATTTTGAAGCAGTACAAGACATTGGATTCATATAATCCATTTTGTAAGTCAGTGAGACTTCCTATTTTGTATTTGAGTAGTGAGCTCTAGGCAGTTGGCCTTCCTGCATGTGCAAGCCCCTCTTGTAGCAGTGATATTCTCTTATTGGCCAGTAAGTGAATATTGTGGGTCACAAATCCCACCGAGGTTTTTCCCACATCGGGTTTCCTCATTAAATCCTTGTGTTATGGTGTGTTTTTCATGTGCTTGTTTTTATCTCTGTTTATTGCATTACTTTCTGCTTACCGATGCATAGTATTAATATATTCTACATGTTTTAAGTTAAGAAATTTATTAAACCAGTTAGACCCCCCCCCCTCTCAGTATCTGTGGGAATCCTAACAATGCTTGTGTAGGATAATATTTTGTTGATAACACTAACATTTTGTTTCTTGTGCTATTGTGTGTGTTGCCATCAAACAGATTTTCTAACCCATTTTGCAGAGTATCATTTGGTGAACCCGATGTGAATCCAACAACAATTTTACTAACTTTTCGCTTCATGTGCAAGTTTTAAAACTCACCCTTTTTGTTATTTAAGATCAAAACTTTCATTTGGTGTTTTTAAAACTTACAAAACAATTTTTTATTTTTCATGCAAGTTAAAAACAAAAACTCAAACACTCCATTTTGGTGCTTAAAATCAAACAAGTCTTCATTTGGTGCTCTAAAATTCACAACACAAACTTTATTTCTTGCAAGTTAGGATCAACTTTTATTCGGTGCTTAAAACAAGACATGACAAATCTCATTTCTTGCATCAAATTTAAGAAAATTCACAATCAACACTTCTATTTTTTTCCAAATAAAAAGAACAATCAACTTGTCTCATTTTGCAAAATGATTTACTTCATGCATACATGTTTCAATTTCAGTTGACCAGGATTTCAAAATTCTAGTTTACTCAAACATATTGCCTTTGAAGTTAAAAAGAACATCATGGTTGTTGGAGCAACATCTCCAATTAGATAGAACATCATTTCAATGACAAGTTAAAAAGAACAAGTGTATTTTGTGTTTGGCACACTTGTGTAAAAGAGTTTGTTGAGTGGTCCTACTTCTAACACACAGTATCCTCTCCCTTAGCTTTCGTGTTCCTAGGTGCAAGAGAAAAGTGTTAGTAACACTCAAATTTTCTTTTTAAGAGAGGTTTGCCAAGAGACACATCACTCTTGGGAATGACCTCGTGCGGTAAATCCTTCGAGCCACTATAGAAATCAAGTGAGAGCGAAAGTTGTAGCCTTGGGTATAGCTGTTCCTACGTGTATCTTGCTAAAAGGACAAATGGGCCCCACCACAAGTTACAAGGCTCTTAAGTGAGTCACTGCAAAATGAACTTATGTCCAAAAACATCAAAAACTACTAAACATATTTAAGTAGTAGCCCACCCGTTCTATTGATTGAGGATATTTGTGAGAAGTTCAGTGCAAGAGCATAGATGGTTTTGCTCCCAAGATACTCACCATACATATTTCCTTGAGTAGAAACATAGCTTTTTGAAAGGTTACTTGTAGCTCAATAAAAGTGGTGACTCCCCCATCATAGGGATCATCTATTTGTTATGCTCACGCAAGACTTAGTATATCACATTCTTACCCGCCACAACAAGATTCATAAGGTATGTAGTACCAAAGTCGAAGAAATATTAAGATGTGGGCTGAAATTATCGCAACTGGCCATTTGACCTTAGGGATAAAGAGTGTTTGAAGTGTTTCCATTTTTGAAGTTTTTGAAGTGTTTCCATTTTTTACTTCAGGCTTTGGAAACACCTAAAAAAAAAACATTTGGAGGAAAGGGTCATAAAAAGTTCAAAAAGATTGGGTTGATCTAGACCCATACTTACTTGTGCCTTTTGAGGCAACATTCTTGTGTTTGTGTGCTTGCTTTGTTTTCTTGGCAAATAAACATCATAAACCCAAATCAAAACAAGTATTCATCCAACACAAACATTTTCAAAAACACCAAAAGGTCAAAAACAAAGAGCAATAACAAAAAGTATCAAACTATATGACCATTCTTCACATCTTGAGAAAGAAGAATCTTCATCAACACATCAACTTAAAGAAAATACCATTGAGCTCAAATGATTTTATCAAAAGGAGGAAATTCTTCTATCTTAATAGACAAATCTTTGTCTCTCATAGAACCTTCTTATGTCACATGCATCTTTATCGTCAAGGGAAATCAAATGAGTTTGATCAAGAGTCATTAAACCGTAAAGCTTTTACTCAATATAGAGCTTTGAGTTATCATCAAAACAAGGGAGGCAAGATCAATCCTGCCTTTTTTCTAGATATTTGTATCACATATAACTCAGCTAGGGTAGAACCACCAACTCCTGAACAAGAAGAGGAAGAGTTTGTTCCTTTTGTAACACAAAGTTTCTATCGAAGTTAAAAATCTCATCCATTATCATATTCATCTCATCAAATCCATCCCAACTCTCAAAACATCAAAAGGTTTTTGTCCTAAGTTCTATTTTGATATTGCTTGAACCAAATACAATACATCACTTTTAGAGTGTCTCTACATCTAGGATAAACTCATCCTAAGAGACATTTCTACATAGGTTAAAACTAGTCTATGAGTGAATCCTCTCATTACTAGGTAGTTGAGTCTGTAACACATCTCAGATCTCTCTAAACCTTATCACATAAAACTTTGTCAATCAAAACACAACAAGCAATTCAAGGAAGAACTTTGGTAGTATCTACCTTTAGTGCTAGAGATCCATATGCAAAACACTTCACCAAACATCAATCTTGCATTTCATCACCAACTTATCATCATTTTCATCAAACTTCAACAAAAACTTGTAAACAAAATGGCTCATACCAGATCCAGGTCTAGACAACAAGAAATTGAAGAGGAAGAGGAGGAAAATCTTAATGAATTCCAAGAATCCCTTGGAGGAAACGCAAATGATGAAAATCCAAGTACTCCTACTCCTGCAGCAATAGAAAGGGCACAACACAACCCTCTCTTTAATAGAATTTTTGACAAAATACTCAGGAGAAATGTTGATGCTCACTTTTTAAAACTTGCTCAAAAGGGGGCTAAAATACCCTCTGACTTTGATGTTGCACAACTAAGGCAAGCATCAGAATGCAAAAGTCGCAATGAGGATGAAAGAGGTTGAGATCACATCAGATATAACCTTCATCAAGGTAATCCCCCACCTCCTCCTCCTCCAAATGAAATAGACATGTTGCGGCAGCAAGTCAAAAATCTCGCCTAACAACTTCATAGCTGTGTAAAAACCAATCAATTTTCACTCAATGACATTTGTCCCTATCCCTTTGATAGGAATCTTCATATGCTACCTTTTCCACGAGGGTTTGAAACACCCAAGTTTGAAAAGTACCGAGGAAAAGGAGATCCTTGTGATCATGTTAAAGAATTCCATTCAGCTTGCCTCGAAGTGGCATACGAGGACACATACCTAATGCAATTTTTTCCCCAAAGCTTGGGAGGAACAACCACATCATGGTTTTCCCGATTACCAGGTGGCATTAGGACATTTGAAGAACTCATCCAGAAGTTCCTAGCACACTAGTCACATAACATTGAACATCATATCACAATGGCTGATCTATGTAACACTAAGCAAAAACCAGGTGAGCTATTTTCAGTCTTTCTGTAATGATGGCGTCAAATGTCTAGCAGACATTCCCTTCAATTACCCGAACACGAATTAGTGGAAATATTTATTTGCAACTTAAATGACGAAATGGAATTTCACCTAGACGTAATAGACACAGACTCTTTCAATGACATGATCACCAAAGGCTTAAAATGTGAGCGGGCTCTCATAAAAAAGGGGCTTATCAAGATATATAATGAGCCAAAGGATAGCCCTCGCCCATGCTTCAATAGTGACAAGCCTAACTTCTAGAACAAAAACAAAAATGTCATCAACAACGGGGTTGTGGATGCAAGAACTATCAAAAGTGCACAACTTGTGGTTCGATTTGTAGGACAAAACCCCCCACCCAAGAATAACACAGTTGCTCCTCCAAATCAATAATGCAATACATCTCAAGAAGAACCCAGAGAGTGCCAACAAAATTTTTAACCAAAACAAACATACACTCCCTTAGGGGAACCCATCGAAACAATGTTACATTAGTTGGTTTCTCAAAATATGGTTACCTTACCCAAAACATCAAATTATGAACCTCAAGTCAAACCTTCATGGTGGAGGGATACTGAACATTGCGATTTCCATCAAGGGAAATGGCATAAGACAAGCAATTGTCATAGATTGAAAGATCTTATTCAGGATCTTATTGACCAAGGTGAAATCAAAATCGAAGGACATGACCCAAAGACAACAAATAATGATCATCTCATGTTTAAAAATCCACTTCAATCACAAGATCAAAGGGGTCCTTCCACTTTAGGGAGAGACACAGATACCACCGATTATATGCAAGTCGCGTATAATTACACTATGAATCACCTATATGATGCCAGTGAACAAATTGCAATTATTACCATAAAAAATCCCAGCTCCACTTGCAATGTTGTTACATGTCGCGGAAAGATTACCATAAAAGCAACTCCACAAGGCACCCCATCTATCCCAAAGCAGTATAACCTTGTGGAATAGTTAGACAAAACTCCCACACTGATATCTATCTTAGAGCTATTGCACCTATCTCCATCCCATAAAACAATCTTGGATCAAGCTCTCCAAGAGGTGTCAGTCCCTGCAAACCTAAACACAGATCAATTCCAAGCTATGGTTGGCAATCTAAGATCATCACCTTGTCTCACTTTCTCTGAAAGTGACAACTCATCCTTCCAGCAACCTCACAACACCTCACTCCACATTGAAGGGTGTATCAACCAACATAGACTCAAGAGAATCTTGATTGATAATGGAGCAGGCCTATATATCTGTACACTAAAATTAGTCACAACTTTGGGATATGCAATTGAATCAGTGGATCCCTGCAAGAAGATCACAATCAAAGCCTATGATAATGCACATCCAAAGGAGCTGGTGTGCTACCAAACTGAGTGGGCCCTGTGGTGAAACACATCATCTGTCAAGTTTTGGACCTTCCTCTACCATACAATTTATTGTTAGGAAGACCTTGGATACACGCCATGCAAGCCGTTCCATCCACCTACCATCAGTGTATCAAGTTCCCGAATAATGGTGTAGAAATCACAATCCTGGGAAATGCAAACCCCTTTGCATATTGTCATAATATAAGTCATCAACCAAAGATTACCATTCCCAACAATAGAGAAGCCATCTCATCCACATCATATGTAAGTCCAGCCTTTCTTTCTAGTTCAAACACCACTATACCTAAGCAAGAGAAGCTCAAGATAAAAATAGCAGAGGAAGGTCCTGGGGAGTACAATTTGAGCCAACTCTTTTGTGTTGGAAAAATGCCTACTTCTCCTAGAACTCATGGTAAACCTCAAAAGTTACTTCAAGCACCATTGGTCAAACCAACATGTACTCTGACACCTTTCATCCTTGGAAAGAGTCAAGAAGAAGAGACCAGAGATGAGGACTTAGTAGAATGGATCTATAAAGATACCATCACCACAGACATTCCAAAAGCTAAGCTTCCCATAGATCAGTATGGCAAAGGCCTTCTCATTATGCAAATAATGGGTTATGATTCTTAGAGTGCTTTGGGACCTTGCAAGAAAGGATGACATGAACTGTTGTAGTCAGAATTAAAGCCCAAAGATAACACAGGACTAGGCTTTCAAAAGGAGATCCTTCCTAAACTCATATTCAAAGAGAAACCCAGCAAACCACTCTATCAGCCTATTACAAAGAGGTCACCTTTGGTTATATCAGCAGCACCATGCACCACACCAACTACCCCATTAAGGCTGAAAATCCCAGCAAAACCATCTACAACACCCATCATCCCACCAATCAAACCAACGATCCCATCAGCAACAACAATAACATCAAAAGCACCATTAGTAGAAGCAACTGTATCAAAACCCACAATAGTATCTATGACACCAGCAATTCCAGCAGAAGCAGTAGAGTCCACACTACCAATACTCCTTTTATCGGATTCATTGATCCCCATAATCCTTCCTACAGAACCAACCATTTCATCTACAAAGGTACATCAACCAATCACACCTGCAATGTTTAACTCAAAGGACATCCCAGTATGGTATAGTAATTGGATACTGGAAAGTGACTCAAAGATTGACTCACATGAATGGGAATTTGATTCGATCTAGCTTAATACTTCAAATGAGGAAGACACGTCACTACCTCCACCCCGCAAAGACATCCTTGTTTACGGAGAAGCACAGATAAAGACCTCTTGGGTTCTTGAGCTGGAAACTTCTTCCACAGACCCTACGTCACATCCTACACTTGATTCTGATAGGGAGAGTACCATGAACGACCTTCACCACAATGTCTTAACCCTCACTAACACATATAACAAATTTAACCTAATCAATGAGGTAATGCCCATTATCCATCCCAAACTCATCGAATGGAACCAACCTAATCCCCCATGTCTTGACCATTTACAAAATGATGAGTCAATCATTGACTTTTTGGAACTACGGGATAACATACCAAGTGGGGATCACAAAGCTAGATTCGCCATTGAACTTAATAGCACAACATACTTCGAGGCGGATGCCAAATCTTTTAGCTGCAAAAATATAACAATAAAACATGGATCTTCCAGTGAAAACCACATTGTGGCACTGTTTGATCCCACAAAAGTAAAAAGAAAGAGTGTATCCAATGGTGAAAACCTCTCTGAGGCACCTAAGGATGAAACGTTTGACATTCTCCCCTCTAGTACACAACATGAACGATCAACAATTCTCATTGAAGAGACAAAAGAATACAACATGGGGACTCCTAAAACTCCTCACCACATACATCTAGAATCTCTTTTAACTCCACCGGAACAGCCTAAGTTTGTAGAGTTCTTCCAGAAGCATCAGATCAACTTCGCATGGTCATATGCAGACATGCCTTGTCTTGATCCTAATTTAGTCATGCATCACCTCACCATCATAGAAGGAGCCAAACCTATCAAGAAGAAGCTTCGCAAGATGCATCCCCAGATTGCGGTATTAGTCAAAACAGAACTTAAGAAACTCCTGGATGTTGGTTTTATTAGACCAATTGGTTATGTGGATTGGATATCCAATATTGTGCCTGTCGGAAAACCAAATGGGGGCATCTGTATCTGTATTGACTTTAGAGATCTGAACAAAGCATGTCCTAAAGATGACTTCTCCCTACCAAACATCGACATAATAGTGGACCTAACAGCAAGACATGCCATGCTTTCACTCATGGATGGATTTTCAAGGTATAATTAGATAAAGATTGCACCAAAGGATCAACATAAGATGACCTTCACATGTCCATGGGGCACATACTGCTGGAATGTAATGCTTTTTGGTCTAAAGAATGCAGGAGCAACCTATCAAAGAGCAATGACCACCAACTTTCATGACATGATGCATACCATAATGGAAGATTATGTTGATGTCTTACTGGCAAAATCAATAACAAGAGAAGGTCATCTAGAAATATTAGAGAAAATCTTTGATAGACTGGAACAATATCATGTTCGACTCAACCCAAAGAAATGTGTCTTTGGAGTAACCTCCAGGAAGCTTCTAGGATACATTGTCTCAAGCAAAGGCATTGAGGTCGACCCAACAAAGGTCAAAGCAATCATGGACATGCCACCACCAAAGAACATCAGTCAGCTAAGGACATTACAAGGGCGCCTAATTTGGAGATTCATTGCACAATTGGCAGATAAGTGTCACCCCTTTACACACCTATTACACAAGAACATCCACTTTCAATGGGATATCAGATGCCAGCAAGCATTCTAGATGCTTAAAGACTATCTCATGAATATACCATTGTTGATCCCACCAGATCTGAGTAAGCCTCTACTACTCTATATATCATCAACAAATACAGCATTGGGTGTACTATTGGCACAACACAATGCAGAAGGGAAAGAGTGTGTTGTTTACTACATCTCTCACACATTGGTCAGCTATGAACTCAATTACACACCTATTGAGCGAGCTTTCCCTGTAGTAATATTGGTAGCCACTAAACTAAGGCACTATTTGTTGACACATAAAGTATAGCTCATTGCAAAGATTGATCCACTCAAGTACTTACTCAGCAAAGCAGCATTGACAGGCCGCTTGGCCAAATGGGTGATGATTCTAACTGAATTTGACATCGAATATGTGGACTGTAAGGCTATCAAGGGTCAATTAATTGCAGATCAGTTGGCCAATGCACCCCTCATAGGTGATCATCCTCTCATTTCCAATTTTCCAGATGAAGAGATATTCATTATCATAGAAGCACAACCCTGGAAACTATACTTTGATGGTTCATACACTAGGCATGGCTCAGGGGCAGGCATTCTATTTATCACACCTCAAAGTGACAGCATCCCAAAGTCTTACAGGCTCACATTTCCATGCACAAACAACAAAACTGAATATGAAGCCTTGATCACAGGACTCAAGCTAGCCATACAATGGAAGTTACAAGAAATACAAGTATATGGTGACTCCCAACTGGTCATTTGAAAAGAAACAGATGAATATCAGACCAAGGATGAAAAAAGCATGCCGTACAAACAAATGGTGGACAAATTAAAGGCTTCATTTACTACTATCACCTTTGAGCAGATACCCAGAGATCAGAATCGAGCTGCTGACGCTATGGCTACCATTGCATCTCTCCTAGATCTTCCACATAATTCAACATGCTACGAGTTCTTGGTAGAACAACTTTGGATTCCTGCTTATGATATCCCAGAATCTGAGATGATATGTCACCTTATCAGTTATGAATCCCCATGGTGCGGTGAGTTCTACACCTACCTCCGCGATCACACCCTTCCTCCTAACCAATCGAATAACTAACATAAAACCTGCATTTGCCAAACTGCTCGATATACCATTTCTTAGGCCCAATATGGAAAGCTAATGTACTAAGAGGGGAGGGGTGAATCAGTACTTCAAAAATTTTCTTCAACAATATCTTTACTGTTATGCATAAACCAAAAACTGTTGTAACATAACATAAAGCTAAAAAAAAAAAATAACAATCATACATGATTCACTCCATAGCACATATATTTTGGTTATGCAGAAACTCTTGGTTAGAGAGAAAAACTGGGGTGGGGATGGCACCCACAACTTCACTACTGCAATAATAAAGAGTGCTTGGTTAGAGCTACATGTTCAGCTATTTCTGATAGCTTACCCTATTAGGAGTATCAAGATCATTAGATCTACCTTGCTAAAGGATTTTACAACACTTATTCTAAATGTTGCACCTGGTTAAAGGCTTTACAATTTATAGACTTTGTTAGAGTCTTTTACCCTATTAAAGGTTTCTCTTAAAACTTCAAGATATTACAATAAAATCTTTACAAATATCTATAACTTTATATCTAGAATGTTATAGCAAATTCTACGTGCTCAAAATGAGATTACCTTGCTTATAGCATACCTTGGTAACCCATAAAGTAACTCGGTAAACCCTTCTGTTTACTCAGTTCTTTGACTGTTCTCTAAAATCCTTCTCAGTGACCTGTGTGGCTTTGACAGTCTCAATACTCAATGCTTCCCCATGATTTTACTTTTCACATATGTTTGTCTTCACACTCATACACACATACCTCAATATGTCTATTTGATCCCAATCCATGTTGTATAAATAGATCTCTTATGTCAGTGATTTGGTTCATTGCTTCGATCTTACAAACATGATTTATTGAATGAATAACCATAAAAAATATTTCATTGGTTAGATGACCTCAAAATCATACACAATCCTTAAGTGCAATTTCCAATGTGATAACGGTTCTTTTGCTCCTCGATCTTGTAACACATTTCCACACAAGTGTCTAGGTTCAATGAATTTGGTAAAATGTTTCACTCAGTGTATATCAACTTGGTGTATCATTATTGTGACTCGGTAGACATAGAATGTTACTTGGTAGACAGCTCAGTGTATACTAGGCTCTATGACTACTTTCTTCTATAACCAACTGCATTGTGCTTACTGACTAAATATTTCAGTAATAGTAACCAACTAGAGTATATAGAATGACTTTGGATATAAAACTAATGGCAACTTAATAAGTAGTAACAATCTCCCCTTTTGACATTAGTTGAGATGTTTGACAAAACTACTTTCAAAGTCATAACTCAAAAAAAATCTATATACTTACAAAATTTGACTAAACAGACAATATATACATCAGTAAACAAAATGGTATGTTTCATATATACTCCCCTTATCAATATACTGTACAAAACTCTGATTTTGTATGCACGGTGATCAATGTTCTGTGATAACTACTCAATTCACTGGTCGGTGCTGTCAAAATTTTGTTTGGATACTCTGTTCTACTTGGTATACTCCCCCTGCATACAACACTCCCTCTTTGATACTTTGATGCTATACTCACTCCCCCTTTTTGACAAACATCAAAACTTATTTACCATTCAATGCTGGCAACTGGTCAAAAATGGATTTATACTTTGTCTTGGCCTTGGTGAGAGCGGTAGAGAGGGCATCCTTGACACTGTCCATGAGTGAATTATGAGTTGTAATGTTAGCTAATAGTGAAATTAGTCCATCTAAGGTGCTTCCCTCTTGTTGAGTGGATAGGGAGGTAGCTTTGTTGATCCACTCTTGGATGGATGAAATATGAGGAATGAATAATGTCTGAAGAGTCATTATGTCCATCCTTATCTTGTGCTCTTCATTCTTGAGTTCCAATTGTTGAGCCATGAGCTTTTGTAATTTTGTATAAAAATGCTGAATAGAATTTGGCTCAGTGGTCAACTTATTTGAGAGATTGGTGATCTCTTTCTCAATCACTTCTGTTTTATTTTTGATATCTTGAATGAATAAAGAAAATGTACAGAGTTTCTGAAATAAATAAAGAATGTGCTTGAGTTGAGGGGACAACTCAGCAATAAATTTGACAAGTTTTACTTTGCCAATAGCAATAGCCTTCTATACCTCTTCAATCATTTTAGCAGTGAGCTCTTTGTCCTTTAACTTGCTCAAGTATTCAGATGCGTCTACTCCAGATGTCTCTATTTTCGTTAGGAGTTCGTCTAGTTGAATGTGGATGGCTGCATCTTTTGTCACTGTAGCTTCAGGTTGCATATCTATTAATAGTGCTTTTACCTTCTGAAGTACTTTGTTTTTCTTTTGAATAGCCATTTGCTTCTCCTATTTTGCTTTGGCTTTGCATAGTTCACTGAATTCAATGAGTGCTTGCCCTTTTAATTTGGAAATGTCTACATTCGGCAACACTATTGGTTTTGACAAATCTAATTTGAAACTATGCTTTTTCATTTTCTTTTCTTTACCTTTTACTGGTTGAACTAATACAATGGCTTGTGAGGCTTGTTGACCCTCGGTAGGTTGCTCGGTAGAGGCAACACTTTTATCAATTTCTTGAACCTCTGATGTAGCCTTTGTTGTGTCCTTTGGTGCTTCTGTGCTTAGGGTCTCAGATGTAACATTTTCAATGCTAGAAGGAGCTTGAGAAGACTATTCTTCAGTGGCCTGAGAAGCAGTTTCTCCTTCTGTAGACTTGTGACCCTTTGTTCCTTGCTTAGTATCTTGAGGGGCCTCGGTTGAAGCAGGTTGAGTGACCAGAGGATAGGGCTGAACTTGTTCAAAAAATGACTTACTGGATACTAGTTTGGCATGTGCATTCCCTTCTATCATTTCCTGTTAAGGGGCCTCAGTGTCCATGATATCCTCATCAACTTGTATAGTGTCAGCAGGGTCTTGCTCGGTGATATCAGGATCTTGTTCGGTGACATCAACTATTTCAACTTCAGCTTGCTCACTAGCAATCTTGATTCGAAATATTTCCTGCCATTTTTCTTTGGTCTCATTCTCTACATCCAAGTAAAGGCCATTCATCAATTTCAAGGCTCTTTGCTTGACTAGGAATTTTGTGTGGCAGTTTTTCAAATGTTCAATGATCTCATCTATCGACATGTGTGGAAAAAGATGTACTAGACTTCTTTCTCTCTTCTATTTTTCTAATTCTATGGCATACTTCCACCTATTATCAATATGCAAATATAATTCATTTGGAAGAGAGTTAGATACTTCCAATGGGACCAATCAGAATTTCAGAAGTGTGCAGATGACAGCTTCTTCTATTTGTCTCTTTTCATCAATAGATCTGGATTCATACTTAACATATCTGAATGCTCCAAATCCACCATATTGCTTCAGATTAGTACAAAAATTGTCAACACTATATACATTTACCTTTTTACTCTTGACAATCTGAAATTTGTTTACATCTTCAGATTCGGTGTCACTGGACTCTTTAGTCAAAATGAGTCTCCGAGTAGATTTCTTGTAAGTTTTTGTTACCTTGCATGTGGCAACATTCTCTAGTTTCTTACTCGGTGATGCTACAGATGATCTTGTGCTTGGGCGCTTTATTGAAGGAGTCGGTGATACCTAGGATGTATCTTGTTTCTTTCTTTTCAAAAATTTTCCTTTAGGCAATTCGATGCTCAATGTAATAGCTGCCTCTTGGGCTTCAGATTCCTCCTCGGTGATTACTATAGTGCCCTTGATAGGTGTGGAGGAAGAACCTTCTCCAAATTTCTCCATTAATGAATTGATCATTTTTGTTGCCTTCCTTGTTGCCTTGGGTACTACAATGCTCATCTTAATTTTTTCCTTCACTTCTTCATATGTTCCATATCTCAGCTCAATAGCATGCCTTGGTAATGTAAGAAAAGCATCTATCTGTTGTTGTGTGATGTCAAAATCAATCTCGTAACCCATAGGTGGCAAAGATTGAGTTATTGGTTCCACAACTTTAACATAGCAGTAGTCGGTGTCCACTTCAAAGCATATGTCATCCTTGTAATTCTCTACTAACTAGGGCGGAATTCTATACCTGTTATGCATCTTTTCTTGAAACTTGCTGAAATAATCATCCATAATATCATTAAAGTTATCACCTAGTCTTTTGATGAAGTCATTAATTTGATGGGTGATTGGTCGATGTAGCTCCCAAACTACATTACCAACTGATGGAAATAATTTCTCAAAATAGAAAAACATGCATACTAACAGTGATCCAAACTTCAGTGTGTTAGCCGAGTTGTTCTTCTTCAGCTTCCTTATGGTGTTTAGATTCTCAAACAAGTTTTTCAACAATACTTCATAAAGATCAATTTTCATTCCTTTCTTCACAATTTTATATGCTAAATCGACTGCTACACAAGGTACACTATTTTCCCTTGCTGATTGGAAGAAATAATAACCTATTATTCTAATGGAAAATTTCAGCTCTGCATCTGTTACATTGTTCAATTTCAGTCCTCTGCAATCTGATTCAACTCCGGTTAGAGTGATCAATTCCTTCTGTGATATCATTTTCTGAGCTCGGGCATGATCAAAAATAGGATAACCGGTGATCAAATGAATGATTTCCTTGGTGATTTTGAATGGTTGCTCTGCTAACCACATGAAATCATCATGAACTTTGCTCAGAACAAACTTGACCCATTGGGGTTTGAAGACACGGGGATAGGTTAGGGCTTCGGTCAATCCCTTGATTTTGATGTGTTCATACTTGCTATCCAGTTTCCCATCGGTACACAATTCATCATATGTGTCCTTGATTTCAACATGACCTAGTTCCTCAACACGACACTTAGTGAAGAATCTGACATCCTCAACTAGTAAAACCCTATTCGGAATGATTGAAAATGCAGTTTTATCATCCGGTTCAGATGCTACTTTGGGAGTTAGAGAATATTTCAGTGAGGGCTTTTCAATGTTCTCAACAACAATGGGCTTCTGGATCTTAGGTGCCATCGCAAATTTCGGATAATCTCTTAACAAAATATTCTTAGGGTTTGAAGACTTTCAAACGAAAAAAAAATATAAAGTAGATAATCATGACTGATATTTCCTAGTAGTGAGCTCTAATAAATGCTTGAGATCGATGTGTAAATACCTTGAAATTCGCTCAGGAGGTGGTTTGATTTCCTTTGAATCGCTTTGCTCTGCTCTCTGAAAACTTGGTAAGTGAAAAATGACCATGCAAAGTGCTTTAAGTACACAATATACCTTAGCGGGCTTCGTGCAGTTAGGTTAGAAAGCATTAAATGCACTCGGTTCCCTTAAACCAATTTACCTTTCTTTTTGTGCTTTTACCAAGTAGCCAGACTTCGTGTCTTTACCGACTAGACAGGCTTCCTAAATTTACCAACTTGACTAGTGCTCAAAAAGACTTGATAAAATTTCAAATTTCCTAATGCATCTTTAGCTATGCAGATTTTTGAATTAAGTACATGATAAATTAAGAACTGTTAAGATTTAACCTTTGAAATAATGCAGTCCCTTCATACCTTTACTGATTAATTTGGAATAGGTGCACCTAACTCGGTAGGTAAGGTGCTTTCTTCATTTGACACAATTTCCTTCTTTCTCCAAATCATCTGTAATTTATCTTTTATTTCTTCGGTTGTTCATTCCAAACCTTATAAAGCAGTTGGCACTTATATGTCCATATCTTCCACAACATTCACACCATATCCTTGTATCATAATCCCATGGTACTATAGAATATTGTCGGTAAGGATCTGTGTGAGTTTGGTAGCCTCCAGTATTTTCTCGGTGTGCAAACCACATATAGTTCTTTTGCTTAAACCAACACTTCTCGGTACTATGTCCATATCTATTGCAGTTTTTACAAAACCCTTTGAATTTTGCCTTCTGATAATTGTTAACAGACTTTATCCTACATTGGTTAGATGTGTGACCATATTTATTACAATTGTAACAATAACCATTAGACCTAATTTGGTTGCTTACCTTTTCTGATTTGGCATATATTAGCAGTATGTCCTTGTTTTCCACAGTAGTTGCAAATAGGCTTGTTTACTTTGATGTTCTTCTTGTTTCCAACTTGCCTTGATGATTCTCCTTTCTTAGTAGTGTGGATTCCCTTCTCGGTAGAGTCTTTTCCTTTGTAATCAAGTTCTGCATCTTTGTTGGGTCTTCTTGTATTCAGTTGCTCATCCAACATCTTTGATGCTTCATAACTCTTCTTCAGTGTTTCTTTGGATTTCTTCTTTGTTTCAAGTTCATCGATCAACCTTGATACTTCAAGTTTCAATGCTTGATTCTCACCATCTTTCAGATTTGCTTCATGATGTGCATAGCCCAATTGATTTGACAGATTACTTTGAATTCCAGTTAACCTTGTGATTTCATAATTCTTTTCAGATACTAATGCTTCAAGCTGTTGTTTTTCTCTTTCTAGATCTCTTACTTTCTCCTTGGTTGTCCTTAATGCATCAAGATTCTCAGTCATCTGTGTGCTGAAATGTTCATGTCCTCTTTTCATTTCTTTTAGCTGATCAGTCAGTGCTTTGTTCTTTTCTTTCATTTCTCCAATCATCTCTTCAGTCTATCTAGATATACTATTCTCAGATGATGTTTCAATTTGTTCCACTAGCTCTTGAGAGTCCTGTAAATCATCAGATAATCTTCTTCTAACTTTCAATGATTTTTGCATTTATCTTTGCATGTCTACAATTGCTTGATTAACATGATCCAACTCTTCTTGCAGATACACAATTCTCTGAGATTGTTTATAGCCTTCCATTGATAAGATCTTTCTCTTTAGGCTGTTAAACCCTTTTCCAAGATTTGAGCTCTAATACCAATTTTTAGGCCCAATATGGAAAGTTAATGTACTAAGAGGGGAGGGGTGAATTAGTACTTCAAAAAATTTCTTCTACAATATCTTTACTATTATTCATAAACCAAAAACTATTGTAACATAACATAAAGTTAAAACAAATAAATAACAATCATACATGATTCACTCCATAACACATATATTTTGGTTACTCAGAAACTCTTGGTTAGAGAGAAAAACTATGGTGGGGATGGTACCCACAACTTCACTACTGCAATAATAAAGAGCGCTTGGTTAGAGCTACATGTTCAGCTATTTCTGATAGCTTACCCTGTTAGGAGTATCAAGATCGTTAGATCTACCTTGCTAAAGGATTTTACAACACTTATTCTAAATGTTGCACCTGGTTAAAGGCTTTACAATTTATAGACTTTGTTAGAGTCTTTTACCCTGTTAAAGGTTTCTCTTACAACTTCAAAATATTACAGTAAAATCTTTACAAATATCTGCAACTCTACATCTGGAATGTTATAGCAGATTCTACATGCTCAAAATGAGATTACCTTGCTTATAGCATACCTTGGTAACCCATAAAGTAACTCGGTAAACCCTTCTGTTTACTCTGTTCTTTGACTGTTCACTGAAATCCTTCTCGGTGACCTCTATGTCTCTGACAGTCCCAATACTCAGTGCTTCCCCATGATTTTACTTTTCACATATGTCTATCTTCACACTCATACACACATATGTCAATATGTCTATCTGATCCCAATCCATGCTGTATAAATAGATCTCTTATGTCGGTGATCTGGTTCATTGCTTCGATCTTACAAACATGATTTATTGAATGAATAACCATACAAAATATTTCATTGGTTAGATGACCTCAAAATCATACACAATCCTTAAGTGCAATTTCCAATGTGATAACGGTTCTTTTTCTCCTCGATCTTGTAACACATTTCCACACAAGTGTCTAGGTTCAATGAATCTAGTAAAACGTTTCACTCGGTGTATCATTATTGTGACTCGGTGTATCATTATTGTGACTCGATAGACATAGAATGCTACTTAGTAGACAGCTCGGTGTATACTAGGCTTTGTGACTACTTTCTTCTATAACCGACTGCACTGTGCTTACCGACTGAATATTTTGGTAGTAGTAACTGACTAGAGTATATACAATGACTTTGGATATAAAACTAATGGCAACTTAATAAGTAGTAACACCATTATTGCTGAAACCCTATACCGACGCAGTCTTGATGGTACTCTTCTTCGATGTCTGGAACAAGATGAGATAACAAAGGCCTTGGAAGAGGTACATGAAGGAATTTTTGGAACTCATGCAAGTGGTTTGTCACTAGCCAATAAAATCATGCGCACTGGATACTATTGGTCATCCATGGAAAAAGACTCCTACTACTTTGTCAGAAAGTGCAAGAAATGCCAAGTTCACGGAGAGCTGATACATGCAGCAACACAGGAATTGCAACCAATCACAACACCATGGCCTTTTTGTCATTGGGGACTTGACCTTGTGGGTAAAATCCATCCATCTTCATCCAACGGCCACAAATTCATTATTACAACCACCGAATACTTGACAAAGTGGATTGAAGTTGTTCCACTTACCCGAGTCATCGGCAAGAAGATTGTCATGCCCAAAATTTAGGGCAAAAAATGGAACAAATTTTTTTTTTTTAAAGATACTAAATTTAACTAACAAGCACACTCTTGCGACAAGCGTTAACGAAAATTTCATTAATAAATTCGAGCTCATTCTGAAACGAACGAAGCATCGACAATCTGATATAATTTAATTGCGGAAAAACCTACTGGTTTAAATTCTATCTCCAAAAGGTATTTAATTTATAGTTTTATTAAATTAATCATACTAAAATATTAGGAGAGATATTTTAAAATTTATTTCCCACTATGACTATATAGTCTTAGCAATTTTAATTAATTTCTCCTTTACAATTTTTTTTTAAAATCAATATTGTGTTCATATAAAATGCACATATATACAGATAAATTATGCATATATTTTGAATATCAATAATTTAATTTCTTAAATCAATTAAACTAAAAAAAAACATACATATATATTCATATATATATTCCCATATATATATATATGGAAACATATATATTTTTATATATATATTCTACATATATTTCAATATTTTAATCCTAACCTCCTAAATCCATTCAACTTTCTAAATATTACCACTTAATTTCCTCAACCCTAATTAGGGTTCTAAATTCCTATTTAACCATTACCTAAACCCCAAATACATATTATTTTTTTTTTATATTTAAAAAAAACTACACTTCCCTAGCCCCTTTCGGGCTAGGGTTTAACCCATTATCTTTTTTTTTAACAGATGATGACTCACGCTGGGCCGAAGACCCTAAGGGCGGCCATGTCCATATTTCTAGCAGGTCGCGGGGGTTTATTAGCATGCTGGGCTGCACGCACGCCACTGTGTGAGCGCACAGTGGGCGCCGCAGCACCACTGTGTGCCCACACAGTGGGCGCCGCTGGCGGCACCACTGTGTGGCCACACAGTGGCGGCCGTGGCCGTCCACTGTGTGCCCACACAGTGGGAGCCGCAAGCGGCTCCACTGTGTGTGCACACAGTGCGCGCCGCGCGGTCGTCCACTGTGCGTACACACAGTGGAGCCCGCGGGGTTCCCATCTTATTTTTTTAAAATTTTTTTTTTAAAAATTTACAATAACATTTATTAATATATATATATATAAATATAAATATATATATATATATATATATAAATATATAAATATATATATTTATATATATATATATATATGTATATATATATATATACATGTGGTATTTTCATAAATTTATAAGCATAGATAAAAAGATAAATTTAAATTCTAAATAAAACTTATATATAATTTAAAAGAGAATTATTACATGCAAAATTTTAAGCTAATAAAATAAAGGAAAAGATAACCTTAAGTTAAATCAAAAAAAAAAATTTAATTATATATATATCCATTAACATGCTTTTTTTTTTTTTTAGATTATTCACATAAAACAACTTCTCTTTCCATTCTAAAATACTTATAAAGCTTTCAGCTTAAATAAACTTCTATTTGACTTAATTAAAATATAGGTAAAAATCTAAATGAAATCAGATTTTTTATTTCTTTCATAAAACAAGAAGCTTTGCATGCATTACTAATTTGCTTTTCTTTTTCAATTATTCTAGGAGTAAAATCAAGCCTTTTCTCTTTCTTTAAAACATCTCTATTATATACTACCAAATTTATAGCAATGTTTTCTCTGAACAGTCACAACAATAAGACTTCAAATCTATTATTACAAAATTACAACTTGCTTCTCCTTTCCTTTGAATTGAGGCATTTATTCACAACAACTTTACAACAACATCTGCAACTAAAATCAAATATCTTCGAATTCCATCTTCTGAATAACTTTCATGAATTCCTATCCTCTTTCCTCTGGATTTCCTGCATAATAGAAAACACAAAACTGACCACGGAGTGCTCACCTCCCAGCCTAGGCTAACTGGTAGCCACCTCCGAGCTCGGAGAACCAATTCCTAGACGGGTACAAACAGGCAAACACAATGAAACACAAAGCATACAAATAATTCAGACACATTCCCAACCTGGCTTTCACAGCACCACACTCTGGTGGTGAACATTTTCAAAGGGTGGTAGTGGACCAAATACCCTGAGGAGAATCTGCAAGTATGTAATAACAAGAAGCCACCTCATGGCACAAATAACATATCAAAATCTCAACCCCATAATTCCTTATGCCCCCCAAAGGCATTCTAGCCTTATAACCCTCCTTATGACCCCCATTGCACAAACAGGCCATGCAGCAAGGGTCACACAAAGATCCCTTGTGATCGCTCTCTAAAGAGAGTCTCTCACTCGAGGGCTGTCACTGCTACCACCCTCAAGATCCTCTTCCCTCCCAAGAGAAAGAGGGATCTTGAGAAAACTCCCAAAACACATTCATTCATAACACAAAATCAAAAGATTTTCAAAAATTCGTTTTCAAGAATACAGATTTTCTTATTCAACAACTTTCAGAAAGAAACAAAAACAGGTCATTAAAAGTAAAAATGAAACCAACCTTAATCTGCCCAAAGGTTATACTGATATCTGAAGAAGAGCTGCCCAATCCACAATTCTTTATTTTCCTTAATCAATTTCTTTATCCCATAACATTATTTTCCAAATTTTCTTCTGTCTCCAAAAATGGAGAGTGGGTGATTAACCAGCTATTCCCAAAAATCTTCCTTAAGAAGCTCACTCTCTGAGTTCTCACAGGATTCTAAAAAAAATCAACAAAAAGAAGGAAGAAAGCAAAAATGCAAAAAGACTTTCCTTCCAAGAGGGAAAATCTGGATTTGATTTTCACTTCAATTTTCAATTTTCGCTCAACTCAAAAAAGCCAATTTTTAAAGCGTTAAAAAGATCATAATAAAGTAGAAACTTGCCTAAAATTACCCCTAACCCCTAGGTATACCTTATGGGCTTCAGGAAACCCTAATAAACTACCCCTAGGAGTTCATTCAACCCATTTTAAACCCCTCTGAAGTTTATTTTCGGGTCAAACATAAGTTGACCACACCAAATATTATATTCTCAAAAATATCTTTTTGACAACACATTATTTTATTTAAAATTAATAATAATTAACACTTTCCCATCAAGAGACAAGATAAAATATTAAAATTTAAATCCACACGTGTCAAGTGACACTAATAAAATACTTTTACAAAAATAAACATGAAATTGTCTCTTGAGGTTTTTACACAATAAATTTAAATAACACATAACACACATGCAGCATATACTGATACGAATAAAATACAACACAAACAGGGTGTTGTCTCTCCATATAGACAAACCCTGGCTTTACGAACATACATAAGTCTAGGTTTGATTCTCCGTAATTTTCCATGGTCACATGGTAAATTTCCTGCGCATCTCAATTTACACATTAGTACTCCCAAATGTTCATATAAAATATAATTCAATAATATAACAATGCACATCATTACTTGCATACAATTTCCATCTGCACAGATTGAATACATCTTTTGTCAAGCAAATCCAAATAAGCAATTTTCATCCCAATTCACATAAACTAAACATACATCATAGTTCTATATTCAAAGTAAAGTCCTGCAAATTCAATAACGACATCTATCATTGCAATATCATTCTTTCTAATAATCATGTAGTGTTCTATCTCATAAAGCATGTAAGTAAAACATCAATTCATAGCAATGTTATCCAATATCCTGAAATCATAAAAGTTCTAAATCTCAAAATGCATCAAAACAGAGTATCCATAGTAGTCTAAAATATAAAATCCACTGAATGTCAAACTGAGTCGAGGTGAGGCCTCACATCCTCCCCCTCTAGGCATGAACTTCCTCCTGGAGTTCATCAAAGAGGTGAGGGTACTCTGATCTCATACGTGCTGTGTCCTCCCATGAAGCCGTAACCTCATCATAACAATCCCACTGGACCCTAACCTGGTCCAGCTCTCGACCTCGAAGGGCCAATGTCCGACATGCCAAAATGCGAATGGGCTCCAAAGCTAGCTGCCCGTCCGACTCCACCTGCAAGGCATCCCAATCTAAAATGTGAGACTCATCATAGATATATTTTCTCAAAACTGAAACATGAAACACATCGTGGATGCGTGACAGGCTAGGGGGCAAAGCTAAACGGTAGGCAACTGGGCCTATTCTCTCCAGAATCTCAAAAGGTCCTACAAAGCGAGGTGCGAGCTTAGAACCCTTTCCGTAACGGATCGGACTCTTATGCGGTCGCACTCTCAAGAAAACTCTGTCACCAACCAAGTAACTACAGTCAATCCTCTTTGCATCGGCATACTTCTTCTGTCTATCCTGAGCCTCTCTGAGACGCTGCCTAATCAAATCCACCTGCTGTTCCATATCCCGAACTAACTCAGGACCAATAGCAACTCTATCCTCTATGCGATCCCAACTCAAGGGCGTCCTGCAAGGCCTGCCGTATAATGCCTGGTAGGGTGGCATTCCCAAAGAAGTGTGATGCCCATTGTTATAGGCAAACTCCACTAAGGGAAGATACTCCTCCCACCGGGTCTGATGATCCAAGACGTACATACGAAGCATATCCTCTAACACCTGATTGACTCTCTCTGTCTGACCATCTGTCTCCGGGTGATAAGCTGTACTGAAATTGAGCTTTGTGCCCATAGCTGCCTGTAATGACTTCCAAAAGGTAGAAGTGAAAAGAGAATCCCTGTCAGAAATAATCTTGCGGGGTACGCCATGTAGTCTAACAATGTCTCGCAAGAACACCTGTGCTACTGCAGGTGCTGTGAATGTAGTACGGACTGGTGAAAAGTGAGCTACTTTGGTCAGCTTGTCAACTGTCACCAAGATAGCATCATGGCGACGAGAAGACATAGGGAGACCAATGATGAAATCCATGGATATAGTATCCCACTTCCACTCTGGTATAGCATGAGACTGAAGCAACCCACCTGGATGGCGGTGCTCCGCCTTTACCCTCTGACACTCGAGACACTGAGCTACTATCTCAGCAATGAGCTGCCGCATTCCCGGCCAATGATACAACTGCCTCAAGTCTGCATGCAACTTCTTAACCCCGGGATGTGCAGCATAAGGAGCTCTATGAGCTTCCGAGACAATGAACTCTCGCAACCCTCCGGAGGAAGGTACATAAATGCGCCCTCTGTGGCGTAACAGTCCATCGGACTCCAAAGAATAATCCACATATTTCCCTTCTAGTGTGACCTGAGAACGTAACACCTGACAAACCTCTGCGTACCATCCATCCTCTGACAAGTGCCGAAGTATACGGTCCCTCAAGTCTGTGCCCATGGATATGGTGCAAACCTCATGACGTCTCCTACTCAAGGCATCTGCAACTACATTTTCCTTTCCCTTGATGTAGTGAACGTCAAAATCATATTCGCACAAAAACTCCATCCATCTCCTCTGACGTGCATTAAGGTTCGGCTGAGTGAAGATGTACTGAAGACTCTGATGATCTGAATGCAACTCAAAGTGATGTCCTAAAAGGAAGTGTCTCCACCTCACAAGTGCATGCACTACTGCTGCGAGCTCAAGGTCGTGAGTGGGATAATTAAGTTCATGAGTCTTAAGCTTCCTAGATTCGAAAGCTATGGCCCTACCACCTTGCATAAGTACTGCCCCTAAACCCTCTAAGGAAGCATCGGTACAAACCATGAAATCAGCTGAAGGATCTGGTACAACAAGGATAGGAGCGCTAGTAAGTGCCTTCTTGAGTTCCTGAAAGGCCTTCTCGCACTTCTCTGTCCACTCAAATTTCTTCCCTTTACGCTGAAGAGAGGTAATAGGGTGTGCGACTCTGGAGAAACCTTCGACAAAACGTCGGTAATATCCTGCTAAACCCATAAAACTCCTGACCTCTGTCACACTGGTAGGCGCTGGCCAATCCATAATAGCCCTAATCTTTGATGGGTCAACTGAGATCCCATCACCGGAAATAACGTGCCCAAGGTACTTGACCTCAGATCGAAAGAAAGCACACTTCGATAGGCTGCCAAACAACTGGTTATCTCGCAAACACTGCAATACCTGTTTCAGGTGCTCCTCATGCTCCTTCTCATTCTGAGAATATATCAATATATCATCGAGGAACACAACAACAAAACGGTCCAGAAAGGTACGGAACACCCCATTCATGAGACTCATAAAAACTGCTGGGGCATTCGTAAGTCCAAAGGGGACTACGGTAAACTCATAGTGGCCATATCTAGTGCGAAAAGCGGTCTTGTGGATATCACTTTCCACTATTCTCAACTGATGGTATCCTGACTTCAGATCTATTTTGGAAAAGACTTTGGCACCCTGAAGCTGGTCAAATAAATCATCAATTCTAGGCAAAGGATATCGGTTCTTGATGGTTACTTTATTTAGCTGCCGATAATCCATACACAATCGGAGAGATCCATCCTTCTTCTTAACGAAGATAACTGGTGCACCCCACAGGGATACGCTAGGACGGATATGACCCTTCTCAAGAAGTTCCTCAAGCTGAATTTTAAGTTCATTAAGCTCATTTGTGGTCATTCTATAAGGTGCTCTGGAAACTGGCTCGGCTCCTGGTACAAGGTCTATATGAAAATCAATCTCTCTGCGGGGAGGCATTTCCGGTAACTCTGAAGGAAATACATCAGAATATCCCTGAAGGATGGGATGGTCATCGAGCGATGTTTCTTTTTTCCTCCTCTTCTCCTCTGTCACTGATAGTGATAGCAAAAAGCTGACATCCCTTCCGCATGCTCCGCTTGAGCTGCATTGCGGAGATCATACGAAGAGACACGGGCCTCTGAATCCCGGTGATAACTATGGGCGAACCATGATCATCCTCACACTCGATCTTTTTCAGGCGGCAATCCATCTTGGCTCTGTGGGCATAAAGCCAATCCATGCCAAGTACGATTCCATAAGATCCAAGTGGAGTCACTCTAAGGTCTACTACCGTGGTGGTCTTGCCAATCTACAATTGACATGCCCTAACCTCGGATTCCACTGACACTCTAGCCCCTGAAGCTAATTCCACTTCCCAACTGACACCCTGCCTAGTTGCCACTAGCCCGCAACGCTCCACAACCAACGGAGATATAAAGGAGTCGGTAGCTCCTGAATCAAACAAAATAGATACATTGTTACCTCTGATTATACCTGAAGATTTGATAACCGTGGCCTGATGGTCGGCCTGGCGGTTGTCAACCGCTGCAAATACTCTATGGGACCTGCCCATATCACTGACTGTCGGCTCTGAAGCGGCCATCCGCTGACTCCCTGCTACCTGTCCCTAAGGGCAATCCCTCGCCAAGTGCCCCATGGCTCCACAAGTAAAGCAAGCACCCCGTGCCTGGAACTGGGCACCCTGAGGCCTAGAAAATCCCTGACCTCCTGTCCTACTGGATCCGCTGTACCCACACCTGGAGGACTGCTGAGTCCCCGCCGGCTGTGTGTACTGCCCCTGTGCTCTCTGATCACGTTTCTGTCCTTGAGTCTGCCACTGCTTGGGCTTGGAGCCCTGCAGATATTGTGGAGGCTTCTGCCTCTAGTTCTGTGGTGTCTATTGTGGAGGAGGGGGTTTGGAGAACCCCTGAGAATTTCGGTTGTTCCCCTTCCAATGTGGTTTCTGGAATCCATAGGTCTGAGGTGCGGGATTTCTGTTCTGATACCGATCCCTATTGTCCTGTGGTCTAACCTGAATTTCCTCGGCAATCAGTGCCTTCTCTACAGCAACCCGAAGGCTCTCTGGAGCGGACATCCTAACAGGCCCGGCTATACCGGCATTCAATCCCCTGATGAAGCGGTTTACAAGAAGTTTCTCATCCTTAAGATAATCTACATATGGCAACAACTCAAAGAATTTACTCTCATACTGGGTTACTAACAAGCCTTTTTGTTGGAGATCATGAAATTCGTCTATACGACGCTGCCTGAAATGCTCTGATAGGTACCTCTCCCGGAACCTCTCGGTGAACATCTCCCAAGTGAGTGTATCAGGAACTAATCCGCATTTGTACTCTTCCTGTCTCCACCAGGTGGAGGCTGTTCCTCTCAGAAGATGGACTGCAACACGTGCTTTCAAGTTGCTCTCATAAGAACGCAACGCAAAGCACCTCTCAAGACTCAGAAGCCATGCCTCGGCCTCTACTCCATCTGTAGAACCTCCGAAGGATGGCGGTTGGAGGCGCATGACCTCCCTGATGAGATCCCCTGGATCTCGACGACCTCTCTCAAAATAAACTGGCTCCACCACAGGAGGTGGTCCTGGCATATGCATTGACTCTGGCTCATTACCACCCTGGCTCTCTACAAGAATCGGAGCTGGGCTCCTGCTTCGTTCTCTATCAACAGATCTATGACTCCCAGACTCATGACTCCTAACCGGAGGGTTCTCTGCTGGAATCCTTTCCTGAACAATGCCAATAAGATTCTGAATGGCTGCTAGAAGGTCACAGTTAGGTTCATTTGGCTGTTCGGGAGGTGCTCCTGGGTTCTCCTCTGGAACCGATGCCTCCCTCTCTTCCTCATCGCGAGCTAGGCGCTCACGTCTAGGACCCCGTCCGCACTTGCGAGCTTGTCGCGTCAACGGAGGCATCCTAAGAGGAAAATAATACAAAACAATTAATTTATTTCTTTTAGAATTAAATTTATTTAAATGCAAAATTCCATTTAACAAAATAATTTTTAAATATTCTAAGGCGAAACGTAAGTGAGTAAGGCTCCTAGTGTGGAAACCCTGCTCTGATACCAAAATGTCATGCCCAAAATTTAGGGCAAAAAATGGAACAATTTTTTTTTTTTAAAAGATACTAAATTTAATTAACAAGCACACTCTTGCGACAAGCGTTAACAAAAATTTCATTAATAAATTCGAGCTCATTCTGAAACGAACGAAGCATCGACAATCTGATATAATTTAATTGCGGAAAAACCTACTGGTTTAAATTCTATCTCCAAAAGGTATTTAATTTATAGTTTTATTAAATTAATCATACTAAAATATTAGGAGAGATATTTTAAAATTTATTTCCCACTATGACTATATAGTCTTAGCAATTTTAATTAATTTCTCCTTTACAATTTTTTTTTAAAATCAATATTGTGTTCATATAAAATGCACATATATACAGATAAATTATGCATATATTTTGAATATCAATAATTTAATTTCTTAAATCAATTAAACTAAAAAAAAACATACATATATATTCATATATATATTCCCATATATATATATATGGAAACATATATATTTTTATATATATATTCTACATATATTCCAATATTTTAATCCTAACCTCCTAAATCCATTCAACTTTCTAAATATTACCACTTAATTTCCTCAACCCTAATTAGGGTTCTAAATTCCTATTTAACCATTACCTAAACCCCAAATACATATTATTTTTTTTTTATATTTAAAAAAAACTACACTTCCCTAGCCCCTTTCGGGCTAGGGTTTAACCCATTATCTTTTTTTTTAACAAATGATGACTCACGCTGGGCCGAAGACCCTAAGGGCGGCCATGTCCATATTTCTAGCAGGTCGCGGGGGTTTATTAGCATGCTGGGCTGCGCGCGCCACTGTGTGAGCGCACAGTGGGCGTCGCGGCACCACTGTGTGCCCACACAGTGGGCGCCGCTGGCGGCACCACTGTGTGGCCACACAGTGGCGGCCGTGGCCGTCCACTGTGTGCCCACATAGTGGGAGCCGCAAGCGGCTCCACTGTGTGTGCACACAGTGGGCGCCGCGCGGTCGTCCACTGTGCGTACACACAATGGAGCCCACGGGGTTCCCATCTTATTTTTTTAAAATTTTTTTTTTTTTAAATTTACAATAACATTTATTAATATATATATATATATAAATATAAATATATATATATATATAAATATATAAATATATATATTTATATATATATATATATGTATATATATATATATATATACATGTGGTATTTTCATAAATTTATAAGCATAGATAAAAAGATAAATTTAAATTCTAAATAAAACTTATATATAATTTAAAAGAGAATTATTACATGCAAAATTTTAAGCTAATAAAATAAAGGAAAAGATAACCTTAAGTTAAATCAAAAAAAAAAATTTAATTATATATATATATATATATATATATATATATATATATATTAATTTGAATGCATCGATAAAACAAGCTTCTAAATCAATGTTTAACAAAAACAAATACAATTTAAAGTATTTCACAAAGATACATTATACGTTTTCTTTTTTTTTTTGTAATAAGAAATCCATTAACATGCTTTTTTTTTTTTTTAGATTATTCACATAAAACAACTTCTCTTTCCATTCTAAAATACTTATAAAGCTTTCAGCTTAAATAAACTTCTATTTGACTTAATTAAAATATAGGTAAAAATCTAAATGAAATCAGATTTTTTAGTTCTTTCATAAAACAAGAAGCTTTGCATGCATTACTAATTTGCTTTTCTTTTTCAATTATTCTAGGAGTAAAATCAAGCCTTTTCTCTTTCTTTAAAACATCTCTATTATATACTACCAAATTTATAGCAATGTTTTCTCTGAACAGTCACAACAATAAGACTTCAAATCTATTATTACAAAATTACAACTTGCTTCTCCTTTCCTTTGAATTGAGGCATTTATTCACAACAACTTTACAACAACATCTGCAACTAAAATCAAATATCTTCGAATTCCATCTTCTGAATAACTTTCATGAATTCCTATCCTCTTTCCTCTGGATTTCCTGCATAATAGAAAACACAAAACTGACCACGGAGTGCTCACCTCCCAGCCTAGGCTAACTGGTAGCCACCCCCAAGCTCGGAGAACCAATTCCTAGATGGGTACAAACAGGCAAACACAATGAAACACAAAGCATACAAATAATTCAGACACATTCCCAACCTGGCTTTCACAGCACCACACTCTGGTGGTGAACATTTTCAAAGGGTGGTAGTGGACCAAATACCCTGAGGAGAATCTGCAAGTATGTAATAACAAGAAGCCAACTCATGGCACAAATAACATATCAAAATCTCAACCCCATAATTCCTTATGCCCCCCAAAGGCATTCTAGCCTTATAACCCTCCTTATGACCCCCATTGCACAAACAGGCCATGCAGCAAGGGTCACACAAAGATCCCTTGTGATCGCTCTCTAAAGAGAGTCTCTCACTCAAGGGCTATCACTGCTACCACCCTCAAGATCCTCTTCCCTCCCAAGAGAAAGAGGGATCTTGAGAAAACTCCCAAAACACATTCATTCATAACACAAAATCAAAAGATTTTCAAAAATTCGTTTTCAAGAATACAGATTTTCTTATTCAACAACTTTCAGAAAGAAACAAAAATAGGTCATTAAAAGTAAAAATGAAACCAACCTTAATCTGCCCAAAGGTTATACTGATATCTGAAGAAGAGCTGCCCAATCCACAATTCTTTATTTTCCTTAATCAATTTCTTTATCCCATAACATTATTTTCCAAATTTTCTTCTGTCTCCAAAAATGGAGAGTGGGTGATTAACCAGCTATTCCCAAAAATCTTCCTTAAGAAGCTCACTCTCTAAGTTCTCACAAGATTCTAAAAAAAATCAACAAAAAGAAGGAAGAAAGCAAAAATGCAAAAAGACTTTCCTTCCAAGAGGGAAAATCTGGATTTGATTTTCACTTCAATTTTCAATTTTCGCTCAACTCAAAAAAGCCAATTTTTAAAGCGTTAAAAAGATCATAATAAAGTAGAAACTTGCCTAAAATTACCCCTAACCCCTAGGTATACCTTATGGGCTTCAGGAAACCCTAATAAACTACCCCTAGGAGTTCATTTAACCCATTTTAAACCCCTCTGAAGTTTATTTTCGGGTCAAACATAAGTTGACCACACCAAATATTATATTCTCAAAAATATCTTTTTGACAACACATTATTTTATTTAAAATTAATAATAATTAACACTTTCCCATCAAGAGACAAGATAAAATATTAAAATTTAAATCCACACGTGTCAAGTGACACTAATAAAATACTTTTACAAAAATAAACATGAAATTGTCTCTTGAGGTTTTTACACAATAAATTTAAATAACACATAACACACATGCAGCATATACTGATACGAATAAAATACAACACAAACGGGGTGTTGTCTCTCCATATAGACAAACCCTAGCTTTACGAACATACATAAGTCTAGGTTTGATTCTCCGTAATTTTCCATGGTCACATGGTAAATTTCCTGTGCATCTCAATTTACACATTAGTACTCCCAAATGTTCATATAAAATATAATTCAATAATATAACAATGCACATCATTACTTGCATACAATTTCCATCTGCACAGATTGAATACATCTTTTGTCAAGCAAATCCACATAAGCAATTTTCATCCCAATTCACATAAACTAAACATACATCATAGTTCTATATTCAAAGTAAAGTCCTGCAAATTCAATAACGACATCTATCATTGCAATATCATTCTTTCTAATAATCATGTAGTGTTCTATCTCATAAAGCATGTAAGTAAAACATCAATTCATAGCAATGTTATCCAATATCCTGAAATCATAAAAGTTCTAAATCTCAAAATGCATCAAAACAGAGTATCCATAGTAGTCTAAAATATAAAATCCACTGAATGTCAAACTGAGTCGAGGTGAGGCCTCACAAAGATCACCTCATTCATCCTTAATTACATCATCTGTCAGGATGGTGTGCCAATGTCCATCATCACAGATAACAGGCTTCCTTTCAAAAATTAGGATATCCATGAACTTTGTGAGAAGTTTCACATCCAACACTGCTTTTCCACTCCCTATTACCCACAAGGCAGTGGTCAGGCTGAAGCATCAAACAAGAACATATTGAGAATCCTCAAGAAGACAGTCAATGATTCTAGTCGTGATTAGCATGTTCAATTGAATCTAGCACTATGGGCATATTGAACTAGCATTCGAACCCCTTCAGGTGCAACTCCCTACTCACTAATCTATGGCACATAAGCCATCCTTCCTATTGAGGTTGAGATACCATGTCTACAGGTTTCCTTGCATAATCTCATAGATGATGAAGCATGCAAAGTATCCCATCTTTAGGACTTCGAGCTACTTGATGAGAAATGATAAGTTGCATACAATCACCTCAAATCTTATCAGTAGTGCATGAGTAGAAGCTATAATCATCAAGTTAGACCTCGTACATTTGAGGTAGGTGATCTTGTTCTTTGAGAGAATCCTCATAACCAACCAAACAAAGAACATCAAGGAAATTTTGAATCAAACTGGTTGGGTCCATATGTTATCACTGCTGTATTTGGGTCCGGGGCATATCAGTTGGCTACTTTAGAAGGAGAACCGCTAGCAGATCCAATCAACAACATGTACCTCAAACGGTTTTATACATAAATATGTACAGAGTATTAGGCTCCCATACATACCAAAAGAACACCAAAAATATTCAGATAAATGTCTTGAAGAAAATACAAAAACATCAAAATAGTAAAGAAAAAATCATGCATCCAAACGGTGAACAACCACTCTGGTGGCACCTTGGGTAAGTGCGATGGTGAAAACCTAGCAAACAGGCGCCACTCGTAAAGGCTATGGCTCCATTGTCTTTCACACCTGTTGCAATCACATTCATTTCATCCATTCATCTATCAGTCCAAAACCATGGCTTGTTATTAATCTGCAATCAAGGATAGCCCTTCATGCGTCTCGCATCCCACTTTTTCATAGTCATGTCTAAACTGGGGGCAATACCCTTAATCTAGTTGATGGAAGTGGATTATGCAATACTTGTGATTCATTAAGTTCTTCATTCAAAACTGTCTCACAAAATACCAAAAACATTGGAAAACTATCTAACAAAATCCAAAAACATTAAAAAACAATCATGAAAATACCAAAAACATTTGAAAACTGTCTCACAAAATCTAAAAACATTGAAAAACAATCATCCAAATACCAAAAACATTGGAAAACTATCTCACAAAATCCAAAAACATTTTGAAAACATCAAAATCAATCAAAAACATGGCAACACCTTGTACATACATTTTTCAAAGAAGATACCAAACAAATCATTATGACATACTCAAATGATTACCACTTCTCACATCAACCAAATAATCAACACCAAAATGCAAAAATTGTCTTCAGAAGGATGCATCCTTCCTTACCAAAACAAAGACAAGATCACATTTTCTTTGACAAGAAAATTATGTTGAAGCTATCAAGTACTTGGTTAGATTTGTGGGTTATTTATTCATTTATATCAGGTTCCTATGCTACTTCGGTATATCCACAAGTGATTAGAGTGGTCGGGATGGTTCCTGAGCATTGTTTTCATTTCTTCTATGAATTATTCTGATAAAGTACTAGGGTACGTCCTAATGGTGTCTACGTGGGAAGTTCACTAAGCTACGTGATCATATGCAAAATACAGTCATGGATCACTATGGCTTGCTGACTACAGTGTATACCTCGACCATATGAGCATGAACCAATATCGAGGGTCCATATTCTTTATTCTTTATTTATGTTGTTTGTTTGCAGGTACAATGCTCCATCCTTGGTTCCTACTACCTCATCCAATTTCAATATTATCATGCTCAATGATGAAAATAAAAGCACTATGCATCGTCATTCCATCTCATCTGTTTATATTGCATTCCATTGCATTGTTAGCATTTTCGCAAAGGGAGATTATTAGCATCTCAGTAAGTTTGTTGGTATGAGGATATTGAGAAGGTTGTTGGAGATTGTTGATATAATTGAGAAAGGATGATCACTATCTTACTAATATTATTTTGTCATTGATGTCAAGCAATTGATTTTCTGATTCAGTATGATGTTGCCATATCTTAATGAATATGTTTTGATAATTATAAAGATGTCAGTAAGAGACATAGAATGAATGTGAAAATAAAAGGGGAATAATAATTTATTTAATGGGAAACTATTACCGAGTTAGATAGTGATGAGATTATGTTGTTTTGATTGTTTTGATATCCTATATATGAGTATTCAAAGACTAAACAAGAAGGAGAAAAGATTTCAAGCTATAGAATTAGTTAAGGCTTGATATTGTTCTATGTTATCGAGCAAGATGCTAGTAGGTAAACCCTAAGGTTATCACTATCAGTTAAAGAAGGCAGAATATCTACCGAGTGAAGTTCAGTATTTATCGAGTAATAACCGAGTAATAACAGAATGCATTGGATGGATAAATACATTATTAAATGTAGAATACCAATGAGCTGGAGTTGATCAGATGATTGGTATGTTGTGCAAGAACTTTGTTGGGGATCTATGACATCAAAAATACAAGAGATAGATCTACAACGCAGATTGAACAGTCATAACCTAGCACAAGTTCCAAGGTGAGGTAAAACATTTTCAGATTGAACGATACAATGAACCTAGTCACGTTTGAAGATCTGATGGCTAAGATTGATCATGGGAAATGTGATCAAGGAGATTAAGCGGTTAGGTATTGTTCATAAATAAGAAACTGTTGATGAACAATGCAAACAGGCAAAATAGAAGAATGGTGACACTACAATAGTGATCACCGAGCATGGAAGATTGAAGAACAAATTGAGAAGCCTAGCAAGAAACAAGATAAGTCTTATGACAAGATTGTTTTGAGCACATAGAATCTACTTTAGCATTTTAGATGTGAAGTTGCAGATATATTTTATTACTGTTATTTATTTTGTAAGTGACAAGAAATCTCTTAACCGAGTGGACCTAACAGTCTTATTTATAAACCCTCTAGCAAGGTAACATTCTAAATGAGTGTTTGAAATCCTTTGACAAGGTCACTTCTAACAAAGTGCAAGACTCTAATGAGTCTGAGGGAAATCCCTTAACCGGGTCACATCTAGCAATGTGTTTTTGTAATCTGTAACTGGATTGGATTTTAACCGAGCATACTCTAGAAGGGTATATTTCTTAGTGGGTCCGAAATCCCACAGTGGTTTTTCCCTATTTGGGTTTCCACGTTAAATCTAGTGTTAAATGTGTTATGATGTTTTAAGTGTATCTGTTTATGAGCATTGAATGATTTACAGTCATAGTTGCATATCAGTAAGGGTACCGAGGTTGAATCTGGTGAATATATTGTATTGTGAGTTTTTATGATTCACAACCCCACTCTCATCTTAACTAACAATGCATATCACCCATCCATTTACTCAATCATTATTCATATGCATGGTTTTGTTTGCAAGTGTGAACAAAGTCAATATGAGAAGTTATGTTGAAATTGAGTTGGTCTTGGATACAATCATGATAGAGTACTCTGATACATCATCAGTGCATCATGCAAAGTCTACACAACCTTGCATTCATCTATCATAATCACATCTTCATCATTACATTTAGCTGCATTTGCATCGAGTGCATTTCATATCATTTAGTTGCATTTAACTACATATAGTTCATTATCATTTATTGACATTAGTCTCATTACATCATTTCATCATTGCACAATCATGACATTTAGATTCATTTATATGATAAAATTGTCCTTGTTTGCATTTACTATCATTATTAACCATTACTATGCATTCATTTAGTGATAGTTACCGATCATCATTTATCATCATTTAAACACGTGTGTACCATACATTTGTTTAGATTCCCATAGTTGCATACATTTATATGTCTATCCATTAGTTAAGTGCATTCATTTATCCATTTAGTATATTCTTATACTCATTCATTTCATTTCATTTAGGATTCATTACAATGCATTCATTATCCTTTTAATTGCATTAAGGTGCAGTTATTCGTTACCCATGAGTTACATTATCATTACATCATCATTTCACTTCATCATATTTTTTTCCATTTAGAATCATAACAAAACCATTTGTCTCAACATTAGTTTATACATTATACATATGCATTCATCTAGAAATCATCATATCAACATTTTTACTTTACATTTGTTTATCCATATTGCATTCATCTAAAAACCATATAGATGCATTTATATAAATAAATTATTCATTCAACACATTATAACCTCATTGCAGATCATCATCTCATTGTCTCATCAACATAAAATCCAAAGTACCATCATAATCATCATTTCATTATGCATATATAATCATCATAGCATTTACATACATGAGACATTAACATCAACAAATCATACATATCAACCTACATCTACATGTTAGCATTGCATCATAAAATATGCATATAGACATCATCTAGGGATAAATCATCATGAAACATGCATGAATATAAGATCATCATATAGAAAGAACAAGTATCCATCTAAGCATAAATCATAAGATCATCATCCTGCATAAGAATCCATACGTATCATCAAAATGCATATCAACACAAAAACATATGGGATCTCCTCATATATCATCTCATATCGACAAAAACATACATGTATCCGAGTACAATAAAGTCCAAAATATTGGCTACCAAGAGCCATCCAAGACACAATCCAAAATAACAATATGATAAATGCTCTCTCAGATGCCACTCTGACCAGATGCTACACCACAATCACCACCTACTCCCCCACTAGCCCCCACATCACCTGATCTATCTCTCCGTGGAGGACCCATCACACCACCACTTCTCTACATCCTTTGTAATCGCTCTGATCTTGCCCGCCACATCTGTTATTAGCTCAGTGCTCGCTGACTAGCTAGACCACCTGCTCATATAACCCCTGCCAATACTCTATCTTAGCCTGTGCTCATCTAATCTCCCTCATCACCTCCCCAGTAGGACCCTGTGCTCCTACTTCAACCCAGACTCTCTCCTATAGCTCTGCTAATCTCTCCACTGCATCATCCCTCTCCCATAGCACTACCATCAGCTCTAACTCTCATGCAAATAGCTGCACATCTCTAGCGGCCACCTCTGCCTCCCTATGCTCTAGTCGAGTCTCCAAGAATAATATCATATATTCTTGCAGATCACCTATAGCTCCCTCCCCCATATCCATAGGTGCCTCTCCAGTGGCTCCCTCTCTTGTAGCTCCCTCCCCTATATCCATAGGTGCCTGTCCCTCACCTACATCCATGCCACCTAATCTCATGCCTCCCTGTATCAAAGGTCCCTGAGATAGCTGCAAATGTTTCCCACCTCTCCCTCTTCACTGCAAACATCCACCACCCCCACCTCCACGTCTGAATCCACCACCTCCTCCAAAACCTCCACCCCCTCCTCCTCCTCCTCCATCACCACCTCCTCCATCCCCATCCCCACCACCACCATCCCCTCTCCCTCATCCACCTAATACTCCACAACCTCCTATCCTCCTCCATCTCCATCCCCTATCCTCAAAATCTGGAATCAGCTCTATTGGATCTGATATCTGAGGAATCGGATGTGTCACAATGTACTGTGTGTACTCCTCTGACACCCCAGCATATACTACCCCAGGCCTCATCTACCATGGTCTCGCCTATAAGGTGCAAAACTCTGCTAATGCCTGGTCATAAGGTAGCACTGCCCCCCATAAGTACCTCTCTCATATTACTCGTGGATACTCTCCCGAACCACTAGTCAATCCCTGTCACTGCCCAAACTGTCTCAATACTCTGCCAGGAAGTTGTCTCTCCACATTCTAAGTTGTCCTACCAATGAGGTATCCTATCATGAACACATACAACAATGCCTTTGCATCATCCTCCTAGGGCTCACACTCAATATATGGCCTCCAGATCACTGTATCCAAATTATCCAGTGCCTGTCGCCACCACTCTAACTTCCCCAAGTGGGGTTGACTCATCATACCTCCATACATGTATACATATGGCTGGTCCACTGCTCAGAATCTTAGACTAACTAATCGGGTAATCGGTAAGTGCTCCCACACCCAAATAAGCAGCAACGTGATCCCCACTCCTAATGAGCCCATCCCTCGGTATGCTACCTCATGTAGCTCCCAATATAAGTGCGATAGAACACACAGTCCCCATGCAAACTGGGTCTTCTCTATCATCATTTGCTCGATCACCTGACCCCAACCAATGACAAGTCCATGCGATCGTCGATCTGGACATATCAGTCCCCCAACAATCCCTGATAGCACTATTGGTAATGGCTCATACAAGGCTGCTATATCCTCCTAGGCTATCGATCCGTCATCAATGAAGACATCCTCATCAAAAAATCTATACACTATTGCTATCCCCCAAGCTCGGTCATAGCTCACCAGCTCTCCTCGAATAGGAATGTGCAGGTTGCACCATACATCCTCTAGTGTCACTGTCATCTCCCCTTGCACCAAGTGAAATGTGCATGTCTCACTATGCCATCGCTCTTCCAATGTTGTGATCAACCCATGATTTGTTTGAATCATAGGCATATACATAACATCATACAAGCCTGTCGCTGCAATACAATCCATTTCGGCCTCTGTCAGTCGATCATGCAACACCTATGTGGTGGGATGCCTCTCACGCATCTATAAGATGCGAAGATCCTCCTACACATGTGCATCAACCATCATCATCAGTTGTTTTGTTTCAAACTTTCTTAAGTTTAAACCTAGACTATCAACAGATACTTTGATCAAGTATCTTCAGGTCTCAACAGATAAGCAATCATGGAACACCTAGACTACAATAGACATTTATCCTAATGACCTAAGTCTCGTCAGTGCTGCTATGGTTCAAACAACTCTCACCTCACATCTCCATCCATCCATTATTGGCATTAGGAGATTCTTTTTCAAACACACTGGGGCATCTATTTTCCTACACAAACACGCTATTTTAAACACAACGATGCTAATATGTTCACAAAAGTGCTAAATCAACTATGCAATAGCACTAAACCAATAATGGTGCTACATTGACTATGCAATAGCGCCACCTCACAACAACATCACTCAATCAATTACTCAATAGTGCTACACAAACAAAAGCGCTAAAATAGCTATACCATAGTGCTAGACTTGACAAAAATGCTAAAACAACTATGCAATAGCGCTATAGTGGCACAATAGTGCTATAGCAGCACAATAGTGCTAATTTAGTTGACAACAACGCCAAAACATAGTTTTAGCACTATTGTGTTGATTCAACTTGGACTAAGAAAAAAACATAAAAAAAATTCATGAAATCCAAAAATTCAAATTCACATACCGCTGGTCCGTAGTCATTTGGCCGCTGGAATCGACAGACTCACTCTAAACGGTGCTCTACTATGGGAACCAACATCCTAATTGCTCCTCTCTCTTCCAAAAGGTCACTCCCAAAGCTCAAATTTCACTATGGATGCGAATGCAAATGACTCTATTTTCACCCCTTCCACCTCATATATACCCTTCGCCATAACCCTAATTTTCTGTTGCTCATCGCTATGGTCGCTGTGAACTTCCTGAGCCTCCCATTTCTCCATTTTATCTCCGATTTCTTCTATTTTTCACCAGTATTGCTAAATTCTTCTCTTCTACCACCCCGCCAATTTTCATTCTTTTTCGAGAGATCGCCTGATTTTTTGAATTTTTCGGCCCATCTCTTGAGGGGGCATACCACCCATTAAATTAACATTTTATGGTGCATATTTTTTCACACCTATTTTTCTTTCTTTGAAACAACGCGATAAACCGCACCGTCTCAAAGAGGGGCAAATGTAGTCACATAAATCTGTCCATTTTAATTAAATGAATATTTGAAATTTATTTGATTAAAAACCCACTAGCCATTAGTTAATTAAATTAATATTTAATTAATTCATCTTCAAACATTCTCCTATTAATTAAATAAATTATTCGATTTATTTTAATTAATTCATTAAACCAAATTCACAATCAATTAAATAAATAAATTCTATTTATTTAATTTAATCCCCTTTCCTCTTTTAAATAAATAATTAAAAACATTTATTTAAATCATTCACCCCCCCACTTGCATTTTCCTACAAATGCAAGTTGCAACCACAAGTTGAAATAAATTAATTTTATTTTAATTAAAATCCTATTTTCCCTCACCCACCAGACCCACTTGCAATCTTAACCCCTTCTAGATTCTTCTAACCCCTTCCTAATTAGCCTAATCCATCCCCTAATTATTGTCACATTCCTAAGCAACTTGGAGTCACTTTTCAAAGACTTCAAAGTCTTTGAAAAGCATTTAATGTTTTGTGTGTTCAACAATTTAACCTCTAAAGTCTTCCAAACCATTAATGGCTCTTACATGACCATTTATGGTTAACCCCTAACTCAACCCTCATGTGACCCATGTGTCTTCTCAAACATTTATTGCTTTGACCATGGTTATCCCTAACTTTTTCACAAGAGTTTATCCATTGGATAAAAGCACTATTCTTTGAATAATAAATTTATTCACTCAACCCAACCTTGACCTTAACTCCCAAGTTAACTCTCAGGTCATGTCAAGCATTTAATGCTTGCTCCCTCTCCTCTCAACCTATCTCATATTGACACTTGTCATCTTGGGATTGGGTTGAAAGTCCTCACATGGATTGAATATCATTCAATCCTGACCCTTGTTGAGATTACTCAATCTCAACCATCCATTGCTCCATTTTTCCTATAAATAGAGCCCATTTCTTCATAATCCAGATCCTAAAAACATGTATGCATCTAAGTTATAGAGAATTTTAGAGAGCATTTATCATAATTAGTCATATTAAGTCTTTTGTTTAAAATTAACAAATACAATTTAGACAACTCATCTTTCTTTGGTTATTAAGCTTGCATTTGCATACTTTTCATAATCATCTACAATTTTGAACCTCCATAAGGCATCCATAGTGTAAAAAGCGGTTAATAGCTACACTAGTTTGGAACTTGGAGAGGAGGCGAACAAGGGAGGAGCCACTATGAACGTTTTGGTTAGCATTTGGAGGAGTTTAGTTTACCTCTTTTCTCTTTGTATGCTTTTCATTTCTTATTTACTATCTCTCTTGATATGCCTGTGTAGGATAATCTTTTGTTGATAGCACTAACGTTTTGTTTCTTGTGCTATTGTGTGTGTTGTCATCAAACATATTTTATAGCCCATTTTGGAGAGCATCACTAACAATAGTGACCTAAGGTATGTGCAGAATCATGAGGGGCTAAAAGTGGCGATATTAAAAAAAATGTCTTTTTTTATTTGCCCAAAAATGCAAAAAATCTGTGGGCTTTTTTTTGGCTTGGATGTTAGTACATGTAGCCACGACAAAAGACAAAGCATAACGGATATTGGAAAATATTGGATGTCCGATAGTATTGGATATTTGATATTATCAATCATATATATTATTATATAATATATAATATATTATTAATATATTATGTAGCGTCGTAAATTGTACGCACTTGCTAGGGTGGTACAATTTCACACCTAGTTTAGCACCCGCCTTGGTGCACTTTGCACTTTGCATCGCATTTCCCCTTTAGCACTTAATTAATTAAATTAATTAGGTCTAAGGTTCTATTTTATCATCTCCCACATCATAAAGTTGGGCCCTTTCATTAAAGTGTGCCCCTTTTCATTTTATTCCTCCAATACATCATTTAATCAGAAACCTTAATTAGGTCCTATTTTGAACTTGGGGGCTTGATTCCGGGGGTCAAAACATCTCGAAATCACTTGTAACTTCGGGATTCGCTCTAAAATCATCATATCCGACGGCCCTGAAAATTTGGTGAAAAATTGTCGGGACCATGGCGCTCGGAGTGCACATGGTCCCGGACATTTTTCCCAAAATTTTAGGAGCACAATCCAATCATAAAATAAAGCTTAACCCCAAGAAATTGGTGGGAGATTCAATCTCTAGGTCGGCCTAAAGTTGAAATTAAGACCTAGGGTTTCATATATAAGAGCTCTCTTTCTTCATTTGAAAGGAGGGGGGAATTTTGTTTTCAGGGGACCTTCTATGCAGCGAAAGAGTAGATCTTTGAAGACTTCAACAACATTCAACATCCATCCATCAAGCATTCATCAATTTCATTCATCCATTTAGGGCTTTGAAGACATTGAAGAGCAATAGGGGATTACCGACTGAAGATTGGCTTGTACCCCTCCCTTGGGGTTGGGTATGATTTCATGTTGTTTTCATGTCTTGACATAAGCCTCATTATATCATTTGTATCCATGCTTTAGATCACTTTGCATCTTGATTTGAAGCATTTACATTATCATTTACAAGCAATTAGGGTTTACTTTCTAGGTTGCTCTAGTTTGCTCACTTGCATTTTAGGATCTTGCACATACACAAGGTTTGCACACACACTACTTTTACAATACAACTTGGCTATTCGTGGAGGTGGAAATCACCAAAGCGGGGGTTTGACTAAGGCAAAACCCTATATAGCCGCCCAAAACATCTTTTTAGATATAAGTGCAAGTTTCTGGATTCGGACGACGCCACAAGTTGCAGATCTGGAAGAAGCAGACGGAGATAGAACAATACACCAAATTTCAGAGCAAAAGACCAGGACAGGGTCGTGGGGTGCCCTGGTCCTGCCAGGACAGGGGCGCTGGGCGCCCTGGTCCTTCTGTCAGACAGCAATTTTCAGCATTTTTGATAGCTTTTCAGGTTGCAAAACAACAGTTTTAGGGGCAGATTCAGGACAGTGGCGCCCGCGCCCCCGTCCCGAACATTTTCACTCAGATTTTAACATCGGGTATGCATTTACATTCTTGTCTTGTCCTTGTGTTTACAGCTTTCCATTGTTTAAGTTCAATTCTGCAATCTTGCTATTAGTTCATACTTGCACTTTGGGTTTAGGGATTGAACTTGCATCATTTTTATCTTTCATTTGCAACAAAGGAATAGAAATCCTAATAGGTAGCCCGTGGTTCTCTCTTCCACAAAAAGAAGTAGCCAATTGTGTGATACCTCTAGGCTCTTTCGTATTCCACAAGTGTGTGGTTGAAAGTGAGATTAGGGCATGTTTGCTTAGTGTCACTTTTTCTCCTACACATATTATAAGAGGGAAACCTAAAAAGGGAAACCTAAGAAGGTATCAGATATCTTATTGTAATGGAGGAAATTCGCTACCTCAAGGATGATGAATCCTAGAGAACAAATAAACTCTCTGATACCTCACTAGAACTGGCACTAAGGGTGAGTCAGGAGATGAAAATAACAAGTGGGAGCAACAAAATGCAACCTAGGGCTCTCAGATGACTCTACCAAGCCTCTGTCCAAAGGACAAGCATGTGGGTCTAGGACACTAACATGACATGTTGACGTCCTATATGGACGAGGTACAAAACCCATACAAAAAGTACCAAACGCAGGGATAACATAATAAAAAAATGGAAAAAAATGAAACTATGCTAGTAAATGCAAAATACGAAATGATAGATAAAAATAAAGGGAAGAGATGAAAATAGATCACAACAAGTCCACGATTGGAGCTTCCTGCAGTAAAGTATCTCTCCTGCGATTATTAACCTCTACACAAGAGAAAAGGGAAAATGTTGGGGTTGTGTTTTGGAGTCTGCCTAAGTGAGATCCTCATTTTGGTATTTCCACCACCATGGACAACCCAAGTAAAGCCATGGGGAAATATGTATTGATAAAGACAATATAGAAATGACAAAAGATTCAAAATAGATGAATGTAAATGAGCAACGAATCAAGAAAATGACAAGGTAACTCCCCTTCTAAGATTCACAAGGATAGTATTGTGGATTGCTTGAAAGATTGCAGCAATGGTAGACTATAGAGTGTTGGACAATCAATTATTAATGCTCAAGAAGGTCACCAAGAGCTCCAACCTACAAGAATAAATCTCAAAATGCCAAAGATCCTCAAAATGCTTTCAAATGGGAGAGATATAGGCCCTAGATGAAAAACCGATGTCGGCGGGTGCACGTAGAGGCGTTACAATTCCCTCTAGGTGCAGGTGTAACACTCAAATGACCACTTGTAAACTATCAGATTCACAGGATGCTAGCGCACCATGTGGATGTCTCTGCGTTGCGCTAGAGTTCGGAAGGTGACAGATTGACATAGTTGGTAAAAATCCAGTTTGAAGCTACCAAGGCAATCCCGATGGACAAAAGGACAAGGATGGTGACACATGACCTTTGATGATGTGGAGGAAAGCACCACTTGTCACATTGAATTGCATAAGGTGTGATTTTTGATATTACATTTTTCCCCAACTTTAGCGAGCATGTCTTTGTCCAGACATGTGAAGCTAAACTAGAGGAAGATAAAGAAGAAAATCACGATAGGAAGGCAGATTTTCATTGATCGGACGAGGTTTCCCCTAGTGAGATGAAGTTGAGATTTGTAATAGATATTTTTACTCGATGCATCACAAATGTGCTAGCTGGAGTCTAGCATATTGGATGGAAATTTAAAGGATATATTTAAGATTGGTAAGATATTGTAACAAAAACAAGCCTTGCTTTCGAGGAAAGCCCCTACTTATGAAAAGATGCGAGATAAACAGTTGTCGTGATATAAGATGCATTGGTATGGATATCAAAGTGTGTTAAGCTAGATAGCCATACAATAGGGTGATGAGATATGTCAATATGGATAACCATATGATATGGCAATGACATAGATAGATTTTGCCAGCATGGGTAGCAACACGCTAGATAGCCATGCGATTGGGTGATCAAAGATAGATTTGGTAAGTAGTAGACTGGCCCCTACCAAGGCAAATAAAAGAAGTAGATCAAATGGCTTGGCCCCCATCTAGGTGAAAAAGTTAAAGCAAAAGATCAAGTGCTTTCCCCCCCACCTAGGCAAGCATAAAATATGATCAACAATAAATGCTATTGCAAAAGACTAAATGACAAAAGCAGATTATACAAAAATGCAGATATGATGTCCCCCTTAGAATGATATGCATGAAAGGCATGTTATTCTAAGGAGAAGAGAATTTGTGGCATGTTAGCATAGCAAGATGTTTTTGTAGAATACCACCAGTAGGTGGTGACACATAAATGTCCACAACATGAAAAAATGAAAGGCAAGAGGACAGGGGGATCCGATAGTTTTGCATCAGAACCTAGAGTAGTGTGAAAGGATATGAAACTACGAGATGGGTATATCATCATGGGGGAAAAGTTATCGGGTCTGAAGAAGAGAAAATCAAGACAAAGATAAAATAACAATTCGGATCAACATGGAAGGAAGCGTAAATTGCCCCCAATTCTTTGCATCATCCTCGAGGGTCGAAAAAGAAAAATATGACAGATAGAAGAAGTAGAGAGACAAATAGAAGAATATGTATGACATAAAATCCCCTGAATATGAGCACCTACAAAGTAACTCAGGTCCTCCAAGAGATCACAGTGGATAAAGACAATCAACCTCCCATATCGAAGCACCTACGGAGAAACTTGGGTTCTTCAAGAGGGAAAAATAGATAAAGAAACCACGACGGAACACAAGAAAGTGCACACACAAAAATATGGAGAATAAAAAGTTAAATAGTCTAAAGGTCATCCCTCAGGAGATCATCATCTCCCCAATCAATATTTTAGGGAGAGGGAGGATGAGATCGAAGCGGGACAACAACAAGAGTGGTACTAGGAACCTCACTAGTAGTGAGGGCAAGGGTTGAAGCAGCATCAACATCTGCGTCCACAAGCTCAGAGGAGGTAGACAAAGCCAAAATTTCCTCCAAGGAGTTGAACAAACATGCCTTTGTAGAGGAATAGAGAGACTCACTTGGAGAAGATGGAATGACAACAGGACTTCTAGCCTCCGGAAGAGGGGTAGTGACAAAGTTAGGAGAAGGTGGAACCTTCTCAATCACAAACATAGATATAGGCAAAGCATCAGGCACTGAAATAGGAGGAGGAAGGGAGGAGGAACATACCTGTAATGATTTTCATCATCAAAAATTTGGGACAAGGTCCTGCTCAAACTTGCATTTAAGCGAGATAGGAGTGATAGGTCTCCTATCAATGGTGGTAGGCTAGAGGACCCGAGAAAAAATTTGGTGTTGGAATGGTTGTGAAATAGGGGGAGTAGAAAGAGATATCCTGGGCACCACTTATGTATCCAACATATCAATGGGCCAAGAAAATGGAGGCATGTTTTGCAAAGAGGTAATGAGGAGTGGCTCCAAAGAAGGAGCAATGAAAACCTGCACCCATTTAGGGGGAGGTTCATCAACGAGCCCCAAGTGGCAAGAAGAAAAACCAAAGAGATTGCAAAGATAGGAACATCTAAAGAAATAGGCTTCGAGACAATAGGATCGGGTGCCAAAGAGGCACCAGGGGACAACAAAGTGGCATCATGTTGTCAAGCCATGGCCCATCAAAATCATTTACACTCATGTGCATGCTGATTACAATGGAGGTGAGGATCACCAACCGAGGGCTCTAGAGGATTCAGGAGAATCATTCTCCATAAGAGAGGCCTTTGAAACCATGATAGGGATAGGAGGAGGCTCAATTATGAAACAAGAGGTGCATCTAGAATAGGTACCACATTCACAAAAATGGGCACCATACCTCGCTTCACTCAAGGAGCACTCAAAGGAATGAAGGGTGCCAACGTGGGTTGTGAAGGAAGAGAAAGCGGTGACGAATGAACCTAAGAGGAATGATTCCCTTTCTCATAACAAGAGGGACGAGAGATATCATCCATGATTGGGAGCTTTAAGGGAGGGCGGGCCGTAGACTTTGACATCATAGGTGTGTTTCCCTTGCCTGCACTACATGTAGTTGTAGGAATAGAAGAAACCATAGGAATCTATGTAGTCCAAGGAAAACACAGAGGTCTATTTGGGGGAGCAGGCTTAGCCTTGGCCCCAATGATGAGGAGACATGAGGCACCACTCTCTCCAAGACCATAATAGATGGAGTAGAGGTTGATGCAAGAAGAGGCAATGAAAAACAAGGTTGCGCTGATTTAGGATCCAACTGCCCTGTCTTATACTGATAGTATGTATGGTACATCAAGTCACCATGGGGAAGCATGGGCCCCACTAGAGTAGGCCAAAAATGGTCTAGTGAAAAGTCCCCATGGGATACTAGAGGTCAATATCTTGTATCCTAGATGACATGCACCAAACCCTTATGGTGAAATGAGACATTTATGAATTACTGAAGGGACCACCTCCATGGAAATCAACCAAGGAATGCCTAGATTAGCTCGGATTAGGTCTGAATCAGGAATGATCACAAATGTGGAAGATACAACCTTATGCCTCATAAGGACTGTCAAGGTCCAGTACTACCCAAAAGGAGGGATAGAAAACACATCATGTGTCTTTAGGATCACTCAATAGTCATCGTACACAAGTCTATGCCAACCATTTATGAATAGAGTCTCCTCTGTAATGACATCAACTCTGCACAATGGTTCAACCATCACACTTGTGATAGTTTGACCATTGAACTTGCCAGGAATGTATAGAGGAGCAATCTCTCCACAATATAGGGCATCCAAAGGGGTGAATGATAAAGATACATCAGACACCTTGCCCTTCTAGCTAGGAGGTGAGAAAATGGGAGTGGTGGTGACCATGTTCATAAATGGACCACCATCTGAAGAAGGATCTGATGCAGAGTTTAAATTTTTTGAATGCGGGAGAAAGGGATCAGTATAGATTTGCACGTCACTATTGGCCTCCTCAATGGACTTGTTCAACTTGTGTTTCCACGCATCAACATTCACTGCACCATTATTGATGTGGTCCTAGAAAATGTGTCAAAGATGATAAAATCACTCAGTATCATGACTAGGCAAATAATGATAATGACAAAATTTTGATCCATCATATGAACGCGGATAAGATCTACTAGCAGACAACGGTCTAATTTCAAGAAGGGTGATTAGATTGTCTTTCAACAATCATTGCATTATACTCAAATAAAAAATGCAATCCATGATAGCACCAACTTCTATTTTTCCCTACTAGATTCTCTCCAAAATACTAAAAACTTACAACTAGATGAGTTGTTTTAGAAAGGATTTAAATTGGAGTATTTCCTCTTTTACATATGCTACCAAGCCAAGAAGATCCATGTCTCACTGCATGAGTCGATCAATCTCATCTCAATGTTTCTTTTCATCCTTAAATGGATGTGTATCCCTAAATAAAGCGTGCGTGTCAACACACCATTAATAATACTCTTTTTTAGTGGCACTTTTTCTTTTGGTGTTATCATGTCTACTGCCAATATACTTCTTTCAAATTCACAATTCATCATATGACCTAATGATGTCACATGGAAGACAAATATGCACACCCAATTATTCATTTCCAAGAGCTATGGGAGATTGTTATTAGTACAATACAATGTCCAAATGATGCAAATGAACAAAATAATTTTGGTAACGCCAATTCCAAAGCCCTAATGTCTATCACACTTAGAATCTTTGATGAGGTTCAACCACATTTTTAGGATGTGACAACATAAAAGGAGGCCTGAGATTCCCTCTCCACTATCTATGAGGAAAAGAACTAGACCAAGATCCTCCATTTCTAGTCCAAGCTTCATACACTCAATATAAAAGCTAGCAATCAAGTTAAGGAATTACTGTGTCATATGCCAAAGCTTTCAATAGAGCTTCTTTCACTTAGAGAGAAGTGAAAGGAAACTTCCAACCTCATATAAATAATTTCCACATATATCCCGAATGATAAATAAATGCAAATAAGTGCTCAAAATACACATGCAAGAGAACAGATAACATACTCATCAAACATGACAATTGATATGCCTTGGGAAAACCATCATGATGGAAAAACCAAACCTCCAAAATCATCTATCCAGACGTTACAATACATCCATGAAATCCTTTAAACCACAAGCCACCTAAAAGCACTCCATGTGAAGAAGCATGTAACCACACATCACATGCCATGCTTGAAACTTTTACAAATGCTAAGTTTATTAACTTGCAAACCTGCCAACCTTAAACAACTACCCTTGTGATTGCTATTATAGAATCAAGCTCCCAAAAACTATTGACAATTTTGAGGAATTGATTATGGGTTGCATTGATGTTTATCATTGATGTCAACACTAGTTGCTTTGGTTGTTTATCGGTATGTGGTTGGTCCTGGTAGAATGATTGGTTTCTAGTTGGTAAGATCATGTTGATCCGGTATTCTCTAGTATGCTTTGGTCTGTGGAATTGGTTTGGATTGGTTATTCATTTATTTATGATGTTTATCACATTCAGTTGGTTCGAGATTTGTGTTGGCATTATGTTGTCATTGATGTCAACTAGTATGGGATGACCACCAATAGTAGAGATGTATGTGCAACACTGCTATGAAGAAGTCTTGCATATCACCTTGTGTTGCAAAACATCAGAATTGGTAAGGAAGATGACCTCAGGAGACACCAGTACAATAGGTTAATGTCTGACTTGTGTGATGAGATAGAAAGGTGTTTTGACCGGTTGTTTGTGATGAAGAGACAGAATGTTACCTGAATCACATCAACACTAGAAGAGAAGAATGAACTGGTATGCTATGAGGTTGTAGAACAACATGACTCCCACCGGATGAAGAAGTAGTCATCATGAGAAGCAATGACTGACAATGAATGTGCTCACATCAGAATCACATGAAGAACATTGTAGGATGCAGAAGTCAAGGTGTTAAGGTGTTACTTAATCAAGTAAGTGAATCTTATCTCCTATTATGCATTGAGTGCATCATAGTTTGGAGAGTTAAGAGTGAAGAGGTAAAGGCAAGCACTTGAAGGATCACACTGAATCTACCAGTGAATTGAAGGAATGACCTAAGTGCAAGAGTTTAGGGTTATGTACTAGACTGAAAGAGAAGGCACGTTGAGATGCTTGGATAGAGGAAATGTGAAGTTTGTGTCACCTTGACAAACTGGTAGAGGAAGGAACAACATTAAACAGGAAGAAAGGCAAGGCTAAGAAAATGCAGTCAAAAGTAGAAAGACCTTATTGAAGATGGAGCCTTGAGAAGATTGATGATATGGTGTCATCAAGAGTGGTAACTGGTATGTAAGTCCATCGGTTATATAAGCAAGGTGCAGTTGCAGATGACTTCCTACATTATGGGAAGGAGCATGATTTGAATGAACATGTCTGGAGACCGGTTTGAGAGTTCCATCGATAGTTCAAGATGAGAGGATATAAGATGAGGTAACCAGTAGAATGGTTGAGATCGGAAGGGTTAGCAAATCGACATAAGCAAGGAACCGATAGGGTGGTTGTTCGGTGTTTCTACTTGGATCGACTTGAAGTGCCAAGTTGGCAAATAGTCGATATGGATGCCACATGGAGTCAACATGGCAAACCCACATTTGGATAAAGATAGACTGTACATTGACAGGGTTGTTGCAGGGTTGGTCAACTTTAATGAAAAGTCACCCAAATCATGGGACATAGGACAACTATGAGACAACTAAGAGAAATTGAGAAGATCGAGGCAATGAAGGAAACAACATGACAAATCTTTTATGATTGACCGAGGGATTAGCTATGATGGTAAAAAGCAAGTCACCAGAAATGGAAGGTGTGATCTAGGAGATGTGACTATGACGGAGTTGTGCATTCAGATGTCAGAAAGATCAGATCATGCAAGATCCGATTGGATTTGGTTTGACTTGAGGATGGTTAGGAAATCCTAACCACCTAGTTTTTGAATTGGTTTTTGGAGGGAAAACAATTCTATAATTATATGACAGAAGAGGAAGAATAGTGTTGTTGAATAGAGGAATATAGTGTGATTACAAGGTCAAAGACTTCTGCAAGCAAGATCAAATCAGCCAAGTGCTCAACGAGCATCTGTGAGAAGAGTGGAAGTGAGAGAGAAATGGGTTGAAGCTTTCAACCGGTTGAAGGAAAGAACTGGTAGTGTTCATACTGGCAGAGCAGAAGTGAAGGAGGGTGAAGAGAGGTAAACTAATAATGATTATCAGCAGAGAAGCAACAGGTGAAGAGTTGTAGAGAAGTGAGTTAGTGAAGCAAAGAAGGTATCTCATTGATAGAACAAGATATATGTAATGGTTGCAAGATTCACTTGTGACAAGATAGCCACTTATGTATTTGATATTTACTTTGTGAACATTGAGTTGTAGCTCGGTCCAGGGGTTGTAGCTCCTTGGGTTGCTACCCTAAAGTTAGGGGTTGGTGCTCCTTAGGTTGGTGTCCTAAACTTTGTAACTATGTTTTACTGTGAGGTTGGATTGGAGCAGTAGACTCCAGCAACATTGCTCACTGAGGTTTTTTCCATCTTTGGTTTTCCTCGTATATGCTGGTGTTATGTGATGTCTCCTTGTGTGTGTGTGTATTTGAGTTAGTCTCATCACTAACTGGTAAGTCTGCATTGTGTTTGATTCATAAACCGGTATTGCTCACAAAGGAGAGTTGAAAGGAAAAGTTTTGAGAACCACTGATTCACCCCCTCCCCCTCTCAGTGGTGCATTGTGTCTAACAATTGGTATCAGAGCATAGGTTCCCAGTTAGAAGAGTGTTCTCCATCTTGGGTAGATTTTGGCCTAAGGACACAATGGTTTGTTTAGTATCTATCTCTGCTCTCATTTTTTATGGCTCAAATTTTTCTATCCTCTTCAGGATTTGATGTATGGATGTCAATAGTAGATGGTCTACCTAGAAAGGTCAGTCTTCCTATCGGATTTGTAGAAGAAAGAAGAAACTAGTACAATGAAGAATCCATGAAGGCTATTCTCAGTGGACTCACCGGTGATGTCTCTTCATAGGTGTAAAACAACAAAGAGCTTATGGGAAAGATTGAAGAAGCTCTATGGAAATGAACCCTCAACTGTAGAACTAGAAATCGAAGCAAATATGATAAATACCTCTCATATTTATCTGGATGAGGAAGATGGATCTTCCAGCAGCCGCAATAGTGAAGAAGAAGGAGGTCAACTCTTTGTGGCCCAAGAATTTGAAAGTGGCTGGGAAATCACCTCTCCTCAACAAGATGTGTTGAGTAGTGATGATAATGAAGAAGAAGACATGGGAGATAGATCTATCCATCAAGATCCTTCTGATGATGAAGAAGCAGGAGAAGTTGACCTTGAAGGAGAGCTTGTAATACACTTGAAGAACTCAATAGAGTTAAAATAAAATACAAGCTATTCAGGAATGATGCTATTATGGAACAAAATCGGTTAGTCAAATGCCTTGAAGAATCAGAGAAATGCATCTCAGAGTTGAAGACTCATGCAAAAGACACCAAGGTATGCCGGTGTGAAGATCTAGCCTCTCAGCTAGAGATAAAAGACAAAAAACTTAAGTGGCTGCTTGAAGGAAACAAAGGCCAAATATCACCAGTTAGAAATGTTCCTCTAAAGAAGGTTGACCTAACCACAACTAGTGTGGACCTATAGACAAAAATGAAGTTCAATGCTGCAAGAAGGCATCTTCATACAAATCCCAGAGGTAAGGGGAATATGGGAGAAGAAAACCTCACCAGGAGCAGGAAGATGAGGAAGCACCAAAGGAGACCCTCCACCAGCAGAGGGAAAACAAATGCTACCACCCATAGGGGGAAGCAAGTATGGAAGAAGAAGAAGAGATTAGATGAAAGAGGTGATAAAAATGGACAACCAAGGGTCCATTATCAAAAAGGAAAAGATGGGGATGCAAAACTGGCAAGATCCTCTCATGCATGGCTGAATAAATATGTAAGTCATATGTCGTCATTTACCGGTTACTATTTTACATGTAATATTAATGTAGGATCTCATAGAAATCATGCTTATGGGAAGGATATATCCAAAAGTAGATACATGCATGTTCCTTCTCCCAGTTATGCAAAGATTATTTGTCATAACTACAATGGATCAGGTCATGGAAAGTTTGAATGCAGAAAGAGGAACCCGCTATCACATGGAGGCTGACAAATGGCCATGCTCTGTAGAAAAGTGAAAATAGAGCATATGGAAGGCAGAGACTTGCATGGAACCAAAGGAGATATGTTCCTGTAGGAGTAAGAGGTCCACTGGTTCCTGTTGCTAGTCAAAGCAATATGACCAGAAGAAGATGGTCAAACCAGTATGAAAAGAGATTCCCCAAACATGAAGTTGGGATGGATGTTGTGTGCTACTATTGCACTATTTCTGGTTGTAATGCAGAGACTAGAAAAGAAAGGGCCCATCAGCAAAAGAAGGCAAATCCTGCTCCCAAGTCTGAAAGTGGAGAGAAGAATGAGATTAAGCAGGTATGGAGGAAGAAGACCATGGACTAGCTTTATGTAGTTAATTCATAGGTGATATCTCCTAAATTCTAAAGGAGATGCAGGATTGTAGGGGGAGTAGCACATCGAATTTATCATTCACCCCCTTAGAAATGAAGGCAACATGGAAAAACATGGTGTTGCCGGTATAAAGGAAGAAGATGATAAGTGTGTCTAGAAATTGCTCTATCTACACACCTACTGATCAGTGTTGGATCACCATTGCATGATTCATAGAAGTAATGGTTAACAATTGGTATTATGTGTTAACCAGTATGTGTAGGATGTTACTGGTATAACTGCTAACATAAACTTGGAGGTTATAGATGATAATGAAGTTGGAAGTTCATTGCATAACCCTGGTAGCATGGAAGGTTGAGTTCTTGTCTCAGTTGGTACTGGAAAATACCTAAATGACGTATGATTGACCCGGTTATTGATAATGCATGCATGCATATTTTTGGGCAAACCGGTTTTGATTTTTGGCATGATGATAACATTGTCTGGCATTGTGTAGATCCAGAATCATGTCACAAGCTGTGGTGGATATAATGGAGTTGAAGGATCATTAGATGATCACATATGCATAGCTGAACTAGTATATGGAGGAAATTGGAGTCCTGATATTGTACGTGACTGAAGATGAGGACTTGAGATGTATGACTCGGGGGGAGTTCAAGTGCTCATCATGAAGAGTCTCACAATGAAGACTCGGCTTGCTTGAACTTGCAAGGATACTGACTGCCCAAACTGCAGGAGATGGAAATTGCAGAGGTGTTGTAGGTTGACTGGTAAGTGAGCACTATTCATTGACACATCAACAATCGGTATCAGTATTTCTTGGCTTCGAACCTGCATACTCAATTGGTGTCAGTTGATGGTTAAGATCCCCATCTCAAGTGTTGTGACTTGAGAAGATGTAACAACCAGTGACAAGATAACAAGTGTTATCAAAGGAAGTGTTACATCCAATAAAGACAAAGGGGGAGAAAGCATTTTGTCAGTGATTGGTACATACAAAGAGAAATAATATCCTGACAGTGCCCTTTATCATTGTGTCAAAGGGGGGGGGGGGGAAATTATGTAGTATACCGGATACTACATGTGTTGACATCAATGCCAAAGGGGGAGATTGTTGGCATTATGTTGTCATTGATGTCAACTGGTATGGGATGACCACTAGTAGTAGAGATGTATGTGCAACAATGCTATGAAGAAGTCTTGCATATCACCTTGTGTTGCAGAACATCAAAAATGGTAAGGAAGATGACCTTAAGAGTCACCAGTACAACAGGATAATGTCTAAGTTGTGTGATGAGATAGAAAGGTGTTTTGAGCGGTTGTTTGTGATGAAGAGGCAAAATGTTACCTGAATCACATCAACACTGGCAAAGAAGAATGAACTAGTATTCTATGAGGTTGTAGAATAGAAAGACTCCAACCAGATGAAGAAGCAGTCATCATGAGAAGCAATGACTGATAGTGAATGTGCTCACATCAGAATCACATGAAGAGCATTGCAGGATGCAGAAGTCAAGGTGTTAAGGTGCTACTTCATCAAGTAAGTGAATCTTATCTCCTATTATGCATTGAGTGCATCATAGTTTGGAGAGATAAGAGTGAAGAGCTAAAGGCAAGAACATGAAGGATCACACTAGATCTACCAATGAATTGAAGGAATGACCTAAGTGCATGAGATCAGGGTTATGTACTAGACCGAAAGAGAAGGAAAGTTGAGATGCTTGTATAGAGGATGTGTGAAGTTTGTGTCACCTTGACAAACTAGTAGAGGAAGGAACAACATTAATCAGGAAGAAAGGCAAGGCTAAGCAAATGCAGTCAGAAGTAGAAAGACCTGATTGAAGATGGAGCCTTGAGAAGATTGATGACATGGTGTCATCAAGAGTGGTAACCGGTATGTAAGTCCACCGATTATATAAGAAAGGTGTAGTTGTAGATGACTTCCTACATTATGGGAAGGAGCATGATTTGAATGGACATCTTTGGAAACTGGTTTGAGAGTTCCATCGACAGTTCAAGATGAGAGTAGATATGATAAGGTAACCAGTAGAATGGTTGAGACCGGAAGGGTTAGCAAACTGACAGAAGCAAGGAAGTGGTAAGGTGGTTGGTCAGTGTTTCTACTTGGACTGACTTGAAGTGCCAAGCTGGTAGATAGTCGATATGGATGCCACATGGAGTCAACAGGGCAAACCCACGTTTGGATAATGATAGACTATACATCGACAGGGTTGCTACAGGGTTGGTCAGCTTTAATGAAGTCACCCAAATCATGGGACATATTGTAGGGGTTTGAGGCTTGAGGTCTAGAGGACAACTACGATATAGCTAAGAGAAATTGAGAAGATCGAGGTGATTAAGGAAACAACATGATAAATATTTTGTGATTGACCGAGGGATTAGCTATGAGGGTAAAAAGGAAGTCACCAGAAATGGAAGGCGTGATCCAGGAGATGCGACTATGGCAGAGTTGTGCATTCAGATGTCAAAAAGATCAGATCATGCAAGATCTGATTGGATTTGGTTTGCCTCGAGGATGGTGAGGAAACCCTATCCGCCTAGTTTTTGAATTGGTTTTTGGAGGGAAAACCTGTCTATAAGTATACGATAGAAGAGGAAGAATAGTGTTGTTGAATAGAGGAATATATTGTGATTCCAAGGTCAAAGACTTCTACAAGAAAGATCAAATCAGCCAAGTGCTCAATGAGAATCTATGTGAAGAGTGGAAGTGAGAGAGAACCAGGTTAAAGCTTTCAACCAGTTGAAGGAAAGAATTAGTAGTGTTCATACTGGTAGAGCAGAAGTGAAGGAGGGTGAAGAGAGGTAAATTGACACTGCTTATCAGTAGAGAAGGAGCAGGTGAAGAGTTGTAGAGAAGTGAGTCAGTGAAGCAGAGAAGTTATATCACCGATAGAACAAGATATATGTAATTGTTGCAAGATTCACTTGTTAAAAGATAGCCACTTATGTATTTGATATTTACTTTGTGAAAACTGAGTTGTAGCTCAGCGTAGGGGTTGTAGCTCCTTAGGTTGGTGCCCTAAAGTTAGGGGTTGGTGTTCCTTTGCATTGTAACCCATAAATCAGGTAGGGGTTGGTGCCCTAAACTTTGTAACTATGTTTTACTATGAGGTTGGATTGGAGCAGTAGACTCCAACAACATTTCTCACCGAGATGTTTCCCATCTTGGGTTTTCCTCGTATATGCTAGTGCTATGTGATGTGTCCTTGTGTGTGTGTGTATTTGAGTTAGTCTCATCACTAACTGGTAAGTTTGCATTGTGCTTGATTCACAAACCGATATTGCTCACAAAAGAGAGTTGAAAGGAAAAGTTTTGAGAACCACTGGTTCACCCCCTCCCCCTCTCAGTGGTGCATTGTGTCTAAGAATTTGATGATCTGGAAGCTATCACTTGTTCTAGTAGGCCTTTTGGTTACTCATAAGGGTTTTACCGACAGAGCTTTGTTGAAGATCTTTTGATGAATCCGATAAGTGGTGTTGGTGTGGCTTCTAGTAGCGACTCCAGATGCTGATGGTTATCATGTTTGTGTTCTAGTTGTTCGTGGTGTTTTATTTGTCTTATGGCGACCTATTATAGGTTTAGTGTTATTCTACTAGGTTATGGACCAGTTTATGTAACTTGTGGGTTGATGCGTTACCGATTGGATTCATTGATTGGATTATGTTTTTTTAGTCTTAGGCCGACTTGGTTGATCATGAGATTGCGGGTTTATGTAAGATCTTTTTGTAGAAAAAATGATCATGGTATGCAAGTGGATAATGTTGTAATAATTCATGCAGAAGACTTGGTTGATCATAGGTGATCAAATTGGGTTTGTGGAAGAGGTTTTAGGCCTCCAATATTGATATTAACCAGAACTGTACTCAGGCATGGGAGATGCTATACTTGCATTTTAATCTTCATTTTGGATTGTTGTCTAATGCTTTTTGTAGTCAGTGAGACTCCTTTTTTGATGAGCAATGTGCTCTAGGCTGTTGGCCTTCCTGAATGTGTGGGTCCCTTATTGTAATATTTATTCATCTAATCAGTGGATAGATATTGTGGGTCTCCAATCCCACTGTGGTTTTTACTCTTTGAGGTTTTCCACGTATAAATTTGTGGTATCATGGTGTTTGTCTTTTTGGTTCCATTGTTGCTTATTGTTATATGCTTTTATGTTTATTAGTTGCTGAGTTGTTGTATTAATAAGGTTAAATTTATCCATTCTAGTAGAACACTGATTTAGCCCCCCTCCTCTAAGTGTTCTTGAATCCCAATAATTGGTATCAGAGCCTAGTGCCTCGGAGAAAGTCTAACAACTTGAGGAAGATCTTGTATCTAAAATCTATGGAGATAAGTATAAGGACGGAACTTCAAGTAGCACTTGAAGACTATGATGTTGAAAGATTGAGGAACATGAAGATGTGAGATGAGTTGAGATCTATGAAGAAATTCATTCTTATCCTATAGGAGAGGTTGTCATCTATTCAAGCTAAAAGGAAGGAAATTTTATAGAATAAGGATGATGAAGAGAAGGATGCCCTTAAGGAACAATGTCAGAAGCTGAGTCAAGAGAATATTGTTATGAAGAATTAAATGCAAGCCCTAACTATGAGGATGTTAAAGGATATTGAAGATCGAAAGAAGAATGAAGAAAATCTTGCTATATCTCTAAAAGAGATCTAAGGAATGCATTAAATTGGTTCATGAGAATGATGTGTTGAGAACTGAATTGGTGCAATCACAGAACAATGAGCAAGAATTAGAAAGAATGGTAACAATCCTAAGAGATGATCTGACTATTTCAAATGAATACAAAGATAAGTTCAAGGCTAGTTCTGCTAAGATTGATGAATTATTGAAGGATCAGAGGGACACTAGAGACACTAAAGGTCTTGGATTTTAGCATGGAGAAAGCTCTAGTAATGCTAATTAGGATAACACATCTAGTCAGGAGGTCAACCGGAATTAGAGGACACCGGTAAGGCAACTCAATGCTTACAAATTTAATGGTAGATGCTTTGTTTGCAATAAATTTGGTCATATGGTAAGACATTGTAGAATTAGAGAAAATTAGAATAATAATGTAGTCCCCGGTCAATGTTCAAATTTTAAGACGTATGGTCATAGGATAGAAGAATGTATAATGAATGTGAAATGTCATGCATGTGAAAAATTTGGACATATGGCTAACCAATGCAAGTCAAAGTTACAATAAAGCAATTCAGAAGAACAATGTCACTTGTTATGCATGCAACGAAGTAGGACATATTGATAAATTTTGCAGAAGCAAGAACCTATCGGGAAGAAGTGATTATCTAGTATGGTTTTTGTTTTATGATGACTTTACACTTTGAGCATGTTCAGATGCGGATTGGGCTAGAGATATAGGTAACCAGATAGGCTCATCCGGTGAAGCTTTCTTACTTGAAAAGAAATTTATTTCATGGATCAGCAAAAGCAGTCATGTACTTCTTTATCTACTGTTGAAGCTGAGTATGTTGTTGCTGCTACTAACTGTACACAAGCTCTATGGATGAAGCATATGTTGAAGGATATAAAGTTGGATTGTAATGTACCAACAGTTATTCATTGTAATAACTCTACTGCTATTGATATATCAAAGAATCTGGTATTTCTATCAAGTATAATTTTTTGAAGGAGTAGGTGGAAGCAAATTAAGTTAGATTGGTTTGAGTAATCATTTGAGCATTTGAGACATAGGTAGAGGTTTTCTTCCCCTCTAGTAGAGCCCTGAGTGATGCTGATTGGCATCAATCTAGTATGCATTATCAAAGCTATTATTCATTCTGGATTGATGTGGTGATGCTACTACTCAGGGGGAGTAGTTAGTCTTCTAATTCAGTGGCTTATGATTTTTCTTTGATGTTTATGTCAAATTTTTGGCATTGATGTCAGAGGGGGAGAGATATCCATGTGAAAAACTTAAGGAGTTATATACATTAGGGGGAGAGATATATATGTGTAATACAAAGCTTAATAGAGATATCAATCTAAGGGGGAGATTATTGGCACAAGGAGGAGGAACAAAATTTAAGATTGGTTGTTTCCCATTGGGGGAGTTTGGTTTTGAACCAAATATCTCTTTCAAAACCTCATTGTCATATCATTTTGTGGGAGAGTGTTGGTTTTCTTCCATTGGGGGAGACTTGTTTGGCATTTCTTGGCACTTAGATGTTTTTCACATCTAGTGTTTTTTATTAAGGGAAAATAGGTTTTGATGGGCCCCTGAAACCCATAAAAGCATAAGATCAAAATATAGCCATTAAAGCACTACAAAAAGAAAGAGATAGCAAACATAGAAAAGACAGTTGACCAGGAACATAAAGGCAACAAACAAGACCAACAGAGAAAAATCCAAGGCTAGGTAAAGTTCTTAAGCAGCTCGGCAACTTCCAGCTCTAGTTGCTCCATGTTCTTAATAGTCTACTTAATTTGCTCAATCTCCTTGCTTTGGCTTTTCTTTTTTATGGTGCTTCTTGTAAGTTCTTCTACCATGACTAGACTCCTTATCTTCAGGGTTGTCTTCCTTCACCTCAATGATGTCCCTAGAGGCCTTATCCCCTTGATCACTATCAAGCTTGTTGATAAGAACCTTCATGCTTGTAGAGGTGACCTTTAAGGTCTTATGACTCTTCTCCCTAATCTTCTTGAGCGTATTATCAACCCCTTCCAGCCTTTTTTTAGTAGCCCCAACTCTATTCTCCAATATTTGGAAGCTATTACATTGTCCATTAATGATCTCCTTAGCATTACTGATTGCTTTGGTAAGTTCACTTAAATAATTAGAGAGGGAGCTAAATTTACCAGTGCCAATAGCTTCTAAAGTCTCAATTTTGTTGGCTTCCTGGGTTTGCTTGGCTTTTATGATTGTTATTTCCTTCTGTACCCAGAGGAAAACCTTGTTGAAGCTATCCATGCCATTTTTGAAGAAAATGCCAATATCCAGATGGGAGCCATCCTGGGCATTGTCTCTCGCGGGATCCAAATTCACCTCCAAACCCACCTCCTTCAAATCTGCACTCTTAGCTTCCTTCATGGATGTGTTCTCCCTTAACAGACCCTCGTCCTTATAACCAGTTAAGAAGGGCAAATACTTCTTAGCTCCCACATCCTCATTTCTCAGTTTTCCTTTTATGCTTCTAGCTAGAGAGGATTTGGAGCTCCTCATTGTCAGTCTCTATATCATCATTAGTCTCATCTTCCTCCTCATATTAGCTTTCAGCATCCTCCCCCTTCTGCTTCTTTCTAGCTAACCCTTTACTCTGATCCTCTTGCCCAATTTTTCTTCTTCACTTGCTAGACTCAGCAATATGGGGGTCATCCTCAACATCAACTTCAGTGTCGTAACCTTCACCACCATCATCATCTAAGTCTTCCAATTCCTCATCCGACTCAAAAACCTCCGCAATGTTCAGATGAATGGTGGTATTATTGATGTGATTGTACAAAATCGCCATCAGACCCTCATGCATAGTAGGATTGGTTTTGGGGTTGGAGATAGCGTCCTTTATCCCAGTATTTTGGCCACAGAACAAATAATATGGGATGAAAATTTTCTCCTTATATTGGAAATGGTTGAGAATAACAAAATTATAGTTGCAAACCCTAGTAAATCTCCCATCTAAAGTGATAAATTCCTTAACAACAAACAAATCATGTCGCCATAACAACTTAATTACCTTAGGGGAGTAGTAAGTGTGACTTCCCTTCACTAGCATGTCTTTCTCCTCCTCTTCCTTATGGAATTTCTTCGCTACAGCATCAACCAGCTTCCTATGGCTATACAACTTGACACCATCCATTGGTAGACCCGTAGCCTTAGCAATCATGGTCTCATTCACCTTGACCTTCCTACTGCCAATGGTCAAGGTGCCCTCATTCCATCCCTTTTTGAAAATCCTTGTAATTTTCGGTCGTTTCTCTTGCATTCTCTTCATAAAATCAGTCATTTTAGCTACTTGCAGCACAACCCAGACCTGAGGATGGTCTTGCCATTTATAAATTTTGGTCACCTCTGTTCTCTTGTGATTTCCTCCCATTTTCTTATCAACTTCTGTCAACTATGATTTCCTGCAAATACCACTCTTTGCTATGGACTTTCTAATTAGTAGGGAAGAAACCACTAGAAGCCAATGGATATTTCTAATGCTTCTACTCAAAAAGGAAAAAAGCACCCACAAAGCATGCGAGGTGATCAAATAATTATTAATGTACCTCCTTCTCGGCTACATACAAAACCGTTTCCTAGTGCCATGACATCTCCTATCATCTCGAGAAATGATTTCAAATCTGGCCTTGCTTACCATGATATCTTTCATAATTTAGGATGTCATGAGCCACTCAAGGGAGCTCCCCTCGCTATTCCAAATCTTAAATTTTCCGCTTTGTACTACCTCATTGGCGGCCCAGACAACACTCATGTTGGCCTCTCTGTAATCATGAGAAATGTAGCACTGATCGAACCCCTTAAGCATCTCCCTGAAAAAATTGATGATATTTTTAATCATCCACAAGGGTTGGTGTTTACCAATGAGGCAATTCATAATGTTTTTAGAACCCCCCTCCAACCATAACAATTTGACTCCTAGATTGTGTGCTAATTTGATAGCTTGAAGGGCACCCATAGCTTCAGCCAGATGATTAGTCTAGTTCCCCAAGGGAAAAGCCACTACCCAAATGCAAAAGCTAGCACCATTCCAAATAACTCCACAATAGCTAGCAGGCCCTGGGTTCCCTTTAGCAGCCCCATAGAAGTTAGCCTTAAACCAGTCATTAGGGGGAAAAGACCAACTATACACACTTCTTTTGATTTGGTTGGTATTGATGTCCATGTAGGCTACGATGTTCCATCTATTGATAACATCAAAATCCTCCTTACTATTGTAGTAATGATCTCCCCTAGCCATCACATTCTCAAAAAAATTATATTTTATCTTGGCCCAAACCACCTCAGAGGGATTAATATCATTTATGAAGATTTTGTTATTCCTCTCTTTCCAGATACCCCAAAGGATATGTGGAAAGGAAAACTTCCATAAATTTCTTATGGTTGGATTGTTTGTATTGTAGTACCAACTCCTAAAACAGTCTTGAATCTCCTCTGGGAACACCCAATTCAAACCCCAATGCTAAAAAAACATAGCCCAAATAGGTTGGACATAAAGCCAGTGTATAAAAATGTGGTTCGTGGATTCCTCATCATTAAGACAAAGATAGCATCTGTTGGGGATGCAGAAACCCCTCTTTCTCAAGTTATATGTGGTTAGTATCTTATTTTGCAAAAGAATCCATAAAAAAATATTAATTTTAGGAGGGAAACCTAAATGTTAGGCCTTATCCTAGTACGGGCTAGGGTCTTGAGACTAAGCCAACATAAGGATAGTAAATGACACAGAATAAATCCCTGAAGAGGTACCGCTCCACATTAGGTGGTCCTCCCTTCTAGGATTTAAAATTGCATGGTTGATCACTAAGTTTACCTACTTTAGGTTGGGATCAATAGAGCTGAGGTCCACCCACTTTTTATCTCTCCAGTGGTTAGCAACTTTAACACAAAAATTCTCCTTGCATGTCTGGATGATCATCTGAGAAACACAATTATTGAGAGGGGCTCCTCCAATCTAGGAATCATCCCAGAAATCCACCTTCCTGCTATTACCTATGGCCCAAACTTTGCCTATACTTACAATACCTTTAGCATGGATAAAACTATTTCAAATTGTAGAGCCACTCGATATCTAATCAGAGGCAAGGAAATCTTCCATGGTAGGGACCACACGTAAGTATTTAGCCTTCCAGATATCATTCCACTCTCCATTTCCTTGACAGATTCTTTAGATTTGTTTGGCTAGAAGGGTCTTGTTCAGGGTTCTAATATTTCTTAATCCCAGACCCCCCACATTTTTGTGTTTATAGACATTTTCCTAGGAATGAGGGAAACTCTCTTCTTCTCCTCAACCTCGAACCAAAGGAAAGCTTTTTGAATTTTCTCAATAGGATCTACAAATTTTCTAGGAATTTTGAATAGTCTTAAAGCATAAACCAGCAGATTCTAGAGAGAAGATTTTAAAAGCTAGATTTTACCAGCTTAACTAAGAAGGGTCCCTTTCCAACCAGCTAGCTTCCTATTGAATCTATCAACAAGATTGTTGCAAAACAAATATGTAGGTCTCGCACCCAAAGGAAGACCTAGGTAAATAGATGGGGGCTTTCCAATTTGGCAACCAAGGATCCAGGCCATCTTATTATGTTTGTCCTCTGGGGCGTTGAAGAAGAAAACAAATCTTTTCTCCCAATTAATCATTTGACCTAAAGAAGAACTATAAATTTTGAGAAGGTTCTTCATAGTGGAAGCTTTTTTGATCGATGAAGTGCCCATTAAGATGGTATCATCAGCAAATTGTTGGTGGGAATGGGCTTTGAAACCAAAAGAGGGAGAGATTCCCAGTAGAAGCCCTAGAGAAACAAATTTGCTCATAAATCTACCCAGACATTCAACCAGAATAATGAAGAGAATAGGAGAGATGGGATCCCCCTGCTTGATGCCCCTAGAAGTTATAAATAAGGGGGAATGCACACCATTCAAAATAACAAAGAAAGAAGGAGCTGATATAAGTTGGTTAATCAACTAAATAAACCTATCACAAAAGCCAAAAGCACCAAGCACCTTATCCAAGAAGCCCCAATCTACATGATCATAGGCTTTAGACAATTCCAACTTCATCAAGAAGCCTTGTTTCTTTGATTCCACCAATGAGTGTATGTTTTCATGAATAGTAATGATAGATTCAAGGATTTGTTTGCTAGGAATGAAGCCACTCTATTGGGGTGATATTATAGATGGGAGAATCATTAGAAGTCTACCAGTAACCACCTTCGAGATAATTTTATATAAAGAATTGCATAAGCTTATCGGATGAAACTTATCCATAGAATCAGTCCCGAGACATTTGGGAATCAGAACTAGAAAAGTAGCATTGAGTTCCATTAAGATAATCCTAGCCCCAAACAATTCTTACCCTCCTTTAACCACATCACATTTGAGAATGTTCCAAAAGGCTTGAAAGAAGAATAGCGTGAACCCATTCGGACCCGGGGCTTTATTGCCATCAAAGGAGAAAACCATTTTCTTAACTTCCTCCTCATAGGGAATGGCCACCAAAGCCTTGTTTTGAAAATCATTAATGATGGAAGGAATGGTCTCTAAGAGGGCCCTCTAAGAAAGATCATCTAAACCACAATCCATTGAGAGAAGAGATTTCAAAAAATTCCTGGCTTCATTCCCAATCTCATCACCCTTCCTTGTTTCAATTCCACCAATTCTCAACTTTGAGATCCTATTTGCAACCTTAAGTTTCATAGCAGTCATATGGAAGAACCTAGTATTTTTGTCCCCAACTTTAAGCCAAAGAGATCTGGACTATTGTTTCCAAAATTCTTCTTCTCTTCTGATAATCTTATGATACTTAACAAGCACTTCATTTTACCCCCTGATAGACACTTCATTATATCCACTGGTTTGGATTTTATCCTGTATTTCCTTAAGCTCAAGCTAGGTTTTGGACTTGGCAGCAAAAAGATCTCCAAAAACTTCCTTGTTCCATTTCTTTATATTATCTTTCATGTGCCTTAACTTTTTTTCCATTTTATACATCGTGGTACCTTTGACATCAATAGACCACCACTTCTCAATGGCCTTCTCAAATTTAGGATGGTCCAACCACATCCTTTCAAATCTAAATGGGAAGCTTCTTTTAACACATATTCTCAGCAACAAAAACCACAAGAAAGTGGTCAGAACCAATCCTATAAATTATTGATAGGGAGCACAGAGTTGTTAAACCAATCATTAGAAATAAGGGCCCTGTCATGTCTGACTTGAATAAGATCTTCCCCCGCCCTACGGTTGGTCTAGGTAAAATTGGTACCTTGGAGATTAATATCATGTAGACCCTAGTTATTGATAAAGTTCAATAGATCCATTCTACTTTCTAACTGAAAGGGGACACCTCCAAACTTCTCTTTGTCACGGAGAGGGGTGTTGAAGTCCCCCATGACCATCCACATTTCATCATTAAACAAATACTGAATGGCCTCCAACTTCTTCCAAAATTACATCTATTGTCTATTATTAGGGGTGTAAATATTAGTCACGAGCCATGACGTACCATCCCCTAAATGATGAAACCTAACAAAGGCCAAATTGTTATCCTGCTTAATAGGTACCCCAGTAACACGCCTTAGATTCAAAAAAATGGCAATGCCCTCAGAAGCACCATCTGAGCTACCTCCTAAAACTCCCCCATCCTTAAAAAACTTGATCTTCTCAACTTTCTCTTTAGTCATCTTAGTTTCTTGGATAAGAACAATGTCCAGTTTGTGCTCTCTAACTAAATTTCTAAGAACATCCTGTTTATGTGGACTATTCAATCCACGTATATTCCATGAAACAATTTTCATTTTCTTTTTAGGGAACATACCTCATGGATGGTCATTTGAGTACCATTCACTATATTCTTGCTTGCCTCTTGATCTTTGATCTTGCTTGTTGATTTTATTCCAGGAGGAGAGGGGATAAAACCTGTAGTCACATAAATCTGTCCACTTAATTAAATGAATATTTAATATTTATTTGATTATTTAACCATCAATTAATAATTAATTAAATTAATATATTTAATTAATTCATCTTAACCCTCTTCTCCTATTAATTAAATAAATCATTCAATTTATTTGATTTAGTTCACTTAACCAAATTCAGACCATTAATTAAATAAATAAATCATATTTATTTAATTAAATATTCTCTCACATTTAAATAAATTAATATTTATTTAAATCCCCCAAAATCCCACCTCTCACATTTAAATAAATTAACATTTATTTAAATCACCTTTATCCTCCACCCACTTGCATTTTCCTACAAATGCAAGTTGCACAACTATTTTAAATAAATCATTTATTTAAATCACCTTTATCCTCCACCCACTTGCATTTTCCTACAAATGCAAGTTGCACAACTATTTTAAATAAATTATTTTTTTTAAATCATATTTATCCTCACCCACTTGAAACTTTTAATGATTTCCCTTAAAGTCTTCAAACTTAATGGCTTCCTTCTAAGAGTCTTCTTAAGCCTTTAATGGTTTCCCTTAAAGTCTTCAAACTTAATGGATTCCCTTAAAGTCTTCAAACTTAATGGCTTATTTCTAGAGTCTTCTTAAGCCTTTAATGGTTTCCCTTAAAGTCTTCAAACTTAATGGCTTCCCTTAAAGTCTTCTTAAGCCTTTAATGGTTTCCCTTAAAGTCTTCAAACTTAGTGGCTTCCTTCTAGAGTCTTCTTAAGCCTTTAATGGTTTCCCTCAAAGTCTTCAAGCATTTAATGTTTTATCTTCTTTTTCTCATTTAAATAAATTAATATTTATTTAAATATTTATCCAAATGCAACTTACACCATTTAATTGAAATAAATGAATTTATTTTAATTGAAAATACCAAAATTCCTCCCACTTGCATGCTTAAACCCCTTCTGGATTCTTCTAAACCCTTCCTAATTAACCTAATCCATCCCCTAAATATTGTCACATTCCTAAGCAAATTGGAGTCACTTCTCAAAGACTCCAAAGTCTTTGAAAAACAATTAATACTTTGTGTGTTCAACAAATTAACCTCTAAAGTCTTCCAAACCACTTATGGCTCTTACATGACCATTAATGGTTAATTCCACTTGCACCCATGGTTAAGGACTTTGACCCCTAACTTAACCCTCATGTAACCCGTGTGTCTCTTCAAAGCATTTATTTCTTTGACTAGGGTAACCATCGTGTTCCCTCAAGCATTTAATGCTCCTTATCTCTCCTCTCAAGCCTCCTCATGGTGACACTTGTCAACATGGGATTGGGTTGAAAGTCCTCATATGGATTGAATACCATTGAATCCTGACCCTTGTTGAGATTACTCAATCTCAACCATCCATTGCTCCATTTTCCCTATAAATAGAGCCCATTTCTTCATAATCCAGATCCTGAAAACTTGTATGCATTTAACCTATATGCATTTTAGAGAGCATTTAGCATAGCAAACTAAAATCTTGTTATTTTGGTTAAAATCAATCATTTTAATAGCATCTAGTATTTTAGCTTTTCATTTTACATTTGGAGCACAATACTAAAATCTCAATCCTCCATAAGAATCCATAGTGCAAAAAGCTGCTAAGAGCTACACTATTTTGGAACTTGGAGAGGAGAGGAACAAGGGAGAAGGAGCTAAGAGCATGCTAAGAGGCATTTGGAAATGCCTTATTATCTTTGTTTCATTTGTTAGATATATTAGCATGATTTTAGTATCTCTTTTGATATGCCTGTTTAGATTAGTTTTTGATTGACTAACACTAACGATTTCTTGTGTCTTGTGTTGTTTGTCATTTGCTAACCTTGTCCATTTCACAGAGCATCAAAACCCGTATTGGCTTTAGTCCAATTTCTTGTCTTGACTGGAGTAGCCTGAGGGGTGGATTCCGACCCCTTTTTTCCAATTTTCTTTCGTTTCACTACTTCATTAATCTGGATATCTTCCTCTTGGATGTTCTAGGTGATTGTCTTCTGCTTGACATTATCAACCTTATCCCACTTAGCACTTATATTAAGGAGTGAGGTTGTTGGGGACTGCTGGAAGGTAGATTTCACCATATCCACCGATTGTTGTGATTATGAAAAAATGAGATCCCTCCAAGGATCAAACACCTCTGGGATTCCTCATATTCAAATCTAGGGCCATCTCTGTTGGTTCTTTCCATAATGCAATTCGAATCTGCTTCCTCCTTGGTTTGTAACACCACCTGTAGTTCTCCATCTTTCGGGTTATCACTTTGTTGTTCCTCCTGAATGGTGTTTTGTCGTTCTCTATCGTCTTTGCCTATTTGATCCTCTTTCCCTTCTTCAAGCATCTAGTTTTCTAGGTTTTCCATATTAATGTTCCCTTATTGCTCAAAGGTGTCAGGGATGATAACACTCTGGGCTTCTTCTACCATTTTCTCTTTTTCAGTAATCTCTGGTTGCTTAGCAGGTTTTTTTGCTCTCCATTGCGTTGTCTTGTATTTCTTCTCTTTCTCTTTGATAGCCTATAGAGGGAATTTTAAAGTAGTATGCCCCAATTTTTTGCAGTGAAAACATGCAAAAGGGACACTTTCATATTCCATAGGTTGGATCCACTTCCGCAATCTGGAGTTAATTTCAATAGATAAGGGCATATCCGTGCCTTGCATAACTCCCACACAAATCCTAGCAAAGGTAAGTCTTCTTCTACTTGTTGTGATAGGATCCATAGATAAGAGTTCCCCAAAGGAACTAGTGATTCCTTTAAAGACATCTTCAACCTAGAAGTCCAAGGGAAGGCTCAACAATTTGACCCAAACAGGAGCTTGTAAAAAAAATGATTCATTTAGGTCCATCTTAGGCAACCACTTTTGCAGTGCAAGCGTTGATTTTCCAATCAACCAAGGACCATCATAAAGAACCCTCAATGTGTCTTCCTTACATGAAAAGACCATCGACAACACACCTTTGGACATAGCAGTGATCTCCACTTGACCTTTAAGCGCCCATTTACGTATAGAAAATTCCCTGACAACATCAATATTTGGCCTTGGGCCCAAATTTTTTCCAACCAGAGTCATTGCCATAAGATTAATGTTATGCTCAATCACTAGGTCTCTAACTTCAATAACAAATCTACCCTTTTCTAGTTCTAAGATATTACAAACTAGAGGGAGTGAGGACTTTCCACTCGATTTGACACCAAATAGAGAATTACACGATCGACTGTTGTCCCTTCGAACAGGTATCTACCTTGGGTTGTCTCCAGCACGTGATTCTCCATTCCCACCATCATGATCGAGAGGCTTGTTGCCAGCTTGTGGATCCCCATCCACCAGTTCCTTTCCATTTAGCTCAAAGGAATTAGGGCACTCCTAGGATTCATCCTTTCTGCCCTCCCCCTAGTTCACCTTTCCATTGCAGGGTTTCTCCCCCTATCCTAAGTTCAAATTCAAAGTCGTTTGCTTCTCCTGCTCCCACATCGCTCCTTTCTTTTCAAATGCCAAAGGGGGAGATTGTTGGCAATTTGGAGGAACTGATTATGTGTTGCATTGATGTTTGTCATTGATGTCAACACTAGTTGCTTTGGTTGTTTACTAGTATCTAGTTGGTCTCAGTAGGATGATTGGTTTCTGGTTGGTAAGATCATGCTGATCTGGTATGCTCCAGTATGCTTTGGTTTGTGAAATTGGTTTGGATTGGTTATTCATGTGTTTTTTATGTTTATCACATTCATTTGGTTCAGGATTTGATGATTCAGAAACTATCACTTGTTCTAGTAAGCCTTTTAGTTACTGGTAGGTTTTATCGGCAGATCTTTGTGTTGGCATAACTGATGGTGTTGGCACAACTAGTTCATCAGTTAGTATTATCATTGATGACCAACACTTACCAATGAATAAGGCCAATCTCATAGGCAAGAAGATGTGGTAAACCTCAATGGTCTACTCATGACTGCAAATAGTATGGAGGATCCAGTGCTTCCCAAATATGCATCATTGACACACTTAAGCAGTGTGTTGTTAGAAGGCTAATCAGTAGAAGGGAAAAAAGAGTATTCGACCAGTCAGTTAAGCACCCAATAGGTATTGAGATCAGTTTCTTCAAACTAGCAGATGAAATGATGATGTGGTCACAAGAGGTGACTCTGATTGTAGTTTAGTAGTCTTATGCACGACCAGAACACTCTAGGTAGATAAGTGATTAGTCCAACTAATGATCAATGACCAGTGGAAAAAGGTGAAGAGTTACACTGATGAACTGGTGATATAGGTTGAAGGATGATATCCTTTGGGAATCTTAGAGAAGTGACCAGTAAGCTGGATGCGATAACCAAAAGTGAGTCAGTCATGGCATAATATCATCAAACTGTTTGTGTGTACGGGAAAAGTGGGGCTATGAAACTCAAAATGTGAAAATGTGGTCTCAAAGAGCTTGTTCACACACCCACAGAACTTCTTGGTGCAAGTTATGGATGTGAGGCCCTACCCCGACTCAGTTTGACATTTTCAGTTATTTGCATATTGAGACTATTATGGATGCCTTATTTTATGCTCTATGGATTTAGAACCTATATGACTCCATGATTTGGATCACATTGACATAAGATGATGCTTTATTTTATGCTTGATGATTATGAAACTTTATATGATGCTAGAATAGAATTACTTTGAAATGGTGAATGTCATTATTGGAATTTGCAGGACTTCATTTTGATGATAGAGAAATGATGCTTATTTTATGAATGGTTCAATTTTGAGAATTATGTTAATTGCTTAGGTGAAATTGAATTTAATTGAATGAGATATTGAGTTATTATTGCCAATGTATGAAGTGTTTGATGTGTAATGAAATCCATGTATTTGATTATGTATAATTGTGATGATTTGGGATTACTAATGTGTTAATTGAGATGCGCAGGAAAATTATCCATGTGACCATGGAATTTATATGGAGAACCAAACCTAGACCAATGTACGTTTGTTAAGCCGGGAGTTGTCTATTTGGAGAGACAACACCCCTTTTGTAATGTATTTTATTTGTGAAGTGTATGATGCTTGAGTGTTAAAATTAATTTTTATGTATATGTGTAATCCTACAAGAGACAAATTCCATGTGTGATTTTTATATTGTATTTTTATTGTGTCACTTGACACATGTGCTGATTAGTGTCATTGATTTTGACTTGTCTCTTGGAGGGAGTTTTGTTTCTACCAAAGCCATTCAAAACATGAGTGTGGTCCCAAATTTGCCTTGGGTAGGGAGTCTTGGGAGTGGTCAACTCAGGTTTGACCCGTAGGTAAACTTCAGTTGGGGTTCTAAGGGGTTAAATGGACTCCTAGGGTCAGTTTTAAGGCTTTTCCAAAGGTCCAAAGGGTATACCTATGGGTTAGGGGTATTTTGAAACATGTGACTACTCCCATGTGACTGTTTAGTCACCTCAAAAAGTGGTGTTTCCAAGGTGAACGAAAATTCAACTTAGAAAGTTCCTCCTAGGATAGACAACCTTCCCTTTTGATGTCAAACTCTCTTCCCCATCTTCTCTCACCTTTTCTCTTTCCAGTTTTAGTAATGTGTAAGAGTTTGGGAAGAGCAACCAATGGGAACTCTCACCTCACCCAAGGGGTTGGGAAGTGTTTGAGAGGCCTTCTTAGGCAAGGATTGGAGACTTAGTGAGCAATCACCCACTCTCCATTTTTGGAGATTATGTTTTTACTTTGAAAATTAGTTGTAGGATAGAATTTTGGGGAGAAGTTTGGAGAAAAGATTGTGTGGATTGGGCAGCTCATCCCCAAATATATCTAACATACCTATTGGTAGAATAAGGTTGGTTTTGTTTCCCTCCTATTTATGTTGTTTATGTGTGTTTATGTAGTTTTGTTGAAGGAAAGAAAAGCTTGTTGAAAGAGTTGTGTTATGTAAATTGTTGTTGAAAAGAAAAGTGTAAGCTTTCATTTTTATGCTTCTTTTTGTTTATGTGTTCTTGTTTTGGCAGTGTCCAAGACCTCCTACTCTTGGGGGAGTAGGATGGTCTTGGGGTGGAAGGAGTATGACAGCCTTGGGTGAGAGGCTCTCCTTATGGAGAGTGATCTCAAGGGTGTCCTTTGTCACCCTTGCTGCATAGCCTTGTGTATGCATTTGGGGGTCATAAGGGGAGAAAATGTGGCCATTGAGCCTTTGGGGGGCATAAGGTATGTGGATGCATCTTTTGTTGTAATTTGTATTGCCATGAGGTGGCTTGTATTGTAAAATTTTTGGCTTGCAATCTCCCCAATGGTACTTGGTCCACTTCCACCCGTGGAATGAACATCACAAAGAGTGGTGAAGTGTAGCTTGGGATGGGAAGATGTTTGTTGAGTGTATGCCTATATGTTGTGTTGTTTGCTTGTTTGTAACCCGTCTAGTGCTTGGTTCTCCAAGCTCGGGGGTGGCTTCTAGTAAGCCTAGGCTGGGAGGTGAGCTCTCCATGGTCAAGTTGTGTTTTTATTGCAGGTTGCTTGGATTAAAAAAAGAAGATTAAAGAGCCTAGTTGCATTTTTTTTGTTGCAGAATAGTTTGAAAGGAAATTGTATTTTATTTTGTAGTAGAAAAAAAAACGACAAGAGGAGTCAATGTTGTATTTACATTTCCAAAAGCAAGTAAAATATGTATTTCAAAATAAGTCCTTCCCCATTAGCAAGGGAAGACTAGTAGGATTTTCAAATCCCATATGTAATGCTCCTTCATTTAGAAGCAAATAAAATGCCTAAAAGAATGCATGTTTATATTTAGTTATTTTTGTCAAAAGAATGTAGAAGCTTTATTTAGTTCTATTTTTTTATTTTTTTAAATATGTATATCAAGTAGATGCATTTTTGTGTATTCTGAAAATAAATAAAAATAGTTTATTACTACATGTTCTTTTGTGTTATTATGCTGCTGCAAATAAATAAATCAGTTATTTATTTTCCCCATTTAATGCAGAAAATAAATCTAAATGTGGTAGCTTATTTTATCAAAAGGTTTAGCACTTAGTTTTAGATCTAAATTGTTTATCAAAAAAGGTTATATTTTAAATTGTTGTTAGGAAGTATTGTAGATGTTAGTTCAGAATGCTTAAACAAATAAACCATCTAGTTATCTTATTTCCTCTAAACTAGGTCTAGTAGGCTAAGGAAATAACCAATTTAAGATTTGTACATAAAAAGATAAGGGCAAAATTTTAAGCCTAATTAGTGACAAAATAGAAAATGTTTATTGTATTTACTTCTTGCTGTTAATCATTTATTAATTTCTGCATGTAAAAAAAAAAAAGGGATTAGATATATACCTATATATATATATATATATATATATATATATATATATATATATATATATATATTTATATATATATATATATATATATATATATATTTATATATATATATTTATATATATATATATTTATATATATATATATATAAATATAAATATATATATAAATATAATACGTGTTAATCTTTAAAATGAAATCTGTATATTTCATATAAAACTGTGTATTCTCACTTTCATATATATACATATATATATATATATATCTATACATATATATACATATATATATATATATACATATATATATATACACATATATATATATACATATATATATATATATATATATTAAAAAAATAATAATAAAATAAAATTTAAAAAAGAGGAGTTTCTTTAGACCAAACGCGGTGTGTAAGTAGGGGGCCGCAGCTTGGGCGGCGGCGCCCACAGCCTGTGGGTGCCCGCAACTGTGGGCGGCGCCGTCCACAGGCTGTGGAACCCGCAGTCTGTGGGCGGCGATGCCCGCAGCCTGCGAGAGCCGCAGTCTATGGGCGGCGGCGTCCGCAGCCTGCGAGAGCCACAGTCTGCGGACGGTGTCGTCCGCAGCCTACGGGAGCTGCAGTCTGCGGGCGGCGCCGTCCGCAGCTGCGGTGCCCGCGCCGCCACCGTCTTTCCCCGCTCTGCCTTCCCCACGCCACGGGCAAACAACAAACCCCCCCCCCCCGCTTGGTCTCCCTCCGCCTCCTTCTTTCGGCACTGCCATGGGCTAGATGCTCAGGCCGCCACTCCCACACCTGCACACACACACAAAAAAAAAGAGGGCACACACATACATCACACACACACGAAAATAAAAGAAGTGTGAATGTTATTTCTTCACACTCATGCCCTAACCCTATTTTCGGGTTAGGGCAAATACATTTAGTTTGTTTTAAAAATAGGGTTGTATGTTTAAAAAAAAAAAGGAAAGAAAGGGGTAAGTATGTGTGTGGTGGGGAGTGTGATAAAAAGGGATTAAATATTATAAAGAAAAAAAAATAAAAAAAAATAACCCCACCTTCCCTTTGGATACATTCATAAACATATGTATAGATTATAGGTATATATATATATATATATATATATATATATATATATATATATATATATATATATATATGTATGTATATATATATATACATATACATATATATATATACATATACATATATATATATACATATACATATATATATATATACATATATATATACATATATATATACATACATATATATATATATATATATATATATATATATATATATATATATAAAAGTGATTTAATTCCTTTAATTACTTGGAAAGCAAATAGTTATTGGTGAAACTAAGTAATGTTTTTTTTTAATTTATTAATAAATGTAGAAGCATTTTAATAAAGTATAAAAAAAGGGGATTTTATACTCTTGGGAGGGTAAACTTTAGGGGATTAAATTGACCATGTTGGCCCCCTCTATTCTGAAAATTATTGGACCCTTTTTAAATTAATGAATAATTGATTTAATAGATTTAGTTAATCAAAGAGTTAGGGTGAGTTAATTTTAGACCCTAAGTGGTTAAGGAACTATAGGAAATCATTATTTTCCTCTATCAATTAATTTTAGAAATTGTATATTTAGTTTGAGATTAATTGCTAGAAAGTTTAATTATTTAATAGAAGATTAATGATCACTATTTTGGGGAAATATTAGCTCGCTTATAACATAGATTATTAAATGCCTCATTTATTTAGTTGCTTGATTTATTCGAAAACATAGTTAAGACCAAACTAGTTTGCATTAATTTAATTAAGATAATCGTATTAAGTTAAGTATTTTTAAAAAAAAAAATTTATCCCGTTTGTGCCCAAAAGTTTGGGCATGACAATGGAGTCATGAGGAATGACTCAACTTCCCAAGGTAGGTTCCATGGTTCTGTATCTCACAAGGTCCCCCAAGCCAATGCCTTTTCTCTCAGATCACTAAGCAAAGTGACTTAGGGATGACGAATGCAAGAACGAGGGATGCTTTAGATTGATTTTAACATGAAATGCATCCTATCTATTAATGATTCTACAAATGAAGTAAACTAGATTATAAGATGACAAGGTTAGTAGCAATACTATCCTAACATGATATACTAGTTAATGATTTAAGATAATGATAAAGGAAATACTCTAAAATGCTTATTAGATTAATTCCTATTACAAAGAGAAGCTAGATGTATTGATATATATGAGTATAAATGAGATACTAAAAGCTTTTTTTTTTGGATGGAGGAATTAGAGCTCTATTTATAATGAAAATAGGGCAATGCAAGGTCAGGATTGAAAGTTATCAATCCATGTTTACAATTTTCACCAATGAAATGGTGACAATTGTCAACATAAGACTTCTTGAGAGGAGATGTAAGAAGCATTAAATTCTTGAGAAGACCTCATGGTTACCTTAGATGGTAAGGGTTAAGGTTAGGTTAGGGTTATCCAATGGATAAAGCTTTTACCCAAAGGATAAACTTTTGTGCAAAGGTTAAAGGGATAACCATGGTCAAAATAATAAATGTTTGATGAGACCCTTGGTTTAGATGAGGGTTAAGTTAGTCAAAAAGTCTCTAACCACGCCACTAAGGGTTAGTTAACCATTAATGGTTTGAAGACTTTGGGGACAAATTTGTAAGAGTCCTTCCAAATTTGGGGGTATTCAACAAGTTATCTTATTGAAGGCATAAAGGCTTTAATGCCTTTTGAAGACTTTACTCCAAATTTGAGAAGTGGCCTCCTCAAATTTAGGGAAAGGGGATAATTGATGGGTTTGGGTTAATTGATTAGGATTAAATGGATTCTAGAAGAATTTAGGAAGGGGATTATGATGCAAGTGGGAGATGTAGGAAAATGCATGTGGATGAGGAATAATTAAAATAAATTGCTTTATTTCAATTTGGTTGCAAGTTGGGAAATTAAATAAATTAGATTTATTTAATTGGGGTGAACTATTTAATTAAATGTAAATTTAATTAAAAAGTAGGAAGAAGGGATTTAATTAAATAAAATGATTTATTCAATTAAATGATGTAAAGGGGTTAAGTGAATTTAAATAAATAAATTTAATAATTTATTTAATTAAATAGAAGAATGTGGGTGATTTAATTTAATTAAATTAAATTTAACTAAATAGAGGAATAATAATAAAATGAACATTAAATACTCATTTAGGAATATGGTCATTTTTATATATCTATATATTGCCCCTCTTTGAAGTGACGTGTGTGTACATGTTGATTCAAATAAAATGATGTGTCGTCATGATTTGGTTATGATTAGTATGATGTCATGTCGAGATATTCATGTTGTGCCCCAGATTTGATAAATGATGTTGATAATGCCCCCTCGGGAGATGAATCAAAATTTTGAAAATTTGATTTGATTTGATAATTTTGATTGCATTTTAAATTTTTGTCTATGTTGAATGCGATAAGTTGATTCATTTCCCAATAATGATGTTTGTGTAGGAGTAAACGGGAGACCTTGAGCAATTTACGCGTTCGTCCACTCAACCCTAATTTTCCTTTACCCTATAAAAAGGTAAAAAGTGATTTATTTTGTCTCATTTGTGCTTGTTGACTCTGGAGAAAGTGACACTTGGAGAGAAAATCAAGATGTCGGTTCCCTTTGCTTCTCATAGATTCAAGCGCACGTATGGACCACCAGTAAGTCATCCTTTTTGACCCCTTTTTTATTTTTGTTTTGTCATTTTGGATCATGTTTTTGAATTTTTTCACTTGAATTTAACGGTTTAGCGCGTCGGGGTAAAATCGTAGCACATACGATAGGTTGCGTAGCGCGTAGGGTTTAATAAAATAGGGTAGTGTCTGAGTAGATTAGGGTAGCATAGGGGTAGGTTAGGGTAGCACATAAATATAGGTTAGCACGTCGGGGGCACAGGGTAGCGCGTAGGAGAGACCTAGTGCATAGGGTTAGCTGGGGTTTGCAGGGGTAGTGTAGAATAGTGCGTAGGTATACCCTAGCGCATAGGGTTAGGCTTGCAGTGCAGGGCCAGGATAAGATAGTGCATAGGGGTTTGTAGTGCTTAGAGTAGTTTAGGTGGTGCATAAATAGGATAGGGTAGCAATAGATAAGATTGTTTAGTGCATGAGGGAAAAATTTGGGTAAAGTAGGATTTTGGATGAAGAAAGATAGGTAAGTTTTTGCCAGTTTTGTTGAGATGGGTGCGAATTGTCAATCTGCATGTTTGCTATCATTGTTTTGATAAGTTGTCCAATATGAGTTATGATATAACTTGATTTGATTTGCAATGTTTCAAGTTGATTGTGATCAGATGTTGATATGATGTGGTTTTTGATATGAACTTGAATTGATTTGCATTGTTTCAAGTTGATATATATGCGGAGCTTGATTTGTTTTACAAGCTGATATGGTTGTGGAACTTGAGTTGTTTTACAAGCTGATATGAATGTGAAACTTGAGTTGTGTTACAAGTTGATATGATTGTGAAACTTGAGTTGTGTTACAAGTTGATGTGAAACTTGAGTTGTTTTACAAGTTGATATGATTTGATATCTAAATGGATCTGATATGATGTGGAACTTGATTAGATTTTCAATGTTTCAAGTTGGTATGAATTTGATTTGATGAGGAAACTGATATTGGACTTGTTTTTCTTTTTGACAGGAGCACATTAGAGTAGTTCAGTCACGAGAGTGATTTTTGAGACTGTGGTCATTGATACCACAATTGATAGAGGCTGACAAGGATATCATTGAGAGGTGTGGCCTATCCTATTTGTTAGAGATGCCTCGATTTATCGTTAACTGGGGTTTATTGATAGCGTTGGCTGAGAGGTGGCATAGTGGCACCAACACCTTCTATTTGGTGATAGGGGAGATTACAGTGACACCAAAGGATTGCTACCAGATTTTGTGGATTCTTGTGGTAGGTGCATTATTACCTTATGAGTAGACAGAGGAGGGTGGGATAGAGGCACTTCGCTAGATTCTATAGGATGATACGATTTATGGATATGAGACACCCTGGCAGGAGTTTATAGATTTGGATTATGCTCCTCTTGTTAAGTTCTGATACTAAATGTAAAGAAAAGATGCCAATAGCTAACAAGATGAGAGGGGGGGGGGTGAATCATACAAACTTAATCTCCAATAGATTCAACCTCGGTAACTTATACTTCAACAATATAACCAAAAACTACTAAACATGCAAACTCATAAACACATAATCATCATAATACATATAACACCAGATTTAACGTGGAAACCCAAATAGGGAAAAACCATTGTGGGATTTCGGACCCACTAAGAAATATACTCTTCTAGAGTATGCTCGGTTAAAAGTAAATCCCGTTAAATATTACAAACACATTGCTAGATGTGACCCGGTTAAGGGATTTCCCTCAGATCTATTAGGATCTTCACTTTGTTAGAAGTGACCTTGTCAAAGGATTTCAAACACTCATTTAGAATTTCACCTTGCTAGAGGATTTACAAATAAGAATGTTAAGTCCACTCAGTTAAGACATTTTCTATCACTTACACAATAACAGTAATAAAAATATATCTGAAACTTTAGATCTAAAATGCTGAAGCAGATTCTTATTTGCTCAACACAATCTAGTCATAGGACTTATCTTGTCCCTCTGCTGGGCTCCTTACTCTATTATTCAAATAGATCTTCAAGCTTCTATGCTCGGTAATCACTACGTAGCATCCTTGTGCTTACACTTTCCCGCATGCATTGTTCATCAACAATTTTTATTTATAAACAATTTGCTAACTGCTGAATCTCCTTGATCACATTTCCCATGATCAATCTTGACTAGGTTCAATGCATCCTTCGATCTAAAAACATTTTACCTTGCCTAGGGACTTGCATTCCTTTCTAGGAACTTGCACAAGGTTATTGTGGTTCATTCTGCATTGTAGATCTTCTTGCCGATCTTCCATTGCCATAGATCCTTAAAAAACTCTATGCATGACATACCAATCATTTATACATCTCCAGCTAATCATTGTCCTTCATTAAATAATGCTTTTATCCATCCAATGCGATCTATCATAACTTGGTTGCAACTCGGTAAATACTAAACTTTACTTGGTAGACATTATGCCTTCATTAACGGATATCGATAACCTTAGGGTTTACCGACTAGGTTCTTTGCTTGGTAACATAGTATAGTATTAACCTTACAATCAACAACATATGTAGGATATCAAAACAATCTAAACATCATGATGTCATCATTGTCTAACTCGGTAATAGTTGTCCATTGAATAACTTATTCCTCCTCCTTTCTTATCACATTCTTTTTGTGTCTTTTACCAACATCTTACTTCTCTTCAAATCAATCTTCTCAAGATATGGCAACATAATACTAAATCAGAAAATCAATTTCTTGACATCAATGACAAAATAATGTTATAAAGATAGTTATCATCCTTTTTTAGTTATATCAAATAATCTTCAACAACCTTCTCAATATCCTTAATGAATATCAACAATCTTTCTATTGAAAATGCCAACACCTCTACCATCAGTGTTGGCAGGGTTCATAGGTGGTTTCTTATGTCCCGACCGTAGGTTGAAGGGACTAGCAGTAGGATGGGGATTGGTCCTGGAGGACATGGTGACACAGGGTCGCCGCTTTGCATGGGGGTTGGCTATGCTGGCCCACTTATACAGTGATCTGTATTAGGTGGTGTACTTGGGGTATAGTAGTTTATCAGGTGGAGTTACATTGCAATAGGTATGGGCGTGGGAGCATATTCCCACAGCTAGGCCACTAGCGGATAGAGATAGGCCAACTGGGTGTGCTTATGCATACGGATATTGAGGGATAGTTGTCCAACGTAAGTTGGGCAAACTAGAGCATTGGAGGAGAGTGTTAGATGATATTGATACGGTCGTCTGGAGACCATACATGGAGTGCGAGTTATGGGTAGAGGATGGGATGGAGATGCCCTATGTCTATATGACCCAAATTTTGATAGGGTAGACACCCTTTGTTATTGATAGATTTTTGCATAGCCGGGTGTTGTGGTAGTATGGTCATCAGCAGGGAGTTCCATAGGGAGCATGCTTGTATGCTTGACGGAGACAGGATATACTAGAGTGGGGACCCACTATTAATAGCATGATAGTAGTTGAGGATTTCTTTCACTTAGCTAGCCAGTTATGGGACTATGCCTATGGGGTAGTGGATGCAGGGATGACTGAGGAGTTCACCACACTATTTGCAGCACATGCAGTTGCCAGGATATCAGATCCAGCGGAGATGATTCCCACTTTTGATGATGATGAGGATGATGAGCAGCCCAAGAGGCTAGGGAGATGGAGAGAGGATGGAGAGGAGCTAGATGTGGGAGGTGGGGATGGTGGAGGGGATGATGGTGGTGATGGTAGAGGAGGTGGCCGAGATCGGTGAGGGGATAAAGGGAGGAGAGGAGATAGGGGTGGAGATGGTGGTGCCAGAGGCTTTTGGGTGGAGAGAGCTGTGGGGCGAGCTGTAGTGGATAGAGGGAGAGGAGGTTTGGCTATCGGAGTTGGGGGAGAGGAGTGAGTAGGAGAGGTGATAATAGTGGTGGGAGGGACTGATGAGTTTAGACAGTCGGCTTAGAGGAGGAGAGCTGATGTGTTACCCCCACCAACCCCGAGGACAGGGAGAGGTATAGGGGGTACCACTTCATAGGTACCCATCCAGATGTGGATTTCGATGCACTAGTAGGATGCACAAATTAGGTCGTTGTAGTTATTAGTGCAGCGCCTGCAGACATAGCTATTGGCACATCAGCAAAAAATTACTAATTGACCATTGAGCAAGATACAGTTTTGGAGCGGTTGGGTTGATCTGAGGCTCGAGCAGAGGCTTTGGAGAGAGCGACGGCGGGTGGCACAATGAGAGATACCCTGAAAGAGGTGGCTTTGAGAGCTAAGGGGGTGGAGTACTTTAGGAGGCATTATGAGGATGTGGTGCCCAGGGAGCGTCAAGTGCCGAGTTTTACAGCTTCGAGATAGAGTCAATCTCGAGAGACTAGGTCGAACACAAAGAGTAGAGGCATGATAGGGCCTCCTAGACAGGCTCCACCTGGAGATCCAGGTGCTGGGACATCTGTTGTGAGACCGTCACCCTCAGGAGATAGTCATACTTGAGAGATGTTGTCGCCATTGTATTTTTTGCTTTTGGCATAGACATGACATATTTTGTACATTGATCATTTTTTAGATATATATATGACACCATTTTCCTTGATCCTCATGTGATGTGTTATGGATGATGCTTTCTATATGATTTTGATTATTCTATGATGATGATGCGATAATTAGATGTATGTGATTTGATATGTGATGAATATGATGTGTTAATGCATGATGTTATGAGATGTATCTTGAAAATGAGATGTATGATAATGATATGGAAAATAAAATGATATTGATGCAAGATTAATGTGATATACAACTAATTGTAAAATGATATGCAACTATTTGTAAAATGATATGCAACTAAATTTAGCATCCTCGTTTTGCATTTGTCATCCCTGTATAGTCACATGTTTTTGCTTTTTTTGTAGTTGTCATCATTGAGCATTGATTTGTTTGGGATATGTTGAAAATTTATACAAGCATAATGGTATAATTGAACCATAATGACCTAAGAAAAATTTACATGATTTTTTATTTTGCAAGATAGCACAAGCGTCAAGGTATAATTGAACCAAGACGACCTAAGTGCAGATTGTGTATAAACAAACAAGATTAAACAAATTGTATGCACAAAGTGGAATCATGTCTTCAGTGATATGTTGTGAATCACGTCTCGAGACAAGTATTTTCACAGTACAATTGATCGCCTCACAAATGGAAAACTAAAAAATATTGGAGTCCCCATGACTTTCTCTAGCTTGATGCATTATTGAGAAAATATAGAGGGTCCAATAGTTCAAAAAATTCAGGGGCAAAAATAGTCAAACCTTCATGCAAAAAGCCAACATTTGATAATTCAGAATATCATCCATCATATTTTGTGAATCTCGTTAAGTGATCAATGTGTGGTTTTGTTGTGATTGTTAAGCTGTTTGCTGGATATGATGTTTTGAGTTTGCCACAACTTTTGATGTCTTGAATTTGTTGCAAGTTCTGATCAATGCTGCCCCTAGCTGATTTTTTCTCTTAATTTGTACAGTGATTACGAAGCCATGGTGGGATATGATGAAATGATATTTGGATAAACCAGGATAGTGACTACGCTAAGTATGTCCTAGATAATACGATAAAAAATGTTGGGCGACGACCGATAGTGCTAGACTGCGGATATACTAGTTTGGTAGTAAAGATAAATAGAGAATTTGTCCCCTCACAGTAGCGCCTATTGCCAGGTTTTCACCAGTTGCTTTTATTGTACCTTTTTATTTGATTTTTCTTGATTTTTGAAATTTTTTTATTTTTTGATATTTTCAACTTTTTTGTGCTTTAGACTACTCAAGTGTAGTATTTCTTCAAATGAATGTTGTTAGTTGGTTTGTTGAGCACATCCCCTTCTGAAGTTGTTAGTTGATAAGCACCTGATTCATAGGTTGATATGATGACATAGGGACCTAACCAGTTAGGTTCAAATTTCCCTTTCTTTTCCCGATCTTTTTGATTTCTAGGATTTTCCTTGAGTACTAAATCACCAATTTTAAAAATTATGGGAATGACCTTGTGGTTGTAGCTTTTGAACATGCATTGTTGATATGCTTTGAGGTGAGTGTAGGCATGTTGGTGTCTTTCATCTAGAATTTCTAGCTCCTGCAGTCGATTGACTCGATGCTCTTCATCTGGAATTAGGCCTTTCAAAGAGACTCTAAGAGATGGAATTTCTACCTACAAGGGTAAAATGGCTTCTAATCCATACACCAATGAATATGGTGTAGCTCTTGTAGGTGTGTGGATGCTAGTTCTATATGCCCAAAGTGCTAGATTGAGTTGTACATGCCAATCTTTTCTTGCACCATTCACTGTTTTCTTTAGGATTTTCAATATTGTCTTGTTGGATGCTTCTGCCTGACCATTCCCTTGTGGGTAGTAAGGTGTAGAGAAATGATGTTGGATTTTGAATTTTTTACATAGTTCTCGCACATATTGGTTCTTAAAATGTCATCCATTATCTGTGATGATGGAACTTGGAATGCCATATCTGCAGATCAGATAATTAAGGATAAAAAAAGCAATTTCTTTCCCAGTCACTGTGGTCATGGGGACCGCTTCAATCCACTTGGTAAAGTATTCTGTTGCACTGATAATGAACTTGTGTCCATTTGAAGATGAAGGATGTATTTTGTTGAATAAGTCTAGTCCCCACTGGAAAAAGGGCTAAGATGTTGTGAATGGTTGTAGTTCCTATGCTGGTGCATGTATAAGATTGCCATGGATTTGGCATTTAGGACACTTCTTTGCAAAATGATAAGAGTCTTTTTCCATTGTCGGCTAGTAATATCCCATTCTTAGAAGTTTTTTAGCTAGAGTAGGACCACTTGAATGTGTTCCATAGATACCTTCGTGAAGCTCTTGTAAAGCGGAGTCAGATTCATTACGATCAAGGCAACGAAGAAGAGTGCCATCTAGACCTCGATGGTACAAAGTATCAGCAATGAGAGTATAATGGGCGACTTGTCGGATAAAGTTGCATTTTTTGTTTTGGGATAGGTAAATGGGTAGGATATTGTTTTTAAGATAGTCCTATATCAGTCCATATAATGGAGAGTTAGAACTGATCAAGGCATAGATAACATGGGAATCAGAATGGTCATAGGCTGGGAAGAACAATTGCTCTACCAAAAACTCGTAACGATTCTGTTATTCTAGAATTTGCAGTAGTGAAGCAATAGTAGCCATTACATTGGTTGCTCTATTGTCTAACCTTGGTATTTGTTCGAAGGTGATGTGTACAAAATATTGTTTGAAATCATCCACCATTCACTTGTATGGTAGTAGCTTGTCATCCTTTGTTTGATAGTCATTGTTGATTTGATTGATGACTAGTTGTGAATCTCCATAGACTTTTAATTATGTGATTCTCCATTCCATGGTCATTTTGATGCCTATAACTAGTGCCTCATATTCAGCAACGTTATTTGTGCATGGAAACATGAGCCGATATGATCTTGGTATAGTGTGCCCTTCAGGAGTGATGAACAAAATGCCAACACCTGAACCATGTTGAGTATAGGATCCATCAAAGTATAGGGTCCATTGTTTGGTGGAAATAGCAAGAACATCCATGTCCAAAAATTTGATCTCCATAGGTTGTTTTCCAGGTAGTGGTGCTTCAGCCAGTTGATCCGTAATTGCTTGTCCCTTGATAGCTCGTCACTCTGTGTAGTGGATATCAAATTCACTGAGAATCATGACCCATTTAGCCAATCCCCCTGTAAGAGCTATTGTGTTGAATAAATATTTGAGAGGATCAATTTTTGCTATGAGCTTGATTGTACATGCTAGCATGTAGTGTCAGAACTTTTGAGAGGCAAATACCACTATTAGGCAAGCCTTCTCAATGAATCTATAGTTGATTTCATATCCATTCAATGTCTTGTTGGTGTAATATATAGCTCGTTCCTTGCCTTGTTGATCTTCTTGTGCTAATAATGCCCCTAGTGATATATATGTTGTTGAAATGTAGAGAATGAGTGGCTTCCCTGCTATTGGTGGTACTAGAACTGGTGGGTTCATTAGATATTGTTTGATTTGACAGAATGATTCTGCACATTTGGGTTCCCATCTGAATGGTACATTTTTATTTAGCAAATGTTTGAATAGTAGACTTTTATCTGCTAGTTGAGTGATGAATCGCCTGATTGACTGAAGTCGTCCTTGTAGAGATCTGAGCTGGTTGATGTTCTTTGGTGGTGGCATCTCCATAATGGCTTGTACCTTTGCTGGATCCACTTCAATACCCTTAGCTAAAACTATGTAACCCCGAAGACACACTTCTTAGGGTTGAGTCTGACTTGGAACTCTTCCAATCTATCAAAATCTTCTCTAAGATGCTTAAATGTTCTGCCCTGGTGAATGATTTAGCTAGTAAATCATCCACATAGTCCTCCATGAAGGTATGTATCATGTCATGAAAGATTGTTGTCATTGCTCATTGATAAGTTGCCCCTGCATTCTTTAAGCCAAAAGTCATGACATTCCAATAGTACATTCCCCAAGGACAGGTAAATGTTGTTCTATCTTGATCCTCTAGGGTTATCTTGATTTGATTATAGCCTGAAAAAATGTCCATTAATGATAGCATTGCATGGTTTGCTGTGAGGTCTACAATTATGTCGATACTAGGAAAAGCGAAGTCATCCTTTGGATAGGCTTTGTTGACATCTCTAAAATCAGTGCATATTCTGATACTGCCATCTAGTTTTGATATTGGTACGATGTTGTAAATCCATTTAGCATAGTCGATAGGTCGAATAAATCCGAAGTCTAATAGTTTCTTCAGCTTAGCTTTAACCATGAGTGCTACATGTGGATTCATCTTTCGCAATTTTTCCTTGACTGGCTTAGCTCTTGGAGCAATGGACAAATGATGCATGATTAATTGTGGATCAATCCCGGGCATATCTGCATATGACCAAGAAAAGTTTTTTTTCTTTTCTTTAAAAAATTTGATAAACTCTGATCTTTCTTCCTCTATCAAAGATTCTGCAAGGTGTATATTTTTGGCTGCTTCTGTAGTACCAATGTTGATTGATTGAGTGGGCTAAATCAATATGGGTGATCACTCATGATAATGCTTAGGAAGAGTGTCAAGTCTCCCATCTTTAGGTGCCTTAAAAAGGTTTTCACCTTCAGATGCGTCCTTTATTTTTACTTTTTCATGATCTATTGCTGCCATTGACCGGTTTTCAGCAGTGGATCTTTTATGTTGTTCATTTTTGCGACTGGTAGACTTGGCACTCCCCTGATTGTAGATGTTGTTACTTTGTTCACTGGCAGAGTTTGTTTCCAAGTTAACGGTACACAAGTAATGGATAATGGATTCATCATTTGGGAAAATTGGTATATCATGAGTTCCAGGTTCTTCCTAGTCTATGAGGTCAGGAAAGACAAGTGGTAAGGAGTTATTAGGTGGATCAAGTTCAGCTGCTGTAAGTGGTAGGATGGAGGTATCATCATGGTTGGCTAGGGTGTTAAAGAAGTTAAGGATTTCGTCAAGATCTTTGATGGTATCATCTTCTATGTAGACTTTCTTGTAATGTTGTTGCTCATTTTCCTTGGCATCATAGATATTTTGCAGACCAAATTCAAGTGGTCTATATTCTGTGTTGTATTCTTCTTGAGAGATGGGTGTATGACTGTCATTTGCAGCAATATCTCCAGTAACATTAGAACATCCACCCCATTCATATTCATTGGAATCAGTCTCAGAGGTATTATCCCAGATTTTGGCAATGTTGTGGATTGGTATGTTGTAGGGTGAAAATAGGTCTTTGATGATTGATACAAGTTTGATAGTTTTCTCTGATTTGGTGTCAAATCTTGCTTCCACTTTTTGCATTTGTTCATATATTGTCTCTTCTCGGGGAGGAATGATGTTATCAGGAAGAGATTCCTCTTTATTGGACACTGGTTCTTGAACATGACGTACTTCTACAGTAAATGCTTCCTTCTTTTGATTGATGGCCTTCCTTTGATATTGCTTTCATTCTTGATTTTCATGTTCTTTGTGTATTGTCTCTACTAACTCAAATAGTGCCTCCTGCCAAGAGTCCTCCTTGTATTTCTTCTTTGCTTTCCACTGAGTTTTTTGGTATTTGCTTAGTGTCTTCCTTGGTGGTAAAGTGTATTCGTAGCCCAATCATGTCTTGTCTTTACTAAATTGTGAAGGAGGATCCAATGGTTCTGTGACACCTTCCTGATGTTTACCAATAGGTCCTTTTCCATTGTATCCCATTTCTTGCATGATCAAGTAGCCTTTTCCATACATGTGTGATGGTATAGCTACTTCCATAGTAGTCGCCCTGTCTTCTTCCTCATCCTTGTACATCCAACTAAGGATGTCTTTTTCCTCTAATTCATGTGCTAGAGTGCCTAGTTGGATAAATTTGCCATCAAACTTGGTGATGGGATGGTTTGCTTGATGTGTTGATGTTGTAGGTAATCCATGAGATTTAGGCGATGCTGGTAAGTTGTCTAAACACAAAGGTTCCAAAGAGTATTCTCCCATGCCTTGCTCTTTGATTTTCATTTTTTGCTTGAAATCCATAGATAGTGATTTAGACTTTTCTTGCTGAATAGTCGGTGCTAAGGAACTTTGTTTTTCTCTATTATGTGGAACCAAGTTGTCTTGGGCTACCCCCATAGCATTACAATATTGAAATGGGTTATGATCTACTGATATAGAAATCTCTTGTCCATTGTAAGGGAACTTAACACGTTGGTGATAAGTAGAAGGTACTACTTGCATTTCATGTATCCAAGGTTGACCCAATAAGATATTGTATGTGAGGTCTATGTCTAAGACTTGGCACATAGTGTCCTTTTGTATTGGTCCTACTTGAATTGGTAACATTACTATTCCTTTGGATGATCTTTCTTCATCATCATATGCTTTGATAGTGATCTTTTTGCATGGATCAATAGATTTCTCAGAGAAGCCTAATGCATAGATAAGTTTCAAGGTACAAACATTGAGTCCAACTCCTCCATCTATTAATACTCTTTTGACTCGATGTTTGTAGACCAAGACTTCAATGTGGAGTGGAGTATTGTGTGGATGGCTCAATGAGATATTATCATACTTGGAAAAGGTAAGGTTATGAGGCCCTGTCATATGAGCCACCATGGCTTGGAATTTGTTAGCATCCAGATCTTGAGGTACATTTGTTTCCAATAGTGCTTGTTCCAAGATGTCTTTGTGTTTTGGCAAAAGTTTTAGTAGCTCCATTATAGATATTTGAGCAGGAGTTTTACGCAGTTGACTGACTAGATCATATTGAATTTGGGGTATGGTGTTTGTTGTTGACGTATGCCACTTCAAGACATATTTTTGATCTCTAGTTGTTACATTGACGGATTCATGTTCATGTTTGTCTTTGATTGTGATGATGTTTACTTGATTGTCCTCAGCTGATATATGATTGATGGTGTTATTGTATATGTGATTGATACAAGCTCCACGTGTATCATTTGAGGTTGAAGCTCCATCCTTGTTTTAGTTGGGAAGATGATTCTTAAAGGCTCCATGGTCACCATTTGTCTTGAGACCATCGACTGTTAAATTGCCTCTATCAATCATGTCTTGAACAATGTTTTTCAGTCTCGTGCAATCATTTGTTTGATGACCTTTGTTGTGATGAAAATCAAAAAAGTGTGAGTCATTCCACCAAGGTGCTTTGATTTGTGGTTCAAAGTTATTGATCACTGGTAAGGAGATAATTTTGTTTGCCAGGAGTTCTCTTAATGTTGATTCCAAGGATTGCCCTAGTGGTGTGTAAATGCATTTTTGAAAGTTGTTTGCATTACCTCGTGAGTTTGGATTAGGTCCTCGATTAGTGTTATTTTTTGGGGTATTGTTTGCATTGTTTGTGCTAAGTTGATATTGATTGGTATTCGGTGCATAAGTGGTAGTGCCTTGATTAGCACCTTTGGGATTCTTGGTAGCTTGAGGATTACCTGATAACGCTAACACTAGTTGCTTGGATTTTGGATCATTTGATTCATTTCCTCCTTCATTTCCATTATTTTTGTTTCGGGTCCAGAACCTGGATTTTTCTAAGTTGTTGTTGTTTTGGTTGTTGTAGTTGGATGAATTTGTTCCTTCTTTGAAGAATTTCAATGTTCCTTTCTTGACACATGCCTCTTCTACTTGGATGCCATTCTTAACCAATTTGGCAAAAGATGAGATACATTGAATCTTGAGTATGTAACTCATCTCACTATTCAATTTTTCAATGAAAATTTCCATCTTTTCCTTTTCGGGCACATCTTGAGGATATCTCAAAACCATACGTCACCACCATTGAAGGAATACCATGAATGTTTCATTGTTTTTCTGCTTGGTATTACAGACATCTAGCATAGTGATAACATGTTGAATGTTATAGGAATATTGTGTTGGTAATTTGGTATGGTTTTGTCATTGATGTCAACACCTACTAAACTCTTATCAACTCTGGCACTTTGGAGAATCAGCAACATTCACCGAAAAGCAAGTGACTCATGCACAGTAATTGGTATCTGGTACACTGACAAGATATAAAGATCACCGGCACTTGGAATGATATGGAAAACACATGGTTATGTTGAAGACATCATTTAGACATCTTATCCTGAAGTTTTGTTCATTGGTATATTCATAGTTGCATATTTGTTGTTACTAGCAAATAGGTCTAGGGTTACATCGACAAGTTTATCTTTTCCAGATCAACATGGCATGCTATGGAGATGATTAATTATTGTTGTAAATGCATTAAGCATACATGTTCAATCAGTTATTGCATCGGATACTATATTTTTTGTAAAATGTTTTTATTGTAATATCTTATAGAGCCAACCTACTAAAATTGGTCTTAGGTTATGGTATAAATGTAAGATCTTATTTATAAGATCAAATGTGGAATGCGAAGAAGGTTTTTGTGAAGGTATATGTGAGATTAAGTAGAGCTATACACACAGACATCATTTGAAGGTAAAGCTAGGTTTTTGTGAAAGCATATTAGCATTACACTAGTACTGAATCCAGCATATGAAGATGCTATTTTGTGTAGTACATTCTTATTGGATTTAACCATCCAACTGTAGTCAATGTGACTCCCATTTTGTGATTGAGCAGTGAGATATAGGAACTTGGCCTTTCTGCATGTGCAGACCCCATTTGTGTACACTTACTATCTGCAATAGTATCATCTGATTGTGGGTAAGGTTTCCCACCATGGTTTTTCCCCTTACAGGGTTTGCACGTACAAATATTGGTGTTATGTGTTGTGGATGACTTTGTGTTTATGTTTCATGCACTAATCCTTACCGGTATAGCAATTAACTGTTAAAACTGTCTACCGGCATATTTAACTGGTTTATCGGTATTAAGCATTAAGTTGGTTAATTTTTTTTGGTTTAAATTTATTTGACAACTGATTCACCGCCCCCGCCCCCCTCTCAGTTGTCTCTGGGACCTAACAATTGGTATCAGAGCTTAGTCCTCTTTTTGCAGAAGTTTAACAGCTTGAGGATATCCAATGTCTACTAATTATTTCAGGAAGCACAGTCCTAAACTTGATGGAACCAACTATGGCATATGGAAGATCAGAATGGAGACACATCTAAATTGCATTGGAAAAGACATCTGGGATGCTACAAAGAATGGTTATAATACTACTATACAAGGTCAGCCTAGTCTAGCTAACTTGACAAAACATGAGGAAAATGATTGCAAAGCAAGAGGAGCACTTTTGAGCGCATTATCAGATGAACAAATCATGGGACTATCAGATAGGTCTACTGCTAAAGCTAATTGGGATCATTTGGAAACACTGAATGAAGGAGACTCAAAAATCAAAATTGCAAAACTTGAAAGCTTCCAAGTCAGGTATGAACATCTGAAAATGGAAGAAGATGAAAAGATTTCTGCTTTTATGGAAAGAGTAAATGAAATTGTTTTGGGTATTAAATGTTGTGGAGGAAAATTAAGTGAAGATGAAATTGTTTCAAAATTTTTAAGAGGATTGCCACTAGCATATAAAATGAAGGTCACTGCTATAAATGAGTTAAGAACAATGCCTAATACATCAGTTACTAGGGATACATTGATTGGGAAACTTTCAGCTTTTGAAATTGAATAATTTGGTCCTGTTGCTACTATAAAGACAAATTTGGCTTTTAAAGCATCAACATCATCTGCTCCATCATTTGACAAATCTGATTGGAAAGCCTTTTATGCAATAGAACTTGAAGAAAGCAGGAAAGAAAATGAAGAACTTGAAGAACTTGAAGCACTATTTGCAAGAAAAATTCCTAAAGGTCCAATTGGAAGTAAGTATGAAGGTAAAGCACCCTTTAAATGTTTTAACTGCAATAAGATTTCTCATATTGCTTCAAGATGCCTTGATAGACATGGTAGACTAAGAGAAGAAGCTAAAAGAACATACAAGCCTAACCCTTAATATTAGAGATACAAATTTAAGAAAAATAAAGACAGATCTTGTTACATTGTTGATGAAGGTGTGACTGATGATTTTGATGAGGATCCAACAGACAATGGATGGGTTTTTGTTGCTATAATAGAAGATCAACCGGCACCTACTGCTCAACCGGTAGTATAGGCCCTGGCAGCTAAAGTTGAAGTAAAGGATGAATGGATCATTGATTTAGGATGCTCACATCATATGACAGGAGACAAAGCTAAATTCTTGAACTTTCAAGAATACAATGGAGGCTTAGTGAGATTTGGAGATGACAAATCTTGTTCAATCAAAGGTAAGGGTACAATATCTCTTGATGGTAAGCATAACACTGACAATGTCTACTATGTTGAAGGATTAAAGCATAATCTTTTGAGTGTTGGTCAACTAGTTGAGAAAGGATTTCAGTTACAATTTAAGAATGGAAAATGCAAAATCATGAACAGAACTAGTTTAAAAATTGCAACCGGTAATCAGACTAGAGGTAATATCTTTCATTTGAATAACAGTGAGAAGACATGCTTGATTGCACATATAAATGAAAGTTGGTTATGGCATTAGAGACTATGTTATGTAAACTTTGATTGCATGGTAAAGATTAGTACTACTAAGGTAGTTAAAGATTTACATAAAATTGTCAAACCTCATAATACAGTATGTAAGGAATGTCAATTTGGAAAACAAGTTAGAGCTAGTTTCAAAAGTATTCCAAAAAAATAAAATAATGCTCTTGATTTGATTCACACTGATTTATGTGGTCCAGCTAGAACTAAAAGCTTACAAGGTGATAGATATTTCATGCTAATCATTAATGACTATTCTAGAATGTGTTGGGTTACTTTTCTCAGAGAAAAATCAGAAGCACTTCGAAAGTTCAAACCATTCAAAGCAATGGTAGAAAATGAAACTTGTAAGAAAATCAAATGTTTAAGATTAGATCAAGGAGGTGAATTTACATCTAAGGAATTTAATACATTCTGTGAAGTGAATAGAATTAGAAGACAGTTATCAGCACCTCAAACACCACAGCAGAATGGAGTTGTTGAAAGGAAAAATAGAACTATCTTGGATGCAGCAAGAAGTATGTTATCAGAAGCAAACCTACCACATGTATATTGGAGAGAAGCAGTTAGCACAACGGTCTATACATTTAACAAAGTTCACATCAAAGGTGAAACCGGTAAGACCCCTCATGAACTATGGTTTGGTAATACTCCTACTCTTAAGTATTTCAGAATTTTTGGAAGTAAATGTTATATGAGAAGAGATGAGTATATTGGCAAATTTGATCCTAGAAGTGATGAAGGAATATTTCTTGGTTATTCATCTAAGAACAAGGCATATAGATGTTTTAACAAAAGATTGTAGAAAATTGTTGAAAGTACAAATGTAAAGATTGATGAACAATTCAAAGGAACTTCAAGGTATATAGACTCTGAACCGGCAACATAAATTTTGACAAATAAACATACTCTGAATCCATCGGTACAGAATGAAGATCCAGTTACCCTGGTAACATCTGAGGATTCCACAGTAATTGAGGAACAACAACAAACCAAGACACCCCGGTATGTAAGACTGAATCATTCTGAAGATCAGATAATTGGAAACAAGTTTAAAGGAGTTATGACAAGAGGAAGATTGGCAAATGAAGAGGTATGTCTTATTTCTCAAATTGAACCATCATCTGTTAATGAGGCATGTGAAGATAAATTTTGGAATAAAGCTATGGAAGAAGAATTAGAACAAATTGAGAAAAACAACACTTGGACATTAGTTCCCCAGCCTAAAGATAAAAATCTAATTGGAACCAAATGGATATTTAGAAACAAACTTAATGAAGATGGTAAGGTTGTCAAAAATAAAGCAAGACTAGTGTGTAAGGGATACTCTCAGAAAGAAGGAGTTGATTACAATGAAACCTTTGCACCGGTAGCTAGAATTGAGGCAGTCAGATTATTTTTGGCTTTTGCAACACACAAGAACTACAAAGTTTATCAAATGGATATTAAATGTGCATTTTTGAATGGAGATCTTGAAGAGGAAGTATACATTGAACAACCTAATGGATTTTCTTTGACAGATGACAATGATATGGTTTGCACATTAAGGAAATTTCTGTATGGACTAAAACAAGCTCCAAGAGCTTGGTATGCAAGATTGGATAAGTATCTTTTAAAGATTGGTTTTACTAAAGGAAATGTAGATAGAAATTTATATTATAAAGTAACTAATGATGACATCTTGATTATAGAAGTATTTTTTGATGATATAATCTTTGGAGGAGAAGATGGATTATGTAAGGAATTTTCTATTAAAATGCAGCAAGAATTTGAAATTTCTATGATTGGAGAAATAAAAAAAAATTTAGGATTGCAGATTTCACAGACTGATAAAGGTATATTCTTGAGTCAATCCAAATACTTAAAAGAGTTACTAAAGAAATCTGGGATGGAGAACTCTAAACCGGTAAGCACACCTATGATAACAAATAAGAAATTATCACAAAGGGATGAATCTACACCTGTTAATCCAGCTAGGTACAAGTCTATGATAGGAGGTTTACTGTATTTGACACAAACCAGACCTGCTATTATGAATGCAGTATGTATTGTTTCAAGATTTCAAAGTAATCCTAGAGAAAATTATGAATGAGCAGTAAAAAGGATTTTCCAGTACTTACAAGGCACTATAAATCTTGGATTATGGTATCCTAGAGATGAAAATTTTGAATTATGTGCATACACAGATGCAAATTGGGCAGGAGATGTGGATGATAGAAAAAGCACCACCAGCGAAGCATTCTTTCTTGGAAACAAATTAGTTTCTTGGTCGAGTAAGAAACAAAGTTGTACATCTTTATCAACAGTAGAATCAGAATATGTTGCAGTAGCAACTAACTGTACACAGGTACTATGGGTTAAGCAAATGTTGAAAGACATAAAGGTAAAATGCAAGGAACCTATTATTATCTATTGTGATAACACTGCAGCAATTGATATATCTAAGAATCTGGTATTACATTCTAAAACCAAACATGTTTCTATCAAACTAAATTTTCTAAGGGAAAATGTCGAAGCAAAGGAGATAAAACTGGTTTATGTGAATACTAAAGAGTAGATTGCAGATATTTTCACTAAACCTTTGCCTAAAGAGACTTTTGAATATCTCAGAGATCAGCTTGGAGTCATACCACCACTAGTAGAGACTTAGACAGTTGATGATTGTCATCAACCGATAGAATTAACAGAGAAATCTTTATTCTGGTCCTTGATGAGAAGCTACTTCTCAGGGGGAGTAGTTGGTATATTGTAATTGGTTGGTATTTTGTATATGAACTTGGTTTTATTGTAACTTTGGCATTTGATGTCAAAGGGGGAGAGATTGGTATAGAAAAACTTTGAGAAACACAAGGAAAACACATGTTGCTCCCAAAGGGAGAGATTGTTGTTTAGGAGAGGTTATTACTCTCTATATCTATATTTTGATTTCTATTTATGATCCTTTTGGAGATTGTTGGTTTTTGGTATTTAGCATTTTTGTTCTGGCACTTTGATGGTTTTTCCATCTTGTGTTGCCATCAATTCCAAAGAGGGAGATTTTTTGTATTTTGGTATGGTTTTTTCATTGATGTCAACACCTACTAAACTCTTATCAACTCTGGCACTTTGGAGAATCAACAACATTCACCGACAAGCAAGTGACTCATGCACAGTCATTGGTATCTGGTACACTGGCAAGATATAATGATCACCGACACATGGAATGATATGGAAAACACATGGTTATGTTGAAGACATCATTTGGACATCTTGTCCTGAAGTTTTGTTCATTGGTATATTCATAGTTGCATATTTGTTGTTATCGGCAAATAGGTCTAGGGTTACACCGGGAGGTTTATCTTTTCCAGATCAACATGGCACGCTATGGAGATGATTAATTATTGTTGTAAATGCATTAAGCCAACATGCTCAATCGGTTATTGCATCGGATACTATATTGTTTGTAAAATGTTTTTATTGTAATATCTTGTAGAGCCGACCTACTAAAATTGGTCTTAGGTTATGGTATAAATGTAAGATCTTATTTGTAAGATCAAATGTGGAATGTGAAGAAGGTTTTTGTGAAGGTATATGCGAGATTAAGCAGAGCTATACACGCAGACATCATTTGAAGGTAAAGCTAGGTTTTTGTGAAAGCATATCAGCATTACACCGGTACTAAATCTAGCATATGAAGATGCTATTTTGTGCAATACTTTCTTATTGGATTTAACCATCCAACTGTAGTCAGTGTGACTCCCATTTTGTGATTGAGCAGTGATCTCTAGGCGCTTGGCCTTTTTGCATGTGCAGACCTCATTTATGTACACTTACTATTTGCAGTATTATCATCTGATTGTGGGTAAGGTTTCCCACCGTGATTTTTCCCCTTACAGGGTTTCCACGTACAAATATTGGTGTTATGTGTTGTGGATAACTTTGTGTTTATGTTTCATGCACTAATCCTTACCGGTATAGAAATTAACTGTTAAAACTATCTACCGGCATATTTAATTGGTTTACTGGTATTAAGCATTAAGTTGGTTAAATTGTTTTTGGTTTAAATTTATTTGACAAATAATTCACCTCCCCCCTCTCAGTTGTCTCTGGGACCTAACATATTGAGTTATGAATTTGTTGACTAGTTCATTGAATGATCTAACAGGAGGTGTGATTTTGGATAATCATTCCATTGTTTGTCCTCCCAAGCTTCTTGGGAATAACCTCATCAAATAGGTGTCATCATGGGAAAATTCAAAGCTCATGGTACAAAATTCCCGAACATGATCATGGGGATCGCTTTTCCCATCATATTTGTCAAATTGGGGAATATTTGAGTTTGGGGGAAAAGGCACCATGTTTAACCGTCTGTCAAAAGGATAAGGATAAATTTCAGTTAAGGAGTACCGTATTGTTGTCCCTTGTTGCATGTCTTGCATTTTTCTTTGTAACATTTGCATTTGTTGAGTGAGAGAATTCAAAGGTGTATTATTTTGTCGAGGGAAGAGTTCTTCCCTTGCATTAGTTCTAAGCTGAAATGGTGTGTGGAATGGTATGTTTTGCTCTGGGATGTTTTTCTTAGGGATATTTTGCTCTGGTAGATTTTGCTCGGGTATGTTTTGATCAAGGTCACGTGCTTCCTTCTCTCATTGTCTTTCGTGATAGTCATAATGTTGAGATCCTGTTCTAAATATATCAGTGTCAAAGTCTTCAGGGAGTTTAACTCCTTTGCTTGTGAGCATGAGTAGATATTTTTCCTTGTCGTTTTCCATGAGTCTTTCCACAAGTTTTTGAAATGAAGCACTTTCTTGACACTCTTGGAGGAGTTCCACAGAAATTTTGGTGTCCTCTAGATTTGGACACTCGAAAGGATTTGATAATCTTCGACCCATGCTAGACTATGGTTGCATTTCACTTTGTTTGTTTCATTGAGAGCGAGTAATATTAGACATCTAATAAAAGCTTTATGTGACAAAAGGAACGAACTCCTCTTTGATGTTCTGTTCAGAGGGGTTGGTGGTTCAAATCGGGGTATGTTGTAAGTGATGCACTCTTCGGGAAAGAAGGCCAGATTGATCTTTCCTCCTTGATTTAGGCGTTGACTAAATGTTGATTTTTGACAGAATGCTCTACTCCTCAATGGTTCCTTGTCAAATTTGTTTGTTTTGTCTTGAAGATACAAGCGCATATGATGAAGGAAGGTTTGATGAGATTTTAAGAGTTGGAAATTGATGTATAAAAATTTATTCCATTTGGCAAGTTTCAGAGAACTGGGTTGTTATTTTCTCAACTTAGTGTTATGATAAATACTCTTTCTTCTCAGAATATGAGGATTAGTCATACACAAGCGATAATGGTTTCCTTTGATTTGTTTTGGATTTAGTTTAGCTTGTTTTGGAAACTCAATTTTTACTTTATCAAATGAAAGTTTAGATGCCCCCTCATGACAAAGCATGTCAAATGATATGGAATATGAGCTTTCCCGATATGGAAACTCGATTTGACAACTTGGAGTTTTAAAACAAGTGTGTTTTTGGATAGAAATATGTTTGATTGAAGGACCTGTTTCATACTTGTGATGAGCTTTCCTAATTTTGATAGGAGAGATGTGTTATCTTGCAACTAGTTTTCAAATTTTGGCAACTTTGTTTTATGGAGAACTCGCTTTTGAGAAAAGTTTTTGATACTCTGTTTTGGTTTTCTATTTGATGAAGTTCAGGCTGAGGAAGGAAAGCTCCCTAAATTGTTTTCAAATTTTTCAAAAATGGCCTCTGCTTTTCCCCCTGTTTTCTTGGTTCAAAAGGTTATGCGCTAATATGGGTCGCCAATGCGCTAACTGTTGATCTCTGCATGCTAAAGTTTGGTCTCCATGCGCTAAGCTGATGCTTCAACATGCCAGACTATTTTCAAAAGGTGCTACTTTAAACTGCTAGTATTGGATTTCTATGAAGTGCTAATGTTAAGACATAATGCGCTAAGGTGAAGGTAAAATGTGCTAAAAGATGGTTTCCATGCGCTAATAGGTTGTTCTTAAGTGCTAAACTGCCTTGATAGTTTCGACTTGGTCATTTTTCTGCAATTTTTGGAACTTTGTTTTTAGTTTTCAGTGACGATGGATGATTTTTTGAAGTAACAGACGAAAACACAGCACAAAAGAGACAACCATTTTTCCTAATCTAAATAATAAGTGTATGTTCTACAAGGATGTGTTCAAATCCTCAATGTTTTAACAGGTTTAGATACAACATGCAATTCAGTTAGACTCTTTATTCAAGGGTCATAAGCAATATCATAGCCCACTAGTCTCGATACTCCATCAGCTCAAATAGCAGTGTCACCCCCTAGGGGGCGCCTAATTTTTTGCCTTTTGCCAAAAATTAACCCAAAGTGAATTGCTTCACAATTGAGTAGTTATCTTGGGAGATATATGGTGAGCAATCTTGGGGGAGAATTCTTCCCACCCTTGAACTATGATATTACAAATGTCTGAATACTGACTCAACTAAAAGTTTCTATGCTAAAGTTCGTAATCAGGCTTCTCGTTCGGCCGTCAGTGATAAACTCCCTCATGAGGCTTCCCAACCTTTAGAACAAAGGATTTACGTATCTCAAGGATACTGGGGGAAGGCTAATCGTTGCGCACAACCATTGAAAAGGACTTTCATCACTTTCCACTTTTGATTATAGTGGGTTGGAACACTTTCTGTCAAAGTTGTTTCCCACTTAGGTTGTTCCCTTCACACCGGCCAAAGAATGGCTTTAAGAGTTTTTCAACCCCTCGTGAAGGTAGGCCTGCTAAAGGATTTAATACAATATCACTGAAAGCGTAAGAGTGGTTTGGCTTTTTGATGACCTAGTTAAGGGGAGAGCATATTCCTTCCACCTTCGAGACAAGGCAAACAAGGTTCTTTTTAACTTTTCATTGCAATGATTTGCTAAAATCTATATGGAGATATTGCTCCACAAAAACATGGTGTTTATTTTACCCCTTTAAAGCAGTGATTTTCTCATCTATGAAAAGGAACTGGTCAACAAAGTAAATTCGATGTTTGGTCAACAAAAAAAAATCGATCAAAAGGGGAAGATCTTCCCTCTTTAGTTGCAAATGACTTTAGACATGTGTGATTATTTTACTTTGCAAAAATTTGAAGTGGATCCTTTTATGCACCAAAGGATGGTGAAGTTGTTTTTTTAAACCCTTTGTTTGCAAAAATGGAAAAATTGCTTTGTTCTTTTTAGAGCCCAAATTGAAAATTTTTCTCCTAGAAAAGCAAGAAAAGATTGTTTTTGTGGTTCTTTTTATAGCCCAAATAAGGTGAGTTCAATTTTATCTACCAAGAATTAGAAAGACTCTAAATTCTAACTAACTTAAATAAGTTAGTAAAAATTTAAACTATTTATAATTCTAAAAATAAAACTAAGCTCCTCCCTGCAAGAAAATGTCAGAAATCTTGCAAAATACCGATTTAAAATAGTTAGAAAGATTTTTGTTCTTGTGGACTTCTACAAGTCTAAGTTTTATCTCAGTTATAATTTAATTATTTCTTTCTATCTGTGATGCGCTACAGAAAGGACTGTACGCGCTACAAGATAACTGGGATGCGCTATCGGACAGACTCGATGCGCTGAACTATTTTCTGAATGTGCTGCTCTGTTATTTTCCTGCACTGAGATCTACAGGAAAAATGTTAATAAATGTAATGCTCTAAGTGATGGTCTGCACATGCTGGGGAATAAGTCCCATGCGCCAAATAGTGAGCCGGATGCACTGGACTTTTAACCAGATGCGCTAAGGGATGTTCCCTACGCGTTGATTTATGTTTCTCACGTACCTACAAAAGTGATTAGTTTTAAAAACCAATTTGATTAATGGGGATGAGCCCCATGGTGGGCGCTAGAAATGTGTGCGGGAAAAGTGGGTTATGAAACTCAAAATGTGAAAATGTGGTCTCAAAGAGCTTGTTCACACACCCACAAGACTTCTTGGTGCAATTTATGGAGTCATGAGGAATGACTCAACTTCCCAAGGTAGGTTCCATGGTTCTCTATCTCACAAGGTCCCTTTAGCCAATGCCTTTTCTCTCAGATCACTGAGCAAAGTGACTTAGGGATGACGAATGCAAGAATGAGGGATGCTTTAGATTGATTTTAACATGAAATGCATCCTATCTATGCATGATTCTACAAATGAAGTAAACTAGATTATAAGATGACAAGGTTAGTAGCAATACTATCATAACATGATATACTAGTTAATGATTTAAGATAATGATAAAGGAAACATTCTAAAATGCTTATTAGATTAATTCCTATTACAAAGAGAAGCTAGATGTATTGATAAATTTGAGCATAAATGAGATACTAAAAGATTTTTTTTTTTTGGATGGAGGAATAAGAGCACTATTTATAGTGAAAATAGGGCAATGGAAGGTCAAGATTGAAGGGTTACTCAAGAGTCAAGATTGAAAGTTATCAATCCATGTGTACAATTTTCACCAATGAAATGGTGACAATTGTCAACATAAGACTACTTGAGAGGAGATGTAAGAAGAATTAAATGCTTGAGAAGACCTCATGGTTACCTTAGAAGGTAAGGGTTAAGGTTAGGTTAGGGTTATCCAATGGATAAAGCTTTTACCCAAAGGATAAACTTTTGTGCAAAGATTAAAGGGATAACCATGGTCAAAGCAATAAATGCCTGATGAAACCCCTGGTTTAGATGAGGGTTAAGTTAGTCAAAAAGTCTCTAACCATGCCACTAAGGGTTAGTTAACCATTAATGGTTTGAAGACTTTGGGGACAAATTTGTAGGAGTCCTTCCAAATTTGGGGGTATTCAACAAGCTAGCTTGTTGAAGGCATAAAGGCTTTAATGCCTTTTGAAGACTTTACTCCAAATTTGAGAAGTGACCTCCTCAAATTTAGGGAAAGGGGATAATTAATGGGTTTGGGTTAATTTATTAGGATTAAATGGATTCTAGAAGAATTTAGGAGGGGGATTAGGATGCAAGTGGGAGATGTAGGAAAATGCAAGTGGATGAAGAATAATTAAAATAAATTGCTTTATTTCAATTTGGTTGCAAGTTGGGAAATTAAATAAATTGGGTAAACTATTTAATTAAATGTAAATTTAATTAAAAATTAGGAAGAAGGGATTTAATTAAAGAAAATGATTTATTCAATTAAATGATGTAAAGGGGTTAAGTGAATTTAAATAAATAAATTGAATAATTTATTTAATTAAATAGAAGAATGTGGGTGATTTAATCAAATTAGATTTAACTAAATAGAGGAATAAGAATAAAATGAATATTAAATATTCATTTAGGAATATGGTCATTTTTATACATCTACAGTTGGCATTATCAATGAATTGATTATGTGTTGTATTGGTGTTTTGTCATTGATGTCAATACTAGTTGTTATGGTTGGTTACTGACAGACAGGTTTTGGTTATCGACAGATAGGTTTTGGTTACCGGTAGAGGATCTAGTGTTACCGGTAGAAGGGACTATCTGTTGGACACTTTTGGCATGTTTGGATCTATGGAGTATTTTTGATTTTTAATGTTACATGCTTCTGGAGCATGTTTTGGTCAGTTAGTATTGACTTGGTAATCGGATGCTATCACACAATCTTGTAAACCCATACTGACATTGGTTTAAGGTATAACCAATAGAGCTTTCACTGAGGAATCTTGACAGGATGCATAAGTGGTGCTGGTGTAGATTCTAGATGAATTTCAGGATGTTGAAGATGTTCTTTGATCATACTTCAACTGCTTGAAGACATTGTTTTGGTGTGGTGGACCCAGATTAGGTCAAGTACCTATCTAGGTTATGGATCGGGATCATGTTAATGTGTACTCCACACATTATCGAGATGTTTCGGGATGTTCTATGGATTGGTTATTGTTGTTTTGGTCTTAAGTCGACATGGCATATCATTGTAATATGGATTTATGTAATGATCTTATTGTAATATCTTTTAGGTGGCCGACCTAATTATTTTAGGCCTTAGGGTTGGTATAAAATGATGTAATATCTGATTGTAGATTATGGGGAATATGTGTCATGGTCTTGGAATGTAATATCATATGCAAAAGAGATTTGGTCGATCATAGGTGATCAAATTGGGATTAAGGAAGAGGTCAAAGGCCTCCGGTATTGATCTTAACCAGGACTGTAATCAGGCATGGTAGATGCTATCTCTAACAGTTCACTCTATTGGATTGTTGTTCATTTATCTTGAGATGGTTATTACCTCTCTGTAGTCAGTGAGACTCTTTTGTAATGAGCAATATGCTCTAGGTAGTGTGCCTTCCTGCATGTGCAGGCCCCTCATTGTATCACATACTTTTTGCAGAAGTATCATCTAACTGTGGGTAGGCTTCCCACCATGATTTTTCCCTTTTCGAGTTGTCCACGTACAAATCATGGTGTTATGTGGTATGGTTGCATTGTGTTGATTATTTGTTTTATTGTTAAGTTTCATTTCTTACTGGTATCTATTTCTTCTATTCTGGTAGTTAATGTTTATGTGATCTGGTTAAAGGTTATTAAGTGGATTAATTGATATAATCTGTTAACAACTGATTCACCCCCCCTTCCTCTCAATTATTCACCGGTTATCCTAATAGTTGGTATTAGAGCTTTGGTCCTCTTTTGCAGAAGCTTAACCACTTGAGGTAGATAATATGGTAGCTAACACTTCAAATCCACTGACAACTATTTTTAGAAGAGAAATCCCTAAGCTTGATGGAAAAAATTATGGGATATGGAAAATTTGAATGGAGACTCATCTTAGATGTCTTGGCAAGGATATTTGGGAGATCACTGAGAAAGGATATACACTTTATGATCCGACATACTTGGACAAAAATATTAAAAATGATTGCAGAGCTAGAGAAGCCCTCTTGTGTGTGCTTACTGATCAACAAATCATGGGATTGACTGATAAATCATCAGCAAAGGTTATGTGGGATAAATTGAAAACTCTAAATGAAGGTGATCCTACTATCAAAATTGCTAAACTTGATGGTTACAGGGTAAGATATAAAAACTTGAAGATGGAAGATAATGAAAGAATTCCTATGTTTATGGAAAAAGTAAATGAAATTGTTATGGGAATTCAATGTTGTGGAGGATTTCTAAGTGAAGATGAAATATTTTCCAAAGTCTTGAGAGCCCTTCCACTGGCTTACAAGATGAAGGTAACTGCAATTAATGAGTTGAGAAAAATGGAAAACACTTCAGTTAATAGAGACATTCTTATTGGGAAATTATCTTCTTTTGAGCTTGAAGAATTTGGATCTTCTAGAGCTGCAAAATTTGAACCTTCTTTTCATGCATCATCATCTACAAGAAAAAGTGATTTTAAAGCCTTATATGGAAAAGAATTGAAAGATATGAGGAAAGAAGATGAATAATTTGAGCAACTTGAAGCCTTATTTGCTAGAAGAGTACCTAAAGGACGGACGAGAAGTAAGTATGAAGGAAAAGAACCTTTTAAATGTTTTGCATGTAATAAGATTGGTCATTTTGCATTTAGATGTCCTCAAATGAATGCAAGATTTAAGGAAAGAGTTAAGAAATCATTTAAGCCTAACCAGAAGAGATATAGATTCAAGAATAGTTAACAATGCTACATAGCAGATGAGGAAGGAGTAAGTGATGACTCTGGGGATGAACCAATAGAAGACTCTGCTAGTGGATCTGACAATGGAAAGGAATGGGTGTTCTATGCTTTAAAGGAAGATGAACTGGAACCGACTATCATGAATGAAGAAAAGGCCTTGGTAAAAAAATTTGAAGATAAGGATGAATGGGTAATTGATAGTGGATGCTTACATCATATGACTGGAGATAAAGGGAAATTTCCATCCCTACAAGAATACTGCTAGGTCCTGGAGACAACTGAGAGGGGGGGGGGGGGGGGTGAATCAGTTGTCTAATAAATTCAAATCAAAAACCATTAAACCAACTTAATGCTTAATACCTGTAAACCAGTTAAGTATGCTGGTAGATAGTGTTAACAGTAAATTACTATACCGGTAAAGATTAATGCATGAAACATAAACATAAAGTCATCCACAACACATAATACCAATATTTGTACGTGGAAACCCTATAAGGGGAAAAACCATGGCGAGAAACCTTACCCACAATCAAATGATACTACTATAGATAGTAAGTGTACATAAATCGGGTCTGCACATGAAGAAAGGCCAACAGCCTAGAGCTCACTACTCAATCACAAAATGGGAGTCACACTGACTACAGTTGGATGGTTAAATACAATAAGAATGTACTACACAAAATAGCATCTTCATATGCTGGATTCAGTACTGGTGTAATGTCGATATGCTTCTACAAAAATCTAGCTTCACCTTCAAATGATGTCTTCGTGTATACCTCTGCTTAATCTCGCATATACCTTCTCACAATCCTTTTTTCACATTCCACATTCGATCTTACAAATAAGATCTTACATTTATACCATAACCTAAGACCAATTTTAGTAGGTTGGCTCTACAAGATATTACAATAAAAGCATTTTACAAACAATGTAATATCTGATGCAATAATCGATTGAACATGTCAGCTTAATGCATTTACAACAATAATAAATCATCTCCATAGTGTGCCATGCTGATCTGGAAAAGATAAGCCTGTCGATGTAACCCTAGGTAACCCTGGACCTATTTGTCGGTAAAAGAAAATATGTAAATATGAATATACCAATGATTAATTCTTCAAAACAAAGTGTCCACACGATGTCTTCGACATTACCAAGTGTCTTCCATATCATTCCAAGTGTCAATGATCATTATATCTTGCCGGTGAACATTATATCCTATCAGTGAACCATACAATAGTTACTTGCTTGTCGGTGAATGCTGCTAGATCTCCAAAGTGCTAGTGTTTTAGTAGGTGTTGACATCAATGAAAAAACCATACCAAAATACCAACAATCTCCCCCTTTGGAATTGATGGCAACACAAGATGGAAAAACCATCAAACTACCAAAACAAAAATGCCAAATACCAAAAATCAACAATCTCTCCTAAACAACAATTTCTCCCCCTGGGAGCAACATGTGTTATCAAAAAGGTTTTCAATACCAATCTCTTTTTAAAAGATAATTTGTTTTTCCATACATATATCTCCCCCTTTGACATCAAATTCCAAAGTTACAAAAATCAAATTCATATACAAAATACCAATCAATTCAATATACCAACTCCTCCCCCTGAGAAGTAGCTTCCTCATCAAAGACCAGAGTAAAAGATTTGTCTTTTAATTCTGTCGGTTGATGACAATCATCAACTATCTAAGTCTCTACCGGTGGTGGTATGACTCCAAGCTGATCTCTGAGATATTCAAAAGTCTCCTTAGGTAAAGGTTTTGTGAAAATATCTGCAAGTTGTTCTTTAGTATTCATATAAACCAGTTTTATCTCTTTTTCTTCAACTTTTTCCCTTAGAAAATTCAGTTTGATAGAAACATGTTTTGTTTTAGAATGTAATACCGGATTCTTAGATATATCAATTGCTGCAGTGTTATCACAATATATAGTAATAGGTTCCTTGCATTTTACCTTTATGTCTTTCAACATTTGCTTAAGCCATAGTATCTGTGTACAGTTAGTTGTTGCTGTAACATATTCTGATTCTGCTGTTGATAAAGATGTACAACTCTATTTCTTACTCAACCAAGAAACTAATCTCTTTCCAAGAAAGAATGCTCTGCCGGTGGTGCTTTTCCTATCATTCACATCTCCTACCCAATTTGCATCTATGTATGCACATAGATCAAAATTTTCATCTTAGGCTACCATAATCCAAGATTTGCAGTGCCTTGTAAGTACCATAAAATCCTTTTTACTGTTGATTCATGATTTTCCTTAAGATTACTTTGAAATATTGAAAAAATACATACTGCATTCATAATATCAGGCTTGGTTTGTGTCAAATAAAAAAAACCTCCTATCATAGATTTGTATCTAGTTGGATTAACAGGTGTAGATTCATCCCTTTGAGATAATTTGTCATTTGTAGTCATAGGTGTGCTTATCGGTTTAGAGTTCTCCATCCCAAATTTCTTTAGTAACACTTTCAGGGACTTGGATTGACTCAAAAATATACCTTTGTCAGTCTGTGGAATCTGCAATCCTAAAAAGAATTTTATTTCTCCAATCATAGACATTTCAAATTCTTGTTGCATTTTAATAGAAAATTCCTTACATAATCCATCTTCTCCTCCAAAGATTATATTATCAACGAATACTTCTATAATCAAGATGTCATCATTAGTTATTTTGTAATATAAATTGTTGTCTGCATTTCCTTTAGTAAAACCAATCTTTAAAAGATACTTATACAACCTTGCATACCAAGTTCTTGGTGCTTGTTTTAATCCATACAGAGCTTTTCTTAACCTGCAAACCATATCATTGTCATCTGTCAAAGAAAATCCATCAGGTTGTTCAATATAGACTTCCTCTTCAAGATCTCCATTCAACAATACACATTTAATATCCATTTGATAAACTTTGTAGTTCTTGTGAGTTGCAAAGGCCAAGAATAATCTGACTGCCTCAATTCTAGCTACTGGTGCAAAGGTTTCATTGTAATCAACTCCTTCTTTCTGAAAATATCCCTTACAAACTAATCTTGCTTTATTTCTGACAACCTTACCATCTTCATTAAGTTTGTTTCTAAATACCCATTTGGTTCCAATTACATTTTTATCTTTAGGCTGGGGAACTAATGTCCAAGTATTATTTTTCTCAATTTGTCCTAATTCTTCTTCCATAGCTTTAATCCAAAATTTATCTTCACATGCCTCATTAACAGATGATGGTTCAATTTGAGAAATAAGACATACCTCTTCATTTGCCAATCTTCCTCTTGTCATAACTCCTTTAAATTTGCTTCCAATTATCTGATCTTCAGAATGATTTGACTTTACATATGGGGGTGTCTTAGTTTGCTGTTGTTCTTCAATTACGTACCGGTAGATCTAGTGTATGTTCATTTGTCACAACTTCTGTTGCCGGTTCAGAGTCTATATACCTTGAAGTTCCTCTGAATTGTTCATCAATCCTTACATTTGTACTCTCAACAATTTTTTACAATCTTTTGTTAAAACATCTATATGCCTTGCTTTTAGATGAATAACCAAGAAATATTCCTTGATCTCTTCTAGGATCAAATTTTCCAATATACTCATCTCTTCTAATATAACATTTACTTCCAAAAATTCTGAAATACTTAAGAGTGGGAGTATTACCAAACCATAGTTCATGAGGGGTCTTGTCGGTTTCACCTTTTATGTGAACTTTGTTGAATGTATAGATGACTGTGTTGATTGCTTCTCTCCAATACACATGTGGTAAATTTGCTTCAAATAACATACTTCTTGCTGCATCCAAGATAGTTCTGTTTTTCCTTTCAACAACTCCATTCTGTTGTGGTGTCCGAGGTGCTGATAGTTGTCTTCTGATTCCATTCACTTCACATAATGTATTAAAGTCCTTAGATGTGAATTCTCCTCCTTGATCTGATCTTAAACATTTGATTTTCTTACCGGTTTCATTTTCAACCATTGCTTTGAACAGTTTGAACTTTCCAAGTGCTTCTAATTTTTCTCTAAGAAAAGTAACCCAGCACATTCTAGAATAATCATTAATAATTAGCATGAAATATCTATCACCTTGTAAGATTTTAGTTCTAGTTGGACCACATAAATCAGTATGAGCCAAATCAAGAGCATTATTGGATTTTTCTAGAATACTTTTGAAACTAGCTCTAATTTGTTTTCCAAATTGACATTCCTTACATATTGTATTTTGAGGTTTTACAATTTTAGGTAGATCTCTAACTACCTTAGAAGTACTGATCTTCACCATGCAATCAAAGTTTACATGACATAGTCTCTTATGCCATAACCAACTTTCATCTATATGTGCAATCAAGCATGCCTTTTCACTATTATTTAAATGAGAGATATTACCTCTAGTCTGATTACTAGTTGCAATCTCTAAACCAGTTCTGTTCATGATTTTGCATTTTCCATTTTTAAATTGCAACTGAAATCCCTTCTCAACCAATTGACCAACACTAAAAATATTATGCTTTAATCCTTCAACATAGTAGACATTGTCAGTGTTATGCTTACCATCAAGAGATATTGTACCCTTACCTTTGATTGAACAGCCTTTGTCATCTCCAAATCTTACTAAACCTCCATTGTATTCTTGAAAGTTCAATAATTTAGCTTTATCTCTTGTCATATGATGTGAGCATCCTGAGTCAATGATCCATTCATCCTTTACTTCAACTTTAGCTGCTAAGGCTTGTTCTACCGGTTGAGCAGTAGGTGATGATTGATCTTCTGTTATAGCAACAAAAACCCATCCATTGTCTGTTGGATCCTCATCAGAATCATCAGTCACACCTTCATCAGCAATGTAACAGGATTTGTCTTTGTTCTGCTTAAATCTGTATCTCTGATATTCAGGATTAGGCTTGTATGTTCTTCTAGCTTCTTCTCTTAGTCTACCATGTCTATTAGGGCATCTTGAAGCCATATGACCAATCTTATTGCAGTTAAAACATTTAAAGGGTGCTTTACCTTCATACTTACTTCCAACTGGACCTTTTGGCATTTTCCTTGCAAATAGTGCTTCAAGTTCTTCAAGTTCTCTTGCATAAAAGGCTTTCCAATCTGATTTGTCAAATGATGGAGCAGATGATATTGATGCTTTAAAGGCCAAATCTGTCTTTATAGTAGCAACAGGACCAAATTCCTCAATTTCAAAAGCTGAAAGTTTTCCAATCAATGTATCCCTAGTTACTGATGTATTAAGCATTGTTCTCAACTCATTTATAGCAGTAACCTTCATTTTATATGCCGGTGGCAATCCTCTTATGATTTTTGAAACAAATGCATCCTCACTCAAGGTTCCTCCACAACATTTAATACCCAAAATAGTTTCATTTACTCTTTCCATAAAAGCAGAAATCCTTTCATCTTCTTCCATTTTCAGATGTTCATACCTGACTCGGAAGCTTTCAAGTTTTGCAATCTTAACTATGGAATCTCCTTCATTCAATGTTTCCAAATGATCCCAAATAGCTTTAGCAGTAGACCTATCTGATAATCCCAAAAAATTGATTTGATAAAGCACTTAAAAGTGCTTCTCTTGCTTTGCAATCATTCTCCTCATTTTTAGCTAGGGTAGTTGGAGTAGTCTAACCAGCTACAGCAATAGTATAACCATTCTTTGTAACTTCCTAGATGTCCTTACCAATGTAATTCAGATGTGTCTCCATTCTGATCTTCTATATCCCATAGTTGGTTCCATCAAGTTTAGGACTGTCCTTCCTGAAATAATTAGTAGTCATTGGATCTCCTCAAGTTGTTAAACTTTTGCAAAAAGAGGACTAGGCTCTGATACCAATTGTTATGTCCTGGAGACAACTGAGAGGGGGGGGGGGTGAATTAGTTGTCTAATAAATTCAAATCAAAAACCACTAAACCAACTTAATGCTTAATACAGGTAAACCAGTTAAGTATGCCGGTAGACAGTGTTAATAGTAAATTGCTATACCGGTAAAGATTAATGCATGAAACATAAACATAAAGTCATCCACAACACATAACACCAAAATTTGTACGTGGAAACCTTGTAAGGGGAAAAACCACGATGGGAAACCTTACCCATAATCAGATGATACTACTGCAGATAGTAAGTGTACATAAATGGGGTCTGCACATGCAGAAAGGCCAACAGCCTAGAGCTCACTACTCAATCACAAAATGGGAGTCACACTGACTACAGTTGGATGGTTAAATCCAATAAGAATGTACTGCACAAAATAGCATCTTCATTTGCTGGATTCAGTACCAGTGTAATGTTGATATGCTTCTACAAAAACCTAGCTTCACCTTCAAATGATGTCTTCGTGTATACCTCTACTTAATCTCGCATATACCTTCTCACAATCCTTTTTTCACATTCCACATTCGATCTTACAAATAAGATCTTACATTTATACCATAACCTAAGACCAATTTTAGTAGGTTGGCTCTACAAGATATTACAATAAAAGCATTTTACAAATAATATAATATCTGATGCAATAACCGATTGAACATGTCAGCTTAATGCATTTACAACAATAATAAATCATCTCTATAGTGTGCCATGCTGATCTGGAAAAGATAAACCTGCTGATGTAACCCTAGGTAACCCTGGACCTATTTGTCGGTAAAAGCAAATATGTAAATATGAATATACCAATGATTAATTCTTCAAAACAAAGTGTCCACATGATGTCCTTGACATTACCAAGTGTCTTCCATATCATTCCAAGTGTTGGTGATCATTATATCCTACCGGTGAACCATACAATAGTTACTTGCTTGTCGGTGAATGCTGTTGGATCTCCAAAGTGCTAGTGTTTTAGTAGGTGTTGATATCAATGACAAAACCATACCAAAATACCAACAAATAAAATGGCAGTCAAGTCAAATTTGGAGATGACAAAGCATGTATAATCAAAGGTAGAGGTATTATTTCTCTGGATGGCAAAAATAATACTAATAATGTCTATTATGTAGAAGGTTTAAAGCATAATATTTTGAGTGTTGTTCAATTGGTGGACATGGTTTTCCAACTTCAGTTTAAAGATATAAAATGCAAAATCATTAACAAGACTAATTTGGAGATTACAACCGGTATTCAGACTAGAGGTAATATGTTTCACTTGAACACTGGTAATAAGACATGTTTGGTTTCTCTTATTGATGAGAGTTGTCTATGGCATAAGAGGTTGTGTCATGTTAATTTTGATTATATTGTTAAGATCAGTTCAACTAAGATTGTGAAGCCTCATAATCCGGTATGTAAGGAATGTCAATTGGGAAAGAAAGTTAGAACTTCTTTTAAGAGCATACATGATAAATATAATGATATACTTGATTTTATTCACAATGACTTATGTGGTCTAGCAAGGACTAGAAGCTTTCAAGGTGATAGGTATTTCATGTTGATTATTGATGACTATTCTAGGATGATGTGGGTGGCTTTTCTTAGGGAGAAGTCTGAAGCCTTTGAGAAATTCAAGATCTTTAAAGAAAAGGTTGAAACAGAAACTAGATCGAAATTCAAATGTCTAAGATCAAATCAAGGTGGTGAGTTCACTTCTCATGAATTTAACAATTATTGTGAGACAAATGGAATTAGGAGGCAGTTATCTACACCCCGAACTCCTCAGTAGAAAGGAGTAGTGGAAAGAAAGAACATAACCATTTTTGATGCAGAAAGATCGATGATGATGCAAGCCAAATTGCCTCACATCTATTGGAGAGAAGCAATGGGTACAACAATCTACACATTCAACAAAGTTCACATCAAAGGTGAAGCCGGTAAGACCCCTTATGAATTATGGTTTAGACATACACCTACTGTTAAATATTTCAGAATTTTTGGAAGTAAATGCTATATCAAAAGAGATGATTCAATTGGGAAGTTTGATCATAGATATGATGAAGGGATATTTCTTGGTTATTCAATTCAAAGAAAAGTATATAGATGTTATAACAAAAGATTGCAAAAAATTGTGGAGAGTGCTAATGTGAAAGTGGATGAGAAATACAAAAATTAATCTATATCATATAACAGGGAACCGGTAGTGGAAATGATCATAACTGAACCGAGAATGCCTCAACCGGTACTGGAAACTGAGACAGTTACACCTATACAATCAAAAAATTCAACTGTGACTGATAATCAGAGTAGTGAACCTGCAGTTCAGAAAACACCAAGGTATGTAAGATTAAATCATTCTGAAGATCAAATCATTGGAGATAGGAACAAGGGAGTTATGACAAGAAGAAGACTGGCAAATGAAGAGGTATGTCTTATTTCTCAAATTGAATCGGCATCTATTATTGAAGCTTGTAAAGATGAACATTGGTTAAAGGCTATGGAAGATGAATTAGATCAGATAGAGAAGAATGAGACTTGGACTTTAGTTCCCCGGCCTAAAAATAGGAATGTTATTGGAACTAAATGGGTTTCTAGGAATAAACTGAATGAGGTTGGTCAAGTTATAAGAAACAAGGCTAGATTATTTTGTAAGGATATTCTCAAATGGAAGGAATTGACTATGGTGAGACATTTGCACCTGTAGCCAGAATTGAAGCTGTTAGACTATTTCTTGCCTATGCAGCTTATAAGAACTATAGGGTTTATCAAATGGATGTTAAATGTGCATTTTTGAATGGTGAACTTGAGAAAGAAGTATACATTGAGTAACCTGATGGATTTTCACTGACAGATGATAAAGATATGGTTTGCAGATTGAAGAAAGCTTTATATGGATTGAAACAAGCTCCTAGAGCTTGGTATGCAAGGTTTGATAAATATATTTTGAAGCTTGGTTTTACTAAATGCGATGCTGATAGAAATTTATATTATAAGATCATTGATGATGATATTTTGATTATTGAAGTTTTTGTTGATGATATCATTTTTGGAGGAGAAGATAAATTGTGCATGGAATTTTTTAACAACATGAAGAATGAATTTGAAATGTCCATGATTGGTGAGATGAAATTTTTCTTAGGTTTGTAGATTACTCAAACTGACAAAGGCATATTTATCTATCAAACTAAGTATCTAAGGGAATTGTTGAATAATTTTGGTATGGATAATTCCAAACTGGTATGTACTCCTATGGTGACAAGTGAGAAATTATCTATCAAGGATACTTCTACACTAGTAAATCCGACAAGGTATAAGTCTATGATTGGTAGCTTTCTATATTTAACTCAGACTAGACCGGATATTATGAATGTGGTAAGTATTGTTTCAAGATATCAAAGTAATCCTAAAGAAAATCATGAATGTGTAGTAAAGAGGATATTCCGGTATTTGCAAGGAACAACAGAATATGGCTTATGGTATTCTAGAAATGACGATTTCACTTTATGTGCATATACTAATTCAGATTAGGCAGGAGATATTGTTGATAGGAAGATCACTTCTGGTGGAGCTTTCTTTCTTGGAAATAAATTGGTTTCATGGATCGGCAAAAAAAAATCATGCATTTATTTATCTACTATAGAAGCTGAGTATGTTGCAGCAGCAACTAATTGCACTCAAGTCTTGTGGATGAAGAAAATATTGAAGGATATCAAGGTAAATTGTAGTGAAACAATAGTTATCTACTCTGATAACTCTGTAGCTATTGACATGCCTAAGAATCCATTATTTCACTCTAAGACTAAGCATATATCAATAAAGTATAACTTTCTGAAGGACAAGGTAGAAGGAAAGGAAGTAAAATTGGCTTATGTGAATACTAAAGAACAGATTGTAGATATATTCACTAAACCACTATCTAAGGATTCATTTGAGTATTTGAGAGATAGGTTAGGGGTTTATGCCCCTCCAGCAGAGACTTGATTGATGCATTTTGTCATCAATCTGGCATGCATTATCAAAGATATTATTCATTCTGGCACTGATGAGTGGTGCTACTACTCAGGGGGAGTAGTCAACTTTGATATTTAGAGGTTTATATTCTTGCTTTGATATTTGTGTTAGATTTTTGGCATTGATGTCAATGGGGGAGAGATAGTAATGTGAAAAATAAATTCAGAACTTTACAGAGATTATTCACAAGGGGAGAGTTATTGATATTTAGGAGATTGTTCTGATTGAATGAAAAATAGGTTTTAAGGACCTAAAACCATTACAACATAGTTAAAATAAAAAGCTGAGAAAATAGAGTCCTCATACAAAGCGACTGGTCCAAAAAACTAGCAAATAGAAAAAACAGCTAAACAACAAAAAACAGCAAAGAACCCAAGGAGACACTACATAGTAATTTTCTTCAGTAGATCCTCTGCCTTAGTCACCAGCTCATCACAGGTCGCCCCAACTACTTTTACCTCCTCCAGGTCCTTATTCACTTTCTTTTCCTTCCTCTTTCCACGGGTGCGAGTTCTGGGACCTTGGGCTTCCCCAGTTCCTTTTGCATCCAGGTCAATTTCCTGGGTTTCTTTTTCATCATCGAGCTTGCTAATGTGGGTATGGGTGTTGTTGGCTGATATTTTCAGAATGCTGAGACTCTGCTCCACAATGTTCTTGAGACACTCCTCTATCTTGTCCACTTTGGCAACTGTATCCGAGAGCGTTTTTTCATTAGTTTCCTCCAGGGTTTTTCTATCCTGTATCTCCTTTTCAATTTTATCAAACCGGGGATTAAAGGCATCTCTGATGTCTTCCACTTTGGCAATTGTGTTCTTCAAATCTTCAATATAATTGGCCATAGTGTTCCCCTCTCCAATGTTAATGGTCTCCAGGATCATGACTCTGTTGCAAAGTTTTTTGTATTCATCCACAGTATTTTTATTCCCGTCAATAAGCCATTCAATGGTTTTCATAAAACCCTTCAAGGCCTCAAGGTGAGGACCAGGAGAAGGAGTAACTTTACCAGGGGTTATCTATTCATCTTTAGCAATATGGAGGGCAGAAATAGTGTCAGCAGCCCTGAGGGTCTCCTCCATAGTCTCCATCTCCAGGCTTTGTTCAGCTTCCAAGGTTCTTGTTTGCTTGTCCTCTTCCAGTTCCTTGCCTATGTCCTCCGGATCTTTTCCAGTCTCCTCTGTTTTCTTCTTCTTCTTCCTGGGTTGGGCTTGGATTTTACTTTTTTCCTTCAGCACTCCCTTAGGGTTCTTCTTCTCCTCAGGGAAATCAGAGTCCTCTTCTTCCTAAGAAATACTAATCAAGGGTTTACTTTGGGGTTTTTTACTCTTAGAAGAAGAGGGTCTTGATTTCCTCTTCTTGCTCCCCTCATACTCTGAGTCGTCAGAGCTTTCCTCATTTTCAGTCGAGGAATCATTATCTAAATCCTCCTCCTCTGAGAAATCAGAATCAGACATTTCTTCTTCCGAATCCACAAAGAGCTGCATTCGATTGATTTTACTGGCCTTTAGATGATCATAAATGAGGACCATAAGTCCCTAGTGCATTGCAGTGTCACCCCAAGGATTTTCTTTATAAGCTTTTAGGGATGCATTCATAGAACAGAGACTTGTTTGGCATTTCTTGGTACTTAGATGTTTTCTCACATCTAGTGTTGCCATCAATGCCAAAGGGGGAGATTGTTGGCATTATGGATGAATTAATTATGTGTTGCATTGATGTTTTGTCATTGATGTCAACACTAGCAGTTATGGTTGGTTACTAGTAGAAGATCTAGTGTTACCGGCAGAAGGGACTATCTGTTGGACACTTCTGGCATGTTTGGATCTATGGAGTATGTTTTATTTTATGTGTTACATTCTTCGAGAGCATTTTTTGGTCAGTTGGTATTGACTTGGTAATCAGATGCTATCACACACTCTTGTAAACTCATACCGACATTGGTTTAAGGTTTAACCGATAGAGCTTTCACTAAGGAATCTTGACAGGATGCATAAGTGGTGTTGGTGCGGCTTCTAGATGGATTTCAGGATGTTGAAGATGTTCTATGGATTAGTTATTTTTGTTTTGGATTTATGTAATGATGTTATTGTAATATCTTTTAGGTGGCCGACCTAATTGGTTTAGGCCTTAGGGTTGGTATAAAATGATGTAAGATCTCATTATACATTATGAGGAGTATGCGTCGTGGTCTTGGAATGTAATATCATATGCGAAGGAGATTTGGTCGATCATAGGTGATCGAATTGGGATTAAGGAAGAGGTCAAAGGCCTTTGGTATTGAGCTTAATTGAGACTATAATCAGGCATGGTAGATGCTATCTCTAGCAGTTCACTCTATTGGATTGCTGTCCATTTATCTTGAGATGGTTATTACCTCTCTGTAGTTAGTGAGACTCTTTTGTAATGAGCAGTACACTTTAGTAAATGTGCCTTCCTGCATGTGCAGGCCCCTCATTATATCACATACTTTTTGTAGAAGTATCATCTGACTCTGGGTAGGTTTCCCACTATGGTTTTTCTCTTTTCGGGTTTTCCACGTCCAAATCATGGTGTTATATCGTATGGTTGCATTGTGTTGATTATCTACTTTATTGTTAAGTTTCATTGCTTACCGGTATCTATTTCTGCTATCTCGGTACTTAATGTTTATGTGATCTGGTTAAAGGTTATTAAGTGGATTAATTGATATAATCTATTGACAATTGATTCACCCCCCCCTCTCAGTTATTCACTAGTTATCCTAACACAAACAAATAGCCAGTGAATTCTGTTGCAGTTAATAATCAATTAAGGTGAGATTTGTGTGGATTTTCTAGTTCATATTAAAAAGACAGAACACAACCCACAGATTGGTGAAATTATAAGTTGCAAAGGCAATAAAGGATGATTCCTTGGTGAGATTGATGGAGAGAATGCAAAGAGAGTTCAGGAAGATTTGGAAAGTTTTGAATTTTATATCTACTAAGTTTTGTATAAAATATTCTGACAAAAACCAAAAAATTTGATCATTAAAAATTGCAAAAGTGCAATCCTGAGGAGAGGCAATCAAGCAAGATGAGTACATGATAGAACTTCTAAGTGAATAACAATGTGGTGCAGAGAGTGTGTAGAGCTTGGATAGTGTGAAGAGAAGAGAAAGAATGCAGAGAACCAGTAGAGTGTAGAGAAAGTGTAACTAGTGGTTAAACCGAAGAGCTTTATTTGGATCTGATTAAGCTAAGAATAGTCATTACAACAAATCATTCTCTCTATTGTTTTCTAATAACTACAATAGTAAAATCCCTTAATTGGGTGGACTTTAACATGTCACTTTGTAAAATCCCTTAACCGGGTGACATCTTAAATGATGATCCTAAGTCCTTTAACAAGGCTACCTCTAACAGGGTAAAGGTTCTTACATGCCTTAAAGAAAATCCCTTAACCGGGTGACACCTAAAAATGTCTTTGTAATCTCCTAACAGGGATGGCTCCTCACTAGGTGTACTCTAGAGGAGTGCAAATTTTGTGAGTTTCTACTCACACCATGGTTTTCTCCCATTTGGGTTTCCACGTGTTAAATCTTGGTAGTCTTGTGTGTTACATTTTTGTGTGCATGTTTCTTATCAATACTGCTTATATTGATAAGTGTTAAGTTTGAATAAGGAGTTTTGATTAAGGTTAAATCTGTAATAATTGGTATAGTGTTGATTCACCCCTCCCCTCTCAGCATTGGTTGGGTTTAACAATTGGTATCAGAGCCTTGGTCCTTAGATTCAGAAGAGCTTAACAACTTAAGGAAATATCCAAGATGATGCGAAAGAAAGGTCCCAAGTTCTCTAAGGAGAATTACACATTATGGTGTGGTAGAATGAAGCTCTACCTAAGAACCCTAGGAGATCATTACTAGAATCATGTAATCATAGAGTACAATGAACCTATGGGGGTTCTCACTGTAGATCCGATCAAAGAGAAGCAAGATAACATTGCAACTATGGATATGATTGCTAGTACTCTATCTGATAACAAGTATGCTAAGGTTCAAGATCTAAAAACAACCTATGAGATGTGGAATAAGATGAAGACTGTCTATGGGGGAGATCCTTATGTACAAAAGGCTAAGGTGGATAGTTTGAGAGGCAAATTTGATGAGATGAGGATGCAAGAAGGAGAAAATATAGAATAGTACATCAAAAGAATAAAGGATGTGGTAAATTCCATCAAAAGTGCTGGAGGAAAAATTGAAGAAGATGATATGGTCATAAAATCTTGAGAACCTTGATGTCACAATATGCCATAACAGTTTCTGCAATTTAGGAACTCGGATCTTTGGGAACAGTTAATGTTACACTTGACTCCCTGATCGGTAAGTTGATTGCCTTTGAACTGAGCAACTATGATAATAGTATGCCTAAGATTAATGTTGCCTTCAAATCTTCCATGACACTTGCACCAACAACAAGAAGAAAAGAAACTGGAAGTAGTTCTACTGCAAGAACTGGTCATTCTCATGAACATGACAACTTGTTATCTGAAGAATAGGAACAAGATGAGCTTGAATCCCTAGTAGCAAGAAGGCTACCAAGAGGAAAAGGGAAGTATAGAGGTAAACTACCCCTGAAGTGTTTCTAATGCAATAAAATAGGTCATATTGCATCCAGATGTCCTGACAATGATAGGAAGGATAAATTCAGAAGATACAAAGAGAAGAGAAAGGAGTTCTATCTTGCAGAAGAAGGAGTTACCGATAAAGAATTAGAAGGATCTGATGGAGAAGGGATTGCATTCATAGTGGTAAAGGAAGATAGCATAGAGGAAAGTAATATGGCATTGATTTCCAGTTCAAATCGGTGTGGAGACTGGGCAATTGACAATGGTTGCACTCACCACATGACTAGTGACAAGAACAAATTCCTCAGCATGGAGGATTGTGATGGAGGACTGGTGAGATTCGAGAATGATGCTCCCTATACGGTGAAAGGTAAGGGATCTATTGCCCTAAATGATAAAACAAGTTGTGAAGATGTTTTATTGGGTAGAAGGGCTAAAGTATAGTTTGTTAAGTGTTGCACAACTTAACAATAAGGGTTACTGGTTGGATTTTAATGAAGGGATATGAAAAATAAGTGGTAAATCAGGAGGTCTAATTGCTACCAGTAAACAAACCAAAGGTAATATGCTCTACCTAGACACCACTGTACGAAGTTTCCTAATGGAAAAGGTAGAAGACAATTAGTTGTGGCACAAAATATTGTCATGTTAATTTTGATAGCATAGAAAAGTTTAGTAGAATGAAGTTTGTCAGAGGTATGCCTAACATTATGAAACTTGATAATGTTATGTGCAAAGATTGTCAGGTAGGAAAGTTGACCGGATCTAGTTTTAGCAGCAAATCTTATTCATCTAAGAAAGTGCTAGACCTAGTGCATACAGATTTGTGTGGTCCTATCAGGACTAAGAGTTTCTATGGGGACCGCTACTTCATGTTGTTTGTAGATGATTTCTCAAGAATTATGTGGGTTGTATTCTTGAAGGAAAAATATGAAGCCTTTCACATGTTCAAGGTCTACAAGGCTTGAGTAGAGAGAGGAACTGGTAAGAGTCTGAAATGATTGAGATCGGATAGAGGAGGAGAGTTCACCTCTCAAGAGTTCATAAATTACTATGAAGAACATGTGATTATGAGGCAGATGTCTGCACCTAGAACACCTTAATAGAATGGAGTTGTTGAAAGAAGAAACATAACTCTAATTGATTGTGCAAGGACTCTGATGATACAAAAGGATATTCCACATTTTTTTTGGAGAGAAGCAGTGAGTATTGTTGTGCATACCTTGAACCAGATTCAGGTGAAGAAGGGGACAAATAAGACTCCCTATGAATTATGGTGTGGATACTCACCCAATATGAGTTACTTCAAGGTATTTGGAAGCAAGTGTTACATCAAGAGGGATGAGTAATCTAGAAATTTTGATCCTAAGGGTGATGAAGGAACCTTCTTAGTTTACTCCACAAAGCGTAAAGCATACCGATGTTAGAAAAAAAGGACCGGTAAGATTGTGGAGAGTGCAAATGGAAGAGTGGATGAGTTATCTAAAAACAATGAACAAAAGAACATGAAAGAACCAGAGGACTATCAAGGATTTGTTTACATTGCATCAGATGAACCTACTACAAAGAATCCTAATGTAGCTACAAATGAGGAAACATGTGAAGTAGAACTTGCACAACTGGTACAACCAAGGTATGTCAGAAACAATCATCTTGTTGATAATATTATTGGTGATAAAAATCCAGGAGTATTGACTAGAAAAAAAGAAAGGGAAAGTACATGTCCGCTCTCTAAAATTGAGCCAAAAATAGAAAAGGAATCTTTAAAAGATGAATACTGAATCAAAGCTATGGATGAAGAGCTGGAGCAGATTGAGAAAAATGAAAATTGGATCCTTGTGCCCAGACCGAAGAACAAAAATGTAATAGGTACCAAGTGGGTGTTTAGAAACAAAATGGATGAAATCTGTCAACTAGCAAGAAACAAAGAAAGACTAGTCTGCAAAGGGTATGCACAGGAAGAAGGTTTGGACTATGGAGAGACCTTTGCATTGATGACCAGATTGGAAGGATTCAGAATCTTTCTTGCGTATGCTACCTACAGGAAGTTCAAGGTCTACCAAATGGATGTGAAATCGACATTCTTGAATGGTGTTCTAGAGGAAGAAGTGTACATTGAGAAACCAGAAAGGTTTTCTTCAGAAGATGGAAGAGATATGGTATGCAAGCTAAAAAAGGCTCTGGGTGGGCTAAAACAAGCACCATGAGCTTGTTATGAGAGGCTACACTCATACCTAATAAGTATAGGGTTCATGAGAACCAGTGACAATAATAACTTGTATTTGAAGACTGGACAAGAAGGAAAACATCTGATTGCAAATATTTTTGTAGATGATATCATCTTTGGAGGAGATGATGAAATGAGCAGAGGCTTTGCAGAAGAAATGAAGAAAGAGTTTGAAATATCCATGATCAGTGAAATAAAGTTCTTCATCAGCCTGCAATTATCTCAGTGAAAGAATAGTATATTCATTAGCCAGACCAAATACATAAGGGAAATATTGAAGACCTTTGGAATGGAAGATTCCAAACTTGTTGGAACTCTGATGGTTATAGGTTGAAATCTCTCCAAAAATGATGAGGCTAATGAAGTGAATGAGACACTATACCAAACCATTATCGGTAAGTTGTAGTATGCAGTGCACAGTAGACTAGATCTAGCACAAGCAATTGGCTTGGTTGCTATATTTGTTGCAAACCCAAAAGAGACTCATATGGTGGTGGTTAAGAGGATATTTAGATATCTTAAGGAAACTGATGAGTATGGTCTTTGGTATCTACATAAGGGAAATTTCAACTTAAGTGTCGTCACCTATGCAGATTAGGCAGGGAATATTGATGATAGAAAGAACACTAGTGGAGGTGCATTATTTCTTAGAGATAGGATTGTGTCATGTACAAGCAAGAAATAAAATTGTATCTCTAAATCCATAGCCAAGGCAGAGTATGTGGTTGTTGCAATCAACTGTACACAAGTAGTATGGATTAAGCAGATCTTGGAAGGTATCCAAGAAAAGGTGATTGAACTGGTGGTGATACACTATGACAATACAAGTGCCATTAACATATAAAAAAAATCAGTAATGCACTCTAAGACCAAACATAATGCAATAAAATATTATTATCTTAGGGAACAGGTGTAGGAAAAAGAAGTTAGATTGGAATATGTGCCAACCAAGGAACAAGTTGTAGACATATTCACTAAAACACTACCTAAGGATACTTTTGAGTATCTTAGAGGTAAGCTAGGGGTAATTCCCCTGCATACTCTAAGGTGAGTGAAGATAGGAACAACATCAATCTGGTATGATTTTCCTAAAAATCCTATGTAATTGGATTAATGATTATGGACTACTCTTGTTAGGGGGAACATTCATTATAGTATGTGTTGGCAATTGGCACTCAACTGGTTGGTTTCACTATGTTGTCATTGTGTTCCAGCTTCATGTTTTGGTTCTATGGTGTACCGGCAGACACTTCATAGATACTTCACCAACATCGGCACCAATAGGATAGGAGGATTTCTTTGGTTACCAGCAATGCAAGCTAACATGGTTTAGTAAAGGTTATCGGTACTGGAGGCTGACATATCTTGGATCTGGCATCAACAATTGATTTTATTGTTTATGCATTTATGTTATCTAGTCAACATGTAATTTGATATTGTATATATCTTTGTAAGCCAACATAAGGCATGTAAAGTTGTATAGGGTATATAGGACAGTTTGATAGATCATTTTTGACATAGAGAGAGAAGAGACATGAGATAGGAGATTATGGATATGTGAGTGTAATATGAAGCGAAATGGTTCAGAAAGATTATGTATGCGAGGAAATTATTGTAAGGGTTATTCCAGTAAAGGGTTTATGGATTCAGACTGGAACAGATAGAGGTTAAACCGGAACTATATTCTGGTATAGAAGATTCTATCTTAGCAAGTCACACTTCTTTGGATTGCAGTATGGAATTTCATGTAGTCAGTGGGGCTCATTTTGTGATTGAGCAGTGTGCTCTATGCTATAAGCCTTCCTGCAAGTGCAGGCCCTTCATATTTTGTAATATCTCTTCATATAGATAGTGGATTGATATTGTGGGTCACAAACCCCATCGTGGTTTTTCCTCTTTGAGGTTTTCCATGTATAAATCTATGTCTTATGGTTCACATTTATGTGATTGGCTTATTGGTTTCTTTACTTCTTTCAATTCTGTATGTACCGGTATACCGGTTGGTGTATGCATGTTTTAATAAGGCTAAAAATTAACATTCTGGTATAACACTGATTCACCCCCCCCCTCTCTCAGTGTTATTGGTTTCCAATAATTGGTATCAGAGCCTTATGCCTTGGAGAAAGTTTAACAACTTGAGGAAGATCCTGAAATCGGAATCCATGGATATGGATTTGGAGAAGCAACTTAAGATGACACTTGAAGATTATGATGTTGAAAGGTTAAATAACTTAAAGCTACAAGATGAATTGAATTCTGCTAAGGAATTCACTCTTGTCCTACAAGAGAGGCTATCATATGTTCAAGCTAGGAAGAAGGAACTTTTGCAAAGTCAGGATGATGAAGAGAAAGATGCACTTAAGGAACAATGTCAGAAATTGAGTCAGGAGAACATGGTTATGAAGAATGAAATGAAATTTATAACTATGAAGATGAATAAGGAGATTGAGGATAGAAAGAAAAAGGAAGAAAATCTTGTTGTATCCCTGAAGAAAAAATTTGAAGAATGTGGTAGGTTGGTTCATGAAAATGATATGTTAAGGAATGATTTGGTACAATCCGAAAGTAATGAACAAGATCTTGAGAGACAAATGATAATTCTGAGAGAATATTTAACTACTACAATTGAGTATAAATAAAAATTCAAGATTAGCTCAGCACAACTAGATGAGTTATTGAAGAGACAAAGGCAGATTGGAGGTTCTAGTGGACTTGGATTTGAGCAAGGATGGAGTTCCAGTACTACTAATGAAGATCAAAACAATAAAGCATCGGTAAGGTAATTTAATGCTTATAAATTCAATGGTAGATATTTTGTTTGCAATAGATTTGGTCACATGGCTAGGAAATGTAGAAATAGAGCAAATCAAAATTTGATTTTGCTCTCAGTAAATGTTCAAAATGCAATAAGTTTGGCCATAAGATACAAGATTGCAGAATGAATGTTAAATGCTATGCATGTGGAAAATTTGGATGTATGGCTAATTAGTGCAGGTCAAGTAATTTCATAGGTTTTAGCAAAGCAATTCAAAAGAACAATGTTACATGTTATGCATGTAATGAAGTTGGATATATTGCTAAGTTTCGTAGAAGAAGAAATCCACCGATTAGTAAAGGAGGATCAAATATGAAAGGGAAAGAAAAGGTTAGTGAAATCCGACAAGATCATACTTAGAAATGGGTTAGAAAGACTGAAGAACAATCATCATATGGGAATGTCCTGGTTACTTATCCAATAGAAGAGGTTGCTCCTACACCGGCAAGTAGCTCATCTGGTAACTGAGGTCAATGCCTTATGGGTAGGAAAAATTCATGAAGATATTGCATTTGGCCCAAGAAGAGGTTCTGGAAGATGTTCCAGATATTGGAGAGGATTATCCAGCATGGATATGTTCTGAGCGAGATCCGGTATCTTTCACCGATAGTCATTTATGTCAATGGAAGATTAGGGTTTTTCTCGAAGGTTAAAAGGTCGAATACACTTCATTGTTAATTACCTTGCATTAAGAGCAATTTCAGAGTGACTAAGAGAAATCAAAGCAAATTCAGAGTAATCAGATTTCTTCTTGAGCATTCTCACCAACGTCTGGAAGAATTTATTGGAGGTTTTCACCAAGAGCAATCAAAAGGTATTTATATTTAACATGGAAGAAGGATCATCTTCTATTCCTATTTTTCTTGCAAATCCAACTGTGGTAGAGTTCAAGGACTACCCCACGCCAATTTTCAAGTGGTATCCACATGTGGGTACCTTGGAATATTTTGTGGGAGCATTTTCTTGCATTCCAGAGGGAGTTGTCTATGTAGAGGATGTTAGGGCATATATTCACTGTCACATCGAGGACTTGGGAACTTCATAAATTAAGGGCATGTATATGAGTGAGCTGATGGGAGAATCTGGAAAGATCAAATCAGCATACAAACATATTGAGCCCTAGGGTTTACCAACATTCTAGATATTCTAGAATTTGAGGATGAGATAATGAGATATGTTCTGAGTAGAGTACATGGGGAGTTTATATGGTCGATCAAACCTTAAAAAAATACCAAGGAATCCATCCAGGCAATCACTATTTTACCATCGGTTGGGTAACATCTAGACAAGAAGGTTTCAAATAATTTTGTAAGAAAGATCACTGGCACGACATCTGACAAAAGATCCATGAAAGTGAGAACTATCACCGACATGGACATAAAATTTGGTAGAATGATCATTGGGTATAAGGTAACTGAGTCAAACCGACTGAATTCTGTTTCTAGTTCATGTATTTTGGTTACATACAAAATGATGAGAGAGAATGTGAAATTAGATGTATGCGTTTGGCTGCTAGATAAGTTGTTGATAAACTTAGGGAAGATTAAGGGAGAAAAGAAAGGTAAATTCCTATATGGCAACTTGATTGTTTGCCTAATGTTATATTTTCTTAATGATACACTCGGTTCTGGTAAGAGGCAATGGGATTTTGACATTCCCATAGGAAGACAATTGAAACGGTCAATTGTTGCTTTAGGAAGCCAGAGAGATGATAAGGTATGGGGGTATTTCAAATAATTCCAGAAATCTATGAGGTCTAGGGTAAGGGTACCTAAGCATATTCTAGAAAAATATTATACCGACATATGCTTTATGGTAAAGAAGGATGAGACACTCATGGAAGTAGTTAAGCCCCAAAAGATTTGGATTGAAGAAATGGACTATGAGGTGGGTGCACATATCCTTGATGCCTATGCAAAAATGTTGATTGATGCACCAATTGATGAGGCAAAGTAACCCTGTGGTATTGCACAACAAAAAATTCAAGAGGTGGAAACAAAGTTCAACCAGAAGAAAAGAGAGAAGCGGGAAGGGAAAGCAAGAAAAATTGTGCAGAAGGTCTCAAAGAATATCCAAGCATTAATTGATGTTGTCCCAGAGAAAGGAAGAAAGAGGAAGGATCCTGAAGTTCATATTGAGCTTGTTATTGCAGAATCAGAATCTAAGGATGACACACTATTGGCATTTAAGAGGGTTGTTAGGAAGAAACCATAGGAAACAAAGGCAAAAGCTAAGAAGGAACCGGTTAGGAAGGTTACAATCAAAATACTGGCACAAAACCAAGCACTAAAGCTGCATCCAATACTACAAAGAGGAAGAGGAAGGATGACATTTATTCTAGTAAGGTTCCACTGAAAACTTGTGTAGAATTAGTAGATAAAATCACTAAAGATGGCATGTTGAAGAATGGTTAATTTTAATATGATCACTTAGAGGAGGATGAACAAAGAGAGGTAGAGGAAGCAGTCCTATTATACTTGGATATTTATAAGAAAGCCTTAATACAAATAGAAAATCAAATATCGGTTGAATTGTAAAACATGTTAGATGCTAAAAGACTATCAGCTATGCAAGAGGATAAACACATTAAAATTCAAGAGCTATTATGTATTTGTGTTACTATTTCTACTGATGAAATGGAAAAGACAATTGAAGTGGCAAACAGAAAACTTTTCAATAGCAAACATAGGATAACTAGTCTGATGCTAGGAAGAGTAAATGAAATAACAAAGGAGACTCAAAAAGCTTGGGTTAAATTTCTTGGACAAAATAGGGGATTCTTTACTTCACTGGAAACCAAGACAAACACTGTAGATACCCCAGTTGAAGGAAAAGGAAAGGGGATTATGGTACTTCACCCTCAGTTTTGAAAAATGTTAAGATAGTGGAAATTGAGCCCCTGGTAAATATAGATGTGTAGACAAACATTGAGATACTGGTTAATATAGAGAGTGAAGTAGCTAATATTGAGGATAATAGTCCTCTAGATACAAATGTATAGGTTGAGGTTATTGTTCCTACAAAGGAACCAACAGTTACACAAACTGCACCAAGTGGCGAAGCCATCAGTGCAAGTGAGGAGGTTATAAAGGATAAATATTCATAGGAGAAGACAAGAGAATCTGACAAGGAATCGGTTGTTGGTCCATCATTATTGTCAATTGACACTTCACGGTTCGAAAAGAAAAACATCACAGAGATGAGTCCCACTGAACTGATGATGATGGCAACACAAAAACTGATGAAGGAGGAATCCACAAATAAAGGGATTATAGATCAATCAATCATTGTTTTACACAGCCTGGTCCCAAAGTGTAAGATTGAAAATGAAGCAAGCCCATCCAGCAAGCTTAAGGTAATCACTAAGCATATTTCAAAAGACTTTCAATCCTTGCAGCAAATATCAAACTGGCAAGCACTAGAAAGATTTACTAAGGCTAAGAGAGATGCATTTAATCAGGTAATTGAAACTAAGAAGAAAAAGATTGAGGAGAAGCTGATACTAATAGAAAACTCTTTGAAATAATGTACAAATATATATAGGGTATGTTGTAACATTGAAATACGTACAGCTAATGTGGATAAAAAGATAAAAGAGATTCAAGAGAAAATTGAAAGTATAGCTAACTCTTTTGATGGATTGACTTCATTGACTACATCATTTGATGGTCAAATTTTGATTTTGGAGAACCAAATTTTTGTTCTTGAGAAGGAAAGAGATAAAATAATCAGAAGAGCCAGAAGTCTAAGAGCCTTGGTGAGTCCCTGGTTGGCTTCACTCAGTATACACAAGAAAGAATACATGGATCTGGTTCGAAATCCCACACAGGTAGAGATAAATGAGCAATAATATTTTGCACATTTATTGAGTGGACTTGTATCTATTTCTGACACATTCAAAACCAGATGGGATACTTATCTGGAGTTACTGGAGAAGGCTTATCTAGAAATTTTGAAGTTGGTTAAGCTCCGGTAAGACATTTTGGGATATTCATTGTACAGTTATTTTTCTTTGACATTCCTTTTAGAATTTTTGGTGTTATTGATGTAAAAGGGAGACTAGTATAGATGTGAAAAAGAATAAAAAAGAGTTGTATAAATTAGGGGGAGTTGTGGAGTTATGAATTTTTGCAAATATGGAGTATTTTTTATATTCAGCTCAGGGGGAGCATGGCAAGATGAAACCGGTAGACGAAACCTTGACCATTTTTCACATGAGTCTTGCCATCAATGCCAACGGGGGAGATTATTGGCAATTAACACTCAATTGGTTGCTTTCACTATGTTTTCATTGATGGAAACATGGTATTGTGTTTTGGCTTCATGTTTTGGTTCTATAGTGTACTGACAGGTACTTCACAGATACTTCATCGACACTGACACCGACAAGATAGGAGGATTTCTTTGGTTACCTGCAATGCAGGCTAACATGGTTTAGTAAAGGTTATTGGTATTGGAGGCCGAAATATCTTGGATCTGGCATCTAAAATTGATTTTATTGTTTATGCATTTATGTTATTTGGCCGACATGTAATTTGATATTGTATATATCTTTGTAAGCCGACATAAGGCATGTAATGTTGTATAGGGTATATAGGATAGTTTGATAGAATATTTTTGATACAGAGAGAGAAGAGACATGAGATAGGAGATTATGGATATGCTACTGTAATATGATGCACAATGGTTCAAAGAGATTATGTATGTGAGGAAATTATTGTAAGGGTTATTCCGGTAAAGGGTTTAGGGATTCAGAATGGAACAGACAAAGCTTAAACCAGAACTGTATTATGGCATAGAAGATGTTATCTTAGTAGTTCACACTTCTTCGGATTGTAGTATGGAATTTTATGTAGTCAGTGAGCCTCCTTTTTTGATTGAGCAATGTGCTCTAAGCTACAAGCCTCCCTCCAAGTGCAGGCCCCTCATATATTGTAATATCTCTTCATATGGCGAGTGGATTGATATTGTGGGTCACAAATCCCACTGTAGTTTTTCCTCTTTGAGGTTTTCCATGTATAAATCTATGTTATGGTTTGTATATGTGATTGGCTTATTGGTTTCTTTACTTCTTTTAATTTTGTATGTACCAGTATATTGGTTGGTGTATGCATGTTGTAATAAGGCTAAAACCTATCATTCCATTATAACACTAATTTACCCCCCCCCCCCCCCCCCCCGCCCCCCCCCCGCCCCTCTCAGTGTTATTGGTTTCCAACAATTGGTATCAGAGCCTTGTTCCTCAGAGGAAGTTTAACAGCTTGAGGAAGATCCTCAAACTAGAATCCATGGATATGGCTTTGGAGAAGCAACTTGAGATGGCACTTGAAGATTATGATGTTGAAAGGTTAAAGAACTTAAAGCTACAAGATGAATTGAATTCTGCTAAGGAATTCATTCTTGTCCTACAAGAGAGGTTATCATCTGTTCAAGATAGGAGGAAGGAACTTTTGCAAAGTCAAGATGATGAAGAGAAAGATGCACTTAAGGAACAATGTCAAAAATTGAGTCAGGAGAACATGGTTATAAAGAATGAAATGCAATTTATAAGTATGAAGATGACTAAGGAGATTGAGGACAAAAAGAAAAAGGAAGAAAATCTTGTTGTATCCCTGAAGAACAAATTTGAAGAATGTGGTAGGTTGGTTCATGAAAATGATATGTTAAGGATTGATTTGGTACAATCCCAAAGTAATGAACAAGAGATTGAGAGACAAATGATAATTCTGAGAGAATATTTAACTACTGCAAGTGAGTATAAAGAAAAATTCAAGATTAGCTTAGCACAGCTAGATGAGCTATTGAAGAGACAAAGACAGATTGGAGAATCCAATGGAATTGGATTTGAGCAAGGACATAGTTCTGGTACTGTAATGAAGATCAAAACCATAAGGCACATGTAAGGAAATTTAATGATTATAAATTCAATGGTAGATGTTTTGTTTGAAATAAATTTCGTCACATGGCTAGGCAATGTAGAAACAGAGAAAATCATAACCTGGTTTTGCTCCCGATAAATGTTCAAAATGCAATAAGTTTGGTCATAAGATAGAAGATTGTAGAATGAATGTTAAATGATATGCATGTGGAAAATTTGGACATATGGCTAATCAGTGCAGGTAAAGAAATTTCATCGATTTTAGCAAAGCAATTCAAAAGAACAATGTTACATGTTATGCATGTAATGAAGTTGTACATATTGTTAAGTTTTGTAGAAGTAGAAATCCATCAGTTAGTAATGGAGGATAAAATGAGAAAGGGAAAGAAAAGGTTAGTGAAATCCAAAAAAATCATACTCAAAGATGGGTAAGAAAGATTGAAGAACAATCATCAGATCGGAATGTCCTGGTTACTTATCCGACAGAAGAGGTTGCTCCTGCACCGACAGGTAGCTCATCCAATAATTGAGGCTGATGTCTTATGGGTAGGAAAAATTGATGAAGATATTGTATATTCTCTGAGAAGAGATTCTGGAAGATATTCCATAGATTGGAGAGAAATATCTGGCATGGATATGTTCTGCGCGAGATCCGGTATCTTTCACTGGTAATAATTTATGTCAATGAAATTTTAGGGTTTTTCTTGAAGGTTAAAAGGTCAAATACACTTCAGTGTTAATCACTTTGCATTCAGAGTGATTTTAAAGTGACTAAGAGTGACTAAGAGCAATCAAAGTAAATTCAGAGAAATCAGATTTCTTCTTGAGTTTTATCACTGGCGTCTGGAAGAATTTGTTGGAGGTTTTCACCGAGACTAATCAAAAGGTATTTATCTTTAACATGAAAGAAGGATCATCTTCTATTCCTATTTTTTTTGTAAACCTAACTATGGTAGAGGTCAAGCACCACCCCTGGCCAATTTTCAAGTGATATCCACATGTGGCTACCCTGGAAGATTCGGTTGGAGCATTTTCTTGCGTTCAGGAGGGAGTTGTCTATGTAGACAATGTTAGGGAATATACTCACTGTCACATCGAGGACTTGGGAACTTTATAAATTAATGGCATGTATATGAGTGAGCTGATGGGAGAATTTGGAAAGATCAAACTAGCATACAAACATATTGAAGACCTAGGGTTTACCAACTTTCTAGATATTCCAAAATTTGAGGATGAGATAATCAAATATGTTTTTAGAGAAGAGTACATGGGGAGTTTATATGGTTGAACAAACCTCACAAAATCACATAGGAAGCCATCCAAGAAATCATTGGTTTACCATCGATTGGGTAACATCCAAACAAGAAGGTTTCAAATGATTTCGTAAGAAAGATCACGGACACGACATATGATAAATGATACATGAAAGTGAGAAAAAAAACCAACACGGACATCAAATTTGGTAACTCAGTCAAACCGACTAAATTTCGTTTCCAATTCATGCATTTTGGCTGCATACAAAATGATGAGAGAGAATATGAAATTAGATCTATGTGGTTGGATGCTAGATGAGTTGTTGATAAACTTAGAGAAGATTAAGGGTAAAAAGAAGGGTAAATTCCTATATGGCAACTTGATTGTTTTCCTAATATTATATTTCCTTAATGATACACTCGGTTCTGGTAAGAGGTAATGGGCTTTTGACATCCTAGTAGGAAGACAATTGAAATAGTCAATTGATGCTTTAGGAAGCCAGAGAGATGATAAGGTATGGGGGTATTTAAAAGCATTCCAAAAATTTATGAGGTCTAGGGTAAGGGTACTTGAGCATATTGTAGAAAAATATTCTACTAATATATGCTTCATGGTAAAGAAGGATGAGATAGTCATGGAAGTAGTTAAGCCCCGAAAGATTTGGATTGAAGATCTAGGCTACGAGGTGGATGCATAGATTCTTGATGCCTATGCAAAAATGTTGATTGATGCACCAATTGATGAGGCAGAGTAACCCTGTGGTGCTGCACAATAGAAAACTCAAGAGGTTGAAATAGAGTTCAACTAGAAGAAAAGAGAGAACTAGGAAGGGAAAGAAAGAAAATTTGTGCAAAAGGTCTCGAAGGATATTCGAGCATTAATTGATGTTGTCCCAGAGAAAGGAAGAAAGAGGAAGGATCCTAAAGTTCATATTGAGCCTGTTACTGCAAAATCAGAATCTGAGGATGACACACCGTTAGAATTTAAGAGGGTTGTTAGGAAGAAACTAGAGGAGACAAAGGTAGAAGCTAAGAAGCAACTAGTTAGGAAGGTTACAATCAAAATACCGGCACAGAACCAAGCACGTAAAGCTGCATCTGATACTGCAAAGAGGAAGAAGAAGGATGACATTGATTCTGGTAAGGTTCCACCAAAAACTTGTGTAGAATTAGTAGATGAAATCACTAAAGATGGCATGTTGAAGAATGTTCAATTTTACTATGATCACTTAGAGGAGGATGAACAAAGAGAGGTAGAGGAAGCAGTCCTATTATACTTGGATATTTATAAGAAATCCTTAATAGAAATATAAAATCAAATATCAGCTGAATCGTATAACATGTTAGATGCTAGAAGACTGTCAGCTATGCAAGAGAATAAAATCATTAAAATTAAAGAGCTATTATCTATTTGTGTTACTATTGCTCCTGATGAAATGGAAAAGACAATTGAGGTGGCAAACAGAAAAGTTTTCAATAGCAAACATAGGATAACTAGTCTGATGCTAGGAAGAGTAAATGAAATAATAAAGGAGACTCAAAAAGAATGGGTTAAATTTCTTGGAGAAAACAAGGGATTCTTTACTTCATCGGAAACCAAGATAGACACTCTAGATACCCTGATTGAAGGAAAAGGAAAGGGGATTATGGGTACTTCACCTTCAGTTTTGAAAAATGTTAAGATAGTGGAAATTGAGTCCCCGGTAAATACAGATGTGCAGAAAAATATTGAGATACTGGTTAATACAAAGAGTGAAGCACCTAATAATGTACATGATACTAATATTGAGGATAATAGTCCTTTAGATACAAATGTACAGGTTGAGGTTATTGTTCCTATAGAGGAACCGACAGTTACACAGACTGCACCAAGTGGCGAAGCCACCGGTGCAAGTGAGGAAGTTATAAAGGATAAATCTTCAGAGGAGAAGATAGGGGAATCTGACAGGGAATCGGTTCTTTGTTCATCATTATTGTCAATTGATACTTCACAGGTCTAAAAGAAAAACATCACAGACATGAGTCTCATTAAATTGATGATGATGACAACACAAAAACTGATGAAGGAGGGATCCACAAATAAAGGGATTATAGATCAATCAATCATTATTTTACATAGACTGGTCCCGAAGTGTAAGATTGAAATTGAAACAAGCCCATCCAGCAAGCTTAAGGTAATCACTAAGCATATTTCAAAGGACTTTCAATCCTTGCAGCAAATATCAAACTAACAAGCACTAGAAAGATTTACTCAGGCTAATAGAGTTGCATTTGATCAGGTAATTGAAACTGAGAAGAAAAATATTGAGGAGAAGCTGATACTAATAGAAAAGTCTTTGAAATAATGTACAAATATATGTAGGGTATGTTATAACATTGAAATACTTACAGCTAATGTGGATAAAAAGATAAAAGAGATTCGGGAGAAAATTGCAAGTATAGCTAACTCTTTTGATGGATTGACTTCATTGACTATATCAGTTGATGGTCAAATTTTGATTTTGGAGAACCAAATTTATGTTTCTGAGAAGGAAAGAGACAAAATAATCAAAAGAGCCAGAAGTTTGAGAGCCTTGGTGAGTCCTTGGTTGGATTTACTCAATGTACACAAGAAAGAATGCATGGATATGGTTGGAAAGCCCACACTGACAAAGATAAATAAGAAAGAATCATTTGCACATTTATTGAGTGGACTTGTATCTATTTCTGGCACATTCAAAACCGGATGTGATACTTATCTAGAGTTACTGGAGAAGGCTTATCTAGAAATTTTGAAGTTAGTTAAGCTCAGGTAAGACATTTTGGGATACTCATTGTACATTTCTTTTTCTTTGACATTCCTTTTAGAATTTTTGGTGGCATTGATGTCAAATGGGGAGTAGTATAGATGTGAAAAATAATAAAAAGAGTTTTTTACATTAGGGGGAGTTGTAGAGTTATGAATTTTTGGAGATATGGGGTATTTTGCATATTCAACGCAGGGGGAGCAGGGCATGATAAAATCGGCAAACGAAACCTTGACCATTTTTCCCATGAGTATTGCCATCAATGCCAAAGGGGGATATTGTTGGCAATTGACACTCAATTGGTTGGTTTCACTATGTTGTCATTGATGGAAACATGGTATTGTGTTTTGGCTTCATGTTTTGGTTCTATGGTGTACCGACAAACACTTCACAGATACTTCACCAATACTGGCACCAAAAGGATAGGATACTTTCTTTGGTTACTAGTAATGTAGGCCAACATGGTTTAGTAAAGGTTATCGATATTGGAGGCCAACATATCTTGGATCCGGCATCGACAATTGATTTTATTGTTTATGCATTTATGTTATCTGGCCGACATGTAATTTGATATTGTATATATCTTTGTAAGCTGACATAAGGCATGTAAAGTTGTATAGGGTATATAGGATAGTTTGATAGATCATTTTTGATATAGAGAGAGAAGAGACATGAGATAGGAGATTATGGATATGAGAATGTAATAGGATGCGAAATGGTTCAGAGAGATTATGTATGTGAGGAAATTATTGTAAGGGTTATTCCTGTAAAGGGTTTAGGGATTCAGACTGGAACAGACAGAACTTAAACCGGAACTATATTCTGGCATAGAAGATGCTATCTTAGCAGTTCACATTTCTCCAGATTGTAGTCTGGAATTTTATGTCGTCAATGAGGCTCCTTTTGTGATTGAGCAGTGTGCTCTAGGCTATAAGCCTTCTTGCAAGTGCAGGCCCCTCATATATTGTAATATCTCTTCATATGGCCAGTGGATTGATATTGTGGGTAACAAATCCCACCATGGTTTTTCCTCTTTGAGGTTTTCCAAATATAAATTTGTGTTATGGTTCTCATTTATGTGATTGGTTTATTGGTTTATTTACTTCTTTCAATTATGTATGTACCGGTATACCGGTTGGTGTATGCATGTTTTAATAAGGCTAAAACTTATCATTCCAATATAACAGTAATTCACCCCCCCTCTCAGTGTTATTGGTTTCCAATAATTGGTATCAGAGCCTTGTGCCTTAGAGGAAGTTTAACAGCTTGAGGAAGATCATGAAACTAGAATCTATGGATATGGCTTTGGAGAAGAAACTTGAGATGGTACTTGAAGATTATGATGTTGAAAGGTTAAAGAACTTAAAGCTACAAGATGAATTGAATTTTACGAAGGAATTCATTCTTGTCCTACAAGAGAGGCTATCATCTGTTCAAGCTAGGAGGAAGGAACTTTTGCAAAGTCAGGATGATGAAGAGAAAGATGCACTTAAGGAACAATGTCAGAAATTGAGTCAGGAGAACATGGTTATGAAGAATGAAATGCAATTTATAACTATGAAGATGACTAAGGAGATTGAGGACAGAAAGAAAAAGGAAGAAAATCTTGTTTTATCCCTGAAGAACAAATTTGAAGAATGTGGTACGTTGGTTCATGAAAATGATATGTTAAGGATTGATTACAATCCCAAAGTAATGAACAAGATCTTGAGAGACAAATTATAATTCTAGGAGAATATTTAACTACTGTAAGTGAGTATGAAGAAAAATTTAAGATTAGCTCAGCACAGCTAGATGAGCTATTGAAGAGACAAAGACAGATTGAAGATTTCCAATGGGTTTGGATTTGAGCTAGGATAGAGTTCTGGTACTACTAATGAAGATCAAAACCATAAGGCATCGGTAAGGAAATTTAATGGTTATAAATTCAATGGTAGATGTTTTGTTTGCAATAGATTTCGTGACATGGCTAGGCAATGTAGAAACAGGGCAAATCAAAACCCTGATTCTGCTCCCGGTAAATGTTCTAAATGAAATAAGTTTGGTCATAAGATAGAAGATTTTAGAATGAATGTTAAATGCTATGCACGTGGAAAATTTGGACATATGGATAATCAATGCAGGTCAAGCAATTTCACCGGTATTAGAAAAACAATTCAAAAGAACAATGTTACATGTTATGCATGTAATGAAGTTGGACATATTGCTAAGTTCTGTAGAAGCAAAAATCCACCAGTTAGTAATGGAGGATAAAATGAGAAAGGGAAAGAAATGTTTAGTGAAATCCGACAAGATCATACTGAGAGATACGTTAGAAAGATTGAAGAATAATCATGAGATGGGAATGTCTCGGTTACTTATCCGGTAGAAGAGGTTGCTCCTACACCGACAGGTAGATCATTTGGTAACTGATCCGGATGCCTTAGGGGTAGGCAAAATTCATGAAGATGTTGCATATGCTTCGGGAAGAGGTTCTGGAAGATGTTCCAGATATTGGAGAGGATTATCTGGCATGGATATGTTTTGAGCGAGATCTAGTATCTTTCACTGGCAGCCATTTATGTCAATGGAAGATTAGGGTTTTTCTCGAAGGTTAAAAGGTCAAATACACTTCATTGTTAATCACCTTGCATTCAAAGTGATTTCAGAGTGATTAAGAGCGACTAAGAGAAATCAAAGGTAATTCAGAGCAATCTGATTTTTTCTTGAGCGATCTCACTAGCGCTTGGAAGAATTTGTTGGAGGTTTTCACCACGATCGATCAAAAGGTATTTATCTTTAACATGGAAGCGAGATCATCTTCTATTCCTATTTTTGTTGCAAACCCAACTATGATAGAGGTCAAAGACTTCTCCAGGCCAATTTTCTAGTGGTGTCTACATGTGGCTACCTTGGCAGCTTCGGTTGGAGAATTTTCTTGCATTCTAGAGGGAGTTGTCTATGTAGAGGATGTTAGGGCATATATTCACTATCATATTGAGGAATTGGGAACTTTAGAAATTATGAGCATGTATATGAGAGAGTTGATGGGAGAATCTAAAAAGATCAAACTAGCATACAAACATATTGAAGACTTAGGGTTTATCGACATTCTGAATATTCCAAAATTTGAGGATGAGATAATCAGATATGTTCTAAGCAGAGTACATGGGGATTTTATATGGTTGAACAGACCTTACAAAATCACCAAGGAAGCCATCCAGGCAATCACTGGTTTACCATCGGTAGGGTAAAATCCAGACAAGAAGGTTTCAAATTATTTCATAAGAAAGATCACTGATGCGATATCTGACAAAAGACCCATGAAAGTGAGAACTATCACCAACACGGACATCAAATTTGGTAGCATGATCATTGGGTATAAGGTAACTCAGTCAAATCGACTGAATTCTATTTCCAGTTTATACATTTTGGCTACATACAAAATGATGAGAGAGAATGTGAAATTAGATCTATGTGGTTGGATGCTAGATGAGTTGCTGATAAACTTAGGAAAAATTAAGGGAGAAAAGAAGGGTAAATTCCTGTATGGCAACTTGATTGTTTGTCTAATGGTATATTTCCTTAATGATACAACTGGTTCTCATAAGAGGCAATGGGCTCTTGACATCCCGGTATGAATACAATTGAAATAGTCAATTGTTGCTTTAGGAAGCCAGAGAGATGATCAAGTATAGGGGTATTTCAAAGTATTCCAAAAATCTATGAGGGATAGGGTAAAGGTACCTGAGCATATTGTAGAAAAATATTCTATTGACATATGCTTCATGGTAAAGAAGGATGACACTCATGAAAGTAGTTAAGCCTCGAAAGATTTGGATTGAAGAAATGGGCTATGAGGTGGATGCACAAATTCTTGATGCCTATGCAAAAATGTTAATTGATGCACCAATTGATGAGGCAAAGAAACCCTATGGTATTGCACAGCAGAAACCTCAAGAGGTTGAAACAGAGTTCAACCGGAAGAAAAGAGAGAAGTAGGAAGGGAAAGAAAGAAAATTTATGTAGAAGGTCTCAATGGATATCCAAGCATTAATTGATGTTGTTCCAAAGAAAGGAAGAAAGAGGAAGGATCCTAAAGTTCATATTGAACCTGTTACTACAGAATCAGAATCTGAGGATGAGACACTATTGGAATTTAAGAGGGTTGTTAGGAAGAAAAAAGAGGAAACAAAGGCCAAAGCTAAGAAGCAACACGCTAGGAAGGTTACAATCAAAATATGGGCATAGAAGAAAGCACCTAAAGTTGCATCAGATACTGCAAAGAGGAAGATGAAGGATGACATTGATTCTGGTAAGGTTCCACCGAAAATGTGTGCAGAATTAGAAGATGAAATCACTAAAGATGGCATGTTGAAGAATGTTCTCTTTTACTATGATCACTTAGAGGAGGATGAACAAAGAGAGGTAGAGGAAGCAAACCTATTATACTTGGATATTTATAAGAAAGCCTTAATAGAAATAGAAAATAAAATATCAGCTGAATTGTATACAATGTTAGATGCTAGAAGACTGTCAGCTATGCAAGAGGATAAACACATTAAAATTGAAGAGTTCTTATCTATTTGTGTTACTATTGCTCTTGATGAAATGGAAAAGACAATGGAGGTGATAGACAAAAAAAAATTCAATAGAAAACATAGGATAACTGGTCTGATGCTAGGAAGAGTAAATGAAATAATAAAGGAGACTCAAAAAACATGGGTTAAATTTCTTGGAGAAAATAGGGGATTTTGTACTTCACCAGAAACCAAGACATACATTGTAGATACCCCAGTTGAAGGAAAAGGAAAGGGTATTATGGGTACTTCACCCTTAGTTTTAAAAAATGTTAAGATAGTGGAAATTGATCCCCTGATAAATACAAATGTACAGACAAATCTTGAGATACTGGTTAATACAGAGAGTGAACCAACTAATATTGTACAAGATACTAATATTGAGGATAATTGTCCTTCGGATACAAATGTACAGGTTGAGGTTACTATTCCTATAGAAGAACCGACAGTTACACAGACTGCACAAAGTGGTGAAGCCACTGGTGCAAGTGAGGAGGTTATAAAGGATAAATCTTTAGAGGAGAAGACAGGGGAATCCGGAAGGGAACTGGTTGTTGGTCCATTATTATCGTCAATTGACACTTCATAGGTCAAAAATAAAAACATCACAGAGATGAGTCCCACTGAACCGCTGATGAAGGTAGCACAAAAATTGATGAAGGAGGGATCCATAGATAAAGGGATTATAGATCAATCGATCACTGTTTTACATAGACTAGTCTCGGAGTGTAAGATTGAAAATGAAGAAAGCCCATGCAACAAGCTTAAGGTAATCACTGAGCATATTTGAAAGGAATTTCAATCCTTCTAGAAAATATCAAACCAGAAAGCACTAGAAAGATTTACTCAGGATAAGAGAATTCCATTTGATCAGGTAATTGAAACTGAGAGGAAAAAGATTCAAGAGAAGCTGATACTAATAGAAAACTCTTTGAAACAATGTACAAATATATATAGGGTGTGTTGTAACATTGAAATACTTATAGTTAATGTGGATAAAAAGATATAAAAGATTCAGGAGAAAATTGCAAGTATAGCTAACTCTTTTAACGGATTGACTTCATTGACTACATCAATTGATGATCAAATTTTGATTTTGGAGAACCAAATTTCTGTTCTTGAGAAGGAAAGAGACAAAATAATTAGAAGAGATAGTTGTCTAAGAGGCTTGGTGATTCCCCGGTTGCATTCACTCAGTGTACACAAGAAAGAATGCATGGATATTGTTGGAAAGCCCACACTGACAGAGGTAAATGAGAAAGAATATTTTGTACATTTATTGAGTGGACTTGTATCTATTTCCGGCACATTCAAAACCGGTTGGGATACTTATCCGGAGTTACTGGAGAAGGCTTATCCATAAATTTTGAAGTTGGTTAGGCTCCAGTAAGACATTTTGGGATATTCATTGTACTGTTCTTTTTCTTTGACATTCCTTTTAGAATTTTTGGTGGCATTGATGTCAAAGGGGAAGTAGTATAGATGTGAAGAAGAATAAAATAGTTGTATACATTAGGGGGAGTTGTGGAGTTATGAATTTTTGGATATATGGAGTATTTTGCATATTCAGCTCAGGGGGAGCAGGGCAGGATGAAACCGATAGACGAAACCTTGACCATTTTTCACATGAGTGTTGCCATCAATACCAAAGGGCGAGATTGTTGGTAATTGACACTCAATTGGTTGGTTTCACTATGTTTTCATTGATGGAAAGATGGTATTGTGTTTTGGCTTCATGTTTTGGTTCTATGGTGTATTGACAGGCACTTCACAGATACTTCACTGTCACCGGCACCAGCAGGATAGGAGGATTTCTTTGGTTACTGGCAATGCAGGCCGACATGGTTTAGTAAAGGTTATTGGTATTGGAGGCTGACATATCTTGGATCCAATATCGAAAATTGATTTTATTGTTTATGCATTTATGTTATCTGTTTGACATGTAATTTGATATTGTATATATCTTTGTAAGCCGACATAAGGCATGTAAACTTGTATAGGGTATATAGAACAATTTGATAGATCATTTTTGATATAGAGAGAGAAGAGACATGAGATAGGAGATTATGGATATGTGAATGTAATATGATGTGAAATGGCTCAGAGAGATTATGTATGTGAGGAAATTATTGTAAGGGTTATTCTGGTAAAGGGTTTGGGGATTTATATCGAAATAGACATAGCTTAAACTGGAACTATATTCTGGCATAGAAGATGCTATCTTAGTAGTCCACACTTCTCTAGATTGTAGTCTGGAATTTTATGTAGTCAGTCAGTCTCTTTTGTGATTGAGCAGTGTGCTCTAGGCTATAAGCCTTCCTACAAGTGAAGGCCCGTCAAATTTTGTAATATCTCTTCATATGGCCAGTGGATTGATATTGTGGGTCACAAATCCACCGTGGTTTTTCCTCTTTGATGTTTTCCACTTATAAATCTATGTGTTATGATTTTCATTTATGTGATTAGCTTATTGGTTGCTTTACTTCTTTCAATTTTGTATGTACCGGTATACCGGTTGGTGTATGCATGTTTTAATAAGGCTATACTTATCATTTTGGTATAACACTGATTCACCCCTCCTCTCAGTGTTATTGGTTTCTAACAATATGTGCATTAGGTTATCTAGACTATACCTTTGGCATTGTTGTCAATGGGGGAGTGAAGTCATATGTGACTTGAGTGGAAGCTAGTGAAAGGGGGAGTTAGATTTTTACTCAAGAACAACAGAAGTAGAAGTGATTGGTTCCTATAATATAAGTTTGAAGTGGTTCCATCAATGCCAAAGGGGGTGATTGTTGGAATAATTGATGTAGTTGGCACAACCGGTTCATCAGTTAGTATTCTCATTGATGAACAACACTTACCGATGAATAAGGCCAAGCTCATAGGAAAGAAGATGTGGTAAACCTCAATGGTTTACTCATGACTGAAAATAGTATGGAGGATCTATTGCTTCCCAAATATGTATCATTGACACACTTAAGCAGTGTGTTGTTAGAAGGTTAATCGGTTGAAGGGAAAACAGAGTAGCTGACCGGTCAGTTAAGCACCCAATAGGTATTGAGATCAATTTCTTCAAACTGGCAGATGAAATGATGATGTGGTTAGAAGATGTGACTCTGATTGTAGTTTACTAGACTTATGCATGACCAGAACACTCTAGGTAGACAAGTGATCAGTCCAACTAATGATCAGTGGCTGGTGGCAAAAGGTGAAAAGTTACACTGGTGATACAGGTTGAAGCATGATATCCTTCGGGAATCTCGGAGTAGTGACCGGTAAGCTAGATGCAATAACCAAAAGTGAGTCAGTCATGGCAAGATATCATCAAACAAATAGATAGTGAAGTCTACTACAGTTAACAATCAGTTAAGGTGAGATTTGTGTGGATTTTCCGGTTTGGATTAAAAAGACAAAACATGACCCAGAGGTTGGTGAAATTATAAGTTGAAGAGGCAGTTAAGGATGAGTCATTGGTGAGATCGATGGAGAGTGTGGGAAGATTTGGAAAGTTTCGAAATTAATAACTACTGAGTTTTGTATAAAGGCTTCTGGCGAAAACCAAAAAGTTTGATCGTAAACATTGCAAAAGTGCAATTCCAAGGAGAGGCGATCCAGCAAGATGAGTACAGAGCAGAAATGCTAAGTGAAAAGAAGAGTGGTAAAGAGAGTGTGCAGAGCTTAGATAGTATGAAGAGTAGAGAAAGAATGTAGAGCAAGTGTAACCAGTGGTCAAACCAAAGAGCTTTATTAGGATCTGATTAAGCGAAGAGTAGCTATTATAACAGATCATTCTCTCTATTATTTTCTAATAACTACAATAGTAAAATCCCTTAACCAGGTGGACTTTAAAAGGTCCCTTTGTAAAATCCCTTATGCGGGTGACATCTTAAATGATGATTCTAATTTGTTTAACAAGGCTACCTCTAACAGGGTAAAGGTTCTAACAGGCCTTAAAGAAAATCCCTTAACCGTGTGGCACCTAGCAATGTCTTTGTAATCTGGCATACTCCAAAAGAGTGCAGATTTTATGAGTTTCTACTAACACTGTGGTTTTCTCCCATTTGGATTTCCATGTGTTAAATCTTGGTTGTCTTGTGTGTTACATTTTTGTGTGCATGTTTCTTATCAATACTGCTTATACTGATAAGTGTTAAGTTTTAATAAGGAGTTTTGATTAAGGTTAAATCCGTAATAATTGGTATAGTATTGATTCACCCCTCCCCTCTCAGCACTGGTTGAGATTAACACTTTGTTGAAGATCTTTTGATGAATCTGATAAGTGGTGTTGGTGCGGCTTCTAGTAGGGATTCTAGATGCTAATGGTTATCATGTTTGTATTTCAGTTATTCTGTTGGCAATATTGCATTATAACAGACAATAAAAAATTGTTGGCATTTCATAAGGATATTGAGAAGGTTGTTGATGATTATGGATATAACTGATTAAAGATGTTTACTGTCTTGATATTATTATTTTGTCATTGATGTCAAGAAATTGATTTTCTAATTCAGTATGATGTTGCCATATCTTGAGAAGTATGATATGAAGATTATAAAGATGTCGGTAAAAGACACAGGAAAGAATATGAAGAATAAGGGGATGAATAAGATATTCAATGGGCAACTAGTACTGAGTCAGATAATGATGAGATCATGATGTTTAGATTGTTTTAACATCATACATATGTTGTAAAATGTAAAGGTTAATACTATACTATGTTATCAAGCAAAGAACCTAGTCGGTAAACCCTAAGGTTATCACTATCAGTTAATGAAGGCAGAATGTCTACCGAGTGAAGTTTAGTATTCACCGAGTTGTTACCGAGTTGTAACCGAGCTATAACAGAATGCATTAAATGTTTACATTTGTTATTTAATGAAGGAAGCTGATGAGCTGGAACTGATCAATGATTGGTGAGCTGTGAATGAAGTTTTTTAAACGAATCTAAGGCAATGAAAAGTCGGCATGAAGATCTACAGCTCAGATTGAACCGCAATACCTTGGCACAAGTTCCAAGACTAATATACAAGTTCCAAGGCGGGTTAAAACATTTTTCAGATCAAAAGATGCATTAAACCTGGACAAGATTGAAGATCTGATGGCTATGATTGATCATGGGAAATGTGATCAAGGAGATTAAGTGGTTTCCTAATTGTTTATAAATAGGAAACTGTTGATAAACAATGTATGCGGGCAAGTGTATGCACAAGGATGCTACATAGTGATTACTGAGCACAAAAGCTTGAAGACCTATTTGAATAATAGAGTATAGAAGCCCAACAGATAGACAAGATTAGTTCTATGTCTAGATTGTATTGAACAAATAAGAATCTGCTTTAGCATTTTAGATGTGAAGTTGCAGATAGATTTTATTACTGTTATTTTGTGAAAGTGGCAGAAAATCTCTTAACCGAGTGGACTTGATAGTCTTATTTGTAAAACCCTCTAGCAAGGTGACATTCTAATTGAGTTTTTAAAATCCTTTAACAAGGTCACTTCTAACAAGGTGAAGATCCTAACAGATCTGAAGGAAATCCCTTAACCAGGTCACATCTAACAATGTGTTTGTAATCTTTAACAGGATTTGCTTTTAACCAAGCATATTCTAGAAGAGTATATTTCTTAGTGGGTCCGAAATCTCACAGTGGTTTTTCCCTATTTGGGTTTCCACGTTAAATCTGGTGTTATGAGGTTTATGATGTTCATATGCTTTTGAGTTTGCATGTTTAACAGTTTTGGTTATATTACTGAAATATATGTTAGCGAGGTTGAATATGATGTTTTTATGAGAGATTAAGTTTGTATGATTCACCCCCCCCCCCTCTCATCTTGTTGGCTATTGGATCTGTACTTATATTAAGTATCAGAACTATCAATTTGTATCAGAGCTTTGGACTCCAGAAGGAAAGTTTGAAGGCACTTGAGTTAAAGATCCAAAGATGTATAAGGGGGATGCACCGAAGCTGAACAAGTCAAGTTTCTCTACATGGCAGAAAAGGATGAAGCTACATATATTAGGAGTTGGAGAATATGTTGTATACTATCTGGAAAATGATTTTGTCACACCAAGCACCTATCCATTGACTATGGAAGAGATAAGACAAAGCAAGAACATATTCAAGCAATGATTGAAATAACATCTGCATTGACCGATTCAAAGTTTAATGATCTAGAAGGCTGCAATGATGCAAAGGCAATGTGGGATAAGCTCATATCAGTATATGGAGGAGATGAACATGTTCGAAGAGAAAAAGTAGATAGTCTAAGAGGACAACTTGAATCTATGAGGATGAATGAAGGTGAGAACATAACTCAGTACAATACAAGACTAAAGGAGATTGTCAATCAAATCAAAGGAGCAGGTGGAACTATTGAAGAAAAGGATATAACAAGTAAGTTGTTAAGGACCCTTCTACCAGCTTATGCAATCCAAGCCTCTACAATCAATGAATTAAGGTCTATACCTAATATGCTAGCTTCTTTAGATGCTACTATTGGTAAGCTACATGCATTTGAGTTAATTAATTTTGATAACAGTGGATCTTCGGTAAATAAAGTTGAATCTGCATTTAGTTCTTTTCATCTTGATGAATCTAATGATTTCAATGAAAGAAAGTATAAGTACCCTAAAGGAGATCACAGTCGAGCAAGTGAAATATTTCATAAGAACATGGAGGCAATACACAAATTATATGAGGAAATCAGAAAGCAAGAAGAGTTTGAAGCACTATTAGCCAAAATGTTATTGAGAGGCAAAGGTAAGTATAAAGGAAAACTACCTTTGAAATGTTTCAATTGTGATAAAATGGGACATATGGCTTCTAACTGTCCTGACAAAGATTATACTGAAAAGAGAGATTACGAAGATGATAGATAGAAAGATAATCATTACAGAGGACACCGAGACTTCAGAAGAAGAGATAGAAAGACATGCCTAATAGCTTATGAGGAATCCAATGATGATAAATTAGATGAGACTGATACAGAGGAAGTAGTTTATGTGGCTATCAAGGATGGATCAGATGAAGAGGTATGAATAAAAATCCCTAATATCTCACATAAACACTAATGATTCTTGGATTATAGATAGCGGATGCTCACATCATATGACAAGAGATAAACACAAGTTTGTTATATTAGAAGATTATGATGGAGGCTATGTTAGATTTGGTAATGATGCACCATGTCCGGTGAGAGGTAAAGGATCTATAACACTTCTTGATAATGCAAGATGCAATGATGTTTATTGGGTGTAGCACAGCTAAACAACACAAGTTACCGAATAGAATTTCAGAAGGGAATTGTCAAAGTTCATGACAAAAATGGAAAGTTAGTTGCTACCGAGACACAAACAAAAGGTAACACATTTCACCTTGACTCAACTTGGAATAAGTGTTTGCATGCAAAGTTAGATGATACCTGGTTATGGTATAAAAGGTTTTGTCATGTCAATTTTGATAATCTAATCAAAATAAGCAAGAAGCACAGAGTAAGAGGTCTACCGAGTCTTGAAAAACCTGAGAATGCTATGTGCCGAGGATGCCAGATGGGTAAGATGACAAGATCAAGTTTTACAAGTAAGTCTTACACTTCTAAAGGAATTTTAGATCTAGTGCACACTGATCTTTGTGGTCCTATGAAAGTTCAAAGTTATTATGGTGATAAATATTTCATACTATTGTGGATGACTATTCAAGGATGATGTCAGTAATGTTTTTAAAAGAAAAAGTAGAAGCTTTTCAAATGTTTAAATGGCACAAGGCAAGAGTTGAAAATGAAACAGGAAGACAACTAAAATGTCTTAGATCAGATAGAGGAGGAGAGTTCACATCTGATGAGTTCAACTTATTTTGCAATGATCATGGTATTAAAAGACAAGTCTCTGCACCGAGAACTCCATAACAAAATGGAATAGCTGAGAGAAGAAACAGATCTATTATGGATTGTGCTAGAACACTGATGATTGTAAAGAAGGTGCCACAAACATTTTGGAGAGAAGCAATAAGCACAGTAGTTTACACCTTGAACCGAGTTCAATTGAAGAAAGGTACTTTGAAGACACCATATGAAATCTGGTATGATAAGAAACCTAATGTAAGTTATTTTAAAATCTTTGGAAGTAGATGTTATGTTCATAAAGATGATGGAAATGGCAAATTTGATCAGAAAAGTGAAGAAGGAACGTTTCTAGGTTACTCTTCTAGAAGCAAAGCATTTAAATGTCTGATCAAATCATCTAACAAAATAGTAGAAAGTGCAAATGTGAAAATTGATGAATTTGCAGAAAGAAATGATGAAGGAAATTCCAAGGAACTAGAAGACTATGATGAATTTGTCTATGTTCAACTGAGAAGATTGTTGAAGAAAATGAAGAGAATATCCAGTTACCGAGTGATGAAGAAGATCATACAGAGCCTACTGATCCTATATTAGCCAAGTATGTCAGAAGACATCATGCACCAAGTTAGATTATAGGAGACAAGGATGATCCAGTGATGACAAGGAACAAACTGAGACAGAACACATGTTTGATATCTGAATTTGAACAGAGAATAGTGAAAGAGGCATTTAACAGTGAAAATTGGATAAATGCTATGACAGAAGAGATTAATCAAATCAAGAAGAATGACACATGGACACTAATCCCAAGACTGAAGGACAAAAATGTAATCGATACAAAGTGGATTTTCAGAAACAAGCTAAATGAAAAAGGAGAGGTCATTCGAAACAAAGCAAGACTAGTTTGCAAAGGTTATGCTCAAGAAGAAGGAATTGATTATGGTGAAACTTTTGCACCTATTGCTAGAATTGAAGGAGTAATAACATTGTTGGCCTATACTGCTTTCAGAAATTTCAAGATATATCAAATGGATGTCAAATCTGCATTTCTGAATGGAATATTAGAAGAAGAAGTTTTCATTGAACAACCTGAAGGATTTGTTGAAGACAAGAATAAAGATTAGGTATGTAAATTGAAAAAAGCTTTGTATGGTTTGAAACAAGCACCAAGAACATGGTATGAAAGATTGCACTCTTATTTGATTAAGATTGGTTTTATAAGGACAAGTGAGAATAGCAACATGTACATGAAGAATGATGAAAATGGAATACTGATCTCAGCCATATTTGTTGATGATATTATATTTTGTGGAAATGACTCTTTATGCAAGAACTTTGGAAATGAAATGAGAAAAGAATTTGAGATGTCATTAATCAGTGAGATAAAGTATTTTATAGGTTTACAGATACTGCAAATGAAAAATGAGATTTTCATTACTCAATCCAAGTACATAAAGGAAATCTTGAAGAAATTTGGAATGGAGTATTCAAAACCAGTAAGTACTCCTATGATTACCAACTGTAAATTATCAAAGAATGATGAATCTGCATTTTTTGATGAGACACTTTACCGATCCATGATTGGAAAGCTACAATATGTTGTTCACAGCAGGCCAGATATAGCACATGCAGTAGGTATAGTTGCAAGATTCTCTGTAGATCCTAAGGAAACACACATGATAGCAATCAAAAGAATTTTTAGATACTTGAAAGGCATAGAGGATTATTGCTTAGTATATCAGAAAGGAAATGATTTTGATTTAAAAGTTTATACTAATGCTGATTGGGCAGGCAACATTGATGACAGAAAAAGCACAAGTGGAGGAGCTTTCTTTTTAGGAGAAAGACTAGTGAGTTGGCTTAGCAAGAAACAAGGATGTGTTTCACAGTCAACAGCAGAAGCTGAATACATTGCTACAACATTGAATTGTACCAACATTGCATGGATCAAACAACTGTTGGAAGGTATAAATGAGAAACTTACCGAGCCAGTAACTATATTCTGTGACAATACTAGTGCCATTAATATTTCAAAGAATCCTATTATGCACTCTAAGACAAAGCACATATCTATCAAATATCATTATCTTAGAGAAGAAGCTCAAGAGAAGAAAGTCGTATTGGAGTATGTTAGCACAAAGGAATAAATAGTAGATATCTTCACCAAACCACTACCAAGGGACACTTTTGAATATCTCAGAAGTAAGTTAGGGGTCCTACCCCTATCTTTTACTCACTAGACGAGTTCGGTGAAAGCATCAATCCGATGACTCTAATGAATATCTTTTGGGAGTTGATGCTGATTTATACACTTTAGGATCTTTTCTAAAGGTGTACAGGAAATAATATAGAAAATATTACAGGGAACAAGAATTGAAGACAAATGCTCTGACCGAGACTTAGTTGATACACAATAGCAGGAAATAACTTCTCGCATAAAGTAATTATGTTTTAGTTCTTTACTTTTTGGCATTGTTGTCAAAGGGGGAGAAGACTACTATAAAGGGGAGAAGACTACTATAAAGAGGAAGAAGACCTATCAGGGGAGAAGACTAAAAGAAAACTGAGCAGACTATAGATTGGAAAGAAGACTGAAAATAGGAGAAGTCTAATGTATGGGGGAGAGAATTTCAGCATTTCAGAATCACAGCAATCTGAATCTTTTAATGTCAAACCAATTGGTTTTGCCATCAATGCCAAAGGGGGAGATTGTTGGAAATATTGCATTATAACAGACAATGAAAGATTATTGGCATTTCATAAGCATATGGAGAAGGTTGTTGATGATTATGGATATAACTGATTAAAGATGTTTACTATCTTGATATTATTATTTTGTCATTGATCTCAAGAAATTGATTTTCTAATTCAGTATAATGTTGCCATATCTTGAGAAGTATGATATGAAGATTATAAAGATGTCGATAAAAGACACAGGAAAGAATATGATGAATAAGGGGATGAATAAGATATTCAATGGGAAACTAGTACCAAGTCAAACAATGATGAGATCATGATGTTTAGATTGTTTTAACATCATACATATGTTGTAAAATGTAAAGGTTAATACTATACTATGTTATCAAGCAAAGAACCTAGTCGGTAAGCCCTAAGGTTATCGCTATCGGTTAATGAAGGTAGAATGTCTACTGAGTGAAGTTTAGTATTCACCGAGTTGTTACCGAGTTGTAACCGAGCTATAACAAAATGCATTAAATGTTTACATGCGTTATTTAATGAAGGAAGTCGATGAGCTAGAACTGATCAATGATTGGTGAGTCGTGAATGAAGTTTGTTAAACGAATCTAAGGCAATGAAATGTTGGCATGAAGATCTATAGCTCAAATTGAACCGCAATAGCCTGGCACAAGTTCCAAGACTAATATGCAAGTTCCAAGGCAGGGTAAAACATTTTTCAGATCGAAAGATGCATTGAACCTGGACAAGATTGAAGATCTGATGGCTATGATTGATCATGGGAAATGTGATCAAGGAGATTAAGCAATTACCTAATTGTTTATAAATAGGAAATTGTTGATAAACAATGTATGCGAGCAAGTGTATGCACAGGGATGCTACATAGTGATTACCAAGCACAAAAGCTTGAAGACCTGTTTGAATAACAGAGTATAGAAGCCCAGCAGATAGACAAGATTAGTTCTATGTCTAGATTGTATTGAACAAATAAGAATTTGCTTTAGCATTTTAGATGTGAAGTTGCAGATAGATTTTATTACTGTTATCTTGTGAAAGTGACAGAAAATCTCTTAACTGAGTGGACTTAACAGTCTTATTTGTAAAACCATCTAGCAAGGTGACATTCTGATTGAGTGATTAAAATCCTTTAACAAGGTCACTTCTAACAAGGTGAAGATCCTAACAGATCTGAGGGAAATCCCTTAACTGGGTCACATCTAGCAATGTGTTTGTAATCTTTAACAGGATTTGCTTTTAACTGAGAATACTCTAGAAGAGTATATTTCTTAGTGGGTCCAAAATCCCACAGTGGTTTTTCCCTATTTGGGTTTCCACGTTAAATCTGGTGTTATGAGGTTTATGATGTCCATATGCTTTTGAGTTTGCATGTTTAAGAGTTTTGGTTATATTACTAAAATATATGTTATCGAGGTTGAATCTGATGTTTTTATGAAAGATTAAGTTTGTATGATTAACCCCTCCCCCCTCTCATCTTGTTGGCTATTAGATCTATTCTTATATTAAGTATCATAACTATCTAGCAATGTCTTTGTAATCTGTGATGGCTCCTCACCGGGCATACTCCAGAAGAATGCAGATTTTGTGAGTTTCTACTAACACCGTGGTTTTCTCCCATTTGGATTTCCATGTGTTAAACCTTGGTTGTCTTGTGTGTTACATTTTTGTGTACATGTTTCTTATCAATACTTCTTATACTGATAAGTGTTAAGTTTTAATAAGGAGTTTTGATTAAGGTTAAATCTGTAATAATTGGTATAGTATTGATTCACCCCTCCCCTCTCAGCACTGGTTGGGATTAACAATTTGTTGAAGATCTTTTGATGAATCTGATAAGTGGTGTTGGTGCGGCTTCTAGTAGGGATTCCAGATGTTGATGGTTATCATGTTTGTATTTCATTTATTCATGGTGTTTCATTTGTCTTATGACGACCTATTATAGGTCCAATGTTATTCTGCTAGGTTATGGACCGGTTTATGTAACATGTGGGTTGATGTGTTATGGGTTGGATTCATTGATTGGATTATGTTGTTTTGGTCTTAGGCCAACTTGGTTGATCATTAGATTACAAGTTTAAGTTATGAATTTATTGTATTATCTTTTAGGTGGCCAACCTAATTGTTTAGGTCTCGGGTTGGTATAAATATGATGTAAGATCTCTTTGTAGAAAAAATGATCATGGTATGTGTTGGTTAACAGATTTGTCTTTCTTAAATACCTTTCAAAAATGACTCATAAATGCCCAAATTGAAAGACAACAAAAGAACCAATAGTTCAGTCACTTACAATCATAAGTGCAAATGCTTTCTGAATTTTTATATGAACGTACAACTCCCTTCGTTGGATAAAATGTATATTTTCTGAATATTCTTTTAACCAAAAAGCAATAAAGGAAAACTAACATCTACCCATAACCATGAAAGTAGATGTGAAAAACAGATTTATAATGAAGTGAATGAAGATAAGTAAAACATAGTTTAATTACCCACACCCATGAAAATACCCTTTCCAATAGATCAAAATGCTCTAGACTTTGATCGAGCCTCTCTCATGGCTCAAAGAACAAGGGGGATGAGAATACCTAGACAAAGAGCTAACAAGAGATTTCTTTCCAACATACAAATTATTTCTGAAATCAAAGTTTCAGAATTAAATGCATACACAATTTAATGTAACAGAAAAGATAATGAAATGTAATCACAAGAGAAACAAAGTTTATTGTTATCAAAAGAAAATATTGACAAATGCATAAATCAACAAAATCTTCTTCATTTCATCAATGCCAAAATGTGGGCTCATAGACTCAACACTTCTGAAAAATAAAACAATGCAATCCAGAAAACAATGTTGCCCTCTCTTTTTTTACAGCAGAAAGAGAAAAAAAAGAACCCTCTCTCTTTTCTTTCATTACATATATATAGCCTCTTTTTTTATAGAGACTTTTAGTTATCAATAACTGATTCTTGAAAAGATTATTAATTAATCTTTTCTTTTATCTTTTATCTTCTTCCCGACAACTCTTCTTTTTTTTAGCTTCAAATCTTTTATCCTCCATTCCTTTCTAACAAATATTTGTAGAAAATTTAAATTAAACACATCTAATTAGGTGTTGACATGTGGACATATTTATTTATATCTCCAAGATAAATTATTATCTAGATCTCCATTTGAAAAGAGTCCCCACCATGAACTTCTCATAATAATCTTTTTCTCATAATTATTTATAGACTCATACTTAGAGATCAATAACTTTTGAACGCAATAATATTTGGCCAATCGCACTAGTGAGGATTTAGAAAACTAGGTTTTCTAAAATATATCAAACATTTAGCGCGATCCAACGGTTTAATTGATATTTATGCCCCCTGCATAGAGACTAATGTTTCTATCTAAAAATAAGGACTCAGAAAATTTGTGGTTACAGGCTGCATTGAAAACTACAAATAATATACATGCCAATATTATTGGATTATTGAACTTGCTGAATTTTGAACTCAAAAAATTTGAACGTGCATCTATTTAATCTGATTAATCTCTGAACTCTAAATTCGAACCTCTAAAATTGAATCTGCAAACCATGAACCTTGAACCTTGAACCTTGAACCTTGAACCTGCGGACCTTGAACCTTGAACCTGTAGGGTTCAATCAGAAGGTTCAAAATTACAAACTTTGCCCACAATATGATCCATTTATCATTTTTTCTTCATATTTAGTTGTGCATTGAACCTTTGAACCTTGAATCTTGAACTAAATAAGGTTCAAAGTTCAAGTTCAATGACCAAAAATTACAAAGACCTTACACTTAAAAAATTAAAGTTGTGATATAACCTTCTCCAGTTGAACTCAAACTTTGAACTTGGACCTGAACTTTGAACTTTTGAAATTTGTTCAATGGTTCAATGTTAAACCTAAGGCATGACATTATTCATTTGGGCTGCCATAAAAAAACTTGCATAACTTTTTATTGAGGGATTTGTTTCTTGTGAGATTTTAACAGTAGAATTAGTAAGCCAAGTAGAGCATAACCCAGAAATGATTGTTGCATAGGACACATAAGACTTGAGATTTAATTGTTTGGGCATATGGGTAACCCAAAAATAAAAGCATTAAAATCTCCCAGCCGACATGGATTTTGGCCATAAAAACTGACCATTTTCAAGAAAAGGAGGTTAAAATTATCTCTACAAAATGATTTTGTGTCGTCTTTCACATAATTTGAAAAATAATGAATTTTTTTTGTGACTAGCAAGTAGGGGATGTCCATGAGGGTCCTTGAAAGTTTGAACAAAGGTGACCAACACTTTCAACATTAAAGCATTAGCAATAACTGGTTTTTATCTAATTATGAGGCTTTAGGCATGAGAAAAAATATAGGGGTAATATTATGGAAGTGAATAATGTTGTAATCATTCATGCAGAAGACTTGGTCGATCATAGGTGATCGAATTAGGTTTGTGGAAGAGGTTTCAGGCCTCTGGTATTGATCTTACTCAGAACTATACTCAGACATGGGATATGCTATACTTGCAGTTCAATCTTCATTTTGGATTGTTGTCCAATTCTTTTTGTAGTCAGTGAGACTCTTTTTGTGATGAGCAGTGTGCTCTAGGTTGTTGGCCTTCCTGCATTTGTAGGCCCCTTATTGTAATATGTATTCATCTAATCAGTGGATAGATATTGTGGGTCTCCAATCCCATCATGGTTTTTCCACTTTGAGGTTTTTCATGTATACATCTGTGGTGTTATGGTGTTTATCTTTGTTCTTGCATTGTTGCTTATTATTATATGCTTTTATGTTTACCAGTTGCTGAGTTGTTGTATGAATAAGGTTAAATTTCTCCATTCCGATAGAACACTGATTCACCCCCCCCCCCCTCTCAGTCTTCTTGAATCCCAACAAAAACCACCAAGTGATATTATATAAAACCATGTGACTAAAAACATGAGCTACATAGCTATTGACCCCACATTTAATTTTGGGTACTAAGTTTTTGTTTTATTAAATATCTTTCCCCAATATTAAATAATTATAATATAATATCCCAATGTTGTAATATAACTCATCAAGTGATCCCAAGAATGGAATCTCTATGTAATACATGTCCATATAGGTTCCCATAGCTACAACATATATAATAATAAAATAATGCAATTGCATAGCATTATGCAAGGTGTACAGGACATAATCCCCAACATTCACCCACTTGTTGTATACATTGCATAAGGGACAACAAGTAACCTCAAACATGAATAAGAGAACAATCCCTCTAGCCACATATGCCATCATGGAATCCAATTGCTCCATGTACTCCATTGAAGGATACTTGCAACAAGAAACAAAGTGACTACAATCTCATAATATGAATTCTATCATCCATCATACCACTGCCATTGCAAAAAGATAAGAAGCCATCCAAAGGGAAGCTACATAATATGTCACAACAAAGCATATGTCTATTGGAATGAATGAACACTAAGAGGGGGGGTGAATCAGTGTTCTAAAAATATTTAATTTATTAATCCGATTCTTCAACCACCAAATGACCAAGAAAGAAAGAAAAGTGTAGAAACATAAAACAAGTAACCATGCTACCATAACACCAAGTTTTTATGTGGAAACCCAAATGGGAAAAACCACGGTAGGATTTTTTTTGTTTTAAGTATCATAGAATAGTATTACAAATTCAAAGGTCCTGGCTGGAAAACACACATCCGTCTAACAAATAGGACTCATAGTATCAATAAAACCATGGGTGGAAAGCCCACAAGCCATATCATATGACCATTACATACAAGTTACAGATGAAGCATAGGAATAATATAGATTATACCCCAAAATTTACAAAATTATATAATTGGAAGTCTCATATATCTAGTATATCATAAAAGGAACAACTTATCAACTAGCTAAAGAGGAAGGAGGAGTCAGGATCAGTATTATCTGTTGGCATATGATGAACCGGTGTGATGATATGATGATAATGTATATTGTCATTGATGTCAATAAGTGCAGGTGAACTGGTATGAAGATTGGAAGAAGTTGTTACTAACGCTCAAGTTGGAGAACCGGTATGAAGAGATGAAGTGAACTAGTGTCAGGGTTTCACAAAGTGTGACTATTGGTTGGTAGTCTCAGCTCTAGGGTTTCCAGTTTGGCAATCTATGTTGTACGTTGCAACCGGTGACATTATGTGATGAGTTAGCTAAGAGATAAGGATGAGACCGAGATGCCACATCAGTTTTGTGCATGTGAAGGATTTCCTTGAGGATCTTGCATGTGAAAATCGATTGCATTAAACGTCTACCTCGGGAATGAACATTCTTCTCAGCAATATGAGAAGAAAGCATGATGGGTTATTGATTTCCATGTATGGTGAAGAATGGATGATGCAGAATGACTTGTGATCTGTTTGAGATTGTTTTATTCTATGCAAAGTGTTTGAATGGTTAGCATTGGACCGCTTGTAATTGTAAACCTAAATTGTTTAGGGTTTAGGGTTTATGCTACCAACTTAATTATTGTCTATAAGGTCGATGAAGGTTGTTATTGTTTGTGTTGGAAAATGTTGTGTTTGTATCTGAGTGATGAGATACTTGCTAGACCAGTGAGTGGAAAACTGCAGAGTGTGATTGTAGAGTAGAGGAACTGAAAAGGATCTGCCTTAGCATGTAGTGTTGTTATCAAATCAGAGCTTTACCTGTTGTCTTCTAACCATTTCAACAAAAGAAAAATCCCTTTACCGGGTAGCTTTAAAAGGCTTATTGTAAATCCTCTAACTAGGTGACTCAAGATCATTGAGTTCTTCAAATCCTCTAGTGAGGTAACCTTTAACAAGGTTTCAACCTTTAACAGGGTATATAGCCATCCCTTAACTGGGTGATCTTTAATAGGATCGGTTCCTAACTGAACCTTATTGTAAAGTCTTTAATCAGACTAGGCTCCTAACAAAGCAAGCTTCAAAAGAGTTCAAAAACAAGCTTATGGGTGTTCATCCCCACTGTGGTTTTTCCCATTTGGGTTCCCATGTGAAAAATTTGTGTGTCATGAGTTGTGCATTTTTCATGTGATGATTGAGTATTCTTTGTTTAGGTGAATATGCATGCAGAGCTAATGGTTATGGTATTATTGATACAACACATGAATGAGTATATTGGTGAAGTAGTTATCAAGTGTTGAATGTTATTTGAATTATTCAATTTTACTGGTTTAGCTATCTGAAGTCTTACTGTGTTTAACCGATATTGGCATGGTTAAGTTCAGTGATGAAGACAACCGGTTAGCATTGTTTTAACTTGATAAGTTGTGGAGAATTTTTTGTATGTATTGATTCATCCCCCCCTCTCTATACATGTTAGGGTATTTTCTGTTCATCATTATTCATCAATTGGTATCATGGCAACTCCAGGTCCTCGGTGATATAAGCTTAACCACTTGAGGTAAAAGATATTGCTTTAATGATGAAGAGGGAAGGTCCTAAGTTCAATAGAGATAACTTCAAAATATGGAAGGACAGAATGAAGATTTATATCAAGAGTTTGGGTGCTCAACACTAGAGCTATGTTGAGAATGCCTATGTAATCCCCACTGGCACTCTAACCGATGATCAGAAAAGAGAGATTCAAGAAAATGGGAAAGTCATGGAAGCCCTTATTAGCAGCCTATCCGATATTGAGTTGACTGATGTACAAGATAAGGAAAATCCTAAAGATGTATGGGACACTCTGGAAACCATTTATGGTGGTGATGAGCATGTCAAGAAAGCTAAGGAAGAGAGCCATAGAGGAAAATTTGAAGACATGAGGATGGTTGAAGGGGAGACCATTTAGCAATATGGCATAAGGATCAAGACTGTGGTTGGAGATATCAAGAGCACTAGTGGAATAATTGATGATGCTACCATTGTTAGTAAAGTTTTGAGATCATTGTTACTGGTCTATGCAATCAGAGTTGCTGCTATTCAGGAGCTAAGATCTATCGACAAAACCAAGGTATCCTTAGACTCTATAATTGCAAAGTTGATTGTGTATGAGTTGAATAGCTATGATGGCAGTGTTCAAAAGACTGAGTCAACCTTTAGAGCATATGTTCCACCAACTAAATAAGGAAAAGAAGTAAGTACCAGTTATGAATCCATGCAAAGCAGAGGTATGGATGATGAAGGGATTCTAATGGAGCTTGAAGCTCTTCTTGCCAAGAGACTTACAAAAGGCAGTGGAAAATACAGAGGTAAGATTCCTTTAAAATGTTTTTCCTGCAATAAGATAGGATATATAGCTATTAACTGTCCTAACAATGACAATAAGGATAAACCAGAGAGGTTTAGAAAGTATAAAGGAGGAAGTATAATAAATTGTCTTGTTGTAGTGGATGAAGGTGTTGCTGATGAAGAGAATGAATACATAGTGTTTGTAGCTATAAAGGAAGAAGTGTCTGACAAGAAAGCCCTTGTCTCTCGCATTAACAACTCTAATGAGTTGATTATTGATCGTGGGTGTTCTAAACATATGACTGGTGATCAGAGAAATTTTTTGTCTCTAGAAGAATATGATGGAGGTGTTGTCAGGTTTGGTAATGATGCACCATGCTTAGTGAAAGGTAAAGGATCCATCTCACTAAATGGAAAGAGCAGTGCGGATGATGTCTACTAGGTAGAAGGTCTTAAGCATAACCTTTTGAGTGTTGCTCAGATAAATGACAAAGGACTCATTCTAGAGTTCAAAGCTGGAGTCTGCAGTATAATTGGAAAGAGTGGTGAACTTATTGCCACCAGTAAGCAGACCAGAGGTAACTTGTTTCAATTGAATGCCAAGATTAGTCATTTTCTGATGGCGAAGTTTGATGACAGTTGGATATGGCATAGCAGACTTTGTCATATGAATTTTGATAATATTATAAAGGCGAGTAAGATCAAGGCAGTAAGAGGATTGCCTTTGTTGAACAAACCTGAGAATGCTTTATGCAGAGAATGTCAACTTGGGAAGATGTCTTCCTCAACTTTCGAAGGTAAGTCTTTTTTAGTAGAGAACTTACTTGATCTTGTGCACACCGATCTATGTGGTCCTATGAAAACTAGAAGTATTCAAGGAGATAGGTATTTCATGATTCCCACTGATGACTACTCAAGAATTATGTGGGTCACATTATTGAAAGACAAGTCTGAGGCATTTGGAAAGTTCAAAGCGTTTAGAGCACTGGTAGAGAAGGAAAGTGGTCAAAGGATAAAATGCCTAAAGATTGATCAAGGACGTGAATTCGCTTCTGATGAATTTAACAAGTACTGTGAAGAGAATAGTATCAAGAGGCAGTTGTCTGCCCCAAGGACACCACATTAGAATGGCATAGCAGAAAGGAATAACAGGACTGTAGTTGAAGTAGCTAGAACAATGCCAATCCAAGGAAAGGTTTCTCACACTTTTTGGAGAGAAGTGATGAGCACTGTAGTCTATACTATGAACTGGGTACCCATCAAGAAAGGTAAAGATAAAACCCCTTATGAATACTAGACCGAGAAGACTCCCACTATGAGTTATTCTAAAGTATTCGGCAGTAAGTGTTATATCAAGAGAGGTGAGCATCTAAGCAAGTTTGATGCTAAATATGATGAAGGAATATTTTTGGGACATTCCACTAAAAGAAAATATCTCAAGTGCTACAAAAATAGGACTCAAAAAATTGTTGAGAGTATCAATGTCAGGGTTGATGAATATCCTAAGAAACCTGAGAAAACCTACAACAAACAAGTGGAAGATGAACCAGGTGTAAACTTCTAGGAACCGGTTAAGAAAGAAACAAGCAAAGACCTCAGTGTTCCTGTACCGGTAGAAGTTGCAGTAGGTGAAGAAGAAGATGGAGAAGAAGAAGAAGAAGAGGAAAAGCAAGCAGAACTAGCTAGAGTCATTCCTAGATATGTGAAACTACATCATGATTAGAAGTAGATCATAGGAGATAAAGATGCAGGGATACTCACAAGAAGAAATGTGAAAGAAAACTCTTGCATGATTTCTAAGTTTAAGCCTAAGACTTCTAGAGAAGTACTTACAGATCAAGACTGGATAAAGGAAATGAAAGAGGAGCTAGACCAGATAGAAAATAATGCAACATGGTCTTTCGTACCCAGACCAAAATACAAGAATGTCATAGGTACCAAATGGGTCTTCAGGAATAAGTTGAATGAAGAAGGAACAATTATAAGGAACAAGGCAAGACTTGTATGCAATGGATATGCTTAGGAAGAAGGAGATGACTATGGAGAATCCTTTGCCCCAATGGCTAGACTAGAAGGTGTTCAAATGCTACTTGCATTTGTAGCATTTAAGGGATTTAAGGTATATCAGATGGATGTGAAGTCTATGTTCTTGAATGGAATCCTAGAAGAGGAAGTGTATATTGAGCAACCAGATGGGTTTGCCTTATCAGAAGATGGTAACATGGTGTGTAGGCTACACAAGGCCCTGTATGAATTGAAACAAGCACCAAGCGCATGATATGAACATTTACACTCTCATCTTGTGAAGATAGGATTTCAGGGAACAAGTGAGGACAACAACATCTACCTGAAATCTGAAGGTGATCAAATTTTGATCTATGAAGTGTTTGTAGATGATATAATCTTTGGAGGAGATGATGAAATGAGCCATGCATTTGAAAATGAAATGAAGAAAGAGTTTGAGATGTCTCTGATTGGAGAGATAAATTTCTTCATTGGTCTACAGATTCAGCAGATGAAAGAGGGTATCCTTATTACCCAGTCCAAGTATGTCAAAGAGGTATTGAAGACCTTTGGCATGGAGGAGAGAAAACTGGTTGGTACATCGATGGTGACCGGGTGCAAATTGACTAAGGAAGATGATTCAGCATTGGTGAATGAGAAGGAGTACCGATGAATGATTGGTAAGCTGCACTATGTGGTACACAACAGACTGGATATTGCTCATGCAGTGGGAATTATGGTCGATTTTTAGAAAAGTCCAAGAGAATCCCACTTGGTAGCAGTCAAGAGGATTCTTAGATATCTGAAAGGGACAGTTGATTATGGATTGTGGTATCCATATAATGGTGATTTTAATCTCAAAGTATATACCGATGCAGATTAGGGAGGTAATGTGGACGACCGGAAGAGCACAATCGGTGGAGCGTTCTTTCTTGGTGGAAGACTAGTCTCGTGGACATGTAAGAAGAAGAGTTGTATTTCCCAGTCTATAGCTGAAGCAGAATATATAGCAGCATTTATGAGCTACACTCAAGCAAGCTAGATGAAACATGTATTGGATGGTTTCAAAGTACCTATATCTGAACCGGTGAATATATTTTATTATAACACAAGTGTAATAAATATTTCCAAGAATCTGGTATTGCATGCTAGAACTAGGCACATTGAGCTCAAGTATCATTTCTTGAGAGAGAAGGTTCAAAACAAAGAGGTTGTAATACAACATGTTTCCAGTAAGGAGCAGCTAGCAAACATATTCACTAAGCCCTTACTGAAGACTGCATTTACCTATTTAAGAGGTGAATTAGGGGTTCTGCCCCTTCATGAAGTAAATTAAAAAATGTGTGCTCCACATCAGTTAGGTACTACATTGTCAAATCTTCCAGGGTTGATGTGTTGAAGGATGCTACTCCATAGGGGGAGCAACACAATGGATAATAGAATCTTGTGCCTCCACTTTGGCATTGTTGTCAAAGGGGGAGAATATATATGATATGGGATAATATATTTGATGTATAAGGGAGAAGATATCTGATGATGAAGATATAGGTTATAGTTGCACTGGTCTATGATGTTTATAGTTGCAATGCTAAGCTGAGTGTTGCCATCAATGCCAAAGGGGAAGATTGTTGGCATATGATGAACCAGTATGATGATATGATGATAATGTATGTTCTCATTGATGTCAATAAGTGCAAGTGAACCGGTATGAAGATTGGAAGAAGTTGTTATTGACATTCAAGTTGGCGAACCGGTGACAGGGTTTCACTAAGTGTGACTACCGGTTAGTAGTCTCAGTTCCAAGGTTTCTGGTTTGGCAATCTATCTTGTGCGATGCAACCGGTGACATTTTATGATGAGTTAGCTAAGAGATAAGGATGAGATCAAGATGCCACATTAGTTTTGTGCATGTGAAGGATTTCCTTGAGGATCTTGCATGTGAAGACTGATTACATTAAATTTCTACCTCGGGAATGAACATTCTTCTTAGCAGTATGAGAAGAAAGCATGACAGGTTACTGATTTCCATGTGCGGTGAAGAATGGATGATGTAGAATGACTTGTGATCTATTTGAGATTGTTTTATTCTATGCAAAGTGTTTGAATGGTCAGGATTGGACCACTTGTAATTGTAAACCTAAAATGTTTAGGGTTTAGGGTTTATGCTACCGACCTAATTATTGTCTATAAGGTTGATGATGGTTGTTATTGTTTGTGTTGGAAAATGTTGTGTTTGTATCTGAGTGATGAGATACTTGCCAGACCAGTGAGTGGAAAATTGTAGAGTGTGATTGCAGAGTAAAGGAACTAAAAAGGATCTGCCTTAGCATGTAGTGTTGTTATCAGATCAGATCTTTACCTGTTGTCTTCTAGCCATTTCAACAGAAGGAAAATCCCTTTATCAAGTAGCTTTAACAGGATTATTGTAAATCCTCTAACTAGGTGACTCAAGATCATTGAGTTCTCCTCTAGCGAGATAACATTTAATAGGGTTTCAACCCTTAACAAGGTATATAGCCATCCCTTAACTGGGTGATCTTTAACATGATCAGTTCCTAACTGAACCTTATTGTAAATTCTTTAACTAGACTAGGCTCCTAACAGAGCAAGCTTCAAAAGAGTTCAAAAACAAGCTTGTGGGTATTCATCCCCACCGTGGTTTTTCCCATTTGGGTTTCAATGTGAAAAATTTGTGTGTCATGAGTTGTGCATTTTTCATGTGAATATGCATGCAGAGATAATGGTTATGGTATTACTAATACAACACATGCATGAGTGTATTGGTGAAGTAGTTATCAAGTGTTGAATGTTATTTGAAGTATTCAGTTTGACTGGTTTAGCTATCTAAAGTCTTACTGTGTTTAACCAGTATTGCCATGGTTCAGTTCAGTGATGAAGACAACTGGTTAGCATTGTTTTAACTTGATAAGTTATGGAGAAGTATTTTTCTATACTAATTCACCCCCCCCTCTCAGTACCAGTTAGGGTATTTGTTGTTCATCATTATTCATCATTATCTCCCAAAGAGGGGATCCATGCAGTCCATCCCAATTTGCCCTCGCACCACACCTGTACATGTCCCTCGATGAACTGGTCTCTATAAGGGTGGGTAGGTAGTCATTCGAGTTCCATCTGAATGAAGTCCTCTCTCTATTGTCTTGCCTCCATTTCCTGCATAAATTTCATTAGTGCATGCTCAAAGTGTGTCTTATTACTTCCCATTCGGTCCCAGGTAAAGCCATGTGACAACTCCCTGATGAAGACATATGTTGTGCCATCATTCAACCATTTGTCGAATTTCCCCTCATCAAAATGAAGAACCACTATGACCCGCATAGAAACAAGGTAAAGATTGAGTCTCCTAAGAGACTCAGTGAGGTATCTACCCTTGCCAATAAACACATCATCATTCCTAGATTTCCAAATGATCCAAATAATTTCCAAGGAGAGAACATATTAAAAGAGATTAGCACATTTCTTGCCACCTTTAATATAACCAAGTACCACCTCATCAATAGTAAGACATTTAGTATCAATTGAGAGACCAAAAAATTTCCACACCTCTTTGGTGAAATGACACTCAAAAAAAATATGTAGCACAGATTCAGGGAGATGACACAATTTACACAATAGGGGGTTGCCATTATTGTCTTTAAGAGGGAGCTTGTGAAGTAGAAGTTTCCAGGAAAAGAACTTCTTTTTTGGTTTAGTCAGAGTAGACCAGAATCTAAAGAGAGCAGAATGCCACTTTTTAGAATCCCAGGTGAGGTTCCAAACATTATTGAAATGAGTTAGGATATCTTTGGAATTAGCAAGGGAGGAGTAGACAAGTTTGGCTTTCATTAGAGGGAGGGGAGAGTCATCAACCCAACAAAGGGAAGAAATTAGGGACAGCGTAGGAGGGGAAGATGAGGAGAGGATCGGGTCGAGTGCATTCTTGAGGAAATTGTAGGTTCTGGCTTGGGAGATGGGGAGGTTGAAGGTTGAACTAAGAGCATCCCAAGAAATCAGAGAAATGTCTTTCAAGATGTGTTTAAAAGTAGCAAGACCTAAGTTGTGCCATTTCAAGGCAGAACACCCTTGAAGGTAGGCCAGTTGCTTCCCATTATGCAGAATATTCCACCATATAGATCTACCCAAGCTAAGAGTACCCTTATTATCAACAATTCCACTGTTACTGATGAATTGTTTGACATGGTTCCAAGCCCTCCATATGGACTTGAAGACCTCTGAGCCAATTGGAGAAATCTCAAAATTGCCAGCAATCAAGTCCCACATGGGCAAGTTCCTCCATTTCTTTGCCTTTTTAGGGAGGGAGCACTATATATTGTGTCTCATTAGAATTTTCCAAGGTCATTTCCATCAAGGGCTTTAAAAATCCACTTGGCAGCCAAGGAAATGCCCTGAATTTTGAGGTCTTTGAAGCCCATGCCCCCCTGCATCTTAGATCTAGCACACCAATCCCATTTTATAGCATGTTGTTTCGTGTTCCCCTTCCCATCCGACCATAGGAATTTCATGATTTTTTTTTGAAGATAAACCATGGTAGGATCAAAACCCACAATATTATTATACTATGGCCAGTAGAAAAATAATATTACGTAAGGGGAATGCATTTGCATTCAGACACACTGCCTAGAGCTCACTGCTCAAGTTATAAAAATAGGGCTACAACCCCGAAGGAAGGCTCACTACCTTATAAGAGATTACAAACTGATTACAACAAGTAGTGAAATGAAAAATAGCATTTGACTATGTCAAATATTAGTTCCAATTAGGCACAAAGTGATATGTTGCACTATTCTGATAAACTTCTTTGTTCTGCTCTACTCTGCTTTACCGGATCAACACAATTTAGAGTGCACACGTGAAACTATTCTCAATCACTTGAAAATCACCACACATATTATTTTTTACACCTAATCCATTAACCCAAATGATCTTGTATATCTGGACACTCAAAATTAATCTCCCACAAGTTGGCTTCACCAATTATCAAAAATGAAATGTGTAGCTACAAGTCAACTTAGATCTATTGCCAAACCATATACTGGACCCAAAATACATGATCACATGCTTCCTATAGGTCTCACATATCACCCTAAACACATTTCCAATCACTAAAATTAACTTAAAGAATCTAGACACGATACATCATCAAACATGAAGAGTACTTTGTTATACTATACTGCCGGATACTGGATCTTCAAATAGGCATAGGAATCAATATCAGAGGGTGGATTGTCATGATAATCTACTTCATATGCCCAACCAATTAATCACCAATCACTAAAATCAAAACCTGCTTCACCAAAAATCATAAATTTGTATACTGAGTTATACTGATAGTCTTAGTCTAGAAATATTATATTCAAGACATCCAATTAACCAAAACTTCATATCGGATCAGATCAGTAGACTAAGCTGCCATCAATGAAAACTCCTAAGAATCTACAAGCATCATGAACCATCAATCTTCACCGGAGCATCACCGAAACACCAAATGCCATCAATCTCCCCCTTTAGCATTGATGGCAACACAAGTGAAAAATGATAAGTATCCAAAATCTGCAAAACACCAAAAATCTGACTGACTCCCCCTAAACTTCTTTCTCAAATTTTCACTGCTTTCTCTCTCTCCCTTTGACATCAATGGAAAAGGGTGGGAATCCAACGAAACTTATATAAAAAAGAATGAATGAATGAATGCACTTGATTATATGAACATAAAGATGTTAGAGTAAGTCACCTTTAAGGATTTTAGATACTCATTCCATCCTCTTAGGAAATAATCAAAGACATTTATTAGGGCACTATACATAAATGCGTGAATCCAAACACTCTAGAGATCGGATGGCACCGACTTACCTAAGGCACTTACTACATCCTGTTGTGCTCCTAGCAATGTATCCATCTAGGGAATTATCACTCCTTAGTTCTCCTACTCTACTCAACATTCCCTCCTTGTCATAATTCAAGCCATTTATTTTATTAGAATAATCCAAAATTTGTGCTTCAAGGGTACTCGAGAAGATGGATTGAGGTGCAAAATAATGACGGATACTGACTAATTTACACTCAAGATCGCTTATTTGTCGATAAATGTCTTCACTAAACTTGGGCAAAAGTAGACATGATTTGAAAATTTCCCCACCTTCATCTAATGCCTCTTCTACACTCTTCATTGTAGACTTCAAGATCGCTTTATCTCTTTCTACTTCTTTAAAATTTTCCTACAATCTCATCTCATTAAACCTTTTCTATACAGATTCATCTGCGACCTTTTCTAATGATACCAAAATTAGAATTAACAACATTTAATAGGTTCTTAATCTTTTCTGAGGGAGAAGCACCAGAATCCTGACTAAAACTAGGTAAAAGCTTTTCCAAAACCTCAGTTCCAAGAGAGATGACCTCTTTATCTTCAAATTCATATTTCAATAGATCTTCACTTGCCTTAATTTGAGCTTGGGTGGAAAGTTTAAAATCTTGAAGAGGGGAAAGAGTTCTTAAGTCAATCGGACCATGAGAAATGTCATCCTCTACATCAATCTCCTTACCTTTGTTGGTGACATTGGTCACAGTCATGGTTACCAGAGATTTCTCTATTTTCTCATCACTCTTCTCCTTCTCAACCTCTACATTCACACTCTTTTCAAATTTCTCTATCTCCTCTGCTATCATTTCTGCAATCACTTCTATCTCAAGAGGGTCCTGAGTAGCTTCACCAAAGACATCTGCAACTGGATTCTCAGAGGGTGCATCTCATGCTACTTCAATAGATGATTGATCCTCCTAACCACCAGAGACACTTACATGTACTTTCAGAATGGCAGTATCTTCAAGATTCTATCCTTTCAAGTGGGAGGCATCCTAAGGTTGATTTACCTCAAATCTCAGCTCTAATAAAAAGTTTGTCATTATTTGTTTTATTTATTTTGCTAATTCATCAATTTTTTCAAGTATAATTATGTTAACTCTTCTCTTGCTCCTAAATTTATCTTTTGCTAATTTCAACAATCTCTCAACTTCAACCCTAGAGATGATTGAACAAGTATTCACCAAAACATACTCCTACATTTCTTCATCTTTCCAGTAGGCAGTATTTCTCTCAATATCTATAATATCTTATAGTTCCCTAGGTAACTCAGATAATAACTCAATTAGAGCCCTACTAAAGTTATTCATATATAGTACAACTACTTCCTCAATTTATCTAGTCTCCTTATCATCCACATTCTCATAATATATACCAAGATTATTCAATTTTCCATCCTTAATGATTTCATTCTTTATATCTTCTATCAATTTAGGAGGAATAATCTCAATCTTACTAGACTCCAAGGCTTTAGATTTCTACTTCCTAGTTCCTCTAGGCTTTCCAGATGGCCCACCTTGAATCTTTGTCTTCTTAGAGGGTGGAGCATCACCAGATGGCTTTCTGATTACTCGAGCATAAGTAGAAGTCTTCTTAACTTTCTAGACTTCTTCATCCGACTCTGTCTCCTCCTCAGCTCCAACATATTGCCTTGAAGGCTTCTCCTTTTTCCTTTTCTCAACTCCACCAGTTGATACTGTAGGCTTGGGCTAAGATGGAGGTACTAGTTTCTTCACTCTGGATACAGATGTAGACTTACTAGGCTTGGGCTGCATAGAAGGATTTGCTAGTTTGGGCTGAGGTTTGATTACATCCTCTTCCCTCAAAATATTCTGAACTCTTTCCCTTTGTACAACTTCCTTTGTCAATCCCATTTGTTCTCCAATAGTCTCTGCTTCCTTAATGATCTTTCTCTTTCTTCTGGCATCAATGAACTGTTTATGCAGACTTAAGTCCTTTTCCTTGAAATTACCAAATCTTTCTTCTTTTGGATCTATTGGTTATCTCAATAGGTGTTGAGCATGTGCTTCAAGTGTGATAGTGTCAACTTCATACCCCATGGGCATGATCCAAACTATCCTAAGCTCAACTGTTTCCATCTGGCATCGATCTTTATCGATCATGAAACAAATAGTTTGCTCATACTTCTCTACAATCTCCTTAGGGATTCTTTCTCTTCTTTTCATGGAGGCTTAAAAGGTTTTGAAATAGCCCCATAATGTAGATATTCTCATCATATCATCTCCTATGCCCCACAATCCCTTGATGCTTTGCATTGCCACCGGTCTATCATAGGCCCATTGCACCTTTCCTTTTATACTAAGGATATCATTCAACAAATATAAGGCCAAACAAATAAGAAGAGACCCATACTTAAAAGTGTTCTTTTCTTGTTTGATTTTCTTCAAATTACTCATCAGTTCATTCAAAAGGATTATGCATAGATCATAACTCTTATCATCCTTGAGCATCTAATATGTTGAATAAATTGTAGACATGGAGTTATGTTTGCTTGATTGATAGACTTTGTAACCAACCACCATCGATGCAAACCTAACATCATGCTCCAATATGTCGCTAATAGTCATTGCTCACTTGTCAAACTTAGTACCGATAGTGGCTATCATAGTGTTATTTGATACCTTTCTCAGACCAGGTACTTCACCGGTTTCACTTAGGCATGTCACAGCTTGAATTGTCTTCTTAGTGATCTTGTGAGGCCTATCAATCCATATGAACTCATCATGGACTTGACTGAGTATACACCGGATCCATTCTGCTTTATCAAACAACAAGAAATGGATGAACTTGTAGCATCGTAAATTGTACGCACTTGCTAGGGTGGTACAATTTCACACCTAGTTTAGCACCTGCCTTGGCGCATTTTGCACTTTGCATCGCATTTTCCCTTTAGCACTTAATTAATCAAATTAATTAGGTCTAAGGTTCTATCTTATCATCTCCCATATCATAAAGTTGGGCCCTTTTCATTAAAGTGTGCCCCTTTCATTTTATTCTTCCAATACATCATTTAATCAAAAACCCTAATTAGGTCCTATTTCGAACCTGGGGGCTTGATTTCTGGGGCCAAAACATCTCGAAATCACCTATAACTTCGGGATTCGCTCTAAAATCATCATATCCGATGGCCTTGAAAATTTGGTGAAAAGTTGTCAGGACCATGGCGCCCGGAGTGCACACAGTCCCAGACATTTTTCCTGAAATTTTAGGAGCGTAATCCAATCATAAAATAAAGCTTAACCCCAAGAAATTGGTGGGAGATTCAATCTCTAGGTTGGCCAAAAGTTGAAATTAAGACCTGGGGTTTCATATATAAGAGCTCTCTTTCTTCATCTAAAAGGATCCGAATTTTTTGGTTTAAGGGACCTTCTATGCAACGAAAGAGCAGATCTTTGAAGACTTCAACAACATTCAACATCCACCCATCAAGCATTCATCAATTTCATTCATCCATTTAGCGCCTTGAAGACATTGAAGAGCAATAGGGGATCACCGACTGAAAATTGGCTTATACCCCTCCCGTGGGGTTGGGTATGATTTCATGTTGTTTTCATGTCTCTGCATAAGCCTCATTATATCATTTGTATTCATGCTTTAGATCACTTTGCATCTTGATTTGGAGCATTTACATTATCATTTAAAAGCAATTAGGGTTTACTTTCTAGGTTGCTCTAGTTTGCTTACTTGCATTTTAGGATCTTGCACACACACAAGGTCTGCACACACACTACTTTTCCAATACAACTTAGCTATTCGTGGAGGTGGAAATCACCAAAGCGGGGGTTTGACTAAGGCAAAACCCTATATAACCACCCACCATACCTTTTCAGATATAAGTGCAGATTTCGGGATTCAGACGACGCCGCAAGTTGCAGATCCGATAGAAGCAGACTGAAACTGAGCTACACACCAAATTTCAGGGCAAAAGACCAGGACAGGGGCGTGGGGCGCCCTGGTCCTGCCAGGACAGTGGTGCGGGGTGCCCTGGTCCTGCCAGGACAGGGGTGCAGGGCACCCTGGTCCTGCCAGGACAGGGGCGCTGGGCGCCTTGGTCCTTCTGTTAGACAACAAGTTTCAGCATTTCCGACAGCTTTTCAGGTTGCAAAATAGCAGTTTCAGGAGCAGAATCAGGATAGTGGCGCCTGCGCCCCTGTCCCGAACATTTTCACTCAGATTTTAACTCCGGGTACGCATCTGCATTCTTGTCTTTGTGTTTACAGCTTTCCATTGTTTAAGTTCAATTCTGCAATCTTGTTATTAGTTCATACTTGCACTTTGGGGTTAGGAATTGAACTTGCATCATTTTATCTTTCAATTACAACAAAGGAATAGAAACCCTAATAGGTAGCCCGTGGCTCTCTCTTCCACAAAAATAAGTAGCCAATTGTGTGATACCTCTAGGCTCTTTCGTATTCCACAATGTGTGTCAAAAGGTAGGATTAGGGCATGTTAGCCTAGTCTCGCTTTTTCTCCTACACATTTTGGTGAACCCGACGTGAACTTATTATTGCTTTCTCTTGCATTTCATTTGTTAGATCTAGATCTAGATTTAGTGTGTTTCATTTAAGTTTCATTTTCAAAAAAAAAAAAAAAAAGAGAGGGAAAAGAAAGAGTGTGTTTCTTTGCATTGTGTATTTAAGTTTTATGCAATTTTTATTTTAAAATGTCAGATTTTTATTTGCAAGATGTTCATATTTATGATGATGTATGCAATTATGTTGATTATGAGTATAGCCAAGATGAATTATATGAAGCTTTAGATGAGTTTTTGAACCCTAAAGATACCAAACCTTCATTTTACCAAAAACTCATAAACATTGTTACTATGCCATTTCGGTGTGATGAGAAAGCTAAGTCGAATGATTCCTCTCAAGGGTACATTCCTATCAACTCTTCCATTAAATCTAATAACATGGTTGTTTTCAATAATCCCCTCTATGAAGAGATGTCTCCTTTTGAATCAAAAGATAAACATTTTAATAGATATGATCATGCTTTGTTGGATGATGCTCTTGATGACTTTGTGGCTTTATCGAAATATTTAAACAAGAACAAAACTTCTAAATTAGTTAACATGATAAACCTGAATGAGCATAATAAGCCTCTCTTTGAAGTCCAAGGTACTTATCCTTTTCCCACCTTTCAAGTTCCTAAATCACCTCTCCTTACTGTCCAAAGAGGGTGTGGTCATGATTCCTTTCTTACTCCGAATAAACCTATCATCACTATGCAAGGAAGAAAACCTATAAGTCCTTATAGTTATGCCAAGCAATTAACTAGAGAGAGTTATCATGCAGTTGCACATACTTATAATACTATAAATAATAGGTAGCCTAATCCTCCTCCTATTACTCCAGTTTCTCTTCCTAATCCTCAACCAATTCTTCCGCAAGCTCCACGTATTTCACAAGTTCTTGGTAAGGAATATGATCTCATAGAACAACTTAAAGCTACCCCTGCTAAGATATCCCTTTGGGATTTGATCCAAACTTCTTCCACTCATCATGGAATGTTACAAGATGCCTTGAAAGATTTGAATGTTCCTCCACCTAATACATCTAGTAATATAGTGTCTTTGGTTAACTCTGGGATGAATCCTAAAGCTCAAATTGTGTTTACTCAAGATGAATTGCCTACTAGTGAAATTCAACATCAATATGATCCCTTGATGATTGTGGTTATCATAAATGACACTGCTATAAGATGAACACTGGTAGATAATGGCTCTGGCCTTAATGTATGTATCATTAATCTATTGCATAAGATGAATGTGGATACATCCCTTATTAAGCCTGACTCTCTTCCCATTCGAGGCTTTGATAATGTGGCTAAGTCTTCATTAGGTATTATCACCTTACCCATCACAGTGGGACCTGTTACTTTGCCTACTCCTATCCATGTTATGTCGGGAAATCTAACATACAACTTTTTATTAGGAAGACCTTGGATTCACAGTATGCAAGTTGTCCCCTCGACATTACATAGACAAGTTAAATTTATTTATAACAATAAGACATACACCTTGATAGGTGATACTAATCTTCAAGCTTGTTTGCAAACATCTACTTCCAAAGGAAGTTCTTTTAAACCTTCCTCTTCTAGTGATGATTCTTTAAACAAGATACCTATGGACAAATCATCGCCCTCTGATAATCAAAATTCTTTGGATGAGCCTAAAGTTCTTGAAGAAGATTCTTCTCAACTTGAATCTACACATGAAAAGGCTTTTGATCCTAAGAAGGTTCTCGTAGAAGACGATTGGGGATATCTTGATTTTAATCCCACCTTTGTAGGTGAGTATAGGGTTCCTCCTAGAGAGCTTAAAGTTAAAAAGAAGGAAGAAACTAAAGATCAATCAATCTTACCTTAACCTATGAACAATAATTTTGTGGCCGCTTCTCAAACTTCTTCTCCTCACACCTCTAATTCTGAAGAATTTGATTCTTTGTCTTATGAAAAACCACCTTCTCTTTCTGAAATGGCTAATCGTTATGGTCATGGTTTTCATATTTTAGCTAAGTATGGGTATAATGGAAATGGTTGTGGTGCTCACGAACAAGGGATAAAGGTTCCTCTAGGGAATAATCTTTATGATGAGACCTTTGGACTTGGTTATAATCCTTACAAGCGCACTAAAGCTTCTAAGAGACCATGTATTAGTGTTAATGTTATTTCTACATCTCTACCACTAAGACACCCTGAGTATATTGATGGGGATCCTTCATGTGCCTATGCTTTGGATGCCTTTCCTACCGATGATGCTTTAGCTGAGTTTTTAGGAGCATACGATACTCTTCCTCATTATCATCACAATAGGGGATTTCCTTATTGTTTGAACACTGAAGCTTATTTTGGAAGAGAGATTGATAATGATGAGATTGTGGAAGAATTCCCTCAGTTAAAGGATACTCCTCAACAAAGTAATCTTCTCATAAGTGACACCATTGATGTTAAAATGGATCCTTGCAATGAAGAAAAAGTTATTAAAATTGGAAAGTGTTTGGATGAAGAAGAACAAAAACAATATGCAGATTTATTGCATGAATTCCCTGAGATCTTTGCTTGGACATATTCTGACATGCCTGGTATAGATCCTAAGATTGTTACTCATAATATTGTCTTAGTTCCCGATGCTAAGCCTGTGAAACAAAAGATTCAAAAAATGAATCCTAAGGTAGCTTTGCTTGTTAAGGCTGAGATTGAAAAATTATTGGAGGCTGGATTTATCCGCCCTATTGATTATTCCTCATGGATTTCAAATATTGTCACTGTGGCTAAATCAGATAATAAAATAAGAATGTGTACCGACTTTCAAGATTTAAATAAGGCTTCTTTAAAAGATGATTTCCCTCTCCCAAACATTGACATGATAGTTGATTCTACAGCAGGACATGCTTTGTTATCCTTCATGGATGGTTTTTCAGGATACAATCAAATTTTCATTAATCCTCAAGATCAATTCAAAACTGCTTCCACCACTCCTTGGGGTACGTTTTGTTGGGTGATCATGCCATTTGGACTTAAAAACGCTGGCGCAACGTATCAACGAGCGATGACCCTTATCTTTCATGATTATATGCATAAGATTTTAGAAGATTATGTTGATGATATTTTAGCCAAATCCATTCTTCGTATAGATCATATTAAGATCCTTCATCAAATCTTTGAAAGAATTCATAAATATCACATGCGCTTGAATCCCTGAAAATGTGTTTTTGGTGTGGATAGTGGAAAACTATTAGGATTCATAGTTTCGCATTGTGGGATTGAGGTGGACACTAAGAAAATAGATGCTATTGTCAACATGCCACCTCCTAGAAATGTGTCTCAACTCAAAAGCTTACAAGGAAAGATTCAAGCTATTCGTAGGTTCGTATCTCAACTTGCAGATCATACTTTTCCTTTTACTCAACTTCTCAAAAAGAATATCACTTTTCAATGGAACGAAGATTGTCAGCAAGCATTTGAAGATTTAAAAGTATATTTGGCTAATCCTCCTATCCTTCAACCCACCGAACCTTCTAAGCCCTTTCTTCTTTATATAGCTACTTCCTCTCATGCTCTCGCAGCATTATTGGCACAACATGATAAAGATGGTAAGGAATGTCCAGTTTATTATATAAGTCGTACCTTACTCGATTATGAGACCCGATATTCTACGATAGAAAGACAATGCTTGGCCTTGGTTTTTGCGACTCAGAAATTGAGACATTATCTTTTAAATTCAGAAGTCCACGTCATGGTAAAGTTTGATCCTTTGAAGCATCTTTTCTCTAAAACTGATTTATCAGGATGCCTAGCTAAGTGGGTTATGATGTTAACCGAATTTGACCTTAAATTTGTTTCACAAAGAGCAATTAAAGGGCAAGCGTTGATCGATCACTTAGTTGAGGCCCCTTCACCTTTCTCCTTCCCTAACCCTGAGTCTTTTCCTGATGACTTCATCCTTTGTATAGAGAAAGATGAAACTTGGGAGTTATACTTTGATGGCTCTAAGTGTCATACAGGATCAGGGGTAGGTGTTGTTCTAATTTCTCCTACAAAGAAATCCATTCCCTTATCTTATCATCTCAATTTCCTATGTACCAATAACATTGTTGAGTATGAGGCTCTTATAGCAGGAATAAAGGCAGCCTTGGCTTTGAATGTAAAGCACATACATATTTATGGAGCTTCTCAATTGATTATAAGACAAGTAACAGGACTGTATCAAGCAAAACAAGACAAATTATCACAATATAAAGACCTTGCTATCTCTTTGTTACAAAAATTTGATTCTTATACCATGGAACCTGTTCCTCGAAAAGATAATCGACATGCGGACTCAATGGCATGTGTGGCTTCTCTTGTATCTTTAGAGGACCCTGTGGTTGATCTTAAATTTGTTATTCACAACCTTATTTCTCCAGCTATTGTAGATGATTCTAGCTTGGTGACATGTTGTGACTTCATAGACTCAGATGAATGGTATTTGCATATTGTAAGATACTTGACCGATGGTACCTTTCCTGATTCCACCAATAGGAACACTAGGGCTAGAATCCACAAGCTGTCTGCCAGATATATCATTCTTTCTAATGTTCTTTACCAAAGGGGTTATAATGGTCTTCTCCTTCGCTGTCTTAACAAATCAAAAATCCCTATTGCTCTTCAAGAGGCACATTTAGGTGCCTGTGGGGGGCATTTTGGAGGCAAATCCTTGGTTCAAAGATTGCTTCGTATGGGATATTATTGGCAAACTATGTAGAAGGATTCTTTTTCATTTGTTAAGAAATGTCAACAACACAATAATCTGATTCATGCTCCTACCCAAAAACTTCGTTCTCATGTAGCTTCTTGGCCTTTCTCTACATGGGGGTTGGATATCATTGGTAAAATATCTCCTCCTTCATCTCAAGGACACACTTTCATTATAACCGCAACAGATTACTTTACAAAGTGGGTAGAAGTTGTTCCCCTTCGCTCTACTACTGCTGAAGTGATTTGTCAATTTCTTCTAGAAAACATTATTTCTCAATTCGGGATACCTTTCACTATAATCTCAGATAATGGGACATCATTTAAGAACAAGGACATGAAGAAATTCCTCGAGAAATATCATAACAAACATCAATTTTCTACACCATACTATCCTCAATCAAATGGTCAAGCCGAATCATCCAATAAGATAATTGAACAAATTCTTCGCAAAACCGTGAATAAGCATGGTAAGGATTGGAGTACTCAGCTAATCTATGCTCTTTGGGCCTACCGAATGACTGTACGAATTGCTACAGGAACTACCCCTTATAATCTTGTTTATGGTGTTGATGCTATTATGCCTTTAGAGTTAGAAATTCCATCACTTAGAGTTTCTCTCAAAGGTATAGTAGATGATGACTCTTATAGAGAACAAAGACTTCAACAGCTTGAGATGCTTGATGAATAGCATATAAATTCTCTTGAGCATATTCAAGCATATCACAAAACTCTACAATGAAGCTATAATGATAAGGTTATTCAACGTTCCTTCTCAGTAGGTGACTTAGTTCTCTATGAGAATCAGCGCAATGTGAATACCTTACCTGAAGAAAAGGGAAAATTTAGTCCTAATTGGCTTGGACCGTATATTGTTATTAAAGATTATGGATCAGGTGCTTACAAAATAGCGGATGTAGATGGTACGTCTCTTAAAGAACCTATAAATGCTATGCACTTGCGTAGATACTATGCTTAATTCCTCATTCCTTACCTTTCATCTATCTTCTTTTCACTTCTTCAAAATTGGATAATATGTTAGCATATCTTTGTTAGAGCAAATAGAATTAAATGATATTTTGTTTAATCTATATTGCTTTGTTCTTGACAAGCGTGTTTCTTTACTCTATAGTTTGTCTTGAATTCATTTATGTAAATTGCAAAAGATTTACATTTCCATTATGTTGGCATATTATACAATGTCTTTATTTGTTAAGTAGAATTGTATCATGTTGTGTTTAAGTTTAAATTAAATCACATTAGTTATATGATTCTTAGGCTTAACACATATTTCTTCTCTATCATCAATGTAGTACTTGATTAAATATTTTATTTTAATTAAGTCACACATGTATCAATTTAATCATGGAGCATTGAGAAATCAATCACATGGAAATTAAATTCAGAACATACATGTACATCTACCAAATGTATTAACTTTAATGAAAATATACATTGTTTTAGGCATTAAAGATAACACGTTTGAGACAAAGAGAAGCATGTATATATATGTGGATCAGGTGTTCATATACAAAAGTAGGTCACTATACATCCAAAATGTGACCTATCTTACAACATGAAATAATGAGATCATCTCCCATCCCTAGGGCTAGTGGCTGGAGAGTGACGACTAGATGCTCCCTCTTGATCCGGCTGTGAAGGTGGACCCATAGGTGTATAGCGTGATATGGACCGTGAATGACTCCAAGAGGAACTCCTACGATCCCTATCCATAAGGATCACACGATACGAGGTAGCCTCAACCTGAGCTGCTGGGAGATTGTGTTGTGCCCGCTGAAGGTTCTTTGATAGAACTCTCTCTCTCTCCCTCCATATTTCCACTTGTACTCGAAATGGGGAAAACAAGTCCTCATGCTGACTCGCGTTCCCCTGAGGCCTATAAGAAACCTGTGAGGAACTAGGGATTTGTGCCATCATGGAAATATCTGTCACTGCTTGTTGGATCAGGGAACGCCACTCCTGCACATTAGCTGTAGCAATAGAATAGATTTTGTATTAGTACCATTCTATATCATCAAAACATTAATCAATAAAAATAAACCTACTATACCTAGATCTCCCTCGCGCCAGTAGGGATCGTGATATGGTAGCATCTGTGACTAGGAACTACTAGGCTCCCCATGCTCAAATGATCTGTACATGATGGGTACAGGTCTCCGTATCGCCTCGTGTTCCCCCTTTTGGGGAATAAGAGGAGGATCCAAGGCTATGGTATCATCTCCTGAATGGTGGGGAGCTGCATCTGACTCCTCCTCATCATCTCTATCCTCCTCCTCCTCATCATCCTCATCCTCATCTGCATCCTCACCCACATCCTCATTCTCCTCATCATCATCTCTATCTATGTCATCCTCCTCTCCCTCCTCCTCCTCGGCACTAGGCTGATCTCCTATGGGTGGATCAAGATCTCCTGCCTCCTCATGACCCTCTCCCTCCTCTGGCTCCTCCAATCTAGATCCCTAATCCTCATCTCGGTCTCCATGGACCTAGATGGCCTGTCGGGTAATCTGGTGGAAAGATAGGCCCTGGGTATGTCCTCACAAACCATGAGAGATACCTGCGTTGTGCTCCAGGATCTGCGAAGTAATCAGTGACCACATCCTGATCGGACCCCTCTATATCTATAATCTCGATATCATCTGTCGTAAGTCTCGCTACTGCTCTGGGTCTAGGAAGGACTCGTGAGTGTCGAGTATAGATAGGTACATCGACTGGAACACACTGCTCTAGCCCAAACTGCCTCCGTACTCGGTCAAAGTAGAATGGGACTATGATATGTGAGCATCGTCCTCTCAATAGGTAGTTCCTCTGTAAGCATGCTAGCTGCCTCTCCATTCCATCCCATCTGTGCATCCGCAGATATGGTCTCCATACTGTCACCTTAGCTGTCAATCTATCGAATTTCACTCTCCAATATAGTAGATCCCCAAATCTCCACTCGCCGGTAAGTGGATAGGCAAACACCCTAGGTTGCTCGCTAGCCGCACTCATCAAATAGCCGATAGGCCTGGTGCATGTGAAGTGCTCAAATATCCACACCTGCAGAAGTGTGCATGTCATCAAGCTACAACATTGGCCAAACACATACTCCTCAAGGTCGTGATAGAGATGTGCAAGCATACTCCAACCCCAAGCATATACTCTCCTATGTCTCTCCATAGCCCTGATGCACCATGTGAGACCCCCATGCATGTGCGTACCTCGCCCATTAGGGCAGACGGCTAGTGCAATGATGGCAATCATGAGACGTCTCACAAGGGGCACCTCTCCTGTAGGATGTAAGACCCAACTGATCATGATGCGACCTCTCATCTCACTCGACATGACTCTCCCTATGAAGTATATCTGCTCCCTTTGATGGTCCTCCGCTGACCGATCGGTCGCGTATGTCACGGGGGCTCCTCTGATAGGTAGGCGAAGTATGCGGTACACATCCTCAAGTGTAACCGTCATCTCTCCTACTGGGAGATGGAATGTACATGTGTCAGGATCCCATCGCTCCATAAGTGCCATCAACATCGTAGGATGGAATCGAATGGCCGACATGAGGATCGCATACCATAAACCCACTATCGATAATGTATCCCTCTCTGCCTGAGTCAACCGGGGAATCTGATCTCGCAGACTGCGAAGAATCTGCCCCGCAGTGTGCTCTCTCATGTATGGGAGACCCTGCGATGCAAAAACATCAGTGTAATCAGTACTCAATCATCAAAATCATCTACGTGAAAAACCAAAACTGTCGAACATCGAAAGCTAACCCAGACACCCCTTGCCAAGCCCTAATTGGGACCATGGCGCCCTTCAGGGACCATGGCACCCTGGGTGGGACCCAGGGTCAGATTCTAGGGCCTGCATTCGATCACAGAAACTCAAAGTTAACACAAACGCAAAAAGTCAAAGTCAAAGTTTAGTCAACTCACCTCGTCCAGTGGCTCGTCACCGATCACGGCCTGTCACATGATCTCCATCCTCGTGGGACGCTCCAGCCATCGTGAAGGCATGATGATGGCTATGTGGGCTCCACTGCAATGTACAATACTCAGAAGTCAACAAAGTGACAAATGCAATATTCACTTTCGAGGTATATATTTTCATTCCTTTACCTTTGATTTCAAAACCCTAATTTTCCTCTATCACTCATTTTATCATAACTTGGGTTTGGGAGATGCGATTTTTGAACCGTTTGTTGTGTAGGAATTGTATTTTCGTTCCCTTACTCCCTAGATGTTCTAAAACGTGCTATGATGAAGCCTCTTCAGTGAACATCTCTCATCAATAATCTCTCACACAATTTGTCGTAAGTAAACATGCTATCCTGTTTCACCTCCCTAATAAGCAAGCCGAAACAGGGGGGCATATAGCTACTCACAAATTTCATCACTTTCCTTAGTAAGCATTAGGTGATTTTGTGATCTAATGTGTGTTTTGTAGGGTGTGGTTCCTAACTGTGTACTACAGATACCACTGGGGGCTTCGTTCGACAGACTTATGGATATATCCTTTTTCAAATAATTTTTACTTTCCTGTACTTTAGCTTGCATATGCACGTAGTACTCATATGACCCCTAAAGTGGGGGCTAAATTTAGCATCATAAATTGTACGCACTTTCTAGTGTGGTACAATTTCACACCTAGTTTAGCACCCTCCTTGGCGCATTTTGCACTTTGCATCGCATTTTCCCTTTAGCACTTAATTAATCAAATTAATTAGGTCTAAGGTTCTATCTTATCATCTCCCATATCATAAAGTTGGGCCCTTTTCATTAAAGTGTTCCCCTTTCATTTTATTCTTCCAATACATCATTTAATCAAAAACCCTAATTAGGTCCTATTTTGAACCTGGGGGCTTGATTTCGGGGGCCAAAACATCTCGAAATCACCTGTAACTTCGGGATTCCTCTAAAACCATCATATCCGACGGCCCTAAAAATTTGGTGGAAAGTTGTTGGGACCATGGCGCCAGGAGTGCACACGGTCCCGAACATTTTTCCCAAAATTTTAGGAGTGCAATCCAATCATAAAATAAAGCTTAACCCCAAGAAATTGGCGAGAGATTCAATCTCTAGGTCAGCCAAAAGTTGAAATTAAGACCTGGGGTTTCATATATAAGAGCTCTCTTTCTTCATGTGAAAGGATCCAAATTTTTTGGTTTAAGGGACCTTCTATGCAGCGAAAGAGCAGATCTTTGAAGACTTCAACAACATTCAACATCCACCCATCAAGCATTCATCAATTTCATTCATCCATTTAGCGCTTTGAAGACATTGAAGAGCAATAGGGGATCACCGACAGAAGATTGGCTTGTACCCCTCCCATGGGTTGGGTATGATTTCATGTTGTTTTCATGTCTCTACATAAGCCTCATTATATCATTTGTATTCACACTTTAGATCACTTTGCATCTTGATTTGGAGCATTTACATTATCATTTACAAGCAATTAGGGTTTACTTTCTAGGTTGCTCTAGTTTGCTTACTTGCATTTTAGGATCTTGCACACACACAAAGTCTGCACACACACTACTTTTAAAATACAACTTGGCTATTCATGGAGGTGGAAATCAGCAAAGTAGGGGTTTGACTAAGGCAAAACCCTATATAGCCGCCCATTGTACCTTTTCAGATATAAGTGCAGATTTCGGGATTCGGACGACGCTGCAAGTTGCAGATCCGGCAGAAGCAGACTGAAACTGAGCTACACACCAAATTTCAGGGCAAAAGACCAGGATAGGGGTGCTAGGCACCCTAGTCAATGGGACAGGGGCGCTGAGCGCCCTGGTCCTTCTATTAGACAACAAGTTTCAGCATTTCCGACAGCTTTTCAAGTTGCAAAATAACAGTTTCAGGAGCAGAATCAGGACAGTGGCACCTACGCCCCCGTCCCGAACATTTTCACTTAGATTTTAACTTCGGGTATGCATCTGCATTCTTGTCTTTGTGTTTACAGCTTTCCATTGTTTAAGTTCAATTCTCCAATCTTGTTATTAGTTCATACTTGCACTTTGGGGTTAGGAGTTGAACTTGCATCATTTTATCTTTCAATTACAACAAAGGAAGAGAAACCCTAATAGGTAGCCCATGGCTCTCTCTTCCACAAAAAGAAGTAGCCAATTGTGTGATACCTCTAGGCTCTTTCGTATTCCACAATGTGTGTCAAAAGGTAGGATTAGGGCATGTTAGCCTAGTCTCGCTTTTTCTCCTACACAGAACTACAAAAAATCCTTGTCTTGAAGAATCTTATATTTTGGTTTGAGGTTTCCCAAGTTGTCCATCAAATTTTTGTTGTATATGGACAATATATTAGCATTGCCAAGCTCCTCAAGGTCACAATGGAAGTATGCTTTAATATCCTCATTATGAATAACATCACAGGGTATCGAAGAAAATACTCCTTTTGGATCATCTTTGACAAACTTGAAGAGATGTTTCTTGAAAAAAGATCTAGTTCTATCCTTATTCTCAACAACCAATGGGGTAGCAATTCCAGATGTTGATGCAATTTTAAATCTAGGATTTGAAAAAGGATAGCTTCACAAAATGGATAAATACCTTTTGATTCAACCGGGCACAAGAAATCGCAAGTTCGAATCCCTGCAAGCTCGATTTAGATCACCAAATCTCTTCTCTTTACTCCACTATTCTTTTCTCTTGATCACATTGTGAAAAATAAACCTTTGAAATGCCCTTTTTACCCTCTAAAAACCTAATTCTACTTTGTAATAAATGCTTCAAGAGATTACCTTAAGTTTCATGAAATTTGTTACCGGAGCCTTTAATCTCCATCAGATCTTTTGGATAACATTTGCACACATGATTTAAACTTCCTGCAACCTACCAGAATCGATTATAGATCACCAAAGAGGGGGTTCTATGAATGTTCATGTAAAGTTCCCCCTAAATCCAAAAAGCCGTAGTTACCGGATGAGGTTCCATCACCGGAATCAGGTGTGGAGCCATTATGCACATTGGAATCTTCTTTCTTGACTAACATTTTCTTATGTTGATCTCTAATTTCATCTACTTTTTCTTTGCCTTTCTCACCTGATTTGTTCTTCTTTATTGGACCATTATTCTTGCTTCTGTAGTATTTTGCAATGTGACTAGGCTTGTTGCATGCATGTCAAACAACATTTCTTTGCATAGGTCTGAAAGTCATCTGCTTTGGTCTCATCCTACATTGGTTAGAGATATCTCCAAACATCCCACAAGCATAACATCTCATGTTCTAAAAGTTATTCATTATTGCTTTGCACATGTTTGACTTGTGACCAAAATTGTTGCATATGAAACACTGACCGGTAAAGGTAGGACCATTGTTCACATTGTTCATCATTCCATTATTCATCTTACTTCTGCATTGATTTGCCATATGAACAAATTTATTGCAAGTAAAATATCTACCATTGAATTTATAAGCATTAGACTGTCTTACCAGAGGATTCTTGGTCTTAGGATTTGCATTTCTTTATCCAGAACTGGAGGATTCTCCTTTCTCATATCCAGGTCCTCTCATGTCTTTTCCATGTATCTATCTTTCCATTATTTCATCAAGCCTTGTTGAGGTAGGGTTAAATTTGTCTCTACATTCATTTGTAGTAGCAAGTTCATCTCTTAAGACAACAATCTATCTTTCAAGTTCTTGTCCATCATTTTTTGATTGCATCAGCTCAAGCTTCAACTGATCATTCTTATAGGTAAGTCTGTAGAATTCATCTGATCTGTCCTTTAATGATCAATTCAAGTTTTCTTCATTCTTCTTCTGGTCTTCAATCTCCTTACTCAGCTTCATCACTATGGATTGCATCTCATTCTTCAATACAACATTCTCTCTAGCAAGCTTTTCACATTCATCAGTCTTGTCCTGATTTTCCATGCTTTGTTCTTCTTTTTCTTTCAGTTTGTCCATCAACTCTTTCCTCTTGTCTCTTGAAGTGTTGACTTGTTCTTTCAAATCCTTAATGAATTCTTTAGTTGCATTCAATTTTCTCTTCAAGGAACTTATTTCATTTCTTTCCGCATCAAGATCTTCAAGAGCTAGACAAAGTTGTCTCTACAAAACAGAGTCCATTGATTCAGTCTCCCAGACCATCCTTAAACGGTTAGGCTTCCTCGGAGGAACTAGGCTCTAATACCAATTGTTGGAATCAATGAACACTGAGAGGGGGGGTGAATCCATGTTCTTCAAATTTTGAATTTGTTAATTTGATTCTTCAACCACTAGATGAACAGTATAGAAAGCAAAGTGTAGAAACATAAAAAAAGTAACTATGCAACCATAACACCAATTATACATCATTGAACATGAAGAATACTCTATTATATTATACTACCAGATACCAGACCTTCAAATAGACATTAGAATCAATACCGGAGGGTGGATTGTCATGATAATCTACTTCATATACCCAACCAATTAATAATCGATCACTTAAATGAAAACCTGCTTCACCAAAAAAGATAAAATTGTATACTGAGTTGTACTGACAGTCTTAGTCCAGAAATACTATATTCAAGACATTCGGTTAACCAAAACTTCGTACCAGATCAGATCATTAGACCGAGTTGCCATCAATGACAACTCGTAAGAATCTACAAGCATCAGGAACCATCAATCTTCACTGGAGCATCACCATAACACAAAATACCAACAATGTCCTACCTTATTTGATATCCCAAACATAAGCATCCAATATAAAGGTACCAATATGCACTAATAGTTGTCAAGAAACAAAACCCATAACTAAAATAGCATCTACAACAAGAACTAACACATTTAACTATTCATACCTCCAAGGTATACAAAACATTTCAAGAAATCTCATGCCATCAACATATACAACCCATAACATGCAACTATAAGCTCCCATTGAATAGGTAATGTCAAATCTGAAAAAGATTAAGACATACAAAGATCCATAAAAAGCATCTTATAGAAAGTTTAACCATAACCATGTAGTATCAAGGAACATCTGCAACAAGATGTATAACTTGTTAAAAAATAACATATAACTACAACTCTCACCACAACTCTCCAATGCTCTCAAATGTTCTCCACAACCAACAAAAGAAAGAGATAAAGGAAACTCCATGCTATCTCACACATTGATGCAGGAGCATCCCAGGTTCATAGCAATCTTGCATCAACCAAAAATATTTTCCTTTATGGTTTTCTTTCTGTTTGAAGTATCAGTTTTCCTTTCTATGTGTCTTGGTTTTGGCTCACCATATCTTGTGGAGTTGGATTCTACTTGAAGAATTGATCATCCCTCTTGCTTCCAAATCGCATCGCATTTGGATAATTTTCTGGCAAGATATCGCTATCGGTTTCCTTGACAGTTTCCTATTACCAGTTGGCAGTTCTTGTTATTAGTTGCCTGGACCTATTTTGGTGATCTACCAGAACCCCTTCCAAAGCTTGCAAAGCCTTGGGCATTGATTTTGATGTTCCTTGGCATGTGGCCAACCTTTTCCCATGCTCTTCATTTCATCCTTTGGATTTTCTAAAGGAATCTCTTGCTGGAGGCCGACCTTATTCTTTTACACGTTAGGTCTTGTTCTACGGTTTTTGATCCCTTTTGGTCCGACTGGATCCTTTGGATCGATTTATATATAATTATAATTATGCATTAGAATGGAATCAATAATAGAATCAAGTAGCTATAATGTGCATAGAAGATAGATCTCAAGATTCAAGGTCCTAGTTGTGACCTATTCTATTTGTTCTACCAGGCCTGTGAGCCGGTATGTTGTAACCCTATTATTTCTGCTTGGTTGTAATCAATTTTCATGCAATAAAACAATCTATTTTGCATTTCCTACATAATATCTTTGTGTTTCCATTGCCTTTACTCTTACTGACTGGACCAGAATGATCTCTTTGAAGTCCCTCCTCTATGGTGACTGCTTCAAGTGGTATCAAAGTGAAGTTTCATTCTGAAGGTTAAGTGTCCTTAAATTTTGTTGTAGGGTGTCGGATTGCGGATCCGGCCTGCAGCTGTAGAGAACTAGCATGAATGATGGCACAAAGAGGAGCTAGGAATAGTGGAGCGCATGGGAATGCAGACCTTGCTATGATGGAGATGTTGTGAGGTATAGTATCCTGGTTGGAAGTCATGGAGACAGCCCAAAGAAGAGGCTGACATATTGAATATGTAAGTGAAGATGAAGGAGAAGAAGCCCCCGCAAAACAAGCAAACCTACTGGCAGTTGATCCGGGTGAGGAAAGGTTTTTAAGGGTTTTGAGTAGGGCGAATACTAAACCTCATTATACCCCAGCAGAATATGATGGGAAAGATTCAGATGAAATGATGGATTGGATCTCGGAGATGGAGAAGTATTTTCATTTTTAAAACACTGTAAAAGAGAGTAAGGTGAAATATGCTTGTACCCTGTTGAAAGGTCATGCATCTCTTTGGTGGGAGGATTTACAAGTTGATAGATAGAGAAGAGCTAAAGAGAAGATTAAGACATGGGATCAGATGATTGCTAAGTTGAAATCGAAGTTTATGCCAGTTGATTATCAACTGAGTCTGTTTCGAAAGTTACAGAATTTGAGATAGAAAGAATCTAGTGTGAAGGAGTACACCGAACCATTTTACAAGTTGAATATCAGATTTGGACATGTTGATGATGAAGTTGAACAAGTTGCAAGATATTTGAATGGATTATGAATTTCTATACAAGATGAACTCAGTTTGATCAAATTGGAGAGTGTTGAAGACACTTACTATTGGAGTTGACGAAAAATCAACTCTACAACTCCCAAAGATCACCTACATGTAAACCTATCATAGAAGGAGAGAAGCAAAAAAGCTATGGATGCCAGAATTCAGAGATCCAGAAAAGAGGAGTCATATTTATTATGCAACAAGAATGCAATTCAATAATTACAGTTGTTATAAAAATAAAAAGAGAGAATCCTTATAATGGGATACTTGAAACCCTAAAGGTGAAAACCCTAAAGAATTATAAGATTCCTAAGTTTATCTTAAGAATGGAGTATAATAGACTAATACTTAAATAAATAATTATTATCTAATTAAAGATAACTCCAAAACTTACCAGTATGCCCTAAAGGAAGAAGAGAAGTTAAACAAAAGACATGAGTAGAGGTAGAGAGGCAGAGGTGGAAGGTTTACCAAAGGAATATTTCAAGGAGGAAGAGGATATACCAAAGGAAGACGAACCAGTATAGATCAGAGCAAGGACAAGGAAGTGAACAAAGAAGGTAATTCATACCAGAAGGATGATAAAAATTTCTACTGGAGGATAGAACCAGATGGTTATCGGAATGAGAATTTTGGAAGACAAGACAAGAGGACATTTAGAGGAACCTTCTTTAAGTATGGAGGAGAAGGACATCGTGCATTTGAGTGTAAGAAGATGGAAACTTCCAGAAGAGAAGCAGTGGTGGAAGAAAACCCCACCGAATGTGATAATAAATCGGAAGATGGAGAATTGTTGGTGATAAGGAGAACTTTGTGTCATACCAAAGGAGATGAAGAACCCTTGCAGAGGAAGAATTTGTTCAAGACTAGATGTAAGATATCCGGTAAGTGTTGTAAAGTTGTTATTGATAGTGGTAGTTCAAATAATCTTGTTTCAAAAGAAATGGTGAATGAGTTGAAATTGGAGAGATTGAAACACCCTAAGCCTTATCAGATACATTGATTCAAGATGAACATAAGTTGTTAGTAAGTGAACAATGTTTGGTGAAATTGAAAATTGGGAATTATCATGATGAAGTCTTGTGTGATATTATGCCTATGGATATTTGTCACCTTTTCTTGGGTAGACCTTGGCAGTTTGATAGACAGATAGTACATGATGGGAGGAAGAATACATACACTATTGTGGCCAATGGGATGAAGCAAACCTTGTTACCCTTGGAGGAACCTTTGAAGAATGAATTCTGTATGAACACTAAAATCTGTTTGGTAGATGGACAAAAATTCATGGATGGATTGAGACATGAGAATGTGTGTATTACCTTAATTCCTAAGAAGACTGAGAAACTGGAACCGAAAGGAGAACACCCGGAAGAGATAAAAGATTTGCTGACAAGATATGAGGACATCATTTCAAATAATGTACCTGATGGATTGCCACCTATGAGAAGTATTAGTCATTGCATGGACTTGGTTCCCTAAGCTAGTTTGCCTAACAAAGTTGCACACCGGTTGACACCGACAGAGAATGAAGAACTAAATAGACAAGTGCAGGAGCTGTTGAAGAAAATTTTGATCAAGGAGAGTCTGAGCCCTTGTGTAGTACCAATAGTATTAGCACCTAAGAATAATGGAGAGTGGCGAATGTGTACTAATTCTAGAGCAATTAACAAGATCATAGTGAAATACCAGTTTCCTTTGCCTAGGATGGATGACATAATGGACTATTTGAGTGAAGAAAAATACTTTACAAAGATAGATTTGAAGAGTGGATATCATCATATCAGGATCAAAAAAGTTGATGAGTGGAAGACAACATTTAAGACAAATTGAGGACTATATGAATGGTTGGTGATGCCTTTTGGGTTGACTAATGCACCGAGTACTTTCATGAGGCTAATGAATGAGGTATTGAATAAATTCTTGGGTAAGTTTGTTATTGTGTATTTGGATGAAATTATAATTTTTCGTAGGACAAACAAGGATCATTTGTTGCAGTTAAGACAAGTTTTGCAAAGGTTGGGAGAAGAGAAGTTGTTGATCAATATCAAGAAGTGTACTTTCATGAAGGATGAGTTAGTCTATTTAGGATTTATGATATCTAAGGATGGTTTGAAGATGGACCCTGAGAAAGTGAAAGCATTTATTGAATGGCCTACACCGGAAAGTATTGGAGAGGTAAGATCATTTCATGGATTGGCTAGTTTTTATCAAAAGTTTATCAAAAATTTCAGTTCAATTTGTAACCCTATGATTGAGACAATGAGAGGAGATCATAAGGAATTCAAGTGGACCACCGAAGCAAACACAATTTTTGAACTATTGAAGCAGAAAGTCACTGAGTAGTCGATGTTAGCTTTATAGGATTTCAATAAAGTATTCCAAGTGGATTGTGATGTAAGTGGAACAACAATATGAGCAATCTTGAGTCAGGAAGGGAGAGAAATAGCTTATTTCAATGAGAAATTGAATGATGCTCAGAGGAGATCTATTCAGTGTATGATCAGGAGTTTTATGCCATAGTTCAATCCTTGAAGAAGTGGAGACATTACTTGTTTCATAAACAGTTTGTGTTGTATACAGATCATCAAGCTTTGCAATATTTGAACAGTCAGAGTAAGTTGAATCAAAGACATATGAGATGGGTAGAATTCTTGCAGAGTTACACTTTTGTGTTGAAGCATAGAAGTGGGAAATCTAACAAAGTTGTTGATGCATTGAGTTGGAGAAGGAATTTGCTGACAGAGATGAGAGTGACAGTATTAGGATTTGAAGACCTTGTATGATGATGACCCGGATTTTGCAGAACCTTGGAAAGCATGTAGAGAACCGGTTATGGTGGATATAAGCAAGTGGTTGGATTACTTTATTCAAGATGGGATGTTAGTCAGAGGAACTCAATTGTGCATACCTAAGAGTTCTATGAGGGAGAATCTAATAAAGGAGAAATATAGTGGAGGACTAGCTAGACATTTTGGCATTGACAAAATAGTAGCATTGGTGAGTGAGCAGTACTTTTGGCCACAAATTAATAAGGATGTTAAGAGATATGTACAGAGTTGTAGATTTTGTCAAGTTGCAAAGGGTAGTAGACAGAAGGTAGGATTGTATAAACCTTTGACAGTACTGGTAAGACCCTGGGAGGATATAAGCATGAATTTTGTACTTGGATTTCCAAAGACACCGAGAGGGAATGATTCTATATTTGTGGTAGTGGATAGATTCTTGAAGATGGCTCATTTCATACCTTGTAAGAAGGCATTAAATGCATTGCATGCAGCAAGCCTATTTTTCAAGGAATCGGTAAGGTTGCATGGATTAACTAAGAGCATAGTTTCAGACAGAGATACTAAGTTTGTTGGATATTTTTGGAGAACACTTTGGAAGAAGATAAAGATAGATTTGAAGTTCACTTCTACTTTTCATCCACAAACTGATGGACAGACATAAGTTGTTAATCAGAGTTTGGGGAACTTGTTGAGATGTTTAGTGGGAGATAAAACCGGAAGTTGGGATTTGATCCTTGCACAAGTAGAGTTTGCCTACAACAATTCAATGAATAGAAGTACCGGAAGAACACCTTTTGAGATTGTTACCAGAGTGCATCCTAGAGGTATATCAAAATTGAGAGACATTAGTAGTGAAGACTGGAGAAGTTCAAAAGAAGAAGACTTTGTAGATCACATGGCAGCATTGCATATTAAGATTAAGCAGCATTTGGAAGACATGAACAACAAATATAAGGAGAAGACATATGAGAAGAGGAGACATAAGGAATTTGAAGTTGGCGATGAATTGATGGTATATCTAAGAAAAGAGAGATTCTCAGTTGGAACTTATAACAAGTTGCAGATGAAGAAGTTTGAACCTTGCAAAATTTTGAGGAAGTTCAGTTCTGGAAATGCATATAAAGTGGAGTTACCAGATAGTCTAAGTTTTCACCTATGTTTAACATTGCAAACCTTCATGAGTATCATGAAATTTTATTCAATGAGAATAGTGTTGCTGATTTGGAGAAATAGTTGCCCCGGAAGGAACTGGATCAGATTGAAGAGATTTTGGATAGTAGGATTGGGCGTAGTACCCGGAGCAGTCAGTATAAGGAATATCTTGTGAAGTGGAAGGACAGACCAGTTGAAGATTCATCTTGGATTTCTCAGGAAGAGGTAGACCACCATGGTTTCCCTCTAACCCTAGCAAAGTGAGAGGCTCACTTTTTCAATAACCTCGGATGTCTGATGTAGGAGCATCCCCAGTTCATAGAAATATTGCATCAACCAAAAACATTTTCCTTTTTGTTTTGCTTTCTATTTGTAGTTTCAATTTTCCTTTCTATGTGCCCCCCTGGTTTTGGCTCACTGGATCTTGTGGAGTTGGATTCTAATTGAAGACTTGATCATCCTTCTTTCTTCCAAACCACATTGTATTTGGATTATTTTCTGGCAAGATATCACTATCAATTTCCTTGATAGTTTCCTATTATTGGCTGACAGTTCTTGTTACCGGTTGCCTAGACCTATTTTGGTGATCTACCGGAACCCCTTCTGAAGCTTGTGGAGCCTTGAGCATTGATTTTGATGTTCCTTGGTGTGTGGCCAACCTTTTCCCCTGCTCATTGTCATCCTTTGGATTTTCTGGAGGAATCTCTTGGCAGAGGCCAGGCTTGTTATTTTACACGTTAGGTCTTGTTTTTCAGGTTTTCATCCCTTTTGGGCTGACTGGATTCTTTGGATCGATATATAATTGTAATTGCGCATTAGAATGGAATCAATCAAAGAATCAAGTAGCTAGACTGTGCATAGAAGATAGATCTCAAGATTCAAGGTCTCGATAGTGAACTATTCTATATGTTCTACCAGGCCTGTGAGCCAGTATGTTGTAACCCGGTTGTTTCCGGTTGGTTGTAATCAATTTTCATGCAATAAAACAATATGTTCTGCATTGCCTCCATCATATCTTTGTGTTTCTATTGTGTTTACTCTTGTTGACTGGTTTGGATTGATCTCTATGAGGTCCCTCCTCACTGGTGACTGCTTCACACATGAAAACAAAACAAACTAGTGGCATTATAGCTCCAACAAAACCTCCAATCCAATGTAACTAAACATCTAAGAAGATAACCAATACCAAAGAGAAATACTTAAAATTAAAACCTATAGCATGTCCTTCTACATACACCTGGAAATTTCAACCATGTCAAGTATGGTCTCCTCCATAAAACTCCAAAGAGACCAGCATAAGAAACATCCACCCATTCAATCCCATAAGATGAAATAAACATATTGTAATGGAGTGGAAAATAGAGTTCACGAGAAAACTAGGAAACTTAGGCCTATATTTGCTTTGATTACAATGTGAGGGAGAATGATCCACTTCTCTCGAGATGTTCTCAAGTACAAAGTGGATTCAGTAGTCCCTCATTGGGGTACTTGAAAATGACTCTACAAATTAGGAAGAATAATTCAAGGTAAGGTGAGAAGATGACCTTTTTTGTGTGTAGGGCTATAACAATCTAAGAACCCAATTATGGAGGAGGATATAGTAAAGAAAACCAAATCCAAATCATAATCCAAATTTAAGGTAAAAGTGCAGGGATTTGGGTGCTATGGGAAACCCACTCCTTCCATTTTTTGTTATGACAAATTGTAGACTTTATATCTTCACTTGATTAGCCTATACCTATTTTTGTAGGTGCACCACCTATCCCTACACAATAGAAAAGAGGAAAATTTTGGGTGGAAGGCATGCTAATATGTAGCAGAGGCTAGACTTGAGAATATAAGTATCTTGTACCTTGATGATGCAAGTGCTTCTTTGAAGATGATCACAAATGTTGATGCAATAGCATGACTCCACATAAAACACCAAAAAGGACATCACAAAGACATGCTTGAATGAAGGTTGTTGAAGGTTGCGACAATGAATAATATTGTTAGATGAAATGCCTTGAATGTTGAATATTTGAATGCTTGAATGTCTTATCCATTGTATATTCATGTTACCAAAAATGAGGGAGGATACCTTTCTTATATACCTCTCCCAAGTGTTTCAGGGTAAAAAATTTGGAGTTATAGTTTCTAATAAAATCATGTCATCAATCTGATTTTAGTCTAGGACAAAAAATATTTAGTATGAGATATTGTAAGGTTCAATGGTATTTTTGTTCAACTCGATTGTATTTATAAGGCATTAATTTTGTTCCTATATTATCCTCTTCTCTATGGTGAATTACTGATTTGAGTGATGAGAAATAAGATAAAATAAATTGCTAACACAATGGTAAGAAGTTTTCCAAAATTCCTTCTTCCAAACTTGTTCTTCCATGGGAATAAAGTTATTTTGCATGAGAGGAAAAACTCAAAATGAAACTCAAGTTTGAGGAAGATTGGCATGTCATCAATGGTACCACTAGAAAATATAAGACTAATGTTGATGAGAAAAATAAATTTGATCAAGTCGACAAAAAAGACAAATTGGTCATCATGTTTAGTGTGTTTGAGGAAGTCTAGCCTTTTATTTGAGATTCATCCACAACTAAAGATGCATGGGACAGATTTAGGAAAATATATGAGGTGAAGAATCAAAATCAGATCTTTAACTTGTAGAGTTAATTACATAGTGTGAAGATGATGTAGAATACAAGATTCCACTAAGAGGGCATGGTGAATCAGTGGTTTCCAAATTTAGCCTTTTAATTCTAAATGTGAGTACCGGTTAACAAATCAAACACTAAGTAAACCTACCAGTGAGATAAGAAGGAGATCAAATGCAAGCACACACAAAGGCACATCACATAACACTGGTTTATACGAGAAAAACCCAAGTGGGAAAGACCTCGATGAGAAATGCTGCTAGAGTCTACTGCTCCAATCCAGCCTCACAATGAACAAAACTATTACATTTAGGGAACCAACCTAAGGAGCACCAACCCCTACCAATTTAGGGCACCAACCCAAGAAGCATCAACCCAAACTCATTTATGGGAACCAACCCAAAGGAGCACCAAACCCTATTGATTTATGGATACCAACCCAAAGGAGAACCAACCCCTACACCGAGCTCCAACTTAGTGATTACAAAAGATTACATCAAAACAGTACAATGGTTATAACCCGGTTATAAATGTGTGTTTGTAACCTCTGCAAATGATTCCTCTACTGGTTTTACTCCTCCTCTGCCTTACCGGTCCAATGCTCTTTATGTCACTCTATCTCTTCTCTCTCTGATCTCTTCTTACTCTCTCTCTTTCTCTTTTCTCCTCTCCACACTGCTTCTACCTTACCGGTTCATGCTCTACTAGTTTGTTAAACTGTCAGATTTTTCACCTGTTTATCAGTTACTCAACTCACCAGTTTAACCCTGCTTTGTTCTCTACCTTGTTGGATTTCCTCTGACACTCACCCTATGCCACTTCACTCTTCCTCTATACTACCTTCTTATTGATATACACACTCCCTGTTTACACCACTATCATACTAAATGACAGTTCACCATTTATCTTGAACTCACTGATTAAACCTATGTTAAACCCCTTTCACTTGTTGCACCTCCACACACTCAGTCATTGTGATCTTCTAAAATTTTCACTTTGATTGCTCGAGGCGCTAGAACACTCTTCTTCTCTTCTATCTGGCCTGCAACATATGGCAGTATCATCAATCTACCAATTAACTTCGCTTTGCCAGTTGCATCCTCTAATCGGTTCTCTTTCAATACATAGTCACTCTATTCTTCTACACTTGGCACTTGGACTGTTCTTGTCTCATGTCCTATTCTCCTGCATTCAACATCTAAGCATTTAGCAGCATCATCATTCTCTGTCTTTGAGCTGCATATTTATATCTGAGCTTTCCCACCAAGATAATATTCAAACATTGGCATGCTTAGGATTTATCTCCACCAACCCAATCTATATCAAATCACATCAGATCTCATCTCGGGGATTGACAACCTACTATCAATCACACATCCCCACCATAACACATCCTTTTGGCACACGTCTTGTATCTTTAGTAACCTGCATCTTGTATGTCAGCTTATCTCTTGGTCAATCACCATAAATGGTCTGACAGTTTTCTTCACCTACTTTGATCTGCACCCGGACATCCTACATCAATCAGTGCATGCCATAGATCCCCTCTATTCAACTTACCTCAGGCCGCAAACCTTTGTAATCCTCATGTGATTTTCTTAGCCTGCATTAAATGCTTAACGAGTCACAAAATACCTCATGGTTGCATGGTTCATTTGCCACTTCAAGCATGTTTGCCACCTCGACTCCACATGGTGTCTCTATCGGAATGCACCTCAGCCCAGTCACCTATGTCAATTTAGACTCTATCACTGATGAAATCATACACTACTGTTGCTTACCTACTGGTTATACCCTACCTGGTTAACCTTCATGTCTGCACTTTACTAAAATGTTGGTGGAACATACTAACTAGTCATCAACCTGGTTGACACACTGCTCTTTACATATCAGTGACATTAACATGTCAACAGACTCCAAGGTACATCTACTAGCACACCGATGGCATGGTAGTCTCACACCTCAGTCATCAATAGGCATCTCTGTTGATGTCAGCAACCATAGTGAATCCAAGTCTCCAAGTGCAAACACTTACCTTTTCTATCATCAAACTAGTTCTCCTCTCAGCCAGTTTTCCAAAGTGGAAAACACATTACTCCTTCCATCCTTATTTGTCCTGGTAGCTCACCATGGCTACTCCTTTTGATCTAGTACCCATCTCTGATCTCATACACTGGAGGCATATGATAACTCACTTTGATCATCCAGTGTGTTCCTTCAACATCTGCCTTAAACTCCTTTGACTATCTTATCCCAAAGAGTTGTGATTCATTCCATACAAGTTGAGATAAGAAAGTAATACCAATTACCAGTAAGAGTAGATAGTTAGTTGCACTCAAATTGGCAATCACTGGTGGGAGATGATCTTTGTCACCTGTCGGTATTAATGTGACTTCCGTTTTGAGCATACTTTCTATCAGCCTTCTCTTTATCCAGTGACATCATATCTATCCGGTGAGAGTCCTACTAATTGTCATCAATCTATATACTGATTGCTTGTAGACTCTTTATTAGCTCACCCTGCTTTCTTACCGGTTACTAGCTTACCAGTTGGCAATAGCACAATACTAACACATCACTTATCGGTAAATGTCAACACATCACTCACCAGTTGACATTGCCATAATAACTACTCATGGGTTAACACAAACTTGTATACTCATCGGTTGACCTCACTGATCATCCTATCAGTTGACATCAATGACAACTATACTAGTGGACATCAATGACACCACATTGCCTCTACCAGTTGACATCAATGACAACATAATGCCAATAGATGAAACATAGATAATAATTGGAATCCTTTCTTTAAAATATTGTTGAGTTGAGAGATTCCTTGCAAGCATTGGGTGAAACAATTTAAAATTTAGTTTTTGTGCATGTTGTTCTACAAGAACTACCTTGCAAATACAAAGTGTTTGTCATAACTTTGAATGTCATAAAACAAACACCCGCTTTTGAGAAGCTAGTGAATATACTTCAGATACAAGAGTTTATATGTCAAAAATATGGTAAGGAAAATGATCCAATGAGAACAAACCACAAGGGGCGAGAAACATGAGAAATAGTTTGGTGGACCTTGAAAATCTAGTGATACATCTAAATTTAAGAAGTGTCCAATGTGTGAAAGGATTGGACATGATGTGAAAACTTGTTGGTACAAATTGTTGGTGTAAATAATTATTCATCATGGATATTATTACACCTTACTTAAGTTTACTTAGGTACATGCATTTCATAGTAGTTTGGGTATGAGACACTTGGGTGTTTGTGCCACATTGGGATAGTGTGTGTAGGAGAATTTCCATCTTTTATGGTGTTGATCTTGTTGTTACACTCCACATTCAGTGGGTGATCCACCTCATGTGGACTATTATATTGTTTCTCCTACCTACCCACACCTATTTCCTACCTACCCTTGTTTCTTATTGAGCCACATGTCATGTTTGTGTGCTCACATATCCATATAGCCTTGCCTATATAAGCATGCTCATATTCATTATATGTAACAATGATTGATGATCCAATTGATCGGTATTTTCTCTTGATAGAATACAGTTTATTCCTATCATCTATTTTGTCTCTCTTATTTGTGCTTTCCATTTCCTCTTGATCTTGGCAAAATCTCACATGGTATCAGAGCTGGTCCATGCCTCACACAAATCCTTGGCCAAAGGATCATCCAATAATAAATCATAACCAAATAAGCCACTTCAAAGTGGAAATACATAATGGGAGAAAAAGGACAAATAGAAACAACATGGAAATGTTGAACTCAAGAATAAGGCTCTCCAAAAGATAGTTCTGAATCAAAACCAATTCAGTATGTAGAATTGAGTACTACAAAGCACATAAAAAGATAGAAGGAGTTGTTTCTCAAATTGAAACTCCATCATGGTAAATTATCTCTTGGATATGATGCCACCTATGACATAAAATGTATTCATGACATCTCCAAGTGCAATTTGGCATACATCATTGTGAGCTCATTGAAGTTTTGTATGTGTTAGGACTTATCAAAAATCTCAAATCTCTTAATTAGCTTCTTAACCACAACCTAGTGATTGAATTTTTATCAATATGTATGCCTAGTATGTAAATATGCGAAAAATGTTGCCAATGATGATGAAAATGGTAAAATGTTTAGGTTTTTTATAGTTGCCAATAATAAGTCCTTAGTGACTAAGGATAATGATCTTGTTATGCTATGACATTGCATATATATTTTTATTTGAGCATTAGTTATTTTCTTACACTTCATGGGAAAAATATGGTCAAATGGCTTACCTCGGTTGAGAAGTCAAGTGTTATTTGTTCCAGTTGTATTGTTGGAAAACAACATAGAGAACCCTTATATCCCACTGAGCATCATGCAAGCCAACCTTTGGAACTAGTACCTATCAATATATGCGGGCCCATGATACCTAGTCACAATGGTTTCAAGTATTTTCATATTTTTGTCGATAGTCACACAAGAAAAATGTGATTGTGTATTGCTTGTAGAGTAAAGATTAAGCATTTTCCTACTTCCAAGAGTTTTTTACCCTTGTCAAGAAACATACAAATCGTCATATTCATTTTCTCCACTTAGGTTAATGAGAGAATACACCAACATATAATTCCCCATCTACTTAAAGGAAATGGAATTTGACATCAACTGTATACAACATACAAACCTCCCCAAAATGGAGTAGTTGAATGGTGAAATCACATCATCATGAAGATGGTATATAGAATTGTAGCATCCTAAATTGTACTCCCTTACAATTTGGACCGTGTTTAAGGCTATCACCTTAGCGCTTACATCTTTGCACTTGATATAAACCTATTTATGTTTCCACCATGCAATAATGGCTATATTATATCATTTTATCTTGTTGACCCCTTAACCCTGTCCCAATTATGGGGTAGGACCAGGGCATGGCGCCATGGTCCTCACTAGGACCAGGGTGCCATGCCATGGTCCTCCCTAATTGGGGCCCATTTTGACCCCTTTTCCCTATACAAATTTTGGGTAGGACACCTTTCCCCATGTCGACCTATGTCGAAGAAATAACATAATTGACAATGGGAAAGTGCATAAGGAGCTCTTCCCCTCTCATTTGGATATAAGAGGCATAAGTGGATAATTGGGAGAATCAATTTAAATTCCCTTTAACCATCTAAAGTCTTCTTTTATCATTCCACACATCATAAAATTGGGCACTTTACCCTAAGTGTGCCCCATTTTTATCCCTTCAATTAATTAATTCATCAAAATCCCTAATTATGTCCTATTTTGATCTTCAAGGCCCAATTTTGCATATCTAAACTGATAGTTTTGATACTTAATATAAGTACAGATCCAATAGCCAACAAGATGAGAGGGGGGGGTGAATCATACAAACTTAATCATCCATAAAAACATCAGATTCAACCTCGGTAACATATATATCAGTCATATAACCAAAAACTATCAAACATGGAAACTCCAAAGCATATGAACAATATAAACCTCATAACACCAGATTTAACGTGGAAACCCAAATAGGGAAAAACCACTGTGGGATTTTGGACCCACTAAGAAATATACTCTTCTAGAGTATGCTCAGTTAAAACCAAATCATGTTAAAGATTACAAACACATTGCTAGATGTGACCCGGTTAAGGGATTTCCCTCAGATCTGTTAGGATCTTCACTTTGTTAGAAGTGACCTTGTCAAAGGATTTCAAACACTCAATTATAATGTCACCTTGTTAGAGGATTTACATTTAAGACTGTTAAGTCCACTCGGTTAAGATATTTCCTATCACTTTCACAAAATAACAGTAATACAATCTGTCTGCAACTTCACATCTAAAATGCTAAAGCAAAATCCTATTTGTTCAATACAATCTAGACATAGAACTAATCTTGTCTATCTATTGGGCATCAATACTCTATTATTCTAATAGGTCTTCAAGCTTCTGTGATCGGTAATCACTATGTAGCATCCCTATGCATACACTTTGCCTGCATACATTGTTTATCAACAGTTTTCTATTTATAAACAATCTTCTAACCGCTTAATCTCATTGATCACATTTCCCATGATCAATCATAGCCATTAGATCTTTAATCTTGTCTAGGTTTATTTTATCTTTTGATCTGAAAATGTTTTACCCCACCTTGGAACTTGCACATTCACCTTGGAACTTGTGTTAGGGTAATGCGGTTCAATCTGAGCTGTAGATCTTCTTGCCAACTTTCCATTGCCTTAGATTCACTTAACAAACTTCTTCCACGGCTTGCCAATCATTGATCTACTCTAGGTCATCAGCTTCTTTCATTAAATATCACATGTAAACATTTAATGCATTCTGTTATAGCTCGGTTACAACTCGGTGAATACTAAACTTCACTCGATAGACATTCTATCTTCATTAACCGACTGCGATAACCTTAGGGTTTACCGACTAGGTTCTTTGCTTGATAACATAGTATAGTATTAACCTTTACATTTTACAACATATGCATGATGTTAAAACAATCTAAAACATAAAGATCTCATCATTATCTAACTCGGTAGTAGTTTCCCATTGAATATCTTATCCCCTTATTCATCATATTCTTTCCTGTGTCTTTACCGACTTCTTTATAATCTTCATATCATACTTCTCAAGATATGGCAACATCATACTAAATTAGAAAATCAATTTATTGACATCAATGACAAAATAATAATATCAAGATAGTAAAAAATCTTTAATCAGTTATGTCCATAATCATCAACAACCTTTTCAATATCCTTATTGAAATGTCAACAATCTCTCATTGTCTATTATAATGTAATATTGCCAACAATCTCCCCCTTTGGCATTGGTGGTAAAACCAATTGATTTGACCTTTAAAAGATTCAGATTGCTATGATTCAGAAATGCTTGAAATGCTCTCCCCCATACATTAGACTTCATTTCTATTTTCAATCTTTATTTCAATCTGTAGTCTTCTAGTCTTCTCTCAGTCTTCTCCCATATATTCTCAGTCTTCTCCTCCTTAGGTCTGCTCTCCCTGGGTAGGTCTTCTCCCCCTTTGACAACAATGCCAAAAAGAAAAAGAACTAAAACATAATTTCTTTTTGTAAGAAGTTATTGCCTGATGTTGTGTATCAACTGAGTCTCAGTCAGAGCATTTGTCTTCAATTCCTATTCCCTGTATCATTCTCTGTATTATTCCAGTATTAATTCTAGTACACTTTCAGAAAAACATTCTAAAGTGTACCACTCCAGCATCAACTCCCCAAAAGATATTCAATAGAGTCATCAAAGTGATGCTTTCACTGAACTCGGTCAGTGAGTAAAAGATAGGGGTAGGACCCCTAACTTACTTCTGAGATATTCAAAAGTATCCTTTGGTAGTGGCTTGGTGAAGATATCAGCAATTTGCTCCTTTGTGTTAACATATTCCAACACCACTTTCTTCTCTTGAGCTTCTTCTCTAAGATAATGATATTTGATAGATATATGCTTTATCTTAGAGTGCATAATAGGGTTCTTTGAAATATTAATGGTACTAGTATTGTCACAGAATATAGTTACTGGCTCGGTAACTTTCTCATTTATACCTTCCAACAGTTGTTTGATCCATGCAATGTTGGTACAATTCAGTGTTGTTGCAACATATTCAGCTTCGGCTATTGACTGAGAAACACATCCTTGTTTCTTGCTAAGCCAACTCACTAGTCTTTCTCCTAAGAAGAAAGCTCCTCCACTTGTGTTTTTTATGTCATCAATGTTGCCTGCCCAATCAGCATCAGTATAAACTTTTAAATCAAAATCATTTCCTTTCTGATATACTAAGCCATAATCTTCAGTGCCTTTTAAGTATCTGAAAATTCTTTTGATTGTTGTCATGTGTATTTCCTTAGGATCTACAGAGAATCTTGCAACAATACCTACTACATGTGCTATATCTGGCCTGCTGTGAACAACATATTGTAGTTTTCCAATCATGGATTGGTAGAGTGTCTCATCAATAGATGCAGATTCATCATTCTTTGATAGTTTACAGTTGGTAGTCATAGGAGTACTTACTGGTTTTGAATCCTCCATTCCAAAAAATTTCAAGATTTCCTTTATGTACTTGGATTGAGTAATGAAAATCTCATTTTTCATTTGCAGTATCTGTAAGCCTATAAAATACTTTATCTCACTGATTAATGACATCTCAAATTCTTTGCTCATTTCATTTCCAAAGTTCTTGCATAAAGAGTCATTTCCACAAAATATAATATCATCAACAAATATGGCTGAGATTAGTATTCCATTTTCATCATTCTTCATGTACATGTTGTTGTTCTCACTTGTCCTTATAAAACCAATCTTAATCAAATAAGAGTGCAATCTTTCATACCATGCTCTAGGTGCTTGTTTCAGACCATATAAAGCTTTGTTCAATTTACATACCTGATCTTTATTATTGTCTTCAACAAATCCTTCAGGTTGTTCAATGAAAACTTCTTCTTCTAATGTTCCATTCAAAAATGTAGGTTTCACATCAATTTGATATACCTTGAAGTTCTTGAAAGCAGCATATGCCAACAATGTTCTTACTCCTTCAAGTCTAGCAACAGGTGCAAAAGTCTCACCATAATCAATTCCTTCTTCTTGGGCATAACCTTTGCAAACTAATCTTCCTTTGTTCCGAATGACCTCACACTTTTCATTTAGCTTCTTTTTGAAGATCCACTTTGTACCGATTACATTTTTGTCCTTTGATCTTGGGACTAGTGTCCATGTGTCATTCTTCTTGATTTGATCAATCTCTTCTATCATAGCATTTGTCCAATCTTCACTGTTAAATGCCTCTTTCACTATTCTTGGTTCAAATTCAGATATCAAACATGTGTTATGTCTCAATTTGTTCCGTGTCATCACTGGATCATCCTTATCTCCTATAATCGGACTTGGTGCATGGTGCCTTCTGACATACTTGGCTAATACAGGCTCGGTAGGCTCTGTATGATCTTCTTCATCACTCGGTAATTGGATATCTTCTTCATTTTCTTCAATAGTTATCTCGGTAGGACTTCTCAGTTGCACATAGACAAATTCATCATAGTCTTCTAGTTCTTTGGAATTTCCTTCATCATTTCTTTCTGCAAATTCATCAATTTTCAGATTTGCACTTTCTACTATTTTGTTAGATGATTTGATCAGACATTTGAATGCTTTGCTTCTAGAAGAATATCCTAGAAATGTTCCTTCTTCACTTTTCTGATCAAACTTGCCATTTCTATCATCTTTATGAACATAGCATTTACTTCCAAAGATCTTAAAATAACTTACATTAGGTTTCTTGCCATACTAGATTTCATAAGGTGTCTTCAAAGTACCTTTCTTCAATTGAACTCGATTTAAGGTGTAAACAACTGTGCTTATTGCTTCTCTCCAAAATGTTTGTGGAACCTTCTTCTCAATCATTAGTGTTCTAGCACAATCCACAATAGATCTATTTCTTCTTTCAGCTTTTCCATTCTGTTGTGGAGTTCTCAAAGCAGAGACTTGTCTTTTTATACCATGATCATTGCAAAATAGGTTGAACTCATCAGATGTAAACTCTCCTCCTCTATTTGATCTAAGACATTTCAGTTGTCTTCTTGTTTCATTTTCAACTCTTGCCTTGTACCATTTAAACATTTGAAAAGCTTCTGATTTTTCTTTTAAAAACATTACTGACATCATCCTTGAATAATCATCCACAAATAATATGAAATACTTATCACCATAATAAATTTGAACTTTCATAGGACCACAAAGATTAGTGTGCACAAGATCTAAAATTCCCTTAGAAGTGTAGGATTTACTTGTAAAGCTAGATCTTGTCATCTTACCCATCTGGCATCCTCGGCACATAGCATTCTCAGGTTTTTCAAGACTTTGTAGACCTCTTACTCGGTGCTTCTTACTTATTTTGATCAGATTATCAAAATTGACATAACAAAACCTTTTATGCCATAACCAGGTATTATCAATCTTTGCATGCAAACACTTATTGTGAGTTGAGTCAAGGTGAAATGTATTACCTTTTGTTTGTGTCCTAGTAGCAGCTAACTTTCCATTCTTTTCATGAACTTTGACAATTCCTTTCTGAAATTCTATTCGGTAACCTATGTTGTTTAGTTGTGCTACACTCAACAAATTATATTTCAAACCTTCAACCCAATAAACATCATTGCATCTTGCATTATCAAGAAGTGTTATGGATCCTTTGCCTCTTACCGAACATGGTGCATCATTACCAAATCTAACATAGCCTCCATCATAATCTTCTAACATAACAAACTTGTGTTTATCTCCTGTCATATGATGTGAGCATCCACTATCTATAATCCAAGAATCATTAGTGTTTATGTGAGTTATTAGGGCTTTTTCTTCATACCTTTCTTCATCTGATCCATCCTTGATAGCCACATAAACAACTTCCTCTGTATCAGTCTCATTTGATTTATCATCATCAGATTCCTCATCAGCAATTAAGCATGTCATTGTATCTCTTCTTTTGAAGTCTCGGTGTCCTCTGTAATGGTTATCTTTCTGTCTGTCATCTCGGTAATCTCTCTTTTCAGTGAAAACTTTGTCAGGACAGTTAGAAGCCATATGTCCAATCTTATCACAATTGAAACATTTCAAAGGTAGTTTTTCTTTATACTTACCTTTGCCTCGCGGTAACCTTTTGGCCAATAGTGCTTCAAACTCTTCTTGCTTTCTGATTTCTTCATACAATTTGTGTACCTCTTCCATGTTCTTCTGAAATCTTTCACTTGCTCCACTGTGATCTCCTTTAGAGTACTTATACTTTCTTTCATTGTAATCATTAGATTCATTCAGATGAAAAGAACTAAATGCAAATTCAACTTTATTTACCAATAACCCACTGTTATCAAAATTACTTAACTCAAATACATGTAGCTTACCAATAGTAGCATCCAAGGAAACTGGCATATTAGGTACAGACCTCAATTCATTGATTGTAGAGACTCGGACTGCATAGGCAGGTAAAAGGGTTCTTAACAACTTACTTGTTACATCCTTTTCTTCAATAGTTCCTCCTGCTTCTTTGATTTGATTTACAATCTCCTTTAGTCTTGTACTGTACTGGGTTATGTTCTCACCTTCATTCATCCTCATAGATTCAAGTTGTCCTCTTAAACTATCTACTTTTTCTCTTTGAACACATTCATCTCCTCCATATACAGATATGAGCTTAGTCCACATTGCCTTTGCATCATTGTAGCCTTCTAGATCATTAAACTCAGAATCGGTCAATGCATCTGTTATTTCAATCATTGCTTGAATATGTTCTTGCTTCACCTTTATCTCTTCCATAGTCAATGGATAGGTGCTCGGTGCAACAAAATCATTCTCCAAATAGTATATAGCATATTCTCCAACTCCTAATAGATGTAGCTTCATCCTTTTCTACCATGTAGAGAAACTTGACTTATTCAGCTTAGGTGCATCCCTCTTATACATCTTTGGATCTTTAACTCAAGTGCCTTTAAACTTTCCTTTTAGAGTCCAAAGCTCTGATACCAATTGATACTTATGATACTTAATATAAGTATAGATCCAATAACCAACAAGATGAGAGGGGGGGGGTGAATCATACAAACTTAATCATCCATAAAAACATCAGATTCAACCTCGGTAAAATATATATCAGTCATATAATCAAAAACTGTCAAACATGCAAACTCAAAAGCATATGAACAATATAAACCTCATAACACCAGATTTAACATGGAAACCCAAATAGGGAAAAACCACTATGGGATTTCGGACCCACTAAGAAAGTATGCTCGGTTAAAAGCAAATCCTGTCAAAGATTACAAACACATTGCTAGATGTGACCCGGTTAAGGGATTTCCCTCAGATCTGTTAGGATCTTCACTTTGTTAGAAGTGACCTTGTCAAAGGATTTCAAACACTCAATCAGAATGTCACCTTGTTAGAGGATTTACATATAAGACTGTTAAGTCCACTTAGTTAAGAGATTTCCTGTCACTTTCACAAAATAACAGTAATACAATCTGTCTTCAACTTCACATCTAAAAAGCTAAAGCAGATTCCTATTTGTTCAATACAATCTAGACATAGAACTAATCTTGTCTATCTGTTGGGCATCAATACTCTATTATTATAACAAGTCTTCAAGCTTCTATGCTCGGTAATCACTATGTCGCATCCCTGTGCATACACTTTGCCCGCCTACATTGTTTATCAATAGTTTCCTATTTATAAACAATCTTCTAACCGCTTAAACTCATTGATCACATTTCCCATGATCAATCATAGCCATCAGATCTTCAATCTTGTCCAGGTTCATTTTATCTTTCGATCTGAAAATATTTTACCCCACCTTGGAACTTGCACATTCACCTTGGAACTTGTGTTAGGGTAATGCGGTTCAATCAAAGCTATAGATCTTCTTGCCAACTTTCCATTGCCTTAGATTCGCTTAACAAACTTCTTCCACGGCTTGCCAATCATTGATCCGCTCCAGCTCATCAGCTTCTTTCATTAAATATCACATGTAAACATTTAATGCATTATGTTATAGCTCGGTTACAACTTGGTGAATACTAAACTTCACTCGGTAGACATTCTGTCTTCATTAACCGACTGCGGTAACCTTAAGGTTTACCGAGTAGGTTCCTTAGGGTTTACCGACTAGTTTCTTTGCTTGATAACATAGTATAGTATTAACCTTTACATTTGACAACATATGTATGATGTTAAAACAATCTAAAACATCAAGATCTCATCATTGTCTAACTCGGTAGTAGTTGCCCATTGAATATCTTATCCCCTTATTCATCATATTCTTTCCTGTGTCTTTACCGACTTCTTTATAATCTTCATATCATACTTCTCAAGATATGGCAACATCATACTGAATTAGAAAATCAATTTCTTGACATCAATGATAAAATAATAATATCAAGATAGTAAAACATCTTTAATCATTTTTATCCATAATCATCAACAACCTTCTCAATATCCTTATTGAAATGTCAACAATCTCTCATTGTCTGTTATAATGTAATATTGCCAACATAAACATATTTAATTGTCACACCCACTTGGGAATCACCTTATAATCACAATACCTTGTATCCCTAAAAATTTGGAAAAACATTGGTCAAGCCGATGTGAATCACATCGGTCCCTACTTTTTCTCCCCAAATTTTTGGATCATGATTTTGTGGTACATAATATTCAAACCCAACTTGGTGTGAAGATATATCATTTCTAGGTTAGCCTATGATCAAAACCAATGTTAGGGTTTCATACATATAGCCTTTCTTGTCCTCTTTTGAAGGATCAGATCCATGAACAAGCAATTGAAGGAGCCTCTTATGAAGTGAAAGTGTAGATTATATGAACTCTTCTGAAGCATTCATCAAGTCTACATCAACCATTTTTGTTCAAACATTGTGGAGAAAATTTATATCATTCTTTTTCAAGCATGTGTGTGTGTGTTAGGCTTTTGTCATGTCCGTTCCATTTCATACAACATATGTGATTACATTCAAGAAGAAAAGGATCATTATCAGTCATTGCAGCTCTGAGGTATACCTTTACATCATTTATTTTAAGCATTTGCAATATTTCATTCAAGGTTAATTCCTAAACTAGGGTTTGACTTAGGCAAACCCCTATTCCCAACCCCTTCTCTCTTCTTTCTATGTGTAGGAAATGGGTACGGAGCTATACTCTTTAGATTAAGCTTTATTCACAGAGACGAATCATCCCCCTTTGGCATGCGAAACATTTGTAGGTCTGATGTGATGTGCCATAGTCCCAACACTTTTTGGATAATTTTGGGGAGTAAGTTTGATTCATCTTACATTACTCAAATCTAGGTGTGTACGAAAATCTCGCATTTGTAGCTCACAGTTTTCATGGCTTTTACCTCCATTTTTCAGCATTTTACCTAATTTCAGCACTTCAACTTACAAAAGAGGAAACTCCAATCAACCCAAATTCACTTAGCATTTAGTCTTCATCTTATTTATGACTGGATCTAGTGAATTCCTCATCCTCTTTTGAATGTAATGTTCCAAAGTGAAAAATTAATGGTTTTCATTATGTTGGGTGGAAACCCTACTAATTTTTCCACATTACATTTTGGTGAACCCGACTCCTTACACCTTTAATTATGATTTTTGTTCTTAGATTTGAGTGCTTTCCATATTTCACAATTCAAAATTTCACTTGCAAGTTTAATTTTTCAATTAAATTTTAAAATTAAGTGGTTTATTTCAAAAACCCTAGTTTTTAAATTTAAAATTAAGCTTGTGGGTTGTTTAAATTTTGAATAAATTATTTTATATTTGGTGGTAATTTGAAAATTCAAAATTTCAATCCTAGATCTTATTGCAAATTAAATTTTAAAATTAAGTGTTTCACTAAAAGGACGTTAAGTTTTGAATTAATCTTATGCATTTCCCAATTTTGCATTAATTATTTCAATTTTCAAAATTTCAACCTTAGATCCAATTTTAATTTTAAATTTTAAATTAAGAGGTTCTTTTCACAAGACACTAATTTTAAACTTAAGTTTCCTTAGAAGTTGCACAATTATTTTCTAAATTTTCAAATATATATATATTTTCAATTTACATAAATTAAGAGGTTTTCTTTACAAAACCTTAATTTATTTTCATCAATTTTCCTAGATCTAAATTTAAATATGTATCATGGCAATTAATGGATTTGGTTTATTTTCTATTTCACATATGATTACATTGGTTTTTACGTAAATTTATAATCATGTGTCAGATAATGGCTTCTTTCACTTCATGTTACTTCTTTTCATTCAGAGCACTTGGACATATTGCATTTTTAGGATTTCCAAATCGATTCCCTTTCATAAATTAGATCTCAAAGCTTTCATTTATCATGTACAATGTGTTATGGTGATGTTTTTGGATTTCCTAAAAGCTTTTGTAGATCCTAATTCTAGAGATGGAAAACCTAACACTTGCACCTCTCCTAGGGTATCAAATGTGAATGAAGAAAGAGCCAATTCTCCTATCAATGATCTATCTAATGAAGAGCAAGCATTGAAGAGAAACATGGCCCCATATTCTTCTCATACACATACCCTTGCACAAGGAGGGCAAGATCAAAATATTGGTGTTTCCATCTCTCTAGATCAACCTTATTCTCCTACATTCTACCGTAATCATCAAAATATTTGTCGAGAAGATGATGTTATGCATTTTGTTCATGATATCTCTCCCCACATAAAATTAAGTAAATATGAAGCCTTAGATGATAAGGATCCTCCTTCCCAAAAGGACATGCATGATGATAGAAAGTAAAAATTTCCTTTGCAAGACAGTCCTTCTTCATCTACTAATCCTTTTATTCCTATTAGGGTTCCCACAGATACTGAGAGGGGGGGGTGAATCAGTATCTAACCGGTATTCAAATTTTCTTGATGTAAAACATGCAGAACATAAAGTAGCAGTGTACCGGTATGCAAGAATTAATGTAATAAACAGAATCAAAAATATCCACATGAAAAGAACACCATAACACAATATGTTTAACGAGGAAACCCGGTGTGGGAAAAACCTCAGTGGGATTTATGACCCACAATATTCACTTACTAGCCAATAAGAGAATATTACTTACAATAGCGGCTTGCACATGCAGGAAGGCCAATTGCCTAGAGCTCACTGCTCAATGAGAAGTCACACTGACTTACAATAAGGATTATACTAATCCAATGACTTGTACTACTTTACAATAGCATCTCCAATGCCAGATTCAGTATCGGTTCTTGCTCTATTCTTTACATATACCCTTAACCTATATTTCGCACATTAGGTCTACCTAATAATTTTCCTTTTTTTGTTCGCTTACTTAATATTTAAAATGTCTACAATGATCTCTTTTATATAAAAGAGTCATTTTACAATTTGCCAAGTCGGCTTGCAATAATAATCAAAATATTACATATAAAAAATCCTGTCGGCCTTTGTGCTAGTATACATCTTTTCTTCTGTGCCAGTGTAGAGTGATCTTGTTGATGCCAGTGCACTGTCTTGCTTGAATAATGCTTTGCCAGTATGATGTCTTGCCGGTGCCATAGGATTGCAAGGTTGCCATCAATGACAAAACCTTCAATCACACACAATGTCTCATTGGAGTGTCCATATGCGAACAATCTCCCCCTTTGGCATTGATGGCAACACTCATGAGAAATTTCAAAAAGGTGTCCAAAAATGTGTAGACCAAAAAATTTTTAAAATATGAGGGGCTCCCCCTGAGCATATGATTCCTGTCTTTGAATTTTCTCATCCTACTACTCCCCCTTTGGCATCAATGACAAAGGTTGTCAAGATGTTAGTAGAGTTTGTAGTTATACTAGTCCATGTCCTCAACCTTGTAGTTGGGTAGTTATTATCTGAAAAAGATTGCCCAAAATTAAGTTTATACTATCCATAAACTTTTTGCTATCTTTTATTGTTGTTTCAGTCCTCTTCACAGTGCCGGTGAGATGCTGCAATTGTTTTGCCGATGTTTTACTTCCCGGTGTTAATGCCTCTGAGATTTCCTTCCGTAGAGATGCTAGATAGTCCAATCTTGGACTCAGTTTAGATCTCAAGTGTTTTCCCTTATTTATTATTTTCTCTTTCTCTTTCTCCTATTTAAGTAATTCTGCCTCAAAATTTGCTAACTTATCTTCAAAAACAGATAGTGAATCCAGTGAGTTGACAAAATTGTTTGCAAGCTTGTTTATCTCTTCCTGTGTATTGCTTATTTTCTTGTCTATATCTACAGTCAAGAAGTTTGTTTTGCATGTGTCTTTGTACAGGTTTTTGTACTCTTTTAACAAACTACACAGTTCCGGTAGAAGTGTGTCAAAGTCTTTGTTACACTTCTTAATTTCTTCCTCAAAGAATTTCTGTTTCTCCTTTTCTACAATGTCCTTTACAGATTCTACCTTTATTTTCTCAATATTTCCAGAAATGTATTTACATAATGTATCCAACTGTCCTAAAGAATCTTTATTATCTATATTACAATCAGGAGCGATTATCTTCAAAATTGGTATTGAATCATCTATTGCTTTGTAAGCTTGAGAACTATAGTCAGTTATTTTCTTTATGGATTCAAGTAATACCTCAGTCACATTTGTTGATTTTGATGGTGACCCAACAAACTGAGTACCGGTGGAAGTGACCATGCTTGTATTGACCTCTGGCAGGTCAGTTTGTGTCTGCATTTCCTTTAGCACTGGTTTTCCTGCTTCATTGCTTACCGGTGGCATCTGTTCTGGAGCCTTTAGCTCTGTCGATTTCTCTGATTGTGCCTAAGATTCCATCTTTTTCTTTGTATCCTCTATCGGTTGCTCTGTATTTCTTGTTACCAGAGGCTCTTTAGCCATATCTGATTTTTCACTTGAGTCTTTATCAACTGTTATGTTGATCTTTTGGGTATCAACATTTACAGTGAATAGGACTTCAGGATTTGTATTGCTATCCTCTGCATCCATGCTTTTAGCTGTCGATTGGTTTTCAGGGATTGTAATTTTTACAGGTGGAGGTAGGTTATCTTTAACCTTTATGCTTGGAGGTCCACCAATTTTCCCTTTCCCTTTGTCCTTATCCTTCTGATATACCTTAATAGGCTTGGGATTCCTATATTCTTCTTGTTTCTCTTTTTCAACTAGAAATATGTCCCAACCATCTTTTGTTTCCTCTGAAATCTCTGTAACTCTACCTACCATTTGTGAAATATGCTGGTGTATAGTGGAAAAAACTATCTGGTTGGCCTGAGCTATCAGATCATCAATTTCTTTTGGGGAGTTTACTAGATATACAACAAGTAGTTTTTCTATTTTTATTTTCTTGTCCAGTTCAATTACTCCTTGCCTTCTGGCCTCAAGTCTTTTGTATAAGTCATCAAGAATTTCATTTATGACTTCCATCAAAAAGTTTTTAAACAAGCCCATGTGTAGTATTACACTCTCCTCAGCTTGCCCTTTCTCATCAGTCGATAGGGTGTCATAAATTTTCCCTATGTTCTTCAGTTTTCCTTCTTCTGTGATCTCATTTAACAAAATGTCTAGAGGTGCCAAGTCAGTTTTTGCCTTTTTCTTTTTCTTAGGAGTCAGCTTCTTTTTAGGTGTGACCTTTCTGATCGGAGATCTCACAGCTTGTTGCTTCTGCCTTGTCCTTCTAGGTGAAGGAGTGGTTGTCGGTGAGGGATCTCTTTTCCTAACAACTCTTTTAAAGGTTGCTAGCATGTCTCCTTCTGAAGAAGTACCTACCGATGATAGATGAGCTTCAGGTTATGGTACCGATGATAGATGAGCTTCAAGTTATGGGGCTACCAACTCATCTTTAGTTATGCCAGTTTTCTTTAATACATCTTCCTTAATGGATTTTGCTTGTCTGGATCCTTTTCTCACAAATGCTTCTACCGTCTTCACTCTTTTCTTGGACTGTATTTGTTTTTCTATTGTTTCCGCACTACCAAATGCTTCCTCCTTAGGTTCATTAGGGGCTTCCAGAAGTGCTTTGGCATAAGTTTCAACTATGTGGTCATCTATTTCATAGCCCATTTCTGTTACCCAGATTGTCCTAGGGATGACTGCTTCCATCCATAATTCATCCTTTTTGATAATAAAGCATATATCATCTTTGTATTTATCTACAATTTCTTGAGATAACCTTGTCCTTTTCTTCATTTTTGTCTTTAGTGCTTGGAAAAAGTCAGGAATGTTGTTTTCCTTATTCTCACCCATGGTATTGAATAGTTCTGTCAGTTGCTTTTCTACCGGTATGTCATATCCAAATTCTTTATATCCTATACCGGGAACTTATTTTGTTGTATGAAGCATTCGACACACTAACAGATTTCCAAATCTGAAGGTTCCTTTCTTATCCTTCTTTATCTTTCCAAGGTTGTCTATCAGTTCATCCTTTAACCATTCACAGATGTCAATTTTTGCATTGTCCGTTATCATGTCATAAGCACTCTTAATGCATAGACTTGAGACTGAGTTAAGTCTATTGGCATGAGTGGCTTTGTAACCTAATATCATGCTGATGAATCTTACATTTGTATCCTTTACATCATTAACCCTTAAAGATCTTTTATCAAATGTTGCACCTGTTAGGTCTATGACTAAATCATTTGAAACTTTCTTGTTTTTGTCTGGCCTTTTACCGGTGGCCGGTAACCCTGTGACAGCCTTTACCATTTTCTTGGTGATCTTATGAATTGCATCTAACCAGAAAAATTCTCCATGAACTCTGCTTAACACTATCCTAATCACATCCTTAGGAAATTCAGGAATACTAAGGATTTCTGTGAATCCTAGGGTTTCAATGATTTTGTGTTCAGCTTTGATATTGTCGGTATCATCACATATCTCAGTTTTGTACATGGTTTTGATTTCCTCATCTCCTAGTTCTTCAATATTGTAGTGAATATACATTCTAGAGTCTTCAGCATATACAACACCTTTAGGGATTTGAGAGAATGCACCTAAGGTATCATCCTTCTTTGCTATTTCGGGGACCAACTGAAATACGGGCCTAGGTCTTTTAATTACTTCCACAACAGTAGGGTTCACTATGTATTCAATTGCAGAGGTGGATGCCATGATAAAATACCTTTTTCTATCTTGGATGAATGATTGCCTGGAGTGTGCTTGCTTCTTGCTCGAAATGCCTTAGCTCGGAAATCTTTGTGCTCTCTAAAAGTTTGAAATCACGGTGAAATGAAATGGAGCCAAAACCTTATTTTATAAAGTCTTTTTCACTACCTACCACATTAATTGCATGCCGGTTATGTATTCACTTAACTTTATTTGCCAGTAATAAGTGATTTTCAACTTCTTTTCTCTAACCGAGGGAATAATAGCACATGTGTCATTAGATTGCCAAACCCTCAAGACAATTTTCTTCAATTAGATGAAGAACTTCCTACCGGTGGAGCACTGCTCTGTCCTGTCAGTGGAGCATTTGTTGGTTCTATCGATGGAAGAGTATTCCCAATATTTAGATCAACTTTTTTAATCCATTGCTTTGAGAATTCTTGCTTAACCTCTTCAACTTTTTCTTTACCTTTCAAGCTAGCACTTTTGTTGTCTACCAGTGTACCTTTACTTCTACAAAATTTAGCAATATGCCCAATCTTGTTACATGCATAACAAGTTACATTATTTTTCTGAATAGCTTTCCCATAGCCTATGCCGGTTTGTGTTCTGCATTGATTTGATAGATGTCCAAATCTTCCACAAACATAACATCTTACATTCATTCTGTAGTTTTCAGAGTTATGACCAACTTTGTTGCATTTGGAGCATTGACCGGTGGGAGGATTGATATTCTAATAATTCCTAGATTTACATTCATTTGCCCTATGACCATATTTATTATAGTTAAAGCATTTTCCATTGAATTTATAAATATCAGGTGGTCTTACCGGTTTGTTGTGATCCTAAGTATTTGCAGTACCAGAACTTTCTCTAACTTCAAATCCAATTCCAGAAGTGTCACCTTTGGGTTTTTGATTCTTCAATAAGGTACCAAGTTCTTCTGAGCTTTTCTTGAATTTTTCTTTATGTTGATTTGCAGTTTCCAATTCCCTTTCCAAGATTTATTTTTGTCTTATTAGTTCATTTGAGTCATTTTGAGTATGCATCAGATCTGTCTTCAACATGTCATTTTCATAGCTAAGTCTTGTGTTCTCATTTGTTGCATCACTTAGTCTTCTGGTCAATTCTTCTTCATTCTTCTTTTTGTCCTCGATCTCTTTGCAAAATCTTATAGTCATATCCTGCATTTCATTTTTTGTTGTCATGATCTCTTGTTTCAACTTGCTTATCATATCATTAAGTGATTCTTTTTCATCATTCTCATTTTGCAATTTTTCACAGAGTTCTCTTCTCTTATTTCTTGTAACAGTAAGATTTTCTTGAAGTGCCTGAATGATATCCTAAGCTGCTCTTAAATCATCTTCTAATTTGATATTTTTCAACTTCTCTGCATCATAGTCAGTAAGAGCTCCTTCAAGTTGCTTCATCAGATTTTCCATCTTTACCAGTGTCAAGATCTTCCTCAAGTTGTTAAGCTTCTGAAAATAGAGGACCGGGCTCTAATACCAATTGTTAGGGTTCCCACATATAATGAGAGGGGGGGGTGAATCAATATCTAACCGGTATTCAAATTTTCTTGATGTAAAACATGTAGAACATAAAGTAGCAGTGTACCAGTATGCAAGAATTAATGTAATAAACAGAACAAAAAATATCCACATGAAAAGAACACCATAACACAAGATGTTTAACGAGGAAACCCGGTGTGGGAAAAATCTTGGTGGGATTTATGACCCACAGTATTCACTTACTGGCCAATAAGAGAATATTACTTGCAATAGGGGCTTGCACATGCAGGAAGGCCAATTGCCTAGAGCTCACTGCTCAATGAGAAGTCACACTAACTTAGAATAAGGATTATACTAATCCAATGACTTGTACTGCTTTACAATAGCATCTCCAATGCCAGATTCAGTATCGGTTCTTGCTTTGTTCTTTACATATACCCTTAACCTATATTTTGCACATTAGGTCTGCCTAATAATTTTCCTTTTTTTGTTTGCTTACTTACTATTTAAAATGTCTACAATGATCTCTTTAATATACAAGAGTCATTTTACAATTTGCCAAGTCGGCTTGCAATAATAATCAAAATATTACATATCAAAAATCCTGTTGGCCTTTGTGCTGGTATACATATTTTCTTTTGTGTTGGTGCCGGTGCCGGTGTAGAGTGATCTTGTTGATGCCGGTGCACTGTCTTGCTTGAATAATGCTTTGCCAATATGATGTCTTGCCGGTGCCATAGGATTGCAAGGTTGCCATCAATGACAAAACCTTCAATCAAACACAATGTCTCATTGGAGTGTCCATATGGCAACAATTCCTTTTAAACATCCTTACACTACAAACTTCAATTAAATTTATCACAGTTCCCCCACCTTGTCAATTAATAAATTCTTATAGGAGTGGCTTTAACATAACATCAAAACAAGGTTCTAGAGGACGAGGACTTGGAAAATTTGAACAAGGAATTAGAGTCCTTATAAACCCTCCTATACAAATTAGTACATAAGGCCTAGGACATGATCATAAATCTCCTATGGATGATCTCCTTAGGATTTAAGACTTTAAAAACCATCATGTAGGACAAAGGATACATCAAGAGGCTACAAGGGTTTCTTCTTCAAAGACTCATTTGTGTTCATTTCATCAAATTCATGATCATGATGCTAGTTGTAGACACTAAAAAATGGTCAACACCTGTGTCTCCTATTTTTAACATATCATGTGCATAGTGCCTCTTCGGTTTAATTTATTTATTAAACCCCTCTTTTACTAACAATTCTTCTAAGTCCTAAATAAATAAATTTAATAATTTATTTATTTGTCACCTTTGTCCATTAATTAAATAAATTTATTTTATTTAATTAACTAGTTCATAAATATGAGCAATACATTAATAAATCATTTTTATTAATTAATCATATTTATCTTCCTCCAAAATAAGGATAATTAATAAATTTATTTATTAATTCATCTTTATCTTCTTTTTGTGAGGAGATAATTAATAAATATTATTTATTAATTATCTCTATTTATCCTCCCATGTGAGGATATTTCCTTTTTTTTTTTTTTTTTTTTTATTCTTCCATTTTATCTTCTTATGTGGAGATATTTAATAATTTTTAATTATAAAATCTTCCTTTAAAATCCTCCTAATTTTTGAATTTGAAAACTAATATCTTTCCTTTATTTTCAAATATCAATCTTTTTGAAAATATCTCATTAATCTTAATTTTTAAATTCAAAAATGAGGTATGCATCTTCAAAAATCTACTTTTTTTGTGAGAGGATATTTTATTTGTTTTCAATTCTTCTATTTATCTTTTCGAATGAAGATATTTAATAATTTTTAATTATTAAAATCTTCCTGATATTTTCAACCTCCTAATTTGATATTTATGAGAAGATAATTAAAGATTTTATTATTTATTCTCATAATATCTTCCCATTTACTTTCTTCTATCTCCATCCTTCCTTGAATGGCATCTCTATTGTGCACACGATTTGGTTCTTCCATCTAACAAAAAATCTTTTCAATCTTAGCCATCCAATCAATCCCAATTTTTCTATAAATTGAGCTCTTTTCACATTGATTTTTAACCACACTTCAAGTATCCTTACGTTCTCAATTTCAATTCGCTTTTTCCATCATCTTTCCGTCAATTTCTTTCAATACACCTGCTTTGTAGGTGAGAGCCATATATATTTGAAGGAGAAAGAAGAACAATGGAAGAACAATGAAGGAGATACCTACATTGGTTTGCATTTCTTTTGAGTATTTTATTTTCATTCTTCTATTGATTGAATTAGGAGTTTTTATCATAGCTAATTAGGTTTGTGGTTGCCTAATTTATATGCTTTGATGCTTTATTCCAATTTCCTAGTTACATGTTCTAGTGAACCCGACGTGAACATGCATCTAATATAATCCTTTTCATGAGATTTTTATTAGATATAGGTTTTAGAAGACCAAATTACTTGATTTTTGTGCTCATCATTATTTCTGTGCAGGTTTTAGAAGAGTTAATGTGCCTGTTGCAAGGCTTAATCAATCAAAGGCTTAAAATTGAACAAATAAATTTCACTTAGTTTCTAATTAGGATTGGATTAATCTTTCCTTTCTGCTGCAAATCACACTTAGTTCCTAATTAGGATTGGATTAATCTTTCATTTTCATGCAACAACTCTCACTTAGTTCCTAATTAGGATTGGATTAATCTTTCCTTTATGTTACAAATTTCACTTAGTTCCTAATTAGGCTTGGATTAATCTTTGATTTCATGCTACAAATTACACATAGATCTAATTAAGAGGTTAATTTTTATTTTAGTTGACAAATTGCACATATTCTAATTAGGTGATTAATTCATAAAGCATCTTTTTATTTGCATGTTGCTTTTTTTATTTTCATGTAGCTTTTTTTATTGTATGTCAGTTTTCTTCGCCTGCATGTTGCTTTTTTTTTATTTGCATGTAGTTTTTTTCATTACATGTCGCTTTTCTTCGCTTGTATGTTACTTTTCGCATGTTTCTTTTTAGTTGCATGTTGCCTTTTTGCCTATTGTTTTTTTTAGTTGCATGTTTCTATTTTCCTTTTTGCTTACATGTTGCTTTTTCTTCTCAACTTAGAGGTTTTATGTATTACTGATTATCTATGCATCACTTTGGCGAGTGTTGGGAGAAGAACAAAAACTCAAAACTGCTAATACAATCTTGATGGAGGACGTTGTCAAAGACATAACATTTGAAACAAAGTGTCTTCTTTTTTTAGTTGTTAGCAAACATTTGGATTTGGGAACTAAAAGGAAGTTTTTATTTCTTGTGTTTTATTTGCTTGGGTAAAATTGTGCGTGTGAGTGGTCCCACAGTTTTGACACACACTATCCTCTCCCCCTTTTTTTGGGTGTGTGATAAAAGTTAAAATGACACTCAATTTTTTATTTCGTAGGTAGAGGGCTTGTGCCCTGAGAGCCCATAAGGTCAATGAGGGGAGAATGACCCAGAGCAGTAATGGGCTAAGACCAAGTCACCTCTCAGTCTCTATATAAAATATGTAGAACGAAATTCTTCACGACGGGTGCTAATTTCCTAACTATGCCGACCTCCCCAATACCTATGTTGTACATGAAGGAGACCTCCTGAAGGAGAGAGATACATGGACACCTGAAAGAGAGTCCCGAACTAAAAATTCATTTTTGTAGTTTGCCAAAAACATTATATTTCTTGACTCAGGAGTTGTGATATGTGCATGTCGAAGATACCCCTCATGTGCCCTTCAATTAGAGAGAGTAAATTTATTGGGAAGTGATGACCTAAGAAATTTGAAGCTTGGTATGCCTAAAAAAGTGAGTGCCATGGAGGGGATTCAATGCTACAAAGCTTCTAACTATTTAGATGAATGCGGTATTTTGGGCTAGGGGATTCAACAAATATTGTCCTTTTAGCCTTAGGATTGTGATTGATTATTTTTATTTCATGCAAAAGTCAAACAAACATTTTGTCTTATGTGCTTGTTAAAAGTGAATCATAAACAAAGGACATAAACAACATCACAAGTAAACATTAGAAAACAAACAACCTTCAAAAGCAATCATAATCAACCTTGGTTCTCAAAACAAACTCTTCAAAAGTTTAACCAAGGCTTACACAAAGTTCAAAACAAAAGTCCAAAAAACCTCAAACAAAGTCAAACTTGGTTTTAAACATTTCAAAGTATCCATCCAACATTTTAAAATATTTCATAAACATGGCTAGTCAAAACATTGGAAATCCTTGTTTTAAAATTCACGTCATTTAGGATTGGGTTTTTCATAGTCCAAACCTAGGTCTTAGGACATTCACATTGCCTTCCATATTTAGTCCATTGTATTATCATAATTTCCTTTGCATCTAGGTTTCAAAATCATTTTCTTAGGTCTTGGTCCTTCATTTCCATTGCATTATCATTTTCATACCAAAATTAGGTCTTGGCTTAGGTTGTATTTTTCATATTTCAAGTCATTGGTCCTCACATATCCAAGTTATCATTGCATTTTCATAAAGTCTAGTATTTTCCTAGCTTGATTTTGTCATATCATATCCCTAGATCATATCATATCCATATCATATCTTTAGGTATTTTCATTATCATTGCCTTCTTGAATTTAGTCTCAAAATTTGTTTTCCCAAACTTGAAAAGTCAAAACTTTAGATCATACCCTAAATTGTTGTTAGGGAGCCTTGACCTTGTCCAACATTTGTCCTTTTGTCATCAACATTATTTTGTCAAACCTAGCTTAGTATCGAAGTGTATAGGTGAGACATTGTCATTTGTTCTATCATCATTTTGTCCATTGTCCTTTTAAGGTCTAGACTTCATTTCACTTTCCCAAGGTCGGGTCTTGAGGTCTGCATTCCAAAAGTTTGTCTAAATCTTAAAATTTTAAAAAAACATAGATTGCATTCTTGTCCTAGATTGCATGATCATCTTGTAAGATTGAATTTAGTTGCACACCATTCTCGCTTCAAAAATTCAAAAAAAACCAAAAAAACATAATTTACATTGTCAATTATATAAGTTGCATTAGTTGCATACATTATCCTTAAAATAAAAAATAAAAAATAAAAAATATTGCATTGCATAGTGACATTCATATTGAAACAAGGTTCCAAGGTCCTATGATACAATAAATTTTGACATATCAACCGATGATTGGTCCAATGAATAACACAATTCAATCAAGTTTTGATCCAAGCAAATCACAATTCTATCCAACCCAACAAAAAGGCAATATTGGTCAAACATTTTATGATGAAACAAGAATACAAATACAAATATTAGAGGAGAAACTAGCTCTAGAAATAGAGATCTTGGAACAAAAAGTAAAAAACCATGAAAAGAATAGATCACAAATGTCCAAAATGTTTCAAAAATTTCCAGGTCCAAATCCAAATATTGAGCTAGTTGATGTAAAATCTCTCATCTCTCAAATAGAGATGATGAAACAATATCAAGGAACAAACACAAATTTCAACCTAGTCTCAAATCGGACTTCATTCAATCAAATCTTGAACCAACAACCAATTGTCCAACATATCCCATGACAAAAACCAATGAATCAACGTACATAGTCAATGGTCCAACATATTCAACCAACACAACCAATATTGCAATTCCAACAATATTCTCAACCAAACACACAATGTCAACAATTTGTTCAACCAATTGTCAAGTATCAACAACAACATCAATCAACAAATTAGTATCAACAACCACAAACAAATATTCAAAAACCAAAGTTGCAACTCACATCAGACCAAATTTCAAACATGTCAAACCAATTCAACCAAGTCCCAAATCCAATCTCATTCTACCAAAATTCAATTCAAAATCAAAATGTAACATCAAACCAAAACCAAATCCATTACAAACAAGTCCAAAATCCAAACCCAACCATGTCAAAGCCTCTCAAGGATTCAAATGTGTATCCAAATAAAGATAGCTCTATTACAAAGCTCTTAAAGAGAGTCCTAAGTGATTTTTATGATAAAGATCAAAATCATGTACCCGTATTTAGCAATGACTCATCCCCCCGTAAGAAAATTGACTCTCCAGTGGCATCTATTCCTACACCTTTCGAAGCTTCACAAGATCCTTCCATATCATCCCCATCAAAAAATATGCGTAAGGATAAAATTACCCAAGGGCTATCCACAATTGATTGCCAAGCTAATCTAGTTCATGATGCATGTCCCTGCCATGTTTCAAAAATGATAGAGCTGATGCCACTGTATGCTTCATTTCTCATCAAATCTATTTTAGAGGATCCCATTCAAAGTCCATTTCCCATGTCAAAGCATTGATTCTTTCCTAGAATACCATGTGTATATCCAAATTCCAACCCCATGTCAAGAGGATAATTTAGAGCATAGAGAAATGAGTCTTAAAGAAAATCAAGATCAAGATCCTGAAACCTTATCATTCCACCCAATTTTTTTTTAGGATCCCATCTTCCTAGATACTCATTTTGATCCTCGTATCCTTGTCCATCATATCCAAAGTATTGTTAAAACTCCACCCCTGAGCAATATCAACATATCCTAGTCCATTATATCCCAAAAGATCCTCTTCCATTTCATGAACAAACTATACTACAAAACCCCATTGACATTCCACTCCTTGAGCAAGGTCAAGATATCCCTTCCATCCTTTCTAGTGATCCCATTAAAAGCCAAGAGAATATCACCTTTAAAGAGGAATCCAATGATCTTCCTCCTTGTCAAGATCAAATTATCCTTTCAGCTCTATGTCCACCACAAGACCCTATCATCTCTTTAGATCCTCCACAAGATCCCCTTGTTCCTCCATATACACTCCGGGATCTTATTTCTTTTGATGATCCCATTATTCCTTCTATTCCATCTCATGAAAATCCTATCATTGATACTGATCCCCCTCATGAGTTTAACATGTTGACACAAGATCTTCATAAATCCCCTTTGGGCTAGTTTTATCCACTTCATGATCTCATTATTTCCATCATATCATATCCGCCTCATAATAGACTCACATCTTCTTCTCAAAGAAAAGAGTATCCTATAGGTCATAAAGGCAAAGGGGTAGAAATTCATAAGAAGGAACCCCTCCATATTAAAGAAAACCCTAATGGTCGTGGCCTCAGTGACATTCCTCAAGATGTTGATATCCCTACCAAACCTGAATCTAAACATATTCCTTCCCCTTCATCCCTTCCATCCATTTTAGGTCCTTATATCCCTTCATCCCTTATGAAAGATCAACAAAATCATACATCCTCAAGAACCTTCCACCTATCCAAAAGACCTTCATATCATTCCTTTCCTTCTCCAAGCAATTTGGATGACAAGAATAAAAGTCATAAGTCTAGAAATCGACATGTATTCAAGGATCTACATGTCCAGTCTAATCGAGATGTCAAAATAAAGAAAAATGTGATCAAAAAAGAAAAAGAAGTATCCAAAAGGAAAAAAAGGCCCATTTCTCAAAAAGAAAATTCAAAGGCTATATGGGTTCCTAATTCCCTTGTGCAAGCAATGAAAACCAAGGAGCCACACAAAAATGAAAAATAAAAAACCACGTGGATCCCTAAGAAGCTCCTTGAAGCACAACGATCTAAAAAAAAATCCAACTTGGCATCCAAAATTGCTACTCCTCCATCCAAATCTTTCAAATCTATTCCTCCATCAGCTCCATCCATTTTGGGCCCTTATGTCCCAAAATCCATTGTATTTCCTCCATCAAAATCTCAAAATATGAGATCCACTTTCCCTCCATTAGTTTTCTACCCCTCAAAGGTGTGTACCAATACTGATCTTGCCAACATTTCCATTTGATCAAGCCCAATTCCTCCAATACCCTATCCATTATCCAATCCATATTTTTCATCCTCCTGTCCCTCTAATCCAGTCTTTTTCATAAATCCTAGCCTTAGCCCCATTTCATTTTCATATCATTATCCTGCCAACATCTTTGAGCATACTTTTAATAGTCATGGTTCATTTTTCAAGGCTGCTATCTAAGTAACAAGATTTTTTGAGTCCTTCTTCCATATCCTATCATATGTCCATTATCTTCCAAAAGTTCAAAAATATGTAAAAAACAATGGAAGAAAAAGAGAAAAAAAAAATCGTCCACTAGTGAAAACATGGCAAACAGGTGCTTTGGGCAAGTACCATGATGAAAACCTGGAAAACGGGCATCATGTGTAATCCATGAACTTCTTGCATACCATACTTGGGGGAAGGTTTTATCCTATCATATCCTTTTGCCCTTCATTGCTCCATTATCTTATCATATCCTATCACCCTCCATTATCCTATCAACTCTCATGTCCATACTCCCTTTTCACCTTAGATCTTGACAAGGCCAAGGATCTTCATGAACATCATGTATCCTGTTCACAACTTTTAGTCTATCATAGCTTTTGGCCTTTATCCATTTGCTTATTACAACTTTTCATCCATATTTCTTGGCTTATTGCAACCTTCTGTCAATATCCCTTAGCCTATTGCAACCTTCAGTCCATATCCCTTATCCATTTTTTATCTTGCTTGTCCTATTAATATCCCTTGATCTTGATCTGACATAAGAACGTAAAATGAAAAACATGGTATCAAAAACCTCTTGACATGGCCCTCATGGCATGCCATTGCTTTACATTTTCATATTCAGTCCCTTATCCCATTGTGTGGTAGCCCTTGGACATTGAATCCGCTTTGTATTCATAATAAATAGCCTGTCTTCCCTCTATCCACCAACATTTCAGCAAGCTTATTTATCCATTCGTCATATTCCTTGCCTTGCTAGACACTGGTTTTGACTCATTCCTTGTCTGCAATGCATCTATCTTACACAAAGGGATTGCATTATCGCCCTGGCCTTCATTGCCATGGTGTGGCACATCCATTTTGCCAATATCAAATAAAGGTTCTCACCTACCATTTGCATTTGTGAAAGAGAGATTTCATCACACCAATTATTCTTCACTTCTTACTAACATTTTTCTCTTTCATCATATTTTCTCTTTCATCTAGCATTCTTCTCTTCTTTTGAGAGATCATTCATTTCTTTCATACAAAACAATCTCTCGAGGGAGAATCCTACCTCCATCCCAAGGTTTGCATGGGCATGACTTTATTTTTCAATTTTCTTTGAAACAATGCTCAAAATCACATTGTCTCAAAGAGGGGCAAAATGTAGACACTAAAATCTGGTCAACACTTGTGTCTCCTATTTTTAACATATCATGTGCAAAGTGCCTCTTAGGTTTAATTAATTTATTAAACCCCCCTTTTACTAGCAATTATTCTAAGTCCTAAATAAATAAATTTAATAATTTATTTATTTGTCTCCTTTGTGCATTAATTAAATAAATTCATTTTATTCAATTAACTAATTCATAAATATGAGCAATAAATTAATAGATCAATTTTATTAATTTATCATATTTATCTTCCTCCAAAATAAGGATAATTAATAAATTTATTTATTAATTCATCATTAGTTGCTTTTTGTGAGGATATAATTAATAAATCTTATTTATTAATTATCTCTATTTATCCTCCCATGTGAAGATATTTCCTTTTTTTTCAATTTTTTAATTCTTTCGTTTTATCCTCTTATGTGGAGATATTTAATAATAATTTTTAATTATTAAATCTTCTCTTAAAATCCTCCTAATTTTTTAATTTGGAAACTAATATCTTTCCTTGATTTTCAAAAATCAATCTTTTTGACAATATCTCATTAATCTTAATTTATAAATTCAAAAATGAGATATGCATCTTCAAAAATCTTTTTTTTTGTTGTGAGAGGATATTTAATTTAATTTCAATTCTTCTATTTATCTTTTTGAATGAAGATATTTAATAATTTTTAATTATTAAAATCTTCCTGATATTTTCAACCTGCTAATTTGGTATTTATGAGAAGATAATTAAAGATTTTATTATTTATTCTCATAATATCTCCCCATTTAATTTCTTCTATCTTCATCCTTCCTTGAATGGTAGCTTTGTTGTGCACTCGATCTGGTTCGTCCATCTAACAAAAAATCTTTTCAATCTTAGCCATCCAATCAATCCCAATGTTTCTATAAATTGAGCTCTTTTCTCATTGATTTTTAACCACACTTCGAGTATCCTTACGTTGTCAATTTCAATTTGCATTTGCCATCATCTTTCCATCAATTGCTTTCATTACACTTGCTTTGTAGGTGAGAGACACATATATTTGAAGGAGAAAGAAGAACAATGGAAGAACAATGAACAAGATACTTGCGTTGGTTTGCATTGAGTATTTTATCTTTATTCTTCTATTGATTGAATTAGGAGTTTTTATCATAGATAATTAGGTTTTTGGTTTCCTAATTTATATGCTTTGATGCTTTATTCCAATTTCCTAGTTACACTAGTAATTGTTTTGATTTCCAACAAGGTATACAAAAATTAGTTGATAGGAACTATTAAAATCATTGAAGACAATCCTTCTTCTTGTAACAACTCTTGTCGTAAATCTCAAAATTCTAAATCTAGACCTATTGATGATCAAGAATAATTAGAAAATAAATTTTTTTAGAATTTAAAAGTATGACAAAAATATTGGTTTTCCTTTTGTGAAATTTAGCACTAAGCATGAGGAAGGTAGTAAACATTGTCTTTTTTATCATGGTGGTTCTCATTCTCTTGGAAAGTGTAAGGCATTTAAAGAATTTGTTCAAGAACAATATGAGCATGCTCGTATATGTCTTTCAATATGTCATGCTCTCTTCCTGGATGAAAAGGCAGCGCCTTAGCACTCCTTTCACCCTCGTATTGCTCCTCACCCTATGACACAAGTAGTTAACTTAATTTGGGGCTCTTTGTCATAACAAGTGGTGCTATTTTAATTTGAAACATCTTGGGGTAGCAAAATGGTTCACTTTCATATCTATCCTATCTCTCATCTTTAAGGTTTCACCATTTCCTTTATGGAGTTCATTTCTCATAAATTGATTTCCTTTCTCGCATAGAGTTATCCTTCATGTGAATGCATGTGTGTTCCTCGCATATGACTTATTCTTGGTTTGAAATGGAAATCTCTTATGGATAATCTCTCCTAAAGAAATGTGTGATCCTTCCCCCTAAACTATCCTTGTCTTCTTGCTTGGGGGGAAAGGATGGCTTCCCCCTTTCTCCTTCATTATCTAAAGTTTTATTATTCCCTTTAGGGGTTTCATTTCTCATGTTTTGATATCCTTTCTCACATGACATGGTATATCTTTTATGACTAATCTCTCCTTACATGGGATATGTAAGCTTTCTCTTCCCCTTTCTCTCTTTAAAGATTTTATCTTCTATGGAGGTGCATTTTTCATATATTAATCTCTTTTCTTACATTGGATATTTATCTATGTGAGCATATTGAGAATTTCTTCATGTCTAATATCTTCTTAGAAGGGTTTATCATTATTTTTCTCACTCTCTCTCTCTTCAAAGATTACCTCTTCCTTTAAAAATCCCATTATTCATAGCTTGATATCCTATCTTGCATGGGATTATCCTCCATGCGAGCACAAATTTGTTCCCTGGTTAGGATCTTTTCTTTGGTCAAGATAGTATGTCTCCTATTAATAATATTTCTTTGGAATCTATGTAATTCTTCTCATTTTCCTTACACTTGGGGGGCAATAATTTCTCTCCCTTACCCTCTCTAAGGATCTACTTTTCCTTTGTTGAGCAGTTTTTGCTTATAATTTTGTATCACCTTGTATAAAATTGTTGTTTTCTCAAGGATTCTCTCTTATACAAGAGGTGTAAGTCCTTGGATACAACATCTTCTTCACTAGGCAATGCATACCTATCATAAACTTACCCCCCTCAAATTGGTTCAAAAGTGTGTCATCCTTCATCAAGAATCCCTTTCACCTAGCAATAGGAGGAAGATGTGCATTCTTTTGGTAGAAGATGTTATGTTTCTTCAAAGAAACTCCTCTTGCAGGTAGATATCTTTGTGAGCAAAGATTTCTTCCCCTCCAAGGGTCCTCTTTACACTTGTGGCAAGATATATCTTTTTCAACCATCTTACCCTTGCTTGAAGATTATTCCCTCTAGCTTGGATTTATGACATTGTTTCCTAAAGGATATCTCCTTGGTGTTCAAGGTTGGTATCCTTGTTTCTAGCTCCCTTAAGATATGAACATAGGACTATGTTGACATCTTAATGGGGGCAGCACCCATAATGCTCCCTTTGTACCATATTGTACCATATTTGTGTACATCATACCTTTGCATGTCTTAAACGGGGTGTTCATTCTTCAAACCAGAGGACACAAACTCTTAGACGAGATGCTTCACGCCCAAAAACCGACACTGTTAGGATTCCCAAAGATACTAAGAGGGGGGCGAGGTGAATCAATATCTAACCAGTTAATAGATTTTCTAAACTTATTAAATGAATTGAATTCCAAAACAGTGTACTGGTAAACCAAAAATAATGTAGTAAATAAGATCAATAACCACAACATAGAAAGCACACCATAACACAATATTTTTAATGAGGAAACCCGGTGTGGGAAACACCTCAATGGGATTTGTGACCCACAATATTCATTCACTGGCCAATAAATGAATATTACTTACAATAGGGGCGTGCACATGCAAGAAGGCCAACTGCCTAAAGCTCACTGCTTAAATACAAAAGGGAAGTCTCACTGACTTACAAAAATGGATTATGAAAATCCAATATCATGTATTGCTTTGGTTCAACATCTGCTATGCCAGGTTTAGTACTGGTTTCAGCTCACACAACTTCCATAAACCTTATTCCACAATCTGCCTTAATATTCGCATCTGCCTATTACATTTCATACTTCCTTACATAAATGATTTAAAAGATCTCATACTTATATGAGTCCTATTACAATTCGCCTTGTCGTCTTTATAAAAATATTTTACAATTAAATACAAAATAAAATCTTGTCGGCTGGGGTGTCGGTAATCATCTTTGTCATTGTCGGTGTCGGTGTAGAGTCTGTTGGTGTCATAGGATTGTAAGGTTGCCATTAATAACAATACCTTCAATCACATACAATTTCTCATTGGAGTGTGCATTTTCCAATAGACACAACATTTGATATATGTCTTAGATGGGGATACACATCACCAAAACCAAATCAAAACTCTTACATGGGATGTCCTTGAAACTAGGCATGCATTTGTCATTTGCCTCTTGGCATTTACATTTGCACACATAGCACCACTTGGAATTTAAGAAAACACTTCTTGGCATTTGCATTTACATTACATGTCATAAATAGGTTGAAGCACACTTGAAACTAGAGGAAAAAAACTCTTACACGAGGTTCTATACACTTGAAACTAGACATCACTTACACACATACGAGGATGAGTGAAACTAGCATAATAGGGATAAACTATTCCTACTATCCTCCCCAACATGGATGACCTAGATGCAAACATCTATGGGTGAGGTATCTATTCTCTTTCTTTGTCTCCATTCTTCTTATGAATAACCTAGATAGACACATCTAGTGTGTATTCATGCTCTTACTCTCCTTCTTCTCATGAGCTCATAGCTTAACTAATTGTAGTTCATGGATGATTCTTTCTTTTCTCTTTTATGTGATCACTTGTGTTCATGAGATGGCATTTTTCAAGTATGATATTAGTTCTTGAGACATTTTGATATCGAGGTCTCTAATAACTCTGAAGCCAATAGTTAATAATATGAGAGGGGGGGGGGGGGTGAATCATACAAACTTAATCTTCAATATATTCAATAGATTCAACCTCAGTAGCTTTAACAGATATATGTAACCAACACTGTAAAACATGCAAACTTAAGAACACTTAATCATAACAACACTCATAACACCAGATTTAATGTGGAAACCCAAATAGGGAAAAACCACTGTGGGATTTCGGACCCACTAAGAAATATACTCTTCTAGAGTATGCTCGGTTAAAAGAAAATCCTGTTAAAGATTACAAACACATTGCTAGATGTGACCCGGTTAAGGGATTTCCCTCAGATCTGTTAGGATCTTCACCTTGTTAGAAGTGACCTTGTTAAAGGGTTTCAAACACTCAATTAGAATGTCACCTTGCTAGAGGATTTACAAATAAGATTGTTAAGTCCACTCAGTTAAGAGATTTTCTGTCACTTACAAATAAACAACAGTAATGAGTATGTCTGCAACTTTGCATCTAAAATACTAAAGCAGATTCTTATTTGCTCAATACAATCTAGTCATAGGACTTATCTTGTCCCTCTGCTGGGCTCCTTACTCTATTATTCAAACAGGTCTTCAAACTTCTGTGCTCGGTAATCACTATGTAGCATCCCTATGCTTACACTTGCCCGCATACATTGTTTATCAACAGTTCCTTACTTATAAACAATTTGCTAACCACTTAATCTCTTTGATCACATTTCCCATGATCAATCATAGCCATCAGATCTTCAATCTTGACCAGGTTCAATGTATCCTTCGATTAGAAAATGTTTTACCTCACCTTGGAACTTGCATATATTTCTTGGAACTTGTGCTAGGGTATCGTGGTTCAATCTGAGTTGTAGATCTTCTTGTCGATCTTCCATTGCCATAGATCCTTAAGAAACTTCATACACATTGTATCAATCATTTAATTATAACCAGCTCATCAGCTTCCTTCATTAATTAACGCATGTATACATCCAATGCATTTTGTTATTACTCGGTTGCAACTCGATAAATACTAAACTTCACTCAGTAGACATTCCGCCTTCATTAACTGATAGCGATAACCTTAGGGTTTACCGACTAGGTTCCTTGCTCAATAACATAGTATAGTATTAACCTTACAAATAATAGCATAAGTAGGATATCAAAACAATCTAAACAACATGATCTCATCATTGTCTAACTCGGTAATAGTTGCCCATTGAATAACTTATTCCTCCCTTTATTCATCACATTCTTTCTGTGTCTTTTACCGACTTCTTAATTCTCTTCAAAACATACTTCTTAAGATATGGCAACATCCTACTAAATCATAAAATCAATTTCTTGAAATCAATGACAAAATAATATTGTGAAGACAGTAAACATCCTTAATCAATTATATCCATAATTATCAACAACCTTCTCAATATCCTAATTGAAATGCCAACAATATCTTATTATCTATTATAATGCCAACAATCTCTTATTGTCTGTTATAATGCCAACAACGAGGTCTCTTCGGCTAGTTGACTTGAGGTCTTGTTTTGGTCTTTAGCCTTTATTGTGTGTCTTTTTGAGTCTTTTGCCTATCTTTGTCTTTTTTCCTTTTGTTTGTCTTTTTGTTTTGTTTTGTTTTGTGTTCCCTTGCATATGTTTGAGTGAGTTAAGATCATAAGATTGGGGGCTTGGTTCCTCAAAATTAGTGTCTTCTTATACTCCTTGTTATCTTGCTCTTCAATTCTCATCTTCTTCATCTCTATCTCTTCTACTTTACCTTGAGTATTTGTGTAAGTTCATACTCCCATTAAAGTGGAGGCTAAATGTAGCATCATAAATTGTACTCCCTTACAATTTGGACCATTTTTAGGTCTCTCACCTTAGCACCTGTATCTTCGTGCTTGATAGAGACCTATTTATGCCCCCACCATGCAATAATGGTCATATTATATCATTTTAATCTTCTTGGCCCCTTAACACTGGCCCAATTATGGGGTAGGACCAGGGGATGGTGTCTTGGTCCTCACCACGACCATGGTGCCATGCCATGGTCCTCCCTAATTGGGGAACATTTTGAACCCTTTTCCCTATCCAAATTTTGGGCAGGAAACCTTTCCCCGTATCGGCCTATTTTGAATAATTAACATAATTAACGACAAGAAAGTGTACAAGGAGCTCTTCCCCTCTCATTTGGATACAACAGGAATAAGTGGATAATTGGGAGCACCATTTTAAATTCCCTTTAAGCATCTAAAATCTTCTTTTATCATTCCACACATCATAAAATTGGGCCCTTTAACCTAAGTGTTCCCCTTTTTTATTCCTTCAATTAATTAATTCATCCAAAGCCCTAGTTATGTCCTATTTCGAACCTCAAGACCCGATTTCTCATATCTAAACATCTTTAATCGTTGCACCCACTTGGAATCACCTTATAATCACAATATCTTGCATTTTTGGAAAAACATTGGTTGGAACGATGTGAATCACATCAGTCCCTACTTTTTTTCTTTGAATTTCAGGATTATGATTTAGCGGTATTATAATGTTCAAACACAACTTGGTGTGAAAATATATCATTTCTAGGTCAACCTATGATCAAAAACAATGTTAGGTTTTCATACATATATCCTTTCCTATCCTCATTTGAAGGATCAGATCCATGAACAAGAAATTGAAGGAGCCTCTTGTGAAGTGAAAGTGCAGATTATGTGAAGTCTTCTCAAGCATTCATCAAGTCTACATCAGCCATTTTCATTCAACCCTTGTGGAGCAACTTTACATAATTCATTTGCAAGCTTGTGTGTGTGTGTTAGGGTTTTGTCATGTCCATGCCATTTCATACAACATATGTGATTACATTCAAGAAGCAAAGCTGTTAGTTTTTAACCGGTGACTGAGAGGGGGGGTGAATCAATCAAAGCAATTTAATCATAATTTAACCAATCAAACTAATTGGTCTGCACCTATCCTTTGCATTGTCTTAAACATTTTGTAAATCATGAAAGCATATAGCATCAAAGAAAAGAGATTTCCATGCACACATAAATATCACATAACACAGGTAATTATACGTGGAAACCCTTGGTTAGAGGGAGAAAAACATAGTGGGGATAACCCATAATCTCTCTTACTGTAGTGAAAAAGAGTGTCATGTTAAGAGATTACAATCTATTCTTTCTGAGAACATCACCCTGTTAGGAGTGACTACTATCTGGTTAAGAATACCTTAGAACCTGTTAAAGTTCACCTTGCTAGAGGATTTTACAACTTCATATTTGAAGTGACTTTGTTAAGAGATTTTACATAAAGAATCGGTTTAGGTTCACCCTGGTAAGGGATTTACATTGTTGCAATTGTTAGAAGGCAACAAGGATGATTGATCTATCTGATGACACTACCTCTATTTCATAGATCCACTCTGCATACTCTATTCTACTAATCGGTGTCGACTTCACCGTTCCATACCTCTTTCACCTGAACTCTGTTCTACTCCCCTTGTTTTCACTTTCACCAATCTCTTTCACTTTGACAACAACATTCTCATAATGAATTGTGTGAATATATTAGCCTCTTTTTTTTGGCGCCAACTTTCCCTCCAAAACATCAGATTCAAAATTTTGTTACCGCGCCTTAAATTACTCTCCAGACATCATTCTAGGAATATTGGTGAAGACAATCATTCATGCCGATAATTCTGTCGATTGACTGCCAGTTCAACTGGATGTTGACTAAACATTTCCAAGTCTATCGGTTGAGATTCCTATTAAGCCGGTGTACTGATCAAGTTCTGCCTAACTGATTACTGTAATGCCCTGCCAGGAAACCCCGAAGGGATAAGGCTACAACTCAAGAATAGAGTGCAAATATATATATATTTTAAAGAGTTTTAAAAACAACATAATGATACAATGAGTTATCATAAGCTCAGATCACACATCGGAATACTTAGCTAACATGTAAAGGGTTTCCCAACATGATTACTTGATTCAATACTTAATTCAACCCATGCTAATTAACCCAAATTACTTGATTTACTTAATTACCAGTTATTACTTTAATCAAGGGTATAATTCATTCAGTAAATTAAAATTATAGACAACAAGACGAGTTCATCCATTACGGTTGAAAATATAGATAACATGATGAGTTCATCCATTAAGGTTAAAATATAGATAACTTGATGAGTTCATCATCCATTCAGGTTAAAAATATAGATGACATGATGAAGTTCATCCATTAAAGTTAAAATATAGATAACATGATGAGTTCATCCATTAAGGTTAGAAATATAGATAACTTGATGAAGTTCATCCATTAAAGTTAAAATATAGCTAACATGATGAAGTTCATCCATTAAAGTTAAAATATAGATAACATAATGAAGTTCATCCATTAGAGTTAAAATTTAGATAACATGATAAGTTCATCCATTAAGGTTAAAATATAGATAAATTGATGAAGTTCGTCCATTAAAGTTAAAATATAGCTAGCATGATAAAGTTCATCCATTAAAGTTAAAATATAGATAACATAATGAAGTTCATCCATTACAATTAACCATACATCTCACCCAAACTTTTATTAAAACATAAGTCATGCATCTAATACAATACATACTTTAATTTTATAATAACTAACGAATCTTTTCCAAGCATACTTTAATTGCATTATCAACAAATGAATACATTCCAATTATTTGAATTTACATTCTTCGTGATCCAAATTACCGCATTAATGAGATGACTACATACATGCATTTATGATTAACTTCATCTAATCCACATTACACATTTTAACATAATGCCATCCATACATGCTAAATTAAAGAGGAAACAAAAGGACATAAACACCACATAACACTGAAATGATATTGGAGTTCACCCCTAGTGGGCTACATCTCTGAGTCTGCTCAACTGCAAGATCCCTCTGATAAAATAATAGGGTGAAGAATACATAAGGTTCACATCATTTACATCCTGCCAAGGTGTACTTAAACCAGTAATACATACGACCACATTGGTAATTAAATACAAGAATGATCCCTGAATAGGAAAAGGATCCAACTGAATATAATAAGAAACAAAGACAAAAATTGACCGGTAGATCCGCGGAACTTAGTCTTCACAACCAATCATAAGCAACCCATGGTCTAACATAGATATCAACTTCTCACAAGGGCAAAAACAACATGACATGACCGGATACAACACCAACACATGGAAACAGTAAATACTCGAGATCAAGGGCATAAAGAGGTACCCAAATCAACATGCAATAAAATTCAACATTCGCCATCAAGGACTCGCCATTTCTTAAGAAAATGCGAGTATAGAAAATTAAACATGCATAGGCATAGATTGGAAAAGACATTCGTCTTTCCTATTGTTTACACGTAACAATCGACCCAGTTTTCTAAAGGATCTAAGTTTGATTGCGGTTAGTCTACCTTATCTAGGTACAGTCGTTCATGGTTTACTAACTCACTAAGGTTCAATTGCATCATGCAATAATTTAAATACTTCATCGGGAGTTTCCAAACCAAAAACACATAAAAATAATTATAATATATATATATATATATATATATATATATATATATATATATATATATATATATATATATATATATATATGCGGAACACACAATGATATAAAATCAAATATTCAATAATCAACTAAGAATATGATATTTATTCTTCAAAATAAAACATCAATCTCATACTTGTTCGAAAACAATAAATCTAATTTCATATTTTGCAACACAAATATATACTTTCTCAAAAATGAAAATACACATTTTAAAGGAAATAAAATCGATGATCTTTTTCCACATCTAATGATACTTCCTTGCATGTATATAACAAAATACAAATTTAATATTAATTAATATATATGTATTAATCCACAATTAATAAATTATATACTAATTAATAATTAATATTAAATTTACAAATTAATTATTAATTAATATATATATATATATATTAATCTGCAATTAATAAAATATATACTTAATTAATAATTAATATTAAAAAAATACTATTAAAACTTTTTTTTTAAATATTAAAAAGTTTTAATAAACCAAAATTTATACCACGATACTTTTTTCTTATATTTTAATAAAATAATAAAAATAAATAAAACATCAGCTACGGGGCCCACCTCCCATCACGGGAGTGGTGGAAGCCCATTCTGCAGCCCCTGTGGCCACACGGTGGACACAGGTTCCTGTGGCCACAATGTGGACACAGGTTCTTGCGACCACATTGTGGTCGCAAGTTCCTGCGGTCACTCTGTGGACATAGGCGTCTGCGGCCACCTTGTGGTCGCAAGTTTTGGATGCAGGCCCTTGCGGCCACATTGTGGTCGCAGACAAGGTTGCGAACCTACGGGGAGGAGGGGGCGCGAGTAGAGCCTCGGCTCCTCCGCCCTCCAACCCTAAATCCACCAAGTAAAAAAAAAAAAAATTGTTTTTATATTTTATATAAACAAAAAAATAAAACCCCAAATTTCATTTATTCACAGTCTGATACAAAGACAAACATATTTTCCAGAATGTCCATGGATAACAAATATTTAAAAAATTTAGAATAACCAGGCCTAAAATAGTCAAAATTTCCTCAACCAAATAACAAATTTTGGGCATAAAGAAGATCATTTCTCATACAATGATTCCACCAAACTGCCAAACCCCAAAACAAATTTCCATATAAAAAAACTTAAATGAGAGAACACCCATTGGAGATTTTAAGCATGATTTCATCAATAACAACCATTCCCCAATAATTGGTTTTCAAAAAACAAACTCAATACAACAAGAAATCAAAGAGATGCATTTGAATCCTACCTCATTTTTCACATTCTTGGCAAGATCTGAGGAAGAGCCCAACCTGTAGCTCAAGAAATTCTTCCTTCCCAAAATGCCCAAATCTCCTCCAAAAATCCTTCTGCAGAAATGTTTTCAAAAATGCTCTCCAAAAATAATCCCCCAAAATATTTTCAAACCTAGGTTAAAATGGAAGAATATTTGACCTAATCTCTTATTTTTGAATTTAAAACACTTTCTTTTAAATAAAATGAAAAATCATTCTTTTCAAACTATTCAAATATTCTAAACTTTCTTTTCTAATTAAAAATCAAAATGCTTCTCTCCCTCATTTAATTTTAATTTTCTCAATGTTAACAAAGCTAACATTTATATTTCAAAATATTTATGAGGGTAAAATATTTTTAATTAAAATAAAATCCCAAAATCAATCTTTCACACTATATCAAATATATATATTAAACTTGCTTTTCTAATTAAAATTGATTTTCTTAAATTATTGAAATTAACCTTTCTATTCCAAAATGCCAAAGAGATTAAATTATTTCTATTTCGAATAAATTAAATCTTTCCTTTCAAAATGCATAAACTGAATAAATTCATTATTTAAAATTAACCATTAAATTGAACTTGCTACAAACATGAATAGAGCAATTTTTATTTAATGATTAATCACATAAAAGAAACCTATTTAATTTAGTTCCTTAATTAAAATACATAAACACACATTAAATCAAATTAAATACTTAGGATTAAATATTCAATTTTACCACACGCAACACAAAAAAGCCAACCAGATACACGACCCGCAAGCCCAAACAAAAAGGGAAACCAACGAACGACTGATGACGCTCACTTGAGCACGACTAGGGTAAAATGAGGGTTTTACGACTACCTAATCCAAACTCTAAGGACCAAAGAGGTACACTCAAACCTACGAATCCAGGTGAAGATGAACCTCACACCTAGGTTGTACTATACCTGCAATCTCCTGCAACCATGAGTCACATGAGCATATATATATTTAATGAAATTTTTAGCCCGAGATTAATAACATGAATCAAGAGAACAAATAAACTTACATAAAAATCGATGCGAAAGCACATTAACTGGTATGCACAATAATATAGTATCTTACTACAACATTACATAATCAACCACCCAAGAATGCCACATAAAAAAGTCAACCAAGGTCAAACCGGTTTTACAAAGTTGACTAGGGTAGGGGCACTACATCCTCTCCCCTAGGCTCCGACTTACTCCCGGAATTCGTAAGGCTAGACGAAAAATATGCAGCATGCATTAGCCCTGAAACTTATTTAACAAATATCAATTTGCACATATGAATCTTTTCACAAATACTTGAAACATTATTGCTAAATTCTCTACTAAATCCATTAACCATCGGCAAGATACATCTAAATCTATACATTTCTAATAAAATTCTGGGAATTATCTATAATCATAGCAGACAAACAAAAAATTTCTTCCTTTCATCACACCAAATTAAATCATAAAAAAGAGGTAAACAACAATTACCATACTCATCTACCAATATGACAAGAAAACATGCCATCATGATCAATTTTCCTTTACTAATCCATCTTTTTCATAAAACTTTATCGCATAGAACTAGCTTTAAATTTTAAATTCTACAAACAAGTTAGCTTTCCTGAAATAAGAGCAACATGTAGAACACAATTGTTTACACTTGCCATCATATAAAAACCTTTCCAATGACTATGTCCCATAACATACTAACAAGATAACCCAATTTACTCCATGATTACACATAATAACCATCCACATGACTAGAATGCACAACTCAAAAGGCCACATGTGAGCATGTATAATGCTCGGTCATAGATAATATGCACAATCATCATCTCTATGCCTAATCTCAGAACAAAATACATGATCATATATATCCAACATCTCACTCAAGGGCTTGATGGTGCTAGGGCACACCATAGCGGTGCTACCTTCCATACAAGACCCTCGTGAATATCCCTTGTTGTGTAAGGTGGTTAGCCTCCAAGAGATAGTCACCACACATAGGTAGGTAGTGGATCCTAGCTATTTCACAGCCTCACATACCCCCATCCTCAAGGTTCCCTACGTCTACTCCCTCGTATACACTCAACCAAGACTATCTCCTACATTCTTGGAGAGGAATTCACGTTTCAACACAAGACCAGCATATGAAAACAATAAGGATAAACCAGTTTAGCCACCAAAGTATAGAAGAATAAAGATAATAATCATCAATTTCAATAGTAAGACAAGAAAATAATCCGTAATTGCAACACCAAATCAAGTAAGCAAAAGATCGCAAGATCATGGCTAAACCTTCAAAGTCAAAATAAAATAAATTGCTGGTCCACAAGGAAATAAATAAGAATATCATAATTGCACATAACATCACTATGTGACTAGCATCTAGCCACCAATGAGGAAGGAAGGAACAATCATCTAGCTATTGCAGTAGCCCATCATGTTGTGTGGCCTAGTCACACATCCGCATGGCATGGCAGTGTGCACCTCGACATCACCCCGCATCACGTCATCATATGGCATGGCTCTACCCTAAACCAGTCGATAGGCCACATGGCAATGTATACTACATATTGTATCGTGTCTTAGCACGACATGACTATACTCCAAGCGGAAAAGGCATGCAATGGACGTATCCCGCATGGCAGTGTACCTCGTGGAAAAGGGCACGTGCAGGTCACACCCTACATAGAGACATACCTCTTAGGATACTCACCGTAAGCCAGAGGTATACATGTCTAAGGTCCACCCACATGTCTACTAACGCTTGCCAATTGGCAGCTCATGTGGAAATAACATACCTTTCATGAAGACAAGGCAAAAGATCCTCCAAGATGCACCATCACTATGCTCAAGAAATGCCATCAATATGCTCAAATAAATGAGAGGAATAGGTTGGCACACATAAACCTTATAAATTGGTTCACCAAAAGGGAAAGTATCGAGTACACCTTTAATACAATTTCATTATATAACTATATTTTTCCTTGAAATAGACAAGCTAAAGTCTCTTTGTGCCGACATTACTTGTACGCCGATCCATACCATTCAAGGAATGGTGACTTCTAATACTACCCCTTCACATACTGACTTATCAACAACCCATGGGTTGGCACTCAGTAAGGTAACAAACATGCAACAACACATAAACAGTATGGTATTCCCATACCCATAAGTAAACATATTCTCCATGGTTGATTATTTCACCATCCCATGGGCACATATAGCAAGCACGTGTTTCTTACAATACACAACAAAAGAACGAGTACTGGTTTAGTCACATTTACGGGGAGTACTTTTTAGTACACTATCATCTACTCAAGGAAGGTTTTAATTATGCTTCCCACATGAATAACTGAATAAAATTTATTCTAGATACAAGTACGAAAATTCTTTACAATTCAGAATTACATAAAGAAATAACGCCATTCCTATATCTTCCACTAATTCCTCTAAGAATTCATATTTACATTACTAACCATGCAAATTTTCTTTCCAAAACATAAGACTGCTATCTTTCAATATGAAGCCAAAATGTAAAAATAAAATTTCACATTCTTTATAAACATTCCATTTAAATCAATGCATTCTTTTGTAGGATTTCTAAAAAAAATCTCATAATCTAGGCAAGGAGAAGGGAAAGAGAGTTTGATAGTCCAACCATTTCTTACATCAGCACAAGATTTAACAAGATCGCACACATTATAAAATTCTCACTATATGCCTATCTTTTAATTGTATGGTTTTCATTTCACTATCATTTTTAGAAGAGTGCCAATATGCCTAACATGACATTTCCAATTATTATGGTTGTAACAGAATATCCTAGTTTTCCAAACAAGAAATCAAGTCAGACAATCTTTTTGATAATGCAAGACCTCTTGTAGACACCCACTACTCGTAATAAATACGAAACATATCATAATCTACAATCTTTCATTGAAAAACTCACAAAGTGCAAACAAAAGATAAATGAGGAGCTATCAACTAAATAATACGTATTAATGCAGTCACATCAAACAAACTTTTCATTTGCACTTTCTAATCATAATAAGTCAATTATATATATCCAAAAGCAAGTTCAATGTAGCATTGTTAAGGTTCTCAATTGAGTCAGTATTATGAAACACATAAAACAATCTTGCATGGAACACATTAACACACTCTCTTAGCCACTATAACATGTTCTCTTTTATACATCTTATTACAACAAGGTAGTTTCACATAACAACCATTCGCACATTAATGCACATTACTTAAGATATAATTTAATTATATTACTCCTACAATACACATGGAGGATTCTTTAATGATAAACATACAATTTTCTCCCAATAACCAATATGAACTTTTAAACCCATAGCTCTCTTATTATCTAAAAGCATAAAAGCATCATTAGGCTCACACAAGGGTTCAAGAAGTCACAACCTTTCTCTCGCAATAAAAAACTCACACAAGGGATAATTACACATATATCAAACATTTTAATTTCTAGAGAGAAAGAGGAGGAAGGATGACAGTCATTCAATTTGCTACAAAATAAGCATTCAACATCTACCATACAAGTCCTTCAAGTGGACAACACTAAGCTAGATCATAATCTTAAAACAAGCACATATAATCACTTGAAAGCACCAACATCAAGAAGGTGAGAACACACGTGTCACACACAATTAAGGTTTGCTCGAAAGAATACACAAAAAGAACAAAGCACAAGTCCTATAGATCTTCAAGATCCTATGCCTCAATCACACGCATACAAAAGGAAGACAAGCAAACAACATAAGGTCTATACACCACACACTAGCTAAGGGCACAAGTGACACCAAAGACCCCAGTGTTTGCAACTTGGGATCTGATACCAAATGTAATGCCCCACCAGGAAACCCCAAAGGGATAAGGCTAAAACTCAAGAATAGAGTGCAAATATATATATATATTTTAAGAGTTTTAAATACAACATAATGATACAATGAGTTATCATAAGCTCAGATCACACATCAGAATACTTAGCTAACATGTAAAGGGTTTCCCAACATGATTACTTGATTCAACACTTAACTCAACCCATGCTAATTAACCCAAATTACTTGATTTAGTTAATTACCAATTATTACTTTAATCAAGGATATAATTTGTTCGGTAAATTAAAATGATAGACAACAGGATGAGTTCATCCATTATAGTTGAAAATATAGATAACATGATGAGTTCATCCATTAAGGTTAAAATATAGATAACTTGATGAGTTCATCCATTAAGGTTAAAAATATAGATGACATGATGAAGTTCATCCATTAAAGTTAAAATATAGATAACATGATGAGTTCATCCATTAAGGTTAGAAATATAGATAACTTGATGAAGTTCATCCATTAAAGTTAAAATATAGCTAACATGATGAAGTTCATCCATTAAAGTTAAAATATAGATAACATAATGAAGTTCATCCATTAGAGTTAAAATTTAGATAACATGATGAGTTCATCCATTAAGGTTAAAATATAGATAACTTGATGAAGTTCAACCATTAAAGTTAAAATATAGCTAGCATGATGAATTTCATCCATTAAAGTTAAAATATAGATAACATAATGAAGTTCATCCATTACAATTTAACCATACATCTCACCCAAACTTATATTAAAACAGAAGTCATGCATCTAATACAATACATACTTTAATTTTATAATAACTAATGAATGCTTTCCAAACATACTTTAATTGCATTATCAACAAATGAATACATTCCAATTATTTGAATTTACATTCTTCGTGATCCAAATTACCGCATTAATGTGATGACTACATACATGCATTTACGATTAACTTCATCTAATCCACATTACACATTTTAACATAATGCCATCCATACATGCTAAATTAAAGAGGAAACAAAAGGACATGAACACCACATAACACCGAAATGATATCGGAGTTCACCCCTAGTGGGCTACATCTCCGAGATTGCTCAACTGCAAGACCCCTCTGATAAAATAATAGGGTGAAGAATACATAATGTTCACATCATTTACATCCTGCCATCAAGGCGTACTTAAACCAACAATACATATGACCACATCGGTCATTAAATACAAGAATGATCCCTGAATAGGAAAAGGATCCAACTGAACATAATAAGAAACAAATACAAAAATCAACTGGTGGATCCGCGAAACTAAGTCTTCATAACCCATCATAAGCAACCCATGGTCTAACATAGATATCAAGTTCTCACAAGGGCAAAAACAACATGACATGATTGGATACAACACCAACACATGAAAACAGTAAATACTCGAGATCAAGGGCCTAAACAGGTACCCAAATCAACATGCGACAATATTCAATATTCACCATCAAGGACTCGCCATTTCTTAAGAAAATGCGAGTATGGAAAATTAAACATGCATATGCATAGATTGGAAAAGACATTCTTCTTTCCTATTGTTTACATGTAACAATCGACCCAGTTTTCTAAAGGATCTAAGTTTGATTGCAATTAGTCTACCTTATCTAGGTACAGTCGTTCATGGTTTACTAACTCACTAAACTTCAATTGCATTATACAATAATTTTAATACTTCATTGGGAGTTTCCAAACCAAAAACACATTAAAATAATTATAATATATACATGTGGAACACACAATGATATAAAATAAAATATTCAATAATCAACTAAGAATATGGTATTTATTCTTCAAAATAAAACATCAATCTCGTACTTGTTCGAAAACAATAATCTAATTTCATCTTTTGCAACACAGATATATACTTTCTCAATAATGAAAATACACATTTTAAAGGAAATAAAATCGATGATCTTTTTCCACATCTAATGATACTTCCTTGCATGTATATAACAAAATACAAATTTAATATTAATTAATATATTTATTAGTCCACAATTAATAAATTATATACTAGTTAATAATTAATATTAAATTTACAAATTAATTATTAATTAATATATATATATATATATTAATCCGCAATTAATAAAATATATACTTAATTAATAATTAATAATAAAAAAAATACTATTCAAACTTTTTTTTTTAAATATTAAAAAGTTTTAATAAACCAAAATTTATACCATGATACTTTTTTTTAATATTTTAATAAAATAATAAAAATAAATAAAGCATCAGCTGCGGAGCCCACCTCCCATCACAGGAGTGGTGGAAGCCCATTCCGTAGCCCTTGCGGCCATACGGTGGACGTAGGTTCCTATGGCCACTCTATGGACGCAGGCTTCTGCGGCCACATTGTGGTCTCAGGTTCCTGCGGCCACTCTGTGGACACAAGCGTCTACGGCCACCTTGCGGTCGCAGGTTCCTGTGGCTACTCTGTGGACGTAGGCATCTATGGCCACATTATGGTTGCAGGCCCTTGCGGCCAAATTGTGGTTGTAGGCCCCCGCGACCACCAATGTGGTCACAGACAAGGTTGCAAACTTGCAGGGAGGAGGGGGCGCGAGTAGAGCCTCGACTCCTCCGCCCTCCAACCCTAAATCCACCAAGTAAAAATAAATTAAATTTCATTTTTATATTTTATATAAATAAAAAAATAAAACCCTAGATTTCATTTATTCACAGTCTAATACAGAGACTAAAACATATTTTCTAGAATGTCCATGGATAACAAATATTTAAAATTTCTAGAATAACCAGGCCTAAAATAGTCAAAATTTCCTCAACCAAATAACAAATTTTGGGCATAAAGAAGACCATTTCTCATACAATGATTCCACCAAACTGCCAAACCCCAAAACAAATTTTCATATAAAAAAACTTAAATCAGAGAACAACCCATTGAAGATTTTAAGCAGGATTTCATCATGAACAACCATTCCCCAATATTTGGTTTTAGAAAAACAAACTCAATACAACAAGAAATCAAAGAGATGCATCTGAATCCTACCTCATTTTGCATTCCTGGCAAGATCTGAGGAAGAGCCCAACCTGCAGCTCAGGAAATCCTTCCTTCCCAAAATGCCCAAATCTCCTCCAAAAATCCTTCTGCAGAAATGTTTTCAAAAATGCTCTCCAAAAATAATCCCCCAAAATATTTTCAAACCTAGGTTAAAATGGAAGAATATTTGACCTAATCTCTTATTTTTGAATTTAAAACACTTTCTTTTAAATAAAATGAAAAATCATTCTTTTCAAACTATTCAAATATTCTAAACTCGCTTTTCTAATTAAAAATCAAAATGCTTCTCTCCCTCATTTAATTTTAATTTTCTCAATGTTAACAAAGCTAACATTTATATTTCAAAATATTTATGAGGGTAAAATATTTTTAATTAAAATAAAATCCCAAAATCAATCTTTCACACTATATCAAATATATATATTAAACTTGCTTTTCTAATTAAAATTGATTTTCTTAAATAATTGAAATTAACCTTTCTATTCCAAAATGCCAAAGAGATTAAATTAATTCTTTTTCGAATAAATTTAAACCTTTCCTTTCAAAATGCATAAACTGAATAAATTCATTATTTAAAATTAACCATTAAATTGGACTTGCTACAAAAATGAATAGAGCAATTTTTAATTAATGATTAATCACATAAAAGAAACCTATTTAATTTAGTTCCTTAATTAAAATGTGTAAACACACATTAAATCAAATTAAATACTTAGGATTAAATACTCAATTTTACCACACGCAAAGCATGCAACCCAAGAAAGCCAACCAGATACACGACCCCGTAAGCCCAAACAAAAAGGGAAACCAACGGACGACTGACAACGCTCACTTGAGCATGACTAAGGTAAAATGAGGGTTTTATGACCATCTAATCCAAACTCTAAGGACCAAAGAGGTACACTCAAACCTACGAATCAGGAGAATAAATAAACTTACATAAAAATCGATGCAAAAGCACATTAACAGGTACGCACAATAATCATAATATCTTACTAGAACATTACATAATGGTAAATCAACCACCCAAGAATGCCACATAAAAAGGTCAACCAAGGTCAAACCGGTTTTACAAAGCTAACTAGGGTAGGGGCACTACAATTACCTCTTGTATAACAATCTATTAACTACTTAGCCAATTATCCTCATGTGTACTGATCTGTTCACTGCTTAGCCGGTTGACCTCCTGTGTGTCAGCCTACTCACTGCTTAGTTGTTCTACACTCTGCTTACCCTGTCTACACATTGCTTAGCTGGTCTATACTCTGCTTAGCCAGTTGACCTTTGTATACCAGTCTACTCATTGCCTATAGGAATAAGAACTCTTGTTCTTTACCGATTATCCTTTACTTCTTTACCGATGGACTATGAAGACTTAGAAGACGATGTTGCCAACAATTACAACCATATCATTCACCGATCATACAAAATGCACCAAAATGCCAACAAACTCCCCCTTTGGCATTGGTGGCAAACCCTACAAAAATGTGCATGTTCTGACCCATGTTTCATCTACCCCATGTACATTGTTTCATTTACCCCATGTACATATACAAACCCCCCCATTTGACATCAATAGAAAAGAATATACAAAAGTATTTATGAAAGTAAAGAAAAAAGATCTTTGAAATTTTCTTTTGCATCTTGCAAAGAGGATTCCCATGAAGGCTTTACTTGTTTCATGATGGTGAAGTGTCCATGCAAAACTGTAACAAAATTCTCCATATCATCAACTATTTTGCAGTCGAGTTTACTTATGAGATGATCTTCTTCATTAACATTCCTTTGCATGAAATCAATAATTGGTGCCAAATATCATTGTAGCTTTAACAAGCTAAAAACTCATTTGTCCTCTTCTTCTTTTAATCTTTTGATTTCATGATTGAGTTGTTTTACCTTGCCACTAAAAATTATTGTTGAGCTGTTAAGAGGATCAAAATAACCTATCAGATCTTGAATTTCTCTTTGAGTCTGAGTTATTTTATCTTCTAGATCTCTGATTAAATCAGTAAAAATTGAAGATTTGACCAATAATTGGCCAACTTCCTGTAGTATATTTTTCACCTCTTTTGTGCGGTTGGAGAGGGCAACTTTTCCAACTGATATTTCTTCCATTAGTTTTTCTCCCCTTTGATTCATATTGTCTTACTGTAACCATTTCCAGATCAGTTGCCTCTAAACCGATTGTTGTTATAAGAGTGACCAGCTGATTAATGATGGGTGCATTGTCATCAACAACAATGTCAAGAATTAGGTTAGATAGAATTATCTTGTCAGAATTGAGAATTCTTGCCTTCTTTTTCTTTGCTCTCAATTTAGCCTTTTCCGCTTGAAATTTTAGTTTTTCTAAGACTTTCTTGGGGATCATCTTCTTGATGTCAATTATAGAGTCTTCTTCTTCTTCCTCCTCCTCTGTTTCTTCATTCTTTTCTTCGTTCCTAACATTAGAGCCAGTTGCGGTGGTGAATGTAACTTTCTTCTTTTCACTCTCCTTTTCTAAAACTAATTTCCTCTTTACTGGAGGAGTGTCCACTATTGTTTTCTTGGTTTCCTTTGTTTCTATCAACTCTTCTTTCTTCTTTTCTACTTCCTTATGTTTTTCTTCCTTCTCCTTTGTTCTTGACATCTCTTCTTGCTTCTTTTCTACTTCCTTCTGTTGTTCTTCCTTTTGTTGTTCTTCCTTCTCCACTGTTTTCTTTTTCTCTAATAAAAGGGGTTCATTATCAGTAGGATTTGTTGTTCCTGAATTTTTCTGAGGTGTCTTCATAAGGTATATCTTCAACTATAAATTCATCTCCACCGGGATGCTTGGTTTGAGTGGTTTCCTTTACCGGTGAAACATCACTATCAATAGTTTCACCGGTTGATTTGAGTTCAACTGGTTTCTCTACATCCTTAGTCAGATTAGGAATATCTGACACAACATTACCGATGATATCATCAACTAAAAAAACATCAAAACCTTTAGTAGAGTCTTTGTCTTTACCTATTCCTTTGTCAAGGGTAGCTGCATCTTGGTCCTGTTTTGTTCCCTTTGCTATTTCTTCTTCAACTTCCTTTTGCTGGGTCAAGATTTTCTTCCACAAAGTAGCACCCTCATCATGCACACCTTGGACATCTCCTATGCTTTCTTCCATTACTTGTTCCTTATTTTAAAGTGTTGAATACATGCTTCTGCCAGAATAGATGCTTGATTATAATCAAGCTCATGTTGCACTTCCATGAGTGCTTTTATCATGTGCTCTTTCTCAATAGCTAAATTTTTTTTCCATCTCCTTTCAATTTGATCTTGCAAGTTTGATGGAACTATTCTATATAGTTCACTGGGAGTTTTGTAGAACTTATGCATGTTCCACATAAGTGTGTCTTCAATTTTTCTTTTGTCCTCCTTGTTGCAGAGGGGATATTTTCTCCCAACACCAGATAGACCTCCAAACTCTTTGATCCCATGGACCGATTCATCAATAGTTGGAAGTACATTTCTACTACTTCTTCTAACTTCTTTTATTTCCAAATCAGATTGGTTGTCAGTGTTATCACCCTCCTTTTCATCTTTCTTTGGCTTCTTATTATCTTTTGTGTCAACTGTCCCTTCATGCTTTTTCTTCCTAGCATATGTTACTCTTACTGGTCTATCTTTACTAGGTGAAGATGGAAGAGTATTTGTTTCCTATTCTTTTGTCTATGATGTCGGCTTGCTCGTTGCGGTATCCTTGGGTTTTGCCTTTGACATTTTCTTCTTTTCTCCTATGTGTTCTTTAAGTTTGGTTGATTTGTCTGTTGTTTGTTCACTAGTACTGGTGGAAGTAGTGGCATTGAATGCTTCGCCTCCATATTTTTTATCTTGGGTATCAATCATTTTTCTTACTTTCCTTTGAATGATTGGCACCTTAAGTTCTTGTTTTATTTTGGAGCTTGCCTCTTCACAAGTTCCAAATCTCTTTGTCTTTTGGTCTACCGGTCTGGATAGTATCATGTTTGCATGAATTTTAACAATGTATGTTGCAACCTCATAACCTATAGGTGGAACCCAAAAGGTTTTGGGTTGAACCACTTGAATGATGCAACAATATGTGTCTACAAGAAAGCAAATGTTGTCTTTGTACTTCTGCACTATACCGATTGGTATTCTTTCTCTTTTGTGCATCTTGATTTGAAATTCCTTAAAATATCCCCACATTGTTTCTCCAAACCTATCTTCTAAATCCCTAATCATTTCACTTATCTGAACCATGATAGGTTTTTCTTCAGACCATACTACATTACCCTTACTGGGAAAAAAAATTGCACATAGAAAAATATACATACCAGTAGTGAGCCATGTTTGAAAGATTGATTCTTCTCCTTCTTAATTCTCTCCATGTTCACAATAAATTGGCTTCTTATCATCTCACAAATATCATAGGTTGCATCCTCCTTGATAATTCGATAGGTAGCATGTATAGCACCACTCGGCACACTATTCATCCATCTTGATTGATAGACCCTATAATTCAATACTACAGAAGAAAATCTGACTCCAGCATCCTCAATATGAGCGATTCTCATTGCTCTACTGTCACATCGAGATTTGGTTAACCGAGTGACTTTAGTTGATGAAATTGTTCTTAGGGCTAGTGATTCACCGATTGCACTAAACCCTGTCACTCTTTGAATCACATCCTTTGTGATCTTCATTGGTGCTTGAACTTCCAGCCACAAGAATTGATCACGTACTCTTCTTAATACATACCTAACCCAATCAACATGAAACTGATCGAGAAAATCAATAACATTTGACAAACCCTTGGTCTTCAGAGGTAAATATTTTACCTTCAACTGATCATTAACATAGAACCCTTTAAATTCATTTCGAATGAATTTGTCTCCAATTTCTTCAAGCTTGCAGTGGATGTAGGCGAAAATATCTTCAACCAATAATACAATGGAGGGCACGGATGATAAGGCACTAGTCATATCGATCTCACCAGCTTTTGTTGGATGCAGCTTGAACTCGAGTTGAGGTTCTTTAATAGCTTCAACCAACATAGGTGTCGATATAGGCGCTGCCATGATGACATTCAAACATTTTTTTCTCAAACGGGGTTTGAATACCTTCTCCTTAGAAATACCAAACACCACTATCACTCATCTTGAATTCTTCACACAAATATCACTAGAAAGATTTCAAACGCCTTTGGTCGCACAAGAGCTTGAGAAAGTTCACAAGAAATCAGGGTAAGTGAAATGTATTGACATTTCCTTATTTATCTATTGAGATTTATCGGTGTTATGATACACCGGTTAGTTTTGAAACTTACAACTTAAGGTACATTGATTTACCTTTTACTGGTTGTTTGTTACTGATACCGATAGACAAACAATTAACTCACAAGACATTTCTCAAACAAGAACTTTAGGCTAACTTTTATGCATCTCAACTATGCAGATAGACATAACCTTATATTGGTTAAGGGGATTCAAAAATGATCTTACCATATGTGCTCCCCCTGAGCATAGGTATGCCTAGTTTGAAGAGGAACTATCATCACCGATGGATGATGATGGTTTCAAAATGACTTTCTCCTTCTTTTCTTTCTTCCTTCTTAATCCATGTCTTTTTCATTTCATTCCTCACTTCTTCAATTGTCTTCTTTCCTTTTAGGTCATTTTTCTCTTTCTTCTTGCCAAACCAGTTCTTGTCTTTAGACCAGTTATAGGATTGGTTCCTACATTCTTTGGCTATGTGACTGATCTTATGGCAATTGAAACATGCCATACCAATTGTCCTACAGGGTCTTGCATTATTTCTCTGACCCATTCTCATTCTGCAATTTGTTGTAACATGACCAAAATTACCACAAGCGGAACAAGTGGCATTGAACTTATTACTCATTTTATTAGGGCTAACCGGTTTGAATGGTGATCTTGATACATTTGACTTGAACATGCATTCTTCAGATTTGTGTCCATATTTATTGCATGTAAAGCAATGTCCATTAAATATTCTTCTATTTGACATGCTACTAGATTGAGATCTACACTCATAAGAAGTGTGACCATACTTGTGACAATTATGGCGGTAACCATCAAAGGCGAAAGTCTTCTTTTGACTAACCAGTTTATTTCTATAGACATCAAACTTATGACCTGGTTTACCACAATGATTACAAGAATATTTAGAAAACTTCATACCTTTCACTGCTAAATGGTTCCTTTTATCATCCTTCATCTTTTTGGATTTAGATGATTCTGTAGTTTCCATAGGACCTGTACCGGAGTAACCAAGACCGGTTGTTTCCTTTGTTCTTCTTTGAGCTTTCAACTATTCATCTATCTTCTCAAAGATTTCATTAAATTTCCTCAGTTTTTCATTTCTCTCATTAGCAGCTTTCAACTCATTTGTAAGCTATTCAATCTCTTTCATCATCTTCTCTTTTTTCTCTTCTTTGTTATGATGATGCTCATGTATGTATTCATTCTCCTGAGTGAGAAATTGAATTTCTTCATCTTTTTCAATGATGATTGTATCATTTTCTCTTAGAGCTTCTTCAGCAAGCCTTTTGGCTCTTTCAGCTTTTGACAAAGCTTCTTTTGTATCTCTTTTTCTTTCATCTAATATCCTCCTATCTTCTAGCATTTTAGTCATTCTCAGAGCCTGACTTTCATGCTCTTTTAAAATTGGTGATTTCTTCGGTCAACTTCTTGTTCTTTTCCATCAGTTTTGAGACCGCTTCTTCTTCTTCTTCTTCCCATCCACTTTGTTCAGAGAGTTGATCTATGATATCCAAACTTTCATTTAATTGTAGAGCTAGTTCCTTTCTTTTAGCAAGAGATTTTCTTAGTCTCTCTTTCAGCTGAGCAATAATTTCATTTGCTTCATCAACCTGCTTCTGATATTGGTATTCTTCCATGATCTTTTTCTCAAGTTTTTAAGCTTTACTTCAGAGGACTAGAGCTCTGATACCAATTGTTAGTATTTAACTGATGACTGAGAGGGGGGGTGTGTAGGATTTGAGAAATACAAATCCATAGAACCCAAAGAAACCTGCATGCAAGAAACCTATCATAGAGAAAGAGAGAGAACGAATACAAGGGTTTTGGCTCTAACAAAGAGAAAAGTTGTATTATCAGAGAAAAAATGAATCAAGAATATGAATAATACAAGAGATCAATCCTTATAAAGGAGATCAACACCAAAAGGAAAACCTAACCCTAAGGTGTGTGCATTTAATAATTAAATATTAATTATTAAATGACTAATATGTGCATAAAGGGAAATCTTAAGAGGAGAGCAAAGTTAATTAATTACTTTACTCTAACACCCCCCCTTAAGATGAGCTACAATGCAGCTACAAACAATGCAGAAGAAAGCAAAGGAACTACAATGCAAAGGAGGGTCCCGGCAACAAGGCCTGATCAGGTACCCTAATACAAGAGAATCTCTATAAAGCGGAGTAAAGGAGAAAACCCAGTGGGAAAAAACTCCTCTCCAAAAAGAGATACAGAAACATGCTGAAAAGAAAACATGAAGGAAGGAAGGCCTCACTGAGACCCCCCAAAGACAACTTCCTTCACCCCAAGCATTGAGCGCAACTGAAGATAGCGCGGAGATGCCAAAGGTTTAGTGAAGATGTCAGCAACCTGCTCCTCTATAGGAATGTACTCCAAGATGAGAGAACCATCCTAAATCAACTTTCTGATGAAGTGCATGTGGATTTCAATGTGCTTTGTCCGCTGATGCTCCACTGGGTTGCGAGAAATATGAATGGCACTCTGATTGTCGCACCAAAGAGTAGTGGGACAATCTGGAGGAAACCCAAACTCTGTCATCGACTGCCGAAGCCATAAAACCTCCTGACTAGCTAACACTGCTGCACGGTACTCAGCCTCTGTAGATGATAATGCAATAGCAGACTACTTCTTGCAAGACCATGTAATAGGAACAGAACCAAGGCAAAAAATGAAGCCAGAAGTAGACTTCCGATCATTGACATCACCAACCCAATCGGAGTCAGTGAAGCCAATGATGTGAGGGGATCCTGAAGTGTAGTGAATGCCATAATGTGTGGTGCCCCGAATGTACCTCAAAATACATTTGGCTGCTTGCCAATGGCTCTCATGAGGATCATGGGAGAACCGAGAGATAAGACCAACTGCAAAGGAAAGATCCAGACGAGAATGTGTCAAGTACAACAAACTGCCAACCAACTGCCTGTATAAAGTGGGGTCCACTGAAGGAGTAGAGCAAGTGGAAGACAAAACAACACTTGACTGAAATGGAGTGGGGGCAGACTTGCAATCAAGCATGCCAAATCGGTGAAGCATATCAAGAGCATACTTCTCCTGAAATATGGAAATCCCATCCGAAGACTGAATAACCTGTAGACCCAGAAAGAAGTGCAAGAGACCAAGATCTGTCATCTCAAATTGCTCCATCAAAGCTCTCTGAACACTCTGAATCATGGAGGATGAGCTACCTGTAATGATGAGATCATCAACATATAGCACAAGAATCAAAAGATCACCCTCCTGACGTTGAAGATACACTGTGTGATCGGAATGACAGCATGTGAAGTGAGAGGAAAGAAAAAAGGAGTCCATCTTCTCATACCAAGCCCGAGGGGCTTGTTTGAGACCATACAATGAACGTCGAAGTCTGCAAACCAAAGAAGTGTCCTGCACAAAACCCTAAGGCTGCTCCATATAGATCTCCTCATGTAGGTCTCCATGCAAGAAGGCACTCTTCACATCCATCTGAAACACTATCCATCCCTGTGAAGTTGCAAGTGAAAGTACCAGGCGTATAGAATTCATCTTGGTGACAGGAGCAAAGGTCTCAGAGTAGTCAATACCCTCTACCTGAGAAAACCCCTTCGCAAAAAGATGGGCCTTATACTTATCAATAGAACCATCTGCAGCATACTTGGTACGATACACCCACTTGCACCGAACCAATTTTCTTCCCTTAGAAAGAGGACAAAGATCCCAAGTATGATTCTTCATCAAAGAAGAATACTCCTCATCCATGGCCCTATCCCACTCAAGGTGTCCTGTTGCCTCTGAAAACTTTTGAGGATCATCTGAAAGGGCATGACTCAAAAGACTAGAACCAGATGTCTAAGCACGAGTGCGATGAGTATCGGAAGGATCACCTACCAAAGAACCAGCTGCATCAACAGAATCACGGGCCCACTTCGGCAAAGACGGAGCAACTGGTGGTGGTGGAGATAGTGGATCATCATCTACATCATCCTGAAGAGATAAGTAATCCTCAAGAGATGAAGAGGAAGGAGTAGGCAATGAAGGAGAAGCTGGGGATGGAGAATCCATCTGAGGATAGCACTCATCAAACTGGACATCCCGTCGAAACAGGACCTCTCGAGAATCAGGATCAAACAACCTGTATGCTTTAACATCCTCACAGTAGCCAACAAATATGAGGGGTCGGCTCTTCCTCTCCATGGCTATCTGTTGAGCATCAAGAATAAATGCCCAAGCCTCACTACCAAAAACTTGGAATGTAGAAACATCAGGCTTGACATGGGTCCAAGCCTCCTCAGGAGTCATATGTCGTAATGCCTTATGAGGCATCCGATTCTGAATATAATTGGCACAATTGACTGCCTCAGCCCAAAATGAAGAACTCATAGCTCGAGACTGTATCATACAATTTTCCATCTCCCGTAAGGTTCTGTTCTTTCTCTCAGCAACATCATTCTGCTGAGGGGTGTAAGGAACTGTAAACTGATGCTGTAAACCATGCTCAGTGCAAAAATCTCTGAAAGCTTGATTTACATACTCCCCCCCATTATCTGTGCGTATCCTCCTGATAGAAAGTCCAGATTGCTTCTCCACAAATGTCTTAAAAATCCGGAAGGAGTCAAAGACATCAGACTTGTACTTAAGAAAGTACACCCATGTACGTCTAGAGAAGTCATCAATAAAAGTGAGCACATAACGGGCCTCTGAAAAAGGAGTTAGAAAGGACATAAGATCACTGTGTACCAACTCTAGGGCTGCCCTAGCACGAGAGGCTCGACCCTTAGGAAAAGGATCACGATGATGTTTGCCAAGGACACAACCACGACATACACCATCCATACAAGAAATCTGTGGAAGCCCAATCACAAGTGCCTGTGTACTCATCTGCTGTAGATATCTGTAATTGACATGGCCAAAACGCTCATGCCCAAGCCTACTCACTGAATCTGCATGTGCTATAAGAGAGGAACCAATAGTGTCTGAACTCTCAAAGCCATCAAAACTATATAAGTGAGATGTAGAATCCACACTCCTAGTAGCCACAACCAAGTCAGGATCATGAAGATCTTGAATAACCACATCATGAGGTGAGAACTCAACTGTCTTACCAGAGCCAGAGTGGCAAATCTGATAAACGGATAGAAGGTTTGTCGAAATGTCAGGAACCAAAAGCACATCCTGAAGACAACCACCATGCAATGAAACAGTACCGGAACCCTAAACGGAAAGTTGTGCTGAGTCACCAACTGCAATATGTCGAGTGCCTGTAGGGGCAAGAGCGGTGACCAAATCCTCTGTGTGTGTCATATGGTGAGAGGCACCAGAATCTAGAATCCAAGTGGACGCTGAGGACAATGCTCGTGCAGAAAGAGCATGATCTTTCCCTGTGGGTTGTGAAGGAGGCTATGGTGCACTGATATTATGCTGCTGCATGGCTTCCTCCAAAGCCTCTAAACGTTTCCAAAACCTGAAAACGGGATGTCCTTCCTTGCCACAAAAACAGCAAGGATCACCAGATTTTTTCTTAGTCTTGGAGGAAGACTCACCAGACTTTGAAGATTTGCCCTGTTTAGAATTGGACTATGGTTTTGAATCAAACTTAGGTTGTGGCTTGGAGGGATTCTCACTAGCCTCTGAATCTTTCTTAGGCTTCGGTTTCTGCTTCTGTTTTCCTTTGGAGGACTGAGCTACCAATGCTTGGTTCTATGAACCTGAAAGTGAATCCAACTGCTTAAGCTTAGCTTGCTCACGAGTCAGACGATCACAAAAGACATCAAAAGAAGGCATGACATGTCGAGCACCCAAGGCATCCATGGTGGAATAGAAGGTCGAAGAGAAGATCAGAAATGGACCCCGAAGCTTGGAGAGGATCAGGAAAATGCACTCTGTATCAGTCTCAGTCTTACCAAAACCCTGCAAGATAGATCGTTGTTGTTTGAACTTCATCAGAAAGTCCTCAATAGATGGAAACGAATCAGGTACCAAGGAAGTTAACTCTACCTCAAGCTGTAAAGCTCTGAACTTGTTGACAGTACCAAAAAGTCCATCAAACTTGGTCCAAATGGCTTGAGGAGTGATTCAACCCTCAAGATGAAACTGGAGACTGTCGGAAATGTGTAAAGCCATCAATCCCATAGCCTGATCCATATTGTTCCTGTGCTGCATAATCTCAAAAGGACGTGTCAACTGAGGCTGAACCTCATCCAAACAGGACCATAACCCTCTAGACTGGAGAAGAGTCATCATGCGACCCTTCCATGTGCGGTAATTATGCAGAGTGAGAGAGTCAATAGGTTTTTTGGCCATCCTGTAAACTGTGTCTCAACTGCTCTGAATTTTTAATTATTATTAAGTGGTCTTTCAGAACTAGACAGAAGATGCAGAAGGGGGTTTGATTTTTTTTTGTATTGGTGTTTGTATATTCTGGTTTTTTGATGTAAATAACAGAAAGCAAGAGAAAACACCCCCCCACAATGCAAAAACTAATCTCCAGTACAAACTGAAAGCCAGAAAATGATAGAAAGCAGTAACGGCTTGAGATAAAATTTGGAGGACCTAAAAATTTTTCTGATGAAACAGACTATAGATCTAGAAAGAGCACAGAACCACCTTTCCGACACCTATTCTCTTTCGAAAAACAGAGCAAAAACGAGCAAGTTATGCCCCTCGGAGTGCAAAAATGCCTATTGGACTTTGACTACGGAAAAATGCAATCAAACAGGAGAAATGTGAAAAAATTCCTACACCATGAGAACGGGCTCGGAGTCATCTTTCCAACGCCTATTCGTTTTTGAAAAACGGAGATTGGATGCCCAAGTTATGCCCGATTTTGTAAGACTGCTCCTAAAGGGACCCAAATGGGCCTTTAAGCCCTCAAGGGCTTAAAAAAAATAAGCCCCTGGTCCGTTGGGCGACCAGGGGCTAGCTCTGAGGTAGCGGTGCTGGGGCAGCGCAGGGGCAGTGCGCGAGCGGAGGGCGGCGCTCAGGCGGAGCGCGGGCTGGGCGCGGGCGGCGCGCGAGCGGTGCGCGGGCTGCGGGCGGGCGACTGGCTGCGCGCAGGTGGCGGGTGGTCGCGAGGTGGTGCTGCAGTGGGTACCGCCGGCGGCGGTGGCCGGGCGGCGCACCAGCTGCACGCGGCATATGTACTGGTTGCGCCTTCCGCAAAACAAAAAACTGCCTTTTTTAATATTTTTTTGATTTTTTTTTTGAATTTTTGCGGTCTCGAACTACGTGCCCTAGGGTCGTACGACCTTGGAGCAAAATTTTTTTGCCTCCTGGAGCAACTGTGTCCAAATCAGACGAATTTTATATGGAAATAGGGGTTTTTGGGTGCTACGAGCTCAACGGTGAGGTCCGTTTGGGCTCAAAGTGCACCGAAAAAAAAATTACCCCTCTATTCCAAAATAAAAAATAGAAGACAAACACAGATCTGATGCAACCAAAACCTGGATCTCAAAATCTTTCAAAAATCTGAACAAGCTGCAGCAGATCTAGCTCTGATACCATGTAGGATTTGAGAAATACAAATCCACAGAACCCAAAGAAACTTGCATGCAAGAAACCTGTCACAGAGAAAGAGAGAGAACGAATACAAGGGTTTTGGCTCTGACAAAGAGAAAAGCTGTATTACCAGAGAAAAAATGAATCAAGAATATGAATAATACAAGAGATCAATCCTTATAAAGGAGATCAACACCAAAAGAAAAACCTAACCCTAAGGTGTGTGCATTTAATAATTAAATATTAATTATTAAATGACTAATATGTGCATAAAGGGAAATCTTAAGAGGAGAGCAAAGTTAATTAATTACTTTACTCTAACAGGGTGAATCAGTCAAAACAATTTATTCATAATTTAACCAATCAAACAGACCGGTCTGCACCTATCCTTTGTATTGTCTTAAACATTTTGTAAATCATGAAAGCAAATAGCATCAAAGAAAAGAGATTTGCATGCACACATAATTATCACATAACACAATTAATTATACGTGGAAACCCTCGATTAGAGGGAGAAAACCATGGTGGGGATAACCCATACTCTCTCTTACTGCAATGAAAAAGAGTGCCCTGTTAAGAGCTTATAATTTGTTCTTTCTGAGAACATCACCCTATTAGGAGTGACTAGTATAGGGTTAAGAATACCTTAGAACTTGTTAAAGTTCACCTTGCTAGAGGATTTTACAACTTCATATTTTAAGTGACTCCGTTAAGAGATTCTACATAAAGAATCGGTTAAGGTTCACCCTGGTAAGGGATTTATAATGTTGCAATTGTTAGAAGGAAACAAGGATGATTGATCTATCTGATGACACTACCTTGTTGGCAATTGACACTTATTGGATTCATTTTGTTGTCATTGATGGCAACAAGATATGATGGAAGTCATAAACCGGCACTAGGAGGCATATACCGACAGATACTGGCTTTAGAGCATTCAGGGCTACATCGGCACCGATACTGGCACCGACATCGGCATCAATACTTCTTTGGAAGTCGACATGAAGGAGGATTTACTTAAATCATTTTATAATTATTAGTTTCAAGGCCGACATTGAATATCTTTTGTAAATGTATTATAAGCCGACATAAGGCATTTCATTTGTAATAGGTATATAGGTCAGTTTGTTAGGTTATTTTTGATGGAGAAAAAAATGTGATAGATGATATGTGTGGATATAGAACAATATAGCAAAACTGTATGATGCGAAATATATGTATGGAGATCATTTTGTATACGAATTCTATATCATGCAATAATTTGTAGATAGATTGGAAAGTATTCTTGGAGGAGAAGAGATATCGGTAGCAGTTCAGGGTTTATGAACTGGTATAGAGTAGAACCAGAACCATAACTCTATTTGGCATAGCAGATGCATTCTTGAGTTCATTTTCAGTAAATTTATGTAGTAGAAAGCTTGTAGTCAGTGAGGATCTTTAGTGATGAGTAGTATGCTCTAGGCAGTACGCCTTCCTGCAAGTGCAGGTCCCTGTTATATGCAATGTCTTTTCATATGGCCAGTGAACTAATATTGTAGGTCACAAATCCCACCGTGATTTTTCCTCATTGAGGTTTTCCATGTATAAATTATGTGTGTTATGGTGTTCATTTATGTGGATGGTTTATTTGCTACTTGTTATATGTTTGTTTGTGTACCAGATTATATATGCATGGTATAGAAAGTTAAAAACTGTTCATTTCGGCAGAATACTGATTCACCCCCCCTCTTAGTGTTCTTGGATCCCAACATACCTCTATCTCATAGATCCACTCTGCATACTCTATTCTACTAATCGGTGTCGGCTTAACTGTTCCATACCTCTTTCACTTGCACTCTGTTTTGTTCCCCCTATTTTCACTTTCACCAATCTCTTTCACTTTGACAACAACATTCTCAGAATGAATTGTGTGAATATATTAGCCTTTTGTTTCTGGTGCCAAATTTCCCTCCAAAACATTAGATTCAAAATTTTGTTACCACGCCTTAAATTACTCTCTAGACATCATTCCAAGAATATCAGTCAAGATACTCGTTCATGCCGATAAGTCCGCTCGTTGACTGCCGATTCAACTGAATGTTGACTGAACATTTCCAAGTCTACCGGTTGAGACTCCTATTTAGTCGGTGTATTGATCAAATTCTGCCTAACTAGTTAACTCCTATATATCGGTCTATTAACTACTTAGCCGATTATCCTCCTGTGTACCGATCTGTTCACTGCTTAACTGGTTGACCTCCTGTGTGTTGGTCTACTCACTGCTTAGTCAGTCTATACTTTTCTTACCATGTCTACACATTTCTTAGCCAGTATATACTCTGTTTAGCCAGTTAGCCTCTGTATACTGGTCTATTCACTACCTATAGGAATAAGAACTCTTGTTCTTTATTGGTTATCCTTTACTTCTTTACCGATGGACTATGAAGACTTAGAAGATGATGTTGCCAACAATGACAACCATTTCATTCACCAGTCATACAAAATGCACCAAAATGCCAACAAAAGCATCATTATCAGTCATTGCAGATTTGAAGTATACCTTTACATCATTTATTTCAAGCATTTGCAATATTTCATTCAAGGTTAATTCCTAAATCGGGGTTTGACTTAGGCAAACCCCTATTCCCAACCCCTTTTCCCTTATTTTTGTGTGCAAGAAATAGGTATGGAGTTGTACTCTTTAGATTAAGCTTTATTCATAGAGACGAATCATCCCCCTTTGGCGTGCAAAAAGTTCGGAGGACCGATGTGATGGGCCACGGTCCTGGTCCTTTTTGGACAATTTTGGGGAGAAAGTCTGATTTATCTTACATTACTCAGATCCAGGTGCGTGCAAAAATCTCGCATTTGTAGCTCACCATTTTCACTTTTTACCTCCTTTTTTCAGCATTTTACCTAATTTAAGAACTTCAACTTACAAAAGAGGAAAATCCTATCAACCCAAATTCACTTAGCATGTAGTCTTCATCTAATTTATGACTGGATCTAGTGAATTCCTCATCCTATTTTGAATGTAATGACCCTAAGTGAGAAATTAATGGTTTTCATTCTTTTGGGTGGAAACCCTACTAATTTTTCCACATTACAAGAATGTTGAATTTTTTTTTGTTGGGATAGGCTTATTGGTCTAAAGTTGTGCACACAATGATTTATCTTCTAAATTTAATACTAACCAAAGCACTTGATGGAATCACTCCCAAAGAAGTATCACTAGGGATAACTTAGATATATCTCTCTCATATTTATGTATTTGAATGGACAATATGTACATGCACATTCGTAAAGAACAAAGAAAGAAAATTGATGAAAAATCTATGAAATCTTAATTCTCATTGGTGATAGTAATGATTCTAAGGCATATTATCTTATGGATCTTAACATAAAGAGGATATAAATCAATAAAGAAGTCATTTTTAATGAGAAGAGTCTATTAGGTTCTCCTCCCACACCATCACCTGCTCCAAATAGTGCTCCTATTTTCAAACTTGGATGGGAATGTTGATAGTCAATTTAATTTAACACCCACAAATGTTACCAAATCTATGTCTAAGTGGCATACTAGTACTGTTCATAATACAAAGCTAGATGGAGTCCCAAATATATCAACTTTAATACTAAGGACTCGTAACGTGACTCCTAACATGAGGTAAATCTAACACTAATAAGTTTATTTATTGAAAATTATAAACCATCTAATGTTCAAGAAGTGCTAGTATCAAAGCCTTGGAAAGAGGCTATGAATGTCGAGTATCAATCCCCAATGAAAACTTCACTTGGGAGCTTGTTGATCTACCGCCTAGAAAGAAGTCAATCAAATATAAATGGATATTCAAAACTAAGCATAAGAAAGATGGTAGTATAGATAAATATAAATCTAGGCTTCTAGCCAATGGTTATGCACAAAAGGAAGAGATAGATTACAAGGAAATATTTGCTTCTGTAGAAAAAATTAAAACTATCAGATGATTTTTTCTTGAGTTGCACAAGGAAGTTATATCAAGTGGATGTAAAAAGTGAATTTATGAATGGAAACATTAATGAGTATGTCTATGTGACCTAACCAAGGGATACATAACACTTGGTAAAAAGAAAAGGTACACAAACTTGAGTCCCTATAAAGTCTCAAATAGGCTCCTAGAGCTTGGTATATTAAAATTGATGAAAACTTGGTACAACATGGTTTCAATAGCCATCCATATGATCCAAATCTCTACCTCAAGGAATAACGGGGGATATTTTGATTATTAATGTATATGTTGATGACCTAATAATTATAGGTAGCTCAGAAGAAATGGATGATACAATAGAAAATGATCATAATAAAGCATTTGATGTGATAGATCTCAGGCTACTGCTCTATTGCCTCAACTTAGCTAGGTATGGAAAATAATCATCATATCTTTATAGCACAAGTAAAATATTCTAGATAATTTTTTTTTTGAGAAGTTTAGAATGATGAATTCTAAACCAATTTCTACACCTAGATGGAATCAAGTTTGTAGCTATATGTTTGATTCAACTCCTCATGTAAATATAACTCTTTATCGATAGATGATTGGAGGTTTGATTTACTTGACATACACTAGAACAAATATCATTTTTTTTTGGTTAATTATCTTTCAATATTTGCACAAGGACCAAAGATGTGTCATTGGAGTGAAACAAAATGGGTCTTCAGGTATATACATGGTACTATGAATAATGGTTTGGAGTATAAAAATAATAATTAATTCTTCTTGATAGGATACACAAATTTAGATTAAGAAGGTTTTATTGATGATAGGAAATCCACATCTAGATTTATTTTTTCTTGTGTTCAAGTACTATTTATTGGTGAAGTAAGAAGAAAGTTGCAATTATTCAATCCTCAATAGAAGAAAAATATATTGTATCAAGTACAATAGTTTTTGAAGTTGTTTGGCTAAATTACATATTAGAATGTTTGAGAGTACCTCAAAATCAACTCACAATACTCTCTAAATATAACAATCATTTAAGACTTCTGAAGATTATTCACAATCTAATGTTCCATGAATTAAATAAGCATATTGAAGTTGACTACCACCTTATATGTCTACAATATGATCAATATGTCTTCAAAACCCTCCAATTTTCATAAAGGTAGATGGGATAGTAGAATTCCCCACCACAATCTATTGTTAATCTCAACAATATTCTTTGAATTTAATTAATTCATTCCATAGGGACCTTCTTTGATTTATTGAGATAGGAGCATAAATATTGGTTAAGCACCCTGATATTCCAATGGAATTGTGATAAAATTATATAGTCAAGAATTATTTTCTCTTCTTGGAGATAAATATTCCAACATGCTCACATGGTAGAGAACCCCCTAAGGCACCCACCATGGGAATGCCTTATTTTCTATCATAAGTGGATATATGTATTAATTGGAATTCTCGAATGAGATTTAAGACATTATAGTTTCATAAATGATTAGAATGTTGGGATTGGTTTTATTTAGTCTACTCTTAATAAAAATTTTCTTGTGAGAGTTGTTAATACCTCTTATGTTCCAAGATATAATCTTCATTTTTTCTTGGACTATGACATCTCTAGGGTATGTTTATTTTTATTGACAATTTATTGATCACCATTTCATGATCTAGGGATAAGATCTCTCCTTCTAAGATATATCTTCCTAGGTGACTAGAGCTTACAACATAGGAAGCTCCTTTACAAATTCTACAAGTTCTATCTTTAAGATCCTCTTAAATATAGTATTTTGAATCAAGAAAATTTTCACTTTAGCTATCCTCCTCATTATGTGCTTGGTACTTTTTATTTTAATTTATATCTATTCACTTGAAGCATCCTTATGACAAGATTGAATCATATGACCAAATTTAGAGACTTTTTACCAATATAATGGTGTCTTATTATATATTGAATGATTGAACCCAATTACTAAGCTTAGATTGATATTTTTATTATGTGGGCTAGATCGTGTTATCAATAATGTTGATATAATATCAAGTGAACACTACTTTACTTCTATATTAGGTGATGTTAGATCTAGTGTTAATAATTGACAAAATAATTTAGATATCTTCAAAATTATCTCTTCATTCTAATATTTCAAAGTTATTCATGACAAAAAAAAATCCATGTAGGCATCATCATGCAAAGTCTAGCTAAGGGGATGAAACTAATTTTCCATTTGCATAGAAAAGGATATATTTCCTCATTAACTAAGGACCTCTTACCAAATTATTGTTACAATCTTTTTAAAGAGAGAAAATAAAGAGGAACAAACCTTTCAAGAGAACACTTGCCTCAAAGTGACCTTTGATATCTTATCTAGTAGTGCTCTAGTAGTACACAATATCAATGATCAAAGAAATTTTCAACCAAATTTTTTTCCATGTTTTAGATGGTCCTATTAAACATTAGGGGTAGTGGTTTGAAAAATCCGATCTAGAATTTATTACCCAAGGATTCTTTAAAATGTTGTCTTTAAATACTAATCCTCCTTTCAACATAAGTAAGGACCTATATACGAGAGAAACATTTTTTTCCTTGTTTTTCATGTAAGATCCTCCATTTCATACAAAGAAACTCTGCACAAACAAAGACCCATTCAAATCATACTCGATTCACAAGTTGTTCATTTTAAAACTAGATATTTTATAAGGTACGTGCATGAATTGAAAAGTATTAGTTGAAATCAAATTTTATTCTAAATTATGATTTTATTAGTTTAATTCTTATAATTAGAGAATGTATTATTTAGATAAAAAGAAGGATAATTATTTTAGAGAAGATTAATAATTTAAATGTTGAATTTGAGGAAGTTTTGGATTGTTTCTTTTGTATCAAAATTCAAGGCTTTAGTAGAACCATGTTTGGATATTCATCAATCATTTGTTGAGTTACAAAGGATTCAAGGTGGATCTTGATTATGGAATAATTTTACCAAAAAAATGAATTTAAATTAATAAATGATTTGGATTGATGATTTTGAAAGACATTTTTATTTGATTTAATGAAGGTGTAATGTTAAAAAACAAAACAATAAGAAAATTGGTGACTGATTGGATAGAGAAGTTATATTTTATATTTAGGAAAGATAACTACATTATAAGATTGGGTGAATGTTGTGGGAGATTTTTCTAGAGTAAATAGTAAATTAAATTACTATTTTAATGGTAATATTTATAGTTTTAAACACTGTAAATTATTCTAAATATAATCATATAGAAACAACAAAATTATAGATTCTTAAAACAAAAGACATATATTATGATGATATCTGTATGAATGAATCTTTTAGCTATTATTAATATAATTATTGTATGATTTTGTTATGGAAGTGACTGAATGAGAATTTATTTGTTATGAGTGAATTTGGACTAGAAGCATGTGTATTAGCTATTGAAGTTAGAAACCAAGATCTTCAATCTACAACACCAAATAACCTTATACACACAAGAGAGAAGAAACAACAAAATATGATATTCTACCAATCAAGAATACAATATGGATAGAATATTCATAAGATGATTTAAACATGCAAGATGAGGCTTGATTATAAAACCAAGGTGAAACATGCAAGAATACAATATGGATGCAATACTCATAAGAATGAGTGCCATAAACATATGAAATGAGATAAAAAGAGATAAGTGTCCTAGGTGACTCTAGATTCTACCTATGTAAGTTTAAATACTAATTATGAATAGGTCCTATAAGGAGTTGGCTAGGGAATAACCCCTTTCACACCAACATTATCTAGTGAACTAGTAAAGATTATTAGATGAGTCTATATATTAGCTTGAAATTAGATAAAGTATTTGAGTAAATTTTTAGGATGTGAAAACCTTAGAAATTATATTGAAAACTCCTAGGAAAAATATTCTATTATATATGTATTCACATTCTATTATATTTATAATTTTTATATTAGAAAATTTCCTAGAGGGGGAAAAAAATTCTATAAGAACCATGATTAGGATAGGAGTGCAACTAACATTCTACAGTGTCAGAGTGCTAGTGTCTAGTGAGTGCACTAAGGTCTTTAGTAGTGTTCTAGACCTTGAAGTACATTAGTTTTTATGAAGTACACTACAATATAATGTGTCCAAGGTATCTAAAAGTTTCACACAATTTCAAAATGTTAATCCATATATTTTTTTAATTTTACAAAGGGACATAAAATAATAGAGAGTGTTATGTAAATTTTCAGTGGGTGCAAAAGTGTGAGAAACTTATCTTACTTGGTTATATGAGATGCTTGTTATGGTTGGTTGTATACTATCTCTATTATGATTTAAGATTTATAGATATTATAGTGATGTGTGAGGAAGCATGATTTGATGTGTATTTCATGCTTGTCCATCATTATTTGTCTTGTCATAAAACTTTGAATGCATAGATTATTGGTAAGGCATCATGATTAAATTGAAAGATTAATTGATCATGGTAACATTTGACATCACTTTATATAATCCAAGCCTATAATATTTTAAGATCATCACCCTCATTACTAAATACAATAAATAAGAATTTGAGCATTCTTTTATATTCATAGGATCATATTATAATAAAATAACTTGCATAATAGAATAACATAATATAAAATATATTACTAATACTTGATAATAATATGCCTCTTTAATGGGATAACCTTCTAAACCACTTTTAGGGGGATATCCATAATAGTCTTCAATCAACATACAATACTCAATTTGATTATAATAGCCAGCCTCTACCTCAATATATATACCACAATTATGTCTTGGATGCCACCTAGATTAACTCAAGTACCTATATAAAACAATGTTAATGATTATAAAACTTAATTAAGATTTAAGGTAGCCGCAAGATAGCTACTCGGAATCCTATACACCTATAGGATGAAGAGTGTAGCATGTCCCCATCTTCACACAATATTTATCCTAAAAATGATCAATTGTGGATGTTTTTGCCTAATATATTTGTATACACATGTGTTAAACTCAATAGGAAATAATTTTATGTAACAAGGCAATCTATGATAGTACCAATTTCACAATATTCTATATGCATCTCTAGATTTAAATAACTCAATATTGAAGATGGTTTTCCCTTTACATCTAGCTCAAGTATCATCCATCATGTCAAGATTATATTTTAATCCACTTGCCTCTTCATTAAATCCTATTCCCTTTCCTTTTCTCCTTGAGATTAAGGGGTGCCTCTTTTCATTGTTAATGTGTTCTTCTATTGCTCTAAAAAAATTGTGCACCCTCAAGCAAGATGCGATAGACTATGGGTGGTACTATTTAAATGTCATAAATATGATCTACTTTGAGAGTTAATACTTGTGGCATTTCCCTAACAACTGGTGATTACACATTTATAATTACTTCTAGATTTACTATTGTAAGAACCTTTTGATCTTATTAATTACCTTGATTCTAATCCTCTAAGTTTGAAGATCATGACAAGATACAACTTCCTAATAAAGTAATCTACACAATACAACAATACAATAAAATATAATTGTAAATATGCTACAAATGTTTGAGGACAATATACCCTTACTAGGGGGAAACCTTATAAATATATCCAATAAGAATACACTTCACATTATGACTATGGTAACTAACCTCTACCTCATATATATATCATACGTGTGCCTTTGATGACACTCATAGAAACTTAACCATCTATATAAGACAATGTTTAAAATGGTTATATATCTTAATTAAGAATTAATATGGCCACACGCTAACTACACATAACCCTATGCATTTCTATGATTAAGGATGCATAATTTACATCATATAGGCTCTAGTTCCCTTCCAAAGGGATGAATTCACATGTGTGTTACACATTTGAGCAGCCACCTTCAATCACTAGAGTGAGGAGATGTCCCATCAAATCTTGTGGCACAATTTATGGTGCACACCACGTTCTTCTAGTGGGTGACACTTTTAAAATTGATTACTTATGTGAGGTTTCGATACAATAAAAAAGTATTTTTGGGAGTTGACATCTTGACTTGGTATGAGAAGTTAAGATTGTGTGTATTACACTATCATGGTGTGTTGTGGTTTTGTGTGATTTTGTTTAGTATTATGTCATACTTTTATGTTTGTTTTAGGTATGTGTATTGGTCTTGTGTATATACGAGCTTGTGTTGTTTTTATATGCATGTTAATTCTATGGTTCAAAATGAGGAATTATATTAAAGTGAGAGGACACATGTAGTATTATGGTGTGTATGCAATCCTACCTTGAGTTGCATATCAAATTTTTTTAACAAGCTCAATACAAATAACTTTACCAAATGAGCTAACAATTGTGGTCAACAAATTCTGATAAGATAAAGGGAGAATTAGGAATTATATCTAGAATGACACACAAAGAGTCATCAAAGATCCTATAGTCTCAAGTACAAAATTGAAACAAAAAAGTGATTCATGTGCATACCAAAGGCCATGCTTAAAAATGGTCTCTACATGGCTAGCTTCAATAAAGAATTTTTTTAAGAAAAACTTGGTGAAGTTTTGAATGGCGTGAAGATGGACCTCATACATAACCCAATCATTTTGCATATTTTTAAGATAAAACTCCCAACAAAACAAACTATTAAAGTAATATGTTCAAACAATTTACAAGTATTATCAAATTATAGGATAGATAAAACCGTATCCAATAGAAAATAAAAGTTCGTATGTTGTGAGACACGTTTAAAAGCCATCATTCAAACCATCAACATTGACAAGTATTATCAAAATTATAAGATAGATAAAACCATATCCAATAGAAAATAAAAGTCAAAATTATAAGATAGATAAAACCATATCCAATAGAAAATAAAAGTTCATATGTTGTGAAACACCTTGCAAAGCCATCATTCAAACCATCAACATTGGTAGAAACTACCCGGTTGAAAAAATTTAAGAGCATTCAATGGAAATGGCCTATTTGTCTACACTAGGTAGTGTTCAAGAGAAAAGTCGTGTCAAATTAGGAGTTTCACCTAGAGTCTAGCACACAGATTTTCATGGAGGGTGCTTTCACATCTTGTTCGAATTCATGTGTAGTTGTGATATAACAACCGCTAAGAGTCAAGTAGTGATGTAACAACCCATCAATGGAGAGAGAACACCAGTCGGCCAGAAATGAATGCGCTCCTGTTGGGCTAGTCTTGTGAGTTGATGAGTCAACTCCATCTCACCAAACTATTAATGACATTCATGTCAGAGAGCAACCTCCATTATTTTCTTCACTTTCAACAGACTCCGCTCGCTATTTACGTGGACAGCGCCCATGAAAACGGTGTTGAGGATAAACCAAAAGAAACCACTTGGAAACTCGTAACGCAATTAACAGCTTGACTTATCATAAATATAATTGCGGACCTTAGATATTCACTGTGCCCTTCTCACCTGTATATATGCTACAACATGGGCACACTCTTTTCTGCAAATAGAGATATCCTCACATCATATTCAACTAGGTGATCTCAAAGATGGTGGCGCTGACAATATTAGGTGGTTTTAGTTGCATGCTAAATCAAGAGATTAGCGATCCGTTCATGGTAATCCTCTTTTGGGTGGCCTCATGTGGGATGCTAATTTACTACATGTTAAGGCCTCGAAGGATTTTCATGGTGGGATTTTCATGCTTCAAGCCTTCAGATGACATGAAATGTAACTACGAACTCAAAGAGTATATTGCTCAAAGAGGCGACAAGTTTAACGAGAAGAGCTTAGACTTCATGAGACAGATTTACCTGAAATCAGGCGTGGGCGAGGAAACATACTTTCCTCCCTTCATCTTTAAAGACAATCCAGTGGAAACTCTGGAAGCCGCTCGAGAGGAAGCAGAAATAGTCATGTTTGGGGCAGTGGATGAGGTGTTTGAGACAACCGCCCTAAAAGTCTCAGATATCGATGTGGTGGTGGTCACATGTAGCATGTACAGCGCCTCCCCATCTCTCGCTGCCCTGCTCGTTAACCGCTACGGTCTGAAAGAGGACGTCAAAATCCTCAATTTTGCCGGCATGGGTTGCAGCTCTGGTGTCATAGCAATTCAAACAGCCAGCGACCTGCTCAGAACATCTTCTAGAAGTGGGTGTGCTCTGGTTGTAATAACGGAGAACATTACTCTCAACAGCTATTATGGAAAGAACAGATCCATGCTCGTCACCAACTGTATTTTTAGGGTTGGTTGCGCTGCTGTAATATTGTCCAGCAGGGCAGAGGATCGAAACAGATCGAAGCTGGAGCTTCTTCAGACTCTTCGAACCCACAGAGGAGCAGATGATAAGTCTTACCGGGCAGCATTCCAAGAGGAGGACGAAGATGGTCTTGTGGGTATGTCGCTTTCCAAGGATCTCATCAGAGTGGCCGGAGAAGGACTCCATGATCACCTAAGATCTTTGGCTCCGCTGGTTCTGCCTTATTCAGAACAGCTAAAATATGTGCTGTCTCTTGTGGGTATTCATTTTCTGAGGATGGAGATTAAGCCTTACGTTCCAGACTTTCGTCGGGCTTTCGAGCATTTCTGTATTCACACTGGAGGAAAGGCCGTGATAAAAAAGATTGGTGAAAGTTTGCGATTGGGAGAATACCTGCTGGAGCCTGCGTGCATGACTCTGCATAGATTTGGGAACACCTCGAGCAGCATGGTGTTGTATGAATTGGCTTATTTTGAAGCCAAGAAGCGGATTAAGAAAGGAGATAAAGTATGGATGATCTCGTTTGGGACTGGGTTCAAATGCAACTCCATTATTTGGAAGGCTCTCTCTGATTTAGCTCCTTCCAAGGCCGGGAACCCCTGGGTTGATGTTGAGCACCGATATCCAGTTCGTTAGATTTGTTTAATTAGAGATTTTCTGCGAATAAATTTGTTTGTCATGTCTGATTCATTCAGTATGTAAAGGTAATAAATTGCTGTCATGGGTACTAGTTATATGATGTTTCCTCGAAAGTTGGTATACTTCTACTGACAATATTGAAAGCAAGCTACAGAACTGTGATCCCTTACCTAGTCATGGCAGAACTAATTTATGTTTCAACGTTGCTCTGTACTAAATTGTAGGAATAAAAGTTGTCCAAGAAAAATGTAAGTTATAGCAGTGGAAACTACTTATTGTTCATATGGAATGAACAGATTCATTCTCTTTCCCAACTGTAATTTTACAGGTTTTCGCTAGGATGTTTCCTCGAATGAGATCATCAAGTTCCAGTGGTTATGCTTCTGCTGACATTATTGAAAGCAAGCTACAGAACTGAACTAAGCAAAACTGTGTTCCCTTATCATGTGAGGGACAACCTATTTATCATCTATGTCTCAACTTTGGTCTGTAATAAATTATTAAGACAACCTTAATATCATATATCCTTCGATCGATGATATATGAAATGACAGCTAGATAATGGTTAGAACATCAAAGAAAAGGTATGTTAAACAGTAGTGGAAACAATTTAAGTTCATTTTGAAAGGGGTGTTAATACAAAATGATATAAAAATATATATAAATTACGGATAAGTAATACAACATAATATGGTGATTTAGGTGAAGAAAATTATTTAAATCTTAAAGTTTTGTACAATGTATTATCAAATCTCAAATAAGATTACAATATATTTGAACATGATTCTTTATTGAAGTAATTCAATAACATTCAAACAGGGGTAATTATAATAACATTACAATATTTGTAACCTATAAACTCTCAACATAAAAACCATTACTCCAAAGCCTCAATATATATGCAAATATAATGTGAGATATTACAAATTATAAATCAAGTGCTAATACCATGGGGCAAAACTAGGTGCCAAAACTAACCATAAATAGCTAAGAATAGCTCATAAAAGTGGAAACACAAATTCTTGTGCCCTTCTCATATGTGTAACTCCCACCTTGTATCAATTTTATCGTAATTGGTCATCACATGCCTAATTTTAAAGATTCTCTTATAGTTCTCAGTAATAATTGTCATAAATAGTAGTCAACATTAAAATAGCTCCCAAGTTATTATTGGCTCTTATGCATTATAGGGATCTATTAAAGATAACCAAATCAAATGTCTCTTACAACATCTTACAAAGCACCAACACATGGCTTATGATGCTAACTAAAAATATCATGACCTAGTTTTATTTGAGACAATAATATTAAATGAATGAATTATAATAATTTGCAAATAACTTATGGTAAAATGTTGAATAATTAATAAATAAAAATCAGAATTTTCAAGGTTGAGACATCTTAATTTTCAACATTCTCTCACTTGTTGACCTTACAATGTTAAAATGGAACCATGTCATCATGAAATTTAACTATTAAGGGTTAAAAGTATCAGACTCCAAATATCATTTGTACTTCTCTATGTTCGTAGGCTTAGTTAATGAATATCTAACTTTCATCAATTTTTTTACCTTAATAAGATTCACCCTACTATCTTTGACCATACCTCTCGCAAAATCATATTTACCATCAATATGTTTGGTTCTAATATGAATGATCTCCTTATTAACTAACTATATCACACTAAAGTTATCACAATAAATGGTTATTGCACCTTATTTTGAATCAATGTCTAAAGATAATCTTTTGAGCCAACTTTATTTAATATAAGAATGAGTAGCTACCATATACATGTTGGCAACAAAAATGAAAAAAAAACTGAGAAGTGGGGGGTGAATTAGTTTTCACCAGATCTAACAATTTAAACACAAAATCTAATCTAATCAATTGTAGCAAGAATAAAGATAAACACAATAACAACAACACACATAACAACAACACACATAACAACAAGATTTTTGACGTGGAAAACCCAGTTAAGGGAAAAACTACGGTGGGAACCTACCCACAATAAGATGATACTCTGTAGTAGTATGTGAAAATATTACAATGGGAAATGCACATGCATTCAGACACACTGCCGAGAGCTCACTTCTCAAAATATGATAACCCGGAAAGCTACAACCCTCACGGAAGGTTCACTACCTTACAATAATATTCAGACTACAATCCGGTTAAGATGAATTGAAAGAATAGCATCTCCAAATGCCTAATGACAATTTTGGTTAAGCACTTTTGTTTGCCTTGCAACACTCTCTGCTCAATACACCACACTGAAAGATGAAATCGCTTATTCACACATACACAACTCTTTGATAATGCAGACACAACCACCATACATGAATTACATAAACATAACACCTATTTATACAAATCATCAACCTTGACTACAAGGTCGGCTCAACCCTTAAGACCTAATTACAAAATTACATCACACGATACATAAATCAGCCACTAGAACAATACAATTCCATAGACAACATAGCATGGACCCAAATCAAATCCTCAAACATGCAACACCACCAAAAATCTTGCCAAGATCAATCGCAACACGCTACACCACTGAAAATACCACATAACACGAAAAATATCACCGGACCCATAAAATCTTCAATAACATGCACAATGATCAATGCGGACCACCAAAACAAATAGGACATGATCAGGAAACACCAAAAAGCATGTTAGAACCATCCACAGTAACTGCACCAATACCACTTAATCAAATCTTCATCGATCAACATGCTAACATTCAAGAACACTCAACAACAACAACTCGAATAAGAAAGACAACTTGCAGAGCAATAAATCATGAACCATTTGAATTGAAGATACACATGAACATTCCAAACACTCCCAAATCTGCAACCAAAGATATGATCATACTGGAGCACAACAGATCAAACACCAAAACATTGCAATACTAAAAACCAAACTTCATACTGGAATCCACAACTTGATCAAATCACCACATAGCATCATGAAATCAATAAAGAATGAAGTATCTCTAGTTGATTCAACATATCAAATAGATAAACCAACCATATCAACTTACTGCAACCACCGGATCCCAAAACAGTTCTCTGCAACAACAAAACCCAAGAATATGTTGACATCAATGACAACAACATATCCTAGTAGAAACAATATCCAACAATATCCCCCTTTGGCATTTATGGAGACATAATGATGTGAAAAACAATCAATGCAAAGAAAGAAATCGACAGCAACAATCTCCATTAATAGACTCCCCTTAAGATCATACACACAAAGCTTCAAAGATAAGGCAGTTTTTTGCATGCTTCTCTCCCCCTTTGACAACAATGCCAAAGACAAAGTACAAATCATTATTCTCCTCCCCTTAGAATAAACTCACAAATGAACATCTAAATCACTCAGTGCTTACTCTGACTGAGTAGCAATACCAACTCATCAATCCAGATAAGAAGATAAAACTCTGAAGTCCATCAGATTGATGCATCTTCATGCATCTAGTTCTCATCAGGACGGGTAGAGACCCCTAACTTTTCTCTCAAATGTACAAATATATCTGCAAGCAAAGGTTTAGTGAAAATATATGCAATCTGATCCTTTGTCTAGATACATACTCCAAATTGACTTCATTACTAACTTTCTCTCTTAAGAAATGATACTTAATTGATATATGCTTTGTTTTAGAATGCAGTACTGTATTCTTGGAAATATTAATAGAACTTGAATTATCACAATATATAATGGTAGGCTCATCATAAACAACCCTAATTTCCTTCAACATATGCTTCATCCAAACTACCTAAGTACAGTTGCTAGTAGCAGCAATGTTTCCAAATTTTGTAGTAGATAGAGATATAGCATTTTACTTCTTACTAGACCTTGAAACCAACTTCTTCCCTAGAAAGAAAGCTCCACCAGTAGTGCTCTTCCGGTCATCTGCATCACCTACCCAATCAACATCAGTATAAACACATACCATGAAATCATCATTCTTTGGATACCATAAACCATAGTCAACTGTCCCCTTCAAGTATCTAAAAATCCTCTTCGCAATAGTAACATGACTCTCTTTAGGATCAAATTGAAATCTAGTACAAAGACAAACAACAAGCATAATGTCTAGTCTATTCTGAGTTAGGTACAATAGTCCACCAACCATAGATTTATACAAAGTTTGATTAACTTTCTGAGATTCATCATGCTTAGACAATTTGCATCTAGTCACCATAGGAGTTCCAACAGGTTTAGAATCAGCTAACCCAAACTTCTTCAACAATTCCTTTACATACTTAGATTGAGAAATGAAAATGCCTTTATCATTCTATGTAATATGCAATCCTAAGAAGAATTTCATCTCACCTATCATAGACATCTCAAATTCCTTTTGCATATCATCAACAAACTTCATAATCAAATCATCATCTCCTCCAAAAATAATGTCATCAAAAAAGACTTCAACAATCAAAATGTTATCATTATCAACCTTAAAGTATAAATTACTATCAACAATACCTTTATAGAATCCCCACTTCATCAAATACCTGTCCAATCTAACATATCAAGCTCTAGGGGCTTGCTTAAGTCCATACAGTTCTTTCTTCAATTTTCATACCATGTCTCCTTCATCTGATAATGAAAACCCATCCGGTTTCTCAATGTAGACTTCCTCTTCAAGATCACCTTTCAGAAAGGCTGACTTAACATCCATCTGATATACCTTCAAAATCTTATAAGAAGCATATGCAAGAAGTAATCTAACAACTTCAATTCTAGCTACCAGAGAAAAAGTCTCCTCATAATAAATTCCTTCCATCTGAGAACATCCCTTACATACTAATCTTTTTCTTTGTTTCTTACCACTTCACCGGCTTCATTCAATTTATTCTGGAACACCCATTTAGTACCAATCGCATTCTTGTCTTTAGGTCTCGGAACAAGCTCCCATGTGTTATTCTTCTCAATCTGATTCAACTCTTCTTCCATTCCTTTTATCCAATTCTCATCCTTACATGCTTCTGCAATATCTTTAGGTTCAATCTTTGAAATCAAACATATCTCTTCACCATCAATCCTTCTCCTATTCATCACACCTTTGTTTTTATCACCAATAATCTAATTTTCTGAATGATTTAGTTTCACATACCTGATTCTTAGGTTCTTGAACTTCTTCACCGACAATAGCAATATTTGGATTAACTATCTCTACCAGAGCATTCTTCTTTAGGATCTCTATCTATACAGGCTTTGAAATAACATCCATATTATCAAACTCATATCCACATCACGGGGGATTCACTAGCTAATATTATATCAAATGCATTCATATTGGGGGGTTTAATATCCCCAAAATGAGGGTACAATATATTGCCTATTGGTGAAAATAGGGGGACTTTTAATTCAGGCTATGAAAAATACAAAAAATTGCTGAAAATAGGGGGTTGTTAATTTAGGTTTTGTATTGGGAGAGGGTGACAAGAAAGAAGTTGAGGGCAATATTTTTTAAAATAAGGGGATTCTTTAGTATGCCATGAACACATGTGCTATAACCCAGGTTCATTAAGTGAAGCCCCCATGATCCATATGCTTTGATTTACTTTCCATGGCATTCATCAACCTTCACATTTGCACTTTCCACTATCTTCTTCAACCTCTTATTGTAACACTAGTAGGCCTTGCTCTTAGTAGAATAACCCAAGAAGATTCCTTCATCACATCTTGCATCAAACTTCCTTATATCCTCATCTCTTTTGATATAACATTTGCTTCCAACAACTCTGAAATGTCTAACTATAGGAACATGACCAAACCATAGCTCATAAGGAGTCTTACCGGAATCACCTTTTATATGCACACAGTTGAATGTGTAAACAATAGTGCTAACTGATGGTATGATGAAATAATAAGTATCGAGTAGAGTACTGAGAGGGGGGGGGGGGTGAATCAATATATTGAAAAACTGATACAAAGTTCCCAATCTCAAACTCAGTCACACAAAGTAAACATATCTCAGTTAAGATCAATATTCATAAGAATACTTGACATCAACCGGTTTAACTGTTATGACAACTTAACAGCAAACAACTTCAATCTTGTAAACATCAACAATGCTTAATCATGACTCAACATATTCATCTCTCAATGCTTCTACTTATCATGCCTTATCAAAAGTTAATCAAATCAATAAATAAGATCATAACCACAAAAGCATTCACCACTTGACAAAAATGTTTATACGTGGAAAACCCAAATAGGTAAAAACCACGGTGAGATGAGACTCACAAGGATAGCTATCTGAACTCTTCTGAAGTTTACCTTGTTAGGAGCCAAGCCCGTTAAAGCTTTATGATAAGTCCTGTTAAGAACTCATTCCGGTTAGGAATCACTTGGTTAAGGGATTTACAAATAAGCCTTGATGAAAAGCACAATACCTTGTTAGGAGTAACCTCACTAGAGGATTTATGAATCCAAGCTAATGGACCACCTTGTTAGAGGATTTAATGAGTAACCAAGCTTGTTAGATCTTACCCGGTTAAGGGATTTCACTACTGCTATAATTGTTATAAAACAACAGGTTTTCTTGATCTGTCTGAGTAGAACTGCATTTGCTTGATCAGATCCTTCTAAGCTTCAATCTGCCTTCACTCAAAGTGCAGATCCATTCACTGGTTAGGCAACTACACACTCAATAATTTTCAATCAATCTTGTTAACAACCTTTACAAACAACTTCATCGACCTTAAATACAAATCAGTTAGGTCAGTAACACAATAAAAACCTAATTCTCATCATCGAGATTACAAACAAGTCGGTACAATCTTGACCATTAGAAATCATGACAATCTCATCACATTCTCCAAGAAAATTCCAATTGCTCCATGATCACTGCTTCATCGAACTTTGTAACTCATCACGCATTGTGCATTAGATGAAATCAACTTTGCTCATTCCCTAGACAAAAAACAAACGCGCCAAAATAATTTTAACTTATCCTTATATAATGATCACATGTGTCTCCATCATTACCGCTTATTAGATAATAAACCAACAAACTTGATCAGTTAGGGTTTAATAGCTGCTAGGGTTTACTGGTTACATTGCATAGAAAGGTTTAACCCTTTACACCAGTTCACCAGTTCAACTCACAAACTTTACATACCAGTTACTAGCCAATATCAAAAACAACAATATCAGCAATAACATGAATACCATTACCGGTTCAATTGACATCAATGACAACATATCATTAATGCAATTACCAAGTATTCACCTTGCTGTTGTCTGTCTTCATCCTACCGCTGGTTCACCTAATCCGACAAATAATTTTTCTCCTCAATCACATAATTCTTCTCCCCCTTTGATAGCAATGCCAAAGTGAAAGTAAAAAGAAAATGTAATTCTGCTCTCACTGTCCATCAACATCATTCTGCAACTTGATGCTCCCCCTGTGGAATACATCCACTTCTTCATCAATCCATGTAAAATTTTGCAAGTGGTTCAGGGACTGATGCAATTAGCATCATGCTCAACTAATTTCATGAAGAGGGATAACCCCCAATTGACTTCTAAGATACTCGAAAGTGGTCTTAGGTAGAGGTTTGGTAAATATATCTGCAAGCTGTTCCTTGGTAGAAACATGCTCCAAGATAACATCTTTACTTTGAACTTTTTCCCTCAAGAAGTGATATTTCAATTCAATGTGCTTAGTCCTTGCATGCAAAACAAGATTTTTTGAAATGTTTATTGCACTTGTATTGCCACACAAAATCTTTATTGGTTATGATATTTCCATCTTCAAACCTTCCAAAATGTGTCTCATCCACATAGCTTGTGTGCAATTCATATAAGCTGCTACATACTCAACTTCAACAGTAGATTGTGAAGTACAACTTTTCTTTTTACTACTCCATGAAACTAGCCTTCCTCCTAGAAAGAATGCTCCACCGATAGTACTCTTCGGGTCATCAATATTTTCTACCCAATCAGCATCTGTGTATGCTTTTAAATCAAAATTTTCACCATATGGATACCATAACCCATAGTCAATAGTACCTTTCAGATATCTAAAAATTATTTTTGTTGCCATCAGATGTGCCTCCTTTGGATTCTTCTAAAATATAGCAACAATACCAACTACATGGGCAATATCCAGTCGACTGTGAACAACATAGTGTAATTTGCCAATCATTGACATGTATTCCTTTTCATCTACAGACTTAAATGCATCTTCCTTGGACAATTTACAACCTGCAACCATTGGGGTTCCAACTGGTTTACAGTCACTCATATCAAAAGTCTTCAAAACCTCTTTCACATACTTGGAATGAGTAATGAAAATACCATTCTTCATCTGTTGTCACTGTAAGCCTATGAAAAAAATTATTTCCCCTACTAATGACATCTCAAATTCATTCTTCATTTCATCTTCAAAACAATTACTCATGTCATCATTACCTCCAAATATAATGTCATCAACAAATATTTCATTGGCCAGTATTTCATCTTCTTCAGACTTGAGATAAATATTGTTGTCATCACTGGTTCTAGCAAAGCCTATCTTCATTAGATGAGTATGAAGCCGTTCATACCATGCTCTGGGTGCCTGCTTTAATCCATACACAGCTTTATGCAATTTCCATACCATGTCTTCCTTTTCTGTCAATGCATAACCATCAGGCTGCTCTATATAAACCTCTTCTTCCAGTATCCCATTCAAAAATGCAGACTTAACATCCATCTGGTATACCTTGAACTTCTTATGAGCTGCAAATGCAAGCAATGTTCTGACACCTTCCAGTCTTGCTACTGGTGCAAAATTTTCTCCATAGTCTTCTCCTTCTTCTTGCACATAACCTTTGCATACTAATTTTGCCTTGTTACGAACTACAACACCATCTTCATTTAACTTGTTTCTAAACACCCATTTAGCACCTATAACATTCTTGTTTACTGGTGGGGGTACTAGGGTCCAAGTGTTGTTTTTCTCAATTTGATCCAACTCCCCCTCCATAGCTTTCACCCAATGATCATCACCAAATGCCTCCTTGTCACTTCTAGGTTCAAAGGTGGAGATAATGTAAGAGTTCTCTCTTATTCTCCTTCTTGTTAGTACACTGACATCCTTATCTCCAATTATCTGTTCAGGACTGTGATTCAGTCTCACATGCATAGGAATAACATGATCATTCTCTTCAGGTTCAACTTCTTCATTATCATCTTCCTCTAAATTCATTTGTTCCAGTTGAACAAGTACATCAGGATTTTCTTTACCGGTTTCTGATTTAACAGTTTGAGGTTCCAAAAGAAAAATTCAAGGATCTTCATCCTTCTTCTTAGAACTAGTTCCTTCTAAAACTTTAGGACATTCATCTACACGAACATCAACACTCTCAACAATTTTTTGTGTCCGGTTGTTGAAGCATTTATAGGCCTTACTCTTGGTGTAATAGCCAAGAAATATGCCTTCATCACTCTTAGCTTCAAACTTGCTTATGTAATCACCTCTTTTAATAAAACTTTTGCTTCCAAATATCTTAAAATAGCTAACATCGGGTGATCTCCAATACCAGTATTCATATGGGGTCTTGTCTTTACCTCTTTTCACCAGAACTCGGTTCATTGTGTGAACAACTGTACTTACAGCTTCTTTCCAAAGTGCTTTTGCTACACCTCCTTGTATCAACATAGTCCTAGCAGCTTCAACCACTGACCAATTTTTTCTCTCTGCTATACCATTCTGTTGTGGTGTCCTTGGTGCAGAAAACTACTGCTTGATACCATTATCATCACAATAATTAGTAAAGTCCACAAAAGTGAATTCACCGCCTTTATCTGTTCTAAGACATTTTATCTTTTTGTCACTCTCTTTCTCAGCTAAGGCTCTGAATGCCTTGAATTTACCAAAAGCTTCATTCTTATCCTTCAAGAATGTGACCCACATCATCCTTGAACAATCATGAGTGAAGATCATGAAGTATCTGTCACCTTGAATTCTTCTTGTTCTTATTGGTCCACATAGATCTGTATGAACCAAATCTAACAAGTGCTCTGCTAAGAAGGATTTGCTCTTGAAAGTTGAAGAAGTCATCTTTCCTAGCTGACATTCTTTACAAATAACATTAACTGGTTTGTCTAGCTAAGGCAGACCTCTTACTATCTTAGACTTGCTTACGTTAACAATATTGTCAAAATTTATATGACAAAATCTCCTATGCCAAAGCCAACTATCATCTAATTTTGCAATCAAATAGATGCTAACTTTAGGATTGAGATGAAATAAATTATCTTTGGTCTGTTTCCCAGTTGCAATCAATTCACCTTTGTTGTCAAAGATTTTGCACATTCCGTTTCTCAACTCCAGTGGGTACCCTTTGTCATTAAGTTGTGCCACACTTAAAATATTGTGCTTTAGACCTTCAACCCAATAGAAATCGTCAGCACCGCTCTTCCCATTAAGAATAATAATTCCCTTACCTTTAACCATACAGGGTGAGTCATTGCCAAATCTGACAACACTACCATCAAATTCCTTCAAGGAAAGAAACTTGCTCCAATCACCGGTCTTGTGATGTAAACAACCACTATCAATGATCCAATCATCAGAGTTATCTATTATGGATACTAGTGCCTTCTGATCTGATATTTCTTCCTTAATAGCTACAAACACAATATCTTCACTAGCATCATCATCAGATTCTTCATCAGTAATACCACTGTCAATAGCTACAAGAAAATATCTCTTGCCTTTACCCTTATACTTCTTAAATTTGTCTCTCTTGTATTTTTTTTTACCATTAGGGCAATTTGCTGCTATATGACCAATCTTGTTGCATGCAAAACATTTTAAAGGTAGCTTACCTCTATAGTTACCAGTGCCTCTAGAGAGTCATTTTGCCAACAATGCTTCAAGTTCCACTAGGCTGTCTTCATCTTCAGCATCTTTGCTAGATCTAGATTCATAGCTATGGTCGGTATCTCTGCTTCTTCTCACAGATGAGTTAGAGACAGAAGCTCTAAATGCAAATTCTGATTTCTGTACACTACCATCATAGCCATTTAGTTCAAAAGCAATAAGTTTGCCAATAATAGAGTCAAGAGTTACCTTTGTCTTGTCAATGGATTTCAGCTCTTGAATAGCTGCAACTCGGATAGCATAGACTGGTAGCAGGGTTCTCAGTACCTTACTGATTATTGTGGCATCTTCCACTTTCCCTCCTACACTCTTTATCTCACCAACTATCTCTTTAATCCTTTGACCATACTGTTGGATATTCTCACCTTCAAACATTCTCATGTCATCAAACTTTCCTCTTAAACTCTCCCCTTTGGCAATCTTAACATGTTCATCACCGCTATAAATCTCTTCTAATTTCTTCCATACTTCATATGCAGTTTCAAGACCATGAACATCTACATATTCAACATCGGACAGGGAACTGATAATAGCCTCTAATGCCTGGTGATTTTCTTGTTGTTCTTTCTTCTGATCATTAGTCAAGGGTCTAGTAGGTGTAGTATGCTTATTTTATATATGATCCCAATACTGACTACCAATACTCTTAATGTAAATCTTCATTCTATTACTCCATATTCTATAGTTATCTTTGTTGAACTTCGGACCTTCTTTCTTCATCATGATCTACAAGATCTTTTCCTCAAGTTGTTAGGCTTTTAGATTAAGAGGACCTGAGATGCTCTGATACCAATTGATAGTATGATGAAAGGCTAAGTATCTGGTAGAAAACTGAGAGGGGGTGGTGAATCAGTATATTGAAAAACTGATACAAAGTTCCCAATCTCAAACTCAGTCACACAAAGTAAACATATCTTAGTTAAGATCAATATTCATAACATTACTTGACATCAACCGGTTTAACTGTCATGACAACTTAACAATAAACAACTTCAATCTTTTAAACATCAACAATGCTAAATCATGACTCAACATATTCATCTCTCAATGCTTCTACTTATCATGCCTTATCAGAAGTTAATCAAATCAATAAATAAGATCATAACCACAAAAGCATTCACCACTTGACACAAATGTTTATACGTGGAAAACCCAAATAGGTAAAAACCATGGTGAGATGAGACTCACAAGGATACCTATATGAACTCTTCTGAAGTTCACCCCGTTATGAGCGAAGCCTTTTGAAGCTTTACAATAAGTCCTGTTAAGAACTAATTCCGGTTAGGAATCACCCAGTTAAGGGATTTACAAATATGCCTTGATTAAAATAATAATACCCTGTTAGGAGTAACCTCATTGGAGGATTTAAGAATCCAAGCTAATGGACCAACTTGTTAGAGGATTTAATGAGTAACCAAGCTTGTTAGAGCTTACCCGGTTAAGGGATTTCACTATTGCTATAATTGTTAGAAAACAATAGATTTTCTTGATTTGTCTGAGTAGCACTACATTTTCTTGGGAAGATCCTTCTAAGCTTCAATATACCTTCACTCAAAGAGAAGATCCATTCACCGGTTAGGCAACTACAAACTCAACAAGTTTCAATCAATCTTGCTAACAACCTTTACGAACAACTTTGTTGACCTTAAATATAAATCAGTTAGGTCGGTAACACAACAAAAACCTAATTCTCATCATCGAGATTACAAACAAGTCAATACAATCTTGACCATTAGAAATCATAACAATCTCTTCACATTCTTCAAGAAAATTCCAACCGCTCCATGATCACTGCTTCATCGGACTTTGTATCTCATCACGCGTTTTGTATTAGATGCAATCCACTTTGCTCCTTCCCTAGAAAAAAAACAAACGTGCCAAAACAATTTGAACTTATCCTTATACAATGATCACACGTGTCTCCATCATTACTGCTTATCAGATAATAAACCAACAAACTTAATCAATTAGGGTTTAATAGCTGATAGGGTTTACTAGTTACATTGCATAGAAATGTTTAACCCTTTACACCGGTTCACCAATTCAACTCACAAACTTTACATACCGGTTACTAGCCAATATCAAAAAAAAAATATCAACAATAACATGAATACCATTACCGGTTCAATTGACATCAATGACAACATATCATTAATGCAATCTTTATGCAAAATTCCAACAAACTCAAAATGCCAACAACTAACGGATTCTCTCCAAAAGGTCTGTGCAACATTTGCTTCAATCAGCATAGTTCTAGTAACATCCAAAATAGTTATGTTCTTCCTTTCAACAACTCCATTTTGCTGAGGGGTTCTAGGAGCAGATAATTGTCTTCTAATTCCATTCCTCACAAAATGAATCAAACTCATCGGATGTAAATTCTCCTCTGTCAAATCTCAGACACTTCAGCTTCAATCATGTCTCTGTCTCCACCTTAGCTTTGAATATCTTGAATTTCTCCAGTGCTTTTGATTTCTCCTTTAGAAAAGTAACCCACATCATTCTAGAATTGTCATCAATGAACAACATGAAATATTTGTCACCTTGCATGCTTCTCACTCTTGGAGGACCACACAAGTTAGTATGCACAAGATCCAATAAACCATTAGATGTATACAACTTACTTTTGAATGAAATTCTTTTTTCCTTTCCCAACTGACATTCTTTACATACCAGATTAGAAGGTTTCACAATTTTAGGCAAGTCTCTAACAACTTGAGTAGAACATATCTTAATCATGCAGTCAAAATTAACATGACACATCCTTCTATGCCACAACCAACTTTCATCTATCTAAGCAATCAAAAAAAATTTCTCACCGACATTCAAGTGAAAGATATTACCTTTAGTCTTAGTTCCTGATGCAATCTCTATACCAGAGGTATTTAGAATCTTGCATTTACCATTCTTCAATTTCAAATCATATCCCTTATTAACCATCTGTCTAACACTCAAAAGGTTATGCTTCAAACCTTCAACATATAAGACATCATCAGTATTATGCTTACCATCTAAAGAAACAGAACCTTTACCATGAATCACACAAGCTTTATCATCTCAAAATCTCACTATTCCACCATCATACCTCTCCATATTCCCAAATTTTGTTTTATCACATGTCATATGATGTGAACAACTGTTGTTAATTACCCATTCATCTATTTCTTCAATCTTAGCAGCCAAAGCTTTCTCCTCAACAATGCATCTTGTAGAACTCACTGGTACCAAATCATCTTCCTTGATAGCAATGAATACAAATTCATTTTCTAAATTCTCATTCTCAAATTCCTCATATGTCACACCTTCATCATCAACATAATAACATCTCTTCTGATATATGTACTTCTGGTTAGGCTTATACGACTTATCATACATATCATGCTTCTCATATCTATCATTCTTATCAGATCTATCATATTTATCATGTTTATCATATCTTGAAATTATTTCAGGACACCTAGAAGCAAAATGTTCTATCTTATTACAAGAGAAACATTTCAAAGGAAACTTTCCATCATACTTATCGGTTCCCTTAGGCAATCTCCAAGCAATAAGTGCTTCTAGCTCATCCAACTCTTTTTCTTATTCTTTCATCTCTCTCATTTCTCTTTCACATCTAGAAACCCTAGATAAACTTTCTCCCAAATCATACTTCTGCTTCTTGGATACAAAGGATTTAAATGTAGTCTCATATTTACCCTGTGACTCTCCAAATTCACCCAAATCAAATGCAACAAGCTTACCAACCAACATGTCTCTTTTCATAGTAGTCACACTTCAAATCTCATCAATAGCAGCTACTTTAGGCTTGTAAGAAGGAGGCAAGGATCTCAACACTTTAGCAACAATATAATCTTCTTAAATAATTCCATTGGCACATCCGATACCTAGGATAAGTTCATTCACCTTAGCCATAAAGGTAGATATGTTCTCATCTTCTCCTATCTTCAGCATCTCATACTTTCCTTTCGAAATCCGCAACTTAGCAAGTTTGACATGCTTATCTCCTTCATACAAGGTCTCTAACTTCTCCCAAATCTCATGTGCAGTCTCGAGACCCATCACATTAGTCATCTCTAAATCAGTCAAGGCACTCAACAATGCTTCCTTGGCTCTTATGTTATGTTTAAAATCCTTGATCTTAGCAACAGTAACCAGACCATTCTTAGGAACATTGTAGGTATTCTTTGTAATCTTCCAATAATATTCTCCAAGACATTTCAAGTGAACTTCCATCTGATCCTTCCATACAGTGTAATTAATTCCATCAAATCTAGGATTCTCTTTCTTGAAAACATAGGTTGCCATCCATGATCTCCTCAAGCTATCAAGCTTCTTCCGAAAGGTTCTAGCTTTGATACTAATTGTTGGCAACAACAATGAAAGAAAACTGAGGGGGAGGGGGGTGAATCAATTTTCACCCGATCTAACAATTTAAACACAAAATTTAATTAGATCAACTACAACAAGAATAAAGATAAACACAATAACAACGACCCACACAACACCAAGATTTTTGACGTGGAAAAACTGGTTAAGGGAAAAACCACAGTGGAAACCTACCCCCAATAAGATGATACTTTGCAGTAGTATATGAAAATGTTACAATGGAGAATCCACATGCATTCAGGCACACTGCCTAGATCTCACTTCTCAAAATATGATAACCCAGAAGGCTACAACCCTTAGGGAAGGTTCACTACCCTACAATAATATTCAGACTACAATTCGATTAAGATGAACTAAACCAATAGCATCTCCAAATACCTGATGATAGTTCTAATTAATCTCTTTTATCTGCCATGCAACACTCTTTTCTCAATACACCACACCAAAAGATGAATTCTCTTATTTGCACATACACATCTCTCTGATAATGAAGACACAACCACCATACATGAATTAAATTAATATAACACCTATTTATACAAATCATCAACCTTGACTACAAGGTCAACTCAACCCTCAATACCTAATTACAAAATTAAATCACACGATACATAAATCAACCATCAGACCAATACAATACCATAGATAACATATCATGGACCCAAATCAAATCCTTGAACACGCAACACCACCAGAAATTCCGCCAAGAACAACCGCAACACACTACACCATAGAAAATACTGCATAACACAAAGAATATCACCAAACCCATGAGATCTTTAATAACACACACAATGATCAATGCAGACCACCAAAACAAATAGGACACGATTAGAAAACACTAACAAGCACATTAGAACCATCTATAATAGTTGCACCAACACCACTTAATCAAATCTTCATCGATCAACATGCTAACACTCAAGAACACTCAACAACGACAAATCAAACAAGAAAGATAACTTGGAGAGCACCAAATCATGAACAATCTGAATTGAAGATACACACAAACATTCCAAACACTCTCCCAAACTTGCAACGAAATATATGATCATACCAGAGCATAACATATCAAACACCAAAATACTGTAACACTGAACAATGAAAACCAATCTTCATACTGGAACCCACAACTTGATCAAATCACCACATAGCATCATGAAATCAATAAAGAATAAAGTATCTCTAGTTTATTCAGTATATCAAATAGATAAACCAACCAGATCAACTTACTGCAAACATCGGATCACTAAAACAATTATCTCCAACACCAAAACACATGAATATGTTGACATCAATGACAACAACATATCCTAGCAAAAGCAATATCCAACAATACATGACCTTAATAGTGGATAATTAAACCATAGATTTTTAGTTACTCATCCAACTAATTGTAACACCAAATAAAGTAAACACCCAAAAATTGGTGGATATTTTACTATCAACATCTACAAAATCACAAATATCAAGTTAAGAGAATATGTATCTCCTATGAGATTATCATGATAAGTGACAAGGAATATTCTAAGGTAGCACATAAATATTTGAATATTATTTAACCACATATTAATAAACTCTACTAGGATTAGACATATATTTAGAAAGAATACCCACTACTTAGGTAATTTTTGGTTTACTGCAAACCATAACATAAATCAAACTTCTAACTACACTCTCATAAGGAACTATCTCATGTATTTATTTTTTGATGGAGATGCAGGACACTATGAAATAGAAAAATCTATTTGTAATGTAAAAATAACACATAATAGTCTATGATGCTACATGTTAAGCTTTTTGTATCTTTCTCTTCTAATTTTAATTCCAATAATGTGCTTAGTTCCACTAGTATCTTTTATTTCATATTTGGCATTGACTAACAATGGGAGGCAAGCCCTATAGATAGTAGGGGCTTAAAACCCAGGGCTGCAACCAACAACCAAACCCCCTTACAATAGCAGGGTGGTAGGGGGGAGGAAATTCTCCCCCGCCCCCTTTGTAGATGGTAGAGACGGACTCAGGATTCTTCCTTGGTCCCAGCCTTACCACAACCCGAAGTGGAGATGGAGGAGGCTAAAGCTGGTAGCTTTTCCTACCCCCTTTAAGTTTTCCCTGCTTCCATCCCCCACCATGGGTGAAGGATGGGAGGGGTAGGATTTACTTCCTTCCCATCCATCCACTTCTCTACAACTACTACTATCAATCAATCTAAGGCCAATAACTAGGCAAGAGGCATCCAAATCTACTTCCAATTGAATCCCATCCTATACTGCTAGTGGTAGAGCCATCTGAGGCAAAGTTCTTTCTTTAACCCACCCCGCACCATATAATAAAGTCATCATTGAATTTATAATAAATATAGTGATCTAATTTGAAACATTCAAATCCAAAACTCAAAACATATATATCAAACCATTCATATTCATCTCTAGCGTGTTAAAAATGGACCAGCCTTATCTTGGGGAGAACCTTGGAGAAATAGTAAGGATTCTTTCCTATAGTTCTTACACCCTTGGTTCAAACCATTAATTTTGGGGATGGCCCTTTGGTGAAATGGTGGGGCTTCTTTCCTGTAGTGCCTACAACCTAGGTTCAAACCCCACGGGTTGGTCTCTACCATGTTGACAATGGGTCATGCTTTAACATGGGGAGAACCTTGGAGAAATGGTGGGGCTTCTTTCCTATAGAGCCTACATCCCTGGTTCAAACCATAAATTTTGGGGATGACCCTTTGGTGAAAATGTGGGAAACTTTCATCCTCATATATTTAGAAACTAAAGATCCCAAATAATCTTTAATTTTTATGATAGGTAAAGCACTCCTAATGGTCATAATAATAGAATTTCATGATTAAATTCTACAATTCCCTTCCATATGTAATTTTACACAAACTATAACTAATTCAGGTGTTAAGATATTGAATGATCCCAAGTAGTCTACAGTTCATCCACCTTCTATTCACAAGGAGTACTAATTCTTCGTTCAGAAAATTTTATTTAGCAATGATTTGGCCTAATATATATCACCTACGTGTTGTTTTGTAGTTTCTTAACAAATTGTTACCAAAGTTATCTACATCTATTCTCCTTGATGTGATTTTTATCTATAATTCTTACAGCAAGATCACAAAATCATCTTTTGTGGAAGTTTTCACTCAAACTTTATTAACTCAAGAAAACAACAACCCACCAATGAAACCAAAGGTGGTCATTATCACACCACTTATAAGGATGTTAAAGTACTAAAAATAAATTTCTACACTAATATTGAGATGATTGATGTATATACAACTTTAAAAACAATCTACCAATTATATAATTGATATAGAAACACATTAAATTAGTAATAAGAAATAATACTAATATTATGGACCAAAACTAGGTGCAAAAAGGCCATAGATACCTAAAAATAGCTCATAAAAGTGAAGGCACAAATTAGCATATCCCTCGTACATGCAAAACCTTTAGGAATAGTATTTAACTCCTACCTTGTAAGAAATATATCATAATTAATATAATGTTCCTTATTAAAATATCCTCCTATAGATTGTCAATAATTATTGTCATAGATATTGATCAACATAAAAATAAATTTGTCTATTCTTGGCTCTAATGTGTTATAATATTTATCCAATGATAACCAAATTGAATACATCATACAAAATTTTACAAAGCATCAACACTTGACATATAATGCTAACTCAAAATCCCATCTCTCATTTTCATGTGAGGAAATACTAAATAAAATAGTTATAATAATATCCAAATAACTTATTGTAAAATGTTAAATAATTAAATATAAATAATTGAAGGGAACAACAAGACATGGGATGTTCTTTACGTGAAAATACTAAAGCAAAATCTTCTTAGTTTTAGTTAAATATGTAGCAAAGGATATAATCTTACATTTCACGACAAGGGTTGTAATATCAGAAAGAGTGACTTTGGAAGACTACTGGAAGAAGGTACTAGGATTGATGGAAATCTTTATCATATAAAGGAGGCTAATGGAAGAAGATGTCTAATGGCACAAACTAGTGAATGTTGGAAATGGTACAAGAGGATGGGTCATATCAACTTTGACAACATGGTGAAGATCAGTTCTACACATGCGGTAAGAGACATGCTAAGGATCATTAGGTCTACAAACATATAAGGAAAGAAATGTCAAATGTGAAAGAAAACTAGGACAAAATGCAAGAACATGGAGAACTCTTCTATAAAACCCTTGGAGTCAATGCATATTGATGTATGCGGGTCAACTAGGACAAAAGGAATCAATGGTGAAAGGAAATTTATGTTTCTTATTGATGAATATTCTAGAATGACTTGGGTTACATTTTTTAGAGGAAATTCAAAAGATCTAGATAATTTTAAATATTTTAAATATATGGTTGAGAATAAAGTAGATGCTAAGATCAAATTTCTAAAATCTGATAGAGGGGTTAATTTTATTCAAATGAGTTTGAAATTTTTTGTGAAGATCATGGAATTAGGATACATAATTTGTCTACCCCTAAGACCTCTTAGAAGAATGGGGTAATAGAAAGAAAGAATAGAATAGTGGAAGATATGGAAAGAACAATGTTAAAAGAAGTTAATCCTCTCGATGTGTATTGCAAACTAGTAGTTCATACTTATGTCTATATTCTTAAATGAGTGCAATTGAGAGTCAACTACTCTAATACAACTTATGATCTATGGTATGAAATACCTACTACTCTCAAGTATTTTAGAATATTTGGTGGAAAATATTACATTAGGGGAGATGAAAAAGACTTGGGAAAGTTTGAATCAAGATGTGATGAAGGAATCTTGGTTACTCAACCAAAAGAAAGGCCTATAGATGCTACAAGAAAAGACTTAGGAGGATGGTTGAAAGAGTAAATGTTAAAGTAGATGGAGACTAGAGTCAAATAACATAAGAACCTGAGGATTGTGGATCAAAAGAACCAACCTACATAGAAAAAGAAGAAGAAGAGGCAAAAGAAAAGGAACAAGTATTAGAGAAGGCCTCTAAGAATAGTATTATGTATGACTCAAAGGAATCATTTAGAAGATCGTATTATTGGTGAAAAAAATGAAGGAGTGTGGACCAAGAGAAGACTTGAAAAAGAAAGCGAGCTAGTAAACCTTTGTCTCCTATCAAAGATTGAGCCCAAGACCTTTGTTAATGATAGAAAGGATGAAAATCAAATTGAGAAGAATCAAACATGGGAACTAATCCCTAGACCTATAGATGAGAATTTCTTGGGAACAAAGTGTGTTTTCAGAAACAAACTAAATGAGGAATGAGAAGTGACAAGGACCAAAGAAAGGTTAGTTTCCAAAGGCTATTCACAAGTGGAAGGATTCGATTCTGAGTATACTTTTGCTCTGGTAGCTCTTGATAGAGGTAATCAAAATATTTTGTTCCTTTTTGTTTCACAAGAAATTCAAGGTTTATCAGACATATGTAAAGTCAACTTTCTTGAATGATGATTAGAGCAAGAAGTCTACATAGAAAAGCCTAATGAATTTTAGTTATTAGAGGATCTATACATGGATTGTAGACTCAAAAAGGATTTGTATGGTCTCAAGCAAGCTCCTACGTCTTGGCTTGCAAGTTTCAATAGGTACTTACTTCAGCAAGGTTTCAAGAAAGATACCACATATAGAAATATTTATATTAGGGTTGAGGAAGAAAAAAAAATTATAGTTGTTGTGTAGGTTAATCACATCATCCTTGGGGGAGATGATGGTATGTGTAAGAATTTTGCAAAAGAGATGCCAAAATAACTTGAGATGTCTATGATTGGTCAGTTATATTTCTTCCTTGGACTTCAAAATACTCAACTAGATGGTGGTATCTATATTTCTTAAGCTAAGTATGTTAAGATGACATTGAAGAAGTTTGACATGGAAGATTCAAAACCAGTGAGTACTCTCATGGCGATTGGTTGTCATTTAAGAAAGGATGATGAGTCACCTCAAGTTGACTAGACTCTTTTTAGGTCTATAATTGGAGGACTATTATATTTTCACTACTTATAGACCTAATATTATGCATGTAGCTTGTTCATGTGCAAGATATCAAGCCAATCGATAAATAAACTCATGAGAAGGTTGTCAAAAGGATATTCAAATACTTGAAGAGAAACTCTAAAATATGATTTGTGTTATATAAGAGGGATGATGAATTCTCTTCAAATTCGTATAATGATGTTGATTGGGTCGATTGTGTGGATGATAGGAGAAGTACCAATGGTAGTGCATTTTTATCAAGGAATACATTGGTCTCTTGGTTTAGTAAGAAGTAGGAATCAAGATCCTTATCAATAGAAAAAGCTGAGTACATTGTTACAACATCTTGTTGCACCCAAGTGTTTTGGATGAAGAAAACATTGAAGGATATCAAAGTATTATATGATGAGCCTATTCTTATTTTGTGTGATAATATAAGTGATATTATATTTCAAAGAATCTGGTGATACATTCAAGGAACAAGCATATGTTGGCAAGAGACACTATTCTAGTGAAGATTGATGCATGAGAGATGTTTTAGAGTTGTCATTTATGGAAACTTAGTTCAGAAATAATATCCAGTATACATAGATTTGATTTACCGGAAGTTGTATTATTCATTAAGCATAAGTTTGGAAGGTGGAATGCAGTATCCGACAGAGTGTGAGTATAATCTATAGATATTGATTTTGGTTGCATAACTTTGGTTGCGGTAATAGAGGCAAATGATTTGAGGTGGATTATTTTATAATTCTAGTATTCGGTGTTGATTCATGAACAAAGATTGAAGGTTCGGTATCTGGTAATTCAGGCAGAATATAATCATTTTGATATTAAGTGATGTAACATGTGATCCAAAATATTTGGGATGATTACAGTGGTTGTTGTTGATTTCAAGGTAATTATGCTGACACTTGAGAAGCTTGTTATCATCTTGTTTAGGTCTTCATATGAATTTGTGGACGCATTGAGATGACTTGTTGGTACATATTTCATATTTTGCAATATTATGAAGCCAGCATATTGGAGATCTATTTTGTTGCTGCATATATATAAGATCAACTTGTATGATCATTTGGTATGGTAGATGTATGGTAGATGTACGAATGTTGATGTGTGATGAGTGAATGAGCATTAATATGTAGATTTGGTGCTCTAGTATATGGTTGTGTAGCAGAACAGAGAAGATAAGCAGAACAAAGGAAGACAGTCAGATTGTGCTTAACCAGAACTTCTTTTTGGCATTTATAGATGCTATATATCAGTTTAGTTATTGTTATTTCTTTTTTAACTTATTTGTAGGACAGTGAGTCCTCCGAGGTTATAGACCTCTTTTGTATTTGAGCACTGAGCTCTAGGCAGTGTGCCTAAATGCAAGTGCATTCCCCTTTTGTAATATTATCATACTCCTAATCAAAGTATAATAATATCATGGGTCTCAATCCCACCGTAGTTTTTCCCTTTCTAGGTTTCCACATTAAAATTTTGGTGTTATGGTTTTGTGGTTGATTGGTTTATATTTCTCCACTTTAATTTCATTCTTATGTCTCTGGTGGTTTAAGAACCAGTTTAATAAATTTGTAAATTATAGAACACTGATTCACCCTCCCTCTCAGTGTTCACTAATTCCAATAACTGGCATCAAAGCTTAGTTCCCTAAAAGAATCCTAAGAGCTTGAGGAAGATCTGGAAGATTGAATCAATGGACTTCAGTTTGGAGAAGCAACTTATTGTAGCACTTGAAGATCTTGATGCAAAAATAAAAGAAAAGAATAGACTAAGGAGAAGTCTAGATGCTATTGAAAATCACATTGAAACTCTGAAAGAACAAGTAAACACATCCAGAGAAAATAGAAAGGAACTGGTGGATAAACTCAAGGAGAAAGAAGAACAAAGCATTGACAATCAAGCCCTACAAGACAAGACAAGACATATGAAAGTGAGAAGATTGCTAGAGATAATGCAATCCTGAAGAATGAGATGCAGTCCATTGTGATAAAGAAGGAAAAGGAGATTGAAGATAGGAATAAGAATGAGGAAAATCTGACTCATTTATTGAAGGATAGATCTGATAAATGTTGTAGATTGAACTATGAGAGTGATCAGTTGAGACTTGAATTGGTGCAATCCAATAATGATGGGAAAGAACTTGAAAGGAAAATCAAAATTTTGAGAGATGATATTTCCATTGCTAATGAGTACAAAGAAAAATTCAAAGCTAGCTCAGCTAGGCTAGATGAGATGCTAGAAAGTCAGAGAAGTGGGAAAGACATGCAAGGACTTGGATATGAGAAAGGAGAATCCTCTAGTTCTGGACAAAGCAATCATTAGAAGAAAAAGAGACCTCTGGTAAGATATCCTAATGCTTATAAATTCAATGGTAAATGTTTTTTTTGCAATAAATTCGGTCATATGGAAAGTCAATGAAGAAATGGGATGATGAATAATGGTCCTACCTTTACCAGTCAATGTTTCAAATGCAACAATTTTGGTCATAAGTCAAACATGTGTAGAGAAATGATGAATAATTTCCAAAATGAGAGATTCTAAGGTTGTGGAATGTTTGGACACATTTCTAACCAATGCAGGATGAGACCAAATCAGATGAACTTCAGGCCTATGAAAAGAAATGGTTTTTTCTATGCATGCAATGAACGTCACATTGCAAAATATTGCAAAAGCAAAGAATGTGAGCAAGAATTCTTCAGTAGACAAGAAAAAATTAGATGAGAAGAGAAAAGAAAAGGTTGAAGAGGACAGAGAGCAGCATAAGAAGATGTGGGTTAAGAAGGAAGATTCAAATGCACATATTGTGTTTGCACCTGATTCCAGTGTTGGATCTTCATCCAGTAACTAAGGCATTTGGGCCTTAGGGGGGAGCTTTTCATGAAGATCCTTAAAACCCCCTCTTGAGATCTGTAACCGATTGCAGAAGGTTGCAAAAGATTTTGAGTGATAGTGCAATTGATGTTGAATCATATTTGAGAGATTTCATGGTGATTTGAGAATCTGGTGATGAATTCTTGGGAACCAGAGTATCCGGGAAACCTTTAGGGTTGTGCATTTCTTACAACTTAAAGTTATTTTTTCAGTGAATAAAGAGAAATTCTATCATTCATTCTTTACATTGCGAATGAAGAAAAACAGTAGAGGAGTGAGGTGAAAAAGATTGAGTAGCAAAAACAAAGCTTAAAGCGTTCTGATAGAGATTCCTAGTGTTGGCATATGTGTAGAGTTTGATGACATGATGATAATGTATGTTGTCATTGATGTCAATATGCTGAAGTGTGAACCGGTATGATAAAGTGTGAACCAGTATGTTGAAGTAAGTAAACTGGCAAGTGAATCGGTATGATGAAGTGTGAACCGGTATGTTGAAGTAAGTAAACCGGCAAGTGAACCGGTATATGCAAAGTTTGTATCAAGGTTTCACTTGATATGACTACCAGTTGGTAGTCTCAGCTTCAGGGTTTTCAGTTGATGCATTCCAAGTCTGTGCGATCTGACCGATGACATCTTATGATGAGTTAGCATTGAAATGAATATTAGATCACGTTGCCATGTCAGCCTTGTGCACGTGAAGGATTTCCTTGAGGATCTTGCATGAGAAGATTGATTCTATCTACCTCGGGAATGTGCAAAATCTTAGTAAACAATGGAGAGCGCGTGATGGGTTATCAGCTTCTAGAAGCGGTGAAGAACGGACGATGCAGAATGTCTTGAGATTTGTTCAAGATTGTTTTACCCTATGTAATGTTATTAAATGGTCAGGATTGAACTGATTGTATTATTAACCTAGATGCTTAGGGTTTTAGGTTTTGCCCACCAGCCTAATTGTTGTCTATAAGGTCGATGATGATTTTCATTTGAAGTTGTTGGCAAATGAATGTATGTGAGGTGATTCTTGCCAGACAGGAGAAGTGAGTAGAGATCTGCAGAGTGTGATTGCAGATGTAAAGGAACTGAAGTAGATCTGCCTTGGCATTGAGTGCTGTTATCAGATCAGTGTATTACCTGTTGACTTCTAACCATTTCAGCAGTTGGAAAATCCCTTTACTGAGTAGCTTTAACAAGATTTTTGTAAATCCTTTAATAGGGTGACTCAAAATCATTGAGTTCTTCAAATCCTCTTGCGAGGTAACCTTTAACAAGGTTTTAACCTCTAACCGGGTATTTAGCCATCCCTTAACCGGGTGATCCCTAGCAAGATCGCTTCCTAGCAGAACCTATTGTAAAGTCTTTAATCGGACTAGGCTCCTAATAGAGCAAACTTCCAAAGAGTTCAAGAACAACTTGTGGGTATTCATCCTCATCGTGGTTTTTCCTAGTTGGGTTTCCACGTGAAAAAATCAATGTGTTATGTGTGATGCTTTTTCATGTGATGATTTAGTGTTCTATGTTAAGTGGTAATGCATATTGCCGATCTAATGGTCATTGTATTTCTGATGTATTACTCACTTAAGCATATGGGGGAAGTTGAGATGAGATATTAGGTTTTGAAAAGTTATAAGTGTTACCGGTTTATGTCTTTTACAGTCTTACTGTGTTTTATTGGTATTGTCATGGTTTAGGTTGGTGATGTTGTTTTCCAGTTAGTGTAGTCTTTGCAGTTTAAGTTGTCAGAGAAATTTTTGTCTGTACTGATTCACCCCCCCCCTCTCAGTGCCTATTGGGTATTTACTGTTCATCATTATTCATCACCTAGCATCTGGTTGAAGTTGAAAGGGTATTTATCCATGTTCAAGCTATCTATTTATAACCCTATTTATAAATGGCATCATCATTTGGTGTGGTAACTCCGTTGGTAGTAGAGATCACTGATAGGGAAAGGCCAGCATTCAAGAAACACCCATTCAAATCGATAGAAGATGACCTGGATGGAGAATTTTCTTCTATGTCATATGGAGTGTTACATAATGAGGACATTAGGGAATAAATTCACTGCAATATCAAAGAGCTTGGCAATGCAGATTTGTTATCATTATACACAAAGAATATGATAGATGAGATGGGGAACCTAAAGCTCGATTTCAAATCACTGCAAGACAAGGGTTTTATCTAGTTTTTTCACTTTCGGGTTTTCGATGAACCCAAATGGGTCAAATATGTCTTGAGCCAAATTCATGATGATTTTATGTGGCTAGATAGACCACATAAGATCACAAAGCAATCCATTCAATCGGTAACCTGTTTAAATGCAACTAGTGAGATCATTAATCTGAGGCATGTAAAGAACATCACTGTAACATAGGTAATCAGATCCCAACATGACAATTGGTTGATGACAATCAGTGATATAGTCAAACATGATGTGAGACTTGCATCGATGGTGACAAGGTATAAGGTGTATCAATCTAGTAGAAAAAATTTAGTATCCGACACTACAATATATGCAGCCTATCAGATACATAAGGAGAAAAAATTGTCCGACTTGTGTGGAGTACTTCTCAGTGAGATAATGAGAAACCTAAAGAAGATTAAAAAAGATAAGAAACATGTTTTCAAGTTTAGTTCTTTGATTTTCTATTTGGCATTTTACTTTATGAATAAGATCCCTGGTATAGAAAAGGTGCAGTGGGCCTATAACAAACCGGTGGCAATTCAAATCAAATAAGGTTTGCAAGGACTAGGAGATGTTCAAGATCAAAAAACTACTCTTTGGGGCTATTTCAAATCATTCCAAGGTATGATGCAGAGTCAAGAGAGGATTCCTAAAGAAATTGTTCAAAAATATGAGGATACCATCTGTTTCATGGTAGATAAAGACCAATGTCATATGGAGATAGTAGAACCAAGAACAATATGGATCATGCCCATGGGGTATGAAGTGGATGGAAATACTCTTGATACATATGCTCAACACCTTTTGAGTATATCGGTTGATGAGAAAGAAGAAAGGTTTGGCACATATAAGGAGGAAAGTCTAGACCTACATAAGAAACTCACCAAGATCGAAAGAAAGAGGAAGGTCAAAAAAGAAGTAGAAGAGCTTGCAGAGAAAATGAGTATAACAAAGGAAGTTATTCAAAAGGCTAGAGACAACAATATTCTGAAAGAGGAGGACATGGTAAAACCAAAGACAAGTGGTCTCCACTACTCCCAAGCAAACTAAGCCAAGGCAAACCAAGTCAACACCTACCTCTGGTGCTTAGAAGCCTGTCCCTCCACCCAAGCCACAAACCAAGTCAACTGGTGGAGATGAGAAGAGAAAGAAAGGAAAGACACAAAGGGAATATGTTGCAGTCACTATAGAGGAAGAGACAAAGTCTAATGAAGCAGTGAAAGAGGTGAAGAAGACAACTACCTATGCTAGGGTAGTGAAGAAGCCTCAATCCGGTGGAGCCCAGCTGAGCAAGAAACCAAGAACTAAAGCTGAGCCATCCGGTAGAGCCAGATTAAGAAAGAAGCCAAAATATGAACTTCATAAAGCTCTGAAATCCAGTAAAGTAGAAGGTACTTATACTATTGTGCCCCCAATGACATTAAGTGAAATAGTTGATGAAGTGGTAAAAGAAGGAAATCTAAAAAATATATCTATATATTATGAGAACTGTGATGATAATGATCAAAGAGCTATAGAGGAAGTTTTTGTACAATATATGAATATTTATATTAAATCCTTGATAGAATTATCATCTATGATTTAAAAGGGTTTGTATGATATTTTGGATTCCATAAGGCATACGACTAATTTGGAGGATGAAAGAATAAAAGAATATGTATTAGTTAACTTGTGTTTTGTCATTTCTAAGGTTGAAGTTGATAGAATGCTAAAGATTGCAAAAGATAGATTGAGAATAGAAAAGAGAGTGAACAAGATTATGCTTGGGAAGATAGATGAAGTTGTCAAGGAGACAAAAATAATCTTGAAACAATTTTTGCAAGAGCACATATATGAGGTTAATCCGGTAAAATATGACACCCAATCGGAAGAGAAAGCATATGAAACCTCCATTCCCTAAGTGCAAACATGGGTTTCTGATGTGTAGAAAGATCAGTCAATAGAGCAAACCATTCTGAAAGGGAAGACAAATGAACACACTACAGTTGTTGATGATCAGAATGTTGGAATCTCTGATGAAGCTGGACAAAATCCTCCGATGATAGAGGTTTATTTAGAAAAGGCAACTGAGGAGATTGGAGATGGAAAAGGAGAAGTTTATGTAGGAAAGGAAGTTGATGATGAAAAGGAAGAAGTTGCAAAGGAAGATGAAAATGCAAAAGTGGTAGAGAAGGAGAACAAGTTCTAGTGACAGTGGCAAGAGACACTGTAGTAGACAAAGGAAAATAGATTTTTACTAACTTAGATGATTTCACTCAAGGACCAATAGATCTGGGTTCACTATCTCCCATCCAAGCACTGAAGCTAGAAACTCTTTCTCAAGAAAAAAGAAAGTGAGGACTTACTCAAGTCTCACACTGAAGATAAAAAGTTCATAACTTTGGCCACGAATGTATTGGAGAAAATTTTGCCATCCTTTAAGCATGATTTAGATGATACTCCCTCTGGTAAGATCAGAAGCATGCTTAATATAGTAGACTCACATTTTGTGTCTTTGGAGAGAGCGATAGATGATAAATTTTTGACTTAATTTAATGCTATTAGATTAAGGATAATTTGGAAGATGATTGAAGGAGATAGGGTCACTTTGATAACCATTATGAAGAGCATACAATATGCATTAGGTGAAGGCGGTCAAATATATGTCATGTCTAATTTTTCCTTAATTTACTATTGACATTGACAAGAAAATAAAAGAGTGTGAAGGGTAGTTCGCTAGCATATCTCAATCCTATGCACCTCAATCATTCTTTGCTAGCAATTTTGAAGCTCAAGTTATGGGTATACTTGATAAGATTAAGAGCCTAAATCAAGAGAAGGACAAAATTTTAGGCAGAGTGGGAGAATTAAGAAGCCTTATCACTCCCTAGATAGATACATTAATCAATAGTAAGCAAGCTACAATGAATTCTCTGAATAAGAGTGTTCCGACAGATCATAGAGGAGCATAGATGCACCCCTAACTTTTTAGTGCTTTCATCAATATTTTGGAGAATTTGAAGAAGGGTTGGGATGATCACCTACTGTCCCTATAAACAAGTCTTGCAGATATCTTAAATTTTTTTTATGTCACTGTATATATCCCTATACATAAATTTTGATCGTTATCCACCTTTACCATTGATGTCAAAGGGGGAGAGAGCGAAGTGAAAAGGGTGTATATTCTCAGGGGAAGCGTGTTGAGTCTTGGAGATTTTTGAGTTTTGGATTTTTGCAGTTTTGAGTGTATAGTGTCATTTTTCACAGTGTTTCCATCAATGCCAAAGGGGGAGATTGTTGTCAAGAGACTTTGTTACTGTGAATATTAATGCATGAGAGATGTTTCAGAGTTGTCATTGATGGAAACTTAGTTTAGAAATCATATCCGGTATATGTGGATTTGATTTACTGGAAGTTGTATTATTCATTAAGCATAAGTCTGGAAGGTGGAATATAATATCTGACAGAGTATGCGTACAATGTGCATATCTTGATTTGGTTGTGGTAATAGAGGCAAATGATTCGAGGTTTTAGGCATTTTATTTTGTAATTCTAGTATCCGGTGTTGATTCATGAGTGGGATTGAAGGTCCGGTATCCTATAATTCAGGTAGAACAAAGATATTTTGATGTTAAGTGATGTAATGTGTGATCCAGAATCTTTGGGATGATTTCAGTTTTTTTTGTTGAGTATGAGGTAATTATGCCAACATGTGAGAAGCTTGTTATCATCTTGTTTAGGTCTGATATGAATTTGTGGATGAACTGAGCCGATTTGTTGGTACACATTGTATATTTTGCAATATTATGACGCCGACATATTGGAGATCTATTTTGGTGGTGCAGATATATAAGATCAACTTCTATGATCATTTGGGTATGGAATATGTATGGTAGATGTGCGAATGTTGATGTGTGACGAGTGAATGAGCATCAGTATGCAGATTTGGTGCTCCGGTATATGACTGTACAGTAGAACAAAGAAGATAAGTAGAACAAAGGAAGACAGTTAGATTGTGCTTAACCAGAACTTCTTTTTGGCATTTGTAGATGCTATATATCAGTTCAATTATTGTTATTTCTTTTGTAACTCATTTGTAGGATAGTGACTCCTTCAGGGTTGTAGCCCTCTTTTGCATTTGAGCAGTGAACTCTAGGTAGTGTGTCCGAATGCAAGTGCATTCCCCTTTTGTAATATTATCATACTCCTAATCAAAGTATAATAATATTGCGTGTCTCAATCCCACCGTGGTTTTTCCCTTTCCAGGTTTACACATAAAAATTCTGTTATTATGCTTTTGTGGTTGATTGGTTTATATTTATGCACTTTACTTTCATTCTTATGCATCCGGTGGTTTAAGAATCAGTTTAATAAATTTGTGAATTATAGAACATTGATTCACCCCCCCTCGTAGTGTTCACTGATTCCAATGACATATTTGTATCTGATATCACTTTCTGAGAGAGAAGGTTATAGAGCAAGAAGTCAAATTGGAATATTTTCCTACAAAAGATAAAAATGCATCTATTTTCACAAAGAAACTTTGAAAAGATACATTTGGGTATCTTAGGCAATATATGGGTGTTATTGACCCTCCTAACTAGTGCATAAGATGGTGTATCTATCTAGGGGGATAAATTCAAGGTATATCATTTTCTCTTGGATTGATGTGGACTACCTCTTAGGGTGAGTAGACAATTGGATGGTTGCTACTAATAGGGGGAGAATGTATGATTGCATTGATAGGTTATGGAGAAAATGTCTCCCTTTGTCCTTGATGTCAAAGGGGGAGACGATGTAGATTAATGCTAAAGCAAGATTGTAGATGATTGTTCTATCAGTGAGTGTTGCCATCAACAACAAAGGGGGAGATTGTTAGAGTTTATTGTCATTGATGTCACTAGGTCCTTTCATTGGTGTCAACCCTCAATGTTGTATTACCATTGATGTCTGAGGTGCAACTGTGATATTAATATGTGTTGAGATGTTGTGGGAGATTTGATAAATTTCATGATCGGATGCCAACCCTTTGTTTGGAGTTGATGTCTACACTCATTGTGTTGAGGAGTCATTGGTGCTTGCATTGATACTTTCTCTTGTATGATGATGATGGCGATGATGGTGATGATGTGTTATGTTACTAAAGTTCATGATTGGATTTCATGCCTTGTTTGTTGTCAGTAGAGATGTTATCATGATATCATATTAAAGATGAAGTATTAAGATAAGGATTAGAAGCATTAATATGAGGATTCAAAGTATTAAGATGAGGATTAGAATCCCTAAGATGAGGATTAGAAATATTAAGATGAGGATTACAAGATTTGTGAACTTACAGATATAATGTAGATCATCTTTTGCATGACACAACCTATTGTTCTATCTCTCTTATTGCTCCTGAGTGAGAAAATGGTGCCACAAGGATGTTCCAGTCCCTATAAATTAGTGAAGTGTGAAAATGTAAGAATGTGTTACAAAAATTGTTATGGAGAATGCTTTACATTCCTTTTCTCTTGAAGTTATTATTTTCTGATTCGGGATTTAATAGTTATGTATTGTGGATGTTTCACTGCTATCTTTTTGGGTCACTAGTGTTCCCATAGATAGTTTTTGGTAAATGTAGTAGGTTGGCAGTTTGGTTTCTTGTTAGTACTGGTCCAGAAAATGCTTTGCATTTCTTTTCATTTTTGTTTCTACTTATATGGCTTGGTGGATGTGCTTATATTGTCTAAGCAATGTATTAGTTTACATTTCAAGTGATGATGTGTATCACAAGTATGTCTAATAATGTTTTATCTTGTAATTGTGTTGTCTAGCTTTCCAAGTATAAAGTATTATGTATCAATTTGGTTTTGATAGCCTGTCTTGGAATGAATGTATGAAAGAAGTGTATGGGAATGTTTTTGAGTGTTCATAGAATGTCTTTATGGTATACATGATAATGGCTAATCTTTTTGGTGCCACATTTTTCTCGGAGTTTGTTTTTAGGGTGTTTTATGGTTGACAAGCATACAAATCTTATTCTATTGCTTGTGATATGCATCTATGTATCTACATAAATATTGGAGGTTATGATGAGTTGTATTTGAGCCCTATTATGTCTCAATTTGAGCCACATTGTGTAAATTCATTTGGATATTGTGTTTTTGGGCCGATTGGTTAAGTGCTTCATGTTGCATCTACATGTTACCTTGTTTTTGACTTAGGGAGATGTGCACCAAAACAAAATTATGGTTGGAGCTACATGGATAATTGAAATAATTTGTTCTAGGTCCACTCTATCTCCTATTTTAGACCACTTCCACTGCAATATGTTTTTGAGGCAAACTTGTTGGAGTCATTACTTATCTCCTATTCTAGCCGACCTAATTTGATGTTTTCCTTTCTTTTGGAGGATATAGAGAGAGAGAGGAGATCAAATCAGTTGTAAGGTAGTTGAGTATGTAGATTATGAGATATGTGAATTTGAGGTAGTAAAAGTATGGTGAAATTTGTGGAGCCAAATTATTTAATGACTGCTTCAGGTAGCATGTCAAGAGCACCTACACTCTAAGGAGACTATTCGAAATTATCAACTGAAGGCTTATTCATTATAATTCAAAACTTCATACATGTATCATGCTCTAAGATAGTGAATCTCTTCAGAAAGTCCTTGTGTCTTTCCTAGAAAGTCCTTTAGGGAGAAATGTTCTCCCTTCGATAATGAACCTTAAAACAAATTGTAAACTTGTTCATATATTGTGAGATAAATCTCACCTTGGATTTTCCCTTATTGATTTTTCTATGTAAATTCGGTGTTTTCTTGTGCATTGGTATTCATTTCTTTATCTTTCATTAATGTTGATATGTTTAAGAGTTTTGAATTTTAATTGTGCTAAAGGATTTAAGTTTTAAGGTTACCGATTCACCCCTCTCAGTATTTGTGTGTATCCAACAAAAGTACCTATTTAAAAAAAAATAATGTATAATAAATTATTGAATTCCTCAAGTACATTTTAGACCAATATATTGAACAATAGATTATGGTATTATTTTGAGACATGTCTTTGAAAAAGTATAAAATGAAAATGAGGAACCTTATTAATACTTTGTGAAGTTCAATAAATTTTTCATACAATTATAGAGTAGAATTAAAGGTCCCAACATGCTAAAGAAATATAGAGTAGAAGTCCATTGAATTTATAAGCATTAGTGTAGGTTTTTCTTTCCTAGTCGGTTAATTATTTTCATGTTCCTAGGTTTTTCCTATAATTTTAATTAATCTTGTTTAGGATTGATAAAGTGAGTATTAATGTCAGTGGGTGCAAGGCATTGGCATCCTCCATGGAAGTTGTGCTTGCCTATAATTTTAGGATTTTTGGATGGTCTCTTCCCATTAGTCATATTTATCACCTCTTCCCTCTTATATTCTCTACATGTATTCACTCCTAGCTATTCTCTCTATACTATTCTATTGCATTGTAATTGCAGTATGTAGATATTTTCTCTTCCTTCTCTTTATGCTATTTTTATTTTGTATCATTTCAGTTTCTCTCTTGGATACTAACTCAGTGTTGTTATTTTGATCTTGTTACATTTACATTCATAGTTTTATTTCTATTCATTTGCCCTAGGTATTCGAGGAACTTATTCATCTTTTCACGTTCTAACATGCAATCAAAGTTGTTCTAGTGTAATAATATATTTTATTTCCTTTGTTTGAGAGATTAGGGGTGCCAAATATGTTTTATGCGATTTTCCTGGAAACCTAACTTATGCTCTTCTCTTGGATTTCCATATGAACTTGATAATTAGAAAAATTTGAGGGAGTTTTAATCTGTAGGTTGTTTTGTGCAGATATTTTGTAAATGTTGGGTATTTACAAGAAATTTGTAATCTTGGTGGATTTTTCAATTGTTTCATAGATTCTAGTAGGCTCAATAAACTAATATTTGGCTTTCAATTAACCAAAATCAAAGCACAAAAAATTAGAGGAAAGATTGGATTATTTTTCATTTTTGCATCAAATTTGTGTTGTTTGCAAGTCAAATAAAAAAACAAGTTGGAAATATAATAGAACTCTTCAAGGATCATAAAGTAATATTATGATGAAATAAAATATATGTAAACAAAATATACGCTCATCACAAGATTACCATTTCATTTTTTTACTTTTGACCTAGTCAAACAAACTAATTATTTTACAATATTTTTTAGCCCCAAAATAATAATTTAAACAAGATACCCCTATTGAGTTTCTGAGACATTTCCAAAAAAGTAAAATAAAATTCCTTAAATTTGCACCCTAGAAAATAGATTTATGAAAAATCCCTAATTTTATATTAATCATTTGACATCAAAATTAAAATTTTTAAAAATATAACCCCTCTAGAATTTTGAGACTTTTTTAGAACTGTAATTTTTTTTTGACAAATTTATTGATTTGCAACCAAATATTAAGATTATGAAAAATAATAAAACCATTATAACTCACTCGAGAACGGTGGTCTATACCTGCATTTTATATTGTAAGCTCCTGAGACGATCCCTAACATTCAGTAAAAATGTTTGTAGAAACATTCATAAGTGTTTGAGAAATATAAGGAATTCTTTAAAAACCCTAGGGGTTTTTCTTCAACTTTGACTGCACAAGGTTAGTCTTAAATTATTTTGAACAAAACAATAAGATAAGGTAATAAAAACATCAAGTGTTGGAATCCAACCAATGCGGCAAAATTTCAATGATGAAAATGTGAATCACAATAATAGAAACAATGCAATGTAACATCCATATTCACACTCATAAAATCAATTAATAAAACCTAAGATCTATGCATAAAATTAAAAAAAACATTAATACCTTAGAATGTTCCATTTTTTCTTGATAAATACTTGAATTCTTGATGTACATTTGCTCTCAAAATTTGTAGCAAAAATTTAATATCATGGTTTGATGCTTGATGATGGATGTTTCATAATGATAGTGCTAGCTCTTGATAATGATTTCTTGATAGATGCTCGATAATTTGATAATATTGTAGGTGCTCAAAAGTGCTAGCTCTATAGAAAAATTAATGAGTGAAGACCTTATTTATATGTCACATAATGTTTGATCAATGATGGAGATTAATTAAAACTTGATCAATGGATGAGAAAATTTGAGAGAGGGTAGGACCTATAATGCACATGCATTGATAAGGTGGAAGGATAAAGTAGGGTGTAAATGCATAGAGGAAATAAGTAAAATCTTAATTTTGTTTATTTGAGGTAGTTAAATTAAGTAAATCATTTTAAATTTATTTAATTTTTAGAGGAAAGTATTAGCTAATTAAATAATTTTACAAAAAATGTTTAATTATAGAGGATCAAAAGATGAATTAATTAAATAATAAAATTATTTAATTAATAATAGAAAGAAAAGGATAACAAATTAATTCAATAATTAAGGGAGGTTGTCTTCTCCCTATCTCCTGAGAAGGCCCCTGGTCCAAATGACTTTACTAGATTTTTTTTTAGAAGTGTTGGGACTTCTTGGATCCTAATACTCTCTTAGCAGTGGAAGAATATAAGTGGAATAGATCTATCCTTAAGGAGTTGAATAATAGTCTGATTGTTATCATTCCTAAGGTAGATAATCCTCAATACTTTGCACAATTTATGTCTATATCTCTAAGTAATACTCTCTAAAATATCTTTACTAAGGCTATTGTTAAAAGGTTCGTAGTCCTAATTCCTAAGATTGTTTCATGTGAACAAGGGGGATTTGTGCCTAGTAGAGAAATTACAAAGGGAGCTATTGTTTCCCATGAAGTTTTACACTCTATTGCTACTGAAAAAATCTCTACCATGATTCTCAAGTTGGATATGATGAAAGAATATGATAGGGTCAATTGGGATTTTTTGATATCAGTTCTCAAGTGACTTGGTTTTTGTGGGAAATGGGTTAAATAGATATCTGCTTGTATATCTATTGTTAGATTCTTATTTCTTGTTAATAGCCCCCCCTGTGGTTTTTAGGCTTCATCTTGAGGAATTGGGCAAGGTGATACCTTGTCCCCTTTTTTTAATTTCTTATGACTAAAGGTTTGAGTAGGGATATTAGGTCTACTTCTTCTTCTAGTCTCTCGAAAGGTGTTGCACTTTCAAATTTTGATGGTCCTCATACTCATTGTTTATTTGTGGATGATACTTTATTTTTTGGTCAAGCCTCTGTTAGACAATCTAAAGTTATTAAGGGTATTATTGAGGATTATACCCTTGCCTTGGGCCAATTGGTGAATCCTGAGAAGTCTAAAAAAAATATCATGAATGTTTCCCTTTGGTGCACCATAGATTAACTAATTTTTGGGGTTTTTCAGTTGGTACATTCCCTTGTAAATATTCGGGAATTACTTTCTTCTCTAGTTTAGAAAAACATCAATTTTGGGATATGATATTAATAATTTTATCTAACAGGATTTTATCCTAGAAATGTAAGTGGCTAACTCTTTTGGGGAGTATTTTGATGATAAAATCTATTCTTAATGTTGTTCCTATTTTTCTTATGTTTGTTTTGAAGTTCCCTAAGAAGTATTCATGCAAGTTGCAAACAACTTTGAGATCTTTTCTCTTGGATGATAATGTTAGTGGTAAATCTAGGACCCCCCTATTAGCTTGGGAAAAGATTTGTTTGCCCAAAATTTATGGGGGCGCGGGTATATTAGAGGATTACATTTTCAGAACAAGGCTCTAGGAGCCAAGCTGGTTTGGAAATTATATCAGAATTCTAATTCTAAATGGGGGAGATTAATGTTTGCTAAATATTTGAATAATTCTAATAGACAAAGAATTTGTACTGCTTCATCGAGCTACCTGAGGGCTCCTCAATCTAGAACTTTTTGTCTTCTCGTAGAGATGATGTCTTGCCTCATTTGTCTTGGTTGATTCATAATAGTCGTAAGGCTTGTTTTTGGGAAGATGCTTGGAATGGACATTCTCCTTTGAATCAAGTCAGGGAATGGGCAAACTTGTAGACTTGTTTGAAATCTCTTTGGGGTATTTATGTTACTGATTCTCATTTTATTGACAATTTTGGGTGACTTCTTAAGGCCCATCAGAAATCTATTGGTTTGTTACCATTCTCACAAGAATTTAAGCATTCCTATAATAATGAGCTTTGTAGGAGGACAATTATTTTTATTGATAATGATGATGAGTTGATCTGGACAAAAGATAAGAGTGGTAGTTATATTGTTTGGGATGGGTATGATTCTCTTGTTGATGTATTGGGTGTTCCTCATTGCCCATCCAAGTTATTTTGGGGTCTTTCTTGTCTTCCTAAGGCTGGCGCTTTTGCTTGCTTGGCTTATCAGGATAGGGTTTTGACTGGTTTAAGATTGGATAGACCTTGCATTACGACTATTTTCCCTTGTTCATTATGCCGCTATTTCATTGAATCTTCTGATCATCTTTTCCTTCATTGTTCCTTTGTGAAAGAATGTTGGTATTGGACCCTTTTCAAACTTGGTTGGTCATCTCATCTTTTTCCATCACACCAATGTTAGTTTCAAAGTTGTCCTTCATTATTTTCTTCCTCTACGTTTGCTTGTTTTGGGAGGTCAATCCCTCTCTTGCCATTTGGAACATCTGGCTGGAAAGGAATAATCACATTTTTTAAAAGTAGTTTTCCTCTATTAATGATGTTATCTTCAAAATAAAAAAAAACCTATATCTGAGGTGGTTATGAGTCATATATATAGAGATTTATCTAATTTAAAGTTATTTTCCTCTTGGGACAATAAAATGGTTTCAACATGGCATATTTTGCACCCATTACCAATGCATGATTATGTTCTTTTGAATTCAATTAAGAAGAGTAGGAATCAAGTTAAATAGAGTCATCCACCCTGTTAATTTCAAGCTAAATTATGATCTACGAATTTGATCGGGGGAATCTAGGTATATCAAGCATTGGATCTCTCATTTTTTACTCTTCTGATAATATTGTTTTAGCGGCATGTAAATTGGTTTCTTTTGGAACTAATAACAAGGCTAAATTGGAAGCACTATATTTGCATCTTGATTTGGCCATTTCTCTCAATATTAAAAACATTGTTATTGAAGGTGATTCCTTGCTTACTTTTCATGCTCTCACAAATAAGAAGATGCATAATTGATGATTGCAATATCTCCTTAATGGCATTTTATTGCAATTGATTTTTTTTATTCTTATGAGATCTCTCACTATTTTAGAGAGGTGAATACTATTGTAGATTTGTTGGCAAGTAAATTTATTGATGAGCAGATTTTGTTTCAAGAAGTGGCAAGTTGTAATCTATCATTGATGATTGCATAATATTTGGTTCATTTCAAAAATTTGGTATTATTGCTTACCTAGGAAATACTTTAATTATCCTTTCTTGCAAGTATTATGGTGTGCTTGGTGAATGCCACATATACACATACAACATTTTCATTATCATTGTGGTTCTTTATAGAATTATCTTAAATTTATTTCAATGTGACTAAATCTACCACAAGCTTCCACCTTTAATACATTGACACGATTTATTTTGTCGAGAGGATATATGTTAATGTACTTTATGACAACCTTGTGATATATTGTGTCACATTTGATCTATTAATGCATTATTGTCTACCAAATTTGAGGTTTTTCTACTCATTTGCATGAGGGCTTCTTTGGCTAGGCAATATTATATCACGTGAATTCATACTGGTCGGTTTAATATCCCAAAAATGATGGTACAATATATTGCCTATCAATAAAAATAGGGGGGTTTTAAATTTTGGCTATGAAAAAATACAATATTTGGTGAAAATAGGGGGGCTTTCAATTCGGGTTGTTTATGGGGAGGGGGTGACAAAAAGGGATGTTAGGGCAATACTTTTTGAAAATAGGGGGATTCTTTAGTATTCCATGAATGCACATGCTATAACCCAGGTTCACTAAGTGAAGCCCCCATGCTCATTCGTCATTAATTTTTATGGTTATCTTGATTTTCACACACTTGGAATGCTACAGACGACTCTGTATGGAATTATTTCTAAATATGAGAGCTTTTTATCTTGATGTTTTAGTTACTATATATGGGTTAATTTAATGTTGGTGGTTATCATCTTGTTTATCCATGTTACTTGATTGTGATATTTTGTGGTATCAGGTTTTTATGTCTAAGAAGTTCTAGGATTTTGGTGACTCGTATACATTTGATGATGAAGAATTTTGCAAGGTGTTTCATTTTCATAATACAGATGTTTCTTATGTTGTTAGGAAATTTTTGGTAAGTTATGGCTAGCTCAAAATCCATCTTCTCTTCTTTTTGAGGTTGCTTCTCAATTCCTTACTATTTGTATGCATCTTTTGCTAGTTTATTGTATGGTAGAAGCTATACAAGAATTTTCCTTACACTCCTTCCTATTTTCCACTGACGAATTGGATTATGCTCATTCTACATACCATTTTGCTATCAATATGTTTCCTATATCGATGTTTCTTGTCTCTTGATGAACTTCTTACTAATGGTTGGTATGGACAATTGTTGCATGTAGTCAGGGGTGGTCTTATTTGCAACAAGTATAATGACACTATTCTAGAATTTGAAGCTCTTCTAGAGTATGTGGTGCTAAGAATTCTTACAATGGCATTGGATTTATTCACAGGCATTCACTCTCTGCTAGAAACCACATGTGGTCATCATCTGTGAAGACCCTTGGGTGGTGGTTCCTCTACATAAAGTTCCCCCAGAAAATGAGCATGCTCCAATTGTGGATACTGGTGATCCTCCTAAGGTCGAGCTGAGCAATTGGTACCTTAGACCTCATTAATTGGTAGGGCCTTTTTTGATTCTATACATTTTATGACCTCTTTATATTGTACTAAGGTAATATTATGGCTTCATGGATGTATATGACTTTTTCTATACTGGTGCCCCTATTATGGCCCTAAGAATGGATCAATTTTGGTTGGGGTTTATACTTGGTCTCTCCTAGTTGGTTCAAGATTGAATTTTTTTAATGTAAAATCATATTATGTAAAATTCCTATTTTTAGTTAATATAAATTTTTAGTGGCTTTGCCACTTTTATGGAAAAAAATTAAAGAATTAAATTATTTATTTAATAAAGAAAAAGGATAATGAATTAATTAAATAATAAAAAATATTTAATTAATAGTGGAAGTGTTGTATTATAATAAAAAATTATTTAATTAATATGAATAGAAGAAAAATGATTAGAGGGAAATGAAAAGATGAAAACACATTAGTCATTTTTAGATGTCAACAGCTGGGTAAAAGCACAAAACTATGTCATGTTTCAGACCAACTTATCAGCACAAGTGAATTTAAGTAATTCTAAATAAAAATTAATTTTAGCCAAACATATGGTCTATAGAGATTCATTATAGCTATCTTATATATGGGCCACAACTTTTCCAATTGGAATTGTCTTCTAAATGTATATTTTATACCACATTGAGTCTAATTACCAAAAAGAATTTTCTTTTTGAAAAACTTGATGTTTCAACAACTCCTACACTCATAAATAATTTTTTTTTTGAAATGTAAAAATACCCTTTTATAGATCTATAAGTGAATTTTCCAAAATATATATCTTTTAATTTTAAATTAGTTTATATATATATATATATATATATATATATATATATATATATATTGATCGATAAATGATGATTTCTATTGATTTCTAAACATGATATACATGAAGTTTTTCAACCAAAAAACTTTCCAACCAGTCAATCAAAATAAAGTTTATCAATAAACATTAAACCATGCATCGACTACCACTAAGTTTGTCGACCGAACTACTATAGTTTATACATACATATTTCATAAAACAAACTGAAAACCACCCTATAGACCACTTGTGATTGCTATTTCTTTGCCTCTACCTTCATTGTTTGCTTTGTCATCCTTCTGGTTTGTAGATTCGTCCAAGTCATCATGGTCTTCTGGTGGAAATCCAATCCACAGAGTGTGTCTTTGTGATTTCTTCCTAGAACCCCTTAGATACCCTTGCTTCCTCTTGGAGGATGATCCCAAACCCAAGTCATCTTTTGTCGACTTGCCTTCTCTCAGACCCCATTTTAACAACTCCCTGCGAATGTATTTCTTCTCCCATGCTCGAAGGTACTCTTCGACTCTGTGTAACCCTATTTGGGCTAACACCCATCTCACCTCCTTATTGTTGTCTACACTCCATAGGAGATATGGATGTAAAGGAGCCCGAAATTCACTTGAGTGGATCGCTAAGAAGATTGTTGGAATGATATGTTATCATTGATGTCAATATATTCCTCTATGTATTCCAATGTTGCAGTTTGGTTGTATGAGTTGGTTTAGCCTCTATGTTGTAGATGAGCTAATGTAGATTAAAGTGTTTTTGGTATATTGTCTATAGATAGTTCATTCCCATTTATAGAGGTCCACATGATGTTTTGATCAAGTTATGAGATCCGGTATTATGGATGTTATTTAGTTGTTCGTGTTATTCGACGTTCAAGTTTGTGTTCTGTATTATTCTGGAATTGCTATATCTTTAGTTGCAAATGTGTGTCCTTAGTTTGATTAGTTCATGATTTGGAAATCCACAAGTGAATCTTTTAGATTGATAGTCAGTTATGATGGTGTTCTTGAGCTCCGGTAAAGAAATGATAATGATTCTAGCAATCTGAGTTGTTGCAGTTGTTGTGGTGAAATTCACGTTGCTTGTGAATATCTCTAGATCATGTTCTATGCATATTTATGGTCCATATTGACTATTGTGCACTTTATTGAAGGTTTTGTTAGGAACTGAGAAGGACAACTAAGAGGGGGGCAGGGTGAATCAGTTGTCAATCAATTATAACCCAAAACAAATTATTTCAACTTAAAACACAATGCTGGTAAAATAAATTAATAGTTATAGTATTACCGGTACAACTTAATGCATGAAATAGAACGCAAAACACATCCACAACATATGACACAAATATTTTGATGTGGAAACCCTGTAAGGGAAAAAACAATGGTGGGAAACCTTACCCACAATCAGATGATACCACTGCAAATAGTAAGTGAATACAATAATGGGGTCTACACATGCAAAAAGGCGAACCGCCTAGAGCTCACTGCTCAATCACAAAATAGGAGTCACACTGACTACAATTGGATGGCTAAATCCAATAACAATGTACTTCTTCAGTATAGCATCTACAATGCTGGATTCAATACCGGTTTAAGCTCTGACCATGAGTGCCAAACACCTTCATAACCTTTCCTTTAATCTTCAGATAATATCTGCATGATTTGCACAAGGATCTGCTTATTTTTTGCTCTTCATAATGATCTTCAATATTCACACACACTCACATACATATACACTCATACATCTTACAATTATTTATTCAAAACATAAGATCTCATGATTAGGTCGGCTCCCTAAAGATATTACATATACAAAATAAGTCTTGATGCAATACAATATGTCGGCCTCATTGCATTTACACATTATCTAATCAATAAACCATTTTCAAAATGTGTCATGTTGATCTGGAACATGATATCTTGTACCGGTCCATAACCTAGACCTATTTGTCGGTTAAGGCAAATATGTGAACCCGATTAGTCCAATATACAAAATGCCAAATGTAAACATCCAATCCATGTCTTTGAGATAACAAAATGATCTCCAGATGATAATAAGTCATCATCAACTTCCTGAGTTGTCGGTGAAACATATACCGGTGACTGTGCATACCAATATCCATACCAGGACCACAATGTGTCTGTTCAACAACAAACCAATATAACCAGAGTGCCAAATCAACAATGTAGACCTCCAGAAAGATAAGTGTTGACATCAATGAATGCAACACATGATGAAGTCATCCATAATACGAACAATATCCCCCTTTGACATTGATGGCAACAGTAGATGGAAAAACATCTAAGTGCCAAAAATAGAATGCCAAATACCAACAATTTCCCAAAATAGATCAATCAAAGTTCTGTACCAAAAATAGAAACAATATAACCAAAACCAAAATACATTTCTTCCAAGAATACATCTCTCCCCAATCTTCAAAGTACAATGTTTTTCCATAGACATCTCTCCCCCTTTGACATAAAATGCCAAAGTAGTCAAGATTCAAAATCAAAACATAACATACAACTAACTACTCCCCCTTAGCAGTAGTTCTCCTTCATCAAAACTGGAAAAGGATTTTTTTGTTAGCCCCTGCTGGTTCGATGTCAATCTTCATCATTCAAGTTTCTGCCAGTGGGGTGATTACCCCAAGCTTCTCTCTAAGATATTCAAATTTTTCCTTAGGCAAAGGCTTTGCAAAAATATCTGCAATTTTCTCTTTAGTATTCACATAAACCAATCTCACTTCATTTGCTTCAACATTTTCTTTCATAAAATTATAATTAATAGAAACATGCTTTGTTTTAGAGTGAAATATCAGATTCTTTGATATATCTATTGTTGCTTAGTTATCACAGTAAATAATTATCAGTTCTTTGCATTTTACCTTGATATCCTTCAACATTTACTTGATCCATAATACCTAAGTGCAATTAGTTGCTACCGCAACATATTATGCTTCTGTTGTAGATAATGATGTACAACTCTGCTTCTTGCTGATCTATGAAATTAATCTTCTGTCAAGAAAGAATGCACCACTAGTGGTACTCTTTCTATCATCCACATCTCCTTCCCAGTTCGCATCTGTATATGCGCATAACTCAAAATTGTCATTCTTAGGATACCATAAACCAAGATTTATTGTGCCTTGTAGGTACCAGAAAATCCTTTTTACTGCAGTTTCATGATTTTCTTTAGGATTTATTTGAAATATTGAAATAATACATACTGCATTCATTATATCAGGTCTGGTTTGTGTCAAATACAGTAACCCTCCAATCATAGATTTGTACCTTATCGAATTTATAGGACCTGAATCATCCTTGATGTCAATTTATTAGTTGTAGTCATAGGAGTGCTTACTGGTTTGGAGTTTTCCATTCCAAATTTCTTCAAAATTTCCTTCAATTATTTTGTTTGACATACAAATATACCTTTATCTATTTGAGAAATCTGCAAACCTAGATAGTTTTTTTATCTCTCCAATCATGAACATTTCAAATTCTTCATGCATCTTGTTAGCAAAGTCTTTACATAACCCTTCTTCTCCTCCAAAAATGATATCATCCACAATACTTCAATAACCAAAATGTCATCATTGGTGATTTTGTAATACAAAGTACTTGTCAACATTACCTTTTGTGTATCCAAGCTTTAGAAGATATTTATCCAGTCTAGCATACCAAGCTCTGGGAGCTTGCTTCAATCCATATAAATCTTTCTTTAACCTGCAAACCATATTCTTATCATCTGTTAATGAAAATCCACTAGGTTGTTCAATTTAAAATTCTTCTTCAAGATATCCATTCAAAAATGCACATTTTACATCCATCTGATAAACTTTATAGTTCTTGTGAGCTGCAAATGCAAGAAATAGTCTCACTGCTTCAATTCTGGCTACCGGTGCAAAGGTTTCATTATAATCAATTCCTTGTTTCTGAGAATAACCTTTACAAACTAAGTTTTCTTTGTTTCTGATTACTTCACCATCTTCATTGAGTTTATTTCTAAATACCCATTTAGTTCCAATTACATTTTTGTCTTTAGGCCAGGGAACTAATGTCCAAGTATCATTCTTTTCAATTTGTTCTAATTCATCTTCCATTGCTTTTATCCAATGTTTATCCTGACATGCCTCAACAACTGATACTAGTTCAACTTAAGAAATTAAACATACCTCTTCATTTTCCAATCTTCCTCTTGTCATAACACATTGATTTTTATTTCCAATTATCTGATTTTTTGAATGATTCATTCTTACATACCTGGGTTTATTCTGATTTCCACTTACAGGCTGTTGTTCTTCAGTCACAATTGAGTTTTCTGATGATGTCGATGTGACTAGTTCTTCATTATGTTCTAGTGCAATCTATGCCAGTTCATTTATAATCATTTCTACTGTCATTTCAGAACCTATAGATTTGATTCTCCTCTAAAATTTTCATCTATCTTCACATTAGTACTTTTAATGATTTTCTACAGTCTTTTATTATAACATCTATATGCCTTGCTTCTAGTTGAATAACCAAGAAATATTCCTTCATCACTTCTAGGATCAAATTTCCCAATAGATTCATCTCTCCTAATATAGCATTTGCTTCCAAATATTTTGAAACGTGTAAGAGTAGGAATATGACCGAACCATAGTTCATAAGGAGTTTTACCAGTTTCGACTTTGATGTGAACTCTATTGAAAGTATAAACCGTTTTATTCACTACTTCTCTCTAGTACATATAAGGTATATTTTCTTCCATCATCATGGTTCTTGCTACATCCAGTATAGTTTTGTTCTTCCTTTCCACAACTCCATTCTATTGGGGTGTCCGGGGTGCTAATAGTTATCTTTTGATTCCATTCTCTTCACAGTATGCATTGAATTCCCTAGATGTAAATTCTCCTCCTTGATCAGATCTCAAATATTTGATTTTCTTGCCAGTTTCATTCTCTACCATTGCCTTGTATATCTTGAATCTCCCAAAAGCTTATGATTTCTACCTAAGAAAAGTAACCCAACACATTCTATAATAATCATCAATTATTAGCATAAAGTATTTATCACCCTGAAGACTCCTTGTTCTTGCTGGACCACATAAATTAGTATGAATTAAAACAAGAATATTATTGAATTTCTCAGAAATGCTCTTAAATGTTGTTCTAACTTGCTTTCCCAATTGGCATTCTTACATACCAGATTATGAGGTTTCACAATCTTATGTAAATCCCTTGCTGCCTTGGTTGAACTGATATTTACAATGCAATCAAAATTCACATGACAGAGTATTTTATGCCATAACCAACTTTCATCAATCTGAGCAATCGAACATGTCTTATCACTGGTATTCAAATGAAAGATATTACCTTTAGTCTGATTACCGATTGCAATCACCAATCCTTTTTCCACTAATTGACCAACACTCAAAAGATTATGCTTTAAACCTTCAACATAATAAACATTGTCAATATTGTGTTTACCATCCAAAGATATAGTGCCTCTTCCTTTGATTAAACAAGCTTTGTCATCTACAAATCTTACTAGACCTCCATGAATTTCTTGAAATGATAAGAATTTTCTTTTATCGCCCGTCATATGATGTGAGCAACCACTATCAATTATCCATTCATCATTTTCTTCAATTTTTGCTGCTAATGCCTACTCTACCGGTTTGACAATAGGTTCTGGTTGATCTTCTTGTATTGCAACAAATGCCCATCCCCTATCTATTGGATCTTCATCAGAGTCATCTGTAACACCTTCATCTGCATAGTAACATGACTTATCTCTATTTTTCTTAAATCTATATCTTTGATATTCAGGGTTAGGTTTATATGTTCTTTTTGCCTCCTCTCTTAGTCTTGAATGTCTATTAGGACACCTAGACACCATATGACCAACTTTATTGCAATTAAAACATTTGAAAGGTGCTTTACCTTCATACTTACTTCCGAATAGACCTTTAGGCATCTTCCTTGCAAATAGTGCTTCAATTTCTTCATTTTCTCTTTTGATATCTTCAAGTTCTTTTACATAAAGTGCTTTCTAATCTAATTTATCAGATGATGATGATGATTCTTTGAAGGCTATATCATTCTTGATTGTAGCAACATGACCAAATTCTTCAAGCTCATGATACTGATGTATTAGGCATTGTTCTCAACTCATTAATAACTATCACTTTCATTTTGTAAGCTGGTGGCAAAGCTCTTAAAGCTTTAGAAACAATTTCATCTTCACTTAAAGATCCTCTGAACATTGTATTCCTAAAACAATTTCATTAACTCTTTCCATAAATGCAAAAATTATTTCATCGTCTTCCATTTTTAAATTTTCATACCTGACCCAGTAACATTACAATTTTACAATTTTGACAGTGGAATCTTCTTCATTCAACATTTCCAGTTTGTCCCAAATATCTTTTGCCATAGATCTATCTGATAATCCCATGATTTGTTGATCTGATAATGCGCTTAGAAGTGTTTCTCTTGCTTTGCAATCATTCTCCAAGTATTTAGCCAATGTCGGTGGATTAGGGTTATTCAGAGTAGGAGAAACATACCCATTCTTTGTAACATCCCATATATCTCTTCCAATACAGTTCAGATGTGTTTCCATTCAAATCTTCCATATACTATAATTAGTTCCATCAAGTTTGGGACTGTCAGTAAAATAGATTAACAGTTATAGTATTACTGGTACAAATTAATGCATGAAACATAAATCAAAACACATCCATAACACATGACACATAGATTTTGACATGGAAACCCTGTAAGGGAAAAAACCACGATGGGAAACCTTACCCACAATCAGATGATACTACTACAAATAGTAAGTGAATACAATAATGGGGTCTGCACATGCAGTAAGGCCAACCGCCTAGAGCTCACTGCTCAATCAAAAAATAGGAGTCACACTGACTACAATTGGATGGTTAAATCCAATAAAAATGTACTGCTTCAATATAGCATCTACAGTGCTGGATTCAGTACCGGTTTAAGCTCTAACCATGAGTGCCAAACACCTTCATAACCTTTCCTTCAACCTTTAGATAATATCTATGTGATTCACACAAGGATCTTTTTATTTTCGCTCTTCACAATGATCTTCAATATTCGCACACACTCACATACATATACACTCATACATCTTACATTTATTTATACAAAACCTAAGACCTCATGATTAGGTCAGCTCCCTAAAGATATTACATTTACAAAATAAGTCTTGATGCAATACAATATGTTGACCTCAATACATTTACACATTATCCAATCAATAAACCATTTTCAAAACGTGTCGTGCTGATCTGGAACATGATATCTTGTACAAGTCCATAACCTAGACCTATTTGTCAGTTAAGGAAAATATGTGAACCCGATTAGTCCAATATGAAAAATGCCAAATGTAAACATCCTATCCATGTCTTTGACATAACCGAATGATCTCCAGATGATAACAAGTCATCATCAACTTCCTGAGTTGTTGGTGAAACATATACTGGTGACTGTGCATAAGCCAATATCCATACTAGGACCACAATGTGTTGGTTCAAAAACAAACCAATATAACCAGAGTGCCAAATCAACAATGTAGACCTCCAAAAAGATAAGTGTTGACATCAATGACAAAACCAATGCAACACATGACGAATTCATCCATAATACCAATAGGTTTTGTTTGTCTGGTATTGTTCTTGGTGTTATGCCACATTCTTGGTGGTTGTAGCGTGTTGTGGATGGTCAAGGTATAATTGTTGGAGGTGTTGCGTATTTGCAGTATTGATTTGGGTCAAGGCTATGTCTTAGCCGTTATTGTTTTGATCTGCATGCATTGTTGTAGCAAGTGAGGTTATTATTTTGTAATTTGTGTTGAGGGTTTGGTCGACATATATTTCATGGGTTGATGACTTGTATAAATAAATGTAATAATCATTAAGAGTGATCATGCTATGTATGAATATTGTATCAATCATTCAATAGTAGGGAAGTTGTGTGAAGTAATCTGTTGCAGAGAAGATTTAAAAATGAGCTTAACCATAACTATACTCAGGCATATGAAGATGCTATTTTCATAGTTCATGTAATATGTATTGTTGTCTAAATGTTTTTATAAGTCAGTGAGACTTCCTGTAAGGCAATGAGCCTTCCCTAAAGGTTGTAGCATTTTTGGGTTTCTTTTTTTGGAGAAGTGAGCTCTAGGTAGTGTACCTGAATGCATGTGCATTCCCACTATAATATTCATATTTACTCCTAACAGGGTATTATCTCATTGTGGTTAGGTTCCTACTGTGGTTTTTCCCTTTATCAAGTTTTCCACCTCAAAAATCTTGGTGTTATGTGTGTTATTGATGTGGTGTTGTTTCATGCTTTAAACTATTAATTATCATATTTGATTTGTGGTTTAGGTTGCAGTAAGTTTTTGTGCAAACTGATTCACCCCCCTCTCAGGTTGCTACATTGTTGCCAATAATTTGTATCAGAGCTAGATCCTCTGGAAGAATCTTGATCACTTGAGGATATTCAGAATGGTAACCTATTCTTTAAAGAAGGATAGTCTGATATTTGATGGAATGAAATACACTCTCTCGAAAAGCTGGATGCAATGCCATTTGAGATGCATTGGAGAAGAGTACTGAAAGATTACAAAGAATATATATAATGTCCCTCAGAATGGTCCTACTACTTTGGATGAAATAAAGGAAGAATAATTCAATATGAGAGCTAAGGAAGCATTCTTGAGTGCCTTGTCAAATTCTAATATGACTAATGTGATGGACTTAGAGACTACTCACAAGATATGGATAAAATTGGAGACCTTGCATGAAGGTCATAGTCATGTGAAGATTGCTAAGTTACAGAGATTAAAGGGTAAATATTAGAATTTGAAGATGAGTGAAGATGAGAACATTACTTCTTTTATGTAGAAAGTGAACGAGCTTGTGTGTAGAATCAGAGGTGTCAATGGAGTATTAGAATAATTTGAGATTGTTGCTAAAGTGTTGAGATCCTAGAGGCATGCTTATAAACATAAAGCTTCTGCTGTTGATGAGATCCAGATTGTGACAAATGTGACAAGAGACATGTGATCAGGAAAATTGCTACTTTTGAGCTGAGTGAGTTTGGAGACTCTCTTCTTAAGACTGAATCTGCATTCAAAGCTACTATTTCTGGGAATCAGAGATATGATCCGAGATAAATTTCTACAAGAGTATCTAGATATGAGAAAGAGATGGAAGAGATGGAAGATGAAGAAAGAGAGCTTGAAGAGCTTGAAGCACTTATTTCTAGAAGATTCCCTAAAAGTATCAGTAAGTATGAAGGGAAGTTACCTCTTAAATGTTTTCCATGTAATAAGATAGGACATTTTGCATCAAGGTGTCTAGAAAAAAATAGAAATCCTAAGAAGCCATTTAAACCGTATAAACCTAAATATCAAAAGAAGTGTTATTATGCTGGTGATGAAGGTGTGACAGATGATGAGTCAGATAAGGGAAATTTAGGAGATGAATTTGTGTTCATTGTTATATCAAGGAAGATGATCTGGTAAATATAGATTCTACAAGATGCATTAATGAGGAGAAATCTTTAGCTGCTAAAGTTGAGGAGGAAGATGAAGGGTAAATGACAATGGTTCCTCTCATCATATGACAGGTGATAAGAGTAAATTTATAAATTTGCAAAGGTATGATGGTGGTATAGTAAGATTTGGTGATAACAAAGCTTGTGCAGTCTATGGTAGGGGCTCTATTTCTCTTTATGGTAGGCACAATACTAATGATGTGTTGTATGTTGAAGGCTTAAAGCATAATCTTTTGATTGTTGGTTAGATGGTTGATAAGGGATATAACTTGCAATTCAAGAATGGAAAATATGAAATCTTGAGAAGCTCCAAAACTGAGATTACATCAGGGACAAAAACTAAAAGTATTATCTTTCATTTGAATGTTGGTGGTAAAAGATGTTTGATTGCTCAGATTGATGAAAGTTGATTATGGAATAGAAGGATGTGTCATGTAAATTCTGGCTACATGGTGAAGATAAGTTCTACTCAAGCAGTGAGAGATCTATGGAAGTTAATAAAGCCCTCCAATCCGATATGTAAGGAATGCCAATTAGGGAAGCAAACAAGATTTACTTATAAGAGCAAATAGTATAGTTCAAATAGATTGTTGGATCTTATGCATATTGATCTGTGTGGTCCTTCTAAAGTGAGAATCTTGCAGGGTGACATGTATTCCATGTTGTTGATTGATGATTATTCAAGAATGGCATGGCTTACCTTCTTAAGGGAGAAGTCTAAAGCATATGAAAAGTTAAACATTTTCAAAGCTAGAGTTGAAACTAAGACTGGATTGAAGCTGAAGTGTCTAAGATCTATTAGAGGTGGATAATTTACTTCTAGTGATTTTAATGCATATTGTGAAGAGCATGGAGTTAAGAGTCAGTTATATTCTCCTAGGACACCACAATAGAATAATGTTGTGGAAAGAAAGAATAGAATGATGCAAGAACTTGATAGAACCATGATGATTGAAGGAAATATTCTGCATGTGTTTTGGAGAGAAGATGTGAGTATTGTAGTATACACTCTTAATAAAGTAAATATCAAAGGTGATACTGGTAAGACTCCTTATGAGTTATGGTTTGGTCATGCTCCTACAGTTAGATATTTCAGAATTTTTGGTAGTAGATTCTGTATTAAAAGAGATGAAGAACTTGGAAATTTTGATGCTAGATGTGATGAAGGAATCTTTCTTAGTTATTCTACTAAAAGTAAGGCCCACTAGTGTTATAATAAAAGATTGAGAAACATGGTTGAAAGTGCTAATGTGAAGGTTGATGAAGGTAATGTAAGACTGATTAGATCTTGTGGATATGATTCTGATGATCATGATGCTAGTTTAGATAAAGGAAAGAAGGTGCAAACCCTAAGTTAAGCTCAGATTACTCCGAAAAAGCCGAAGAATTAAGATGCTAATGTAGAAGAAAGAGTCCAAGAGCCTCAAATTCAAGAAAATCCTAAAACTCCCAAGTATGTAAGGCATCATTCAAAAAATTAGATTATTGGTGATAAGAATAAAGGTGTGATAACTAGGAGAAGACTTGCTAAAGAAATTTGTTTGATTTCTAAGATTGAACCTAAAAATGTTGATGAAGTATGTAGAGATGAAAATTGAATCAGATTGAGAAAAAGGATACATGGATTCTTGTTCCTAGACCTAAGGATAAAAATATAATTGGAATGAAATGGGTATTCCAAAATAAGTTGAATGAATAGGGTGAAGTTGCCAAAATAAATCTAGACTTGTTTGTAAAGGTTATTAACAGATGTCCAAAAGGAATTGATTATGAGGAGACTTTTTCTCCGGTAGCTAGAATTGAAGTTGTTAGATTATTTCTTGCCTGTGATGCTCACAAAGATTTCAAGGTTTATCAGATGGATTTCAAATTGGCCTTTCTTAATGGTGAATTGGAAGAAGAAGTCTACATTGAGAAACCAGATGGATTTCAATTGACAAATGAAAAGGACATGGTTTTCCAGTTGAAGAAAACATTGTATGGATTGTGATAGTTCTGATACTTAATATAAGTACAGATCCGATAGCCAACAAGATGAGAGGGGGGAGGTGAATCATACAAACTTAATTATCAATGAAAACATCAGATTCAACCTCAGTAACATATATCAGTCATAGAAGAAAAACTGTCAAACATGCAAACTCAAAAGCATATGAACAATATAACCTCATAACACCAGATTTAACGTGGAAACCCAAATAGGGAAAAACCACTATGGGATTTTGGACCCACTAAGAAATATACTGTTCTAGAGTAGGCTTGGTTAAAAGCCAATCCTGTTAAAGATTACAAAACACATTGCTAGATGTGACTCAGTTAAGGGATTTCCCTCAGATATGTTAGGATCTTCACTTTGTTAGAAGTGACCTTGTCAAAGGATTTCAAACACTCATTTTGAATGTCACCTTGTTAGAGGATTTACTTATAAGACTGTTAAGTCCACTTGGTTAAGAGATTTCCTATTACTTTCACAAGCTAATAGTAATACAATCTATCTGCAACTTTACATCTAAAATGCTAAAGCAGATTCTTATTTGTTCAACACAATCTAGACATATAACTATTCTTGTCTATCTGCTGGGCATCAATACTCTGTTATTCCAATAGGTCTTCAAGCTTATGTGCTCGGTGATCACTATGTAGCATCCCTATGCATACACTTGCCCGCATCCATTGTTTATCAATAGTTCCTTATTTATAAACAATCATCTAACCACTTAATCTCCTTGATCACATTTCCCATGATCAATCATAGCCATCAGATCTTCAATCTTGTCCAAGTTCATTGTATCTTACGATCTGAAAAATGTTTTACCCTGCCTCGGAACTTGCACAATCATCTTGGAACTTGTGTTAGGGTAATGCGGTTCAATCTGAGCTATAGATCTTCTTGCTAACTTTCCATTGCCTTAGGTTTGTTAACAAACTTCTTCCATGACTTGCCAATCATTGATCCGCTCTAGCTCATCAGCTTCTTTCATTAAATATCACATGTAAACATTTAATTCATTCTATTATAGCTTAGTTACAACTCGGTGAATACTAAACTTTACTCGGTAGACATTTTGTTTTCATTAACCAACTGCGATAACCTTAGGGTTTACCGACTAGGTTCTTTGCCTGATAACATAATGTAGTATTAACCTTTACATTTTACAACATATGTATGATGTTAAAACAATCTAAAATATCAAGATCTCATCATTGTCTGACTCAGTAGAGTTTTCCATTGAATAAATTATCCCTTTATTCATCATATTCTTTCCTGTGTCTTTATCGACTTTTTTATAATCTTCATATCATATTTCTTAAGATATGGCCACATCATACTGAATTAGAAAATTAATTTCTTGACATCAATGACAAAATAATAATATCAAGACAGTAAAACATCTTAAATCAGTTATGTCCATAATCATCAACAACCTTCTCAATATCCTTCTTATATTGCCAACAATCTCCCCCTTTGGAATTGATGGCAAAACCAATTGATTTGACCATTAAGAATTCGGATTGCTGTGATTCTGAAATGCTGAAATGCTCTCCCTCATACATCAAACTTCTCTTCTGGTTTTCTCTCAATCTTCTCAGGTTTTCTCCTCCTGGTAGCCTTCTCCCCCTTGGGTAGGTCTTCTCCCCCTAGTAGTCTTCTCCCCCTTTGACAACAATGCCAAAAAGAAAAGAACTAAAACATAAGTTATTTCTGTAAGAAGTTATTTCCTGCTGATGTGTATCAACTGAGTCTCGGTCAGAGAATTTGTTTACAATTCCTGTTCCCTATATCATTTTCTGTATTATCCCAATATTGTTCCAGTAAACTTTCAGAAAAGCATTCTTAAAGTTTATCACTCCAGCATCAGCTCCCTAAAAGATATTCAATAGATTCATCGAAGTGATGCTTTCACCGTACTCGGTCAGTGAGTAAGAGATAGGGGTAGGACCCCTAACTTACTTCTGAGATATTCAAAAGTGTCCTTTGGTAGTGGCTTGGTAAAGATATCAGCTATTTGTTCCTTTGTGTTAACATATTCCAACACCACTTTCTTTTCATGAGCTTCTTCTCTAAGATAATGATATTTGATAGATATGTGCTTTGTCTTAGAATGCATAACAGGGTTCTTTGAAATATTAATGGCACTAGTATTGTCACAAAATATAGTTACTAGCTCAGTAACTTTCTCATTTATACCTTCCAACAATTGTTTGATCCATGCAATGTTGGTACAATTCAGTGCTGCAGCAACATATTCAGCTTTGGCTATTGACTGAGAAACACATCCATGTTTCTTGCTAAGCCAACTCACTAGTCTTTCTCCTAAGAAGAAAGCTCCTCCTATTATCACTGATTAAAAATGGCCTTTTCTTTCCCATGATTGGCTATGGTTTGTTGAATTTTTGAATAGGATGCAGGTTCAAATGCTTCAGCTTTGTTTTAGACCTCAAGGGTTTAAGGGTTTTTGATTTTAGATCCTCTTGTGTTTGTTTTAAACCCTCTGGTTTCTAATCTTTCGTTACTTTATTCACTTAAGTAATGGGTCATGGGGTTGTAGGAAGTGTCCACCCTTATTGTTTGCCTAGGTGGTTATGTTAATTAATCAAAAAATTAATGCCTTATATGTTTTTCTCTTAAAGTTGTCGGGCCCGGTAACTAGTGCGCATCTCGCGGATGGATCTATGGATTTCGCTATTTCACTAGGAAAAGTTGTGCATATTTTAAAACCAGTGAAGTTGCAAAAATGACATGGCATGCCACATAGACGGTCTAGCTGGTTGATGATAGCGAGTAAAATGGCGGCACGCGGCACAAAGTCACAATAGTTAGCGGGTCAGGATTAAAGGCTAAAAAGCGGGCCCCAGAGGAAAGTCAGGTCGCAGTCAGGAGATGACCTGGCAGGTACAGTTGTCAAGAATAAATTGTGACCCAGTGGTTTTCTCTTGGCAAATAAAAAAGTGACAAGTCAGCGCTGCAAATGACTAGTCGCCAAGTGTTCACAGTGAGTCAGCAGGCCCACCCCTCTCGAAAGCCTTTCAAACGGTTAAATGCCGATCAACTTAAAAGATGATCCAATGGCCCACGCTATTTCACAAGGGTAAGATGCTCATTCTTTATACCCTGCAAAATAGCGAGAGTGAATGAGATCCATCCATGTGTCCGGCGACATATGGTCTAAGAAGAAAGTGTGGGCCCGCCAAGGTGGAACCGACGCTATAATGGAAAGACACGTGGCCAGTGTTAAGTCAAATGCGAAGGAAATTTCAAGGCCAATGGTTGGGTGCCATGTGGTCTCATATAGCCAATAGATAAGTAGGACCCAGTGCGGAGCCAAAGTTGTTAGTTAATCTAACGCTCGATCAAGTTTCTTTTGATCGGACGGTCAACGCTATTTCGCAGGACCAAGCTGCCCGATAGTTATGCTTCGTGAAGTTGCGAAAGAGAAAAATGAAACACTTGCAGGAACATTGTGACCCGTTTGAGTGAAAAATACAAATTCTCGTATGAATTCAATTTTGAAGGGATAGTCGAAGCATGCAGAATCAATGTTGTAGTTAAGGCCCTGAGTACAATATTTGATTTCCTATCAACTGGGTGAAGATATCTTTTAAATAATTTTGCAGAAGAGTGGATGTAGATTTATTTTCTTCAGGTACAGAGCAAGTCGGTTCAGTTGTAGAGAAAATTCCTTCAAGCGAAGAACAGGTTCTCTCATATTCTTGTGTAGCAATTCCTATGTAGTGTTTTAGATAATATAATTGATTCCTCACAGAATTGTTTAAGAGTGGTATTCATTTCTTACGTTTTCAAAATGGCTCCTAAAAGAGAATTTTTTGGCAAAGTTAACTATTCAGAAAGGAGTGTCTATGATGATTTTTTAGAACAGTTGACGTTGTCAACTAATCAGGCATCAAAGGCAAAAGAATTAGTGCCCAAGGCTCCCCGTTTAAAGATAGCAGAAGGACTATATGACAAGGGTAACTGGTTGAGAGACCTACAGGTTGGATTGTTTGGGTTGGGGTTGTTTAAAATTGGATTTGGAATGAGAAATTCTCCGGCCCCGTAAAATAGTATTTGGGAATTAGATGTTGGGAAACTGGTAGTCCCAGGGGTATTTATGGACATAGATCTGTTGACCCAAATTGTGCTCAACTATGATCCAGTCACAAGAAGCATTCGGGATATAAATGTGAAAACCCTTGTTGAGATTAATGCTGAAGAATTCAGGAAAGCTTTTGGGCTTAATGAGTTCACCAATTTTCTAGAACCTATAAATTTCACATCATTAGCCCAAATTTACGGTGCACAGAGGAGTCATCTCAAGAACGGGCCTCTCAAGGAGTTTTTTGTGAAGATAGGAGGGTTAACAGTTGTAGGACCCAACACACAAGAGCCCTTTTCATTAAGTATGTTCACCTTGAGGGCTAAAGGAATGTATTGGGCACTTTGCCAAGTTTTGGGAGAAGATGCAGAAGCAAATATGCCAAATCATTACCTGTTAATGATTGCTCAGATTTTGAATCCTACTCTTGCAATTACATTTGATTATGCCTCTTTTATTGCTGATGCTATTCATGGAGGGTTAATAGGAATCAAGAATGGAAAGGTGGATAGGCCTTTCAGATGGTACTCACTCCTGATGCATCTTTCTCTCTTCAAAGGTGGTGATTACTTTTCCACTGGACTGGACCTTGTTAAGGAGAAAGAAGGAGAAAATATCTCGGTACAATTATGGAGTACTGTGTTGTCATGGGATAGAGAGGATGCCAGTTTTTTGAAGTTTGAAAAATATTTTGCATCCAAGATAAGGACTCTCCTCTACTCTGAGAACCCAAGAATCCCCAAAGTTCTTCTGGAATTCATAAGACCAAAAGAATTCATAGAGAACATAAAAATTGTTCATAACTGGGGTGACATTTACTTGTATCCAGTCTCCACAGTTTTCAGAGTGTTTGGTTTCAGAGGCACCCCATTTTTGTTACCTTACCAGGTCCCTCTCAAAGTGGGAATTGCAGAGATCCTTAGACAAATCGGTGGTTTATAAGAGGTAGAGTTGACAGGCAGGGGTAAGGGGACTATTTTCCCTGCAGCTACCATAGCCCACCAATTTGTAATAACAAAGGGAGGCTGGAATTGCTTTGAGGATTTCTTCAAGCCCTATCATTTGTCCATTGCAGTGTCCAGGTGTGCTAATCCAGAGGACTTCTTCAACGGTATGTTTAGAAAGAAGGTAGCATGTAGAGGTAGGCCTCATCAATTCCAGTTTCCTGAAGACCTCATCAGAAATGAGTTTGATCTAGATGAGTAGGAACTAGGGAAAGAGAAGTGGGTGGCTTATAAGAAAGCCTTGGATTTTGTGCATCAGTTTGATGCCAACTATGACCCATTGTCTATCTTTTTCCCTCTGGAGGAGAAAATAAAGTTTTTTATTGTTTGCTTTGAAGATGTGATGCAGACCTTGAAGGAGAAGAGGGAAGCTATAATCAAAAGCAACCCTGAGAAGGCAAGAATGATCCTAAGTAGGTCAGCTTCTAGCAAAGCAATCCCTCCTGGTGATTATACACTGCATAAGAAATCTAGTTATAGTGTGTTGATGCTTACAACAGGGGAGCCCTCTACTTCCAAAGGAAAGAGGAAGATACAAGATGTCATTGACATCCAAGAAAGCCCAAAGAAGCAAAGGGTGGGGAAAGAAGTACAATCAGATACACCTTTGTATTCCCCATCCCAATCCCCTATCCATATAGGAAATGAGCAAGCAGTAGCTAAGCAACTCCTACAGTTAGGTAGCCTAGGGGAAATTGCCTACACTTATGATGAAGTGGAGGAAGGAATGCCAGAAGAACCCATTGCTGCTGAAATGGATATCACTACCACTAAACTCAAAGGCTAGGAGTGGGATCCTGAGATAAAGCAGGCAAGTAATGCCTTCTTATCTGATAACAATTTTGTCACATCAGAAGCATTTATGCAGTTTGTATGGAAACAACACATAGATAAATATAATGCTAGATGTGAAAAGAGAAAGGCTGAGCAACCCAATAAAGATCCAACCTTGGTAGAAGAGGAAATAAAGCAAGAGATGATGGAAGAATTCAAAACCATCACCCCTGAGGAGGGAAGAGATATGGTAGCACAAGCTGGAGTGCTCATTTTACCCGAATGGGATATAGCTGACACCCTGGTACTAGATGCAGTGAGAAAAGAGACTAAACCCATGAAGGGGATTACTTTCAATAAGGACAATGCTGCACTTTTCATGTGGTCTCTCAAGAGAAATGAGAGTAAGAAAAGCAAAGACACCCCAGGGTCAGGTTACCTTGGTGGGATGATGGTGAAGAGAGTGCAGAGTACAAGGGTAGTGGAGGCTGCTAGGACTTTGTTAGAGACTACAAAACGTAGTGTTGCAGTAGCAGAGAAGGAAGCCAAAGAGAAAGAGGCCCTCCAAGTTAAGTTGGAAACAGTTTTGAAGGCATATAACAATGCCAAGGAGGAGGTAAGAGATAAGGATAGCATCATTGCCAAGTTGTAGAGCCAGTTGACTAGACAATACAATCAAGGTGAGCCTTCAACACTGATGATCTCCTCTTCTCCTGCAAGACCTCCACCTACTAGCCCTATCATTGAGTTTCCACCATCTCCAACACCCTCTAGTTCTCAAATGGTTGAAATTACTCCTCAAGAATTAGAAAACATGAAACAAGCTCAGACCTTATATGAAAAGAAGTATGAGGAGAGAGTAAGGGCTACAATTTCTAGTTTTGCAGATACAATAAATACCTCATTGCTCTACAACAATGTAGGTAAAATTATGGATATGTGGAATGAGCTCAGGAGAGACAAGGCCATTTTGACACCTATTTTTGACAAATGGAGGCCTAGGGAGCAAGATTTAGAGTTTATGTGTGTATCCTACGCTGAAGCAAGGGCCAATCCCATCATTAAATCCACTTTTGATGTCACTAAAGTCTTAGTACAATTAGCAGTAGAGGTGGATAATGTGGATAGGAAGGTTAGTTTGTGCAAAAAGGAGTACACTGATCAAGTTTTTGAGTTGCTCCCAGGAGTTTTTGCTAGCCCGGATCAATTAAAGGACAAACAAATGTGGCTTAAGGAGATAGAAGCTAAATTGTCAGCAAGAGTTAAAGGAATTATTGATCTAGACGATGCTTCTTTCTTTGTTTTGACAATACAAGAGATAGAGAAAATTAAGTCACATTATGGTTTTCTCAATTCAGAAGTCAACAAAATGAGAAATTCTTGAAAAAGGTTGACTAAAACCAAGGATAAAGTGATTAATTTCTCATGGCTGATAGAAGAGGTGTATGGTGAGTGGACAACTAAATATGCCACCCATGGTCCGAAATAGTTGGAGAGCACCCCTAAAAAGGTAGAAGAGGTTGCAACTGAACAACTTGTTGAAGAAATTGTAGAGGCCGAAAAGAGCTTGTAACCTCTTTATTTTGAAAGAAATGATTGTAACAAACTCTCCTCGAGAAGTCCGAAGCTTTGTGTATCCATGTTGTTATAAATGGATACCAGGACTAGAGGAAGAGAGATCGCAAAGAATTGTAAGAAAACGCTGCAGAAATTTATTTGAGCTTTTCTAAGTCAAATGGAGAATATTAAAAAATTTCTTGTAATATTTCTTGAACTAAACATCAATATATAGACCATCAATTTTGAGTAAAGCTTTGTGTTGTCTTCAAGTGTGTTTACAAATTTGTTTACTATTTTCATTCTGAATAATCCAGGGTTGTTCTGTTTGAATGGAATTGCAAAGTAATTTTAGTAGAAGTGTTCGCTAGCTTTTCTCTTTAGGAGGGAAATTAAAGACACGGGGATCACTCATACCAGTAAACTCTTTGGAAGAGACTTTGAATTTTGATGATCATAGCTTAATTTGGAATGCATAAATTCTTGTAGGTGTCAGGCATATACAAGGATAAATAGAAACCAAGCCAACGGGACGCATAAAGATGTTTTGTTTGAGGAGTATTATCTGAGTTTAGATGACTCTGTGACCTTGGATAAGGCACTGGTATTGATTGAAGTTGTTTATTGCATGTTTTTTTGATCGAAATGCTGAATTTAAGTATAATTTCCATTCTTTATTTTTAGTTGTTTTCAAGGTGAATAGATCCACTGGTTTTCTGGACTGGTTTGCTGTGGGTTTATGTTTGAAAGTGTGAATTCAATTCACAAAGGTATACCCACCTGGGCTCTGAGTAAGTCCGAAGTGTAGAAGGTTCAATCAAACCTTGTCATATGTTGTCTTGAGAATTTCCTTATCTTTGATGTCTCTTCTGCACCGAGTTTAATCATATTATTTTAAGGATGTTAAAGGGAATCAGATTTTGATGACAAAACCTCCACTTGTGCTTTTCCTATCATCAATGTTGCCTACCCAATCAACATCAGTATAGACTTTGAAATCAAAATCATTTCCTTTCTGATATACTAAGCCATAATCTTCAGTGCCTTTCAAGTATCTAAAAATTCTTTTGATTGTTGTCATGTGTATTTCCTTAGGATTTGCAGAGAATCTTGCAACAATACCTACTGCATGTGCTATATCAGGCCTGCTGTGAACAACATATTGTAGTCTTCCAATCATGGATCGGTAGAGTGTCTCATCAACAGATGCAGATTCATCATTCTTTGATAGTTTGCAGTTTGTAGTCATAGGAGTACTTACTGGCTTTGTATCCTCCATTCCAAATTTCTTCAAGATTTCCTTTATGTATTTGGATTGAGTAATGAAAATTTCATTTTTCATTTGCAGTATCTGTAAGCCTATAAAATAATTTATCTCACCGATTAATGACATCTCAAATTCTTTGCTCATTTCATTACCAAAGTTCTTGCATAAAGAGTCATTTCCACAAAATATAATATCATCAACAAATATGGCTGAGATTAGTATTCCATTTTCATCATTCTTCATGTACATGTTGTTGTTCTCACTTGTCCTTATAAAACCAATCTTAATCAAATAAGAGTGCAGTCTTTCATACCATGCTCTAGGTGCTTGTTTCAGACCATATAAAGCTTTGTTCAATTTACATACCTGATCTTTATTGTTGTCTTCAACAAATCCTTCAGGTTGTTCAATGAAAACTTCTTCTTCTAATATTCCATTCAGAAATGCAGATTTGACATCCATTTGATATACCTTGAAGTTTTTGAAAGTAGCATATGCTAGCAATGTTCTAACTCCTTCAAGTCTGGCAACAGGTGTAAAAGTCTCACCATAATCAATTCCTTCATCTTGGGCATAACCTTTGCAAACCAATCTTGCTTTGTTTCGAATGACCTCTCCTTTCATATTTAGCTTGTTTCTGAAGATCCACTTAGTACCGATTACATTTTTGTCCTTAGGTCTTGGGACTAGTGCCCATGTGTCATTCTTCTTGATTTGATCAATCTCTTCAGTAATAGCATTTATCCAATCTTCACTGTTAAATGCCTCTTTTACTATTCTTGGTTCAAATTCAGATATCAAACATGTGTTCTGTCTCAGTTTGTTCCTTGTCATCACTGGATCATCCTTATCTCCTATAATCTGACTTGGTGCATGATGTCTTCTGACATATTTAGCTAATACAGGCTCGGTAGGCTCTGTATGATCCTCTTCATCACTCAGTAACTGGATATCTTCCTCATTTCCTTCAACAGTTATCTCGGTAGGACTTTTCAGTTGCACATAGACAAATTCATCATAGTCTTTTGGTTCTTCGAAATTCCTGTCATCAGTTCTTTCTGCAAATTCATCAATTTTCACATTTGCACTTTCTATTATTTTGTTAGATGATTTGATCAGACATTTAAATGATTTTCTTCTAGAAGAATATCCTAGAAATTTTCCTTCACTTTTCTGATCAAACTTGCCATTTCTATCATCTTTATGAACATAGCATTTGCTTCCAAAGATCTTAAAATAACTTTTGTTAGGTTTCTTGCCATACCAGATTTCATAAGGTGTCTTCAAAGTACCTTTCTTCAAGTGAACTCGGTTCAAGGTGTAAATAGCTGTGCTTATTGCTTCTCTCCAAAATGTTTGTGGTACCTTCTTCTCAATTATCAGTGTTCTAGCACAATCCACAATAGATCTATTTCTTCTTTCAGCTATTCCATTCTGCTATGGAGTCCTCGGTGCAGAGACTTGTCTTTTAATACCATGATCATTGCAAAATAGGTTGAACTCATCAAATGTGAACTCTCCTCCTCTATCTGATCTAAGACATTTCAGTTGTCTTCCTGTTTCATTTTCAACTCTAGCCTTGTACCACTTAAACATTTGAAAAGCTTCTGATTTTTCTTTTAAAAACATTGCTGACATCATAGTTGAATAATCATCTACAAATAATATGAAATACTTATCACCATAATAACTTTGAACTTTCATAGGACCACAAAGATCAGTGTGTACAAGATCTAAAATTCCCTTAGAAGTGTAGGACTTACTTGTAAAGCTAGATCTTGTCATCTTGCCCATTTGGCATCCTGGGCACATAGCATTCTCAGGTTTTTCAAGACTCGGTAGACCTCTTACTCTGTGCTTCTTACTTATCTTGATCAGATTATCAAAATTAACATGACAAAACCTTTTATGCCATAACTAGGTGTTATCAATATTTGCATGCAAGCACTTGTTGTGAGTAGAGTCAAGGTGAAATGTATTACCTTTTATTTGTCTCCCGGTAGCAACTAACTTCCATTTTTGTCATGAACTTTGACAATTCCTTTCTGAAATTCTATTCGGTAACCTATGTTGTTTAGCTATGCTACACTCAACAAATTATATTTCAAACCTTCAACCCAATAAACATCATTGCATCTTGCTTTATCAAGAAGTGTTATGGATCCTTTACCTCTTACCGGACATGGTGCATCATTACCAAATCTAACATAGCCTCCATCATAATCTTCTAACATAACAAACTTGTGTTTATCTCCTGTCATATGATGTGAGCATCCACTATCTATAATCCAAGAATCATTGGTGTTTATGTGAGATATTAGGGCTTTTTCTTCATACCTTTCTTCATTTAATCCATCCTTTATAGCCACATAAACAAATTCCTCTGTATCAGTCTCATTTGATTTATCATCTTCAGATTCCTCATCAGCAATTAAGCAGGTCTTTCTATCTCTTCTTCTGAAGTCTCGGTGACCTCTATAGTGATTATCTTTCTGTTTGTCATCTCGGTAATCTCTCTTTTCAGTGAAATCTTTGTCAAGATAGTTAGAAGCCATATGTCCAATCTTATCACAATTGAAACATTTCAAGGGTAGTTTTCCCTTATACTTACCTTTGCCTCTTGGTAACCTTTTGGCCAATAGTGCTTCAAACTCTTCTTGCTTTTTGATTTCTTCATACAGTTTGTGTACCTCCTCCATGTTCTTCCGAAATCTTTCACTTGCTCCACTATGATCTCCTTCAGAGTTTCATTGTAATCATTAGATTCATTCAGATGAAAAGAACTAAATGCAGATTCAACTTTATTTACCGATGACCCACTATTATCAAAATTACTTAACTCAAATGCATGTAGCTTACCAATAGTAGTATCCAAGGAAATTGGCATATTAGGTATAGACCTCAATTCATTGATTACAGAGACTCGAATTGCATAGGCAGGTAGAAGGGTTCTTAACAACTTACTTGTCACATCCTTTTCTTCAATAGTTCCTCCTGCTCCCTTGATTTGATTTACAATCTCCTTTAGTCTCGTACTGTACTGGGTTATGTTCTCACCTTCATTCATCCTCATAGATTCAAGTTGTCCTCTTAGACTATCAACTTTTCCTCTTTGAACATGTTCATCTCCTTCATATACAGATATGAGCTTAGTCCACATAGCCTTCACATCATTGCAACCTTCTAGATCATTAAACTTAGAATCGGTCAATGCAAATGTTATTTCAATCATTGCTTGAATGTGTTCTTGCTTTGCCTTTATCTCTTCCATAGTCAATGGATAGGTGCTCGGTGTAACAAAATCATTCTCTAGATAGTATATAGCATATTCTCCAACTCCTGATAGATGTAGCTTCATCCTTTTCTGCCATGTAGAGAAACTTGACTTATTCAGCTTAGGTGCATCCCTCTTATACATCTTTGGATCTTTAACTCAAGTGCCTTTAAACTTTCCTTTCGGATTCCAAGGCTCTGATACCAATTGATAGTTCTGATACCTAATATAAGTACAGATCCAATAGCCAACAAGATGAGAGGGGGGGGGTGAATCATACAAACTTAATCATCAATGAAAACATCAGATTCAACCTCGGTAACATATATCAGTCATAGAATAAAAACTATCAAACATGCAAACTCAAAAGCATATGAACTATATATCAGTCATAGAACTATTCTTGTCTATCTGTTGGGCATCAATAGTTTGTTATTCCAATAGGTCTTCAAGCTTCTGTGCTCGGTGATCACTATGTAGCATCCCTGTGCATACACTTGCCCGCATCCACTATTTATCAACAGTTCCTTATTTATAAACAATCATCTAACCACTTAATCTCCTTGATCACATTTCACATGATCAATCATAGCCATCAGATCTTCAATCTTTTCCAGGTTCATTGTATCTTACGATCTGAAAAATGTTTTACCCTGCCTCGGAACTTGCACAATCATCTTGGAACTTGTGTTAGGGTAATTTGGTTCAATCTGAGTTGTAGATCTTCATACCGACTTTCCATTGCCTTAGATTTGTTAACAAACTTCTTCCACGACTTGCCAATCATTGATCCGCTCCATCTCATCAGCTTCTTTCATTAAGTATCACATGTAAACATTTAATGCATCCTTTTATAGCTCAGTTACAACTCGGTGAATACTAAACTTTACTCGATAGACATTCTGTCTTCATTAACCGACTGCGATAACCTTAGAGTTTATCGACTAGGTTCCTTAGGGTTTACCGACTAGGTTCTTTGCCTGATAACATAGTGTAGTATTAACCTTTACATTTTACAACATATGTATGATGTTAAAACAATCTAAAACATCAAGATCTCATCATTGTCTGACTCGGTAGAGTTGCCCATTGAATAACTTATCCCTTTATTCATCATATTCTTTCCTGTGTCTTTACCAACTTCTTTATAATCTTCATATCATATTTCTTAAGATATGGCAACATTATACTGAATTAGAAAATCAATTTCTTGACATCAATGACAAAATAATAATATCAAGACAATAAAACATCTTAAATCAGTTATGTCCATAATCATCAACAACCTTCTCAATATCCTTGTTATATTGCCAACAGATTGAAGCAAGCCCCTAGAGCCTGGTATGCCAGATTGGAGAAGTATTTGATGAAGCTTGGATTCAATAAAGGTACTACTAATAGTAATTTTTATTTCAAGATTGATCAGAATAAAATTTTGATTGTTGAATTTTTAGTTGATGACATTATCTTTGGAGGAAATGATTGCCTATGTAAGAAATTTGTTGAAGAGATGCAAAATAAAATTTAAAGTCTATGATTGGTGAAATGAAATTCTTTCTGGGATTACAAATTAATCAGTTGGATAAAGGTATTTTCATATCTCAGTCTAAGTATGTGAAGGAACTATTGAAGAAATTTGGTTTTGAGGACTCTAAACCTATTGGTACACCTATGGTGACCAGATGTAAGTTGACAAAAGATGATGATTCTCCAAAAGCTAACCAGACCAGATATAGATAGATATGATTGGTGGTTTGTTGTATTTGACTCAAACTAGACCTAATATAATGAATGTTGTACATCATGTTGATAGATTTCAAGCTGATCATAAGGAATCTCATGTTACTGCCATAAAAAGGATACTCAGATATTTAAAAGGGATGGTTAATTTTGGTTTGTGGTATTCTAAGGATGATAACTTTACTTTGAGTGTTTTTATAGATGCTTATTGGGTAGGTGATGTCGATGATCAGAAGAGTACTATAGGTGGTGCATTCTTTTTGGGTAAGAAGTTGGTCTCTTAGCCAAGTAAGAAGAAAAATGCTATTTCCTTATCTACTGCAGAGTCTGAATACATTGTTGCTGCTAGCAATTGTACTTGGGTAATTTTGATGAAGAAAATGTTGAAGGATATAGGAGTTATTTATGATGAGCCTATTTCTAGATATATTGTGATAATTCAAGTGCTATCAATATCTCAAAGAATCCAATGTTGCATTCCAAAACAAATCATATATCAATCAAGTTTCATTCCTTGAGAGAGAAGGTGAATGAGAAAGAAGTCAAATTGGAGTATGTATCTACAAAGGAATAAATTGTAGATATCTTTATGAAGCCTTTGTCTAAAGATACTTTTGATAATCTCAGAGAGAAGTTAGGGGTGATTTCCCCTCCTGATAAGAACTAAGATGCACGTATTTGCATTAGTTTGGTGAACTTGATAGAGATATCTTGTGATATGGATTGATGAGTGAAGCTACTACTCAAGGGGAGAAGTCAATATTTGGGATTTTGTATTGATATAGATAATTCAAAGGGGAAAGAATTGCGATTCCTGAGCCTTTTTCATTGATGTCAAAGAGGGAGAGGAGCATGTGAAAAAACTGTGAAGGAGAAGATGATCCTTGTGATTTTGAGGGAGATTGTTGTGAGTTGATTTCTTTCTTTGCATTGATTTTTTTTCACATTCATATGTTGTCATCAACTCCAAAGGGGGAGATTGTTGGATGTTGTTGAGAAGATTGTTGAAATGATGTGTTGTCATTTATGTCAACATATTCCTCTGTGTATTCGAGTGTTGCAGTTTGGTTGGATGAGTTGGTTTAGCCTATGTATTGCAAATGAGCTGATGCGGATTAAAGGGTTTTTGGTATATTGTCTATGGATGGTTTATTCCCATTTTCATAGGTTTGTATGATGTTTTGATCAAGTTATGAGATCTGGTATTATGGATGTTATTTAGTTGTTCATGTTATTCGGTATTCTGGTTTGTGCTTCGTATTGCTCTAGAATTGCTATATCTTTAGTTGCAGATATGTGAGATGTATTCAGGACATTGATGTGTGTCCTCAACTCGATTGGTTCATGATTTGGAAATCCACAAGCGAATGTTTCATGTTGACAGTTAGTTATGATGGTGTTCTTGAGCTACGATAAAGAAATGATGATGATTCTAGCAATCCGAGTTTTTACGGTTGTTGTGGTGGAATTCACATTGCTTTTGAATATCTTTAGATTGTGTTCTATGCGTATTGATGGTCCGTATTGACTATTGTGCAGGTTATTCAAGGTTTTCTTTGTCTGGTGATGTTCTTCATGCTATACAAAATTCTTGGTGGTTGTAGCATGTTGTGGATGATCGAGGCATAATTGTTGGAGGTGTTGCATTATTTGCATTATTGATTTGCGTCCAGACTATGTCTTAGCCACATTGCTTTGGTGTGCATGCATTGTTGTAGCATGTGAGGTTATTATTTTATAATTTGTGTTGAGGGTTTGGCTAACCTACATTTCATGGGTTGATGACTTGTATAAATAAATGTAATAATTATTAAGAGTGATCATGCTATGTGTGAATATTGTATCAATCATTCAATAGTAGGGAAGTTGTGTGAATTTATGCAAAGAAATGTGTTGTAGAGAAGATTTCAAAATAAGCTTAACCAGAAATGTACTCAGGCATATGAAGATGCTATTTTCATAGTTCATGTAATCCGAATTGTTGTCCGAATGTTTTTGTAAGTTAGTGAGACTTCTTGTAAGGTAGTGAGCCTTCCTTAAAGGTTGTATCCTTTCTGGGTTTCTTGTTTTGGAGAAGTGAGCTCTAGGAAGTGTGCCAGAATGCATGTGCATTCCCATTGTAATATTCACATTTACTCCTAAAAGGGTATTATCTCATTGTGGGTAGGTTCCCACCGTGGTTTTTGGTGGCATGTTGGCATAACTGATGGATATGATGATGTACCAACAAAGGATGTTGATGATATATTGATGGACTATTGGTGATGATATAATTGTGATATGATGCATAATGATTAGTTTTTTTTATTGTCATTGATGGCAACCATGTTTGTTTATGTTTTGTATATCATCTAAGCTATCTATACCTACTCGATAATGAAATGTTTGCTAAGTTGACAGTGAATCGGTAAGCAGGAACAACGAAGGAGATGGTTCTGGTAGAGATCCATGTTGAGTTAGATGTTGCAGTTTGGAATGTATGCTTATGACATTATAATAAGTATATGGAAGGAACTGCATCATGTTTGGAGAACTGGAAGTCATGTTTGTAATTGACTATAGTTTATTTAGTGTAGGATTTGAGAACCAGTGACAATATCTTTAATTGACGATGTTTTATGGTTTGGTGGTGGATCTTTTCATGATCTTATCTTAGTGGTGACATGTCAGAATCTATGTGAAGTAATAAGATGATGTTTGAGCGTGATCAAGGAGAAAAATTCTTGGGAAACAGTGAAGTGCTTAGGAGAATGTGTTAAGGGTTTGACAACTTATCAGATCGATGTGCGGTGATGTGTTGTGATCATTCAACGACTAAAATTGTCTTGAAATTTGTTGTAATGATTTGTATGATGATCTGTAAATGATTTGTAATAATCTGATATGATCTATGATGTAAATTCAATGCATTTTTTAATTTGGTTAGGGTTATGTAACTGACCTAGTTGTAAAGTGTATTTAGGTCAAGTTTGAGAAGAGATTTTGTGTCGGTGATTAGAGAAGAAGAGTGTCCCTAACAGTTATAGTAGTATTAAAATCCCTTAACTGGGTAGTTCCTAACTATTAAGATAACTGGTGAACAACTAAGAGGGAGGGGTGAATTAGTTGTTAACAGATTATAAAAATTTAAGCACACAAAACCTTTTATTGGAATGCATAAACCAAATACTGGAATAACATATATATCAATTAAGAACAAACATAAATTATAAACCAAATACAATGCATCCACAACACATAACACCAATATTTGTATGAGGAAATCCTGGTAAAGGGAAAAACCATGGTGGGAATCCTATGCACAGTCAGATGATACGTTTTCAATTAGTATGTGATTACAATAAAGGGCCTGCACATGCAGGAAGGCCAACAGCCTAGAGCGCAATGCTCATTACAAAGGAGCCTCACTGACTACAAAAGATATCAAGACTACAATCTGGAAATAAGAATGAACTGAAATAATAGCATCTCCTATGCCTGAGTATAGTTCTGATTAAGCTCAGTGTGATCCGAATTATGGATTCAGATGACAACACCTGAGTGAGAACCTGCAGTATTGTAAATTCTGTTTACAAGAACCAGAAAGCATAGAATTGAACCAAGCCAAAAATTAATCTATTCCATTCAAAAACCCAACATATAGAAGTTCATGAGATTCCAAGGGTCACAAAACCCCTTGAGAACCGAAGTCCAATAGTCACATTTGTTTATTACATAATAAAATCTAAAACTATGTAATTTTTCAAAAAATTATATAAAATTTGTCCTAACTTTAACTAGGCATAAATTTTTGCACAGGACTTGAAATTACGAGTCGTTTAACTTGTTGGAAAGGTCTCCAAGAGTTACAGGAGAGATTTTAAAAGAACATGCTTTCAATGGCTAAAAATGCCCTGAAGGCCTTCAAAAATGCCATTTACTAATGTCTAGAAAAACTAAAACAATATGAAAATATTTTTTCAACTATTTCAAATTTTCTTCTGATCATTACTTCCCCCTTGGAAAGAAATGGGCCCCATTGCATCAACAATCTGAATGAGATGAGGAAAATGTTCTTGAAGCTTCTCTCTGGTAAACCACTTTCCTTGTTGAGCAATCTACCCTGCTCGAACCACTTTGTACTGGTAAATCTACTCTTGTTTAAGTGTTTTCACCATGGTGTCCACAATCTGATCACATTGGAATGGGGTAGATACATTTGGATTCAATTCTGTAGTGGATATTGTTTCTACCACATCTGCAACATCTAATAGTGGAGGAAAATATGGCTTCAAGAGTTCCTCATTGAAGACTGGATGAAGACCCAGAAATGGAGGTAAATTAAGCTCAAAATCATTATCACCAACTTGCTTGATGATGGTGTATGGCCCATAACGCAGAGGACGATGCTTCCTATTGGCACCCTGCAATATTTCCTTCTGGATATGCAACCACACCTTGTCCCCAAATTGAAAATTATGAGTATGATGCTCATCATGTCTCTCCTTATACTTCTTCTTGGTGTGTTCCAAAATTTCATGAACTTCTTGTTGTAGATGATGAATTCTACCGATGAACTGGGCTGCCTTATCTTCCTCCTTACCAACACATGGAACAAGATCAGGTTGAATAAGTGGTATGGCAATGCCCATGGGTGCAAGTGGCTAATAACCAAGACAAACCTCAAATGGGTTGTGGCCAGTTGAACTGTGAATTGCACTATTGTAGCTATGCGGAACATATGGAAGACTTTCATCCCATGTGTAGGGATGTTTTGAGTGGTACATTCTTAGGATGTGTATGATCGTCTAATTCACTACCTCTGTTTGGCCATCTGTTTGAGGGTGGAAAGTAGTAGACTTTGTTAATTTTGTGTCCATCTTTTCCCATAGTGTAGACTAGAACTTACTAAGAAACCTGTTGTCCCTATTCAAGATAATGGTATTCGGTAGACCAAAATGAACCCGAATGTATTCAAAGAATAGCTTTGCAGTGTCCTTTGCAAAAATTGTTTTTTTACATGCCACTATTACTGCCATTTTCGAGAACCTATCTACCACAACATACACACAATAATGGCCTCTTTCGGTGGTAGGAAGACCAGACATAAAGTCCATATAAACTGAGTGCCAAGGTTTTTCAGGAATAGGAAGTGGTGAGTACAGCCCAAGTTTACGATTGGTAGGCTTAGCAATAGTACATGTGGTATGAGCTTGAATATATGAAATAACATCATTTCGCAATTTTGGCAAATAGAAATACTTCTGAACTATAGCACTAGTCTTACCTATACCAAAGTGACCAACAACCTTACTATAGTGAGCTTTCCATATCAACTTTTTGCATTCTGCATTGGGCACACAGATTTGGCCAAGGTGACAAAGCATTCCATCCTGCAAATAGAAGTCATTCACTTGATGTACCTTCACTAATTGATTATAAACATCTACAAATTCAACATTGTTCTCATACAAGAAAGCCAGGGCTTTAGTTTGATGACCACATGAGTCAAAACCATACTTATGGCTGCAATTGGAGGCCTGCTCAAATAGTCTGCTACTTTGTTAGTACTTCCCTTCTTGTGGCGAATATTGAGGTGAAATTGTTGAATATATGCTGACCATCGTTGATGTCGATCATTCTGCAACTTCCCTTATGTTTGCAAAAAATGAAGGGGTTTGTGATCTGTGTGGATGACAGTCTCCTTACCCAAAATGTAATGTTTCCACTACTTATAGGCTTGAACAATAGCATACACTTCCTTGTCACAGGTAGCATATCGATGCACTGTATCAGAAAAAGTCTGACTGTGATATGCAACTGGATGACCATGTTGCACAAGGACTTCCCCTAAAGCATATTCTGATGCATCTGTTTGTATTTCAAATGACTATTGCAGGTCAGGAAGAGATAAAACTGGTGCATAACATAACCTTAGCCCCTCAAATGTTTCTTGTTGAGAACTTGTCCATTTAAACTTTGCTTTTGTCCCCCCCCTCAATGACTGATTTAGAGGCCAAGACAGATGGGAAAATCCCAACACAAATCTGCGATAAAAGTTTGCCAACCCGAGGAAACTTCATAACTTTGTGATATTTGTAGGAGATGACCAGTCCTTAATCACTTGTATCTTCTCCGAATCAACATGGACACCTTCACTGTCAATAACATATCCTAAGTATCTGATACTCTACATACCAAAGGAGCACTTTTCTTTGTTTGCATAAAGCCCATGATCTTGTAAGGTTGAGAGAATTTTTTTCCACATGTTGCAAATGTTCCTCCCAAGTTTTGTTGAAGATGAGTATGTCATCAAGATATACCACCACGAAGGAATCAGTGAATGGTCTAAGTATATCATTCATCATTCTCATGAATGTCGCTGGAGCATTTGTTAGACTGAAAGGCATCACTAGCCATTCAAACAATCCCTTTAGATTTGAAATTTGTCTTCCACACATCGGCTGATTCAATTGGTACTTGATGGTACCCTAATTTCAGATCAATTTTGGTGAATAATCAGGCCCCTCTAAGATGGTCCAAGAGGTCATCCATCCGGGGACATGGATACCTATTTTTGACTGAAATTTTATTCAAGGCCCTATAGTCAATACAAAGTCTTCAGGTTCCATCCTTTTTCTTTGCTAGAATAATGGGGCTGCCACAGGGTGATGCACTTGGACAAATATGTCCCTTCTCAATCAATTCTTGTATTTTCCTCTTAATCTCATTATTCTTTAATACTGACCTACGGTAGACTGGCTCATTAGGTAATGGAGTTCCTGGTACCAAATCAATAGTATGTCTCACTTGGCAGTGTGTAGGTACCCCAGTTGGTAACTTAAACAAATTTTCATATTTCATCAAAATTTGAACCATTGATATTTTCTGCAGTGTTGTGGTGTTTGTGATGGTATGGGAATTATAAATTGATTTCCTTTTTTCTTGAGAACGAATCATTAATAAAATGAATGTTCCCATTTTGGCAACCAACCTCTTACATTCCTTGGCACTAATCAAAGAGGTAGTGTATGTAGGGCTTACCTCTGGTATTTGGTATTTCTGCTCACCTAATTTGATGGTCACGTTGTGAGGGCTGGACTCATAAACACCATGTCGCTGGTACATATATGGTTGTCCCAATAGAACATCACAAACATCTAAGGGAGCCACATCATAGATTACCTCATCTTTGAAAGGCTCTATGGAGTATGAAAGGCAACACTGCTGGTGCACCTGGATATCTCTTCCTTAACTAACCCATCCCATTGAATAGGGTTGTGGGTGGGTTGTTGTTTTCAGATTTAGTCTCTTCACAGTCTCTGTTGATATTAGGTTCTTTTGACTTCTGCTATCAATGATAAAGTGCAAGGCTTTTCCTTTGATCCACATTTGTGAATGGAACAATCTCTTCTCATCCTCTTGAGGCAATATCCTTGTAGTAGCTACCATGCCATATGGATCAGACTCAATGACCTATTCATGATTTCCATCTGTGCAAGTTTCTGCTACCTTAGACTCTACCTTGTCTTCATGTGTCTTCATTATTAAGCTTTTTATGGTTCTGCAATCTTTTGTATTATGTGAGGGACTCTTATGGAATTCACACCACATACCGTTTCTTGTGTCTTCTTCATACTCATGTCTTTTTTATTGGTGAATTAGGAGAGGGGTCCTTAGAGGTTTGTTTCCATGTAGTTTTTCCACCTTCACCCTTCCATCTGTTGTTTGCAAAATTATCCCTCCTTCCTTTCTGTTTGAATTTCTCCTCAATTTTGGTAACAAATTTATATGCACTAGGTAAAGTCTCTATGTTCAGAAATTCCATTTTGATTTGGATGTACCTATGGAGTCCACTCTGATATTTCAAAACTTCGCGCTTCTCACAATCTTTGATGCCAAGCTTTGTTGCTAAGGCATGAAACATATTAGTATATTCCTGAACAATTTGGTCCTTCTTCTGTCGAAGAAATTGTCACTGCATATATTTCTGTTCATATGTATCAATAGGAAAATATTCTTCCTTTATGTGCTCCATGAATTCTCCCCATGTGGGTTTTTGATCAAAAATAAAAGTGCTACCATTTTCTGCTACCTTGGATGCTAACTTTGCTTCCCACGAATCTTTAACATGATTTTCAGCTTTGAGGAGAGAGAAAGTTATCTTCTCTTCATCTGAAAACTGATTGACAGAGAAATATCTTTCCAGTTTTGAAACCCAATCATCAACAACATCTGCATCGATCTTTCCTTGAAATGTGGGTATATCAAAATTCACTTCCAACTTAAATGGCGTATACCTTGTGAATGGTGGGTTTTCTTGTGACCCACAACTTTCCATCATTTGCTTGAACTGCTCCATCATTTCTTCACATTGTTTTGTTAGTGCATCTACAACTAATGCTTTAATGTCATCGCCAGTCTGCAACTTAGCCATCTGCGATCGTGTGCGTCTCAAAGGAAGGTAGTCTGAAAGATTCCTTGTTACCAACCCCAATCTTTGATATGTTGATCATGTGTGATATGACATACAGGAGAAAACTTTCTCTGATACCACTGATCCAAATTATGGATTCAGATGATAACACCTGAGTGAGAACCTGCGGTATTGTAAATTATGTTTACAAGAACCAAAAAGTAATCTATTCCATTCGAAAATCCAACATATAGAGTTTCATGAGATTCTAAGGGTCAAAAAAACCCCTTGAGAATAGAAGTCCAATAGTCACATTTGTTTATTACATAATAAAATCTAAAACTATGTAATATTTCAAACAAACTATATAAAATTTGTCCTAACTTTAACTAGGCATAACTTTCTGCACAGGACTCAAAATTATGAATCGTTTAACTCGTTGGAAAGGTCTCCAAGAGTTGTAGATGATATTTTGAAAGAACATGCTTTCAAGGGCTAAAAATACCCTGAAGGCCTTGAAAAATGCCATTTACTAATGTCTAGAAAAACTAAAAAATATGAAAATATTTTTTCAACTATTTCAAATTTTCTTCTGATCACAATGTCGAAGATCTTAAACCTCTTACACAAACCCAATTTGATCACCTATGATCAACCAAAACCTCTACATATGATTACAACTTTATTCGTACACAGGTAATCCCAAAACCATGACCACATGCCATGATCTACAAAGAGATCTTACATCATATTTTTACCAACCCAGAACCTAAACAATTAGGTCGGCCACCTAAAAAATAATACAATAAATCCATTACATAAACCTTCAAACCAATGATAATCCATGTCAGACTAAGACCGAAACAACATTAACCAATCAATAAATCCAACTGGTAATGCATCAGGAGCATCCACCAACACATTACATAAACCGGTTCATAACCTAGTAGAATAAGACCAGACCTAAAATAGGTTGCCATAAACTGAACACAACACCACCGATCAATTGGAACACGAACATGATAACCATCAGCATCCCAAAAACCTTCTAGAAGCCACGCCAACACCACTTATCGAAGCCATCAAAAGATCTTCAATAAAGATTTATCGGTAGAACCCTTATCGGTAACCAAAAGGCTTACTAGAACATATGATAGCTTCCAGATCACAACCAACTGAAAGTGACACAAATATGAATAACTTGAATAACCAAACCAAACCAATTTCACAAATCGGAATATACCGGAGACAAATCTCCTAATCATCATCAAAGTCCAACCACTCTACCAGAACTCGGTAGACAACTAAACAAGATAGTGTTGACATGAATGACAAACATCAATGCAACACATAATCAATTCCTCCAAATTGACAACAATCTCCCCCTTTGGCATTGATGGCAACACTAGATATGAAAAACATCCAAGTGTTAAGAAGTGCCAAACAAGTCTCCCCCAATGGAAGACATCCAACAAATGATATATCAAGGAAGTTCTGAACCAAATAACCAAACCATAGACCAAACTCCCTCTATGACTGATAGAGATATTAAGCTCTATTTTTCACATGAATATCTCTCCCCCTTTGACATCAATGCCAGAAATCTGACATAAAAATCAAAGTAAAATCATAGGTCTTCTAAACCACATGGCTGACTACTCCCCCTGAGTAGTAGCACCTACTCATCAATTCAAAATGAATAATAGTTATGATAATGCATACCAGACTGATATCAAACAACATCACTCAAGTCTCAAATGGAGGGGCAGAGACCCCGAATCTATCTCTAAAGTACTCAAATGATTCCTTGGGAAAAGGTTTAGTGAAGATATCTGCAATCTGATCTTTAGTGTTCACGTAAACCAATCTAACTTCAGTTTCTTCCACCTTTTCCTTAAAAAGTTATACTTGATTGATATGTCCTTTGTCTTAGAATGAAATACCGGATTCTTTGATATGTCAATAGTAGCATAGTTATCACAGTGAATAACTATCGATCCATTACAATCTACCGTTATATCTTTCAAAATTTGCTTCATCCATATAACTTGTGTACAACTAGTAGCAACAACAACATACTCAGCTTCAACAATAGATAAAGGAGTAGATAAAGAAACCTCCACTAGATGTGCTTTTTTGGTTGTCTATATCTCAAGCCCAATCTGCATCTATATATGCACATAATATAAAGTCATCATCTTTACGATACCACAAACCATATTCAGTTGTTCTTTGTAAATATCTAAAAATACTTTTAACTACACTCTCATGATTCTCTCTAGGATCACTTTGATAACTTGATACAATACAAACTGCATTCATTATATCCAATCTAGTCTGAGTCAAATATAACAAACCTCCAATCATAGATTTATACCTTGTATGATTTACCAAAGCTGATACATCTTTCTTTATCAATTTCTCACTTGTAACCATAGGAGTACCAACTGGTTTAGAATTTTCCATACCAAATTTCTTCACCAACTATCGAGCATACTTAGTTTGACAGATGAAAATACATTTATCGGTCTGATTAATCTGCAAACCTAGGAAAAATCGCATTTCTCCAATCATAGACATCTCAAATTCATTCTTCATATTATCAGAGAAATTCATACATAACTTTTCCTCATGTCCAAAAATGATATAATCCACAAAGACCTCAACAATCAGTGTCCTCATTACTGATCTTATAATATAAATTACTGCCAACTTTACCTTTAGTGAAACCAAGCTTCAAAAGATATTTGTCCAATCTAGCAAACCAAGCTCTAGGTGCTTGCTTCAATCCATATAAAGCTTTCCTCAATCTATAAACCATGCTATTGTTATCTGAAAGAGAAAATCCATTAGGTTGCTCAATGTAGACTTCCTCTTCAATATATCCATTTAGAAATGCACACTTAACATCCATATGATAAACCTTGTATTTCTTATGGGCAACATAAACAAGAAACAATCTCAAAGCTTCATCATAATCAATTCCTTCCTTGTAATAATATCCTTTACATACCAATCTAGCCTTGTTCCTCACAACTTGTCCATCTTCATTCAATTTATTCCTAAGAACCCATTTAGTTCCAATAACATTCTTATTTTTAGGTCGGGGAACTAAAGTCCATGTGTTGTTCTTTTCTATCTAATCCAATTCATCTTCCATAGCTTTCATCCAACATTCATCCTTACATACTTAATCTACTAATGCCAATTCAATTTGATAAATTAAGCATACCTCTTCAGCTGCCAACCTTCTCCTTGTCATCACTCCTTTTCTTTGTATCCAATTATCTGAATTTTTGAATGATTCAACCTTACATACCTAGGAGTCTTCTGACTTTTTGTTCCTCTGCTCTGATATTCAGTTATTGTTGAATTTTCCGATGTCGTTGGAGTAACTAGTGTAGCATAGGAAATTAGGAATCATCACAAGCAAATATAAACATTAATTATAGCTCAATCACGAAAGCTCAAATGTAACGATTTATCCTAAACACACTCAATAAAGACATAAAGACAAAAACATTCAAAACTAAAGATTATGCAAACCAAATGCAGATCTGAATGCTTCCTTCATGCGGCTCCATTGTTCTTCTTTCTTCTCCAACTAACTTTGTTGTGGATCTCACCTACTAGTGCATGATCATGACATGAAAGCAAGTAAATAAGATGATTGCTCAAGAGTACTTGAAGTGTGATTGACTTGAAAAAGCGATTATCTGATTAGGGGCTTGATTGAATAAATTCATCCAATTTATAGAGAAATTGGAGAAAAAGATCAAATTAGCATGATTCAATTCAAATGGAAATTGCAAATCAAAAATGTCAATTATGACAATTTATGACAAATTATGCACTTTCTATGCAAAATTTGCTTGATTGATGATTTATGACAATTTATGACAAATTTCTATGTCAAGAATTGATTGATTGTCAATTATGACAAACTTCTATGTCATTCCATGAAATTAGGAGAAAAATAGGAGAGATTGAAATTAGATGAATTAGAAAATTAGAAAATAGGTGGAAAATTAGAAAATTAGGTAAATTAATTAATAATTTGTCATTTATTAATTAATTCACCAAAAAGAGGAATAATTAGCCAATTAAATGAATATTTAATTGTAATGAGAAGACTTAGGATAAATAAATAATTTATTAATCCTAGAGAGAGAAAATGGCAAACAAGGTTAAATGATTAAATCATGAAACCCTAAAAGATGAATTAGAAATGCAAGAATGACAATTAGGTCGTGATGAAAGATTGATTGATTTGATGTCGATCATGATTTTGAATTGATAAATGACCAATGCTGACGAATGATTTGATTGATAAATGCGCCAATTGACGAGGAACAATGACAAATTGATCCAAATTGACATAATTGAGACAAACAACGATCGATGGCAAATTGATCGCAAAATGACAAAATTGACAAGAAGACAAGGACGAGGATCAATGACAAAATAGATTGCAAGATGACAAGATTGGAAATGACCACGATCGATGACAAATCGATCGCAAAATGACAAGATCGAACATGAAAAATCGATCGATGACAAATCGATCGCATGATGACAAGATTGAAAAGAGGACAACAATTGATGACAAATCGATCGCATGATGACAAGATTGATAGAGGACAAAACCCTAATTAGGATTGGCGATGTCCAAAATGATGACAAATGAGCATGCACATTGATGCAATAGGATAAGATCGATCAAAATCATGACTGAAGATTGTTATTGACAAGACCAAATTTGAGAGCGAGACAAATGAAGAATGTATAAGAATGACTCGATGCTCGCAAATGATAAAGACCAAGTGCGTAACATGGAAGAAATGTTAATGTGAAGCAAAAACCTAAAATGAGGCAATGCGCAAATGTTAAAGTATGACTCTGCAAGCGTTGACCATTTTTAAGTGTCTACAACTAGTTCAACATTTTGTTCTGGTACTGGTGTTACCATTTTAGCTATGATCATTTCCACTTTTAGTTCTCTCTCATAAGTTCTAATTTGACCTCTGTACTGCTCATCCACCTTGACATTAGCATTCTCCACAATTCTCTGCAATCTCTTGTTATAAAATCTATATACTTTGTTTTCATTTGAATAACCAAGAAATATTCCTTCATCACATCTAGGATCAAAATTTCCAATGGAATCATCTCTTTTGATATAGCATTTACTACCAAAGATTCTAAAATACTTAACAGTAGGTGTATGACCAAACCATAACTCATAAGGTGTCTTACTAGTGTCTCCTTTGATATGAACTCTTTGAATATGTACACCGCCATTCTCACAACTTATCTCCAATAGATATGTGGCAAATTACCTTCCATCATCATAGATCTAGCTGCATCCAGGATAGTTATGTTCTTTCTTTCCACAACACCATTCTGTTGAGGTGTCCGGGGTGTATCCAACTGTCTCCTTATCCCATGTTTCTCACAATAACTATTGAATTCATCAGATGTGAATTCACCACCCTGATCAGATCTTAAGCATTTGGTCTTCAACCCTGTCTTTGTCTCAACCATAGCTTTAAAGTTCTTGAATTTTTCAAAGGCTTCATATTTCTCCCTTAGAAAAGTAACCCACATCATTCTATAATAGTCATCAATGATTAGCATGAAATACCTATCACCCTGAAAACTTCTTATTCTAGCAAGACCACATAAATCAATATGAACAAGATCAAGAAAATCATTAGATTTGTCTTGTATACTCTTAAAAGAAGTTCTGATTTGTTTTCCCATTTGACATTCCTTACATACCAGATTATGAGGCTTCACAATCTTAGGTATATCTTTAACTGCCTTAGTTTAACTGATCTTTACAATGCAATCAAAATTCACATGACAAAACCTCTTATGCCATAGCCAACTCTCATCAATATGTGCAATCAAACATGTCTTCTCACTGGAGTTGAAATGAAAGATGTTAGCTCTAGTCTGAGTACTGCTTGCAATCTCCAATCCAGATCTGTTGATGATTTTGCATTTTCCATCCTTTTACTGTAATTGAAATCCCTTATCCACCAACTGACCTACACTCAAAATATTATGCCTTAAACCTTCTACATAATGAAAATTATCAGTTTTATGCTTACCATCCAATGATATAGTTCCTCTTTCTTTGATCATGCATTCTTTGTCATCTCCAAATTTGACCAGACCACCATCAAATTATTGCAAAGATAGAAACTTCCTTTTATCTCCAGTCATATGATGTGAACATCAACTATCTATCATCCATTCATCCTTGTCTTCAACTTTACTAGAAAGGGCCTTCTCTTCATTTTGAATGACAGGTTCTGAAGTATCTTCCTTGATAGCTAATAATACCCATTCCTTTCCATTGCCGGATCCACTAGCTAAATCTTTTGTTGGTTCATCATCAAAATCATCAATTACACCTTCCTCATCAACATAGTAGCACGATTTGTCTTTATTCCTCCTGTACTTATTTTTGTTTTAATATTCATGGTTAGGCTTAAAAGATCTTCTAAGTTTCTCCTCAAATATTGAATTCCTCTCAGGACATCTAGATGCAAAATGACCTATCTTATTACATGAAAAACATTTGAAAGGTAATTTTCCTTCATACTTACTTCCTATCGGACCTTTAGGTACTCTTGTATCAAATAGGGCTTCAAGTTCGTCAAGCTCTTCATGTTTCTTTTTCATATCCTCTAGTTCCTCCGCATATAATTCTTTCCAATCACTCTTGTCGATTGATGATGTAGATGCCCTGAATGCAGAATCTATCTTTGCAGCTCCTTGAGAACCAAATTCTTCAAGCTCAAAAGAAGATAACTTTCCAACCAAGGTATCCCTATTAATAGAAGTTTTAGACATTGTTATTAGCTCATTAATTGCAGTAGCCTTCATCTTGTAAGCAGATGGCAAGGCTCTCAATACTTTAGAAACAATCTCATCTTCGCTCAGAGATCCACTGGAGCATTGAATTCCCAGGACAATTTCATTGACTCTTTCCATAAAAGCAGTAATTATTTCATCTTCCTCCATTCTTAAGTTCTCATACCTCACCCGGTAACCATCAAGTTCAACAATTTTAAAAGTAGGGTCACCTTCATTCAGAGTCTCCAACTTATCCCATATAGCTTTTGCAGATGATTTGTTCGTTAATCCCATTACTTGCTGATCTGAAAGGGCACTCAAAAGGGCTTCTCTAGCTCTGCAATCATTTTCAATGTTCTTATCCAAGTCTACTGGAGGAGGGTTTCCAAATGCTGGATCATAAGGGGTATAGCCTTTCTCAATGATCTCCCAAATCTCCTTGCTAAGACATCTTAGATGAGTCTCCATCTGAAGCTTCCATACTCTATAATTTGTTCCTTCAAGCCTAGGGTTTTCCTTCTGGTAAGCAATTGAAGTTGAATGATTACTTGCCATAGGATCTTCCTCAAGCGGTTAAGATTTTGTAGAGAGGAAACTTTAAGCACAAAAAACATTTTACCAAAATGCATAAACCAAATACCAAAATAGAAGATATATCAATTAAGCACAAACATAAATCATAAACCAAATACCATGCATCCACAACACATAACACCAAGATTTGTACATGGAAAACCCAATAAAGGGAAAAAATACGGTGGGAAGCCTACTCACATTCAAATGATACTTATGTAGTAAGTATGTGATTACAATAAGGGGCCTGTACATGCAAGAAGGCCAACAACCTAGAGCGCACTAGTCATTACAAAGGAGTCTCACTAACTACAAAAGATATCTAGACTACAATCTTGAAATAAGAATGAACTACAAGAATAACATATCCTATGCTTGAGTACAGTTCCGATTAAGCTCAATATCAGAGGTTTTAAAACTCTTACAAAAACCCAATTCAATCACCTATGGTCGATCAAAACCTCTTCATATGATTACAACTTTATTTGCACATAGATAATCCCATAACCATGACCACATGACATGATATACAAAGAGATCTTACATCATATTTATACCAACCCGAGACCTAAACAATTAGGTTGGGCACCTAAAATATAATACAATAAATCCATTGCATAAACCCACAAACCAATGATAATCCAAGTCGGCCTAAGATCGAAACAATATTAATCAACCAATAAATCCATCCAGTAATGCATCGGGAGCATCCACCAACACATTACATAAACCAGTCCATAACCTAGAAAAATAAGACTAGAGCTAAAATAGGTCACCATAAACCGAATGCAACACCAATGATCAACTAGAAAATGAACATGATAACCATCAACATCCCAAAAACCTTCTAGAAGCCGCACTAACACCACTTATCGAATCCATCAAAAGATTTTCAATAAAGCTATGTCGGTAGAACCCTTACCGGTAACCAAAAGGCTTACTAGAACATATGATAGCTTCTGGATCACAACAAACTGAAAGTGAAACGCATCTGAATAACATGAATAAACAAACCAAACCAATTCCACCAATCAGATTATACAAGAGATAAATCTCCTGATCATCATCAGAGTCCAACCACTCTACTGGAACCCATTAGACAACTAAACAAGCCAGTGTGGACATCAATGACAAACATCAATGCAACACATAATCAATTCCTCCAAATTGCCAACACTAACAGGCTTGATATTGTAAATCCCTTCATCGGGTGGCTCATTAACTTGAATTTGATGAATAATGATGAACAACAGATACCCCGACCAGTACTGAGAGGGGGGGTGAATCAGTACAAGAAAAAACTTTGTCAACAACTTATCTGGTTAAGGAAATACCAATTGGTTGTCACAATCACTGAACTTAACCATGACAATACCGGTTAAAGACAGTAAGACATTAGACACCATAAACTGATAAGTTTAAACACTTCAAATACGATCAATACTTGATATCAACTTCACCCATATACATATGCATGTGGTATACTAGTAATACCATAACCTAATAACTCTGCATTCATAATATTTCAACCAAATAATACATACACATCACATGAAAAATGCATAACACATAACACATAGATTTTTCACGTGGAAACCCAAAGGGGAAAAACCACGGTGGGGATGAATACCCACAAGCTTGTTTTTGAACTCTTTTGAAGCTCGCCCTATTAAGAGCCTAGTCTGGTTAAAGACTATACAATAATTTTTTGTTAGGAACCGATCCTGTTAGAGATCACCCGGTTAAGGGATGGCTATATACCCTATTAAAGGTTGAAACCCTGTTAAAGGTTACCTCACTAGAGGATTTGAAGAACTCAATGATCTTGAGTCACCTGGTTAAAGGGTTTACAATAAGCCTATTAAAGCTACTCGGTAAAGGGATTTTCCAACTGTTGAAATGATTAGAAGACAACAAGTAAAACTTCTAATCTGATAACAACACTACATGCCAAGGAAGATCCTTTTCACTTCCTCTACTCTGCAATCACACTCTGCAGTTTTCCTCTTATTGGTTTGACAAGTATCTCATCACTCAGATGATGAATACTAAGAGGGGGGGGGTGAATTAGTATACCGAAAAATACTGACCTTAAACACTTAAACAGTTTAGCACTAAACCAGTATAACATTTTTACTAACAAACCGGTTGACACAAATTAAAACCAAACAACAAATAAGACATTCACCCACAGAAGTATAATCACCATAAAACAATATATTTTGATGTGGAAACCCAAATGGGAAAAACCATGGTGAAATGAAACTCACAAGTAACTATCTGCAGAATAGTAACCAGACCGGTTAAGATTGTTAGGCCCAATATGGAAAGCTAATGTACTGAGAGGAGAGTGGTGAATCAGTACTTCAAAAATTGCCTTCAATAATAACTTTACTGTTATGCATAAACCAGATAGTGCAGTAACATAATATAAAGCTAAAACAAATAGATAACAATCATACATGATTCACTCCATAACACATATTTTGGTTATGCAGAAACTCTTGGTTAGAGAGAAAAAATACGGTGGGGATGGCACCCACAAATTCACTACTGCAATAATAAAGAGTGCTCAGTTAGAGCTACATGTTTAGCTATTTCTGATAGCTTACCTTGTTAGGAGTAACAAGATCTGTTAGATCTACCTTGCTAAAGGATTTTACAACACTTAATCTAAATGCTGCACTTGGTTAGAGGCTTTACAATTTATAGACTTGATTAGAGTCTTTTACCCTGTTAAAGGTTTCTCTTACAACTTCAAAATATTACAATAAATCATTACAAATATCTGCAACTTTACATCTGGAATGTTATAGCAGATTCTATGTGCTCAGAATAGATTACCTTGCTTATAGCATACCTCGCTAACCCATATAGTAACTCGGTAAACCCTTCCGTTTACTCTATTCTTTGACTGTTCTCTAAAATCCTTCTCCGTGACCTCTGTATCTCTGTAACAGTCATAACACTTAGTGCTTTCACATGTCTTCCTTTCTGTCATGCTACATGTATATTTCTGATCTTAATCCATGTTGTATAAATAGATCTCTTATGACAGTGATCCATTCATTGCTTCGATCTTACAAACATGTTTTATCGAATGAATAACCATTCAAAATATTTCATTGGTTAGATGACCTCAAAATCATACACAATCTTTAAGTGCAATTTCCAATGAGATAACGGTTAGATGTTCCTCGATCTTGTAACACGTTTTCATATGTATGTCTAGGTTCAATGAATCTGGTAACATGTTTCACTCGGTGTATATCAACTCGGTGTGTCATCTTTGTTTCTTGGTAGACATGGAATGATACTCGGTAGACAACTCAGTGTATACTACATTCCGAGACTACTTTCTTCAATAACCGACTAGACTGTTCATACTGACTGAATATTTCGGTAGTAGTAACTGACTAGAGTATATAGAATAACTTTGAACATAAAACTAATGGCAACTTGATAAGTAGTAACAATCTCCCCTTTTGACATTAGTTGAGATGTTTGACAAAAACTACTTTTAAAGTTATAGCTCAATAATCTATATACTTGCAAAATTTGACTATACTGATAGTATATACAATAGTCAATAAAATAATATATCTAGATATACTCCCCTTATCGATATACTATACAAAACTCTAATTTTGCATGCTTGGTGATCAATGTTCTATGTGCTGCTCTTGATCTTTGCTTACTGTCATGTTCACTACTCAGTTCACTGCTCTTGGATACTTTGCTTGCTTTGCTCGGTATACTCCCCCTGTATACTATACTCCTTTTGTTTGATACTTTGAATACTATATCACTCCCCAAATCCAATATTGTATCACTCCCCCCTTTTTGACAAACATCAAAACTTAATTACCATTCGGAGGTGGTAACTGGTCAAAAATAGATTTGTACTTGGTTCATGCTTCAGTGAGAGCGACAAAGAGTGCGATCTTTACACTATCCATTAAAGAATTTTGTGCTTGAATATCAGCTAATAATGAGATTAAGCCATCTAGAGTGCTTCCCTCTTGTGTAGTAGATAGGGATGTGGCTCGGTTGATCTATTCTTCGATGGATGAAAGATGAAGAAGGAATAATGTCTGAAGTGTCATTATGTCCATCCTGATCTTGTGTTCTTCATTTCGTAGGTCCAATTGTTGAGCCATGAGCTGGTGTAACCTTGTATAAAAATTCTGAACTGAATTTGGCTCTGTGGTCAACTTATTTGAGAGATCGATGATCTCTTTCTCAATTGCCTCTGTTTTATTTTTAATGTCTTTAATGAATAAAGAAAATGTGCTGAGCTTCTGAAATAAATAAAGAATGTGCTTGAGTTGAGGAGTCAACTCAGCAATAAATTTGACAAGTTTAACTTTGCCAATAGCTATAGCTTTCTGTACCTCTTCTATCATTTTTGTAGTGAGCTCTTTGTCTTTTAGCTTGCTTAAATACTCTGATGCATCTACTCCAGATGTCTCTATCTTTGTTACGAGTTCATCCAGTTGAATGTGGATGGCTGCATCTGTTGACATTGTAGCTTCAGGTGGCATATCTATTAAGAGTGCTTTCACCTTCTGAAGTACTTTATTTTTCTTTTGAATTTCCAATTGCTTCTCTTGTTTGGCCTTTGCTTTACATATTTCACCGAAATCAATGAGTGCTTGCCCCTTTAATTTTGATATGTCTACATTGGGAAATACTATTGGTTTTGACAAATCAACTTTAAAACTATGCTTTTTCATCTTCTTTTCTTTACCTTTTACCGATGGGACTAAGACAATGGCTTGTGAGGCTTGATGACCCTCGGTAGGTTGCTCGGTAGAGGCAACACTTTGATCGGTTTCTTTAGCCTCTGTAGATTCCTTTGGTGTCTCCGTACTCGGTGTCTCAGTTGCAACATTTGTCGTGCTAGAAGGTGCTTGAGATGTCTGGTCTTGAGTAGTACCTTCTCCTGTTGTAGACTTGTGGCCTTCCATGCCTTGATCCATGTCTTGAGGGGTTTCGGTTGAGACAGGTTGTTTGATTAGTGGATAAGGCTGAACTTGTTCCAAGACTAATTCACTGGATACAAGTTTTGCATATGCATTGCCTTCTATCATTTCTTGTTCTAGTGCCTCTGTATCCATGACATCTTCATCTATTTGAATGGTGTCAGCAGGGTCTTGCTCGGTAACATAAGGATCTTGCTCGGTGACATCAACAATTTCAATTGTAGCTTGCTCACTAGCATCCTTGATTTTAAAGATTTCCTGCCAATTTACTTTTGTCTCATTTTCCACTTCAATATACAGTCCATTCATCAGTTTTAAGGCTCTTTGTTTGACAAGAAACTTTGAGTTGTAAGTTGTCAAATGTTCTTTTATTTCAGCTACTAACATGTCAGGAAAGAGATGAACCAGACTTTTTTCTCTGATCTGTTTCTCCGAGTCCATTGCATACTTCCACCTATTATCAATATGCAAATAAAGTTCATTCAGAAGTGACTTAGCTAGTTCCAACGGAGCCAACCGGAATTTTAGAAGTGTGCAGATGACAACTTCTTCAATTTGTCTCTTCTCATCATTATTTCTAGTTTCATACTTTACATATCTAAATGATCTAAATCCACCATATTCTTTTAGATTAGCACAAAAGTTTTCAACACTATGTACATTTACCTTCTTGCTCTTGACAATCTGAAATTTTCTTGCATCCTCAGATTCGGTATCACTAGACTCTTTTGCCAAAATGAGTCTCCGAGTAGATTTCTTGTAGGTCTTTGTTACCTTGAGAATAGTAATGCTCTTTATTTTCTTACTCGGTGAAGTTGTAGATGCTCTAGTGTTAGGTCGCTTTGGAGGTGGATTCGGTGAGACCTTTGATGTGTCTTGTTTCTTTCTCTTCAACACTTTTCCCTTAGGCAATTCGGTGCTCAGTGTTATAGCTGCCTCTTGGGCTTCAAATTCCTCTTCGATAATGGAAATGGTGCCTTTGACAAGTGTAGAGGAAGAGTCTTCTCCGAATTTCTCCGATAATGCCTTTATCATCTTTGTTGCCTTTCTTGTAGCTTTGGGTACTACAATGCTCATTTTTACCTTTTCCTTCACTTCCTCGTAGGTTCCATACCTCAACTCGGTAGCATGCTTCGGTAATGTAATAAATGCATCAATTTCCTATTGTGTGATTTCAAAATCAATTGCATAACCCATAGGTGACAAGGATTGAGTTCTCAGTTCCACAACATTCACATAACAGTAATCGGTGTCAACTTCAAAACATATGTCATTTTTGTATTTCTCCACTAGTTGGGGTGGAATCCTATATCTGTTATGCATTTTCTCTTGAAATTTACTGAAGTAATCATCCATAATATCATTGAAATTATCACCTAACTTCTTAATGAAGTCATTGATTTGATGGGTGATTGGTCGGTGTAGTTCCCAAACAACTTTACCGACTGATGGAAAGAATTTTTCAAAATAGAAAAACATGCATACAAGTAATGATCCAAACTTTAGTGTATTAGCCGAGTTGTTCTTCTTTGGCTTCCTGATGGTGTTCAAATTCTCAAACAGGTTCTTCAGCAACACCTCACATAGATCAATTTTCATTCCCTTTTTCACAATTTTGTATGCTAGGTCTATTGCTGCACAGGGTACACTATTTTCCCTGGTTGATTGGAAGAAACAGTAACCTATAACTCTTATGGAAAATTTTAGTTCTTCATCCATGACATTGTTCAATTTCAATCCTTTGCAATCTGATTCCACTCTAGTTAAACTGATCAATTCCTTTTGTGATATCATCTTTTGAGCTCGGGCATGATCATAAATAGGGTAACCGGTAATCAGATGAATGATTTCCTTGGTAATTTTAAATGGTTGCTCTTCTAGCCACATGAAATCATCATGAACTCTGCTCAAAACAAAGTTGACAAACTGGGGTTTGAACACATGGGGATAGGTTAGGGCTTTAGTTAATCCCTTGATCTTAATGTGTTCATACTTTCTATTCAATTTACCATCAGTACACAGTTCATCATAGGTGTCTTTGATTTCAACATGACTGAGTTCTTCAACATGACATTTGGTGAAGAATCTCACATCCTCGACTAATAACACTCTATCTGGGATGAGTGAAAATGCGGTTTTGTCATCCGGTTCAGATGCAACTTTGGGAGTCAAAGAGTATTTTAGTGAGGGCTTCTCTATATTCTTGACAACAATGGGATCTTGGATCTTAGGCACCATTATAGATTTCAGATAAAAGTTAACAAAGAATCCTTAGGGTTTCAGGATTTTCAAATGACAGACGCTTTACACTTAGTAGATGATGGCAACTAGATAAGATCAGTAAATCAGCTTAACAATGCATTGAGATTGATGTAAATACCTTGAATTTTCTTTGTAGGAGGTTTGATCACCTTAGATTTGCTTTGCTCTGCTCTCTCAAAAACTTGGTGAGTTGAAAATGACCGCGAAAATGCTTTTAAGTACACAATATACCTTATCGGGCTTCGTGTAGGTTAGGTCAAAAACATTAAATGCACTTAGTTCCACTTAACTTTATTTCCCCCTTTTTTGCTTTAACCAAGTAACCAAACTTCCTTCTGATGTAGAGGTATGGTCTACACAACTTGGAAAAGCCCAAATTTCTCACTTGCTCAATAGGCAACACTACCCCTTTGGAAAAGAGGTTCTCCCAACTAGACCTCACACCTTACAAGAACAAATCTAACATCTCAACACATATTTTTCCTTCCCCATAACCCCCCATTGAGACATTTCACAAAAGTCACCAATTATGGATTAACAACCCCATAGGCAAAATGCTCAAAAAGTGCTCAAATGGCTCACACCCCTCCAAATCAGGTTTATATGCTTCCCAAGGCCTTGTATAGGTTTGATAGGTCTAATGGATCATAAAATACCCAAATCCACCCTCTGGTTTTCTCCTCCAAGTCCCCAAGGTATCCAAGCCCAATTTGGCTCTCTAGGCCCACTAGTCTCCAAAAACAACTTTTTGGTTTAAAACACAAAATCTCCAAAGGACACCTAGATTTTATTGTACATCTCAATTAAACTACCCTGGACAACACCTTTTCCAAAAGGAAAGGTCTTGAAGGCTTCAACAAACCACATTTCTACCAAACCCTCAATGATGACAATAAGGACTATTTCAAGCACTTAATGAAGGAAGTACCATTTTTACACACCATGTCAGAAAAGTATGACTTTGAGAATTTATGGGAATCCAAAATAATACCAATTCCAAGGTTTTATTCACTGGTTTACAATTCACCAAGAGTTATGGGGTCTGTAGTGTCTTTTTACCACTTTTGCATTGCCAGCCACATAGAGATGCCTGGCTTCTTTTAATTCATGCTCTTTCCAAACACTTCCTTCAGGTTTGAAACAAAGAAAATCTTAAAGTATAGTCCCAAATATTCCATCCAACCAAGTTTTATATTTTTTCCATGGTTAAAATGGAAGAAAAGGGAAAAGAAAAGTGAAACCCTAGGTTTATGCCCTTTCACTTGTTGTCTTCACTAAAACTTCAATATCTCACTTATTTCTCCATTTCCAATTCTCTAGTTGGACTCAAATGAAATTTATCTCACCCCTCTAACTCATCATGGAATAATTTTCTAGTTTTTAGATCGTACAAGCCTGTACCAACCGAAATAACAGCAAATGTGCAGGAAAATACAGAATTTTTATTCCTTCAAATTATCAACTTTCACAATATCCCACCAACAACCCTCCAAATTGGTTTTTTGAGGCATTATATAGCCATTCCAACATGTTCCAACCGAAATCAGGTGGTTGTGAATGTTAGGAACTAATTTTAACAACTTTTCAAAAAGTTGTTCACCAATATTGACAACATTTTGTCAATTTTTGACAATTTTGTATTTTGCCAATAAAATATCTTCAAACACAGACCTAGGAGCCTAAACATATTATTTTGGACCTAATTAGACCAAAATACACTTGAATCACTAAATCCACACATCCTAAGTCCTTTTGACCATAGTTGACCATAGGGTTTATAAAGCACCCTAGGCCACTAGGCCTTACAAAAATGGACTATGAGGACTTGATTATCAAAACTAAACATGAACATGGGATTCTAAGATCCCTTACAAAACCTTGAAACAAAAACATGAAATTCATTGAAGAGGAAATGATTAATTTTAGTCTTGTGCCCCTGCACCATACTTCTGTGGTGGGCTGATCTCATTTCCACATGAGATAAGTTGGTCCAATGAAGTACCATGCTTCAGAATCTCTACCTCATCCATCCATACAACCTCTTCAAAAAGGTTTCCTACCCATTTCACAAGGCATTGTTTGTACTCTTTGTTTCTGGTCTTCTTGATGACTTTCTCATCAATGATTTTCTCAAGTTTCTTTGGTGCATGATGAGGTATGGCAACCATATCCTCTTGAACTTCTTCAATATGAAAGTCCATACCTACAACAACATTACCTTTATATGGTGTTAGATCACATACATTGAAAATAGGAGAAATACCAAGATTAGGAGGAAGAGCAATCTCATAGGCATTCAACCCATGCTTCTTCAACACTTTGCAAGGACCCACTTTCTTCATGAGTAACTTAGTGTGCTTCCCCTTTGGTAATCTTTCCTTCCTCAAATACACCCACACCATATCATCCACTTGAAATTGCACATCTCTTCTCTTCTTATCAGCAATCTCCTTGTACTTTTGAGAGCTCTTTTCAAGTGCCAACCGTACTTGATCATGGATCTCCTTCATGCTATCAACAAATTGCTCTCCATGAGCACTGATCTGCCCATCTTGTGGAAGATCCCTCAACACAAGAATGCCTCTTGGGTTTTGACCATACACAATTTGAAAAGGACTCCTTCCTGTACTTCTATTCACTGAATCATTGAAAGAAAACTCAGCTTGTGGAAGTACAACATCCCACTTCTCACCATATTGCTTGGTCAAACATCTTAATAGGTTTCGCAAGGACCTATTCACAACTTCAGTTTGCCCATCTGTTTGTGGATGGTAGGCTGAACTAAAGTTCAAGTTTGTTCCCAACCTCTTCCATAAGGTTCTCCAAAAATGGCCTATGAACTTCACATCCCTGTCAGACACAATTGTTAGTGGAAGTCCATGAATTCTCACAATTTCCTTGAAAAACAAATTGGCTACATAAGTTGCATCACTTGTGCTCTTACATGGAAAGAAATGTGCCATCTTATTGAACCTATCAACAAGAAAAAAGATGCTATCAAATCCCTTTTGAGTCCTAGGCAGCCCCATTACAAAATCCATACTACAAATTTCCCAAGGCCTTGTAGGTATGGGTAATGGTTGATACAAACCAGCATTGGTGGAAGTACCCTTAGCCTTTTGACAAATGCTGCAAGTCTCTACAAATATTCTCACATCAAACTTCATTTTAGTCCAATAATAATGTCTTCTTACCTGCTCAAGAGTTTTATCCAAACCAAAATGTCCACTCATGCTTCCACAATGATTTTCTTTCACAATGTTGTCTCTCATAGAACACCTAGGAATGCACAATTGATGTCCTTTGAACAAAAAACCATCTTGGATCAAGTAATCAACATATTCAACATGGTAAGCCTCTAAAAAATCATAACAAACTTTGTAGATTTCATGAAAGTCTTCATCACCTTCATACATGCCTTTCAAGGAGTCAATCCCCACACTCTGTAACTTCACCTCTTGCACTGTTAAGTATCTTCTACTCAAGGCATCTGCCACCTTGTTTGCAACTCCCTTTTTGTGTTTTATGGTAAAGGTATATGCTTGGATAGATTCTACCCACTTCATGTGCTTGTGACTCAACTTCTCTTGGTTGTTCAAGAAGTTAAGTGCCTGATTGTCTGTAAAAACAACAAACTTTTTTGGAAGGAGGTAATGCCTCCACTTTTTCAAAGCTTGTACAAGTGCATACATTTCCAAATCAGGTTTATATTCTTCCCAGGGCCTTGTACAGGTTTGATAGGTCTAATGGATCATAAAATACCCAAATCCACCCTCTAGTTTTCTCCTCCAAATCCCCAAAGTATCCAAGCCCAATTTGGCTCTCTAGGCCCACTAGTCTCCAAAAACAACTTTTTGGTTTAAAACAAAAAATCTCCAAAGGACACCTAGATTTTATTGCACACCTCAATTACACTACCCTAGACAACACCTTTTCCAAAAGGAAAGGTCTTGAAGGCTTCAACAAACCACATTTCTACCGAACCCTCAATGATGACAACAAGGACTATTTCAAGCACTTAATGAAGGAAGTACCATTTTTACACACTATGTCAGAAAAGTATGACTTTGAGAATTTATGGGAATCCAAAATAATACCAATTCCAAGGTTTTATTCACTGGTTTACAATTCACCAAGAGTTATGGGGTCTGTAGTGTCTTCTTACCACTTTTGCATTGCCAGCCACATAGAGATGCCTGGCTTCTTTTAATTCATGCTCTTTCCAAACACTTCCTCCAGGTCTGAAACAAAGAAAATATTAAAGTACAGTCCCAAATATTCCATCCAACCAAGTTTTAGATTTTTTCCATGGTTAAAATGGAAGAAAAGGGAAAAGAAAAGTGAAACCCTAGGTTTATGCCCTTTCACAGGCTGTCTTCACTAAAACTTCAATATCTCACTTATTTCTCCACTTCCAATGCTCTAGTTGGACTCAAATGAAAGGTATCTCATCCCTCTAACTCACCATGGAATAATTATCTATTTTTTAGATTGTACAAGTCTATACCAACTGAAATAACAACAAATGTGCAGGAAAATACAGAATTTTTATTGCTTCAAATTATCAACTTTCACAATATCCCACCAACAACCCTCCAAATTAGTTTTTTGAGGAATTATATATACATACCAAAATGTTCCAACTGAAATCAGATGGTTGTGAATGTTAGGAACTAATTTTAACAACTTTTCAAAAAGCTGTTCACCAATATTGACAACATTTTGTCAATTTTTGACAATTTTGTATTTTGCCAATAAAATATCTTCAAACACAGACCTAGGAGCCTAAACATATTATTTTGGACCTAATTAGACCAAAATACACTTGAATCACTAAATCCACACATCCTAAGTCCTTTTGACTATAGTTGACCATAGGGTTTATAAAGCACCCTAGGCCACTAGGCCTTACAAAAATGGACTATGAGGACTTTATTATCAAAACTAAACATGAACATGGGATTCTAAGATACCTTAAAAAAAATTGAAACAAAAATATGAAATTAATTGAAGAGGAAATGATTAATCTTAGTCTTGTGCCCCTGCACCACCTTCATTCATTGACTAGACAGGTTTCCTATATACACCGACTTGACAGGTTACTTATATAGTGCTTCAAAAGACTTTGATAGAATTTCAAACTTATTAATACATCTTAATTATGCAGATTTTGAATTAAGTACATAATAAAATAGGAACTATTAAGATTTAACCTTGAGATAATGCAGTCCCTTCATACCTTTACGAATTAATTTGGAATAGGTGCACCTAACTTGGTAGGTAAGGTGCTTTCTTCATTTGACACAATTTCCTTTTTTTTCCAAATCATCTTTAATTTGTCTTTTATTTCTTCAGTGTCTTTTCTAGGTTGATCTCTGCAATCTCCAGCTAAATGTCCAACTTTGTGACAATGAAAACATGCCATACCAGGATTTCTCCATGATCTTCGGTTGTACATCCCAAACCTTATAAAATAGTTGGCACTGATATGTCCATATCTTCCACAAAATTCACACCATATCCTTGTATTGTAATCCCATGGTACTGCAAAATACTACCGGTAAGGATTTGTGTGAGTTTGGTAACCTCTAGCATTTGCTCAGTGTGTAGACCACATATAGTTCTTTTGCTTAAACCAACACTTCTCGGTACTATGTCCATATCTATTGCAGTTTTTACAAAACCCTTTGAATTTTGCCTTCTGATAATTGTTAACAAACTTTGTCCTACATTGATTAGATGTGTGACCATATTTATTGCAATTGTAACAATAACCTTTGGACTTAGTGACATTCGGTTGCTTACCTTTTCTGATTTGGCACATGTTGGCAGTGTGACCTTGATTTCCATAGTAGTTGCAAATATGTTTCTTTCCTTTGATGTTCTTCTTGAATCCAGCTTGCTTTGATGATTCTCCTCTCTCGGTAGTATGAATTCCCTTCTCGGTAGAGTCTTTTCCTTTGTAACTGAGTCCTGCATCTTTGTTGGGTCTTCTTGTATTCAGTTGCTCATCCAACATCTTTGATGCTTCATAACTCTTCTTCAGTGTTTCTTTGGATTTCTTCTCTATTTCAAGTTCATCGGTCAACCTTGGTACTTCAAGTTTCAATGCTTGATTCTCATCATCCTTTAGATTTGCTTCATGATGTGCATAACCTAGTTGATCTGACAGATTTTGTTGAATTCAAGTCATCCTTGTGATTTCATCATTCTTATCAAATACTAAGACTTCAAGTTGTTGTTTCTCTCTTTGCAGATCTCTTACTTTATCCTCAGTTGTCCTCAATGCATCAAGATTTTCAGTCATCTATGTACTTAAATGTTCATATTCTCTTTTCATTGCTTTTAATTGATCAACCAGTGCTTTGTTCTTTTCTCTCAATACTCCAATCATTTCTTCGTTTTCTTCAGATATACTGTTCTCAGATGATGTCTCAATCTATTCCACTAACTCTTGAGAGTCTTGAAAATCATCAGATAATCTTCTTCTCACTTTCAGAGATTTTTGCATTTGCCTTTGCATGTCTGCAATCACTTGATTAGCATGATCCAGCTCTTCTTGTAGATACACAATCCTCTGATATTGTTTATAGCCTTCCAATGATAAGATCTTTCTCTTTAGGCAGTTAAACCCTTTTCCAAGATTCAAGCTCTGATACCAATTGTTAGGCCCAATATGGAAAGCTAATGTACTAAGAGGGGAGGGGTGAATCAGTACTTCAAAACTTTTCTTCAATAATAACTTTACTGTTATGCATAAACCAGATAGTGTAGTAACATAATATAAAGCTAAAACAAATAGATAACAATCATACATGATTCACTCCATAACACATATATTTTGGTTACGCAGAAACTCTTGGTTAGAGAGAAAAAATGTGGTGGGGATGGCACCCACAACTTCACTACTGCAATAATAAAGAGTGCTCGGTTAGAGCTACATATTTAGCTATTTCTGATAGCTTACCCTGTTAGGAGTAACAAGATCTATTAGATCTACCTTGCTAAAGTATTTTACAACACTTAATCTAAATGCTGCACCTGGTTAGAGGCTTTACAATTTATAGACTTGATTAGAGTCTTTTACCCTGTTAAAGGTTTCTCTTACAACTTCAAAATATTACAATAAATCATTACAAATATCTGCAACTTTACATCTGGAATGTTATAGCAGATTCTATGTGCTTAGAATAGATTACCTTGCTTATAGCATACCTCGGTAACCCATATAGTAACTCGGTAAACCCTTCTGTTTACTCTGTTCTTTGACTGTTCTCTGAAATCCTTCTCCATGACCTCTGTATCTCTGTAACAGTCATAACACTTAGTGCTTTCACATGTCTTCCTTTCTGTCATGCTACATGTATATTTATGATCTTAATCCATGTTGTATAAATAGATCTCTTATGACAGTGATCCATTCATTGCTTCAATCTTACAAACATGTTTTATCGAATGAATAACCATGCAAAATATTTCATCAGTTAGATGACCTCAAAATCATACACAATCTTTAAGTGCAATTTCCAATGTGATAATGGTTAGATGTTCCTTGATCTTGTAACACGTTTTCATATGTATGTCCAGGTTCAATGAATCTGTAACACGTTTCACTCGGTGTATATCAACTCGGTGTGTCATCTTTGCTGCTCGGTAGACAACTCAGTGTATACTACGTTCTGAGACTACTTTCTTCAATAACTGACTAGACTGTTCATACCAACTGAATATTTCAGTAGTAGTAACTGACTAGAGTATATAGAATAACTTTGAACATAAAACTAATGGCAACTTGATAAGTAGTAACAGGTCAGACCGGTTAAGGTCATACAATGTTCTTTACCAAAATAGATCCTGTTAGGAATCTTGATCTATGTTAGGAGATAAGTCTGATTAAAGACTACCTTGTGAGAGGATTTTAGATCCACAGTTGTGAGCCACCTTGTTAGAGGATTTACAAAGGCTTTGCCAGGCCTACCTGGTTAAGGGTTATAGACTTGTTGAAGATGTGAGTAATCAACAAGTGAGTGATCTAAATACTAGCACAGTATGCTTGGTTAGATCATTGATAGCTCATTGTTAATGCATTTCAGTATTACTTCAGTCTTCAATATCTTCACACTCTATTTCTTCACACAAACCTAATCTTCTTCTATGATCGCACATGCAAAAACTTCATCAACCATAAAAAATGCTAACTTGCTCTAAAACCCTAGACATGATGTCCTTATAAAGGAATCTAATTTCATGTCGGTCCAATAGGATTACATTGAAAGTTCCTAGGTTCAGTGCATCTGGACACATTTGGTAACATGACACAGAATCACTGCCAAAGTGTCGGTGGATGATAACTCATCACAAAAATAATACCAGTTGGTAACTCATCATAGAGTAATATCGGTTCATTCATTTACCTATTACCGATTCACATATTTTACCAATTGCCGGTTTGCCAAAATGAAGACTGGGAAAAATGATAACAACCGCTTTGTTTCTTCGTACCGCTTTGGAATCCTTGAACCGCTTGAGGTCTTCATACCGCTTGGGATCGGTAAACACTTTCTGCAAAACACCGATAGTCTAAAGACTATAATACATGATACTGGTTGGAACAAATACCGGTTGAGCATAACTCATACATAAGTGATCTCAAAGCAAGTGTGTGTCCATCAATGACAATCACAACAACATCATCAAAAATGCCAACAATCTCCCCCTTTGGCATTGATGGCAACACTTAGGAAAATTTTTGACATCTAAGTGTTTTACAATAGAAATATGTTATAATCAAAATTACTCCCCCTAAGCATATACACTACCCCTTTTGTAGAAAATACAATGTATACTACTCCCTTACAGAGATAAACATGAAAGTATACATAACATGCATCAAAATTTTAAATACAGAATACTACTCCCCCTTTGCCAACAATGACAAAGTGCGGCTGAATAACCACTGTTTCCATTATCATTAAAATAATAAGTGTTTATGACAATAAAGAGTGAAACTTGTCAAAAACTGATTTAAAGTCCTGCATAAATGTCTTCATGGATAAAGACCATGACTCAAGCAATTAGGTAGCAACCTCACTTTCCGTTTGCATCTGGAAAACTTGTTCCTCCATGGCATCCAAGGTACTCATCTCTTGAGTGACCGTTAAGGCATCTAGATTGAGATAGCATTTCTGAAGTATTTGTAGTCTTGGTAGTAGAACCAGTTGAAGTTCCTGCAAATCTCATGTTTGATTGCTGATCTCTAACTCTATTCTTCCAGTCTGGAGTTGAAACTGGTGAATGGTTTGCCCAAATGTGGTGAAGGAATCATAGGGCATCTTGAAGGTACTTATATATGCCAGCAAATCAGATTGCAGTTTGTCTTTCTGAGAAAGCACATCATCACATAATAGATGGGGTTGATATATCTTATTGAGCAATAGATTCCCCTCATCCATAGGATCTATTATGTCCTTCTGTGCCTTCTGAAGTTCAGACCAGAGCTCATTTAACTTCTTCACTAAGGAAGTGTTTAGTGCCTTTTGATGCTTCTTTTGAGCATTGGCTTCAACAACATCTTCTAGGCATTGCACTTGGTCCTCTACAACTATGCATAAGAGTTTCAGTTGAGCTAGAGAGGAATCTGTACTTGGGAGGTTGGTATCGGGAATCAAACTGGTAAGAGTTTCCACCGCAGTTTGAATAACATCTTGCTCCTTCTTCCTCCTTAGCTCTTCCAGACACTCTTGGGCAAGCTTAATGCTTTGTAGCTCTATTTCATTTGCAAATTGGAGGTCAATGGGATTGGTAATATCAGCCGGTTTGGCTTGACTACCGATTGCCTTTGGGGTCTCCACTTGTACGCTCTTTGCCACTTCCTCCTTGTCCGTGGCTTTTTGCTTTTCTTCTTCTGCCTTCTTTTGCTCCTCTACTTCTTTCTTTCTTTTCTCTTCTTCCTTCTTCCTTTCTTCTTCTTTCCACTTCTCTTCTTCTTTCTTCTCCTCTTCCTTCTTCTTCTTCTCCTCTTCCTGTTTCTTCTTCTCCTCTTCTTGCTTTCTCCTTAAGCAAATATTTCCTCTCTTATTTCCTGTTCCTTTTCTATGGCAATGCACCATTTGTTATCTAAAGAATTGTATAAAGAATCCAATGTCACAGATTGTATAAATATTGAATGACTTCCTGTTCTACTTCCTCTTTCTCATTGTCATTGAAATCATCTAAATAATCTACTAAATCACTCAACACTTTTCTCCTAATATTCTTGATAGTTCTTTGACAATGTGTCAAAGGTTTGTAAGAGGAAATATCAATATTTACCAGTGCTGATGATGTCGGTTCATTGCTGGTTGTCTTTGTCTTCTTCCTTGTTTGCCTAGTCTTCTTAGGCCGTTCTTCAGATTTTGTGTCCTCTGAGTCTGGTGTGTTGCCTTTTGTCTTTGGCTTCCTTTCAAATACCTTGGCGGGTGCAACTTCTGGTTTCTTCTTTGCCAGTGATTGCTTGGTCACTTTAGGACTTGCTGAAGTAACCAGTGCCGATACAGATGTCACTGCCTTTCACTTCTTTACTGAAGGCTCTTCAACTGGTGTAACCCTTTCCAGATAAGTACCGGTTCTCTTCTTCTTAGGATCAAGTGGTGAGGCAAGTAGGATAGAAGCATACCCATATAACATATCATACATTGCCTCATATCCCATAGGTTCCACCTTTTCTTTTCTAGGCTCAACTGCCTCCATTATACACTCATCTACTCTGATGGTGAATCAGATGTCCTCTTCATACTTCTTGACAATATCACCAGATATTCTCACCCTTTGGCTCATCTTGCATCTGAACTCATCAAAGTATTTATTTAGGACTTCAGCATAATTGGTTCCAACTACTTGAAGACTTTCTCTGATTTGCTTGGTAACCGGTTCGTCAGCAGACCACTGAATATCACTGACTCTTGGGAAATAGCCTTGGAAGTAGAAGAACAACCCGACCAATAGTTGTCCAAATTTAAATTTCAAGGCATTATCCTATTTAATTGACTTCAGGTTCACCAGAAGTTGCCTTTGCATACAGGTGTATAAATCAAATGAGGCATCTTCCATGATCATCCTGTAGGCGGCATTTACCGTTGTAGTAGAGATAGAGTTAATTCTTCTAGCATGGAATGTCCGGTAACCTATCACCATGCAGGCATATTTGACTAGATCGTCCTTGATGGTATTGATGGTCATTCCCTATTGGTCACTCACAGAACCGGTGAGCTTGGTCATTTCCATCTTAATGACTTTCCTTAGGGCTGGCACATCTCCAATGTTACAAAAACTGGTGATGGCATGAATAGCTTCTGGTATGATGTCATGTGTGCGCTCTACATACATTTTGTCACTGTGCACTCTGCTTAGAATGATGCGGATGTGATCATCTATAAATTCTTCAAGGAAATAGACCACATTGTGAAGCTTCTTCTTTTCCAAGATGCTGTATGTAGTGTCCACCCTCAACTTGACTTGTTTTGACTAGAGTTGACTTTTAATTCATGCCTGATAGGCATTATTGGGCATAGGCTATTTCAGATGATTTATATGATGTTGATACTATCATTATTGATTGTGTGATTTATTAGTCACTATATACTTATTATGTGATTAATTATCGAAAGATTATATTGATCATGTGTTTTGATGAGCATGAATTTTACATGCCTTACTATAATCATGAACTATACTAATCATGCACTTGATGATGTTTTTATGTGCTGACCATATTTAATGATTATCTATGATAAGTTGATCATATGCTATGTTTGATTGTTGTTTGATTGTCTTTGGGATAGAGACAATGCCACATCACTCATTGCAAGCAGGATGTGTCGTTGTGACTCTCTAACCCTTGTCTGTTATAATATATATGGATATGTTGTATCGTTCTTTGTGGATGCAGGATTTGCAAGTACTAGACATCGACTCCACCTGGCTCCACAGGTCTGAGCATGTCTTTAAATCCCAATGGTATGTGGTTCGGAGTTGGCACAATTTCCCCTCACATACTCTAGATCTAAGTTGTTCACTGTCAGTCGTCAGTGTCTTGGCGCAAGTCGTCATGATAGTTAGTATTGGCTGATTATTCTTTTTATGTTGAGATTGACTATTTGATTATTGATGCGAGATTAAATAACTAATAATATTTATTTTAATTAATAGCAATTTGATTATTTGGTTATCTAATGTTTAATTTAATTTATTAGATTCTTGCCTTTTTCGTTATTTGATTATTTGATATTTAAATGTTTATTTATTTTAATGATGATTTAATATTTATTTAATTTTTATTGTTTAGCTTATGATGTGTTTTATATTTATTTATAATGTGACCTTTATTGGTATTTATTTATTTAATCGCCTATGGTTTAATATTTATTTGGCTTTTAATGTTTATCTGGTTCATTAATTTATTTATGAGCCTTTGGTTTATTTAATTTAATTTCCCCATTTGATTTATTTAATTGTGGCTCATGTTTTATTTATTAGTTTGACTTTTATATTAAGTGGGTTGTATAAATAATAAAATGATAAAACATTCCCACCAAATTGTAAAAAACATGATTTATATTTACCTTACCTACCCTCTTCTTTTATTGGTTGAATTTAAAAAGGGAGGTAAAATTATATTATATGGTGGGGTTGGTAAAATATATTATAGATTGGAATATTTTGATTGGCTGAGATTGAGGCTAGGGTTTTTGGTTAATGTTTGTCTTTTTATTTTCTTTCTCGTGAAGATTTCGGGGGTTGGTTCCTCTTGGAAAATTTTGTCCAACAAGTTTTCTTCTTGGTTTTGGTTTTCTTCTCTCTTGGATTTTGGCTAGAGCTTGGGTTGTATTTGGTTTGGTTGGTGGAATCTCTTCTTCAGCTTCTTCCATAATACAGGTTGCAGGTTGGAGATGTATTCTACCTTTTTATATTTTATTTTACAATTTTCCTATATGCTCCATGTGCAAATTGAATGTGTGAGCTTGGAGAAATGAATCTAAAATTTGTATGGTGAGGAAGGAAATATATGAAGGCATAAATTTGTTGTAAGATTTTATTCTATAGTTTGTGGGAAATATTTGTATTTCTAGGTTTGCTGAAAGCCTTCTGTGTCTTTCTGAGTCTGTGTCATACATGGAGTTTTGATTTAATATTGGTCTTCAAGTGTTTATTATTTATTTAATGTTGAAGTGAATTTTATTTATTGGGTAATATTATTTTACCCATTAAGTAATTTAAAAGGGGGTAATTTGTATTCTTTTATTTAAGTGTCATTTTCACCACAGGTCAATGGTTTAATTTATTTTACCTACACTTGGATTTGATTGGCTGGAAGTTTATGGTAGGTAGAAAAATATATTTTATTTTCTTGAACTTTGGGAAGATAGGTATGGAATATAATATTTTTGAAATATTTTGATTGGAGGATGGTTTTGCTTTTTTTTTTTTTTTTTTTATAAATAGGCCTTCCTATGCATTCATGGGGGTTGGCATCTTTGGTGAATGAATTTATGAGATTGATTTGGAGATTGCTGGTGGTTGAATTCGAATTGGTTTAAAGGCTTGGATTGCGTTTTTGGATTTTACATCAGATTTTCTTCCAATTTCTGCATTTTCCAGTTTTTCCTGTAGGTTAATTTGCTAGTTGCTTGCTTGTGTGGAACTTTCCAGATTAATTCTTGTACCGGAGGCATTGTTGAAGGTGTTGGTGAGTTTTTTTAGTTTTATATCTGATTTTATTTGATGTATTTTTTTGGCTTCAAGCATATTTACCCTCCTATGTTATTGGGGAAAGAATTGTGCTTTCATCCATATTGATGTGCTTTGGTTGGTGAGTTGGAAGTGTTGCTGTTTTGGGGCAGTAAGTGAGTTGGCCTTGCTGTGGTTTTACTTTCATTAATGACAACAAATTTTATGGCTTGATATGCCTATATTTATTGTTGGCCAAGAGGCTCATTTTTTTTTTATGTTGTTGTAGTTTTGACCGTGTCAAGTTTCCTTGTCATAAGGCTTTATGAATATGAGTTTGGTTGTTGTTTTGTTTTAAGTTTTGTCTCAGATTTGAATTAAAAGGCTTTTATTATATTTATGATGCTTTTCATTGATAGTTAATTATAGTTTTTTGATGTAGTATTGCCAAGAGGTTCATTGTGATTTTGGCTACTTGAATATCCTTGTTTTGCGGAGTAAGCCATTGGATGCATGTGAATGTTATGTTGTAGATTGGTATTTTGTTTTAGAGCCTCTTGTGATTTATTGTTGGGCCATGTTAGGAGGAGTGGGCTTCCTTGTGATGATTGGGGTCATGAGAGATAGACTGGCATGAGGATCCTTGTAAGGATGCATGAAGTCTAGACCACTAGGGCACATTAGAGTTTTCCATGATTCGTAAGCAAGTGATAACATTGATAATGAATTAATTAGGATGGGAAAATTATAACTCATTTAAACAAGATAATGAATAGTTTTGAGCCTCATGGCTTAGTCCTAGGGAGGATGTTTTAGGATAAGCATGAGAAGGTTGTGAAGATGGTAAGCTAATCTCCCTTGGTCTCTCATAGGTTGAGATGGCTCCACATGTCCATCAAGCTAGTGCCTTGTGTTATTATGTTATGAGGATGGCATGTGATGACACTCCACTCCTACATGTGTTCCCCCTTTATGATTTATGATTATGCTTATTGGATGCATTTATGTCCTGATGAGTTTTATGCCTTTGGGAGTTTATTCTTGTGGCTTTGTGTGAGTTCTTGCTTGAGAGTCCTTCTTGGTTAGTCTCTTTGGTTTTAAGTGTCATCCTAGATGTAGAGTGTTTGTTGGGACCTTGTGTCATCTCCTAGCACAAGGGGTGGTTCCTTTGGTTCCACATGGTCAGGTGGTTGGTGTTTTTAAACCATTGGGATGTTCCTATCTTTGGATTCTTCTTGCATGGATGAGGATGCTTCTTTAGATAGTTCATGGATAATAATTGCAACAAGAATGTAAATGATGGTGTGATTTATGTAATTAAATCCTTATGTAATGGTTGTAAAAGAAATCATGCTTATGAGAAATGATTATGTTGTTCTAGTTATAGTGATAGCTTTTGGTTATGGTATGTGATTGTAATGATGAACCTTGAGTTGTATTGTAACATATTTATATTAAATGAAAGGGATGCATAAGATGTGGATAAGTATTGTTGTTTAAAACAAAATGATGTATTTTGTATTCTTGATGAGCAATGTTAAAAGTAAATCGAGTAAATGTTATGATAATGGTATTAGCTTTGAAATGATGTCTTTAACTAATGATTTAAGTAAAAGAAATGTTATGTCTTGATAGGATGTGTGAGTTTGAGTAATATTGGAAGATATCTTAGGACATGTTTATGAGTTGTGATTAAATAATTTGAAATTATAGTATCATACTTCGTAATTAGTGATCTAATGGTAGGATTGAAAATCTTATAATGTTTGGCATGCAGTTGAATGTTCCTTATGAAAATATTGTATGGATGTCCTTAGTGAATGAATTGCTAATCTTATAAATAGAAATTACTAGTAAGTGTATGGGTAGATGGTAAAATGAATGCTTATCTTTAGGAAAGGATTATAATGTATCATGTGTTATGGTTTAAGGTTATATCTCCATTTGGTGGATGCTATTAGTGGTTATGGAATTAGGATATTGTATCATAGTTTATGTTGAGATGAATTCATGTAGTTACCTGATTTGTAATGAGATGATTGTTGGTTAATTGATATAGTGCAAGAGATTTTATGATTATTAAATGAGCTATGGTTTAAATTTTTAAGGAGACTTTGTGAGTATTGCATTATGTACTTTTGGAATCATGATGAAGTAATAAGTATGCTAGGAGAATAGAAGTATAAATGACTATGTACAAGTTAATTGTAAATGGAAATCATGTTAATGCGATGTAAGGGATTAATCTTGGTATGTGTATGGTGATGCTTATAGTTAGAGGTTGGTTAATGATAATAGGAACATTTGGACTTGGTGTATAAAATGAATCTAAGTGAAAAAGGAAATAGTGGTGCATTGAAAGATAGAATCTCATATTAAATGAAAGATTAAGAAGGTTGCATATCATGAGTGTTAGGTATTTCTATGTTGCACCTATGTGTGTATAATGATTAAGATTATGAGGTTGTGTAGGAGAAAAAGTGACACTAAGCAAACATGCCCTAATCTCACTTTCAACCACACACTTGTGGAATACGAAAGAGCCTAGAGGTATCACACAATTAGCTACTCCCTTTTGTGGAAAAGAGAGCCATGGGCTACCTATTAGGATTTCTATTCGTTTGTTGTAATTGAAAGATAAAATGATGCAAGTTCAATCCCTAACCCCAAAGTGCAAGTATGAACTAATAACAAGATTGTAGAATTGAACTTAAACAATGGAAAGCTGTAAACACAAGGACAAGACAAGAATATAAATACGTACCCGGTGTTAAAATCTAAGTGAAAATATTCAGGACGGGGGCGCGGGCACCACTGTCCTAATTCTGCCCTTGAAACTGCTCCTGAAACTGTTGTTTTTGGCAACCTGAAAGCTGTTGAAAACTGCTAAAAACTTATTGTCTGGCAGAAGGACCAGGGCACCCAGCGCCCCTATCCCAGGGACCAAGGCACCCAGCGCCCCTGTCCTGGCAGGACTAGGGTGCCCCACACCCCTGTCCTGGTCTTTTACTCTAAAATTTGGTGTGTTGCTCAGTCTCCGCCTGCTTCTTCCGGATCTACAACTTGCGGCGTCGTCCGAATCCCGAAATCTGCACTTATATCTGAAAAGGTGTTTTGGGAGGCTATATAGGGTTTTGCCTTAGTCAAACCCCCGCTGTGGTGATTTCCACCTCCACGAATAGCCAAGTTGTATTGTAAAAGTAATGTGTGTGCAGACCTTGTGTGTGTGCAAGATCCTAAAATGCAAGTAAGCAAACTAGAGCAACCTAGAAAGTAAACCCTAATTGCTTGCAAATGATAATGTAAATGCTCCAAATCAAGATGCAAAGTGATCTAAAGCATGAATACAAATGATATAATGAGGCTTATGCAAAGACATGAAAACAACATGAAATCATACCCAACCCCAAGGGAGGGGTACAAGCCAATCTTCAGTCGGTGATCCCCTATTGCTCTTCAATGTCTTCAAAGCCCTAAATAAATGAATGAAATTGATGAATGCTTGATGGATGGATGTTGAATTTTGTTGAAGTCTTCAAAGATCTGCTCTTTCGCTACATAGAAGGTCCCTGAAACCAAAATCCGGATCCTTTCAAATGAAGAAAGAGAGCTCTTATATATGAAACCCTAGGTCTTAATTTCAACTTTAGGCCGACCTAGAGATTGAATCTCCCACCAATTTCTTGGGGTTAAGCTTTATTTTATGATTGGATTGCGCTCCTAAAATTTCAGGAAAAATGTCTAGGACCGTGTGCACTCCGGGCGCCACGGTGCCGACAACTTTTCACCGAATTTTTAGGGCCGTCGGATATGATGATTTTAGAGAGAATCTCGAAGTTACAAGTGATTTCGAGATTTTTTGACCCCCAAAATCAAGCCCCCAAGTTCAAAATAGGACCTAATTAGGGTTTTTGATTAAATGATGTATTGGAGAAATAAAATGAAAGGGGCACACTTTAATGAAAGGGCCCAACTTTCTGATATGGAAGATGATGAAATAGGACCTTAGACCTAATTAATTTAATTAATTAAGTGCTAAAGGGAAAATGCAATGCAAAATGCAAAATGCGCCAAGGCGGGTGCTAAACTAGGTGTGAAATTGTACCACCCTAGCAAGTGCGTACAATTTACGATGCTACATTTAGCCCCCACTTTAGCGGTCATATGAGTACTACGTGCATATGCAAGCTAAAGTACAGAAAAGTAAACATTATTTGAAAAAGGATATATCCATAAGTCTGTCGAACGAAGCCCCCAGCGGTATTTGCAGTACACAGTTAGGAACCGCACCCTACAAAACACACGTTAGATAACCAAATCACAAAATGTTTATTAAGGAAGGTGATGAAAATTTGAGGGTAGCTATATGCCCCCCCCTGTTTCGGCTTGCTAATTTTAGTGAGTTGAAACAGGGTATCATGTTTACCATTTCGAATTGTTAAAGAATATTGATGACAAATGCTCACAAGAAGATTTGATATGAGATCAAAAAACTAATGGAGAATCATTTGGTAAGAAAGAGGACTAAATCTCAATTCGAACACAACAAAGAGTGTGAGGATTTGAGAGTTCTCTAACACAAGATGAAGGATGTAAATGGAAAAAAAATGCAAAGAGAAGAAAAGAAAGGAAAAAAAGAATGAATACAGATCCATGAGAAGAATAGTGAGAGAGAAACATGGACTTCTCGCCCCTAGATCTTGTCTAGGTGATCCATGGGAAAAGGACATGGAAAACTAGCCCCTAGAGTCTGTCTAGGTGATCCATGTAAGGGAGGAGAGTGAGAAAGTCTAGCCTTATGCCGTTAGTTCCACTCAACCTCGTGCATGTGTGTGTAAGGGAGGTTAGAAGCACCTCATAGGAGTCTATGCCTGAGTATGCTACAACCTGTATATGTATAGTACAAAAGCATGACATCTCGCTCTAAGAGTCTGTGCTCTGGTTCCGAGAATAATCACCTTACATAAAAGAAAAAAATGGAGACATCTCGCTCTAAGAGTTTGTGCTCTAGTTCCGAGAATGACCCATTGCTCAAAAAGTGTAATGTTTATGTCATAAGTAAAGTAGAACAAGGATACCTACCTTCATCACAAAAGAAGATACCCAAAAAATGCAACAATGTCATAGATCCAAGCAAGAGAGTTTTGCACTCTTTAAGCAAGGATAAGATAGTTGAAAAGGGATATCTTGTAGTATGTTTAAAGGAGATCCTTAGAGGAGAAGAGACCTTTGTACAAAAGACACCTATCCCCGAGAGGAATTGTCTTAGACAAATATAACATCTTCTAGAATAAGACAAAGAAGAGAATAAGCATGCAATACTTCCTTCTTTTACGAGGTGAAAGTGATTCTTAATGAAGGATGACGCTCTTTTTAACCCAATTAGGAGAGTGAATTCATTATGGATGTATTTTACCAAGTGCAAAAGAGGTTGTAGTCAAGGACTTACACCTCTTGTAAGAGAGAATCCTTGAACAAACAACAACAAATGCGTACAAGGAATAACATCAAGTAATAAAGTTCACACGATCCACGAAATAGGAAAAAGTGGATCCTTAGATAAAAAATAAGGAAAGATCATTGCCTCCCAAGGATAAGGACAATGAGAAGGACTTACACAATCTTCTAAGGAGAGATTTAGACATAAGAAAAATGTACTACATACTCACATGAGTTCATGCAAGCAAGACATTAGTGTAGGTAAAATTTTCCTCACAAGAAGTGGGTAGGATAAGAAAGAGAATACACATCTTCTCCCATATCTAGGAAAAGATGATTCTAAAGAAAAGATGATCAATATTTCCACACTATTACCCCAAAGGGAAATTTTAACCATAAAAAGAAGAGATGTATGAAATCACTCTTGCCCCCATAGGAACAAGAGATAACATAGAAAATTAGGCTATTATGTTTCTTCAAAAATATGATTGTACTTGAAATTGTACCATCATGAATGACAATGAGCCCCCAGTAAATGAGCTACCAATGTCACATAATGATGAGCAACATAATAGCCATTAATGTTATTTAAAGACATGATAGATTGAATGAGGTATTTGAATATGACATGCTAAATGCTCAATTATAAGTGAGATCAAAGACATGTATAAAATGATAAAAATTGAAGAAGAAAAGTCACAAGAAATCTTAGAAGAGGGATGAGTGTAATTTATTAGAGCCTTATCCCTGGAGGAAAGGACTTTATGATGAATAGGAGATAAAGATTCATAAGTGGATTTAGAAATTTGAGGGGATTCATAAAGAGATTTGTTCATCGCCAAGATTTCCTTATGAGGGGAATGAGAGTTGATAGAAGTAGAAGATGATTTAGTTGAAGTGAGATCATCATCACTACTAAATATAGCAACCACATTAAGAGATGGTCTTTTAGATGCTTTGGTGGGCTTAGAAAGATTATATCCAAGTCCAAATGAATATTCATGCATGTTATGTTCTAAAGGAACTTTAATTCCTTGTTCATTTGTGCCACAACCATTTCCACTATAGCCACTTTTAGCCAAAATGTGAAAACCACGACCATAAAGAGATGCTAAATCAGAGAGAGATGGTGATGCCCCATAGGTCTCAGTGCTATTTGTATTAGAGGAAGATGTTGAAGAGTTATTTGAATCAGAGGTAGCCACAAAGTTGTTACTGAATTGCTTAGACAAAGTGGGCTTCTCTTTAGTTTCTTCCTTAGATTTTCCCTTCTCAATCTTAGGCACTCTATATTCTCCTACAAAAGTAGGGTTAAAGTCTAAAGATCCCCAATCGTCTTCTTCGAGAACCTTCTCAGGATCAAAAGCCTTTTCATGAGTAGATTCAAGTTGAGAAGAATCTTCTTTAGGAACTTTAGGCTCATCCAAAGAATTTTGAATATCAGAGGGTGGTGATTCGTCCATAGGTATCCTGTTTAAAGAATCATCACTAGAAGAGGAAGGTTTAAAAGAACTCCCTTTGGAAGTAGATGTTTGCAAAAAAGCTTGAAAATTAGTATCACCTATCAAGGTATATGTCTTATTGTTATAAATAAATTTAACTTGTCTATGCAATGTAGAGGGGACAACTTGCATACTGTGAATCCAAGGTCTCCCTAATAACAAGTTGTATGTTAGATTTCCCGACATAACATGGATAGGAGTAGGCAAAGTAACAAGTCCCACTGTGATAGGTAAGGTGATAATACCTAATGAAGATTTAGCGACATTATCAAAGCCTCGAATGGGACGAGAGTCAGGCTCAATAAGGGATGTATCCACATTCATCTTATGCAATAGATTAATGCTACACACATTAAGGCCAGAGCCATTATCTACCAGTGTTCATCTTATAGTAGTGTCATTTATGATAACCACAATCATCAAGGGATCATATTGATGTTGAATTTCACTAGTAGGCAATTCGTCTCGAGTAAACACAATTTGAGCTTTAGGATTCATCACAGAGTTAACCAAAGATACTATATTACTAGATGTATTAGGTGGAGGAACATTCAAATCTTTCAAGGCATCTTGTAACATTCCATGATTAGCGAAGAGGTTTGGATCAAATCCCAACGGGATATCTTAGCAGGGGTAGCTTTAAGTTGTTCTATGAGATCATATTCCTTACCGAGAACTTGTGAAATACGTGGAGCTTGAGGAAGAATAGGTTGGGAAGGAGGAAGTGAAATTGGGATAACTGGAGGAGTATTAGGTTGCCTATTTTTTCTTGTGTTATAGGTATGAGCAACCACATTATAACTCTCTCTAGTCAGTTGCTTGGCATAACTACGGGGACTCTTAGTAGAATAACCTCCTTGCATAGTAATAATAGGTTTCTTAGGAGTACAAAAAGAATCATTAGCATAACCACCTTGAACCACTAAGATAGGCTTATTTGAAGGTTGAGAATTTTGAGAAGGACAAGCACCTTGGACAGTGAAGAGAGGTTTGTTAGGTGTTTCATTTACATGTATCAAATTGATTGAGGATGTTTTAGAGGAATGAACAAAAGTGTTGGAAGAATTATTGATAGTCTTCTCTTGCACTAAAATCTTATCACGGATTAAATCAATTTTAGGAGAGAGACAAGGGGTAGGCATTGATGTTCTATTAGGAAAAGTAATATCATCCTCTATCATCAAAGGATATACATGGGGAATAAAATCTCTAGGAGAAGGATCAACATTAATCTCTAAAGTCTCACTTTTGAGAGGGAGATCTTTGAAAGAGATGTTAACCATCTTGATTTGAACTAGGGTTTCCTTATGAGTAGAACCAAGTTGAGGAGAGGGAGATGCTTTATTTTTAGAGGGAGAATAATTGAGATTCAAGGAAGGTGAGAAACTATCAAGGGAGTTTTCAATCTTGATTTCATCCCCTTTGGCTAGGGTTCTCTCATGGGGTAGAGAATAATCTACACCTTCTTCTAATGGTTCATCCCAAATAGTGAAGTTGTTGAAAGGAATGTTTGAAGTATTGTTAATTTCGGGAGAGGAGATAACATTGTTTATTAATTCCTCATCCTTAGGAGGGAGAGCATCAATAGATGTGTTAAACTCATCCTCTTTCCTAAAAAAATGTTCAATATGATCTTTAGGGGAGAGAGAATTAAGGAAATTGCTTATTATTTCATCTTCTTTCTCTAAGGGATGCTTATGGGTAAGACAAACTTTAGGAGAAGGGTAAGCATTTATCATTAATTCATCATCTCTAGTGGGAATTTTGTTCGAAAAGGAAATGCCATCACTAGGAAATGTAGGAATAATTTCATCTTCTTGCACAAAAGGATCCTCATGAAGGGAGTTTTTTTTAGGAGGAACATGAACATATTTCTCCAAAGATTCATGCTTAGGAAGGAGATCTTTGAAAGAAGTGTTCATAACCTCTTGTTGCACTAACATGCCCCCATTGGAAGGACCAACTTTAAGAGAAAATAAGTCAATGTCCATCAATACCTTTTCACTTAGAGAGGCATCATGTAGGGAAGGTGAAGTAACATTAAGAAAGGTTTTTATGATATCATTCTCTTCCTCTAGGATAGCTAAATAGGAAGGGCACATTCTAGGAGAATTGTCAAGATCACTCTTAAAGTCCTCATCCTTAGAGCAGGGGAGAGTCTCAAAGGGATTGGTAGAAACTCTTTTAGGAACTAAAATGTTGTTATAGATGGGGGGAGGTTCTTTAGGAGAAGGAAAAATTGAAACAAGGGAAGCTAACCCATTATCACATCTATGAAATGAATGCATCATGACAACAATTTTCCTTTTTCAAATGATAACACATGCAAAATAGAAGGAAATGTTTAATTTTAACCAATGCAAGCACTTAGAATGTAGATTTAGAAAATGAAATTTATGATTCAAATGAGTTCCTAAATCAGATTTGAAATTATTGATCCCAATTAAGCTATCCACAAGTTCAACTTTGAATTGAAAAATTAGGGTTTTAGCAAAAAATTTCCTCTAAATTTTTGAATCTTGCAAGAAATTAAAACTTGTAAATACAAATTTGAATTTGAAACACTCAAATTTGAAAACATAAATCAGAATTAGAGAAGATTGGAGTTCACGTCAGGTTCACCAAAATGTGTGGGGGAAAAAGTAACACTAAGTAAACATGCCCTAATCTCACTTTCAACCACACACTTGTGGAATACGAAAGAGCCTAGAGGTATCACACAATTGGCTACTCCCTTTTGTGGAAAAGAGAGGCACGGGATACCTATTAGGATTTCTATTCCTTTGTTGTAATTGAAAGATAAAATGATGCAAGTTCAATCCCTAACCCCAAAGTGCAAGTATGAACTAATAACAAGATTGCAGAATTGAACTTAAACAATGGAAAGCTATAAACACAAGGACAAGACAAGAATGTAAATGCGTACCCGGTGTTAAAATATGAGTGAAAATATTTGGGACGGGGGCGCGGGTGCCACTGTCCTAATTCTGCCCCTGAAACAGCTCCTGAAACTGCTCTTTTTGGCAACCTGAAAGCTGTCGAAAAGTGTTGAAAACTTGTTGTCTGACAGAAGGACCAGGGTGCCCAGCGCCCCTGTCCCAGGGACCAGGGTGCCCCACGCCCTTGTCCTGGTCTTTTACTCTGAAATTTGGTGTGTTGCTCGGTCTCCGTCTGCTTCTTCCGGATCTGCAACTTGCGGCGTCGTCCGAATCCCGAAATCTGCACTTATATCTGAAAAGGTGTTTTGGGCGGCTATATAGGGTTTTGCCTTAGTCAAACCCCCACTTTGGTGATTTCCACCTCCACGAATAGCCAATTTGTATTGTAAAAGTAATGTGTGTGCAGACCTTGTGTGTGTGCAAGATCCTAAAATGCAAGTAAGCAAACTAGAGCAACCTAGAAAGTAAACCCTAATTGCTTGCAAATGATAATGTAAATGCTCCAAATCAAGATGCAAAGTGATCTAAAGCATGAATACAAATGATATAATGAGGCTTATGCAAAGACATGAAAACAACATGAAATCATACCCAACCCCAAGGGAGGGGTACAAGCCAATCTTCAGTCGGTGATCCCCTATTGCTCTTCAATGTCTTCAAAGCCCTAAATAAATGAATGAAATTGATGAATGCTTGATGGATGGATGTTGAATGTTGTTGAAGTCTTCAAAGATCTTCTCTTTCGCTGCATAGAAGGTCCCTGAAACCAAAATCCAGATCCTTTCAAATGAAGAAAGAGAGCTCTTATATATGAAACCCTAGGTCTTAATTTCAACTTTAGGCCGACCTAGAGATTGAATCTCCCACCAATTTCTTGGGGTTAAGCTTTATTTTATGATTGGATTGCGCTCCTAAAATTTCAGGAAAAATGTCCAGGACCGTGTGCACTCCGGGCGCCACGGTCCAAGACAACTTTTCATCGAATTTTCAGGGCCATCGGATATGATGATTTTAGAGCGAATCCCGAAGTTACAGGTGATTTCGAGATGTTTTGACCCCCGAAATCAAGCCCCGAAGTTCAAAATAGGACCTAATTAGGGTTTTTGATTAAATGATGTATTGGAGAAATAAAATGAAAGGGGCACACTTTAATGAAAGGGCCCAACTTTATGATACGGAAGATGATGAAATAGGACCTTAGACCTAATTAATTTAATTAATTAAGTGCTAAAGGGAAAATGCAATGCAAAATGCAAAATGCACCAAGGCGGGTGCTAAACTAGGTGTGAAATTGTACCACCCTAGCAAATGCATACAATTTACGACGCTACAGAGGTATTGAACTGGAAGAAAGTAAATGCTTATTCCTTATGTAGGTAGATTAAGTAATGTTGTTGATATACCCTAGGGAGGCAGTAGTAATGATTTATTGTATTCCGCTTGCGTAATTGTTTGAATAGCTTGAGTGAATTGTTCTATGTTCATAACACTTAAATGTTGTTGCGTGCTTGCTGCATTTCTTAAGCGATTTTATGTGTTGTATTGTTTTAAAAAAAATATTAAATTAGCATGTATTTAGCTATATTTCTTTGGGGTATTTTGGTGGGCATTACACTGTATTCCGATTTGATCTTCTTTTTCTTCCCACAGAATAAGCTTAACTAAGAATGGATCACTAGAGATCCTAGGTCTTCAATTTTGCAATCAATATAATCCAAAATACCTTCCTCAACTATAACACCAGCGGGTATTTGGTATAGGGCATTATATTTTGCCTTTCGTTGGATGAAATCTACTGAATCAACGGGTGCACTAGAACTAGAGTGCAATGCAGAAGCCATGATAAATAGAGAAACTCAAAAAATACCTTCGCAAGTCGAGATTTAGGGCTTGCAAATATCGCTTCACCACACACTACTTCGGTTGTTGGATTACCGCTTTGAGTTCTACACTTGACCGATTGATATTATCTTTTGATTCTTCTTCAAAGTTTTGAAATCTCTCTAAATCGCAAGACAAATTGCCTTTTGTCACTCTGCACTTGAAAACTTATTCGCTCACAAATTGATAAGTGAAAATGACTTGAAAATCCCTTTTAAACGAATTCTTCACCTACCATAATAAATGCTCCACCATTAGGGCGTAAACCCTAATTTGCCTTTTACCGTTTCCAATCTTCTGCCAATTGATAGTTATCACATACCGGTTAAGGTCTTTTACCAGTGTAAACTAGGGGTTCAAAACATTTCACTGATTTTTTTCCCCCTAAGCTTTTCTGTAGCTTAGTTTGCCGGTTCAGAGATTTCCACACTAGTTGCAGAAACCGATTCTTCTTGAGTCACTTCTTCTGGCTTCTTTTTCCAGGTTTTCTTAATATCCGCTTGAACAATTTCAAAATCAATATTTCCTTCCGAAGTGACCAGTATATCATCCGATATATTCTTTCTCATTTTGCAGAATCTTGTTGTGTGACCCAATTTGTTGCAATGATAGAAAACCATTCCAGGTGCTCTCCAAGGTCCATTATTCATGTTTCCATTCTTCCTTCTCCATGTTGCAGCAGTGTGACCATTACCATGACAGATCAAATAGGTTGCTCTCCATCCAGTTGTCGCTTGATATCCACCACTACCTAACTGATGATTATAGGTATTAAACCGGTTTGGATTCCGGTTCCCAGAGGGTTCAAGAAAAACTCCTTGACTCCTTTGAGGATACCTTCCGGTGTTGTGCATGACAAAACTGCATTCAAATGCTCTATGCCCAAACTTGTTGCATGCATAACAAATTCCTTTGAATCTATTGGATCTAGGTTTATTGTTTAGAAAGTAAGGAAAGTTATTGTAAGCCTTATTTCTACATACATTAGTAGTATGTCCTTCCTTGAGACAATTAAAGCAAATAGGTTTGAACTTTTTCTTACATTGATGTCGGTTGCTTCTTTGATGCTACATCTTTTGCTCCAAAGGTCTCACCTTCCTCATACTCAGAGAAACCATGTCCATTAGTATTCTTTACCGATTTATATGATTCAAGCTTTTGCTCTAACTTAGCAGCACTCTGATTGAATTTGGCAAGTATCTCCTTTGACTCAGTGAGTTCTTTGTAAATATTAGCATTGGATTCCTTCAAAGTTGCATTCTCAAAAATAGCCATGTTTAGTTCACCTTGGATTTCCTCTTTTTCCACTTTACTCTCTTGGAGATGAGCAGTTAGTGCACTTATTTCTTGCTTCATCTTGGAGATCTCATGATATTTGTCTTTTACCAGATCTTCAGCTTTTTTTCGGTTCTCAAGCTCTTGACACATCTTGATAGTCAGTCCTTCAAGTTCCCTTCTTAGGTTGGCATTAGACTCATTCAGTTTTTCAACTTCTTCAACTAGGGCTTCCATGTCCACTTCATCAAAGGAACTATTTTCAGTAAGCTCCATCAGTTTCTCAGCATGCTCTCTTCTTTTTGCCAAAGAGGCCTTATACTTGACATTGAGTTCATCATAGGCTTTCTCAGTTTGAGTGAGCCGATGAGTAAGTTCCCTCATAGTGTATTCCCCCATATCTCTTTCCAAGTGGTTAAACTTATAGAAATGTTGGCTCTAATACCAATTGATGAATACTAAGAGGGGGGGTGAATTAGTATACCAAAAAATACTGAACTTAAACACTTAAACAGTTTAGCAGTAAACCGATATAATAGTTTTACTAACAAACCGGTTAACACAAATGCAAACCAAACAACAAATAAGGCATTCACCCACAGAAGCACAATCACCATAACACAAAATATTTTGACGTGGAAACCCATATGGAAAAAACCACGATGAGATGAAACTCACAAGTAACTATCTATAGAATAGTAACCAGACCGGTTAAGGTAAGACTGGTTAAGGTCATACAATGTTCTTTACTAGAACAAATCCTGTTAGGAATCTCGATCTCTTTTAGGAGATAAGTCTGATTAAAGACTACCTTGTGAGAGGATTTCAAATCCATAGTTGTGAACCACCTTGTTAGAGGATTTACAAAGGCTTTGCCAGGCCTACCGAATTAAGGGTTACAGTCTTGTCGAAGATGTGAGTAATCAACAAGTGAGTGATCTAAATACTAGCACAATATGATTGGTTAGATCCTTGATAGCTCATTGTTAATGCATTTCAGCATTACTTCAGTCTTCAATATCCTCACACTCTACACAGACCTAATCTTCTTCTGTAATCGCACATGCAAAAGCTTCATCAACCACACAAAACCCTAACTCTAAAACCCTAGACATGATGTCCTTATAAAGGAATCTGATTTCATGTCGGTCCAATAGGATTACATTGCAAGTTCCTAGGTTCAGTACATCTGGACACATTTGATAACACGACACAAAGTCACCGTCAAAGTGTGGGTGGATGATAAGTCATCACAAAAATAATACTAGTTGGTAACTCATCACAAAGTAATACTGGTTCATTCATTTACCTATTACTGGTTCACATATTTTACCGATTGCCGGTTTGCCAAAATGAAGACTGGGAAAAATGATAACAACCGCTTTGTTTCTTCATACCACTTTGGGATCCTCGAACCGCTTGAGGTCTTCATACTGCTTGGGATCGGTAAACACTTTTTGCAAAACACCAATAGTCTAAAGACTATAATAAATGATACCAGTTGGAAAAAATATCAGTTGAGCATAACTCATACATACAAAAAGTGATGTCAAAGAAAGTGTGTGTCCATCAATGACAATCACAACAACATCATACAAAATGCCAACATCGGATACACACACAACATTTGCCAGCAACTTTACAATATAAAACATCATCGACCTTATAGACATCAGTTAGGTTGGTAGCCTAAACCCTAAACCCTAAGCATCTTAGGTTTACAACACAGGCGGTCCAATCCTGACCGTCCAAAGACATTGCATAAAGTATTAATTTTTCAAACAAATCACAAAATAATGTGCATCATTCATTCTTCACCGCACATGGGAATCAATAACTCATCACGCTTTCTTCTCATACCACTAAGAAGAATAATCTTTCCCAAGGTAGATGTCAAACGCAGATAATCTTCTCATGCAAGATCCTCAAGGAAATCCTTCACATGCACAAGGCTGACATGGCACCTCGATCTTATCCATATCTCTTAGCTAATTCATCACAGAGTATCACCGATTGCATCGCGCAGGCTAGATCGCCAAAGCAATAACCCTAGAGCTGAGACTGCCAGCTGATAGTCACACATAGTGAAACCCTGACACCGGTTCACTCCATCTCCTCATACCTCTTCATATCGATTCACTTGAACCTATTGACATCAATGACAACATATATTATCATCATATCAACATGCTGGTTCATCATATGCCAATAATATCCATCAAAATTTAAACCCTTTAGCAAGGTTACTCCTAACAGGGCTGAGGTTAAAATCCCTTAACCGGGTGACTCCTAATAGGGTCTTCTCTTAACTAGGCATTATTGTAAAGCTCCTAACAGGGCTAGGCCTTTAACAAGGCGTATTCCGAAAGAGTGCATATTTTTGTGGGTACCAATTCCCACTGTGGTTTTTCCCATTTGGGTTTCCACATGAAAAATATCAGTGTTCATATGGTGGTTGATTTGTTTATGTATGGATTTGATATCATTACATTTATTACATGTTGATGAACACATGAATGAGTAGTCTGGTAAATCTACTTTAAGTGATTGATTGAGTAGTTACCGATACTGGTTATGAACTATTTTTGAGAAGTGTTTTTAGATCGGTGAAAGATTTAAGTTTATTGTTATTACTGATTCACCCCCCATCTCAGTAATAATCGGATCCTCACAATAAAAATTGGCATCAGAGCATTAGGTTCTCTTTGTGTAGAAGCTTAACTGCTTGAGGTAAAGATCCTTAAGGATAACATGGGGGAAGGTTCAATGAGTAAACAAGAGCTTTCACAAAAGCTTTTAGAATCTGAAGAATCCTATGATGAACTAAAAGTCAAGTACAAAGCTTCATTGGCTAAGAGAAGAGAGCTAGCTGAGCAGTTGATGGAATTCACTAAAAATAGTTCATCTAAGGAAGAAAACATTGATGCCTTGGTCAATGAGGTGGAAAAGCTAAATGATGATAAGACAAATCTAAGAAGTGAGCTAGAAACCCTTACCATTAGGATGAGCCAAGAGTTGGAAGCTAGAAGGACAACTGAAGACACAATAAAAGATAAGGTTCATGAGATCTTAAAGATGAATTAGGAGATTAGTACCTTCCATGCACAACTTCATGAAGAAAAAGAGGAAAAAGAGGAAAAAGAGGAAATACAAGCTGATTTAGACATGGTGATGTCTCTTAGAGATAGACTTACAAAGAAAAATGAGGAACTTACCAAGGAGTTGGCTGATGCTAATGAGTTACTAGCTAAGTTCAACAAGAGAACTGCTATGCTTGATGAGAAGATTCAATCACAAAGGTAGAATGGAGATACACATGGCTTGGGATTCACAACCTTTGAACAAGGAGAGCCATCTAGTACGAAGGACACCATGCATGAAGCCAAATCTACACCAAAGACCAAAAATAAGAACATCGGTAAGAGAACCTACAAGCCCATATGCTTTAACTGTCATAAGGTAGGTCATACTGATAATGTTTGTAGAAGTAGATCCAGTACTTTTGATGGATATAAACCTATTGCATATGAAGGATATAAGCCTAGAACTTTTAATGGATATTGATTCAATTGCAAAAAGTATGGGCATAAAGCTATTAAGTGCAGGTCAACAGTGAACAATATGAGATCTTACATGGGTCATAGGTCTAATGGAAAATTTTAGAAATCATACTATGACCAAAGAAACCCTACGTGGAAGAGATCTTACAATGACTAGAGAAATCCTACTTGGCAAAGACCTTATGTGAACCGGTCTAGTCCATATGAAATGGAGAATATATGGAATGTGACATGTTCAATTTGTCACAACTTTGGTCATGTTGCTATGAATTCCTAGATAAGAATTGGTAGAGGCAATGCTGGACCCTGGAGAGCATCTGGAATGGTATGTTTCCATTGTCATAAATCGAGACACCTTGCAAAGATTTGCAGAGCTAAAATGAACAAACCGGTTAATTAGTCTATTGACCAGAAAGGAAAGAAGAAATTTGATGATGAAGAAACCAAAAGCAAGATGAACAAGATATGGAAGAAGAAAAGTGAAAAGAAACCATCGGAGGACTCCAATTATTCACCCAATGTGGATAATCCTTCATCGGTAAACTAATCTATATATAAAGCTTAGGGGGAACTTATTGTCAGATCTATTTCTGGACCCCCTGAATGGTGTGCGGTGAGTTAAATCTGCATATTTTGGTGCAATATGATGTTATGAAGTAATTTTCAAATCCGTTACATCTTAAAAGGGTAAATTGAATGTGATATGTGTGCCGCTATCAAGTTTTAGATTTGAACAATGATTAGGGTATGTTCAACCGGTATAATAAAAGTAAAATAAAAGGTGTTTTATAGTTTCATTTTTCACTTAGCATTTTTGAGAGCACATTTGGAGAGCAACAAGAATATAGAAGAAATTTTGATTTCTACTTTTGTGAATTTGATAGTGGAATGTGAATATTCGTGGAATAGTGAATCAGTGGAAAGTATTAAGACCAAAAAACCTAGTTATAAAGAAGTTGATGAGTATTTTGACAAATCTAATGATACTAGCAAGTCCGATGCAGTAGAAGAACAAAAGATAGTGAGCATAGAACTAGAGACTCAGATTGATGCTGAGAAGAATAGTATGGAGGATACTGCTCAACCGGTAGATGAAGAAGATGAAGATGATGAACAAGAAGAAACTTCTTTACCAGAATCGATTATATCTAGATATGTGAAGTTGAATCACTCTATAGATCAGATAATAGGTGAGAAGAATGCTGGAGTGCAGACTAGAAGAAAAATCAGAGAAATGTCTTGTCTAATTTCCATAGTTGAACTGAAGATAGTAAGAGAAGCTCTTAAGGATAATGATTGGTTAAAGGCAATGAATGAAGAGCTTGTTCAGATTGAGAAAAACAACACTTGTTCACTTGTTCCTAGACTTGATGATAAAAATGTGATTGGTACAATGTGGGTAATTAGAAACAAGCTGAATGAAGAAGGAAAACTTGTTAGAAACAAGGCAAGACTAGTTTGCAAAGGGTATGCACAAGAAGAAGGTGAAGATTATGGAGAGACCTTTGCACCAATTGCTAGACATGAAGGAGTTAGGATGCTACTTGCATTTGCAGCATTTAAAGGCTTCAAAGTTTACCAAATGGATGTAAAGTCTGCATTTCTGAATGGTATTCTTGAAGAAGAGGTGTATATTGAACAATCAGATGGGTTTAAATTGTCAGAAGATAAGGACATGGTATGCAAACTACATAAAGCATTATATGGATTAAAGCAAGCACCAAGGGAATGGTATGAAAGACTTTGTGCACATCTGATAAACATAGGATTTTAGAGAACTAGTGAGGATAGCAATATTTATTTGAAGACTGAAGGAGACAAGATGTTGATTGTAGAAGTATTTGTTGATGACATCATATTTGGAGGAAATGGTGATATGTGTATGACTTTTGTAGGGGTGATGAAGGAAGAGTTTGAGATGTCTCTGATAGGTGAGATAAAAATAATAATTGGATTGTAGGTCCAACAGCTATGTTGGGACTCATTAAATTTGGTGAATTTGAGAGGCACATTTCAAATTTTTGCATCCGCACTTTAAAAAGACCACCAAATGAATCAACCTAATAGGCCTACTTTGAGGGCATGTAAAATGGAGATAGTAAATCATCAAGAGGTAAAGCTTTGAAACTTGTTGTACACCTTTCATTTGGCCTATGAAGTGTTTTGCAACTCTCAGAATTTGGTTTGGATCAATTTATCAGATACTCATTTCAAGGGGTGAGCTGAAAGTGCATCATAGGTGCATATGCAAATTTTATTAAGTATCCTACTTTGAGCGCCTATAAATTTTGACCAGATGATCGTCATGTTGAAATATAAAGTGTATTGAATTCTATGCATATAAGTGTGCCTCCATGCCAAGTTTCGGGTCTTTATTAGTCCATTTTCTCAGTTTGGTAAGCCCAATCCATTTGCAATTTGGCTGTTTGCATAAGTCCCTGTTTTAGCAGCTAGTCAGAGCCCTACTTTGCATAAATGCTAAAGTTGCCCAGGTGAATTTCATGTTAGAGTATTTCTTCTAGGCTACTGCTAGTATAAAATACAAGATATGTTTCTAGTTTGAAGCCCCTACCAATCCGTTTGATTAGTTTTCCAGAACGGTTTCTGGAGCCACTTTATTGAGTTTTCTACACTTTCGTTGTTGCATCAGTTAAAGTTTCTATTTTCATGAGTACCCTATTTGCACCCAGTCACCCTTTTGGTCGAATTGAGCATTCTAAGGTCTTCTTTGTACTTCAAGGTACCTATGCCCCAGATTTGGGGGTCTACGGAGATCGTTCGATATTTTTAAGAAAGGCACTTTGAGGTCCCTGCGCATTGATTTTATCAGGTTCATAGTACCGATAGAGCCATTTGGTCATCTTTGACCAATAATATTTATTCAGTCAGGATTCGTCTTGAGAAAAGTACGCCTGTCAATTTGCGAAGTCCAGAAAGGTGTTTTGACCAATTTGAAAATTACATCTTTGGGATTAAATGCAAAAAGGTGGCGCAAGCACCTGAAGGTTGCAAAAATCCGTTTAATGATCACAAAACTATGTCGATCGATTCTAGAGGTATGTTCAAGGTTCCTGAGGTGTTCTTAATGGTCAGTTGCATGAGAACGAAATTTTTTTTTAGCCAGACCCACTTTGGGGCCCGGCCTGACTTGACACTTCATGTGTCTTTTAAGCAAGGTTTAAATTGTTATTTTAAATCATATGTTATATGATTTAAGTATTAAGGAGTTCATGGGGAATGAAGAATACTATATGTTCCAGGATGCCTATCATCCCATAGATGAAATGTTGAAACAGATGGATGCCTTCCCATGTCAAGATGAGATGCACTGAATATGTTTTTCAAGAGAACAAGGGCTACGGTGGCATTTGGATTGAATGCTTTGAATGGAAGGAAAGAAGTGTTAAAGTGTGTTTTGGGAGGACCTTGGGTTTCAAACAATGCTTATGATTTCATTCAGTATACAGTTGATCATGGTTATCGAATAAATGCATGGGAACTAGGAAATGAGTTAACTGGAAGTGGTGTTGGAACAAGAATTAGTTCTAAGCAGTATGCAGCTGATGTAATTAAACTTAATGGGATACTGACAAAGATTTATGAGGATTTTCAATTGAGACCCCAACTTGATGCACCTGATGGATTTTTGATGCAAATTGATTTAAGGAATTTCTTCATGAATTAGGACAAAACATTGTAGGTGTTGTTACACATCATATTTACAATCTGGGTCTAGGTGTTGATCAACATCTTGTGGATAAGATATTGGATCCATCTTATCTTAGTGGATAAGAGACTACATTCAAAAAACTCAAAACAATCTTGGAGAATTATGGACCTTGGTCAAATGGCATGGTTAAAGAGGTTAAAAAGGCATAGAAACTTCCAAGCAAATGCATATTGGCAGGTGTACATGCTAATCCTCCCCCTGTGCAGTGTTTGGTGGGAGCCAAAGAAACCTTTATGAAAATGCAAATGGCAGGTGTAGACATTTTTAAGAAAATGCACCTGCAAGTGTATTGCCAATGTCGCAACCCTTCCCAGCATCTCCCTGTGTGTGGCATTGGTGGAGGGCAATTAGAAGGTCTTCAACAAAATGTATTGTTAGTTGTGAAGTTGAAACCCATCAAAATATGCCAATAGTCCTCCCTACTAGGCATGAAGGTGAGCTCCTATGTGGTCTTTGACTATGGGCAGTGGCAATGAAAAGGTTTAGAAGCTTCCAAGCAACTGCAGATTTTGCAGATCTATGCCCATGTCCTCTTTACTGCAAATGAAATGGCATTTAAAACCAACAAAATGCAATGGAAGGTTTGAAGCTAAACTCCATGACCCCTGCTAGCATCTTCCCTCTTTCACGTGGGTGCAAACAAAGGAGGTGTTTGGCCTGTGTGGATGCTGGGCATTAGAAACTCAAGAAAATACATTGGCTGGTGTAGAGCTAAATCCACAACGTTTGCCAGTCTACCCCCTACCGTGAGCATGACAAAGGAGAGGCTTAAGTAACTTTTATGCAATGCATGGAGTGGAATATGGAGTTGAAAACATTGGAAACCTTCAAAGCAGATTCAATGGAAGGTGCAGACCCAACCTACGGCCTTTGCTAGTATCCTCCCCTGTGGTGGTAGTTAAAGAGGCGTTAAAACCTCCAACAACAAATGCAAATGAAGTTGTTAATCTGCTCTACGTGGCTGGAAAATATTTAAAAGGTTTATGCAGATGCATTTGGCAGGTTAAAATCCATCCTCTCCTATGTAGTGGTAATGAAGGGCGGGAATTCAGAGGCTCCAAACAAATGCAATGGCAGAACGTGGTGTTTGAAAATGCCTCAAAACATTCAGAAAGTGCAAATGCCAGGCAAAACCATATGTCCCACATTGGTTGTGGAAAGGGACATTTTGATATTTAAAAGTAAGAACACACACTACCATAGTGTCAAAGCCTTGAAGGATTTTGACGCAAGGTGTTGGCCAATGTCCAATGGACCCCACACATGTGTGCATGTTTCTCGAGATGAGCAGGCTAGCTGGCGACCAGGTGGCTCCCGCCTGTGCATGTTTCCCAAGGTAAGTGCCCTGGTTTTGTAGTAAAAAGGAGAATTAAAGAGCATGCAAGTTTGAGGCGATCGGACAACTGGCACTGTTGCGCAAAGTGAAGATGCAGGAAAGTTACCCTTTGCGAAACAACGAAAAAGTTAAATATCAAGCAAGTTCGATGGTGATCGATGACTGGCATTGTTTCGCAAAGTGAAGATGCACGAAGGTTACCCTTCACAAAATGGTGAAAGATGAGCTGGCAGATCTGGGTGGCAAGTGAGCTGGTGGATCCTGATGAGGTGGCAGTCTAGTCGCATATAGGTTGTGGTCTGCAAGGCAAGTCCCATGGCAGACAAGTGGCAGATAGGTGAGGTGTCATCCCAGGTGGTGAAAGGTGGTGTTACGAGCGAATCATAGGCTTCCACATTGGAGGGCGTTACGAGTATAAAAGGACCAAAAAATTAAAATTAAATGTAAAGTCCTGACTATTGAAGAAAAATGAAAAATTTAAATGATGGCCTGCAAAAAAGATTAATTCACCCAGGGACTATTGTTTACCTGTGTAAAGCGGAAAATCGAACCCTAGGTGTTCCCCCACTCCAAGGAGAGAGAAAGTCACTAGGGTTGACGGTTTTCACTTAGAAAAGACTTTACATTCAAAGGAGGGGTTGAAACTCACAAGATCCAATCCCACACAATGCAAGACTGAATTCTAAATAAGTTTCAAGGGTTGAGACAGCATGGATACCCTCCTTTGTAAAGAATGTAGATAGAAGGATTGAACTAGGAGTGCATGTGAAGTAGGAAAGATTCATTTGTAAATAGAGATAGAAACATGGGATGAAGCTGCAGACCTGGAATTAGCAGTAAAATGTCGAGACGGTGCTGTCCTGCAAATTTGAGTGAAAGTTGATGGGATGATGTCGCCGGGAGTGCGCATGGTCCTCCAAAAAATCTGCGAAACAAAGGGGGATCTGTTCGTCTCTGCACAAGGGTTCCAGATCTTCAATTACAGCCGCGTACCTGCAACCTACACATAGAAAAGAGAGGATGATTGGGGGGTTAGGGATGAGGGGTTTGCCTTTAGGTCAAACCCCAGTTTTGGAATTAACCAAGAAATGAGAATGCTGTAAATGTAAATGTTTGTAATGTAAACAAGTACTGATACCTTGTTGTAAGAATGTTTGTATTCTTACATGCGAAGGTGTAATAATGTTGTATGTTGTAAGTTGTAAGTGATCTCCTCTTCAATGGTTGAATCCTTGTCTTGAATGCAACACTTAGCCTTTAATGGAGACTTAGAATGCTCAATTGCTTGAAGGAATGCTTGAATGCTTGAATGTTTGAATGTTTGAATGTTTGTCTATCACTTCCGCCTTTTTGCATACATATGTCCTCCTCTCTTTTGAGTGGGAAAAATGTAGTTTATATACTTGTCAATTAGGGTTAAGAGACTAATTGTTCCGACCTTAGGACGACCTAGAAAGATTATTTTCCAATTTGCAACTTGAAGACCCGATGTCCAACAAGAGACCAGGCCCAAAATAGGGCCAGGGACCAGGGCGCTGGGCGCCATGATCCCACCTCCCGGGACAATAGGGTGCAAGGAAGGATCAGGCCAAGGTATAGAAAGATGCAGTTTTTGGTGTCGTAAACAGGTTTCGGGGTCTCCATTCAGGTTCAATGTTGTGCCGCTATCGTGAAGACCCAAATGCAGTCGAAATTGCAAGTGTCACAATTTTAGGATGCTACATTTAGCCCCCACTTTAGCGGGAGTATAAGCGTACGCCCATACTTCCGTTAAAGTACACGGAAACAACTTTGAAAGACTTTCACCACGTCAAGGAGGCAAGATACACCAAGCCCCTAGTGGACTAAGGATCTTACGACTTCGATTGACAAAGTAAAAGGGAAGATCACGAGTGAGAACCATGACTGTCAGTAGTAAGGTTCCCTCACTATGAGTCATGCAAGAAAAACCAAAAATTTTCAAGGCAAAGCTAAGTTCGCCAAGAAATTTTTAGGAATCTCGAAGAGATATGGACGGAGTGTATGCCCCCTACGTTAAAGCAATCACACACGCCTCATCGGGGGTGATTGCTTTAAGGTAGTGATACGTATAAGAAATGAGAAAGGAAAAGGAGCACGTTATCGCAAGGATTTAGCCCCCAAGTGTGAGATAAGCCCAAGGATAATAGACACAAAACACAAAGCACGAGGTGACTTCGCTTTCCTTGGGGTCAGTATGCTATATGATAATTCATGTATATCATATGTATGTATGCATATTTGTTCTTCATTCCCCAATTAAGGAAGGTCACCTAGAAGAAGGGAACACATGTGTCTTTTGAGTCAACATGAGAGAGACCAAAAGAGATCTCAATGCTGTGCATCGTCCTCAAGTAGACAACACTAAGGACAACAAATAGAAGAATGATAATAACACATAGAAGAAGTAACAAAAGAGATCAAGAGAGGAGGAGAGAGTTTGCTATGCTAATGAACTAGTCTAGCACGTCATCTACCCCCCGATCTTGCTGATCAATATTTCGGGAAGGCAGGAAACACGCTAGAGGAGGAACATTCAACACAGCAGATGGAGCTATCACAAGATCCAAACAAGGGCTATGTTCATGTTCCAAGCCACGTTGTTCTTGTCTAGGAGCTAGGATAAGTGCTTTAGAAAATTCATTAGATAAATGGTTATCAACATCAACATATTCATATTCACTATCAGAATGAAGAGGAGTAACATTTTCATCATGAATAACATTTTCATCTATATCATCAAGTTTTATAAAAATAGGATCTTTAACTCGCACAGGATCAAGATCATCATGCATCTTATGTTTAGGAGATTTTGGCTCAATTTCCAGATGAGGAGAAAATGAAATAATACTAGCTGAAGGTGTTTTTGGGGATTGTAAAGTTTGAGAGGCAGCTGCACAAGCTCTAAGACGACGCTTTCGTTGGCGTTCTCGTGCAGAGCAATTTTATCTATTCTTAGTAGGAAGTTGAGGAGATTGAGGAGGAATGTTCTCATCCTTATCACTTGGGTGTTTGGGTTGTGATCTCTTAGGTTGGACAATAGGAGAAGAGAAAGGTCTCTTCTCTCTATAAGAGGAAGGAGGAGGAACTGCTCCATACAGAGGAGGAATATTTGGTTTAGGAAGAAGACCAAGTCCATCATGATGAGGAGGTATAGGTCTACTTTTAGAAAGTTTATTAGACATAGACATAGTCACATCCATAAGGATGGGTTGGGAATCTTCTTGAGGAAAGACATTAGTTTTATCCTTCAAAGGAAGAAGTTCCTGCTCAAGCATGATAGGAATATCGAGTTTGGGTGTTCTAGGTTCACTTAGAGATAGGATCATATCTGTTTTCCACTTTTGATAAGATTTGAAAAGATGATCACTACACGGTGGAAGAGATTGGGATTGTTTAGGCCAGAAATAATCAATAGGAACGCTAGAAGTTCTTTCAGCTGGTTTAAAGAGACTATGATTAATAGTAACAACTTCACCATTATGGGGAAATTTCAAACACTTGTGAATAGGAGAAGCAATAGCTTTCATGGAAGATAGCCAAGGATGGCCTAGCTTCACACGAAATTGTTCAGACGATGGAATAATAGCAAAGTTCACATCAAGGGATTTGTTATGGACCTCAATAGGTAATGTAATAGAACCAATTGTAGGAGAAGAAAATGCATCAAATAGTTTCACAACCACATTTGTTTTGTCATAGATCACTCGATTCAATTGCAAAGTAAAAAGAAATTCTTCAGTAATGACATTAACCATGCAAGAAGGATCAATAAGCACTCCATGGCAAGGTGTATTCTGGACTTTTGCAACTATATATAAAGGACCATCAGGTGCCCTGATAGTTTCACTGGAATCAAATGTGATGGAAGGCTCTTTAGGGATTTTCTGCTGCTCTACAAAGTTAATCACATTCGGAGTCATAGACACAAGAACATCAGATGAGGTTAGGAGGATCTACAGATGTGTTGCCTTTATCATTCACTCCTGAGACAAAGATAGTATTATTATCAATCAAATCTTGAATTTTACCCTTTAAAGCAAAACATTTTTCAGTATCATGCCCAGGTTGACGATGGAATTGACAAAAAGATTTGTTATCAAAATAGGGTGACTTCACCTTTGCAGGATCTATTTGTTTTATAGGAGGGAGAGTAAGCACATTTTGCTCCAATAACTTATTCATAATACTATGCAATGATTCATTCAAAGGAGTAAACTCTCTTGCTTTCTTGAAAAATTTAGAAATAGGAGGCACACCTGATGCTGCATTCACATTGTTGTTGATGATATTTTCATTGAACTTGATGGATTCACTGTTCGGTTTAAACTTCCCAAATGGTTGTTGACTACTATCAACCTTATCACTCGGAGCCATAGGATTTGCTTGTTCCATTTGGCTCACAGTCAGTTGATAATTGTGAAGAGTTGCGCACAACTGTTGGAAAGAAGTAAACTCAGAAAACAGAAGTTTTTCTCTAATATCTTTTTGTAAATTAGAAATAAAGATCCTTTGAATATCATTGTTAGGTACTGGAAAAGAAATTTGAGCATAAAAATGTTTATATCTACCAATGAAATCAGTCACTTTCTCTTTAACACCTTGTTTACAATGCATTAAATCAATCAAAGTAACTTTAGGACCTATATTGTTTTGAAATTGTTGAATAAAAGCATTTGCAAGTTGTTGAAAAGAAGTAATAGAATAGGAAGGCAATGAGCAATACCATTGTAGGGCCTTATCTCTTAATGTTCTAGTAAACAGTTTTGCAAGCAACCTTTGGTCATGAGCAAAATCAGTACATATTGTTTGAAAGGTCTTCACATGTGTTAGAGGATCTCCTTTACCATTATAAAGCTCCAACTGCGGGATTTCAACATGCTTAGGGGAAATAGCTCGAACAATGTCAAGAGAAAGTGGGCTCGCAAGATCAAATGTGGGCACACGAATCTTAGATTGATTCATAGAGGCAATTTGTTGTTGTAAAGAAGAGACAGTTTGTGCAAGATTGTTAATGGTCGCTTCAGTTGAAGAGTTCATATTAGACATGTTAGATTGTGATGGAGGTATTATGTTATTGAAAGAAGGTATTGATTGAGAGTAAGGTGGCGGGACACTATGATAGTTAGTCATAGGAGATGATTGGAAAGGAGGAACACTACAAGGAGGAATGGAATGATTAAACGAATTTCCCCCTTGCGCCATGTTCATCTGTGGAGATGCAATAGGAACACTCATTGAAGGAATGAATGAAGAAGTCGGATTGAATGCAGGAAGAGGGTTGATTGAAGAAGAAGGATTTCCCCCATGACTGGTGATCATAGGTGGAATGTCTTGTATTGAAGTAGTCATTATGTTTGATGTAAAAGTAGGTATACTAGCAATAGAAGTTGTTAAAGGAATAGAATGATTGACTTGAGTAGGAGGTTGTGTATAACCTAAAGTTTTGGCACAACTCTTCATAGGCATCACATTTGAATCCACGATGTGTGCAATACCATGCAAAATATCAATTCCATTCTTATCACTTTGAACCATACGTTTTATACCCTCAATTAATGAAAGAGCTTGACTATCGGGGTATTCTTGAGACATCCATTGCTGAAAATCATCAAATTGGTTATCCAATTTTGAAAGTTGTTCTACAGAAACCTCATGGAGAGCTTCTTCATCATTAGGAGGATTAGAGGAATTACCTGTGTCTTCGTTAAAAAGGCCATTCAAATTAGGTTCCATCTCCTCGGTAATTAAACCTTGGAAAGACTTAATTCTAAGGCTTCGTCTAACGGGAATAGTGTAAGTAGGGCTTATTGTTGTAAAACTCATGCACTAGAGAGAGAGGGAAGATTTTGAATTTTGAATTTATTTTCGAATTTAGAGGTAGCAGATTTCACTAAAATCAGCCAATCTCCTAGATTTAAGCTGTTAAATGCAATCATGACAGTCTCCCGAAATTTTAGAAAAAATGTCGGGGATCGTGGCGAACGGAGTGCACACGGTCCTCGCAACTTTTTTCAAAATTTTCAGAAATGAAAGTTATGATGATTTTTAAAGCTAATCTGAAAAAATTGAGTGATTTTACGATCTGTAGATAGGCCAAATTAAAGTTGCAATCTCAAAATTGAACCCTACTAAGATTGTTGAAAAATGCAAAATTTGAATTTTGAAAAAGAGAGGGAAACTGAAACTTTGAATTTTATGATTTTAGAGGGAATACTAAAGGCAATGCAAGCTTTGAAATTTAACAATTGACTCAATTTCACGCAAGATTCAATTTTGGAAGCAGAAATCAAAGTTGTTGCAATTAAACACTTAATTTCAAAAGCCCCAAATTGCAAAAATTTGAATAAAGCATTGAAACTTCGAATGAATGCCAACACACTTTTCAGATTTAGGACAGTAAGAAATGCAATTTTAACACAAAATTTCAATTTCAACAATTTTTTGAATGATTAGAAGCCTTAATTCAAGCAATCACTAGACCAACTTTGACTTTAATTTTGAAAGTGTTAGAATTGATAAAGTCAGCCAAGATTCTGGATTTTAGCAAAAAAATACAGTAAGATCTAGCTCCCGAAATTTCAGAAAAAATGTCGGGGACCATGGCACTCGGAGTGCACATGGTCCTCGCAACTTTTTTCAAAATTTTCAGGGATGAGAGATATTATGATTTTGTTGCGGAATCCAAAGTTACAGCCGATTTGGAGGTGTTTTGATCTGTGAAATCGTCGATCAAAGGTTGAATCAAGAGGGTTTTAAAAATTAGGGTTTTGACACTTAACCACTTAATTTTCAGAATTAAAGCACAAATATGAATTAACAATTTGCAATAGAAGGGTAGATCTAAAACAAGCATTAACAATTACACATTTCACAAGCTCAATCACTAAAAGAAAATTTAGGGTTTTTATGCAATTAACCTCTAAAATTTGCAAAAGATCAAACATGGAAATGTAATTAAGGAATCCAATTTTTCAAATCTAACCATGAATAATCATAATTAGGATGTTCATGTCGAGTTCACCAAAATGTAAAGCGGAAAATCGAGCCCTAGGTGCTCCCCCACTCCAAGGAGAGAGAAAGGAGGTCACTAGGGTTGACGGTTTTCACTTAGAAAAGACTTTACATTCAAAGGAGGGGTTGAAACTCACAAGATCCAATCCAACACAATGCAAGACTGAATTCTAAATAAGTTTCAAGGGTTGAGACAACAAGGATACTCTCCTTTGTAAAGAATGTAGATAGAAGGATTGAACTAGGAGTGCATGTGAAGTAGGAAAGATTCGCTTGTGAACAGAGATAGAAACATGGGATGAAGCTGCGGACCTAGAATTAGCAGTAAAATGTCGAGACGGTGTTGTCCTGCAAATTTGAGCAAAAGTTGATGGGACGATGGCGCTCGGAGTGCACACGGTCCTCCGAAAAATCTGCGAAATGAAGGGGGATCTATTCGTCTCTGCACAAGGGTTCCAGATCTTCAATTACAGCCGCGTAACTACAACCTACACACAGAAAAGAGAGGACGATTGGGGGGTTAGGGATGAGGGGTTTGCCTTTAGGTCAAACCCCAATTTTGGAATTAACCAAGAAATGAGAATGTTGTAAATGTAAATGTTTGTAATGTAAACAAGTACTGATACCTTGTTGTAAGAATGTTTGTATTCTTACATGCGAAGGTGTAATAATGTTGTATGTTGTAAGTTGTAAGTGATCTCCTCTTCAATGGTTGAATCCTTGTCTTGAATGCAACACTTAGCCTTTAATGGAGACTTAGAATGCTCAATTGCTTGAAGAAATGCTTGAATGCTTGAATGTTTGAATGTTTGAATGTTTGTCTATCGCTTCCGCCTTTTTGCATACATATGTCCTCCTCTCTTTTGAGAGGGAAAAATGTAGTTTATATACTTGTCAATTAGGGTTAAGAGACTGATTTTTTCGACCTTAGGCCAACCTAGAAAGATTATTTTCCAATTTGCAACTTGAAGACCCGATGTCGAACAAGAGACCGGGCCCAAAATAGGGCTAGGGACCAGGGCGCTGGGCGCCATGGTCCTGGGGGACCAAGGCACTGGGTGCCATGGTCCTGAAGGACTAGGGCGCTGGGTGCCATGGTCCCACCTCCCGGGACAGTAGGGTGCAAGGAAGGATCAGGCCAAGGTATAGAAAGATGCAGTTTTTGGTGTCGTAAACAGGTTTCGGGGTCTCCATTCAGGTTCAACGTTGCACCGCTATCGTGAAGACCCAAATGCAGTCGAAATTGCAAGTGTCGCAATTTTAGGACGCTACAACCTGAAATAACAAGTATTATATATCATCAGAAAGCTCTCGAGATGAAGAATCCATTCATATAGTTAGTTTTTAAAAAAATGAGATATTTTGAGAGCAGTTTCTATGGGAAGAAAAGGAAATATTTTTCAGTTAGGGAAGAAGGGACACATGGTGATCTTTGGTGCATTCTGGTTTTTCCCCCCCTCCTTCATATTTCCATTTATTCTCATTTGTGAGGGTTCCATAATTTTGGAGAAAGGATCCATAATCTTGGTTTCTAGTTCTGAGTTCTTCCATGTTTGTACAGTGTAGTGCTTTTCTTTAGTAATGGAGTTTAATTCTTGTTGTAGGTTTTTCTAGTTGCAGGTTCTTATGTATGTAAGGCATGCATAAATTCACACAAAAATTGTCTTTGAGATATATATTTCTTTGTTTCAAATTAAATCCTCAAGGAGGCTAAAATTTGTCATCTGAAGGAGATTGTTGTGATTGTTTGTAGGGATTCTTCAGGGAAGAATTTAAATTCTGTAATTAATCATGAATAATGGAGTATATTTTGTCTTCGAACATGTAGTGTCGCGGTTTAAACACTTTGTTGGTGAAGCGGCCACCAAGGTTCAAATCCTCGTTGGACCATTATGCTCGCAAGGCATTGTGCCTTCGCTGGGCCATTGTGCTCCTGGATTTGAACAAGTGAAGTGTGGGGATGAGCTCCCCCATTTGGGGCCTCACCGATTCATACTCTGGGTCAAAAGCGTTCACATGGAGCCGGAGGGCGTGTCGTGCCAGCGTCACTGGTCACATTAAAAAGTTTACCAAGCATAGTTTTAAAAAAATGGAGTATATTTTCAAGATTTGATGATTTTGTGAAGGAGCTTAGTAATGCATTTATGTAAGACATTAATGCAAGAATACTTAATGATGAAGATGGATTTGCAGTAGAAGTTTTCATTTACAGTTTGATGTATGACTTTGTTGCCCTTGGATAAGGCACTAGTCTTGCAATTTTGGGGATTCTCAGAGATTTTAAAATCCAAAGTTAGAATATCTTATTTTTTTTTCTATTCTATGGAAAGGTTCCACTTATCTCATGTTCAAACTTGTTGAGTTGTAAGTGTAGATCTAGCCCATCTACAATACCCTCCTTGTTTTTGAACCTTTTGAGATTCATCTTCTTTTGTTGATGTTGTCTTGTGTGTAATGGGTCTGATTCAATGCATCAAAGGTATACCCGCCTAGGTTTTGCAGAGCCTGAAGAGTAGAAGGATTCATATCCTTGTTATGTTGTCCAAGCTCTGAATTTTTCATAGATTAAAATTGGCTATTTCATAGATCAATTGCAGGTGTACTTAGGTTAACCAGTTTTGGTGAACAACAAGCTGAAAGGTAGAATTTTTATCAATCAGTTTAAGTATGTGAAGGAAGTGTTAAAGACCTTTGGAATGGAAGATTGTAAACCAATTGGAACACCTATTGTTACAGGTTGCAGATTGTCAAAAGAAGATGATTCACCCTCAGTGGATGAGAAGGAATACAGATCTATGATTGAGAAACTTCATTATGTTGTTCATAGTAGATTGGATATTTCCCATGAAGTTGGTTTAGTAGAAAGATTTCAGAAGAGCCCTAAGGAGACACATATGACAACAGTGAAGAGAATATTCAGATATGTTAGAGGGAAAGTTGACTATGGATTATGGTATCCATACAAAGGAAATTTTTCTTTGTAGGTATTCATTGATGTAGATTGGGTAGGTAATGTAGATGACCAGAAGAGTACAATAGGTGGAGCATTCTTTCTAGGTGTTAGACCGGTATCTTGGACCAGTAGGAAACAAAGTTGTATTTCTCAGTCTACAACAAAAGAAGAGTATGTGGTTGTATCCATGAATTTTACACAAGCTATATGGATGAGACATGTCTTGGAGGTATTGAAGGAGGATATGATAGAACTGGTAGTCATACATTGTGATAACACTAGTGCTATAAACATTTCAAAGAACCTAGTGTTGCATGCTAGGACTAAACATATTGAATTGAAGTATCATTTTCCCAGAGAAAGGGTGTAGGAAAAGAAAGTGAGATTGGACCATGTGTCAAGTAAGGAGCAGTTGGCAGATATATTCACTAAGCCATTACTTAAGGCAACCTTTGAATATCTCAAAGGAAAGCTATGGGTTATACCCCTACACAAGATCAACTAGGATGTCAGTGATTCATCAATCCAGTGGGCTTCTGGAATATCTTTCACTATGGATTTATGAGAAGTGGGATACTCCTCACGGGGAGCAATAGAGACGAGACAACAAAAATGAAGACAAAAGATGCCTTTGCACCTTTGGCATTGCTGTCAAAGGGGGAGAAGAATAATGATAGGGAGAAGTAATGCAAAGGAGGAGAAGATAAAGTGAAGCACAAATCGGTACAACATGGAATTATGAGTTCCTGGTATTTGTCATCAGTTGATTGTTTTGGTGTTATATTCTTTTAGTGTGTCCATCAATTGAAAAGGGGGAGAATGTTGGCATGTTGGCATAACTGATGGAGATAATGACGTACCCGTAAAGGATGTTGATGATATATTGATGGACTATTAGTGATGATATAATTGTGATATGATGCTTTATGATCAGTTATTTGTGTTGTCATTGATGTAAATCATGCTTTTTAATGTTTCCTATATCATCTAAGCTATCTAAGCCTAACCGGTAATGGAATGTCTGCTAAGTTGACAGTGAACCCGTAAGTAGGAACAGTGAAGGAGATGGTTGCAGTAGAGATCCATGTTGAGTTAGATGTTGTGGTTTGGAATGTATGCTTATGAAATTATAATGAGTCTATGAAAGGAACCACATCATGTTTGTAATTAACTGTTGTTTATTCAGTGAAGGGTTTGAGAATCGGTGACAATATCTTTAACCAGTGATGTTTTATGGTTTGGCAGTGGATATTTTCATGATATTATCTTAGTGGTGACATGTCAGAATCCATGTGAAGTAATAAGATTATGTTTGAGTGTGATCAAGGAGCAAATTTCTTGGGAAACAATGAAGTGCTTAGTAGAATGTGTGAAGGGTTTGACAACTTATTTGATCGATGTGCGGTGATGTGTTATGATTATTCAATGACTATAATGTTGGTATTTTGATAATGTTTAAGTTGTGATTGTCATTGATGGACACAGACTTATTCTATGTATGAGTTATTCTCCACCGGTAATATGTGTTGTGTTGATTCACACCGGTAGTATATGCCATTGTATGTATAGTCTTTGTTTGTGATAACTCAATAATGAATGGATAGTACCAAACTGGTATTGAGAGGGGGGGTGAATCCGTATAGACAAAAACACACTCTTAAACCGGTTTGTCAGCAGACACTGTGCATTGACAAACAAATAGTAACACCGGTCCTTAAACAAAGCACAACCGGCAAAACCCAGAATAACTGAGACAAGCATAAACCGATTGACACTTATCTTCTCATACAATCTAACACTTCATTTCCATTTCACCCTAATGCATGAACAGGTAATCTACCATCAAAGATATACATATAAACAACTAAATCAACATGATTCACTGCTTGACAGAAAACAACATAGCATGACATGGAGAAGACATCACACATGGCACACATATTTTTCACATGGAAACCCAACTAGGAAAAACCATGGTGGGGATGAATACCCACAAGCTTGTTTTTGAACTCTTTAGAAGTCCTCTTTGATAGGAGCCTTGTCCAGTTAAAAACTGATACAATAGGTTCTGTTAGGAACCGATCCTATTAGGGATCACCCGGTGAAGGGATGGTTAGAATACCCAGTTAAGGGTTAAACCCTATTAAAGTTTACCTTGTTAGAGGATTTCAAGAACTCAATGGTTTTGAGTCACCTTGTTAAAGCTACCCTATTGAGGGATTTCTCAACTGTTGAAGTGATTAGAAATCAACAAGTATTACAATGATCTGGTAACAACACTCAATACTAATGCAGATCCACTTAAGCTCCTCTTCACCTTCTGCCCTTATGCTCTACAGGTATCACTTCTATCCTTTGGTCTAGTAAGAATCACATATCTCTTCTCTTAGATACACACACACAACTTTTGCCAACAACCTCAGAAAGAGACACAACATCGACCTTATAGGAAAATAGATAGGTCGGTAGCATAAACCCTAAACCCTAAACCTGTTAGGTTAAGGAATTCAAACGGTTCAATCCTGACCGTTGAGCACACTGCATTAAATGCAATAGTCTTGATCCAATCTCAAGACGCTCTCCATCATTCATTTTCTAGCGATTTCATGGCGACTGATAAGACATCACACATTATCACCATTTACAGACTTCGCACATTCCTGAGGTAGATAGGAACAATCTCCTTCATGCAAGATCCTTCATGCGCACAAGGTTGACATGGCACCATGATCTGTTCTTCGTTACAATGCTAACTCATCACACAAAGTCACCGATTGAGCCACATAGGCTTGAAGCACTTGAACTGGAAACCCTGAAGTTGAGACTACCAACCAGTAGTCATACAATGCTTCCATGTGTTGGTTCCCATAACCATATGCTGGTTTACCTTGAACAAACACACCGCTTCACTTTGGGACAAATGTTGGTTCACAGTGTTATACCGATTCTCACATATGCCGGTTCTCACCTCTTCAGCATATTGACATCAATGACAACATACAATGTCATTATGTCCTCATACCAGTTCACATAATGCCAACAGTTTGTAGAAGACTATCAGTGTTTTGAAGAAGAAGCTTACCGGTCGTAGCGGTATGAAGACCTTAAGCGATATGAAGACCTCAAGTGGTATGAAAACCTCAATCAGAATGAGGACACCTAGTGGCAGTTAATCTTTTTGATCAGAACATTATGTTCTAGGTTTCTAGTTTTTATTCATTAACCGGTAATCAGTATACTATGCTAAACCGATATAATTATAAAGTGTGATGAGTTATCATCCACCGACACTTTAGCAGTGTTCCTGTGTCGTGTTACCATATATGTGTAGATGCACTGTACCTAGGAAATTATAGTCTAATCTTATTGGACAGACGTGAAATCAGATTCCTATATGAGGACATCATGTCTAAGGTTTTAGAGAGTTGACATGTGTGAGTATTATAGAACATATTAGGGTCTATGTTGTAGGGCCCCTCCCCAATCAAGCTTTGAGTAACTTAGTTGACCATGGTTGACCCTATTAATAAATTCTATAATTCAATAGGATGGGCTATGTTAGATGGATAGATTGGTGAGAATAGCAATTGAACCAAGTTACAAAATCTTTTCACCTCGTGGTGTACATTTCGATGTGTTATAGATTTGAAATCCTATATAATCCACTGATTGGTAATCTTGATTGGACATATGACAGCTATATCTGAATTTGCAGGACTTTTATTATGATGTTAGAAATTATGATGCATGCCTTATGAATGGTTGGAATTTAGGAAGATTATGATAATGTCGTTCAGTGAATTCCTTTATGTGGATGGCATTGTTATATGATATATTGATTCGTATAATGTCAATTGTATGCAGAGTGTTTGATGTGTATTCAAATTCATGTGTTTAGTAATATATGTGGTTATTTGGAATTACTAATGTGTAAATTGAGATGCGCAGGAAAATTATCCATGTGACCATAGAAATATTATGGAGAACCAAACCTAGACCTATGTACGTTTGTAAGGCCAGGGGTTGTCTATTTGGAGAGACAACACCCCATTGGTATCATATTTTATTTGTGAAAGTAAATGATGCATGTGTGTTAAATTGATTTTATTAATTTGTGTAAACCCAACAAGAGACAAATTCCATGTGTAATTTTTATAATGTATTTTATTGTATCACTTGACACATGTGTTGATTAGTGTCATTGATTTTGACTTGTCTCTTGGACGGAGTTTGTTTCTACCAAAGCCCATTCCAAACATTTGAGTGTGGTCCCAAAATTTCCTTAGGTAGGGAGTCTTGTGAGTGGTCAACTTAGGTTTGACCCGTAGGTTAACTTCAGCTGGGTTTCTAAGGGGTCAAATGGACTCCTAGGGTTAGTTTTAGGGCTTTTTCAAAGGTCCAAAGGGTATACCTATGGGTTAGGGGTATTTTTAAGCATGTGACTACTCCCATGTGACTGTTTAGTCACCTCAAAAAGTGGTTTTCCCAAGGTGAGCGAAAATTCAACTTAGAAGGTTCCTCCTAGGATAGACAACCTTCCCTTTTGATGTCAGACAACCTTCCCCATCCTCTCTTACCTTTTTCTCTTTCTAGTTTTAGAAACATGTAAGAGGTTGGGAAGGCCAACCAATGGGAACTCTCACTCTATCCAAGGGGTTGGGAAGAGTGAGAGAGGCCTTCTTAGGCAAGGATTAGGGACTTAGTGAGTTAATCACTCACTCTCCATTGTTGGAGATTATGCAATTTTGAGAAGAATAGTGGTAGGATAGAATTTTGGCTAAGTGTTGGTGCAAAGATTGTGTGGATTTGGGCTGCTCATCCCCAACTAGATCTAGCAAAACCTTTGGGTAGATTAAGGTTGGTTCTTACTCTCTTTTTGTTTATGTTGCATATGTGTGTTTGGAGAAATGCTTGTATGAAAGAGTGGATTAATTGTATTTTACTTTGTGAAAGAATGTGTGACTTTCCCTTCATTTCTCTTACGCATTTTCTTGTATTGGGAGTATCCAAGACATTCTACTCTTGGGAGAGTAGGATGGTCTTGGGGTGGAAGAAGTTTGACAGCCTTGGGTGAGAGGCTCTCATTTAAAGAGAGTGATCTCAAGGGTGTTCTTTTGTGACCCTTTTTGCATAGCCTTGTTTATGCATTTGGGGGTCATAAGGAGAGATGAAATGGCTTATATGCCTTTGGGGGGCATAAGGATGTGGGGATGGACTTGTGTTGTATTTGGTTGCCATGAGGTGGCTTGAGATGTTCCATGCTTGCAGTCTCCCCAATGGTATTTGGTCCACTTCCACCCATGGAAAATAATCACAATTAGTGGTGAAGTGTAGCCTTGGTTGGGAAAATTGTTTGTGGTGTGTTTATCCCTTGCTTGTTGTGTTTGCATGTGTGTAACCTGTCTAGTGCTTGGCTCTCCAAGCTCGGGGGTGGCTTCTAGTAAGCCTAGGCTGGGAGGTGAGCACTCCATGGTCAAGCCTTATGTTTTATTTGCAGGTTACTTGGGATAAAGAAAAAAAAAGAAGCTAGGAGTTGCTGGTTTTATTTGACTTGCAGAAAAGTTGGGAGGGGGAAAATTGTATTTTATTGGCAGCAATGTAAAAAGGAAAGTTATATATTGTATTTATTTCAAAAAAAAAAGATATGTATTTATTTTATTAAAGTCCTCATTTATTAGAAATGAGAGACTAGTTGGGTATTTACCCATTTGTAATAGTTGACATATTAAAATCAGATTTTACTTGAAGCAATGTATCTCTTTAAGTTGAAATTTGCAAAGTAATGGATATATGTGTATTAGGGGACTAAAAGTTTCTGCATTTTCTTTTAATATTTCTAAGTGTTATCTAGAGTGTATTATACTGTTGTCTTTTATTTATCTCTGTCATTTATTCAAAGAAAAAAAAGTATAATGGAAGTATTTAGGGAGTAGGAAAGTAGAAAAGTTAGTAAGATACAAATAACCACTTAGTCCTAGTTATTTATTTATGACAAAAGCTAATATGGTTAAATAGACTTTAGATGATTATCAGTTTTGCATTGTACAAAATGAAATGTATTTAAGTGTTTTCTAGACTATTTAGATGTTGTTATAATTTTAATTATTGTTGTCATTTATCTATTTCAAAAAGAAATGTAGTTGGTTTTAGATGCAAGCAACCATCCATTTGTCTTAATGTCTTATAATTAAGAAAAGAAATGAAAATACACCTTTATACCTTTAGTTATGCTCACAAAAGAATAGTCATTCTAAGAAATGGTTTTAATCTTGCATTTTACTTAAAGTTGTAGATTTAATGATATCTAAAGAAAAAAAATAAAAAAAATTAAGTTGCCGTTTAAATACATGATAGCAGGAAATAAATAAATTCAGTTAAAACTATTTAAAACAAAAGGTAGCTAAATAGATATAAACAATGAAGTATGTTCATTATTTAATGCTAAGAGAAAGAATGACTACTTAGCCATATTAATGTATAAACATATAAATTTAATGATAAAAAACTAATCTGGATATAAAGGAATGAACAGGTTGTTGTTAAAATATATACGCATATATATTTTAATGTTAATATGCTGGAAATTAAAAATAAAATAAAAATATATACATTCTTAGTATTCTGGTCATTTAATAAACTTACCCTTATGCATTTTTCTATCAGAATATTCTTAATACTGAGTATTTGAATATATATAAAAATAGAGAGTATATATATATATATATTGTTGTTTTTAAAAAACATAGGAAAAAAAAAATAATAATAAAATTTAAACAAACAAAACAAAATTGTATTTTTTTTTATATAAAAAAAAGGGGGGGGCCACCGCCAGCCGCGACCGCGTAGTGGCCGCAGCCTCTGTGCAGGCCGCGACCCTCGCAATGGGTTGTACCCCCTATGCGGGCCACGACTCACACAGTGGGCCACACCACTGTGCGGGTCGTGACTCACACAGTGGGCCGCACCACTGTGCGAGCCGCGACTCACACAGTGGGCCGCGGCCCATGCAGTGGGGCGACCCACCATCACCTCGGCCTCTCCACCAAATAAAAGACCCCCCTCCGCCTCCTCAATCGCTCCTCTCCGTCGTCATGCCTCGAGTCATGCCTGCAACAAACCATCCACCATGAAATTTCATGGTGGAACCCTAAATTCGACTTAGGGTTTGTGGAATGGTAAAAGAAAAGAAAAATGGTTTAGAATAGATTTGTTTTCTTTTTTTCAATAACCAAGGGAAACCCTAAATAGGGTTATGCCCACATGTGCTTTTTATAAAAAGAATAAAATATTGAGGGAGGAATTGAGATTTTAATTATAATAAAAGTGGGGGGGAAAAGGACTCCTCTTTTAATTTTGAAATGGGGAATTTCCCATATATTCAAGTTATTATTTCTTTTTGAGGTAGTTTTGTGTGGGAATTAATTATTGTTTAGCATTATTATCCTCATAGTTGGGAAGTTTCATTAAAGAATATTATTATTGGAAATGTATTTAATCGAATGATTAAATTTAAACCAAGGGGTAATGAAAATATCGAGTATTAAATATTAATATTTAATGCTTGGAGGAGTAATATACAACATCTTGAGGTAAGTTATATAATTTACATTTTGGAGATTTTTATGGTATTTACAATTAAATGGAATAATTTAATACAAGATAATAAATATGTATTTTAAGAGGATATTGTAGTGGTGTAAAATATTATTCTTTTTTTTGTCAATGAACTTGACCTTGCGAACTTATTTGACGCTAATGGATCCATGCATTGAATAAATTAATTAACGCATTAACGTTTGGCACTTTAAATTTTATTTTCTCTAATAATTAATATTAATACCTTGCAAATCGTGTTAATATTGAATTAATAGATTTAAGAACAATACCAATGTAATGGGGATTGCCTGATATACCTCTACCTAGATGAATAATTATTGAATCAAGTAAATATTTTAATATCTAAGTAGTAATAGTTGATCTAATTAAGTATTATATTTCACAACTAAAATCGAAAGGGCATTTGAGTGAATTTATTATTGATTTTTAAATTAATTGTTCCGCTTGATAATAGGTGTTATCATATTTGTTACATAAGTAATATTCTTAATCTAATGCTTATGGGTTTTATTGGAACCATAAGGTTCCTAGTTAATTCTTATTTCATCGCTCACTTTAGGAACCCATTTTAATTTCATTTAAGAATTTGTTTGGAACAACTTGTTAAAAGGTCACATCTATTTAAGCATAGATTGCATATAATTAAGTGAATAAAAAAAAAAAATTGTTGTTTGTGTTTTTGCCCAAAAGTTTGGGCATGACATGTGCGAAATAGGTATCTCACTAGAGAGATTATGAGTGCAAAGGATAGAATACTGAAGTAATGCTATAATGCATTAAGAGAGAACTATCAAGGATCTAATCAAGCATTCCATGATACTTTCTAGATCATTCATTTGTTGATTACTAATATCTTCGACAAGTCTGAAACCCTTAACCAAGTAGGCCCAGATAAGCCTATTGTAAATCCTCTAAAAAGGTGATTCACAGTTGTGGATCCAAAATCCTTTAACAGGGTAGTCTTTAATAGGACTTATCTCCTAACAGAGATCTAGATTCCTAACAAGATCTGTTCTAGTAAAGAACATTGTAAGGCCTTAACCGGTCTAACCTTAACCGGTTTGGTTCTATTCTGCAGATAGTTGACTTGTGAGTTTTATTCATCGTGGTTTTTCCCATTTGGGTTTCCACGTCAAAATATCTTGTGTTATGGTGATTGTACTTTTGTAGGTGAATGCTCTATTTTCTATTTGGCTTGCTTATGTTTTAACTAGTTTGTTGTTCAAACTACTACACCGGTCTGTTGAAAAATTGTTTAAAAGTTTGGTTAAGTTTTTAGGCATACTAATTCACCCCCCCCCCCTCTTAGTATTCATCAGTTGGTATCAGAGCCAACCTTTCTATTAGTCTAACCACTTGAAAGGAGATATGGGGGAATACAATATGAGGGAACTCACTCACTATCTGACTAAGTCTGAAAAAACCTATGATGAACTCAAAATCAAGTATAAAGCCTCTTTAGCAAAGAGAAGAGAACTTGCTAAGCAATTGATGGAATTTACTGAAAACAACCCTTTTGATGAAGCAAACATGGAGGACCTAGTCAGAGAAGTGGAGAAACTAAATGAATCCAAAACCAACCTAAGGAGGGAGTTGGAAGGACTGATTATCAGGATGAGTCAGGAGCTAGAAAATAGAAGAAAAGGTGAAGATTTAGTGAAGGACAAGGAGCATGAGATCTCTAAGTTGAAACAAGAGATTGGTACCATCACTGCTGATCTGCAAGAGGGTAATGAAGAGAAAGAAGAAATACAATCAAACCTCAATTCTTCTATCTCTCAAAATGAAACCTTGATGAAAATCAATGATGCTCTTTCCAAGGAACTAGCTGAGTCAAAGGAGATACTTGTAAAGTTCAACCAGAGTGTTGCTAAATTGGAACAAAAGCTGGAATCAGTGAACCCATCAAACGATACCACTGGACTTGCTTTCTCTGCATATGAGGAAGGTGAAACCTCTAGAGCCAAGAGTAATGCACCAAAAGAGCAACGGTACCTAAGAACAACAACAAGAGCAAAGGTAAGCCAGAGTTTAAACCTATATGCTTCAACTATCATAAGGAAGGACATAGTGCCAATGTATGTAGGAGCAAGGCTTACAATAATTCTCCTTACATGCAAAACAATGTGGCTAAAAATGGTAGATTTAATGGTCACTGTTATGCATGCAACAAGTTTGGGCATACAACTTTTGAGTGTAGGTCGGTTATGAACAAATCTGGAAGTTATGCACTAAGATCTAAAGGAGTTGTCCTAGAACCTCCTATGAACTGGAACCCAAACCAATACAGAACCTATGACCACTAGTCAAATGGTTATGGAGCAGCAAACATTTAGAGAGAAACCTGCTTGATTTGTCATGGTAGTGGTCACACTTCTGCAACATGCAGAAGGAAGAATGGAAATGTGAACATTGAACCATGGAGAACATCTGGTATGGTATGCTATCATTGCAACAAACTGGGACACACTGCCAGAGCATGGAGACTGAGAAAGAATCCATTGGGAGACATACCAGTCGACCCAGAAGGGAAGATCGATGTTGAAACCATTCAAGCGGATATGGATAAAACTTGGAAAAATAAATCTGAAGAGAAGCGACAAGGTGTACCAATTTCCACACCCAGTGTGGAGACCCCTGAACTAGCAAACTGAGCTTCGAAAAGCTTAGGGGGAACATATTGGTAACAATGTTTCGAACCCCCAGAGTATATCAGTAAAGTGCCTTTATCCGTATTGGTTACCTATCGACCGACAAAAGAAACAAAGTGGTAAAAGGAAAAGTTAGGGTTTGTGCCCTAACGGTGATGCATTTATTATGGTAGGTAGGAGCTTAAAAAGTGACTTTCGTCCTCATTTTTACTTACTTATTTTCAAAGAAGAATTTTTCTAGCTTGAGTAGAGAAACAAGAGTAATTCTTATTGCATTTGAAAGAATTCAGGAAGATATCTTGCACAAGATTTTGAAGTCATTCAAAGTGGAGGTCAGAGTGGTAAAACAAGCTTTTGGAGAAGTGTGTTGTGTTCAACATCGATGCACCCTAGTTCAAAATCGGTGAACCCTAGTTTGGAATTTAATAAGGTATTTTTCATTGTATCACTCTCATCATTTGGAAATATCTAGATATGACTTCTACATCTAAAATCCCTTCTAGTTCTACCAAACCTGAGGAATCATCTGATTTTCTTACGAAGAAGGTGAAATATAATGCCTTATCTCAAATTCTCATCAGAGTCATTGTCGAAGGGGATGTTTCAGGATATATTGATTGCAAAGTGGAAGACCTAGGGTCTCTAGTGATTCACTCCCAGCTGAGTTTGTTCTGTGGAGATAATAAGAAGATTAAACCTGAGTACAACTAATTGAGAAGAAGAAATTTCATAATACAGTATATTTTCTCAAGGAATTTACAGAAGAACACATTAGGATTATTCTAAGTAGGGTTCATGGTGACAAGATGTACCTTCAGCGAACCCATAATAGTACACCGAAGGCAATTCATGTCGTGACCGATTTCAACAATGTTAGGGAAGTCCCTGTTCTTCGCAAGATCACCAAAACCAAAGTGACAGAGCTCACCGGTTCTATGAGCGACTAGTGGGCAATGACTGTAAACACCATAAAAGATGAATTGGTGAAATATGCATGCATGGTAATCGGGTATAGATTATTATATGCTGGTAGAATGAATTATGTTCCTACAATTGTGGTGCATGTCGCTTATAGGATAATCAAGGAGAATGCAGAATGTGACTTATGTACCTGTATGCCAAAACAACTCATGGAGAACCTGAAGTCCATCAAAGTGGACAAAACACTAGGGTCTAAGTTTGGTCAACTACTTGTTGGTTTGTTTTTCTATTTTCAAGGATATTTTCCAAGAGTTGGTGATGTTCAATGGTCGAGTGACCTACCAGTTTCTAGACAAATAAAGGAGAGTCTGCAAGTAGTAGGATCTGCATATTTGGAGACTCTGAACAGGTATTCTGATGAGTTCAGACTAAAGATGAACCAGAGAATGAAAATATCAGGTGATCTAGTTAAAAAATATGAAGATGATATCTGTTTCAGAATCAAAATAGATCATTGCATAATGCAAGCGGTTGAGCCCAGAGAAGATGAAGTTGAGCCTATGGGCTATGAAGTGGTAAATGATATACTCACAGGGTATGCCTCTACCATACTTGCTTCACCACTGGATCCAAAGAAGAAGAGGACTGGTACTTACTCCAAGAGGATCAAATCTATTGAAGTACCAAACCAGAAAAAGAGTAAAGCAGTGCCATCGATATCAACATTGGTTACATCTGCTGCCAGTCCAAGAGTGACCAAGAGGTCACCAGCCAAAAAGAAACTGGAGGATATTCCGCCAAAGGTATTCTAAAGGAAGAGAAAAACCAGGAATAACTCACCGGATTTAGAAGACACTGAACCAGAGGTAGAAATGAAGAAGACAAGGCAATCAAGCAAGAAGATGAAGTCAACCGATAATGTACCAGCAACCTCTGCACCGGTAAATATACATGTTGATTCTTACCAGCCTATGACACATTTTCAAAGAATTATGAAGAATGTTAAAAGGAAAGTACTTGATGATCTAAAAGATTATTTTGATGATCTTAGTGATAGTGAAAAGGAAGAAGTAGAGCTAGAGATCATTAAATATTTGTGTGATAATGATCAGTTTCTGATTGACATTAAATATGTTGTTCCTAATTCTTTATATAATTATTTGGATAATAAATGTCACATTGTCATTGAAAAGGAGCAAGAAATTAGGGAAGAAATTTTTGACCAATATTTTCCTGATGCCTTCAATTCAAAATTGTTTGATATTCTTAATCGGCACAAAGGCATATTTTTCATGCAAAGAAGAAGACTTTAGCTACTCGGAGCCAAAACCTCTGAAGTGGAAAAAGACACCCATTTGCAGGCTAAAGCAACTGCCAAAATTCAGAAAGTATCTGAAGCTAATCGGGAGGCTGAGCAAGAGCCTGACCTATCCACAACCAAACTAGATGAAATCTTTGAAATTCTGGGTGAAAGGATAGTAGAACAAAATGACCCTATTGATGTTGATGCACTAGATGTTGAGGACACCACTCTAGAGAAGGAGAAAGCTGAAAAGGAGAGAGTGGAGAAAGAAAAAGATGAGAAAGCGGCAAAATAGAAACAAGAAAAAGAGAAACCAGAAAAAAAAAAAAAAAAAAAAAAAGAGAGAAAGAGAAACTGGTAAAAGAGAAAGCGGAGAAATAAAAACAAGAGAAAGAGCAAGTGGCGAAAGTGAGACAAGAGAAAGACAGAGCAGAGAAGGAAGAAGAGAAGAAGGAAGAGGAGAAGAAGAAGGAAGAAGAGAAGAAGAAGGAAGAAGAGAAGAACAAGAAGGAAGAAGAGAAGAAGAAGGAGGAAGAAGAGAAGGAAAAGGAAGAAGAGAAAAGGAGGGAAGAAGAGTGGAAGAAAGAAGAAGAGAAGAAGAGAGTGGAAGAGGAGAAAGAGAAGGCCGCCAAGGTAGCCCAAGAAAAAGAAGAAGAGGAAAAGAAAAGACAAGAGGAGATCAAGGCAAACGAAGGAGGACAGACTCCTAAGACAACCAGAGATCAAGCCAAGCAGGTTGATTCCACTGGTCCCACCAATTTGACTCTTGTATGTCTTACTCAATCAGTTGATGAAAGTGAGCTACTAAGGAGCATTCAACTAGCATAGGTTAGATTGTAAGAATTGAGGAAAAAGAAAGAACCGGATGTCATTCAATTTGTTGTTGACACTCTTTCCAATCTAATCCCTGGTACTAACCTTCCCAGTATCGATTCCGCGCTTGCCAAGTTAAAACTTCTTTGCACAGTAGTAGATGATCAAGTGCAATCATTAGAAGATGCTACCCAGGCTTCTGCAGAGAAGATGCATGAAAAAGCTCTGAAAGTTTCATTAGTAAAGAAAATGGATGTAGACAGCGAAAAACTACTTAAGAAGAAGGATGATATAAGTTTAGCTATGGGTGAAGGTAACCTACTCTTGAGCAAAATCTGCCAACCTCACCTATTTTGTGATGATTCTCTGAAAAAGAAGAGTCAAATCCAATCGGAGTTACATAAGTATATCGACAACTTTGAATTGCCATATGAGTCGTTCACAGTGTATGGACAGACTGTTCACACTCACCAGCACCAGATTGCAAAGATTGAATCAAAGATCTGCAAGAGCTCCAGTTGCTTCTATTACCAAAATTGCAGATTCTTCAGAAGTGCTTCCTGAACTTGGAGGCTATTACTATAACTCAGGAGATGAGCACTATTGATGCAATGGAAGAATTAGCCTTCCAGATGAAGACCAAGAGTAAAATTGCTGCCTCACTTCTTGATTCATGGTCTTCAAACATGAATTTTCTGAAAAACTTTAAACCTCTTTTTGAGAAGTTTTACTCTTTATTGTCATGAACATATACTCTATTTTTATGTTATGCAATATAATTTTGGTGAAAAAAGGGTGTGTTTTCATTACTTTGTCATTGTTGGCAAAGGGGGAGTAGTATTGAAAATTTCATGCACCTACTTGTAATTTTTGCAAAGGGAGTACTGTATATGCTTAGGGGGAGTAATTTTGATTATGGCATCTGTTTTTGTTTTGTAAGCACTTAGATGTCAAAATTTTCCTAAGTGTTGCCATCAATGTCAAAGGGGGAGATTGTTGGTATTTTGATAATGTTTAAGTTGTGATTGTCATTGATGGACACACACTTATTCTATGTATGAGTTATTCTCCACTAGTAATATTGCCATCAATGATAACCACAACTTAAACATTATCAGAATACCAACAATCTCCCCCTTTGACATTGATGGCAACACTTAGCAAAATTTTGACATCTAAGTGCTTACAAAAAAAAAACAAATGCCATAATAAAAATTACTCCCCCTAAGCATATACACTACTCCCTTTGCAAAAATTACAAGTAGGTGCATGAAATTTTCAATATGTAATTGTCTTGAAATTTCTTGTAATGGTCTGTATGATGATCTGATATGATCTATGATGCAAATTCAATGTATTTTTTAATTTGGTTAGGGTTATGTAACCGACCTAGTTGTAAAGTGTATTTAGGTCAAGTTTGAGAAGAGATTTTGTGTCTTTGATCAAAGAAGAAGAGTGTGTTGAACCAGATTGAGATGTCTACATGTGTGAAGTAGATTGGAGCTAAAATGGATCTGTACTAGAAAGCAGAGAGTGTTGTGATCAAGTAATTGACCTATTGTTCTCTAACAATTACAATAGTATTAAAATCCCTTAACCGGGTAGGTCCTAACATGCCTGATATTGGAAACCCCTTCATTGAGTGGCTCATTAACTTGAGTTTAAATCCTTTAGCAAGGTTACTCCTAACAAGGATGAGGTTTAAATTCCTTCACCAGGTGACTCCTAACAAGGTCTACTCTTAACCGGGCATTATTGTAAAGCTCCTAACTAGCCTAGGCCTTTAACAGATGCATTTCAAAAGTGCATATTTTTGTGGGTACTAATTCCCACTATGGTTTTTCCTATTTGGGTTTCCACGTGAAAAATCATAGTGTTCATATGGTGGTTGATTTGTTTATGTGTGGATTTGATATCATTACATTGCTTACATGTTGATGAACACATGAATGAGTAGTTTGGTAAATCTTCTTTAAGTGATTGATTGAGTAGTAAACGGTGCTGGTTATGAACTATTTGTGAGAAGTGTTTTCAGATTGGTGAAAGATTTTAGTTTATTGTTATTACTGATTCACCCCCCACTCTTCTCAGTAGTAACTAGATCCTCACAATAACAGTTTTTTCCTTAACTGGGTTTTCCACATCAAAGATATTGGTGTTATGTTTGTTATTGATGTGATGTTGTTTCAAGCTTTAAACTATTAATTATTAGATATGATTTGTGGTTTAAGTTGCAGTAATTTTTTGTACAAATTGAATCACCCCCTCTCAATTTGCTGCATTATTTCCAATAGAGCCAACCCCCATTCAGGCAAACAAACCCACTACCATCCCTTGACATGTGTAGAAAGCTCTCCAAACATCCACACATTAGCTCATTTGAGCTCAAAATCCAACGAAAAAGAATGAATTTGTTGTTTTGTCAGATTCCTTTTAATTTTTTTAAATTTATGCATGACGTTCATCAAAATTTTGATGAACTTTCATCGGAAATTTCTTTTGATAATTTTTTTAATTTTTTTGTACATAACTCACCCCACTTTTGGGATTTGAACTTGTGCCCTCTATTTTAAGAGAACAAGTTCTCTACCACTAGGCTAACTCAAGTTGTACAATTTTTTTAAAATTTTAGAATTTTTTATTTTATAAAAGCATTGAGAGTTTTTTATTTGATGGCATATTAATATATATCTATATATTAAGTAAATATATATATGTGTGTGTGTGTGTGTATTTAATTAGTATATATATATTAATTAAATATATATGTATATTTAACTGATATGTGTATATATATATATATATATATATATATATATATATATACATATTAGTTAAATAAAGATATATATACACATACATACATATTTAATTTATATATATAATTGTCTCAAAGGTTACATTTTATTTGTTTCAAATACATTATGCTTTTAACAATTTTCCCACTAATTTTTTCATTAAATTTTCTCACTAAAAATTACAAAAGTTAGCATTCAATTTTCCCACTAATGGGATGTGCATTGAATCTCATCCATAGGATGAATTCAATCTCCACCATTGGATTCTAGGGTTAAAAAGAAACTTAAAATCAAACAACAAAAAGGGAAAGGAGTTCAAACCCTAACTTTATTTTTGCAGGTTGTAGCAACATTCCTCTCCTTGCAGACATGATTGGGGTTTTGAAGAGGGATTGATATAAGAAGAGAGTCATGGTAAATTTTTGCTCATGTAAAGTCCATTGGAGATTGTTTTTTCACAATTTATTTTCAAATGCATATGCTAATAAAAAAATTTGGGATTTTGTTTGCAGGTTGTTGGCCCTCTTTCTAGGGTTTTGTTTGCAGTTTGAATATTCTTGTTTTCCTCTATAGCTATAGTTTTCTTTTTATTTCATATGAAGCATCTTGTTTTCCTCTTATTTTCAGAAAACCCTAGATATAGTGTGTCTCTTCTTTTTGTTTCATTTTGTTTTTACAGGCATCCAGGTATAGAATCAAAAGAAATGAGATCTGCAGAAAAAATGACAGAAGAAATGAGATCTGCAGAAAAGTGATGGCTATTTTCTTATTTTTCATTTTGTTTTCTATTTTGAAAGGGCTATGACATCCCCATGGGGTTGACGCGGTCGCATAGAGGCTGCAACATCCCCCATGGGGGTCTCATAGTTCTATGGAGGCTGCGACATCCCCCATGGGGGTTCCACAATCCCATGGAGGTTGTGACACTGCAATGGGGTGTCACAGTCCCTTGTTTGTAAATTTTTTAAAATATTTATTTATTTATTTAAATGTTTTTCTATATATAATATTATATAATACTATATATAGTTATATATATAATATTATATATTATACACACATATACAAACATATATATATATATATATATGTATGCATGTGTATTATATATATATATGTATGTATGTATGTATGTATGTATGTATGTATGTATGTATGTATGTGTACTATATATGCATATACACAATAACTAGATCAAAATGATTATATATGTGTGTGTGTGTGTGTGTGTGTGTGTGTGTGTGTGTGTGTGTGTTTTAAATTTATCTATGAGTTTGATGTTATAAGAATTCATATTCACATGTTGAAGGTCAGAATTTCTCTAGATGAACAGGTGCTTTATTTATTACAACAAACATATTTTATTCAAATTCAAATTCAAATTTAAAATTTGAAGTCTAATTTTTTATATTAAATTTCAATAGTTTAAGTTGAAACTTATTTAAACTTTATTTTTTTTAAAAACATATATATATATATATATATATATATATATATATATATATATATATATATATATATATATATATACACACACACAGTCCAAATTTTAGCTTCTATCCATCTAAAAGCAAAAGACATACTTTGTGATTATTTTGGACATACTTTTCATTGATTTATCGACGAAAACATATTGCCACTATCTGATGAAAGTTCATCGAAATTTTGACAAAACAAATTTCATCAAAAAAATGCGATGAAATTTTTTTGGCCGTTTTGTGGAAAAAGCGACGAACGTTCGTTGAAATTTAGACGAGCTTTCAGCAGAATTTGGAGTCAAATGCATTAGTGGAACCATTCTTCCTTTACACTATTGCTAACTATCCATCTCACCTTATGTACTCCAACTAGCTTAAAACACCATGCCATGAACATGGAGGCAATGTCTACATTTGACCGATACTTGCATTGTGCCTTTAGGTATTCTTCCCCTAGCACAATTTTGATGCGGGTCAAGAATTCATGGTCCTCAAATTGAAAAACATTAGATAGTCTTTCATATGAGATCTGACCCTAAAAGGTCACCATTGGTCTCTCTGCCTTCAAAGAGAAATTGGGTTCCATCTCTATGAAGGAGAATCTCTTCACTTTTTTGTTCTTCCACCACCACGCACACCAAGGTTTGGGACTCTATCTCAATGCAAGTAGCTTAAACAACTTTTGGCTTATCACTGAAGCCACTTTACTTCCCTTATTGTAAATGACATGGTTCTATCTATTGGAATACAATAACACTGAGAGGGGGGGGTGAATCAGTGGTATACCAAAATGATCAATTTTAGCCTTATTAAAACATGCATACACCAATCGGTATACCGGTACATATAGAATTGAAAGAAGTAAAGAAACCAATAAGCCAATCACATAAATGAGAACCATAACACAAAAAATTATACGTGGAAAACCTAAAAGAGGAAAAACCACAGTGGGATTTGTGACCCACAATATCAATCCATTGGCCATATGAAGAGATATTACAAAATATGAGGGGCCTACACTTGTAGGAAGGCTTACAGCCTAGAGCACACTGCTCAATCACAAAAGGAGCCTCACTGACTACATATAAATCCAGACTACAATCTGGAGAAGTGTTGAACTGCTAAGATAGTATCTTCTATGCCTGAATATAGTTCTAGTTTAAGCTATGTTTGTTCTGATCTAAAACCCTAAACCCTTTACCAAAAAAACCCTTACATAAATTTCCTCACATACATAATCTCTGATATATTTCACATAATATTGCATTCGCATATCCATAATCTACTATTTCAAGTCTATATCAAAATGATCTACCAAACTGACTTAAATACCCTATACAAATTACCATGCCTTATGTTGGCTTACAAAGATATATACAATATCAAATTACATGTTGACCAGATAACATAAATGCATAAATATTAAAACCAATTGCTGATGCTGGATCCAAGAGATGTCGGCCTCCAATACCAATAACCTTTTACTAAACCATGTCGGCCTCCATTGTCAATTACCAAAGAAATCCTTTTGTCTTGCCGGTGTCAGTGTCAGTGTCGGTGTAGTGTTTGTGTAGTGTTTGTGTAGTGTCTTTCAATACACAACTGAACCAAAACATGAAGTCGGAACACAATACCATGTTGCCATCAATGACAACATAGTGAAACCAGCCAATTGAGTGTCAATCGCCAACAATCTCCCCCTTTGGCATTGATGGGAACACTCATGTGAAAAATGGTCAAGGTTTCATCTTGTCGGTTTCATCCTACTTGCTCCTGCTTATCTGAATATTCATTAATGCAAAATACTCCACATCTCCATATCTATAACTCCCATATCTCCATAACTCCCCCTAATGTGTACAACCTTTTTTATTTTATTTTTCACATCTACATCACTCCCCCTTTGACATCAATGCCATCAAAAACTCTAAAAAGAATGTCAAAGATTTAAAAAATTATATAATCAATATCCCAAAATATCTTACCGGAGCTTAACAAATTCCAATTTTTTTGGATAATCCTTCTCTAATAGCTCAAGATAGGTATCCCAACCTATTTTGAAAGTGTCAGAAATGGATACAAATTCATTTAGTATATGTGCAAATGATTCTTTCTCATTTACCTCTGTCGGTGTGGGCTTTCCCACCATATCCATACACTCTTTCTTATGTACATTGAGTGAATCCAACTGGGGACTCAGCAAGCCTCTTAGGCTTCTCGCTCTTCTTATAATTTTATCTCTTTCCTTCTCAAGAACAAAACTTTGGTTTTCCAAAATCAAAATTTGACCATCAATGGATGTAGTCAATAAAATCAATCTGTCAAAAGAATCAGCTATATTTGGAATTTTCTCCTAAAGTTATTTTATCTTCTTATCCACATTAGCTATAAGTATATCAGTGTTACAACATATTGTATAAATATTTATACATTGCTTCAAAGAATTTTCCATCAGTTTCAGCTTCTCATCAATCTTTTTCTTCTCTGATTCAATTACCTGATCAAATGCAACTCTCTTAGTCTGAGTAAACCTCTCCAATGCTTGTCGGTTTGAAATATTATGTAAGGATTGAAAATCCTTTGAAATATGCTCAGTAATTATCTTAAGCTTGCCAGATGGGCTCTCTTCATTGTCAATCTTTCACTTTGGGACTAGTCTATCTAAGACAATGATTGACTGATCAATAATCCCTTTGTCTGTAGATCCCTCCTTCATCAGTTTTTGTGTTGCCATCATCATGAGTTCAGTAGGACTCATCTTTGTTATGTTTTTCTTTTCGACCTGTGAGGTGTCAATTGAAAACAATGATGGACCAACTATCAGTTCCCTGTCGAGTTCATCTTTCTTCTCCTCTGAAGATTTATCCTTTATAACCTCCTCACTTGCACCAGTGGCTTCGCCACTTGGTGTAGTTTGTGTAACTATCGGTTCCCCTATAGGAACTGTAACCTCAACCTGTACATTTTTATCCAGAGGATTATTATCCTTAATATTAGTATCATGTACAACTTTAACTTATTCACTCTCCATGTTAACCAATATTTCAATGTTTGTCTATACATTAGTATCAACCGGGGGCTTGATTTTCACTATCTTAATATTTTTCAAAACTGAGGGTGAAGTACCCATAATCCCCTTTACTTTTCCTTCAACCGGGGTGTCAACAATGTCTGTCTTGGTTTCCAGTGAAGTAAAGAATCCTCAATTATCTCCAAGGAACTTAACCCATGCTCTTTGAGTTTCCTTTATTATTTCATTTACCCTTCCTAGCATCAGACTAGTTATTCTATGTTTTCTATTAAAAACTTCTCTATCTGCCACCTCAATTGTCTTTTCCATTTCATCTGGAGCAATAGTAACACAGATAGATAATAGCTCTTGAATTTTAATATGCTTATCTTCTTGCATAGCTGACAGTCTTCTAGCATCTAACATATTATACAACTCAGTCGATATTTGATTTTGAATTTCTATTAAGGCTTTCTTATAAATATCCAAGTATAATAAGACAACTTCCTCTACCTCTCTTTGTTCATCCTCTTCTAAATAATCATAGTAGAAATGTACATTATTTAACATGCCATCCTTAGTGATTTCATCTACTATTTTTGCACAAGTTTTAGGTGGAACCTTACCTGAATCAGTGTCATTCTTCTTCTTCCTCTTTGTTGTACCAGATGCAGCTGAAGTGGTTACCTTTGGTGCTTGCTTCTATGTCAGTATTTTGATTGTAACCTTCCTAACTGGTTGCTTTTTAGCTTCAACCTTTGTTTCCTCTATTTTCTTTCTCACAACCCTCTTGAATGCCAATAGTGTGCAGGCCATAGATTCAGACTCAACAGTAACAGGCTCAATGTGTACTTTTGGATTCTTCCTCTTCCTGCCTTTCTCCAGGACAACATCAATTAATGCTTTATTGTCCTATGAGACCTTCTCAAAAAAATTTCTTCCTTTTCCTTCTTTCTTCTCTCTCTTCTTCCAATTGAACTCTCTTTCAACCTCATGTGTTTTACGTTGTGCAGTACCACGGGGCTTCTCTGCCTCATCAATAAGTGCATCAATCAACATTTTTGCATAGGCATCAAGAAACTGTGCATCCACCTCATAGCCTATTTCTTCAATCCAAATATTTCATGTCTTAATTGCTTCCATAATTGTTTCATCCTTCTTCACCATGAAGCATATGATGGTTGAATAGTTTTCTACAATATGCTCAAGTACCCTTACCCTAGACCTCATAGATTTCTGGAATGCCTTGAAATATCCCCATACCTTATCATCTCTCTAACTTCCTAAAGCAGAAATTGAATCTTTCAATTGTCTCCCTATTGGGATGTCAAATGCCCATTTCCTTTTACCGAAACCAGGTGTATCTTTCATGAAATATAACATTAAGAAAACTATCAAGTTGCCATACCAGAATGTACCCTTCTTATCTCCCTTAATCTTTCCTAGGTTTATTAACAACTCATCAAGCATCCAACCACATAGATCCAATTTCACATTCTCTCTCATCATTTTGTATGCACCTAAAATACATGAACTGGAAATAGGATTCATTCAGTTTCATTGATTTACCTTATACCCAATGATCATGCTACATAATCTGATGTCCTTGTCAGTAATAGTTCTCTCTCTCATAGATCTTCTGTCAGATGTCGCGTCGGTGATTTTATTCTTGCAATCATTCGAAACCTTCTTGTTTGGATGTTTCCCAACCAATGGTAAACTAGTGATTTCCTCAATGAATTCCTTGGTGATCTTGTAAGGTCTTTCTAATCATATAAATTCCCCATGTACTCTACTCAAAAGGTATCTGATTATCTCATCTTCAAATTTTGGAATATCTAGAATGTTGGTAAACCCTAAGTGCTCAATGTGTTTGAATGTCAGTTTGATCTTTCAAGATTCTCCCATCAGCTCACTCATATACATACCCTTAATTTCAGAAGTTCCCAATTCCTCAATGTGACAGTGAATATATGTCCTAACATCTTCTATATAGACAACTCCCTCTGGAACACGGGAAAATGCTCCAACCAAATCTTCCAAGGTAGCCACATGTGGATACCCCTTGAAAATTGGCCAGGGGCAATCCTTAACCTCTACTACAGTCGGGTTTGCAACAAAAGTAGGAATAGATGATGATCCCACTTCCATGTTTGAAGATAAATACCTTTTGATCGCTCTTGATGAAAACCTCCAACAAATTCTTCCAGACACTAGTGAAATCGCTCAAGAAGAAATCTGATTGCTCTATAATGCCTTTGATCACTCTTAGTCCCTCTTAATCACTTTGGAATTGTTATGAATGCGAGGTGATCAATAATGAAGTCAATTCAACCTTTTAACCTCCATGATAAACCCTAATCTTCCATTAACATAAATGAATATCGATGAAAGACATCGGATCTTGCACAGAACATATACATGTCGGATAATCGTCTCCAATATTTAGAACATCTTCCAGAACCTCTTCTTGGGGCATATGCAACATCTTCATGAATTTTTCCTACCCCTAAAGCATTTGCCTCAATTACCGAATGAGCTACCTGCCGGTACAGGAGCAACCTCTTCTGCTAGATAAGTAACCGGTGCATTTCCATCTGATGATTGTTCTTCAATCTTCCTAACCCATCTCTGAGTATGATCTTGTCGGATTTCACTAACCTTCTCTTTCTCTTTCTCATTTGATCCTCCATTACCAACTGGTGGATTTCTGCTTCTACCAAATTTAGCAATATGTCCAACCTCATTACATGCATAACATGTAACATTGTTCCTTTGAATTGCTTTGCTAAAACCGGTGTAATTTATTGACCTGCATTGATTAGCCATATGTCCAAATTTTCCACATGCATAACATTTAACATTCATTTTGCAATCTTCTGTCTTATGACCATACTTATTGCATTTAGAACATTTATCAGGAGCAGAGCCAGGGTTCTAATTTGCTCTATTTCTACATTGTCTAGTCATGTGACTAAATCTATTGCAAACAAAACATCTACCATTAAATTTATAAGCATTAAATTACCTTACCGGTGCCTTATGGTTTTGATCTTCATTAGCAGTACCAGAACTCTGTCCTTGCTCAAATCCAAGTCCACTAGAATCACCAATCTGCCTTTGTCTCTTCAATAACTCATCTAGCCGTGCTGAGCTAATCTTGAATTTTTCTTTATACTCACTTGTAGTGGTTAGATCTTCTCTCAAAATTACCATTTATCTTTCAAGTTAGTTTTCATTACTCTGGGATTGTATTAAATCAATTCTCAACATATCATTCTCATGAACCAACCTACCACATTTTTCAAATTTGTTCTTCAAGAATACAACAATATTTTCTTCCTTCTTCTTTTGGTCCTCAATCTCCTTAGAAATCCTCATAGTAATAACTTGCATTTTATTTGTCATAGCCATGTTCTCCTGACTCAATTTATGACATTGTTCCTTAAGTGCATCTTTCTCTTCATCATCCTGAATTTGCGAAAGTTCCTTCCTCCTAACCTGAACAAATCATAGCCTCTCTTGTAGGAAAAGAATCAATTCCTTAGCAGAATCCAATTCATCTTGTAGCTTTAAGTTCATCAACCTTAGTATCATAATCTTCAAGTGCCATCTCAAGTTTCTTCTCCAAAGCCATATCCATGGATTCGGGATTCAGGAACTTCCTCAAGGTGTTAAGCTTCCTCCGAGGCACAAGGCTCTAATACCAATTGTTGGAATCCAATAACACTGAGAGGGGGCGGAGCGGTGAATCAATGTTATACCAAAATGATCAATTTTAGCCTTATTAAACATGTATACACCAACCGGTATACCAGTACATAAAAAATTGAAAGAAGTAAAGCAACCAATAAGCCAATCACATAAATGAGAACCATGACACAAAAACCATGGTGGGATTTGTTACCCACAATATAAATCCACTGGCCATATGAAGAGATATTACAAAATATGAGGGGCCTACACTTGCAGGAAGGCTTACAACCTAGAGCACACTGCTCAATCACAAAAGGAGCCTCATTGACTACATATAAATCCAGACTACAATTTGGAGAAGTGTTGAACTGCTAAGATAGCATCTTCTATGCCTGAATATAGTTTCGATTTAAGCTCTATTTGTTTCGGTCTTAAACCCTAAACCATTTACCGGAATAACCCTTAGATATATTTCACATCTTATTACATTCACATATCTATAATCTACTATTTCATGTCTCTATCAAAATGATCTACCAAACTGACCTAAATACCCTATACATATTATCATGCCTTATGTCAGCTTATAAGGATATATACAATATCAAATTACATGTCAACCAGATAATATAAATGCATAAATATTAAAACCAATTGTCGATGCCAGATCCAAGAGATTTCGGCCTCCAATATTGATAACCTTTTACTAAATTATGTCGGCCTGCATTTTTGGTTACCAAAGAAATCCTTCTGTCCTGTTGGTGCCAGTATCGGTGCTAGTGTAGTGTCTGTGAAGTGCCTATCGGTACACAACTGAACCAAAACACAAAATCGGAACACAATACCATGTTCCCATCAATGACAACATAGTGAAACCAACCAATTGAGTGTCAATTGCCAACACTATCTAGGGTGGTGGAGTGTATGACGGTTTTCATCACCATAAAAGCTATAACATACAGTATGTTGCCCTCAACCACCATCCTTGCCAACTATGATCGCCACCCTGTCCAAGGAACTTTGAGTAGATATTCCTTGCGTACTGTTGGGATTTCATGTTTTGCCACCTGCCCCACATACTGTCATCGAATATCATCTTACAATAGCCGCATTAACTCCTCACTACCTCCAGTCCACCAACGAATATAAATTAAAAACTACTCGACCCATATTTTTAAAGCAATTAAGGCCAGTAGTTATGTCTCCTTGAAAACTACATACCCTACTTCGAGCTCCAAGGGTTCTTTTGCACATTTGTCTACATCCATATTGTTTTGCCTTTGTACTTGAGACACTTTTAAATCTTGAAATGAGGCAAGTCTTTCCTTTGTGTCTTGGATTTCCCAGTCAATTTTCTAGTATTGTCAACCCCCCCCAAATTATAGCATGGATGATTAGTTGAGAATCTCCCTGTAGGTGTAGTTTCAACACCACAATTCTTTTAGCCAATTGGATAGCCATTGAAGATGCCTTCACTTCTACTTCATTATTTGTCCCATGTGGTAGACGTTGTTTTCCTCTAGCAACCACTACATCCTGACAAACCTTAGCAATGTACCTCACACTTGAGGGACCAGGATTACCCTTCGCAGCTCCATCAAAATTAATCTTAATCCATCCTGGTTTTGGTGGAGTCCAAACTGAGTCTTTCTCACCCAACTGAATCAGTTTAACCCGAGGAACCCCACTAACAAGTGTATATTTTATTTTTATTGCAAGTAGGTCATCAGCCTCAAAATATAAGGTTGATTATCTTGTAAAGGAAAAATACTAAAATTTATTTAAAATTTTTGAAAAAAATAAATGCACTAGAGAAAAGAGTGTATTTCAAGAAGATTTAATTATTTTCTAATTTGGATAAATAATTAAGAAAAAAGGTGATTCCAATTGGAAAGAGTTATATTTCAATACACACAACTTTTCAAATTTATTGAAAAATATATATACCTAAGAAATAGTTTAAAATATATTTTTGCACTAAAGTTTCAAGTTAACAATATACACAAAAAAATTGAAGAAAAAAAGCTAAAATTTACTATATAATGTGTGTGCCTCATGTAACTTCAATTTAGGATTTTATACGCAACTAAATTATAGTGTTTAATTTATAAGAAAGTATATTCAAATAATTTTTCTTTTTTTTTTTTTAAATACAAACATAAAATACACAAAAAAAAATACACATTTTATTAGTTTACATCATTCCAAAATTCAAAACATATTTTTCACTTTCTATTGAATCAATTTAAAAAGTTGAATCAGCATTGGCCATTTCCTTTATAAAAGTGTGACACAACTTTGTGCTTTTACCCAACTATAAAATGTAAAATAGCTATGTTATAGGGACATAAGGAGTAATTTTCATTTTCTTCACATCTATGACCATCAATTAGCCATATTTTGTCAACATGGTAAGCTAGCCCATTCTTTCCTACTATGTAAGTTAGGATGATTAAGATCCATTAACAAAAGAATACTATTCATAACCATCTACTAGATGTGCTAAAATCAAAACTAAAATACATTGGATAAAATTTCTCATTAAAGCCTCTAAAGGTTTTTCCAGCCTCTTTGAGTTTGTCACCTTTGAAACTATTAAGTGAATCAATGATGGGTGGTATATTTGCAAAAAATTTATGGATATTATCCAAATCTTTGTCCAACATAATGAATAGGTCTTTAAGACATGATAATTATCATAAACATGAGCATGCTTTATTGGAATCCTCCATTTCTAATCTAAAAGAATCAATTTTCACCATGTCTAACATGATAAATCCCCTAGATGAAATGACTTCTCTAATGAGTTTTACAAAACTCTTCAAAATTTTATGTGTGCCACAATTGTAAGATTAGAATGTATCTATCTTTAATTTTATATTCATATTAAATATAAGGATATTTATACTTAAAAATATTTATAACTATAAAACAAAATATCTATGTTATAAATCATATTGCTATAAAACATTAAATATCTATATCTTAAAATATTTTGCATCTATAAAAAAAGCATACCTATATAAATTAACAATACACTATTTAGGCCAATCTTGAATCATCGATGGGAGGAATGCGATGGGGAGAAGCGGTGTCAGCCTTCTGGGCTAAGGTCGTCGTGCCCTAGCCTCTTCTTCTTTTCTTTGTGCATGGGTGTGGCAGGGTGCTACAACAGAGGTGGGGTTTGGGTTTTCCAGAGGCTTCATATGTGTTTGCCGAGAGGGTTTGCGGTTTGGCATGTGTCAGGGTTTGTTGAGGTTTGCTGGGGTTGTGCTTTTGAGAAGCACCCCTACTCATTTGGTGCTTTTCATTGTGGGTTTTGTTCTCTTTTTTTTTTGTTCTGATGGTAGAGATGGGGGTATCTAGCTCTTTGGTAGTTGCTAGTGCTACTCCATCTCATGGATCTTCTGCAAACATGCATGCATCAGAGTCTGAATCCTTTTATGTTGGGGCGATCTCTAAATTACATAAAGTGAATGGCTATCATCCGAGGACTCAAGATCATCCTGTCCTTGTCATTCCTCCTGAATCAATTAAGGAGGATGTCGAGTACCGGAGTAAACATGCTCTGATTTATAGGTTTCTTGGGATTCACATTTCTCTGTCATCTTTGGAAGCTTGGATTCGTCGGTCATGGTAGGTGGACGACGATATGGAGATTATGCTAGTTGCAAACACTAGTACAAAAACAACAATATATGACTAAAAAAACTACCAAAAATTGTAGATAAATGACTAAATTTGATCACGTGACCACTAGTAGTTTATTGCTAGTCATAAATCAATTTGGTCACGTGACCATTGGTTGTTTTGATTGATCAATTTGGTCATCAATTTGGTCATTGATTTGGTCATCGATTTGGTCATCGATTTAGTCATCGATTTATTCATTGATTTAGTCACTAATTTAGTCATTAATTTAGTCATTAATTATTGTTATCTAGTCATTTATTTAGTCATGATAGTCACTAATTTAGTCATATATTTAGTCATTTATTTAATCACTAATTTAGTCATTGATTGTTGTTATCTAGTCATTTATTTAGTCATGATAGACACTAATTTAGTCATATATTTAGTAACTAATTTAGTCATATATTTAGTAACTAATTTAGTCATATATTTAATCATTAATTTAGTCATTGATTGTTGTTATTTGGTCATTTATTTAGTCATTCTAATTATTAATGGTCGTCAATTGGTAGTATATCTAGTCATTTTTATTCACCCATTTCCATCCATTGGTAGTATATTATCATTTTTATTTACTGGTTTCCATTAATTGGTAGTGTAGTCATGACATGAATAATTTATTAAATACCATAAATTTTATAATGCAAAAATGACATAATATTAAACTTGTACTAAAACATAAAAGCAAATAAAAATATTAATGTTACCTAAATTTTACTACAATCAAATTTTGGTGGCCTAATCAGGCCTTACACATTGCAAATGGAGAAAGGTACACATAAAAAAATTTACAAGTTCTTTATTTATGCACGTTATGATTTCAAAATTGAAGTATATTTCATCATGCAAACCATGTCAAGAAACACCAACAAAAGACTGCATAGAAATGGCTCTTTTATTTACAATAATGTGCAAAGTGTCCCACACAAGCTGTGGGAATAGCCAACTAAGCTATACACATACATTCTCATACACTTATATAGCTAAGCTATATAAACAAATTAAAGGAATGAGAATGGCAATAGAGTGACCCGTTATTGCCTGGAATGACGAGACCAAGCTTGAAGGAGTGGTTGATCTTCAACTATTCATCTGTCTTCAGCTCTTTCTGCTCCTAGTTCATCAGTACTTGCAAGAGATTTGGAAAAAAATGGTGTTAGAGAAATGAGGATAATAGTGTTGTCACACTCAAATTCATCAGAATACATAGCCTATCTACATAAGAATATCAAAACATATGTATACAACTAGCATATATTAGTTTCAGTGCAAAAGATTAGATCAGTATAGAAAACGTGCCATGAGATAGTTACAAGAACCATGTTTTTTATCTAACTTGTTTGTTTCATGTGCAGCTACAGGTTTTCAGTTCATGTTCATCATGTATGTGGGTTTAAATGGGCTCCTGAAGGGGTTGAGCTCATCATACATGTCAATTGATAGGGTGACATTAATCAGCTATTAAGTAGCAAGTACATCAACCCATGATCCTACATGTTCTCATTCAATGATAGAATAGGCTGCCATTCAATGACGACATACACAATATAGATTTAGATGCACTCAATAGTCAATAGGTGACTAGTATTATCATATGAATGACAACAACATGTGAGGTTTGCAAGGGGAGCAGTGACAGAGAGAACCAAATATGATATCCACATCATGACAGCGATGCATCAAGTATCATAAAGTATAGATTTCATTCAAAAGGAGCAGCAATAATACTCTTGAGCCATGAGAAGTGAGTTCAAATGCAAGATGCACAAGGAACATATACACTGGTAGCAACACCCAAGGAGTATCTACATCTCTTATAATTTTGGTGTTTTGTATGCAAAGGATAGTGACAACCAGTATCAACAAATGCATTTTATAGTGATATAATTAACTAAAGGTGGCAATCTATTATGACAATCCACAACCAAAAGGGGCATTACACCATCATAAGGAAATGAGGTCAGGGCATTATATGAAGCTAAAACAGGTTGGAGATTTAGAGATACAAAGAATCAATAAAATGCCACAAAGAAGGTTTCAAAGAAGCATATTAAGTAGAGAAATTAACAGTAAGGGCACTCAAGTTTTGATATGAATTATAAGACAATATATAGGGAAGCCTCACACATGAAAGTTTCATAAACCACAAGAAATTATAGTTGACCTAAATGAGGAATACAGAGATTTCATAGTATGACAAGTATCATGAAGAAAATCTAAATTTCAAAGTTTGAATACAGAGAAACTTTTTTAGAAAACAAGGAAGTACAGTGATATACAGAATATGATTTGATACAAATTGTGAGATGGTCCAAAGGTCATGCAAATAGCTGAAATTGTGTTTTAATGTAAATAATAGGCACCCAAAACATATTTGAACTATCAGCAAACACATGATGATTTAATCATTAGCAGAGAATCACACAAAGGAATAATAAAGACTTGTGCATCTCAAACAACTATCCACAAAGTCAGAAACTCGAAGAAGTCTTGGAGCAAGGATAAATCGGTTTGAAAGTCCATTCAATAATTGTGAAAGAAAGGGAATAGCCCACTAGATATAGGGTTACAAACATTAAGAGAATAATGCAGTCATGATACTCAGATTGGGCACAAAAAGATTAAAAAAACTCATAAATTTCAATCACATTGTTTTGATTGATTCTCAAAAACCTAGATGCCAATATTTCTAAATTTTTGACATAATTTAGAAAACCTAAAGATGCAAAAACCTAGAAAATTTAGTGAAAACCTAGTTCACGTATTTTGAGAACCCTTCACCAGTCCGAAAGGGTCCAAAGAAAGAGATTTTCATAGCCATGGAGTCATAAAAGATATACAAAGAACCTTTCTCAGTCAAAGATGCAAAGGAGAAATTCAGTCATAGTTTAGGACAGTTTAAAGTATCACAAAGACATTTCATAAGTAGTCATTTATCTTGAGACAAAGGATCAAATAGATTAGATATTTATATAGGTATTTTATTTAATGAGTGAGAAACATTTAAACAGAGAAGCATAAGGGTGTTGATGGAAAACATTCATTGAGTGCAACCTCTAAAATTTAGATTTCAGACATGTTATTGATAGGGAAATGGAAGAAAAAGAATATTAATGAGAGATGTCAATAATGTCATTATCATTACCTTAACATTGCATAAAATTCAGGCTATCATAAGAAATCAAACATTGACATCATCAAAATGCACCAAAGAGTAGCACAATGAGAATGTTCATATAAGAATTAACAATCTTCATCAAGACTGAAAGGAATTGAATAGCCAAAACAAGCATGTATGCAGTTGTAATAGAGAGTAAAGCATTATGTTTATACATAATAATCATCAAATGCTTTTCTAAAGTCACAACACTGATATAGTTAATGATCAATATTATCCTTTTCAATATCTCAAATAATAGTTTGAGAACCACATGATACAGGTGTTACTAAGAGATTATACAGGCATACATCGAAATGCACATGTACAAGGAATCTTTACATTAGACCTGAAGCATCAAAAGAAAATCAGAATTTGTTTGGTCATGGAGAAATATTGACAGTCTTGTATAGAAAATCTTGAATCTTTAAGGCAAAAGTAGTGTCCAAGGTCAAAACAATCATTACAATGATTGTTTAGGAGAAAATATAGTCAACAGGGCAATAATGAAAAGAATATTTTTGGTAGTGAACACAGAAAAGACCTTGAAAGGCTGAGATAAGTTTAATTGTTAGTCATAAAGAGAACACGAAAACTCCTAGAACTCACAGAAAAACCTAATCAATAAAAGACCAAAGACAAATATAGTAATAGGACAAAGGAATGGATGATGTCTCATAGGCTTGAAAATATGAGACAAATAGAAAAAGAGAATACCAATACCAAATTACTACTGCAAAAATGTATATATTTATTATTTTTATATGTTATTGTATTGATTAACACAAAATGAACCCAACCCCCCAAAAAAATTTCATCGAACCAAGACTAGTAACAGGTTGAATTCATAAAGATGGTAAATGTAACAAGTATATATAATATCTAAAATACTATTGTCAATAAAACATCAAGAAAGATATTAAATCGTTTGAGTCCTAATGTATTTATTTTATTTTTTGCTCTTGGTTTATCTCTAAAAAAATAATTGCACAATTCGAATGAATCAAAAAATTTCAAATTTCATTCAAAGGTAAGCAATACGAACATTGCTTCTAAAATATTCACTCACCTTAGGATAATATGATAGTCCAATTGGCAATTTGGAAACAATCCAATTCTTCACATCCCCCACCCCATCACCATATTTGGCACTTACAAGCAAAATATGATCTATAGATGACTATGAGGTAGAAAAACACTATGTTTGTTGGTTATAACATATGGACAACATATATGTACATAAAATCAAAAAATTATCACCTAAAAGAAATTCACATATTTGGAGATAAATATAGAAAGTACAAATTACACAAGCAATGTTTGTGTTTGTAACTTCGTACCACTACGAACACAGATGTTTATTTCTACTTTCTTTGCCCATTGTCATCACCAAGCCCTTGTATAGAAGCTACAAAAGTTTTCTTACCAAAAATCACATAACAGAAGTGTCTAGGGGACCCTCCCTCCTTCTACCAAAATAAATATTTTGATGAAAAGGCATGGCGTTCACCTGACTCAAAAGAAAACACTCACTGAAATATAGCTCAAAATTATGAAGAGATCTTGCTAGGTTTCATCGAAGTCCATTTACTATTAACATGTCAGTGGAATCCTTGCATTCTCACCGAAACATAACATACGGGTTAAAACCATGCCTAAAAGAAATTTTCAGTGAAAAGGTACATATCGAAGAGACCAAAGAAGGATCCGGCTACACTAAAGTTTCATCCAAAGCTTGAGATCGATGAAACAAGAGGAACTCCTATTGAAACAAAGAGTTTTGATGAAGATAAGTCATCGAGAGGAACACTAAAGACCATAGCAAAACATGAACTTTCATCAAAACCACACTGTCAATAAAACTAAAGAGTGGCTTATCAAAAATAAGATTGTCGATGAAAGGTGAACATAGGGAGGAGTTACAAACGCTTGAGCGAAAGCAAAATCTCATCATAACATTAATGAGTCCCCAATGACAATATCAATAAAACTTGGGCATGGATTTAGCTACAGGACACATTCGTGAAATGGAAATTGATGATATCAAGATCCTCAAGCATGAAATATTTGTATTGGACCAAGAATTTATCACTATACCTAAATTTGAAACTTTCCTATATTAGTATAAAGGTCAAATTATGAGATAACAAATAGATAATATGTCAGAAGAGGACACCTTGTGGTTGTTGCAGGAAGCAATTGATGTTGAAAATAGAGAAATCACTCCAGAAAAGGGAAGAAGGATCCTCAAAGAAGCGGGTGTGATAATCTACCCCGAGTGGGAAATGAAAGCTTCCTTTATGTTCGATAGTTTTAGAAGAATCCAACATAATGACAAACAATTATTGTCACAGGAAGTGGCTAAAATTTTAATGGGATTGGGATATGATCCAAACAAAAAGGCATTGTTGTTGTGGGCTTTATATCCTACAAATAAGAGACCATTATTGGTTTATACAGACGAAGTATTTAGACACCTGATGATCCACCAAGTTGGAAAGAATGATCCTAGGATTATAGCCCAATTGAACTTAGATGTTGCCAAAATCAACAAGGATTAGGTTGAATTTTTGGTCAAGGAGAACAAAATTATGAAGGGTATGCATAGCAAAGGAGAAGAGGAAAAGAAACACTGGAAAGATTGAGCATTGCAGTTGGAATCAACCCCCAAAAGTAATGAGGTTGGGTTCACTCCCTATGAAGCTGACACTAATTTTCTTGATGCAAGCTACTGGAGGTATCAGAGTGAAAAGGGAGGAATGTTGCTCAAGGTTGCTAAGGACCACACCATTAAGTTGGCTAACGATCTAGTTGATGCCCATTTTAAAATTATGTTGAAATATTCTAAAGAATTTTGGAAAATGTATACTAGTACCATCAAAGCCCATATGGAGCATACAAGATTGTAGGAATGGATACAAGAAATCATGGCAACACATGGCTCCATCACCCCAAAAGATAAAAATGAAGAAGAGAATCTTCTCAAAGCTCATGATGAATTTGGAGATAAATTGAGAAACACCATCCAGTTCCTTGAAAATGAACAATCTGTTTGATTACCAACAGTACTTTGTGATGAAGAGATCATGTCACTGGAGGATTGGCAACGCAAGTTGATAGGCTTCATGAGCAAGGCCAGAGGACATGTAGATGAAGACGAGGACTTTGCTTTGTATGTGATCAATGTGATTGAAAGATCACACATAATAGAGAATGCAATGAGGAGATGGACTTTTGAATTCCAGAATTACAAGAATGATGATTATATTAATCATGTGGGAATGTTTAATTTGTTTATGTTTTGATGCACTACAAAAAGGATGTTAGGAACACAAGACAAGTCATTCAAATGTTAGTGTTAGTAGTATGAATCATAAACAAAATACAAAAGAAACTACAAACCTAAGCATGCATATCAAGAGAGATATCAAACATATTATAGAAAGCATACAAAAATGGAGAAAAGACACTAAAACCCTCCCAAATGCTCTCAAACATGCTCATAGCTGCTCCTCTCTTGTTCCTCTCATCTCCAAGTTCCACATGAGTGTAGCCCTCAGCTTTTTGCACTACTATGGATGTCTTATAGAGATTCAAGATTTATGAATAATGAAGATAAAAGACTATGCCAATGCAAACAAACTAGATATAAGAAAATACCTAATTAATCTATATTGATTTTAGCCAAAATAACAATTTAGATATGATTTTCTCCTAAATGTTCTCTCAATTTTCCTATAGGTTAGATGCATACAAGATTTCTAGATCTGGATATGAAGGAAATGGGCTCTATTTATAGGAAAGATAGATTAATGGATGGTTGAGATTGAGTAATCTCAACAAGGGTTAGGATTGATGGGTTTATGATCCACGTGAGGGTTTTCAACCCAATCCCAAGATGACAAATGTCATAATGCAATGGCTTGTGAGGAGAGGGAAGAAGCATTAAATGCCTGAGATGACATGAATGTTAGCTTGGGAGGTAAGGTTAGGCTTGAGTTGAATGAATAAAGCCTTTATCCAATTAATAATGTTTTTATCCAATGGACAAACTCTTGTGCAAGAGTTAGTGGGGATAACCATGGTCAAAGCAATGAATGCTTGAAGAGACCCATGAGTTAAATGGAAATTGAGTTAGAGGGAAAGTCTCTAACCATGTGTGTGAGTTGAGTTAACCATTAATGGTTATGTAAGAGCCATAAATGGTCATGTAAGAACCATTAATGGTTTGGAAGACTTTAGGGGATAACTTGTTGGAGACATAAAGCATTTAATGCTTTTTCAAAGACTTTGGAGGCTTTGAGAAGTGACTTCAAGTTGCTTAGGAATGTGACAATAATTCGGGGATGGGTTTAGGCTAATTAGGAATGGTTTAGAAGAATCTAGAATGGGTTTAGGATGCAAGTGGGTGAGGTAAATTAGGATTTTAATTAAAATAAAATTCATTATTTCAATAAAATAGGTGCAACTTGCATTTGTAGGAGAATGCAAGTGGGGGGGGGTAGTTTAGGGATTTAAATAAATGTTTTATTATTTATTTAAAAGAGGAAAGGGGGTTAAATTAACTATATGTGTTTTATTCATTTAATTGATTTAGAGTGTGGCTTAGTGAATTAATTTAAATAAGATGAATAATTTATTTAGTTTAATAGAAGAAGAGGCCGAGGATGAATTAATTAAATATTAATTTAATTAACTAATTATTGATGGTTAAATAATCAAATAAATAGTAAATATTCATTTAATTAAGTGGACAGATTTATGTGACTACATTTGCCCTTCTTTGACACGGTGTTGTTATTGCATCGTTTCAAAGAAAGAAAAATAGGTGTGAAGAAATATGCCCCATAAATGTTAATTTTGTAAGTGGTATGCCCCCTCGAGAGATGGGCCAATTTTTTTTGAAAAATCGGGCGATCTCTCGAAAAAAGAACGAGAAGTGGAGGGGAGGTAAAATAGAAGGAATTAGCAATGATAGTGAAAGAATGGGAGAAAACAGGGGTAAAACAAAGAATTGAGAGGCATTGGAAGTACACGAGGGTCATGGTGCAAATGTAGTGTATGCTTTTGATTGATACTGTACAATTGATCAAAATTGGTTGGACAATCTGGTGCAATCGATTGAATTGCCTCGGTTGAGTCAAAGCATGACAGTTGATGTGAGTTGTTTTCTTGGACATGATAAAGTCTGAGTTAGTGAATCAAAGTGACCTGTTGTGACTTAGACAATTGATGTAATTGTCCGATGAATTCAAAGTATCTGAAGAAAAATAATCATTGAGCCTTAGACAATTGATGTAATTATCCATTTTGATTGGGTTTGATTGGTTGATCAATTGATAATGTTTGCAATGTAGGTTGTTAGTGGTGAATCATAGTAGTCCCATTGAGAATAGGTCATTAATGTAAATGCTTGTTGTAGTCTAGAATTGTCATAATTGATTACCTATTGAGACCCGAAGATACTTGATCAAAAAGTATCTGTTGATAGTCTAGGTGTGCGTGAGTCGATGTACCTATGTAGACAGAGTAACTTGCTTTGCTTATAGGATGACCTAGGATGGGAAACGATGTAGGGTATGCAATTATAATGATGACCTAGATAGGGAGGGGGAGGGGGGATTCAATGTTATATAGAAGGCATGGAGGACCTAAGATTCATTCCTATGGAAGAATATTGAAAAAAGAGAGTATCCATTGTCATTACTATTTATGAATGATATGCAGCAATATGGATGTATGGATGGATGGAATGCAACAGAATGCAATATATACAAATGAGATTGAATGGAGATCCATAGAATATTCATAGTGCTTTATTTTCATCATCAAGCATGGTAGTACCGTTCTTGGCCGAGGTAGCAGGAACCAAGTTTGAGCATATCACCTGTAAGCAAGTATTTAGAAATAAGGAAAAGTTACCTTCCATTTTGGTTCATGTGCAAATGGTTGAGGTATATGCTGTAGTCAGTAAGCCATAGTGACCCATGACTAGATTTTGCATAGGATCACGTAGCTTAGTGAACTTCCCATGTAGACACCATTAGTAGATGCCCCAGAACTTCATTGGAACAATCCGTAGACAGCAAATAAAAAATTATATCAAGAGCCATCCTGGCTACTCTAATCTTTTGTGTATATCCTGGAGTAGCGTAGGAACCTGATATGAATAAATAAATAAATAAAAAACCGACCAAGTGCATATCAGCTAAACAAAATTTTCTTGTCAAAGAAAATGTTACCATGTCTTATCGGTGAGGAAGGATGCATCCTTGTGAAGACAGTTGGGTGTAGATGTTTTGATTGGTTGGTTGATTTGATAAGTGATCATCATTTGAGTAGCTCAAAATTTTTGTTTGGTGTCTGTTGCGATGTGTATGTACAAATACTATTATATGTTGCAATGTTTTTCATTGATTTTTTTTATGTTTTATCATGTTTTTGGATTTTGTGAGTGTTTTTTAATGTTTTTGGTATTATTTCCAGCCAATTTTGAATGAAGAACTCAATGAATCACATATAATGTAGAATCCACTTCCATCAATAGGTTAAGAACATTGCCTCTAGTTAGGTGTTCTATGAAAGAAAGATGCAAGACACATGAAGTACTAACCCTGATTGCAGATCAATGACAAGCCATGGTTTGAATAATGGATGAATGGATGCAATGGGTCTGATCGCAACAAGTCTGAAAGACAATGGATCCATAGCCTTTATGAGTGGTGCCTTTTTGCAAGTTATTCACCATCATACTTACCCAAGGTGCTACCATAGTGGTTTTCACCATTTGGATGAATGATTTTTTCTTTACTATTTTCTTGATTTTTTCATTTTTTTGTGTATTTTCTTCCGGACATTTTTTTGAATGTTTTTTATATTTTCTGATGTATTGGAGGATCCTAATGCTTTGCACAACTTATGTATGAAACCATTTGAGGTGCATGTTGTTGATCGGATTTGCTAGCAGTTCCCCTTCTGAAGTTGTCAACTGATATGCCCCAGATCCAAACACAACAATGGTAACATATGGACCCAGCCAGTTGGATTCAAAATTTCCCTGATGTTCTCTGTTTGGTTGGTTGCGAGGATTCTCCCTGAGAACAAGATCACCTACCTCAAATGTATGAGGTTTAACTCGATGATTGTAGCTTTTGCTTATGTGCTATTGATAGGCTTTGAGGTGGTTGTATGTAGCTTGTCGTTGTTCATCAAGAAGTTCCAAGTCCTAAAGACCAGAGACCTAGTATGCTTTATCATCGATCAAATTATGCAAAGATACCCATAGAGATGGTATTTCAACCTCAATATGTAGGATGGCTTTTTCTCCATAGACTAGTGAGTAGGGAGTTGCACCTGTAAGGGTTTGAATTCTAGTTCGATATGCCCATAGTGTTGGATTTAATCGAATGTGCCAATCATGACCAACATCATTGACTGTCTTTTTAAGGATCTTCAATATGTTTTTGTTTGATGCTTCGGCTTGACCATTGCCTTGGGGGTAATAGGGGGTGGAAAAATAGTGTTGGATGTGAAAGTTCTCACTGAGCTCAGAAACATCCTGATTTTTGAAAGGAAGGTCATTATCTGTGATGATGGACATGGGTACACCATACCGACAGATGATGTAATTAAGGATGAATGAGGTGATCTAATTTCCAGTGACTTGGGTAAGTGGAATGGCTTTGATCCACTTTTTGAAGTATTTGGTGGTGGTAATGATAAATTTATGGACGTTGGATGAAGAGGGATGAATTTTACCCACAAGATCAAGTCCCCATTGACAAAAGGGCTATGGTGTTGTGATTGGTTGCAATTCCTATGCTGGTGTATGTATCAGGTCTCCATGAACTTGGCACTTCTTGCATTTTTTGACAAAATAGTAGGAGTCTTTTTCCATTGATGGCCAATAGTATCCAGCGTGCATGATCTTCTTTGCTAGTGAAGGACCACTTGAGTGAGTCCCACAAATTCCTTCATTTACCTCTTCCAAGACCTTTGTTATCTCATCTTGTTCCAGAGATCGAAGGAGAGTACCATAAAGACTTTGCCCGTATAGGGTTTCGGCAATGATGGTGTATTGAGCAGTTTGGCGGATGAAGGTTTTTCATTGGTTACTGGATTGGCTAGGAAAAAGTGTGTGATTGTGGAGGTAAGTGAAGAACTCACCATACCACAGGGATTCGGAACTGACTAGGCAAAATATCATTTCAGTTTCGGGGATATCATATGCGGGGATCAAAATTTGTTCTACCAAGAACTCGTAGCATGTTGAATTTTGTGAAAGATCCAGGAGAGATACAATTGTAGCCATTGCATCGGTAGCTCGATTCTTATCTCTAGGTACTTGCTCAAATGTGATAGTTGTAAATGATTCTTTGTAACTATCCAGCATCCTTTTATATGCCATGAGCTTATCATCCTTAGTTTGATACTCATCAGTGACTTGTTAGATGACTAGCTGAGAATCTCCATATACCTATAGCTCTTTTAGATACCATTGTACAACCAATCTGAGCTCTGTGATCAAGGCCTCATATTCTACTATATTATTGGTGCATGGGAAAGCCTATATGACTTTGGGATGATGTCACCTTGAGGTGTGATGAAAAGAATACCTGTCCCCAAGCCATTTCTGGTATATGAGCCATCAAAATAGGGCTTCCATAGTTGTGTAGCTATGATCATGAAGATCTCTTCATCTAGAAATTTGGAAACAAGATGATGGTCACTTGCAAGGGGTGGATCAACCAATTGATCTACAATAGCTTTCCCATTGATAGCCTTGTGGTCCACATACTCTATATCAAACTCACTCAAGATCATAACCCATTTGGCCAAGCGGCTTGTTAATGTTGCCTTGCTGAGTAGGTATTTGAGTGGATCAATTTTGGAGATGAGTTGTACCTTGTGTGTTAACATGTAGTGCCTCAATTTGGTGGCTGCTAAGATAACAGCTAGGCAAACTCGCTCAATAGGTATGTAATTTAGTTCATAGCCTACTAGTGTGCGAGAGATATAGTATACAACATATTCTTTTCCTTCTGCATTGTGTTGTGCCCACAGTACTCCTAATGCCATATTTGTAGTTGAAATATATAGCAATAGAGGTGTGCTTGGATCTGGTGGAATCAATAAGGGTGTATTCATTAGATAGTGTTTAAGCATTTGGAATGCTTGCTAGCACTTTGTATCCCATTGAAAGTGGATATTCTTGTGTAATAGATACGTGAAGGGATGACACTTATCAGCCAATTGTGCAATGAATCTCCAAATTTATTGTAGTCACCCTTGTAGTGTCCTTAACTGACTGATATTCTTTGGAGGTGGCATATCCATGATTGCTTTAACTTTCGCCGAATCTACTTCAATGCATTTGCTTGAGACAATGTATCCTAGGAGTTTCCCGAAGGTTACTCCAAAGACACATTTCTTTGATGAATAATAAGAGGGGGGGTGGGGGCCTGAATTAGTATGCCAAAAATCTTTGCACTTAAACACTTTGCAAGACTGACAGTTAACCGATAAAACAATTTAGCAGACAAACTGGTTAACAAACATGCAAACCAAATAGCTAATAATGCATTCACCCACAGAAGCACAAACACCATAACACAAGAGATTTTGACGTGGAAACCCAAATGGGAAAAACCACGGTGAGATGGAGCTCACAAGTAACTATCTGCAGAATAGAAACCAGACCGGTTAAGGTCTTACAACGTTCTTTACCAGAATAGATCTGGTTAGGAATCTCAATCTCTATTAGGAGATAAGTCCAATTAAAGACTACCTTGCTAGAGGATTTTAGATCCACAGATGTGAACCACCTTGTTAGAGGATTTACAAGAGGCTTTTGGGCCTACCCGGTTAAGGGCTACAGACTTGTCAAAGATGTGAATAATCAACAAGTGAGTGATCTAGCAAATAGCACAAATTGCTTGGTTAGATCCTTGATAGCTCGATCTTAATGCATTACGACATTACTTCAGTCTTCTACACATTCATACACTCTCTAACTCTTCAGTTACCTTGAACCCTAGCAATAACATCAACCTCAACAACAACCTTATAATCCTAGACATGGTGTCCTTATAAAGGAATCTAATTTCATGTAGGTCCAATAGGATTACAATACAATTTCCTAGCTTCAATGCATCTGGACATATCTGGTAACACGAAACAAAAAGCACTGCCAGAGAGTCGGCACCATCGAACAATCAGTGGATGGTAACTCATCACAAAATGTCGATTCGTAACTCATCACATAGTATTACCAATTGCCGGTTTATCAAAATGAAGACTAGTAAAAATGTGTTATACTGCTTTAATCCCTCGTACCGCTTGGTATCCACGAACCACTTGGGGTCGACATGCCACTTTAGACCAGTAAACACATTTTGCAGAACATCAATAGTCTAAAGACTATAATACAACAGACTAGTTGGAACAAATACTGGTTGTGCTCTAACTCACACATATGAAGAGGATCTTAATGCAAGTGTGTGTCCATCAATGACAATCACAACATGAACATCAAAATTGCCAACAATCTCCCCCTTTGGCATTGATGGCAACACTTAGGAAAATAAAATTTTGACATCTAAGTGTTTTACAACAAAAACATGCCATTAGCAAAATTCCTCCCCCTAAGCATATACACTATCCCTTTAACAATACATTGTATAACAATTTTGCATATAGCGCATAAACATTGAGATATCAGAGCATATATCAAAGCATATAGAAAAATATTAAATCCAGATACTTCTCCCCTATACTTCTCCAAAATAGATAGAGTACTTCTCCCCGTTTGCCAACAATGACAAAGTACCGCTGAACAACCCTGTTTCCATTTGATATTAAAATAATAAAAGTTTATGACAACAAGGAATAATACTTGTCAAAAACAAATTTATAGTCTTGCAAGAATTGTTTCATCGATAGAGACCAGGACTCAAGTAGGGATGTGGCTACTTCTTTCTCTGTTTGCATCTGGGAGACCTATTCTTCCATGGCATCAACTATGCTCATCTCCTGTGTAACTATCAAGGCTTCCAGGTTTAGATAACACTTTTGAAGAATTTGCAGACGTGGGAGTAGAACCAGTTGTAGCTCCTACAAATCTCTAGACCGTGTGCTGATCTCTTACTCCATTTTGGCTGACTAGATGCAAAACCGATGAACGGTTTGCCCATAAGTTGCAAAGGAATCATGAGGCATCTTGAATGTGCTCATGTAGGACTGTAAGTCTGTTTGAAGATTTTGCTTCTAAGCTAGCACATCATCATATAATAGATGGGGTTGACAGATTTTGCTAAGTAGCAGATTTCCCTCATCCAAAGCATCCCTTATATCCTTTTGTTCTTTCTTTAGTTCAGTTTGGAGCTCATTCAACTTCTTCACCAGAGCTTTTTGATGCTCCTTCTTGACATTAGCCTCTACTACCTCTTCAAGGCTCTACACCTAATCAGCTACTACTATGCATAGGAGCTTAAGTCTAGCTAGTGATGAATCAGTGTTTGGAAGAGTTGTACTGGGTATCAAACCGGTAAGCGTATCCACAACTGCTTGGATTACATCCTGCTCCTTCCGTCAAATGATTTCAAGGCACTCTTGAGCTACCTTGATGCTCTACTTTAGCTCAATTTCACTTGCAGACTGGAGATCTATAGGACTGGTGAGATCAGCTGGTTTAGCTTGACTCCCGGTTGCCTTCAGAGTGTCCATCTGGGTGCTGTTCGCTGCTTCTCCTACCTTGTCCTCTTCCACTTTCTTCTTCTCCGCTTCTCTCCTCTTCTCTACTTCCTTGTCTTCCTCAGCCTTTTTCTTTTCTTCTTCCTTTGTCTTCTCCTGTTCCTTATCTTATTCTTCCTTCTTTTTCCTCTCTGCTTCCTTCTTCTTCTTCTCCTCTTCATCTTTCTTCTTTTTCTCCTCTTCATCCTTTTTCTTCTTTTCTTCTTCTTCCTTCTTCTTTTTCTCCATTTCATCCCTTTTCTTCTTTTCTTCTTCTTCCTTCTTCTTCTTCTCCTCTTCATCTTTCTTCTTTTTCTCCTCTTCATCATTTTTTTGCTTCTCTTCTTCTTCCTTTTTCCACTTCTCTTCTTCATCCTTCTTCCTCTGCTCGGCCTCTTCCTTCGCCACTTCCTTTCTATCCTCAGCTTTCTTCTCCTGTTAAGCCTGATGCTCCTATCCTATTGCCTCAGATGGTATCTCTTGGGTAACATCCTCAGCATCCAAAGCATCAACATCAATGGTGTCGATTGGTTCAACAACCAGATTTCCTTCATCATCAAATGCTTCATCTAGTTTGGATATAACAAGTTCTTTCTTAGCTTGTCAGTTGGCGAGATGGACTTTGTGAGTTTGGACAGCTGTTTTCATATATAGATGGGTGTCCTTTTTGACATTAGCAACTCTACCTTCTAACAGCCAGAGTCTTCTTTTTCTAGTGAAGAAGAGTCCTTTGTTTTGGTCAATAACATCATACAACTCAGAATTTGATAGGTCCAGAAAGTACTATGCAAAAAAATTCTCCCTAATTTCCTGTTCTTTCTCTATGGCAATTTGCCATCTATTATCTAATGACATATAAAGAGAATTTGGTGTCTGAGATTTGATCTCTGAGGGTGACCAGTCATTAATACATAAATACTAAATTATTTCCTTTTCAACCGTTTCCTTTTCATCCTCATTGAAATCATCAAAACACTCAAGTAAGTCATTTAGCACTTTTCTCCTAATATTCTTTATTATTCTTTGACAATGTGTCAAAGGTTTATAGAAAGAGATATCTATATTTACTGATGTAGATGATGTCGGTTCATCCTTTGTCTTCCTCTTTGCTTGACGTGTTTTCTTTGGGTTTTCCTCAGACAAGGTTTCTTCTGAGTCTGGAGAGGTGTTCCTTGTCTTCCTCTTTCTCTGGAACACTTTAGCTAGTGCAGCTTCCGGTTTCCTCTTGGCTAGTGACTGCTTGGTCACTTTTGGAGTTCCAGTAGTAACCGGTGCGGATCCTGCAGGCACTGCCTTTGCCTTCTTCACTGCCGGATCCTTTTCTTTCATTGCTGGTGGTTCCTCAACCGGTGCTATCCTCTCTAGGTAGGTGCCGGTTTTCTTCACCTTAGGATCAAGTAGTGAGACAATAAGGGTAGAGCATACCCTTCCAGCATATCATACATCACCTCATAGCCCATTGGCTCTACTTCTTCTTGTCTAGGCTCAACAGCCTCCATTATGCATTTATCTACTTGGATGGTGAAGCAGATGTCATCTTCATATTTCTTGATGATATCACCTAAGATCCTCATCCTTTTGCTCATTTTTCGTCTAAACTCATCAAAATAGTTGTTCAGAACATCAGGGTAACCGGTTCCAATTGCTTGAATGCTCTCCTTGATTTGCTTGGTTACCGGTTGGTCAGGAGACCACTGGACATCTCCTACTCCTGGAAAGTATCCTTGAAAGTAAAAGAACAACCTGACTAGTAGTTGTCAGAACATAAACCTTTGTGCATTATCCTATTTGATTGACTTCAGGTTTGATAGGAGTTGCCTCTGCATACCGGTGCACAGGTCAAATGATGTGTCCTCCTTAATCATCCGGTAAGTAGCATTTACCACTGCAGCAGATACAGAGTTAATTCTACTGGCAGAGAATGTCTGGTAGCCTATCACCATGCAAGCATACTTAACCAGATCATCCTTGATGGAGTTGACTATCATGCCTCATGAGTCACTCACTGAACCGGTGAGCCTTGTCATTTCAGTTTTTCTTATTGTCCTTAGGGCTGGCACTTCCCCTATGTTGCAGAAACCAGTGACTGCATGAATTGCCTGCAGCGTAATATCATGCGTCCTCTCCAGGTACATCTTGTCACCATGGAATTTGCTCAAAATGATCCTTATGTGATCTTCTGTAAAATCTTCTAGGAAGTAGACAACATTGTGGAGTTTCTTCTTCTCCAAGATATTATACTCGGGTTTGATTTTCTTATCCTTACCAGAAAACAAACCTAGCTGGGAGTGGATAGCTAGAGGCCCTAGGTCTTCAATCTTGCAGTCTATGTAGTTAGAAATTCCCTCTTCTACTATCACACTAGCTGGAACTTGTGATAGAGCATTATACTTGGACTTTCATTGAATAAAACTTTCAGATTCAATAGATGCACTAGAACTGGTATGAGATGCAGAAGCCATGATAGAAACTTTAAGAACTTCGAGAAATACCTTTTTTTTTTTTAAACACTTGAATTTAGGGCTTTCTGATTCTCCTTCACTCCACACTCCGTCGGTTGCTAAATCACCGCTTTGTGTTCTCCACATGACCGTTTGCAGTTTGAATTTGAATCTCCTTCACAGTTTGTCAATTTCTTAAGATCTCAGCTCAAATCGCCTTTTCATCGCTTTGCTCTTTGAAAAACTTTTCTTCGCTCGAAAATAGCTAGTGAGAAATGATTTGAAAAATGCATTTAAACATATCTCTCACCTACCACCATTAATGCTCCTCTATTAGTGTGTAAACCCTAATTTGCCTTTTTACCATTTCCAGTCTTCTACCAAGCGACAGGTATCACATACCGGTTAAGGTATCTTACTGGTGTAAACTGGGGGTTCGAAACATTTTGCCGTTTGCTCCCCCTAAGCTTTTCTGAGGCTTAGTTTGTCGGTTCTGATATTTCCACACTAGGTGCAGAAACTGGTTCCTCTTGTAACACCACTGGTTTCTTCTTCTAGGTTTTGTTCATATCCGCTTGAACAGTGTCAACATCAATGTCTCCTTCCGGATTGACTGGTATATCATCAGATATGTTCTTTCTTGGTCTACAGAGTCTAGCAATGTGACCCAGTTTGTTGCAGTGATAGCAGACCAATCCAGGTGCTCTCCAAGGTCCATTGTTCATGTTTCCATTCTTCCTTCTACATGTTGTAGCAGTGTGACCATGACCATGACAGATCATACAATTTTCTCTCCATCCAGTTGCCGCTTGATATCCACCGCTTCTTGGCTGATGATTGAAGACATTAAACTGATTGTGATTCCGGTTCACAAAAGGTTCAGGACCAACTCCTTGGGTCCTCTGAGGATATCTTCCAGTGTCATTCATGACAGACCTGCATTCAAATGCTCTATGTCCATACTTGTTGCATGCATAACAGTTACCATTGAATCTATAGGATCTAGGCTTATCATTTAGGAAATAAGGAAAATTGTTGTAAGCCTTACTCCTACACACATTTGCAGTATGTCCTTCTTTAAGATAGTTAAAGCAAACAGGTTTAAACTTTTGCTTACCTTTATCCTTTGATGCTCCAACATTTGTACCAAAGGTCTCACCTTCCTCATGACCGGAATAACCAAGTCCAATGGTATTCTTGACCGGTTTGGCAGATTCAAGCTTTTGCTCAAGCTTGACAGTACTCTTGTTGAACTTAGCAAGTATTTCCTTTGACTCAGAGAGTTCTTTGGAAATAGCAGCATTTGCTTCCATCAACTTTTCATTCTCAGATATGGCACTGTTCAATTCACCTTGCATGTCATCCTTTTCCACTTTGCTAGCATGGAGTTGAGCAGTTAGGGCACTAATCTCTTGTTTCAGCTTGGAGATCTCATGATCTCTTTCTTTCACCAGATCTTCAGCTTTCCTCCGGTTCTCAAGCTCTTGACACATTTGGATAGTCAATCCTTCCAACTCCTTTCTCAACTTGGAGTTTGATTTATTCAACTTGTTTACTTCTGCAATTAGGGCTTCCATGTTTGCTTCATCTGCAGAACTATTTTCAGATAGCTCCATCAGCTTTTCTACATGTTCTCTCCTTTTTACTTGAGATTCCTTGTATTTGACCATAAGATCATCATAGGCTTGCTCAAATTGAGTGAGCCATTGAGTAAGTTCCCTCAAGGTGTATTCCCCCATATCTCATTCCAAGTGGTTAAACTTATAGAAAGGTAGGCTCTGATACCAATTGATGAATACTAAGAGGGGGGGGTGAATTAGTATGCCAAAAATCTTTGCACTTAAACACTTTGCATGACTGACAGTAAACCAGTAAAACAATTTAGTAGACAAACCGGTTAACAAACATGCAAATGAAATAGCTAATAATGCATTCACCCACAAAAGCACAAACACCATAACACAAGAGATTTTGATGTGGAAACCCAAATGGGAAAAACCACAGTGAGATGGAACTCACAAGTAACTATCTACAGAATAGAAACCAGATTGGTTAAGGTCAGACCAGTTAAGGTCTTACAACATTCTTTACTAGAATAGATCTTGTTAGGAATCTCAATCTCTGTTAGGAGATAAGTCCGATTAAAGACTACCTTGCTAGAGGATTTTAGATCCACAAATGTGAACCACCTCATTAGAGGATTTACAAGAGGCTTTTGGGCCTACCCTGTTAAGGGCTGCAGACTTGTCGAAGATGTGAATAACCAACAAGTGAGTGATCTAGCAAATAGCACAGATTGCTTGGTTAGATCCTTGATAGCTCGATCTTAATGCATTATAGCATTACTTCAGTCTTCTACACATTCATACTCTCTCTAACTCTTCAGTTACCTTGAACCCTAGCAACAACATCAACCTCAACAACAACCTTAGAATCCTAGACATGATATCCTTATAAAGGAATCTGATTTCATGTAGGTTCAATAGGATTACAATACAATTTCCTAGGTTCAATGCATCTGGACATATCTGGTAACATGACACAAAAAACACCGCAAGAGAGTCGGCGCCATCAAACGATCGGTGGATGGTAACTCATCACAAAATGTCGATTGGTAACTCATCATAGAGTATTACCAGTTCATACAAAATACCGATTGTCGGTTTGTCAAAATGAAGACTGGTAAAAATGTGTTATGCCACTTTAAGCCCTCGTACCGCTTGGTATCCATGAACTACTTGGGGTCGACATGCCACTTCAAACCGGTAAACACATTCTGCAAAACATCAATAGTCTAAAGACTATAATACAACATACCGGTTGGAACAAATACCGGTTGTGCTCTAACTCACACATATGAAGAGGATCTTAATGCAAGTGTGTGTCCATCAATGACAATCACAACATGAAGATTAGAAATACCAACATTCTTTGGATTAAGACGGACATGATATTGCTCTAATCTGTCGAAGATTTTACCCAGTATTTCCAGATGACCCTCTCTTGTTAATGATTTAGCTAGTAAATCATCAACATAATCTTCCATTATGGTGTTCATCATATCCTAAAAGATAGTAGTCATAGCTCTTTGATAGGTTTCCCCTGCATTCTTCAGACCAAATGGCATCACATTCCAAGAGTAGGTTCCCCATGGGCATGTGAAAGCAGTTTTATGTTGATCCTCTGGAGAAATCTTGATCTGGTTGTACCATGAAAATCCATCCATAAGAGAAAAAATTGCATGACCCACCGTTAGATCGACAATCATGTCGATGTTTGGTAAGGGGAATTTATCTTTAGGGCATGCCTTGTTCAAATCTCTGAAGTCTGTACAAATATGGATGCCCCCATTAGGCTTGCCGACAGGTACAATGTTGGAGATCCAATCTACATAATCTATTGGTCGGATGAAACCAACATCTAAGAGCTTTTTTAGTTCTACCTTGACAAGAACAACAATCTTGGGGTGCATCTTTCTGAGCTTTTTTTTATAGGTTTAGCTCCTCCTACCATGGTTAAGTGATGCATGACCAAATAAGAATCTAAGCCAGGCATGTCTACATAAGACCATACGAAGTTGATTTGACGGTTCTGGAAGAATTCCACAAACTTTGGTTGTTCCTCTAGAGTTAGTAGAGATGCCAAATGTATTTGGTGAGGAGTCTCAGGGGTCCCCACATTGAATTATTTTGTTTGTTCGATTAGGATCATCGATCTCTCCTAATTTGTACTAGAGGGAAGGATGTCAAACCTTTCATCCACAAGCAGCTCGTAGAGGTTTTCAACTTTGGATACACTCTTTATTTTTACATTTTTGGGATCAACATGTGCCATTGTGTGGTTTTCACTAGAAGATCCATGTTTTATTGTGATGTTTTTGCAACTGAAAGGTTTGGCATCTACCCCAAAGTATGATGCGCTATTAAGTTCGATGGGAAACCTAGCTGTTATGATCTCCGCTTGGTATGTTATCTCATATTTCTAAAAAGTCGATGAGTGCCTCATCGTTTTGGAAGTGATCAAGACATGGGGGATTTGGCTGGTTCCAGTCGATGAGTTTAGGGTGAATGAAAGGCATGACCTCATCTATTAGATTGAGTTTAGAGGAGGCATCAGTGAGGGTTAATATAGAGGAGTGAAGTTCATCGATAGTACTCTCCTTGTCATATTCTGGTGTAGGATTTGACGTAGGGTCTGTGGGAGTTGCTTCTTGCTCACGAACCCCAAAGGTTTTAATCCATGTCTCTCCATAAACTGGGATATCTTTACAAGGTGATGGAGGCGATGTGTCTTCCTCATCTGAAGTATTTAGAATCACTTAATCAAATTCCCACTCATATGAGTCTATCTCTGAATCACTCTCTAGCATTTGATTACTGTAGCATGCTGGAATGTATTTTGAATTGAAGAGTGTATTGGTTACGGGTTTGTGCTCTTTTGGAGGTGGGATTGTTGGGGTTGTTGGTAGGATTATCAGTGTTGTTGATGTTGTTGCTGGGAGTATCGGTGTTGGTGGTGTAGTTGGTGCTACTGATGGGATTAGTGGTGTTGTTGAGGCTGCTACTGGGAGTACCAGCATTGTTGGTACAGTTGGTGCTACTACTGCTACTAATGGGATTAGTGGTGTTGTTGATGTTACTGCTGGCTTTGATGCTACTGATGGGATTATCAGTTTTGTTGGTGCAGTGGGTTTTGTTTTGGCCGCAGAGATAATCAAGGAGGGCCTCCTTGGAGTAACCATTTGATACATGGGTTTGCTAGGTTTACCTTTTAATCTGAGCTTAGGAAGATATTCCTTTTGAAAATCTACTCCATTTTTATCTTTAGGTTTTAACTCAGGTTGTAAGGGCTTGTGTCGTCCTTGTTTCCAATGTCCCAAAGCACTTTGGCCATCATAGCCCATTCTTTGCATGATAGTGAGGTCTTTGCCATATTTATCAATGGGAAGCTTATCCTTTGGGATTTTTTGTGTTGATAGGGTCTTTGTAGATCCATTCTTCCAGGTCCTCATCTCCGGTTTCCTCTTCCTAACTTTTACCAGGGATGAACTACGCCAAAGTGCATGCTTGCTTGGTCAGTGGTGGTTGAAGCAACTTTTGAGGCTTGCCATGAGTTCTAGGGGAGGTGGGTAATTGCCCAATAGAAAAGAGTATCCTAAGATTATATTCCTGGGGACCTTCCTCAGTCATTTTCATTTTCAAGTTCTCTTGCTTTGGTATAGGGGTGATCGAACTGGAAAGAGTGGTTGGATTAACATATGATGTGGGAGGGATAGCTTGTCTATTGTTAGGTATGGTAATCTCTATCTGATGGTTAATATTGTTACAATATGCAAATAGATTTGCATCACCAAGGATTGTGATTTCTACACCGTTATGGGGAAACTTGATACACTAATGATAGGTATATGGAACGACTTGCATGGCATGTATCCAAGGTCTTCCTAACAAAAGATTATATGGCAAAGGAAGGTCTAGAACTTGGTAGACTATATGTTTCACCACTGGCCCCACTCTGATAGGTAATACAACAACTCTTTTGGAAGAACGCTCTGCATCGCAATAGGCCTTAATGGTTATCTTTTTATTGGCATCCACTGAATCTACCGCATACCCCAATGTTGTGACTAATTGTAAGGTGCATATATTCAAGCTGGCTCCATTGTCAATCAAGACTCGCTTGATTCTGTGTTTGTCTACAAATCCTTCAATGTGAAGGGATGCATTATGTGGTTGTTGGAATGAAGCATTATCACTTTCAGAAAAAGTGAGGCATGGTGATGACTTGAGGCTGCCAACCATGGCTTGAAATTGATCTGTGTTGAGGTTGGTGGGGACTGACACTTCTTGGAGAGCTTGATCCAAGATTGTTTTATGAGAAGGGGATAAGAACAAAAGCTCTAATATGGATATGAGTGTGGGTGTTTTATCCAATTTTTCCACAAGATTATATTGCTTGGGCATGGGTGTCATTCCTTGTGGTGTTGCTCGAATGGTAATTTTTCTACGACGCATAACAACATTGCATGTAGGATTTGGATCTTTGATGGTGAGGGTTGCAACTTGTTCGTCAGCATCATAAAGGTCATTCATAGTATAATTATAGGCAGCTTGTGTATAATTAGTTGTAGTATCTGTGTTTCGCCTAGAGGTGGAAGGACCCCTTTCATCATGTGATGGAAGTGAATTCTTGAACATTAGATGATTATCATTGGATGTTTTAGGCTCATGTCCTTCTATTTCAATTTCTCCTCTGTTAATAAGATCTTGAACAAGATCTTTCAGTCGATGGAAATTGCTCGTCTTATGCCCTTTTCCCTGGTGGAATTCACAATGTTCATTATCTCTTCACCATGGAGGTTTGACTTGAGGGTCATAGTTAGATGTTTTCGGTAAGGTCACAAGATTAGAAGAGACCAATTGACGCAACATTGTTTTGATGGGTTCTCCTAAGGGTGTGTACGTGCGTTTTGGTTTATAGTTATGTTGCCTTTGTTTTGCTTCCTCTTGTTGCGCATTGCGACTTTGATTTTGTGGATGAGTGATGGTGTTGTTTTTAGGAGGGGGATTTTGTCCTACAAACCTAACCACAGGTTGTGCAATTTTTACTATTCATGCATCCACTATCCCATCATTGACAATGTTTTTGTTCTTGTTTCATAAATTGGGTTTATCACTATTATAACATGGACGAGGGCCATCTTTGGGTTCATTGTAGATTTTGATAAGTCCCTTTTTTATAAGGGCTCTTTCACATTTTAGTCCTTGAGTGATCATATTTTCAAAGGACTTTGTACCCTTCATGTCTAAATGGAATTCCATCTCATCATTCAAGTTGGAAATGATTATTTCCACCAGTTCTTGTTCTAAAAATGAAGAGAACGTATGCTAGATAGTTGCCTCCACCGTTGTAGGAAAGCTGAGAACAACTCTCCTAGTTTTTGTTTGGTGTTGCATAAATATCCCATGGTAACATCTCGTTCTATGTTATTTGCATAATGAGCAATGAATTTTTGAACTAGTTCCTCAAATGTTCTAATGCGACCTGGTAATCGGGAAAACCACTGTGTGGTTGTGCCTCCCAAACTCTGAGGAAAGAGGCACATTAGATAGGTGTCCTCATAGGCCACCTCTAAACAAGCTGCGTAAAATTATCTTATATGATCTCTAGGGTCTCCTTTTCCCCTATACTTTTCAAACTTAGGTGTTTCAAACCCTCACGGAAAAGGTGGTATATGAATGTTCCTATCAAAAGGATAGGGACAAATATCATTAAGTGAAAACTGAGTAGTCTTCACACCACTATTGAGTTGTTCAGCGAGATTTTCTACTTGTCTCAACATGTCTATTTTTGAAGGAGAAGGAGGAGAGGGATTCCCTTGATGATTAAGGTCATAGCGGAAGTAATCCCTACCTCTTTCACCATTGTCACAACTATGTTATTCAGATGTCTTCTGTATCTATGCGGTACCAAAGTCAGAGGGTAGTTTGGCACCCTCTTGAGCAAGTCTCAGAAAATGAGCATCTACATTGTTTCTAAGGATTTCGTCAAAGATTCTATTGAACTTGGGATTGTGTTGTGCTCTTTCTATATCTTTAGGAGTTGGAGTGCTAGGATCTTCATCATTTGTTCCTCCTCCAATGGCCTCATGGAAATCATTGAGGTTTTCTTCCTCATCTTCAATCTCTGATTGTCGGTTTCTCATTAATATTATTTGAGCCATGTTGTTGAAAGTTTGAGATTGGTGAAAGCAATTGTGAGGTGGTGATGAAATGTTTGATGGAAGATAAGTGTTTGTGAAATGTTCAGAAGATGGATCTCTAACACTGAAGGTTGGATTTTACCAAAGTTCTTTGTGAATTGTTCTTGTGTTTTCAACAATTTTGATGTGATAAGGTATAGCAAGGTTTGAGATGTGCTACAAACCAAGCTACCTAGAAATGAGAGGATGCACTCATAAACTAGTTTTAACATGTGTAGAAATTTCTCTTAGGATGATTAATCCTAGATGTAGAGACACTCGAAAAGTGATTTGTTGGTTTGATTTAAGAAATATTTAAAAGAACTTAAGACAAGACCTTTTTTTGTGTTTTGAGAGTTGAATGGATTTGTGATGTATGAAGATGAAAGTGGATAAAATATGGACCTTAATAAAAACTTTTTGTCACAAAGGGGGTTTCTACTTCTTCCTCTCTCTCAGGGGTTCTTGGTTCTCCTTGATCTACATTTTAGGTGATACAGGTTTTTGGAAAGAAAGCAAGGTTTATCTTGCCCCCTTTGTTTATGTGATAATCCAAGGCTCTCTATTGAGTAAAAGCTCTATTTTTCAAAGGCTCCTTATCAAATTCGTTGGATTTGCCTTGAAGATACAAGTGCATATGGTGCAAGAAGGCTCTATGTGAGAGAAAAATATTTCTATTGATATAGAAAAAAATCCTTCTTTTGATAAGAGATTTTGAACTCAATTGTCTCTTTTTCAATGTGGTGTTTTGATGAAGACTCATTTTTCTCAAGATGTGAGTGATGGTCATACAAAATTGATACTTGTTTCACTTGTTGATATTGTTTTGTTTATCAACGTTGGATGTAAATTTGTTGGATGAATACTTGATTTAAAATTGTTTTGAATTTCTTTGACAAGAAAATACAGCAAGCACACAAGCACAATAACCTTGCCCTTTTTCAACAGAAGGAAAAAATAGGTGTGGGTCTAGATCAATCAAATCATGAACTTTGTTGACCCTTTTTACAAATGTATTTTATGTTTCCCAAAGCCTGAAGTTGGCTCAAATTGTTACTGGTCTGACACAAGATGAATACAACTCAAACACACTTTATCCCTAAGGTCAAATGGCCAGTTGCGATATTTTCAGCCCACATCTTGATATTTCTTTGACTTTGGTACTACATACCTTATTAATCCCATCGTGGTAGGTAAGGATGTGATATACTAAGTCTTGCCCGAGCATAAAAAATAGATGATCCCTATGATGGGGGAGTCACCACTTCTATCAAGCTACAAGTAGCCTTTCAAAAAGCCCCGTTTCTACTCAAGGAAATATGTATGGTGAGTATCTTGGGAGCAAAACCTTCTATGCTCTTGCACTGAAGTTTTCACAAATATCCTCAATCAATAGAATGGGTAGGCTTCTATAATAAAAGTTTTTGAGTAATGTTCGATGTCTTTGGATGTAAGTTCATTCTGCAGTGACTCACTTAAGAGCTTTGTAACTTGTGGTGGGGCTCATATGTCCTTTCGGAAAGTTACACTGTAGGAACAGCTACACCCAAAGCTACAACTTTGGCTCTCACCTGATTTCTATAGCGGCTTGAAAGATTTACCGTGCAAGGTCGTTCCCAAGAGTGATGTGTCTCTTGGCAGGCCTCTCTTAAAAATAAAAATTTTGAGCATTACTAACACTTTTCTCTTGCAACTAGGACCACGAGAGCCAAGGGAGAGGATAGTGTGTGTTAGAAGTGGGACCACTCTACAGATTTTTGCACAAGTGTGCCAAACACTGAAAACACTTGTTCTTTTTAACTAGTTTATTGCAATGTGATATATATGATATTTGAAGATTTTGCTCCAACAACCATGGTGTTCTTTTTAACTTCAAGGCAATTTGTTTGCTAACTAGGAAATTGAAAAATCCTAGTCAACCAAATTAAAAGCACGTTGCTCAAAGTAAAATTGAGTTTGTAACAAAAAGGGACAAGTTGTTTGTTCTTTTTAACTTGCAAAATAAAAAGTTGATTGTGAAGTTTTAACCTTGCAAGTAATGAAATTTGTCTTGTTTGTTTTAAGCACCAAAATGAAAAATTTGTTCCTAACTTGCAAAAGAAAGAAAATTTTGTTTGTTTGTTTTCTGGTTCTTTTTAATTTTGCGAAATGAAATGCATTTTAAGCCGCAAATTGAAATTTTTGTTTATTTTAGTCCAAAAGGAAAAATGAAGTTGATTTTAGAACAAAAAATAAAGTGAGTTCTTTTTAATCCAACTTTTAAAAGAAAAGCTTACAAAGAAAGAAAAAAGAAAACAAACTCCCTAACTCCTCGAATCTTGCAAAACAAGAAGTTAGTTAAAACCTACAAAAATAAAAAATAAAAAAATTAGTGAAAAAAAAAGTTTTTTGGTAGGCTTCTACAAGCCTAAAATTTTGATATTTCGGTTACATGATATTTTTTTCAGCTCTCTTTTACAAAAGCACTACTTTACTACAAACGCGCTGAAAGACTGAAAAAAGTGCCAAAAGAACCCCAACATCGCTACTATATGAACGGACGCGCTACTTAAAACTATCAAAGAAACTGAAATCTTTGTCAAACAGAGAGCGCAAAAGTGCTAAAAGAGGGACAACAACGTTATTTAAATAACAATAGCGCTATAACTCAGACAAAGGCGCTACTTCTCTGACAAAAGCACTAGAACTCTGACAAAAGCGCTAACTCCTCAATTGTTGAAAGTGCTAAAACATGTTCAATAGCGCTAAAGCACAACCTGTGTGGCAATTTTGGCAATTTTAAAAAAAGTTAGTAGTTTCAAATCAGAAGATTGCGTGTTGAATTCACGTCGGCTTCAAAAATTATGCACTACAAAAAGGATGTTAAGAACACAAGACAAGTCATTCAAATGTTAGTGTTAGTAGTATCAATCATAAACAAAATACAAAAGAAACTACAATCCTAAGAATGCATATCAAGAGAGGTATCAAACATATTATAGAAAGCATACAAAAATAGAGAAAAGATACTAAAACCCTCCCAAATTCTCTCAAACATGCTCATAGTTGCTCCTGCCTTGTTCCTCTCCTCTCCAAGTTCTACATTTTATTCATTTAATTGATTTAGAGTGTGGCTTAGTGAATTAGTTTAAATAAATTGAATAATTTATTTAGTTTAATAGAAGAAGAGGTTAAGGATGAATTAATTAAATATTAATTTAATTAACTGATTATTGATGGTTAAATAATTAAATAAATAGTAAATATTCATTTAATTAAGTGGACAGATTTATCTGACTACATGTTTAAATTTAAGAAACAATGATTTTTAATTTGGGAGGGGTGTGCCCTTTCGTTCCAAAAGGACTTATAACTCTCATATATAAGGGAGGTTAGAGTTTTGAGAAAAAAAAGGAGAGTAACCTTTTAGTACTACTGTAAAAGATTTTCAAAGACTACATTTGTGTGAAATATTTTAAAGTTAACATATATAGTAGTTCACCTTCATTTGCATGAGTGGTGAATAGATTGCTTTGGGTATCTGTTCTCTATGATATTGCTAGAAATTAGCAAGGTTGATTTAATTCTTTGGTGTGGTTGTGGATGACATTAGTTTGAATTTCAAGAAACAATATTAATGTGAAATAGATAGCTTCCTTTAATTATTGCTTGATTGGTCTTTTGCAGATAAAAGTTAAACTCAATTAAGTAGATTAAAACTAGTGAAATTTATATACAAGCATTCAGAGACAGGACAACTGGCAGGACCACTGCAAATTCAGGGTTTAAAAATTATCTCATTAGAGTTATACGTGAATCCCCACAAAGAAATTGACTTTGTAACCCAATCAGATTAAGGCACTGGTCAGTAACAATTCTTTATAAAAGTATTTTGAGATTTACTTTGTAAGTTATTTTGAGTAGGAGTAGAAGGAAAGCATAGATTGAATAGCTTCCACAACAACAATCTTGAACTCACCTGCAATATTACCTTGAAAGAAAGTGCCACTCAAGTAGTAGGAAAACTATTTAGGAAGCTCATTAAATCTGTTGTTGGCTAATAGGTATACCCGCCTAGGTCTTGCAGAGCCTAAAGCAAGAGAGCTAGCGATTTCATTGTTGCACTCTATAATTTGGCCAAATCAATAGGGAGATTTCGCAGATAGGGATTGACACTTCCTTAGAAACTTCCAATCTATTGATTTGAGAACCAACAGAAGCTTCTAATTATCCTTGAAGCTTCTCAAGTGATACACCGATATGGATTTTACTACGTTTTGTTATAGATTTGTCATAAACTAGTGAAAAAGTATGCAATCAAGGAGCAGAAAGACACCAAAATGTTGAAAAAGAGGGCCACATATTGGTAGCAGCTGAGTTTTCTCATACATTGATGGCATGAGTAAATTTACATCAAAGAATCAAGTGACAAGTTAAAATTTCATCATTACACAATCAGTGGTAATATTAAAGCATTCAAACTACTTCACATATAACCCCAATAAAAATGCAATTGCATGAAAGTTCAGGTGAGGTTTTGCTATGCACAATAATCTAAATCATTTAAATTTCTCCTCATAATGAAATTGAACCTAAGAGTAGTCTTTTCTCAAAATAGTACTGCATGTTGTTATAAGTTGTAACAAAATACAAGGGATGAGTAAATTATTATAAAATTCAGCCCTTGTCATGCATTCAACCATCCATCTATATTTATTTCTTTGTATATTTATTTGCCTGCATCATCCGTATGCTTGAGATTGATCTTTGAACCAATTTTTTATTGTGAAGCATTCTTTTTTATCTATAAAAATCTTGGGTGACAAGATTCAAATTCATATACAAAGCTTCATGATACTTACAAGCCATAAACAATCTTGAACCTAGATTGTTTTCATACAACCTGGGCATTTAATATAAGAAACTGGAAGTTCCATTGCCCATCTTATTTTAGATTCTAATCCAGACAATTAATTATCCTATAAAGTAGTGATAAATTCCACTTTTAGCAACCCAAAAAAGGCCTTTATATGATCCTTTTTAACCTAATTTGAGAGTGGTGGAAAGAAGGTAAGAAGGAAAGGAAAGTGGGTGGCAAAGAACAAAGCACAAAGTTATAAGAGACTGAACATAAATTAAATTCCAAGAGTTGTATTGATTTTTTATTTAATAGAGTTTTTTGTTGTTGCTTCTTTGAATAAGAGACTCTTAGTGAATAAAAATACCATAGACATTGACATTGAATGTGTTTGGAGTTGGTCATGAATGTTAAGTTTGGAACAAGCTTGTTTGATCCTAATATGAAATTTTAGATATTCCATACTTCAAGCAAGTGATAATTATGGCTTCCACCTATGATATCTATGCTTATCCTAACTCCAAGACAAGTACTTGATTTTTACTTTTGTTTTCTTAGTCTAAATGAACCGGGCAAGAATCGATGTTTGGATACAAGCTTTCTGATTGCATTATTTTATCTTAAATTTCTATCTTTTGTTCTCACTTGAGAAGGCTTCTACTAGTTAATGCATGAATACATATAATATAAAGAAGCCATGATTGCAAGAGTGTAGTGATATAGTATTTCTTGTGACAGTGCAGGGGAGGGACAATTTGTTCTGATTGAGGGCCAATGATTATAAATACATTGTAAAATGTATTATAAGGGCAATCCTAAAACTCCCAAGAGTATGTGGTGTAGGAGAACCTAGTCCAAGGAGGTTAAAAGACATGTCATAAGTAATTTGACTTACTTTTGAGTTTATATGGTCATTTCAATATATTTTGAGTCCATTTGAATCATTATGCAAGGCTAAGTAAAGCCATTTGTAATTGACAAGTTGTGCAATTAAGGTCCTGAATTGGTCAAGTGGTCAAATCATGCAAATATACCCATGGAAGGGTAAGAATGTTGTAAATGGTCATTTATAGTCCATTTTGATGTGTTAAAAGAGTTCATATAAGGTTTTGAGGTCATTTGTATTGAAAGGTTAAAAATGTCACAAGTTGTAAGAGTGCAACTCTGTAAAAGTTGCTAACATGTTGTTTAAAGTTGTCAAAGGTCATGTATTTGGTCATGAGATAGTTGGAGCAGTTAGAACCAGTAACAAGGCTATTAAAACCATTGTTTGGTAGATAATTGGGTGTGTGTCAAGTTGGATGAAAGGTTTGGAAGAGTTACATCCTTGACACCTCTGACTGTCATACAAATTCTGCAATATTGTTGATAGTAATAGTAGATGGAACACAAATATGAATATAATCTATCATTTGATGATTGTAAAGGAAGTAAGGAAGATGTCAAACTATTCATGCATCATTTTTTATGTATTTGATTGAAGTTTAAATGAATGGAATCAAATTTTTGTGTAAGAACTCATAATTGTCTTCTACAACAGTCACGTGGTATTCTTGTTCTTTAGCATTTTTGGATGGATGAATGGATTTACCAAGGCTTGAAACCTATTTTGAGTTGTTGTGAATTGAATTAAATTTGTTTTGGGTGTGATCAGAACTTTGTCCATGAAGAATGAAGGAAGTTTGAACATGTTTTTCTAAAACTGTCTTGAAACCCTCTGTGACAGGGTTAGTAAGAAAGGTTTAATCATAACTTTTTTTTTCACCATCCAACATTATTATAACTTTGGAATAAAATTATATTTTGAATTATTTTTCTAAATAATCCAAGTTTAGATTGAATGGTTTTGTATTCTAGGAGAAAGATGATGCCCTAGGCGGACTGAACTTACATTTTACTTGTTCTTCTATGACAGTCAAATTCGGTCTCTATACAAAGGGAATAACTTTTGATTGAACTGTTGGATCTTTTTTTTATATATGTGTTTGTAAACCTATTTTTCTACATTATCATCAGAGATATTTTCCTAATGTTGTCTTGTTTGAAACTTATGAGTACAACATAGTGCAGGTTTATCAAAACTGTCACAACTGGGACAGATTTGAAAGATGTTTGGAAGCATGAATTTGATGGACTCTTGGAGGATGCCAATTGAACAATGTTTGGAAGCATGAATTTTATAGAATCTTGGAGGATGAAAATTGATGCAAATTGATGTTATATAAAAGCTACAAGACAATCATGAATTCAAAGCTAATTTAGGGGATAAAGATAGCGAAGTGGTAATTATGCAATAATTTTATTGCCTTGATATTCCATATCTAATAGAGAGGCTCAGTCAACTCAAGTTTAATCAACTAAAATAATTTAATGCAGACAAGTAGAGTTTATCATCTACAGTAGTTGTGGTCTTTCTAGGTTTATGTCAAATCAATTATGGAAAGAACAACTCATAGAGAATTTCTCCTTTCCATCTATAATTGGCTAACTAAATTCTTGATTGCGGGTACTTAAAGAAATAAGGCCATATCTTGTTGGTACTAGAGGCAGGGAGAAGGAATTGGTCAAGATTGATGAGCCAATAGTGAAGGTCAAAATTGGTAGCCCAATAGCTGGAGTTATGACTGTGCATATCGCAATCACCCAAAAGTTGTGTGAAAAGATCCCTGCAATTGCAACAGTCCAATTTTTGTAAAATAGAGATAAGAGATAGTAAATTGAATTTATAAATGTTGTAAATGTGTATTAACAAATTTTCATCGACTTACATTACATTGGGGATGTTGGCCATTTGGTGGAATTGATTATGTGTTGCATTGATGTTTTCTCATTGATGTCAACACTAGTTGGTTGGATGCTTTACCGACACCCTTCTGGTCCCAGTAGGTTGAGTGGTTTTTGGTTAACTTGGATCCGGCATGATCCGGTAGACTCTAGTATAATCCGATGATGAAATTGGCTTGTTCATGATACTTATACTCATATTTGGTCAGTTGGTTTCAGTCTGGTGATTGGATGCTATCCTTCTTACTTAGAAGATTGGTTTCTGGTTCCGGTGAGGGTTTCACCGACAGAGATTTTGGTGGATATCTTTGATGCATTACATAATTGGTGTTGGTACAACTTTTGATGGAGTTTCAGGATGCTGTTGGTGATCATGTTCAAGACTTGGCATTTGTAGATCGCTGCTGAAGCATGTGGAGCTGTACATGGTCACAGTTGATCTAGGTTATGGACTAACTTTAATGTAACGTGTGGATTGGACCTCTCGATGTATTTACAGGATGTCTTATGTGTTGGACATTATTTGTTTGGTCTAAGGCCGACATGGTTTGTAATTATGTAATTGGTTTATTGTCTGGTGGCCGACCTGATTTTTTATGGTCGAGGGATTGTATAAATAAGATATAAGATCTCATTGTAGATCATCATGGTTAATGTAAGAGATCATGGTCAAGGAATGTAAAGTGCTAATAATGTAATATTGATCAAGCAAAGGAGTTGGTTGATCATTGGAGATCGAATTGGGTTTGTGTAAGAGGATTTAGTCCTCCGACATTGAGCTTGTAAGGCCTTCCCCAAACCAAGCTTTGATTAACTTAGTTGACCATATTTGACACTATTAATAAATGCTTTATAATTCAATAGAATGGATTGTGTTAGACAGATAGATTGGTGAGAAAGGTAATTGAACCAAGTTATAGAGTTATTGCACCTTGTGTACATTTTGATGTGCTATGAATTTGAAATCCTAAAAGATCCATTGATTGGATAATCTTGATTTAATGTATGTCAGCTATGCCTGGATGTAGAACTTATATGATTTCGTGATTGAATAACATTGATGAATGTTGATGCTTCATTTATATGCTTTATGATAAAAAAATCTATATGATTCTAGAATAGGATAAATTGGAGATGATGTATGTCATTATTGGATTTGCAGGACTTTATTATGAGGATAGAATTAAGATGTATGTTTTATGTGTGGACCAAAATTATGAGAATTATGATAATTGCTTATGTGGATTTAATTGGATATGAGATATATTGAATTGTTCAAATGAAAATTGTATGCGAAGTGTTTGATGTGTATTCTAATTCATGTGTTTAATATTATACGAGGTTATTGGAAATTACTAATGTGTATTTGAGCGGCGCAGGAAAAGATATCCATGTGACCATGGAAATATTACAAAGAACCAAACCTAGACCTATGTATGTTCATAAAACCAGGGTTTGTCTATTTGGAGAGACAACACCCCATTTGTGTCGTATTTTATTCGTAATAGTAAATGATGCATGTGTGTTAAATGTTATTTATTTTACTTACTTAAATCCAACAAGAGACAAGATTTCATGTACAATTTTGTAAAAGTATTTTCTTTGTGTCACTTGACACATGTGTTGATTTATGTTTGAGTTTTTAAATTTGTCTCTTGGAGGGAATTGTTTAACTATAACTTTTTCAATTAAATTTAATGTGATTTCATAATTGCCTTAGGTAAAAAATCTTTGGGATGCTCAACTTAGGTTTGACTCGAAAATAAACTTCAGACGGGTTTAAAAAGGGTTGAATGGACTCCTAGGGGTAGTTTATTAGGGTTTCCTAAAGCCCATAAGGTATACCTAAGGGTTAGGAATAATTTTAGGCATGTTTCTACTCCCATGTGACCATTTAGACACCCTAAAAGTGACTTTTCTAAGTTGTGCGAAAATGGAAATTAGAAGGCTTGAACTAAGTTGTTAACCTTCATTTTTGAATGAGAGTTCTCTTTCCCATTTTACCCTACTTTCCTTTTCAGTTTTAGAAACTTGAGAGAACACACACTAGTGTCTTCTTAAGCAAGAAAGAGAGATTTTGGGGGTAATCACCCACTCTCCATTTTTGGAGACAAAAGAATTTTGGAAAGAAAAAGATAGATTTTGGATTGAGAATTTTGGCTAAGGGTAGAAAGAGAGGAACTATGGAATTGGGCTACTCATCCTCAACAAAACTAGCATAACTTTAGGCAGTTTAGAGTTGGTTCTATTTTTCTTATAATGTTCTCTTATTGCATGTTGTTTTGGAAGAAATGATTGTGTAAAAGACTAGTTTTCGTGCATATATTTCTTGAAAATTTATTTGGTGTTTTGTGCTTATGCAATGTATGTGTTTTGGGAGTAATCAAGACCTCCTACTCTTGGGAGAGAGGAGGGTCTTGTGGGTGGTAGAAGTGACAGCCCTCGAGTGAGAGGCTCTCGTTATGAGAGTGATCACAAGGGAGTCTATGTGACCCTTGCTGCATGGCTTGTTTATGCATTGGGGGTCATAAGGAGGGAAATAAGGCATGAATGCCTTGGGGGGCATAAGGAATGTGGGGTTGTTACACTTGATGTATTTGGTTTCCATGAGGTGGCTATATGTTTTGGTTTTCCATGAGGTGGCTATATGTTTTACCATACTTGCAGTCTCCTCAGGGTACTTGGTCCACTACCACCCTTGAAAAGACATCACATTGTGCGGTGCAGTGTAGCCTGGGTTGGGAATGTGATTGTGGTTGGTTTCCCTTGCTTATTTGAGGTTGCATGTGTGATTACCTGTTTAGGTCTTGGTTCTCCGAGCTCGGGGGTGGCTACTTGTTAGCCTAGGCTGGGAGGTGAGCACTCCATGGCTATAGCTTTTGATTTAATGCAGGTTGTTTGAAGAAAAGGAAAGAGAACATGTAGAGGTTGCTAGTTTTTATATTTGCTACAAAAAAGATTTGAAAATGAAAGGTTTATGATTTTAAGATGCAGCAACGTTATAGGAAATTATATCGTATCTAGTTGTTGAAAAAGAAATGTATCAAATATTTTTTTTAAGAGATGAAATATTGTATTATGCTATACTGCGGGAAAGAAATGAATATTTCTAGATTTAGTTCCTAAAGTTTTGAAAATTAATTCTTTGTTGAGTATTTAAGATTTGAAAAGCAAGTAATTTATTTTATCCCTTATCCTCATGAAGTTAAATAGGGAAACAATACAATGGTTTAGCATGCAAGTGGAAGGCTGGAAACAAACAACTAGATCTGTTTTGCAATCTTAGTTTATATAAATCTGTGATTTTGTTTTATTTGCAGAAAATGAAGTCTAGAGTTAAAAATAACCATCTCTGTAGCATTTATTTAATAACTTCTAGATTAATAAAGTTGTTGGTTAGAATTACTAAATTCTATCATTTAGCTCATTTGCAGAAAATAAAATCTAGAGATAAATAGACTAATGATTTAAATAATTTCATGTACCTTTAGTTGCTATGTAATTTTATTAACATTGTCATTTGTATATGTACATAAAATAAATTCTATAGTTAAACAGATTTAATGAATTAAATAAAATACTAGAGTTGTTGTTTAAGTGATTTAATTCTACTTTTTAACTTATTTTTGCTGGAAGTAAATCAATCTTTAAATGACTTATCTAGTTTCCTTTAGCAACTAAGATTTTAATTAGAGGTAATAAATATAATGTTATATATCTGAAGAAAGCATCTAAACTAATTATTTATGTTTCAGAATATAAAAACTCCTACATATTTATTGCATAGAAAATTTATGCCCTAGATACAACATATATTTATATTTAAATTTATATATAATTATATATATGTTTATATACATATAATTATATATATATAAATAAATTGGCATGCCTATATACTATGAGTAAAGGAAATCATTCTTAAAAATAAGTGAAAATAAACTTATTGTTCAATATATATATATATATATATATATATATATATACCAAGTTTTTGGGGGGCCAAACCCCACTGTGTGTGCACACATTGGGCGGGCCTGCGGGCCGCCACTGTGTGAACACACAGTGGGCGACGCCCACGCCCGGCACCCCTACCTCCTCCACACAGAGAAAATAAAAGAAAACACTGCCGCTATTATCGTGTCCACCCTGCACTGAGAAAGATAAGATAAAGCCCTAGCTCGGGTAGGGCTAGGGTAGAAACAAATGAAATAAGTTTTTAAAAAAATAGTATAATAGGATTCTTTTAAATAAAGAAATTAGGGTTTCCAGTTTGTGAAGAACATAATGAAGTGTATATATATATATTTATATATATATACTAACATGTATATAAAAAAGAAAAATAATAAAATAAAATATAAATAGTTACAATATAAAGGCTTAATTATAACGTTCATACTTTTATAAATATTGAATGAACATGTAAATATAAGGAATAAGGAAAAATGTAGGTTAAGTATTTTATAATTTAAATATGTCTTTAATAATTAGATGGGCATATTTAAAAAGGGTGTTTAAATTTTGAAATACTTAGGGAGTTAAATCCTTTAAGAAAATTTATAATAAGTTTGGTCAGTTGGGATTTATCTAAGGGAAAGTATATTTTCTCGTCCACCTAAATAAAGGTTTTGTTGACATTATACTCTATAGGAAAATATTCGAGGTGGATTTAATTCGACCCTTTAGTCGATTTAATCTAAGCACATTTTAATTATTGATTTGAATGAATCTTAGACATTATAGACTTTTGAGGAATCATTATATCTATGTCAACTAATTGACTAAATTAATTTATTGGTTTAAAATCGATGAGATAATACACACTTCCTTTAAGTGTTCCGCATTTAATTAAGTTTACCATCGCTTACTTAAGTTAATAATTATATCATTTAGTAAACCGCAATTTTATTCTATTTAAGTTATTTCCGCTTAATTGACTTAGTGGTTAGAGTTAAGATCACACATAGTTAAGACGAAAACTTGCTAAGTGCAGTTCTTTTTCGCGAAATTAATAGAAGCCCTAATTAATTAAGCTATTAAGGATGTAGTAACAGGATGGAGGAAACTCGATATTTAGTAAATGATTGTTATCCAACCAAATAAATTTTATTAATGTCTATTTAGTAGATACGGACCTAGTTAAGTATTAATAAGCACAACTGAAATAAAAAGGGGGCTCTTGAGTGAATTTAATATTACCCTTATAAAATTATCCATTCCAGTTGACAATAGTAGATATTGGAATATATAATATCAATTAAGAATTTGTTTGGAACAATTTGTTAAGATATATCAACTCATTAAGCAATGGTTACATGTAATTTAGTGTTTGAAAAAAAAAAAAAAAAATTAGGTGTGTTTTGCCCAAAATTTTGGGCATTACATTTTGGTATCAGAGCCCTAGGTTCATACACTGGTGAACATGGGCTACATTCATAACTTAGTTGGAACCAAACTATGGCTGGAAGTATAACACCTAGGTGGAAAACTTGCGAAATAACAAAGTGAAATATAAGTGAAAATCCTTGTAAATCAATATATCAACCTATATTCAATTCAAGGGGTTCCAAGGGTCACTATGAGCCCGAAAATTGGAACTATTTAGACATAATATTTATGGCTTAAATAAAGCCCCAAAAGGCTACACAATTTTCAAATTTTTATTTATATAAAGTATTTTGGTGTTTAAAACAAAAAACAAAAAAAGATAGTGCTTTTGTGCTTATGAGGTTACCATTCAATTGGAACCTAAAATGCAATAATTGCCCTAATAAAACCAAGTAGGAGGAGATGACTCTTTCAATAAAATACCTCTAATGGTAACTTAAGGAGTGTCATCCATCGAGATATGTTCTTGACATGGCAAGTCAAGCAAGGTAGTTAGACCTTATATGAAGTCACCATAAACAAGATAAATATGAATCGAGACAGATTTAATTAAATTTTTTAGCTATATGAAATTATGATGGTTAAAAAGATCAAGGCCGCCATAGAAGACATAAATGAGGAAGAGTTAAAAGGAACTCTTGCAAATCTCAAATAAAAGCATTAACCTATCCTAATGACTAGGTACCTTAAGAATGTGGTCATGATAAATTTCTTATTAAGAGCTATTGTTAGACAATGTTTGTAGCAATATAGTGGAGCTAGAGTTGGATAACCCTACAGATAAGAACTCAAATGATGAATGGAAATTCCCTTGATCATAAAACCCTAGTAATACTATAGATGAGTTAAATAAGGAAAAAGAAGGCATGAACTTCTTGGGTTAAAACACGTAATTAAAAAAAAAAATTAAGTTCATCCATGGTTATATAATTGGGAAAACAAGCAAGTAAAACCTCAACTAGTTCCTTTATGGGAAGATAATCTTGGAAAAAGTAAATAATGGAAGAGAGAGTAGAGTTGATTCAGGAATCATACAAAAATCCCCATTGAAGTACAAGGGGTGTAAAAGAATTAAGATCTTATAATCTAGGAATAAGTAACTAATATTTGTTCAGAAAACTAAGAAGAAAAGTGCAGCCCAATCATGGTTAGCTACTAGGTACAAGACAATATGTAACACAATTTAACTACTAGGCACAGTCAAAGAAGCTTTGCAAATTTTGGCACTCAAGTGTGAAAGTATGCGAAAACATTAAGTATGGATGAAACAACGTGCAGATGGAAATGGCTTAGGAAAAAAAAATAGTATAACAGTAATATAATACCAAATCTTTAATGAGAATTAGTTGGTAGTATAAAATATTTTATGAGAACATTGATAAGGAGACGAATTATGTAGTTAGCTAAGGGAGAACTTGGAAATTATGGGAGTCTTGAGACATTGGTAATTAATGGACATCCTTATGTTATACCGTAATTGGGTAACTGAATATTAGGATGGTAAGAGGGTTTATTTAGATTGAAGAATACAAAGATTGGGATATGCCAGAAATGGGCTAGTAAGTAAACATAAATAAGTAATATGGAACGAGATAACTTTCCTTTTACTAAAATTTAATTAAAAGGATGGGTGTTGGCCACTTTCCAAGTGCACACCCCCTTGATTTTTCTTTTTATTGCATAAGTGAAGTAGGAGAGAATAAGTCCACTCTCACAGTTGTTGAAATATGTCACGAAATGTGTGGGTAGAAATTGTTGTCAACCGTTATCGACCTTACTTGACAATAATTCCACCCCAAATGGCTCTTAACCTTAAGTGTTAGAAATTGGGCAACAAGCTCCTACCTAATGAAGGCAAGTGAATGTTAGAAGTGAAAGTATAAGGAGCTAGCTTTAGGTGCTAAGAAAACAAATGATGTCCCTAGTAAAATTATAAGATTACATTATTCAGATCCTAAGAGGTTCTAAGTAAACAAGTGTCAATTTTGTACCGAACTTTCAACAGAGTGTGTAAGACATGAAAGTGTCGATACTTGAGCTGCCACGTATCATTGAATCAAGGTTTAGCATATTAAGATAAGTAATGGAAGTTCAAGAAGAATGGACGGAGAATGGTAGAGTTAGTGCAATCATCTGTTAGATATTATTATGGATGTTAATAACCCTAAAAAGATAGCGGTTTATATTAGAAAGTGTTGCTAGTAATAGTAAGCACGTGAAGGTTAAAATGGAACATGATCTATTAAACGATTGCAATATCTTGTGTATAATAATTCATTTCATAAATCAATAAAGGATTATAAAGAATCTAAGAACCTTAAGAGTCTAATAATCACTTCCTAACACTCTCAGGACACGTGATCTTGAGTGATGTGTTGCAGTTACTCCCTATAGCATGGCTAGAATGGTCATTTGGTCTCGAGTTGGATTTGACATTATTTTTTATTTTCCTTTGAATAGCATTTCATGACCTAGGGGCTAGTACTTTCTGTCTATTTTTTTTTATTATGATGAAAGGACCACTAAATTTATGTTTCTTTTTATTTGAGATATGGCACTTGCCATGTTTCCAATTTTAGTATCTTTCAATTGCCGGCATTTTTTTTCCTTTTATTGGACTTGGCAAAAGTAGCTTGTATTTTGATCTTGTAAAGTGTCAAAGTGGTCATTTGATGGTTGATATAACTAGCCCTAGTGATGTGATTTGTGTAAATGTCTATCATGTTCGTTGAACCGCTAATAGTGTGTCACGGGAGAATACCGCAAGGAGTGAAATTAGGCACAAAGAATTAACAAAAAAATATATTTTATCAAATTAAGATAGAGGAAGAAATATCCCCCTAAGTTAAATTAATTGCGGTAATCTGAAAAAGAAATTTTTTTATAGCAATAGTGTGATCTAGACCTAATGAATTGCGAAAGTAATGATTGTTGACTGGTAAATTTAGCATGTGTATGGAGATGATTGTGTGGATGATATCTAAAATAAGTATTAATAATTCCCATTACTCCCTTAGGATGGGATAGATTAGTACCTTAATGTTTGGAAATTGCGAATAATGTACCATATGAAACTTAAACCTTGGTGCCTAGAAATATAAACATTTTAATCCCTAGTGGTAGAAAACTACCCTATATAAGGGCAAAACTGAAGAACCTAAATTTGATTTTTCCTTGTCACCTAAGAAAGTTGGGAGAAATTATGCACCTAGGATAGTTTAGCAAATAGTTTATTAACACCCTAATGAGGTGCCTGGTTGTAGAATAAGTAGAATTGTTGTGGATAAGTGTGATGTCCATTTTCTTAAGTAACATTCTTGGACGAGAATACAGTAGGATAAACATGTTTTTAAACAAATTCTAAACAAAGTAGAACTCCTAGAAAATTCAATATGTGTAACCTTGATTATGATTTGGAGGGTGCAATAATGTAAGTTGTTGAAAGATAGAACTTTGTAAACACCTACCTAAGAATCGAAGGGAAATGTAATAAAAATAATAAGAATCTAACCTTGTGAAGATAGTAAGTTAATTACAATAATAAGTTGATTTTGGTATTTCATCCTTCTAGTAGGCAAGTTAAGATTCTTTGTAACTCATAGAAATTGTGGGAAATGTTATGACCCTACTTCGTAATTCTACTCATGCGACTTCCAGGAGTAAGTTGAACTCTAGGGGAGGAGGATGTAAGGCCTTCCCCAAACCAAACGTTGATTAACTTAATTGACCATGTTTGACCATATTAATAAATGCTTTATAATTCAATAGAATGGACTGTGTTAGACAGATAGATTGGTGAGAAAGGTAATTGAACCAAGTTATAGAGTTATTGCACCTTGTGGTGTACATTTTGATGTGTTATGAATTTGAAATCCTAAAAGATCCATTGATTGGATAATCTTGATTTAACTAATGTCAGCTATGTCTGGATGTAGAACTTATATGATTTCATGATTGGATAACATTGATGAATGTTGATGCTCCATTGATATGCTTTATGATAAAGAACTCTATATGATTCTAGAATAGGGTAAATTGGAGATGATGTATGTCATTATTGGATTTGCAGGACTTTATTATGAGGATAGAATTAAGATGTATGTTTTATGTGTGGACCAAAATTATGAGAATTATGATAATTGCTTATGTGGATTTAATTGGATATGAGATATATTGAATTGTTCAAATGAAAATTGTATGCGAAGTGTTTGATGTGTATTCTAATTCATGTGTTTAATATTATACGAGGTTATTGGAAATTACTAATGTGTATTTGAGCAATGCGGGAAAAGATATCCATGTGACCATGGAAATATTACGGAGAACCAAACCTAGACCTATGTATGTTCGTAAAACCAAGGTTTGTCTATTTGGAGAGACAACACCCCGTTTGTGTCGTATTTTATTCATAATAGTAAATAATGGATGTGTGTTAAATGTTATTTATTTGACTTAATTAAATCCAACAAGAGACAAGATTTCATGTATAATTTTGTAAAAGTATTTTCTTTGTGTCACTTGACACATGTGTTGATTTATGTTTGAGTTTTTAAATTTGTCTCTTGGAGGGAATTCTTTAACTATAGCTTTTTCAATTAAATTTAATGTGATTTCATAATTGCCTTAGGTAAAGAATCTTTGGGATGGTCAACTTAGGTTTGACCCGAGAATAAACTTCAAAGGGGTTTAAAAAGGGTTAAATGGGCTCCTAAGGGTAGTTTATTAGGGTTTCCTAAAGCCCATAAGGTATACCTAAGGGTTAGGAGTAATTTTAGGCATGTTTCTACTCCCATGTGACCATTTAGACACCCTAAAAAGTGACTTTTCTAAGTTGTGCGAAAATGGAAATTAGAAGGCTTTAACTAAGTTGTTAACCTTCATTTTTGAATGAGAGTTCCCTTTCCCATTTTACCCTACTTTCCTTTTCAATTTTAGAAACTTGAGAGAACTCACACTAGTGTCTTCTTAAGCAAGAAAGAGAGATTTTTGGGGGTAATCACCCACTCTCCACTTTGGGAGACAAAAGAATTTCGTAAAGAAAAAGATAGATTTTGGATTGAGAATTTTGGCTAAGGGTAGAAAGAGAGGAACTGTGGAATTAGGCTGCTCGTCCTCAACAAAACTAGCATACCTTTGGGCAGTTTAAGGTTGGTTCTATTTTTCTTATAATGTTTTCTTATTGCATGTTGTTCTGGAAGAAATGATTGTGTAAAAGACTAGTTTTCGTGCGTATATTTCCTTAAAATTTATTTGGTGTTTTGTACTTATGCAATGTATGTGTTTTGGGAGTAATCAAGACCTCCTACTCTTGGGAGAGAGGAGGGTCTTGTGGGTAGTAGAAGTGACAACCCTCGAGTGAGAGGCTCTCATTATGAGAGTGATCACAAGGGAGTCTATGTGACCCTTGCTACATGGCTTGTTTATGCATTGGGGGTCATAAGGAGGGAAATAAGGCATGAATGCCTTGGGGGGCATAAGGAATGTGGGGTTGTTACACTTGATGTATTTGGTTGTCATGAGGTGGCTATATGTTTTACCATACTTGCAGTCTCCTCAGGGTACTTGGTCCCCTACCACCCTTGAAAAGACATCACATTGTGTGGTGCAGTGTAGCCTGGGTTGGGAATGTGATTGTGGTTGTTTTCCCTTGTGTATTTGAGGTTGCATGTGTGATTACCTGTCTAGGGCTTGGTTCTTCGAGCTCGAGGGTGGCTACTAGTTAGCCTAGGCTGGGAGGTGAGCACTCCATGGTCATAGCTTTTGATTTAATGTAGGTTGTTTGAAGAAAAGGAAAGAGAACATGTAGAGGTTGCTGGTTTTTTTATTTGCTACAAAAAAGATTCGAAAATGAAAGGTTTATGATTTTAAGATGCAACAACGTAATAGGAAATTATGTCGTATCTAGTTGTTGAAAAAGAAATGTATCAAATGTTTTTTTTAGATCCCCATTTAATATAAATGAGAGATCCATTTGTATCGAAGGATATATCGTATTTGTAAATGTACTTTAAAGAGATGAAATATTGTATTATGCTATACTGTAGGAAAGAAATGAATATTTCTAGATTTAGTCCCTAAAGTTTTGAAAATTAATTCTTTGTTGAGTATTTAAGATTTGAAAAGCAAATAATTTATTTTATCCCTTATCCTCATGAAGGTAAATAGGGAAACAATACAATGGTTTAGCATGCAAGTGGAAGGCTGGAAACAAACAACTAGATCTATTTTGCAATCTTAGTTTATATAAATCTGTGATTTTGTTTTATTTGCAGAAAATGAAGTCTAGAGTTAAAAATAACCATCTCTATAGCATTTATTTAATAACTTCTAGATTAATAAAGTTGCTGGTTAGAATTACTAAATTCTGTCATTTAGCTCATTTGCAGAAAATAAAATCTAGAGATAAATAGACTAATGATTTAAATAATTTCATGTACCTTTAGTTGCTATGTAATTTTATTAATACTGTCATTTGTATATGTACAGAAAATAAAATCTATAGTTAAACAGGTTTAATGAATTAAATAAAATACTAGAGTTGCTGTTCAAGTGATTTAATTCTGCTTTTTACCTTATTTTTGCTAGAAGTAAATCAATCTTTAAATGACTTATCTAGTTTCCTTTAGCAACTAAGATTTTAATCAGAGGTAATAAATATAATGTTATATATCTGAAGAAAGCATCTAAACTAATTATTTATGTTTCAGAATATAAAAACGCCTGCATATTTATTGCATAGAAAATTTATGCCCTAGATACAACATATATTTATATTTAAATTTATATATATAATTATATATATATATATGTTTATATACATATAATTATATATATAAATAAATTTGGATGCCTATATATTATGAGTAAAGGAAATCATTCTTAAAAATAAGCGAAAATAAACTTATTGTTCATATATATATACATATATTTACTAATATATATATATATATATATATATATATATATATATATATATATATATATATATATATATATTATTGCATTTATTTAAAAAAAAAGAAAAATATATATATATAAAACTTTTTTTTTTTAAATATATATATATACCAAGTTTTTGGGGGGCCGAACCCCACTGTGTGTGCACACAGTGGGCGGGCCCACGGGCCCCCACTGTGTGAACACACAGTGGGTGGCACCCGACACCCCCACTGCCTCCACACAGAGCAAATAAAAGAAAACGCTGTCGCTAGTGTCGTGTCTGCCCTACACTGAGAATGATAAGATAAAACCCTAGCCCGGGTAGGGCTAGGATAGAAACAAATGAAATAAGTTTTTAAAAAAATAGTATAATAGGATTCTTTTAAATAAAGAAATTAGGGTTTTCAGTTTGTGAAGAACATAATGAAGTGTATATATATATACTAACATGTATATAAAAAATAAAAATAATAAAATAAAATATAAATAGTTACAATATTAAGGCTTAATTATAACGTTCATACTTTTATAAATATTGAATGAACATGTAAATATAAGGAATAAGGAAAAATGTATGTTAAGTATTTTATAATTTAAATATGTCTTTAATAATTAGATGGGCATATTTAAAAAGGGTGTTTAAATTTTGAAATACTTAGGGAGTTAAATCCTTTAAGAAAATTTATAATAAGTTTGGTAAGTTGGGATTTATCTAAGGGAAAGTATATTTTCCCGTCCACCTAAATAAAGGTTTTGTTGAGATTATACTCTATAGGAAAATATTCGAGGTGGATTTAATTCGACCCTTTAGTCGATTTAATCTAAGCACATTTTAATTATTGATTTGAATGAATCTTAAACATTATAGACTTTTGAGGAATCATTATATCTACGTCAACTAATTGACTAAATTAATTTATTGGTTTAAAATCGATGAGATAATACATACTTCCTTTAAGTATTCCGCATTTAATTAAATTTACCATCGCTTACTTAAGTTAATAATTAAATCATTTAGTAAACCACAATTTTATTCTATTTAAGTTCTTTCCGCTTAATTGAGTTAGTGGTTAGAGTTAAGCTCACACATAGTTAAGATGAAAACTTGCTAAGTGCAGTTCTTTTTTGCGAAATTAATAGAAGCCCTAATTAATTAAGCTATTAAGGATTTAGTAACAGGATGGAGGAAACTCGATATTTAGTAAATGATTGTTATCCAACCAAATAAATTTTATTAATGTCTATTTAGTAGATACGGACCTAGTTAAGTATTAATAAGCACAACTGAAATAAAAAGGGGGCTCTTGAGTGAATTTAATATTACCCTTATAAAATTATCCATTCCAGTTGACAATAGTAGATATTGGAATATATAATATCAATTAAGAATTTGTTTGGAACAAATTGTTAAGATATATCAACTCATTAAGTAATGGTTACATGTAATTTAGTGTTTAAAAAAAAAAAATTAGGTTGTGTTTTGCCCAAAAGTTTGGGCATGACAGAGCTTAACTAGAACTGTGCTCAGGCATAGGAGATGCTATCTTTTGCAGTTCAACACTTCTCCGGATTGTAGTCTGAATTTATATGTAGTCAGTGAGGCTCCATTTATGATGAGAAATGTGCTCTAGGTCATTGGACTTCCTACAAGTGCAGGCCCCTTCATTGTAATTCACATACTTATTGTAAATTTATTATCTGACTGTGGGTAGGCTTCCCACCGTGTTTTTTTCCCTTTACTGGGTTTTCCACGTACAAATTTTGGTGTTGTATGGATGGCTTTTATTTTATGATTATTGTTTATGCTTAATTGGATTAACTGCTATTCTAGTATTATTGTTTTGGGTTTATGTATTAAAGTTTAAATTGCTAATGCTTTCGGTAATTTGTGACAACTGATTCACCCCCTCCCTCTAAGTTGTCTTCTGATTATCTAAACTATCTAACAATTGGTATTAGAGCTTTGGTCCTCTCTGCAAAAAGCTTAACCACTTGAGGAAGATCCTATGGCGACTAACAGTTCAAGTTCATCTAGTTCTTCTGGAGCTATCTTTCAAAGGGATATACTGAGGCTTGAAGGAAAAAAATACACAGTATGGATTATTCAGATGGAGACTCACCTGAGATGTCTTGGCAAGGACATTTGGGAAATCACACAAAATGATGTCACACCCTTTAATCCGAGATCTAGCAATCCTACTTTGGCAAACATGGACAAGGATCTTGAGAATGATTGTAGAGAAAGAGAAGCCCTCTTGTGTGCACTTTCTAATCAACAAATAATGGGATTAACAGACAAATCATTTGGAAAGGCTATATGGGATAAATTGCAGACTCTTAATGAAGGTGACCCTACAGTGAAGATTGCTAAACTTGATGGTTACTAGGTGAGATATGAAAACCTGAAGATGGAAGAAGATGAAAGGATTACTGCATTCATGGAAAGAGTAAATGAGATTGTTATGGGAATTCAATGTTGTGGTGGAACTCTAAGTGAGGATGAAATTGTTTCTAAAGTCCTGAGAGCCCTACCATCGACTTACAAAATGAAGGCTATTGTTGTTGGCCATTTGGTGGAATTGATTATGTGTTGCATTTATGTTTTGTCATTGATGTTAACACAAGCTAATTGGATGCTTTACCGGCACCCTTCTGGTCCCGATTGGTTGAGTGGTTCTTGGTTAACTTGGATCTGACATGGTCCGGTTGACTCTGGTATAATCTGGTGATGGAATTGTCTTGTTAATGATACTTATACTCATATTTGGTCAGTTGGTTTTGGTCTAGTGATTGGATACTATCCTGCTCACTTAGAAGATTGGTTTTTTGTTCCGATGAGGGTTTCACCGGTAGAGCTTTTGGTGGAGATCTTTGATGCATTGCATAATTGGTGTTGGTGCAGCTTTTGATAGAGTTTCAGGATGTTGTTGGCGATCATGTTTGAGACTTGGCATTTGGAGATCATTGTTGAAGCGTGTGGACCTATACTTGGTCCCAGTTGATCTAGGTTATGGACCGACATTGATGTAACGTGTGGATAGGACCTATTATTATATTTCTGAGATGTCTTATGTGTTGTATATTATTTGTTTTGGTCCAAGGCCAACATGGTTTTTAATTATGTAATTGGTTTATTGTCTGGTAGCCGACCTGATTGTTTATGGTGGAGGGTTTGTATAAATAAGATGTCAGATCTCATTGTAGATCATCATGGTTATTGTAAGAGGTCATGGTCAAGGAGTGTAATGTGTTAATAATGTAATATCACTCTGACAGAGGAGTTGGTTGATCATTGGAGATCGAATTGGGTTTGTGTAAGAGAATTTAGTCCTTTGGTATTGAGCTTAACCAAAACTGTACTCAGGCATAGGAGATGCTATCTTTTGTAGTTCAACACTTCTCTGGATGCGATTGATGTGTTATTGAACTCTATAAATCTATTTAACAAAATTGTGATTTTAGTTGTCTTTAAAAATCATCATTATGTCATATTTCTAAAATTTGTTTATGTCAGTCTTTCACCTCAAATTTGAGTCCTATGTCCTAAAATTTTATCAAGATGGTATTAATTATGATCACCGTTAATGAACATGTTGTGTCATGTTATACTTTTATTCTTATTATATTTTTAATAGAAATAAAAATATATAATATAATACATCTGCTAATAAAATAATTTATTATTTATAAATAAAAATAATATTTTAATAAATTATTTATAAATAAAAATAATATTTAAATAATAAATAATTTACAAACAAAAATATTAGGATCATTTTTTTATATTATTTCCACAACTACCTAATTTCTTTAAGAGAAGAGCCAAATAATTATCTAATCATTTATTTAGAATTTCTCTATCATTTGTCAAATTAGTCATTTATTTAGTCATTTTTATTTGTTTGATCTCGCCCAATGACCAAATTCATCATTTATTTAGTCTTTCATAGCTTTCTTGTAACAAATTACTAAAATTTGGTCTCCTGACTAAAATTTTTGGTCACATAGTCATTTATTGGCCATATTTCTACTAGTGGAATAACTATTTCTTGGTGGTGTTCTCCTATATGTCTGATCACAACCAGGTCTGTATGGGGGGACCTTATTTTTATAATCATGTGACCTTTTTTGTTAAACCCTGGCATGCAGGTTTCAATTATGCCAAGGAATTACCCTCAAAGGTTCTCGTTTGGGTTCGCTTGCTGTGACTCCCTTTAGAGTTTTGGAGGGAAGATAATTCATGCCAGATTGCTACGTTACTTGGGAAGCCACCTATGTGTGTGAAATGTTGACCTGTATCTGTATCTGGAATACACAATACTTCAATTAAGTCATTAGATGCATGGTTAGTAAATCAATAACCAATGAATAATAAACCATTACAAAGCGACCCATTGCCTTCTAGTAGATGCGAGTTTAGATTGCTCTCAAATTGCTAAGTTATCCAGTGACTAGACAACACCTAAACAAAGAATTTTTAAATCTATATGAGCATGAATATGAGCTAAATGGATGCAAGATTTAAGCTAGATATGCAAGATTAATCTAACATGATTTAAGTAATATATGAATACTTAAGCTAAATGATTTAAGAAATATGAAATAACTAATATGCAATATCTCAATGCAAATTCTCAGTGAACCTAGAGAAAAAATAACATAATAACAATATATTCTCCAGGATTTTTGAATGAGAGATGAGAACCTGAATTTATAGAAAATTCAAAAAGAAACCAACGACTGAGATCAATTGATGATGAGCGGTCAAGATTTTCCAAGAGGAAGCACAATCCAGGTGAATTGATGTGATTGGATGCTTTTCTCATTTTTAAAGGAAATTGAACTAAAATTAAGATAAAATCAAGAAAAAATGATTTATTCTCTATTTCATTCAATTTTAATATTTAATTGTTTTAATTGCTTTCTTTGAGATTATTTATCAATTTTTAATTTGTTTTTCAAGATAATCTCCAATTCATTTCTTTTCTCAAATTTTAATTCTTTTTTGCCAATTAATTTTTTTTTGATTTGTTTCCTTTTTTGAAGATTTGTGCTCAAAATTTCCAATTCCTCTTTCTTGATTTGTTTCCTTTTTTGAAGATTTGTGGCAATTTTTATTTATTTTTCAAATTAATTCCTCTTTTTGATGATTTAATGGCAAATTGATTTATTTAATTAAATATGTTAGGATATTTAATAAAATAAATAAGATAATTATTTAAAATGATTTACTTGGAATGATTTAATTAATTAAATAAATATTTAATTAATATTGAGTGATTAATTTTGTCATGTGACATTGATGATTTTAGAAATTAATTGTGTGCTCAAGATTTATTTAATTGCCTTTGGTTAGGACCTTGCTGACTTTGTCGAGATTAGGGGCCCATGGTTTAGATGACCATTTTAGGGTATTACATTTGCCCCTCTTTGAATTAATGTGTGAGTAGCACGTTGGTTCAAAGAATAGTTGATGTCTAGGAGATACCAGTTCTGAACTTGATTGATCATGAACCAGATGAAGAGCGAGGTGTTTAGCTTGATTTGAAGCGATGAAGCTGAACAACATTGATTAAAGCGATACTGATCCCGAACTTGATTGAACTAGCAATGATAGAGAGCAAAGATACTGAACTTGAACTTGATTGATCAAGAAGCGGATCTTACTGATCTAGAACTTGATTGAACTAGACACAGTGAGCGAAGATAAAATCGATCTTGAACTTGATGGATCAAAACACGATGAGCGAAGATAAACTGTCTAGCTTGATTCAATGTGATGAAATTGAACACCTGCTTAGATTGAGTGTGATCAAAGATACTCTTTAAACCCTTGATTGAGTTTAAACGAATAATCAGCTTGATGAAAAGCACTGAAACTGATTAACGTTAAGAGACCGATTCAGACAAAGACAATATCAGCTTGATTTTAAGTAATGAAACTAATATGCCCCTAGAGATTGATTCGATTCAAATGGTTGATAAATCACAACTTGATATAAAGCGATGAAGTTGAGATGCCCCTAGCGATGAGGTCTTGTTTGATGTTTAGAAAAGATTAGCTTCTCGACTTGTAACGAATATTTTTGAAAGAAATTCTCGACTTTGAGATCATGAGTATGCTCCCCCGGGAGCGAAATCGAAAGATAGCGAGGGTTGTGTAGTGATTGTAGGCAATTTTTTGAGTGAGGATAATGATTTGAGCACGAAAGTGATAAAGAGGAATATTTGAAAATTTGGCGTTGATTAATGAGAGATTGAGCGCGAAAGTTGATTTGTAGAATAAATTGAGATTTGGCATTGATTAACAAGAAATTGAGCACAAATTGAAGAAGAGAATGAGCAGTTGATGAAAGCACTAAGTGGTCAATGTCGTGAAATTTCAATGAGAGAATTGACAACGATTTTGATTTTGATCCTGAAAATGGACTCCCTTAATGGTTTCCCTTACAGTCTTCAAACTCAATGGCTTCCTTCTAGAGTCTTCTTAAGCCTTTAATGGTTTCCCTTAAAGTCTTCAAACTTAATGGCTTCTTTCTAGAGTCTTCTTAAGCCTTTAATGGTTTCCCTCAAAGTCTTCAAGCATTTAATTCTTTATCTTCCTTTTTCTCATGTAAATAAATTAAGATTTATTTAAATAAAATCCAAAATTCACATTCACATTTAAATAAATTAATATTTATTTAAATATCTATTCAAATGCAAATTACATCATTTAATTGAAATAAATGGTTTTATTTCAATTGAAAATCCCAAAATTCCTCCCACTTGCATTCTCCTACAAAATCCACTTGCATGCCTAAATCCCTTCAAGATTCTTCTAACTCCTAATTAGCCTAATCATATCCTAATCATTGTCACATTCCTAAATAAAAGGAAGTCACTTCTCAAAAACCTCCAAAGTCTTCAATAACCATTAAAGGCTTTATGTCTTCAAATGGTTAACCTCTAAACTCTTCCGAACCATTAAAGGCTCTTACATAACACTTTATGGTTAACTCACCTTTTACCTTTGGTTAGAGACTTTCCTCTAACTTAACCATCTTTTTGACTCATGGGTCTCTTCAAAGCATTTATTTCTTTGACTAAGGTAGCCATTTAACCCTTGCACATTCATTTATCCCTTGGATAAAAGGAATGTCCATTAACCTAACCCTAACCCAACCCCCTAGGGTAACCATGATGTCCCCTCAAGCATTTAATGATCCTTATCTCTCCTCTCAAGCCTCCTCAAGGTGACACTTGTTAACATGGGATTGGGTTGAAAGTCTCACATGGATTGAATATCTTTCAATCCTAACCCTTGTTAAGATTTTTTAATCTTAACCCTTCATTTCCCTATTTCTTCTATAAATAGAACCCTTCTCCTCAAGCAAATGAGGAATCATTAGAGTATTGTTTCTATACTGGTATTAGCATAGATTTTTTTTATAGCATCACTATCTACACTTGCATAGCATTTGTTTATCATATTCAACCATCTTGAATCTCCATATGGCATCCATGGCTAGTGCTAAAACTGAGAGCTACACTCATTTGGGACTTGGAGAGGGGAGAAACAAGGGAGGAGCATCAAAAGGCATCATGGAATCATCTTAGGGAGTCTCTTCTCCTTTCATTTATTTTGTTAAATTTCTTTCATGCTTTTTAAATCTCTTTTGATATGTTTGGAATGGTTTTTAGTTCTTTGTTTTGGTTTTATGGTTGAAACTAACTTATTAACATTGAACTTTGTTGTTGCCTTGTCCCCATTTCCATGAAATCATTTGGTGAACCCAACGTGAAAGAATAGAGTTTTCTTTTAAATTAGCTTTCTTTGTTTTTTTTTTAATAAGCCTTTTTAGTTAGTTGTTTAGAATGTTTTTTTTTATTAAATGGCTTCTTTTTTAGAATAGACTTTTAAATTAGTTGTTTAAATTTTATTTTTTTAATTAGTCTTTTAGAATAGATTTTTTTTAAGTTTCTTAAAATAGTTTTTATAAGAGTGTTTCCACGGGGTAGAACCTCCTCTAAAATTAGTTTTTTTTTTTTTGAAGTAATCTTTAAATTAAGATTTTTCTAAATTAGCCTTTCATTTAGTTCTAATTTACATTTTAAATTAGTTTTTAATTTAGTTTTCGATTAGATTTAAATTAGTTTTATTAATTTAGATCTAATTTGCTTGTTAGTGTGATTTGTGTTAATATGATTAATTTAATTTTGGGTTTACATCTTGTGCAGGACATAAGGAGCATCTTTCTAACATATTGTTGCAGGTGTTGAAAGTGTCAAATTTGCAATTTTTTTTTGCTTAACATGTTCTAATTGGAAAAATTTATCAATCCTACGATAGGCATTCACATTGTCTTCATTTTGCTATCTTGGTCTAAAAATGAACACACACATCGCTATCTTGGATTAAAACGAACTATCATTTTTGTAATCTTGGTTAAACGAACATTCACATCTTGCAACATGGGCTAAAAAGAACGATCAACTTGTTATTTTTTGAGTTTAAAAGATAACAATCATTTTGCAATCTTGGATAAAATGAACACTTCATTTTGCTATCTTGGCTAAAATGAACACCATGGTTGTTGGACCAACATCTCCAAGTAGCAAATAGATCACATTGCAATAATGGGTTAAAAAGAGCAAGTTTCTTTTGTGTTTGGCACGCTTGTGCAAAATCTATAGAGTGGTCCTACTTCTAACATACTATCCTCTCCCTTGGATTTCGTGGTCCTAGGTGCAAGAGAAAAGTGTTAGTAACACTCAAAGTTTATATTTTTAAGAGAGGCCTACCAAGAGACACATTACTCTTGGGAACGACCTCGCGCGGTAAATCCTTCGAGCCGCTATAGAAATCTAGTGTGAGTGAAAGTTGTAGCCTTGCGTATAGTTGTTCCTATAGTGTAACTTGCCGAAAGGACAAATGGGACCCAACACAAGTTACAAGGCTCTTAAGTGAGTCACTGCAGAATGAACTTATGTCCAAAAACATCAAAAATTAATAAACACCTTCTTATGTAGAAACCCACCCATTCTATTGATTGAGGATATTTGTGATAAATTCAGTGCAAGAGCATATAAGGTTTTTCTCCCAAGACACTCACCATACATATTTCCTTGAGTAGAAACATAGCTTTTCAAATATTTACTTGTAGCTCGATAAAAGTGGCGACTCCCCCATCATAGGGATCATCTATTTGTTATGCTCATGCAAGACTTAGTATATCACATCCTTACCTGCCATGACGGGATTCATAAGGTATGTAGTACCAAAGTTGAAGAAATATCAAGATGTGGGCTGAAATTATCGCAACTGGCCATTTGACCTTAGGGATAAAGTGTGTTTGAAGTGTCTTCATTTTGAGTCAAGACCAGTGATAAACTGAGTCGACTTCAAGCTTTTTGGAAAAACATACTCAAAAACATTTGGAAATAAAGGGTCATAAAAGTCCAAAGATTGGGTTGATGTAGACCCACACTTACTTGTGCCTTTTAAGGCAACATTCTTGTGTTTGTGTGATTTCTTTGTTTTATTTTCAAAGAAAAATCAAAAATCCAATTCCAAAACAAGTATTTGTCCAACACAAAATTTTCACAAACATTTTCAAACACCAACAAAGATCAAAAAGGGCAAATAGCAAAAGTATCAAACTATATGACCATTCTTCACATCTTGAGAAAGAAGAATCTTCATCAACACATCAATTTGAAGAAAAGACCATTGAGCTCAAACGTTTTGGTCAAAAGAAGGAAATCCTTCTATCTTAATAGACAAATATTTGTCTCACATAGAACCTTCTTACGTCACATGCATCTTTATCTTCAAGGAAAATCTAACGAATTCGATCAAGCTTCTTTAAACCACGAAGCTTTTACTCAATATAGAGCTTTGAGCTATCATCAAAACAAGGGAGGCAAAATCAATCCTGCCTTCTTTCCAGACATTTGCATCACATATAACACAGCTAGGGAAGAACCACCAACCCTCGAAAGAGAAGAGGAAGAGTTTGTTCCTTTTGTGACATAGAGTTTCTATTGAAGTTAACATTTCATCCATTCTCACATTTGCACATCATCAAATCCATTCCAACTCTCAAAACATCAAGAGGATTTTGTCCTAAGTTCTGTTTCGATATTGCTTGAATCAAACACAATACATCACTTTTTAGAGTGTCTCTACATCTAGGATAAACTCATCCTAAGAGGCATTTCTACGTAGGTTAAAACTAGTCTATGAGTGAATCCTCTCATTACTAGGTAGTTGATTTTGTAACACATCTCAGATCTCTCTAAACCTTATCACATCAAATATTGTCAACAAAACACAACAATCAATTCAAGGAAGGACTTTGGTAACATTTACCTTTAGTGTTAGAGATCCATATGAAAAACACTTCACCAAACATTAATCTTTCATTCCATCACCAACTCATCATCATTTTCATCAAACTTCAACAAAAACTTACAAACAAAATGGCTCAAACCAGATCAAGGTCTAGACAACTAGAAATTGAAGAGGAAGACAAGGAAAATCTCAATGAATTCCAAGAAGCCCTTGGAGGAAATGCAAATGATGAAAATCCAAGTACTCCTACTCCCGCAGCAATAGAAACATAGCACTGAGCGTTTTACAAACATAGCAGGAAAAATAGAGTTCCTTCCTTTTCATATGCAATATTAATTATCTTGTCCACTATGACCCTTTGTTCATTCATATCCTTGGACAGATTACGCATGGACCCAGATTGCACAATAAAGAAATTCCCTCAAAACAGACAAAGAAATGATGGGAACCTCCCTATAGAATTCAAATAAGCAGAGTCAAGTTATGTATTGCAATTTCACCTTGATGTGAAGGCTCTTATCACAGACACCCAGCTAATTTAGATGTTGCTAGATCATTAGAATCATTCCTACAAGCAGAAAACAAAGAAAATATTATGCCCCCAATCCTTGCTCCTCTTAGTCAAGATAGCCTTCCTTGAGCTACTCAGAGGAATAATAATAAGCGAAAGCCAATATAAAAGATAACACACAAAGAAAATTTCATGCATAGCTCAAACTGTTTAGTGATTTCTTTTAGTAAGTGTTATTTGCTTGTGTACTTAGTGATAAAACTCTTTAGTAGTCAGGAGATAGGTGACTGATGTAAAGATGACTTGGTTGATATTGGTTAGGGCATATAAATTGCTCTGTCGATTATCCTAAGACTAGGATATTGATCAGTTTCAAGCCATGAGTGTTCCAACGAACTAGGATATCACAAAAGTGATTGAAATATGTACAAGCGAAAACAAAGATGCATGAAAGAGGGAATGCCAATGTTGCGTTGATAGATGGAGCGCTTTAGTACAAGAGGCGCCTGTTTGCCAGGTTTTTTACCTACTTGGCAGAGATTCCTTCTTTTTTTTACCAAGGTGCCTGTTAACCAGGTTTTCACCAAGGCATTTTCTCTCTTTTTCCTTTTTTTTTCTTTTTTTTTTTTTAATTTTCTGAATTTTTTTAGGACCTTTTCTGATTTTTAGTATTTCTTCAGGACATTTTATGATTTTTAAGATTTCTTCAGGACATTTTATGATTTTTAGGATTTCTTCAAGACTTTTTCTATTGATTGAGGATATTTGTGATAAATTAAGTGCAAGAGCATATAAGGTTTTGCTTCCAAGACACTCACCATACATATTTCCTTGAGTAGAAACATAGCTTTTTGAATATTTACTTGTAGCCCAATAAAAGTGGTGACTCCCCCATAATAGGGATCATCTATTTGTTATGCTCATGCAAGACTTAGTATATCACATCCTTACCTGCCATGACGGGATTCATAAGATATGTAGTACCAAAGTTGAAGAAATATCAAGATGTGGGCTGAAATTATCGCAACTGGCCATTTGACCTTAGGGATAAAGTGTGTTTGAATTGTCTTTGTTTTGAGTCAAGACCAATGATAAACTGAGCCTACTTTAGGCTTTTTGGAAAAACATACTCAAAAACATTTGGAAATAAAGGGTCATAAAAGTCCAAAGATTGGGTTGATGTAGACCCACACTTACTTGTGCCTTTTAAGGCAACATTCTTGTGTTTGTGTGATTTCTTTGTTTTATTTTCAAAGAAAAATAAAAAATCCAATTCCAAAACAAGTATTCGTCCAACACAAAATTTTCACAAACATTTTCAAACACCAACAAAGATCAAAAAGTGCAAATAGAAAAAGTATCAAACTATATGACCATTTTTCACATCTTGAGAAAGAAGAATCTTCATCAACACATCAATTTGAAGAAAAGACCATTGAGCTCAAACACTTTCATCAAAAGAAGGAAATCCTTCTATCTTAATAGACAAATATTTGTCTCACATAGAACCTTCTTACATCACATGCATCTTTATCTTCAAGGAAAATCTAACGAATTTGATCAAGCATCTTTAAACCACAAAGCTTTTACTCAATATAGAGCTTTGAGCTATCATCAAAACAAGGGAGGCAAAATCAATCCTGCCTTCTTTCCAGACATTTGCATCACATATAACATAGCTAGGGAAGAACCACCAACCCTCGAAAGAGAAGAGGAAGAGTTTGTTCCTTTTGTGACATAGAGTTTCTATTGAAGTTAACATTTCATCCATTCTCACATTTGCACATCATCAAATCCATTCCAACTCTCAAAACATCAAGAGGATTTTGTCCTAAGTTCTGTTTCGATATTGCTTGAATCAAACACAATACATCACTTTTTAGAGTGTCTCTACATCTAGGATAAACTCATCCTAAGAGGCATTTCTACGTAGGTTAAAACTAGTCTATGAGTGAATCCTCTCATTACTAGGTAGTTGATTTTGTAACACATCTCAGATCTCTCTAAACCTTATCACATCAAATATTGTCAACAAAACACAACAATCAATTCAAGGAAGGACTTTGGTAACATTTACCTTTAGTGTTAGAGATCCATATGAAAAACACTTCACCAAACATTAATCTTTCATTCCATCACCAACTCATCATCATTTTCATCAAACTTCAACAAAAACTTACAAACAAAATGGCTCAAACCAGATCAAGGTCTAGACAACTAGAAATTGAAGAGGAAGACAAGGAAAATCTCAATGAATTCCAAGAAGCCCTTGGAGGAAATGCAAATGATGAAAATCCAAGTACTCCTACTCCCGCAGCAATAGAAACATAGCACTGAGCGTTTTACAAACATAGCAGGAAAAATAGAGTTCCTTCCTTTTCATATGCAATATTAATTATCTTGTCCACTATGACCCTTTGTTCATTCATATCCTTGGACAGATTACGCATGGACCCAGATTGCACAATAAAGAAATTCCCTCAAAACAGACAAAGAAATGATGGGAACCTCCCTGTAGAATTCAAATAAGCAGAGTCAAGTTATGTATTGCAATTTCACCTTGATGTGAAGGCTCTTATCACAGACACCCAACTAATTTAGATGTTGCTAGATCAACAGAATCATTCCTACAAGCAGAAAACAAAGAAAATATTATGCCCCCAATCCTTGCTCCTCTTAGTCAAGATAGCCTTCCTTGAGCTACACAGAGGAATTATAATAAGCGAAAGCCAATATAAAAGATAACACACAAAGAAAATTTCAGGCATAGCTCAAACTATTTAATGATTTCTTTTAGTAAGTGTTATTTGCTTTTGTACTTAGTGATAAAACTCTTTAGTAGTCAGGAGATAGGTGACTAACTCAGAGTGGACGACCAGGTTGCACTGACGTAAAGATGACTTGGTTGATATTGGTTAGGGCATGTAAATTGCTCTGTCGATTAACCTAAGACTAGGATATTGATCAGTTTCAAGCCATGAGGGTTCCAACGAACTAGGATGTCACAAAAGTGACTGAAATATGTACAAGCAAAAGCAAAGATGCATGAAAGTGGGAATGCCAACGTTGCGTTGATAGATGGAGCACTTGAGTACAAGAGGCGCCTTTTTGCCAGGTTTTTTACCTGCTTGGCAGAGATTCCTTTTTTTTTTTACCAGGGTGCCTGTTTACCAGGTTTTCACCAAGGCATTTTCTCTCTTTTTCCTTTTTTTTCTTTTTTTTTTTTTAATTTTCTGAGTTATTTCAGGACTTTTTCTGATTTTTAGTATTTCTTCAAAACAATTTATGATTTTTAGGATTTCTTCAGGACATTTTATTATTTTTAGGATTTCTTCAAGACTTTTTATGATTTTTAGGATTTATTCAAGACATTTTATGATTTTTAGGAGTTTGTTTAGGACATTTTATGATTTTTTTTTAGGATTTTGATGTTTGCTCCTTGTGTCTAGCAAGGCAAAAGGGATTTTGAGTACATGAATGGATAAGTGAATGATGGTGGACACTTTCAAGGACTATCTCACAACATTAATCCAAGGACAGGGTCCAAATATAGCAATGTAAACCAAGGATTTTAGTGATGTAAAGCAAGGATATAGCATAATGAAGCCATATGGTCCAAAGAAGTGGCCATGTCAAGAGGTTTGTGGAAAGTATGTTTTTGCATTTTGTCCATAGTGTTGATCAAGATCAAGGAATAGATTTGGAGAGGAGGCAGATATGATAAGCAAGATCAAAAGGGAGTAATGAAGGATGTAAGAGAGTAATTGAGAGGAGCTAAAGGGTCTAGATCAAGTGTAGTAGCTAGGACACATGAAGCCTGCAAGGATCCTTAACCTTGTCAAGATCAATGGTGGAAAAGGGATATGAACGTAGATAGAGCAGATGAGGGATAATGGAGGATGAAGGATAATGGAGGAAGAAGGATAATATATGGATGTACATGGATGGAACTTGCCCCCAGTGTAAAGCGCAAAAGGATAATGGATTACAAATTGTAAAGCGGAAAATCGTGGTCGAACCCTAGTTGGTCTCCCTTCTTCTGACTCCAAGGAGAGAGAAGGGAGGTTCGCTAGGATTCGATGGGTTTTCACTTAGGGGGAAGACTTTACATTCAAAAGAGGGGTTGAAACTCATAAGATTCAATCCCACACGATGTAAGATTGGATGCTAAATGAATTTCAAGGGTTTGGAAAGCAAAGCTACCCTCTTTTGTAAAGAATGTTGATTAAGGAAATTAAGCTAAGGATGCATAGAAAGTCATAAAGATTCGCTTATAAACTGAGTTCGGGTTATAGGATGAAGCTGCGGACCTGGAATTAGCAGTAAAATGTCGATACGGCGCTGTCCTGCAAATTTGAGCAAAAGTTGTCGGGACGATGGCGCCCGACGCCACGGTCCTCCGAAAAATCCGCGAAACGAAGGGGGATCTGTTCGTCTCTGCACAAGGATTCCAGATCTTCAATTTCAGCTGCGTACCTGCAACCTACACACAGAAAAGCGAAGATGATTGGGGGGTTAGGGATTAGGGGTTTGCCTTTAGGTCAAACCCCGGTTTTGGAATTAACCAAGAAATGAGCAAGAGCTGTAAATGTAAATGACTGTAAAACAAGTACTAATACCTTGTTCTAAGGATGTTTGTATCCTTATGTGCGAAGGTTTAGATGTTGTATGTTGTATGTTGTAGCATGTAGTATGTGATCTCCTCTTCAATGGTTGAATCCTTGTCTTGAATGCAACACTTAGCCTTGAATGGAGACTTGAAATGATCAATTGCTTGAAAGAATGCTTGAATGCCTGAATGCTTGAGTATCGTTTCCATGCCTTTTCCATCATATCGAATGAAAGAGGAAAATGTCATTTATATACTTGTCAATTAGGGCTGATAGACTGATTTTCCCGACCTTAGGCCGACCAGGGAATGTAATTTTCCAAATTGCAATCAAAAAGACCCGAGCCTCTTAGGAGACCGGGCCCAAAATAGGACCCAGGGACCAGGGCACTGGGCGCTCTGGTCCCACCTCCCGGGGCAGCAGGGTGCAAGGAGGTTCAGGCCAGGGTGCATGAAAAATGCAGTTTTCAGTGTCGTGAGCAAGTTTTGGGGTCTCCATTCAGGTTGTGTGTTGCGTCGCCGTCGTGAAGACCGAAATGCAGTCGAAATTGCAAGTGTCGCAATTTTAGGACGCTACATTTAGCCCCCACTTTAGCGGGAGTATGTATGCTCATACTTCCGGTAAAGTACAAGGAAACAACGTTGAAAGACTTTCACCACGTCAAGGAGGCAAGATACACCAAGCCCCCAGTGGACTAAGGATCTTACAACTTCGATTGACAAAGTAAAGGGGAAGATCACGAGGGAGAACCATGACTGTCAGTAGTAAGGTTCCCTCACTATGAGTCATGCAAAAGAAATACCAAAAATCTTCAAGACAAAGCTAAGTTTGCCAAGAAATTTTCAAGTATCTTTGAAAGGATAGACAGGGTGTATGCCCCCCTACATTAAAGCGATCGCACACGCCTCAACGGGGGTGATTGTTTTAACGTAGTGATACACATAAGAAATGAGAACGGAAAAGGAGCACGTTATCGCAAAGATTTAGCCCCCAAGTGTGAGATAAACCCAAGGATAATAGACACAAAACACAAAGCACGAGGTGACTTCGCTTTCCTTGGGGTCAGTATGCTGTATGATAAGTCATGTATATATATCATATGTATGTATGCATAATTGTTCTTCATTCCCCAATCAAGGAAGGTCACCTAGAAGAAGGGAACACATGTGTCTTTTGAGTCAACATGAGAGAGATCAAGAGATCTCAATGCTTTGCATCGTCCTCAAGTAGACAACACTAAGGACGACAAATAGAAGAATGAGAATAACATATAGAAGAAATAACAAAAGGGAGGGGGAGAGAATCTGCCATGCTAATGTAACTTAGTCTAGCATGTCATCTACCCCCCGATCTTGTTGATCAATGTTTCGGGAAGGCAGGGAACACGCTAGAGGAGGAACATCCAACACAGCAGATGGAGCTATCACAAGATCCAAACAAGGGCTATGTTCATGTTCCAAGCCACATTGTTCTTGTCTAGGAGCTAGGATAAGTGCTTTAGAAAATTCATGAGATAAATGGTTATCGACATCAACAAGTTCATATTCACTATCAGAAGCAAGAGGAGTAACATTTATATCATCATCAAGATTTATAAAAATAGGATCTTTAACTCGCACAGGATCAAGACCATCATGCATCTTATGTTTAGGAGATTTAGGCTCAATATCTGGCTGAGGAGAAAATGGAATAATGCTTGTTGAAGGTGTTTTTGGAGATTGCAAAGTTTGAGAAGCAGCTGCTTGAGCCCTAAGACGACGCTTTCGTCGACGTTCCCGTGCAGAACGATTATGTCTAGTCTTAGTAGGAAGTGTAGAAGATAGAGGAGGAGGAATGTTCTCATCCCTATCAATTGGGTGTTTAGGTTGTGGTCTCTTAGGCTGGATAATAGGAGAAGAAGAAGGTCTCTTCTCTCTATAGAAGGCAGGAGGAGGAACTGCTCCATATAAAGGAGGAGTTTTTGGTTTAGGAAGAAGACCAAGTCCATCATGACGAGGAGGTATAGGTCTATTTTTAGAAGATTTATTAGGCATAGACATAGTCGCATCCATAGGGACGGGTTGGGAATCTTCTTGGGGAAAGACATTAGTTTTGTCTTTCAAAAGAAGAATTTCCTTCTCAAGAATGATAGGAATGTCAAGTTTAGGTGCTCTAGGTTCACTTAGAGATAGGATCATATCTGTTTTCCACTTTTGATAAGATTTGAAAAGATGATCACTTCGCGGAGGAAGAGATTGGAATTGTTTGGGCCAAAAGTAATCAATAGGAACACTAGAGGTTCTTTCAGCTGGTTTAAAGAGACTATGATTGACAGTAACAACTTCACCATTATGGGGAAATTTCAAACACTTATGAATAGGAGAAGCAATAGCTTTCATGGAAGATAGCCAAGGATAGCCAAGCTTCACACGAAATTGTTCGGAAGAAGGAATAATAGCAAAGTTCACATCAAGGGATTTGTTATGGACCTCAATAGGCAATGTAATAGAACCAATTGCAGGAGAGGAAAATGCATCAAATAGTTTCACAATCACATCTGTTTTGTCATAGATTACTTGATTCAATTGCAAACTAAAAAGAAATTCTTCAGTAATAACATTAACCATGCACGAAGGATCAATAAGCACTCCACGGCAAGGCATATTCTTGACTTTTGCAACTATGTATAAAGGACCATCAGGTGCCCTAATGGTTTCGCTAGAATCAAATGTGATGGAAGGTTCTTTAGGGTTTTCTTGCTGCTCTACAAAGTTAATCACATTCGGAGTCATAGACACAATACCTTCAGATGAGAGAGAGGAATCATTAGCCTCAATTGCATTAGAGGTATGAGAAGTATGAGAAGGTAATGGATCAGTGAAAATCTGAAGATTTTGGTTAGGAGGAGCTACAGATGTGTTGCCTTTATTATTCACTCCAGAAACAGAGATAGTATTATTATCAATCAAATCCTGAATTTTACCCTTTAGAGAAAAACATTTTTCAGTATCATGACCAGGTTGACGATGAAAATGACAGAAAGCTTTATGATCAAAATAAGGTGAAGTAATCTTTGCAGGATCAATTTGTCATACAGGAGGAAGAGTAAGCACATTTTGTCCCAATAACTTATTCATAATATCATGCAATGATTCATTCAAAGGAGTATACTTTCTTTCTTTCTTGAAAAATTTAGAAATAGGAGGCACACCTGATGCTGCATTCACATTGTTGTTGATGATGTTTTCATTGAATTTGATGGAATCTCTGTTCGGTTTAAACTTCCCAAATGGTTGTTGACTGCTATCACCCTTATCACTCAGAGCCATAGGATGTGATTGTTCCATTTGACTCACAGTCAGTTGATAATTGTGAAGAGTGGCACACAACTGTTGAAAAGAAGTAAACTCAGAAAATAGAAGTTTGTCTCGAATATCTTTTTGCAAATTAGAAATAAAGATTCTTTGAATATCATTATCAGGCACTGGAAAAGAAATTTGAGCATACAAATGCTTATATCTACCAATGAAATCAGTCACTTTTTCTTTAACACCTTGTTTACAATGCATTAAATCAATCAAAGTAACTTTAGGACTTATATAGTTTTGAAATTGTTGAATGAAAGCATTTGCAAGTTGTTCGAAAGAAGTAATAGAATAAGAAGGCAACGAGCAATACCATTGTAGGGCTTTGTCTCTTAATGTTCTAGTGAATAGTTTTGCAAGCAACCTTTGGTCATAAGCAAAATCAGTACATATTGTTTGAAAAGTCTTAACATGTGTTAGAGGATCTCCTTTACCATTATAAAGTTCCAAATGTGGGATTTCAACATGCTTAGGAGGAATAGCTCGAACAATGTCAAGAGAAAGTGGGCTCGCAACATCAAATGTGGGCACACTAAACTTAGATTGATTCATAGAGGCAATTTGTTGCTGTAAAGAAGAGACAGTTTGTGCAAGATTATTAATGGTAGCTTCAGTCGAAGAGTTCATATTAGGTGTGTTAGATTGAGATGGAGGTGTGATGTTATTGAAAGATGGTAAAGAGTAAGGTGGTGGGACCCTATGATAGTCAACCATAGGGGATGATTGGATAGGAGGAACACTACAAGGAGGAATGGAATGGTTAAATGAATTGCCCCCTTGTGTCATGTTCATTTGTGAAGATGTAATAGGAACACTTATTGAAGGAATGAATGAAGAAGTCGGATTGAATGAAGGAATAGGGTTAATTGAAGAAGGAGGATTGCCCCCATGACTGGTAATCACAGTAGGAATGTCTTGTATAGAAGTAGCCATGATGTTTGATGTAAAGGTAGGTATACTAGCAATAGAAGTGGTCAAAGGAATAGAATGATTGACTTGTGTAGGAGGTTGTGTATAACCTAAAGATTCAGCACAACTCTTCATAGGCATCACATTCGAATCCACAATGTGTGCGATACCACGTAAAACATCAATTCCATTCTTATCACTTTGAAGCATACGTTTTAGACCCTCAATTAAAGGAAGAGCTTGACTATCGGGATACTCATGAGACATCCATTGGTGAAAATCGTCAAATTGGTTATCCAATTTGGAAAGTTGTTCAACAGAAACTTCATGGGGAGCTTCTTCATCATTAGGAGGATTAGAGGAATTACCCATGTCCTCGTTAAAAAGGCTATTCAAATTAGGTTCCATCTCCTCGGTAGTTAAACCTCGAAAAGACTTAATTCTACGGCTTCGTCTAACGGGAATAGTGTAAGTAGGACTTGTTGTTGTAAAACTCATGCACTAGAGAGAGAGAGAACATTTTGAATTTAGAGGTAGCAATTTTCAGTAAAATCAGCCAATTTTCCAGATTTAAGCTGTTAAATGCAATCACAACAGTCTCCCGAAATTTCAAAAAAAATGTCCGGGACCGTGGCGCTCGGAGTGCAACACGGTCCTTGCAACTTTTTTCGAAATTTGCAGGGATGAAAGGTATGATGATTTTAGAGCTAATCTAAAAAAATTGAGGGATTTTACGATCTGTAGATAGGGCAAATTAAAGTTGCAAATTCAAAATTGAACCCTATCAAGATTGTCGAAAAATGCAAAATTTGAATTTTGAAAAAGAGAGGGAAACTGAAATTTTGAATTTTATGATTTTAGAGGGAATGTCAAGAGCAATGCAAATTTTGAAATTTGAAAATTGACTCAATTTCACGCAAAATTCAATTTTGAAAGCGGAAATCAAAGTTATTGTAATTAGGCACTTAATTTCAAAAGTCACAAAATGCAAATATTTGAATAAAGCACTGAAATTTCGAATGAATGCAAATACAATTTTCAGATCTAAGACAGTAAGAACACAATTTTGACACAAAATTTCAGTTTCGATAATTTTTGAATGATTAGGAGCCTTAGACCAAGCAATCACAAGACCAACTTTGACTGTAATTTTGAAAGTGTTATAATTGATAAAATCAGCCAAAATTCTGGATTTTAGCAGGAAAATACAGCAAGATCTCGCTCCCGAAATTTTGGAAAAAATGTCGGGGACGATGGCGCTCGGAGTGCAACACGGTCCTCGCAACTTTTTTCCAAATTTTCAGGGATGAAAGATATTGTGATTTTATTGCGGAATCCAAAGTTACAACTGATTTGGAGATGTTTTGATTGGTCAAATTGTCGGACAAAGGTTGAATCAAGAGGGTTTCAAAAATTAGGGTTTTGACTTTTAACCACTTAATTTTCAAAATTAAAGCACAAATATGAATTGATAATTTGTAATAGAAGGACAGATCTGAAACAAGCATTAACATTTAGACATTTCGCAAGTTTAATTACTCAAAAGAAATTTTAGGGTTTTAATGCAATCACCTCTAAACCTTTGCAAAAGATCAAACATGGAAATGTAATCAATTTTTCAGATCTAAGCATGAAAATTCAGAAAGGATTTTCACGTCGGGTTCACCAAAATGTAAAGCGGAAAATCACGGTTGAACCCTAGTTGGTCTGCCTTCTTCTGACTCCAAGGAGAGAGAAGGGAGGTTCGCTAGGATTCGATGGGTTTTCACTTAGGGGGAAGACTTTACATTCAAAAGAGGGGTTGAAACTCATAAGATTCAATCCCACACGATGTAAGATTGGATGCTAAATGAATTTCAAGGGTTTGGAAAGCAAAGCTACCCTCTTTTGTAAAGAATGTTGATTAAGGAAATTAAGCTAAGGATGCATAGAAAGTCATAAAGATTCGCTTATAAACTGAGTTCGGGTTATAGGATGAAGCTGCGGACCTGGAATTAGCAGTAAAATGTCGATACGACGCTGTCCTGCAAATTTGAGCAAAAGTTGTCGGGACGATGGTGCCCGGCGCCACGGTCCTCCGAAAAATCCGCGAAACGAAGGGGGATCTGTTCGTCTCTGCACAAGGATTCCAGATCTTCAATTTCAGCCGCGTACCTACAACCTACACACAGAAAAGAGAAGATGATTGGGGGGTTAGGGATTAGGGGTTTGCCTTTAGGTCAAACCCCGGTTTTGGAATTAACCAAGAAATGAGCAAGAGCTGTAAATGTAAATGACTGTAAAACAAGTACTAATACCTTGTTCTAAGGATGTTTGTATCCTTATGTGCGAAGGTTTAGATGTTGTATGTTGTATGTTGTAGCATGTAGTATGTGATCTCCTCTTCAATGGTTGAATCCTTGTCTTGAATGCAACACTTAGCCTTGAATGGAGACTTGAAATGATCAATTGCTTGAAAGAATGCTTGAATGCCTGAATGCTTGAGTATCGTTTCCATGCCTTTTCCATCATATCGAATGAAAGAGGAAAATGTCATTTATATACTTTTCAATTAGGGCTGATAGACTGATTTTCCCAACCTTAGGCCGACCAGGGAATGTAATTTTCCAAATTGCAATCAAAAAGACCCGAGCCTCTTAGGAGACCGGGCCCAAAATAGGACCCAGGGACCAGGGCGCTGGGCACCCTGGTCCTGGAGGACCAGGGCACTGGGCGCTCTGGTCCCACCTCCCGGGACAGCAGGGTGCAAGGAGGTTCAGGCCAGGGTGCATGAAAAATGCAGTTTTCAGTGTCGTGAGCAAGTTTTGGGGTCTCCATTCAGGTTGCGTGTTGCGTCGCCGTCGTGAAGACCGAAATGCAGTCGAAATTGCAAGTGTCACAATTTTAGGACGCTACACAAATGATGCCTGTTTGCCAGGTTTTCATCATGGTACTTGCCCAAGGAGCCACAAGAAGTGGTTTTCACACAAGGATGAATTTATTTCTCTTTACTTTTTTTCTGATTTTTTTTTTTAAACATTTTCATTATTTTTCTTTTTGTTTTTGAAATATATTGGAGGCATGATAGGGGATGGAAGAAGGACCCCAATGTATCATTTCTTTGGATGGTACCTTTATAATATGAGTTGCAATAGACCATGGCTATGAAGGTATGCTCAAAGATGTTGGCATGATAATGAAATGAAACTAGGGCAAGGATTTATGCAAAGGATTGGATAAGAGGGATGGAAGGGTGAAAAAGAGGTGTTGGATAATGGATGGGATATTGGAAGAATTGTGTATGGATAGGTGGAAATGCTGGAAAGGTCAACATTGGCACACACCTTGAGGGATGGTGAACATATGAAGGAGAAGTGAATCTCAGATTTTGAGATTTGAATGGAGGAAAGGTTATAGATTTTGGGGCATAAGAACCCAAAATGGATGAAGGAGGTGATGGAGGAATAGACTCCGAAGGTTTGGATGGAGGAACAACAATTTTAGATACCAATTTTGATTTTTCTTTAGACTATTGTGCTTCAAGCAGCCGCTTAGGGATCCACATGGTTTTTTATTTTTCATGCTTTTGTAGTTCCTTAGAGCCCATTGCTTGTACAAGTGCCTTAGGAACCCATATAATGTTTGACTTTTCTTCTTTATTTGTGGGCCTTTGTGGTGTTTTGTATTTTTCTTTTTCTTTTTGGATCACATTTTTCTTTGTTTTGACATGTCAATTAGATCGGACATGTTGATCCTTGAATACATGTGGATTACTTGACTTATGACTTTTATGATTGGCATCCAAATTTCTTGGAGGGAGATGCATGGATAGATAGGAATGATATGGAGGTCTTTTAGATGGATGGAAGGTACTCGAAGATGTGTTCCTTTGGTGACCTAGAATGGATTGAAGCGATGATGGGGAAAGCATGTATTTGGATTTAACTGGAGAAATGTAGGATTTATGAGAGATACCAACATCTTGAGAAATGTCCCTAAGGCCATGACCTTTAACATTTTCTTCAATATGGAGGGGTTCTTTCTTGTGGAGATTTACCCCTTTGCCTTTATAAATATTTTGACTTGTAGGATACACTTTGCTTTGGAAAGAAGGGATAAGTCCATTATGAGATGGAGGTGGAATGTAGGGAATGATAGGATCATGAGAGGGATTTGTAGGCATGATGGATCCTTGAGGTGAAAATGGAGGATTATGACAAGGAGATGAAGGGATACTTTGGTCTTGACATGGAAGAGGACCATTGGATAGAGTAGGAAGGGTGTTTGACTCTTCATTTTGAATAGGATTGTTTGAAAATGTGGAAGAGGCGCCATGATCTTTCTTAGGAAGTGGATTAGGAATGGGATTTGGAAGGATTATTTTCTCTTGAGATGGAAAGGGATCATCTTGGAAGAAATGGAAAGGTATAAGGGGATCATCATGGGATTCTAGTGAAATAAGATCTTTTTCAATCATTAGATGGGATTGGAGAGTTTTGGTGTCTTGATCTTGTTTTATGAGAGGACTTGTTTCTTCATTTTTCAGATTAACCTCTTGACATGGAGTCACTTCTAAGGAAGGGATAGGATTTTGCATAGGCATAGGGAATTCTTGGAAGATCTCCATATTTTGGCATGATGGGGAAGCATTTTGAGTGGGACTCTCTGGAGTGGGTATGTTTGGAATTGAACTGTATGATGGCATAGGATCTAAGATTTTTAAATCGTTAGAGGAACTTGTATCGATATTTCCATTAACTTGGATTTCCATAGGAGATAGCCCTTGAAGGTAAACATGAGAAGTTTCATTTTTTGAAGGAGATGGTATGGATTGTTTCTGAGAAGTTTTAGGAGATGAAGGCATCATGGAAGGGATGAAGGCCACATATGGAGCCTTGCTAGACATAGGTTCATGGTTTTGATCATGCTTAGAAATAGTTCCTTCTTTTTCTTTAGGTGAGTCATTAGGATCTTCAATTTCAATGACACCATTATCAATGAGATCTTGAATCTTATGTTTTAATTCCATACACATTGAAGTCTTATGTTTGTTATGCCTATGATATGCACAGTAATTACTCACAAAATCACATAATTGTTTTAGCATTCCTTGAAGTTTCTCACTCTTGATATCATGCATTTATTTTTCAAATGGAGTCATTGATTCATTTTGTTGGATTTTCATGTCATATATTTATATCTTGATATCTTGAAACATTTGAGCCAAGGTAGCCATGGGAATTGGAGCTAAGGTAGCCATGGGATTCTTAGTTTTTCCAAAAAAATTAGAAGAGCTTCTGGTTTGAACAAGCATTTACAACCGACAAGACCGAGAGCTAGATGTGATGCAGAAGTCAAGATCAAATTGTAGCTAGTTATTCGTTTAACATAGTGATTTGAGAGAAGTAACTAAGATCTGGTTTGGTTTTAGGAATGATCTATCTTCTGTAAGACGTTATCTAATTTAACTTAGGTTTTGATAAGTAGTTGATTGAACTAGCTTAGAGATGATCGACAAAATCGTGCAATGCAACGGCAGGGGTACACTATCAAGAATATTTATGCTTAGGAGGATGATAACTAATTTTATGCTCGTTGTAGACTGGTTTAGGCAAGTTTGACTATTTGGGACTGATAAAATCAGGAATTCATATGACAGAGTATTGGAAAAAGATGAGATTCTGACAGACAAAGTTTCAATGACTGACGACTACCAGTTTTTGATAAGGACCGATGTTTCGATGACTGACAGAGACTAGTTTGGACACAAAAAGAGTGTATAACTAAATTGTTTGATATTGTTTGATTTGTTTTCTCTAGTTTCAGTATTTCATTTTCAGTTTCAGGGATGAAAACACAAAAAACACACAAGATATATAATAATTGAATCACAGCACGCTAACCCTACAGAAGTTGGCTTAGAGAAGAAAATATTTGCTTGTTGACTTAGGTACACACCCAATAGCTAATCAAAAATATGGCCACTGAGTCTCATGCAATGGATTCTCAATGCCGTATTAGCCGACTTCAAATGCTAATGGGGGCACGATATGGCAAGTGTCTTGGGAGAGTTACTATCTCTCTTGCACAAAGATTATCCCCCTTTCGGAGGTGAACCAGGTAGCTTCTATCTTATAGTTCTTAGTCAAGAATTTTGTTTGAAATTACCCCTTGAATTCACACAAGCATGATTGAGGCCTATAACTCGACAAGATGCCAAAACAAGTTGTAGTCACGTAAACGTGATTGAGACCGTGAGGCCCTACAAAATGCTCGATATGAGAGATCTCAAAGAGAAAACTCAAATAATCCCATCCTTTGAGACTTTAACCACCAGAGGCCTATTTATTATAGTGAGTTGGAATGCTCAGGTCCAGCTATACTCACTTGAATCATTCTCATAGGGTGATTACTCTTTCCCATTGTGACAAGCCCGCTAAAGGTACACAAATCTCAAAACTTAGAAAAACGCTTCGAGGGTCTAGATTTCTGATTATCTGTAAAAGACAAGAGCATACTCTCCTACCTCTCAAATTTTTCTGAAAACACAAAAGACAAATTTGTTCTTGAACCAAATATCAATTTAAGTGCCTAAAAATTAATTTAAAGATTACACGAGGTTTGGTCGATTCTCTTTAGGCAACCTGCAAAACCAACGCATCAGTAGTCATGTTGTTTTTTATTCTTTGACAAGCATATGTTTGATTGATAAATTCTTTGTCAAGCGGACCTGCAAACATTAAAAGCCCAAGATTAGTTTTCAAATTAACATAAAAAAAAATTATCAAAAGAAAATTCTAGCATGCAAACTGTAAATTAAACTAATCTAACAAGAAATTCCATTTTTTATGACTATCCTAGTTATGACAGTTTTGGTAGTACTGTACTCTGTCGTTTATACATTTTCAACCAAATCTAACTCAGAAAATTGCTTCGGTGGAAATGTGGATAACTTGGTTTTACAGAACATATTAAAATTTTGTTTAGATCCAACGGTTCAATACAAAGTTATTCCCTTCGAACAGAGACCATTTTTGACTGTCACAGAAGAATAAGTAAAATGATAGTACTACACTCTGTCATTCCTAACTTTCAAACCAGAAATGGTTAGGCAAATTGCATCAGTGAAATTGTAGAAAACTTGGTTTTCAACAACATATCACAAATTTGTTTAGATCCAATGGTTCAATAAAATGTTATGCCCTCCAAACAGAGACCCTTTTTTATTGTCACAAAAGAACAAGCAAAAAGAGAGATTTTTATTTGCAAATTTAACACATGTTTATTAGTTATAAAAATCAAACATTAAATTTGTTCAAGAAACATTAGAAATCTTGTAGTCGTGGTTCGAGCCCCACGTTGGGCGCCAAATATGTGTGTGTGAAAAGTGGACCTGTATTTGTATCTGGAATACACAACACTTCAATTAAGTCATTAGATGCATGGTTAGTAAATAAATAACCAATGAATAATAAACCATTACAAAGTGACCCATGGACTTCTAGTAGATGCGAGTTTAGATTGATCTCAGATTGCTAAGCTATCCAGTGACTAGACAACACCTAAACGAAGGATTTTTAAAGTTATATGAGCATGAATATGAGCTAAATGGATGCAATATTTAAGCTAGATATGCAAGATTAATCTAACATGATTTAAGTAATATATGAATATTTAAGCTAAATGATTTAAGAAATATGAAATAACTAATATGCAATATCTCAATGCAAATTCTCAATGGACCTAGAGCAAAAACATCATAATAACAATATATTCTCTAGGATTTTTGAATGAGAGATGAGAGCCTGAATTTATAGAAAATTCATAAAGAAACCAACGGCTGATATCAAATGATGATGAGCGGTCAAGATTTTCCAAGAGGAAGCACAATCCAGGTGAATTGATGTGATTGGATGCTTTTCTCATTTTTAAATGAAATTGAACTAAAATTAAGATAAAATCAGGAAAAAAATGATTTATTCTCTATTTCATTCAATTTTAATATTTAATTGTTTTAATTGTTTTCTTTGAGATTATTTATCAATTTTTAATTTGTTTTTCAAGATTATCTCCAATTGATTTCTTTTCTCAATTTTTAATTCTTTTTTGCCAATTAATTTCTTTTTTTGATTTGTTTCCTTTTTTGAAGATTTGTGGCAATTTTTATTTATTTTTCAAATTAATTCCTCTTTTTGATGATTTAATGGCAAATTGATTTATTTAATTAAATATGCTAGGATATTTAATAAAATAAATAAGATAATTGTTTAAAATGATTTACTTGGAATGATTTAATTAATTAAATAAATATTTAATTAATATTGAGTGATTAATTTTGCCATGTGACATTGATGATTTTAGAAATTAATTGTGTGCTCAAGATTTATTTAATTGCCTTTGGTTAGGACCTTGGTGACGTTGTCGAGATTAGGGGCCCATGGTTTAGATGACCATTTTTAGGGTATTACACCAGCAATAATTGCTCAACAGTCCCTGGATAAGAAGGTAATTTCCTTTTCCCGTATCTGTGTTGATTTTGATTTAAATAATCCACTGCCAGATTCTTTGGAAATCTGTTTTGGTTCTTCTAAGTGGGTGTAACAACTATATTATGAATATCTCCCCTTCCGTTGTCAGATATGTCATGAATATGGGCATCTTCAGCGTCAGTGCCCTCGAGTTAATAAAGGGACTGGAGGCTCTACTAGTGGTCATGGTGGATCTCCTTTTTCCTCTACCCCGAAGGCGGATAATATGAGCAAAGGTGGATCTCCTTCTTCCTCTACCCCAATGCAAACAGATGGCCCTTATAAGGCTAGATTTTTGCCTGTTTTATCTCGGGCTAAGTGTTGTGGACAGAATATGCCCTACAAGGATAGACAGGTCGATGAAGGCTTTAACCGATTTGAGGCATTGGATACTATGGCCCTTGAGGAAGGCATTCTGAGTGAGGTATCCTCTAGTGCAGTTTGTTCGGTTGGGGAGGTTATGCTACAAGAACTCTTTATCTTGAGTCAGGGCGTTGGGCAGTAGCAAGGTAAGTATCCTACAAGTACTGACTTAGGGGCTTCAAGTAAACTTGCAAATTTACAAGATGATATTGTTCTCATAGATTTGGTTAAGTACAAGCATCTGGAAGAAGTAAGGTGTCTTCTTAGAGTTTGGGGCTACAACAAAGGCCCTTCAAGAATGTCTCTTTTGATTCTTCTTCAAAAGGGGGATGCAAAATGGATCAAGAGACGATTAAGCTAGTTGGGGAGTTGTTGGTGGATTTTGGGTGTATCAAGCCCATCGAGGCCCATTTCATCCACTCTTCTCAATTATTATTCTCTCATGGAATGAAGGGGATTGAATAGAATCCCTAGATAGAAGGCTATTCATGAGTTGGTGGTTGTTCACTCTCTATCTATCCTTTGTATCCAGGAGACTAAGCTCTTAGTTGATTCTATGTTTCTATGTGCTTCAAGTATTTGGTGTCATGGGCAATTCCAATGTATTGGCTCTTTGGGGAATTCTAGAGGTTTGGCTCATTTTTGGGATCCGAGAAAGATTGTTCCTCTTTGGTGAATTTCTAGCCCTTCTTCTCTCTCCATGGGTGCCTCTAGCTTGGAGACTAGAGAGACAATTTTGGTTTCTAGTGTGTATGATTCATTCTTTTAGAGAAGGTGCTCCTTTCCTTCCTTGGGTTTTAATGGGGGATTTTAATTCAATGTTAATCTTGGAGGAGAAAAGGGGTGGGCTTTCTCATTTGGGTCCTTCTTCTGAGATTTTCTAATAGAATCTAATAGAATGTGGACCTCCTACATCTAATTGATATCAAGCCAGCTAATGGGATTTTTAGGTGGAATAATAGAAGGGGGGAAGAAGATGCTATCTCGGAATGATTGGATAGATTTCTTGTCTTCAGATTTTGGGTAGGAGGTGGCTTGAGTCCTACTTCTACAATTCTTGATTGGAGGGGTTCAGAGCATTGGCCTATTAAATGTTTGGCTACTTCAGTTGCAGTTCCTAAGAAACATCCCTTTAAGTTCCAATTAATATGGCTTCAAGACTCTTCCCTCCAATATTTTATGGCCCAGTGTTGGAGAGATGGTGGCCTGGCTTATGGTACTACTATATTTTCTTTTGTTAATAAATTGCAATATGTTAAATGAAAGCTTATGAGATGGAATAGGTCCTGCTTTGATAATCTTTATGCTATGAAGAGGCAGGCTCAGGATCGTCTGGATGAAATCACTCATTATATTCGTGATCTTGGGTTCTCAAATGATTTGGGCAAAGAGGAGTCTCATGCAGTTAGAGAACTGGTGGAATGGGAACTTAGGGAGGAGATTTTTTGGAAGCAGAAAGCTAGAATTGATTGGCTATAGGAAGGAGACAAAAATACTATCTTTTTCCATAATTGTGTGCAAGCCCGTCAGAATAGGAGTTGCATATCGTCTTTGATTAATTCAGATGGAATTCAGTTGACATCTCTGCAGGCTATGTCTCGTGAAGCTACTCAGTATTATTCGTCTCTCTTTTTCAGATGATTCAATTCTAATTGAGGATGAGGAGAGCATGATCCTTGCTTGCATCCCTTCTCTTATGCTCGATGAGATGAATGATTCCCTTTTACATCCAATATCTATGTTTGAATTGGATGAGGTTGTTTTTTGGATGTGTAAGGGTAAGTCTCCAGGTCCTAATGGATTTCCTATGGAATTTTATCAGAAATTTTGGAATGTTGTTAATTTGGATTTGTTAGAGGTGGTTCATGAATCTTATGTTAACAAACAAATTCTCCCAGCCCTCAATGCAACTTTTCTTGTTCTTATTCCTAAAAGAGAAGGGGATAATCATCTAGAATTATTTAGGCCTATAGCTCTATATAATGTGGTTTACAAAATTATCACTAAGCTAATTGTTGAGAGGCTTAAAGTGTGGCTAGGCACTGTGATCTCAGATGAGCAAGGGGGCTTTGTAGCTGGAAGACAAATTCTTGATGGGGTGGTTGTTGCTTTGGAAGCCATTCACTCTATGGCAATTTCCAAGGTGTGGTCTATGTTTATCAAATTGGATATGGCTAAAGCTTATGATAGAGTTAAGTGGAACTTTTTGCAAAATATTCTCCTAGCTTTTGGCTTGAGCCCAGAGTGGGTTAGGTGGACTATGAGTTGTGTCACATCTTCTTCCTTCTTAGTTCATCTCAATGGGGAGCCTTCTAAGTTATTTGGAGCCTCTAGGATTCTTCGCCAAGGAGATCCCTTGTCTCCCTATCTGTTTATTATTATGGTGAAGGGATTAGGTAGATTGATTGAATCTCACATTTCCCGAGATCAGATTCAGGGTTGGAGTTGCAGTTATGGGTTACCCAAAATTTCACATCTTCTATTTGTGGATGATACTGATCTTATGGGGATTGCAAGATTGTATGAAGCAAAAACCTTTAGGAGATTATTGTATATATATTTGGTTGCTTCCAGTCAGAAGGTCAATGAGCCCAAATCTTCAATCTATTTTTTTAATACTCCAGAGCCTGTTTAGAGGAGGATTGCTACCATCCTTTGATTTCATATTGGATCTCTCCCCTTGCATTATTTGGACATTCCTATTGCTGTTGGCAGACAACCTAGGCTATTCTGGTAGAACTTTCTAGATAAGTTGTGGCAGAAGGTTAACAATTGGACCCATCAGTGGTTCTCTACTACCGCTCGGGTGACCCTTCTTCAATCGATGATCCAGGCTCTGCCTATTTATCGAAACATGGTCCTGGTAGCTCCTGTGTATTTTCTTAAGACATTTGATGCCCTCTCATGCTAGTTTCTTTGGAGTGGTACTTTGGAGAATTCCAAATGGAGCCTAATTAAGTGGGAAATAATTTGTCGGCCTAGGAAGGAGTGGGGTCTCAATCTTTGTTCTTCTATTTTGAGTGGATAGGCTCTTGCAAATAAGTTATATTGGCATTTATGTACTAGTCAACATCAACTTTGGACCTGTATTCTCATGCATAAGTATTTACCAAGATTTGACTATTTGGATGTTGCTTGGTATCCATTAGAGTGCAGTGGGTCTATGGTTTAGAATACTTCGAAGACTAGTGCTCAACTAGTCAAGAGGGGTCTTCTTTGGATTGCAACAAGGGCTCAGAGGCTCTCTTTTGGATGGATTCTTGGGATGGTCATCCCCCTCTTCTTTCCATGTATCCACATTTGCAGGCTCTTTGTGACTACTTCATTGAAGTTGGGTGGGATAAAGTGGAGCACTATAAGATTTCCTAGCATTTTGGTCTCTAGGAGGGTCAAAGAGGGATCAAACTAAGTTGACTCAGATTATGGCTTCTAGAGTATGTATCTCCTTTGGGGGACCTGATGCTCTAGCCTGGGGTAGCGATCCATCTGGAAAATATTTTGTCTATGCAAGGTACTTGGAGCTTAATAGACAGTTGTTTGGTAATATTAAGGTGCCTTGGTGGAACCAAGTTTGGAATAAATTTTCCTAGCCCAAATGCAATTTCTTCTTGTGGATTGTGGCTCACAATTGTTGTCTTACATGGGATAATCTCTGCAAGAAGGCCCTTCCATGTGTTTTTTGTGTTCCAATAGTGAGGAATGTGTTTCTCATGTTTTCTTTTAGTGCTCCTTTGCTAAGGAAATATGGTACTTTTGGTAGGATGTTTGGGGCCATACTTGCTATCATGTCTCTTCTTTGGCTAAGCTTTGGGCACGTTGGGGTAGGTCCTATGCTATAACCCCTTTTTTTCATGTTGCTTGGGCTCTTGGTCCTTCTTTTATCATTTGGCACATTTGGCTGGAAAGGAATCGGTGAGTCTTTCAAGATATAAGGATGGATGTTATACATTGTGGTAGAAAATTACTCATTCTCTTCGTGAGATAGTTATGGCCAAGTGTGATTTGAATGGTGGTGTGGATCCTAGTGATGTTGCTTTTTTCTCTCATCTTACTCTTCCTCTTCAAGGGGGTGCTCTGGTGTATGTTGGGCAGGGTAGAAGAGGTAGATGCAAACATCCTTTACTGAGAGTCAATTGGGAAGGTCGGTGGACTCCCCCCCCCCCCCCGTTGGTGTGCTAAAAATTAACACTGATGGTTCTTCTCGAGGAAACGCTGGGCATGTTGGCATTGGTGGAGTTGGGTGGGACAGTTCTGGTGATGTTCAGTTTATTTTCTCTATTTATAAAGGTTTTTATTCTAATAATTTAATGGAGGCTCTTTTCATTTTGTATGTTGTTCAACAATGTTCTACTCTTGGGTGGCACAATATTATATGTGAATCTAATTCTCAAGCGGTGGTGAATTTTCTATCCCAACAAGAGCATGGGGATGTTAGTTGGCACTTGGCTTTACTTATTAGGCAGATTCTTCAGGTGTGCGATTCCCTGGATTCAGTTATTTTCACACACTTTCCTAGAGAGTGGAATGGTGTTGCTTACTATTTAGCAAAATGGGCCTCGGATCAAATGCAGGGCTATAATATAGTGGATAAGGAGCAATTGCATCCTGATATGGTTCTTAGGCTAGATTAGCTAGTGGACAGTGATAGGGATCTCTAGTTATTTCTTCTCGTCTCTCTGTTTGTATCTCTTTTGTGATTGAATAAATTTTTACCCCTCTTTTAGTCAACAATACACCATTTAAAAAAAATAGTAAGAAACCCCCATTAAATGGGTTGGGGATGTTGAGACCCTACACAAATGAAAAAAAAGTTAAATGGAAAATATATTAACTTGGATGGCACATATTTAAATTTGATAGAACATCCAAAGAAAATTTGGGGATCTTCAAATTCTAGGTTGACATATCAAGGACTGGAGGGGTTAGTAATTGACAAGGTTCTCAACATCTATTTGAAAGGCATAAATAATAAAGAAAAGTTTAGCCACTAATCCTAGGTCTTGAAATATATGAGAAACTCAATATCTCCAAAGAATAGATACAAGGAGATTCAACCCTTGTGATAAAAGCTATTGGAATGAACTTTAAACATGATTAGAAACTCTCTTCCCTATTCCAAAGGGTCAAATTACTTTTGTCTCATTTGATGGAATATAGTTCAAACCATGTCAACCATGAAGAAAAAAGGATGTGGATTCCCTTGTCAACTTGATGATGGTCTGTTTATGCTACCACAACACAATGACTTAGCTAGGTGTTCCCTTGGTGAAGAGACCCAAGGAGTACATCATGAATCATATTTTTTATTGCTTGTGATATAATACATATGTTGGCAGAAGCATTTGGAGGTAGAAAATTTATTATTCCACACTCGAGACCTCACTAAAGCATTCAAAATGAACTGAACCAAGTTTTTAACATTTAAGGTCTAAATAGATGTCATCTCTTATAGGCTAGTATAGATCCTCATATCTAGCAATGTATACCAAAACATAATTGGTGTGCTCTCATCATGAAATGGCATTCTCGAGAGATATTATAGACATAATGTTAAAGGAAATTTACAAGATCCATCATGGTCTTACCCTCATAAAAATAAAATGGCTCTTAGGGGATGATTTCATGGTTGTATACACACAAGGTCTATATTGATATCTCCTCTAAGTTTGTTGCCTCCCTACTAGACCTTAGAGAGCCAAAAGGCATCATAAAGGCCCTCTCTTATCAAGAAAAATCTACTTGGAAATTTGAATGAGGTCTTATGGGTTGCACAACATGGGGTAGGAATTTCCTTATCTTTCTAGAAGCTTTGGGTGGTCAAGGCTTCAGTTAAGTGGCTTCCTTTTCACTCCAATTTCAAAACAACTTCCTTCAACCAACACCATCTTAAGGTTACAAAGGGCTTCTCCATTCTAATGAATATCATGAAACTAGAGCCTACATTCGACCTTGAATGGATATATGAATTCATAAGCAAAGAGAAAGATAGATAATAGACAGTAATGTCTATATAGTTGTAATATTGTGATAAAAATTTATTACCTATTTGATGCAATTTGAAAGAATTCATGGTTTTGTTTCCTCCTATCAATGTGGGGCATATAGAGAAAATGCCCAATGCGAATGTATTAGATTGTTAGGAAACGGGTAACTAATTTTTTTGGTTATCATCTTGTTTTGTGGTGTAATGTGCAAGGTACCAAAATTTCACTCTAAATCTCTTGCATATGATTAATACAAAGGGAACAACCCTAGTTGTAATTTATCTATTAAAAAATTATTAAAAAAATAAATTTATTTATATTAAAACATAAAATATATAAGGTTATATTAAAGAGAAAAATAACATATAAAATGAAATGAAAAAAATAATTCTTCTATTTATTTTTCTAGTGAATTAAGGTGATGATAGATTGTTAGATTATAATTTTTGTATATATAGAATTAATAATTGGATTTTATATAAGGAAAACTTAATTCATATCTTAAATTTTTATTTTTATTTTTTGATATTCTAACTCTTCTCCCTCCCCTTCTATTATTACATTTTTTAAATTTATTTTTTAATTTTTAAAATTTTAATATCATAAAGTTATATATAAATTTTAATTTGTTTGTGTTGGCATTATTTTTTTATAAATAGCAAGAGACACGGTGCATTAAGTTCTTTACAATAGTGTGATTGTTTGTGTTAGTTTGAAGATTTAATTAGTGCTACTAAATAATTGTGTTAAGATGACAAAGAAGGATTTGCTCACTAATTTATTAGAAATCACTATTTTTTCAAATAGTCTAAAGATTAGGAAATATATTTTTTTTAATGTTTTTAAATTTTGAGTATTGAAATCCCGAAAGATGATACATGAACAAAAGTATACATATATGAGAAAAAATAGAGTATAAATATAATATAAACAATTTAATATATTAAAAAATATAATGAGAAAATTCACTTGTAGATGGTGGATGTACTGAAATCAATAAAATAATTGCAAATTGTTAAATTGTAGGTAGATATAACTTTTAAAATAAATTATTTTGTCACCATTTCATATCATGTCATATCTATAATTATAAAAATTGAATGACAAATTAGTTTTGCGATGATCATTTCTAAAAACGACCAATAAAAAATATACAATAAAGTCAAGATATGACATACAATAGTGATATGTCATTCAAGTCATTAATACAATTGACATTTGAATGATGAATTGAATTCTTTAAGACATATCATTTTATTTTTTTTAAATGATTTGAACCTTTCAAATTTGTAATTTAAACTAATAGAAAGATAAATAAATGAGATTTTTACAATCATTTAAAGAGAGAGTTATATATAATTATGGGATTTTTTTTCAAAATTTTTAATTCAATGTTATGATTGATTAAATTTTCTAAATAACTGTAAACACATTTATATCATTACCTCCACTCCTTGTTACAGCTGCAAATCATATCTTTGAATGTAAGAATGACTAATAAGATTTTATGCTGTTAAGCTCCTTGTTGTAAAGCTCATGTTCAGTCGTAGTCAATTCTATTGCTCTTTCAAGATCTTTCTCCTGAAACATCTCTTTTGTATTTTATTTATTTTATTAATATAAATATATGTTTAAAAAAAAACACGAATAAAAAGAGTGAGCATAGAAAAATATTATTGGTTTTGCACTGTTTATGGCAGCAACCATCAAATTCACAGGCTAAATGAGATAAATGTGAGCGTAACAGAATTCAATGAAATCATCACCTACTTGGCGACTTTAAACTGCTCATGTCTTTCCTGCATCACATTTATGATCAACTAAGTTGGCATCACAGGAAAATAAAGTTGTAGTCTAGAAAATAGATTAGATAAGATGAAAATTTATCTCTAAAGTCTCGTCGAGGAGGCTGAAAAATATTGAGGTCATTGTTATTGTCTTCTAAGAGCCAGATGGCGAAAGTAATGACGAATTTATGACCACGCCAACAACTTCTTTGATTTACTTATGCGTCTTTAAATTCCTCCTCCTCCATTAAAATGACTTGTCCTTCACACCAAGTCCATTTTGTGGATACCATTTTGTCATGATCCACAATTGTATTGAAGTATCATCTAGATTTTAGATCATTTAATTTTTCAGTCATTCAATAGCTTTGTAGATATAGGGATACACGATGTCATATTAAGGTTCAATAATGTATGGATTATGATTGTTGTCAATTGTATTAAGTGTCATCTAGATTTTAGATCATCTAATTTTTCAGTCATTCAATAGCTTTGTAGATATAAGGGTAGATGATGTCATATTAAGGTTCAATAATGTATGGATCATGATTGTTGTCAATTGTATTAAGTGTCATCTAGACTTTAGATCATCTAACTTTTCGGTCATTCAATAGCTTTGTAGATATAGGGATAGACGATGTCATATTAAGGTTCAATAATGTATGGATTATGATTGTTGTCAATTGTATTAAGTGTCATCTAGACTTTAGATCATCTAATTTTTCGGTCATTCAATAGCTTTGTAGATATAAGGGTAGATGATGTCATATTAAGGTTCAATAATGTATGGATCATGATTGTTGTCAATTGTATTAAGTGTCATCTAGACTTTAGATCATCTAATTTTTCGGTCATTCAATAGCTTTGTAGATATAGGGATAGACGATGTCATATTAAGGTTCAATAATGTATGGATTATGATTGTTGTCAATTGTATTAAGTGTCATCTAGACTTTAGATCATCTAATTTTTCGGTCATTCAATAGCTTTGTAGATATAAGGGTAGACAATGACATATTAAGGTTCAATAGTGTATGGATTATGATTGTTGTGGTCGGAATTGTTGAACCTAGAGATAAAATAAAATATGAAGAATGGTAGTTAAGTTCAATATTTTAAATACAATCTTTCAAATTGATGTAGTGTTGACAGCTGAATAATGAACATAGTTAATATAAAAAAAAATTTCAAATCCTCACAATTTTTACATATGGTTTGGATACAATTGACATTGAATTCATTTGAACATTTTTTATTTATTTATTTTTGCATAGAAAAAAGATTTTATTTTATAGTTTGATGATGACTAACTCATTACCAATTAATAAATGACAATATTCAATTTTGCTAAAAATATTTCTCAAGAAAGATCAAATTTCATTCATGCCTCTATTTTCATGTGTACCAAATAACTTAAATCCTAGAAAGAATAACCTTTAGTTTTGACAATGGCTGGTACTTTTAACTAGATGAAGAAAATCATGTAGAAAAATCCCCAACCAATTCCAACCAATTCAAGTGAACACACAACCACCTCTAAAAAATTATTGGAAACAAGTATTGAAGGAAGAGGTGGTTATCACTTTCCTGCAAACAATGAATATGAATATTAAAAACCAAAAAAACCATTTTCATCAATCTATCTCTAATTGAGAAGTCTTTTGAATAATAGCCCAATAAAATGCTCCACTTTAGGGGATGGTCCTTTTTCCAATATTTAGTTATTTACCAATTTGATCCATTATAGGCTCCATTAGAGATGGATAATAGATTTTGGATTAGAGCCATTTGAGTTGATTGTTAGTTTCACTAATGGATACTATTTTTGGTGCAAAAGGTATATTCTAGTGTCGTAATTGGAAGCCTATGTGCAATAAGGGAGGATAGTTCCTTCCATTAGCACATTTATAATCCATAAAGACATCTAACAAAGAATAGTCATTCACATGGATTTCTTAAATATTAAAAAGTGATTATTTTATATTCTTAAGATTATTATTATCATGAATGTTGAATAAGTGTGTCATTAATATTGCAACCTTAATGGTGCTTTTATCATTTATTTATTTATTATTGGCAATCCCTTATGAGAAAGAGCATACCACTTTCTTTCAAGAGTGTTTGTCATTGGTATTTAATTGTATACATGTGTAAGAAGTTGAAAGATCATATAATGTCAAGTGGTATGTGAGAGTGTGCTATGGCATTGTAAGATGCATAAGAGATCTTATGAAAATTCTATGATGTGTAAGAGCATGTGAGAGGTAGGTTGCATATTTTAGTGTTACAAATTGTAATAGTTTGCCTCCTTTTAAGTCATTTTGAGATTATTTTAGCCTTATCTCATCCAAATTGTCATCATATGCTCATGAGGTGACATGATCCTATGTCTTGGGCCTGTGCACACTACAACCATACTTCGATGGTCCCTTTTTGGCTAGACTATAGCACCTAGCGCATTATTCCATCCAAAATGGGCCCAAATTTAAACATTTTGGAGTATCGGTTCCTACCATTTGTTATCTAATCCTGATATTTTGATATGATTATTGGAAGTCAACCTAAATTTGAAAATACCTTAAGGAGGTCCTATATAAGGAGATCATTCAATAATTCATAAAACAATCTAGCAATTTCATTAAAGAGCAAGTATTCCTTCATCAAGAGTAGATGTGAGTACAAGAAGCATCAAACTACAACAACTTATCTTCATGTATATTTTTGCCTTTTGTTATGATTTACCATTTTATTGCATCAACACTTGGAGGACTCATCTAAAGATTATTGCATCACCAGAATTATCAATCCTATGGTAATATCATTTCAACTCAAGCATTTCAATTTGTATTTAGCCACTATTGTAATAGGGGTAAGCTCTCTTTTTCATCATCATAGTTGTAGTAGAGGTGTAAACACCAACATCATTATGTTTTCCAAGACTTAGGTAAAACCCTATACAACACAATATTTTCCCTCTCTCCATGTGCAGGTTACAAATATGACTACCAAAAGTGACAAAATTGTGTAGAGTAGATCGATCAATTGAACTCATTTGGGTACATTTTTCGATGAAAATTTTCGACGAATTATGGGATTTCTTTTGTTTTACCGGATCTTACAAGGCAATTTGTGTCAAAAAAAAATTAAAAATCTTGCCCAATGTTCGTCGAAATTTCGACAACACCGATTATCATTGGAATCTTGCCCAATGTTTGCCAGGATTCCGACGAAAAATAGAAAAGTGAAAAAGTGAAAAAGGTATCATATGAGCTCATCAGAGTAACTTGTGAAGTTAGAGTAATGTACCAAGGACATTCCAATCAGTGAAACTATCCCAATGGTTAAAAAATGAAATAATATCAGGAAAACTATTCCAATAAAGGTGTTATGAATGGAGACATCAATATTGAGGAGACCCAATCAGACTAACAATTCCGATGAAGCCAATTCTCATTGGAATCTTGTCGGCGTTCATCGAAATTCCGAAAAAAAATAGAAAAGTGAAAAAAAAACCCTTAGGGTTAGTCAAGTAAATAACATAAAAAAAATTGCGTGGACAGTGTTTTCCGTATTTGCGACATCGTTTTTCTTGGTTTGTGTAGGTTATAGACCGAATTTTTCATAGCCTGATTTTTTTGCCTGTGAAGAAAAACCATGTCAGATAATATGAGCAAAGAACAAAATAAGGAGACAATTGCTAAATTGTGGTCTAGCTTGAAAATAAAAGGTGATGGGAAATGTTATTCTCCCTGTAAAAATTATAAGGACTTAAAGAATAGAAGACTTTTAATCACAATAGCTGAGAAACATTGTAGGCATCATGGTCACATTGAAGGGGGGCATGATTATAGTCCATTGGTAAGTTGTTCATTATATGTGTTTATATTGATTGCTTTTGTAAATGTTTATATTGTTTTAACAATTTATATACATAAAAAATCACTTGTTAATGAGATCATGAGCATGGTTTATGTATGTTGATCTTTATTATATAGGTGGGGCACCCTAGGGCACATGATATGGACTACCATGACCCAAATAATGTGGTTTTCTTAGTGGAGGAACATGGAGGTGTGAATATTGAAGCTGAAGATAATGATCATATGGAAGAAGATGAACATGCGTCAGAAAACACGGTTGAAGATGATGGTACAAATACATTGATCCATGACACATTTAGTACTGGCACAACTAATCATGATGATCAAGATGACTTTGATGTTGTTCATGATTTACCTATACTTGAGAAGGCATACAAGCCCCTTTACGAAGGCTCCCAAACAACTCTTCTCTCTGTTGTATTATTGTTGATGAACTTGAAGGTTATGAATGGTTTATCCAACATAACAATCTAGCGTATGTTAAGGTATGTCATATATATGTCATCTTTTTTCATCGAATTTTGTTGTTATTTCATCACTAGTAAATAAAAGGTGAAATATGTACCATTAATATTTTTTATATTAACAAATTGTTTTTTTTGTTCGAGATTGGTAGGTGATTTTTTGTTACCACCATCACCTCGCTCATATCGAGAATTATCTGCCATTATGAAAGATATTCGAATGGAGTATCAAGCAATAGATGCATGTCCCAATGATCATATTATGTATCATAAATAACATGAATTTGGAATAGAATTCCATGAATGTCATATCAGTAGATATCAAACAAATCAACTAACAAAAAAGGTACCTCGCAAGGTTCTTCATTATATTCCCATTATTCCATGTTTGCAATGATTATTTAGGTGCGAAATCTTGGCGCAATTTATGGATTAACATGCACGTGATAGAAATCGAGATGACATTCTTTGAATACATGCAGATGGTTTTGCATTTACGGACATAGAGGAAAAATGGCCACACTTTAAAGAAGAACCTCGTAATCTCAGGATTTCATTGGCAGCGGATGGTGTCAATCCATTTGGACAGATGAGATCTATTTACTCGGTGTGGTCTGTTTTTGTTATCAACAATAACATTCCTCCATGGAGCACATAATGATTGTTCCAGGTATTTTTTTCATTTAATAGTCATTTACAATAAATTATATATATTACAAAAAAAAGGTTATAATAATTATGTAATGTTTTTGTTCATTCAACTAGGTAAGTACTGAGTTAAAGATATGAATGTATATATCGTTCCTCTTATCGACGAGTTGTTGGAGTTATGGAATGGTGTCACTATGTATGATGTCTCTAGACCAATAGGAAAAAGACAATTTCAATTCCATGCAATGCTTGTATGAACAACTCATGATGCCCCAGGGTTAACACATTTTTGTGGTATGTTATAATGTTCAACTTGCACACTTTAATAATGTTTGATTTTTTAAAGTATAAATCATGAATTTTTTTAAACAATCCATTCAAAATATATAATTATTAAAATTAACAAATTAAATCCAATTATACATGATCTTGCAGTTCTTCAAAAAAAGGGAAAATTTACATGTCCAGTTTGTAGTCCAAAGATGAAATCTCGTCATTCAACAAGTTTAGGAAAGCAGGTGTTTGATGAGTATAGGCACTTCCTCCACAAAAATCATAAGTATTGAACTACTGAAAAAAATATTTTTAATGGGAAAGAAGAGACTACATCAAAACCACGAAGAATGACACCTCACCTATGGACGTTGGAATATAATAGAATTAATTGTCAACGCAATGTCATTCAATCCAATTGTTTATCTATCATATATGATATGTTTGGAATTTATATTTTTATATTGTGTTTTGTTTACTCATGTTGTAAGTGACGATGATTGTCGTTGTTAACTTTTTAAACTTATATGCTTCAAGAAGGTCATCAAGGCATTAATTACCACCTTCCAAAGGGACAAAATGTTACCCTAGATAATTTAGTAAGTTGCCCTAGTATGAGAAGCTACAAATTGTGCATTTGTTTGATACTATACATATTGGAAAGAATATAACAGAGACGTTATGGAAAATATTGGATGGAAGGCGTGACAAAGAAAAATTATCAAAATTTGTATTAACATTCAGCAATCCAATCATGCAATGAAAAATGTCATTCAATTAAATAGCGATGGAGACCAAATTAATATAAGTGCCCTTCCTTGGTTATTAACGGAGCAGCAAAGCAATGCTATAAAAGAGGTCATACAAAAAATTTGATTTCCCATAGGATTTGCTACGAACATAAACAATCTCATAACAAAAAAAAGTGAATTTGGGCCAAGGATGAAAATGCTGATTAGCATACCTTCATTAAGGTAATTCATGTTCTTGTATATTGTCTATATATTTGTATACTGCATGTACTTTTCAAAATATTATGTTTAGTAATAGTTTTGGAAAAACAATGAAAAGATCATTTTATAATTGTTGCAGTACGTTATACCTCTATCTCTCCTAGACCACTTCGACAATAATGTCAAACAAGTTATATATGATCTTGGAAAATACATGAGGTAAGTAGTGTTATTTGTTCAATTTGTTGTATAGATATTATATTTGCCATTTGTTTTACTTGTTATGTAATATATTGTACATACTATTTTGTTAATTCTCGTCAATATGTTTGAGTCTTCAATCACTTGTAGATGGTTGTCATCTAAAGAAATCCATAAAAAGGATATAAAATATTGGAAGATAAAAGTCCTCGTCTAATGTGTGAAATGCAAAAGTGTCTACCTTCGACATTTTTCAATGCACAAGAACACTACCTCATACACCAAGTTGAAGAGATTGAATTGTGTGGACCTATACACACAAGGTCAATGTGGATGGTTGAGAGGCACTTGAAATTTTTGAAGGCTTTGGTTCAACAAAGAGCACTTCCTGAGGGTTCTATGGTGGATGGATATTTGGTATACCAGACTATGGTGTACATTACTGAGTATCTTCCTAATTTTTTGGAAAAGATCCATTGTAGATCACATTTGGGATCCCAACTCAATTAACAAATTCGAAGGGGAGTACTTGATGGGGAAAGGTAGATTGAGGAAAGCAAGAAGTAATTATTGGATGTTCATGGAAATTAATCTAAATATATTTTACATTTGGTTTTTATATATATTGTAGTTAATTAATTCTTAATCTTCAATATAAATCAGTTGTAAATTTATAGTTATTTTTTCTACAGTTGCTCGAGAGTGGGATGCCCTACATTTGTATGTCGCAAATAGTCTTAATTGGATGATGGTATGGATTGAATGATGTCAACAATCTGGTCGTGCATTAAAATGGGATGGTGTGGCTTCATTGGTTAAAGAAGCTCATCGTAATGGAGATTTCAATGTTACACTAAGGGAAATTGATTTGGCATATGGTTTAAGAGATAAAAAGGTACGTATAAATATATTAATCACCCATATTATTTATTTATTTTTAATTTTAATGGTGTGTGTGTGTGTGTGTGTGTGTGTGTGTGTGTGTGTGTGTGTGTGTGTGTGTGTGTGTGTATAGAGAGAGAGAGAGAGATGTTGTTTTCTACATACATTCGACCAAGAATAAATATGTTTATCGACTGGCGATGCAATAGTTTGTACATATTTGACATGTTGCTAGTGAAACACCACAAGGCTATGTAGTGCAATGGTCGTAAATTTTGCATCAAAAAGTTGGATGACACGAAGAAAACTTGTGATTCTGAGATAACTGTAGTATTTCAGGTGACTAATATTTAATCTAGAAGCGACATACATCCTCAAGTCTCAGAAAATTGATACTATGGGATTTTGGATGATATACTTGAGTGTGACTTTGGGTCCTTCAAATTAGTTATATTCGTCGTCCAATGGTATAGGCTATGATTAAATGAAAATGATCCTGATAGAAATATTATTGAACATGATAATGGATTTACAATGATCAATACAAGGTCATTTGAGCAAGCTGGAAATGATCCCTATGTTCTTCCAAGACAATGTGAGTAGATATTTTACTCAGAGGCTCCACATAAACCGGGTTGGTCATTTGTTGTTAGACATGATCCTAGAGGAAGGTCAGTAAAGTATAATATCATGGAAGAAGAAGATACAGAAGAACTAGAAGATGATGTACATGATGATCAAGATCAACAGTTAGTTGATGATGTGCCCAACGAAGATGTCGAATAACAAGAACAAGATCACAATGATGTAGGAGATAATGTTCATGATGATGATGATGATGATGATGATGATGATGATGATGATGATGGGACCAATCCTTACAATGTTGATTCTGGATCAGAAGATACAGACAAAGAGTTGGATGAAGAAGAATATCAATGACATGATTTAAATGTGTGAGGTATGCGATTAGTATCTTATCTATTTGATATTGATTTCTTGATATTTTTTGGTGAAATATAAATGTTGTGATAATGTGGGAGGACTTGTTTGTAATTATGTGGGAGGACTTGTACTTTGTGATTATCTTTACATGTATCTATACACACTAAAACACTTTACATGTATTTCACCCTCCTATTAAACAGTGAATTTCACAATTTAGTACATATACTTTCCTAGTTCTTCTACTCCATTAGTGACCCTCAAAAGCACCCAAAAATCAAAATTTTAATACATATATAGGTTATACTACTTTTTTTGGCCACCTATAGTGCCTCAATCACTTTGATTGATGATGATCAAATAGTACATTATTCATTGTTCCTTAGCTCTTTGTTTTTATTTTCTCTATGAACTCTTAAGGCTAAGTAAAAATAAAATATTTTATAGCGAGTACTCCCCAATCCCTATTTATATAAATATAGCCACAACTCTTCCCTGTGATAATTTTTACCCCCTTTCTCTTCTTCTCATTTGATTCATTTATTTTTCAACCTTTTTTTCCTTTCAAATCTTCTCATTTTTCTCTTATATCCTATTTTACCTTCATTTTTCTTTTCAAAAGACCACTCATGTTATTTTTTTCTCGAATACCCTCTAGAGGGGGCATCATCCTCATTTATCTATCCTACTATTGATAACCCAAAATCCAGTAACAATATCTAATACCCCTAGCATGTCAATCATCACAAAACTTTTGTATTTGGCATAAGTGAAAGGTTGAAGCTACATAAGTTTTCTTTAACTAAATGGAAAACCTCACATACTATAACAAAAATAATATAAGAATAATCCTTGATAGACCTGAGAAAGATCAGCAAAGTAAACCTCATTAAGTAACATTCTATGTATATATCGGGATAGCTAACCCAATCTAATAAGTCAGTATTGAACATGGCTATTGGCATAGTTATACCGAACGCAAATGATGAGATGCCTATCGGAATAGTCACTAAAGGTGGAATAGTAATATTTTCTAATCTCAATAGAGTATAGCTATCCCGGCACAAATCTTGGGGTAGGTTGTAATGATGCAGGCCCTATCGAAATAACATATAAGATCAGGGTAGGTGCAAAAGGCTATCCAGATAGTGTAAGCTATCCCGATAAAGAAAGTATAACAGGTATCATATGAGCTCATCGAAGTAACTTGTGAAGTTGGAGTAATGTACCAAGGACATTCTGATCAATGAATCTATCCCGATGGTTAAAAAATGAAATATTATCGGGAAAACTATTCCGATAAAGGTGTTAGGAATCGAGACATCAATATTGAGGAGACCTAATTGGACTAACAACTCCGATGGCATACTATGGATTAGAATACATATGTTGGGATAACTTATAGTGAATTAAAGGACAAAACTGCTATCGGTATAACTTGTGAAGATGAGATAGCACCTTTTTGCTTTGTCGATGATGAAAGTAATGCCGATAAGTATTATCTAGGAGGAGTTCGACATAAGGAAATAGTTACTGATATCTTCATATTTATCTGCAGCAATTAATTCGTCAAAAAAGCGCCAAACTTAGAGGCAGTAACAACAAGAGTTAAGCCGATCACATACGTCATCAGATAATTCAAATTTTGAAAAGATGTCTCATTGATTTATAGATTGAAATATTTATTGCTACACGAATAAAATTTTCTAAGAAACACATCTAGGAGATTTTCGCACTAGAATTGCAGACGCATTAAGAAGACATTGAAGCAAGCCAAAAATACAGAAGAAGAAAGAAAGTGCTCTGATTAATTTGTCTGTGATTGTTTCAAGTAATACATTTAGTTGCTTGTAAAATGGAAACTCCTCATGGTCATACAAAAAGGAAAAGAGGGGAGACAGGAAATTGTAATGGAGGAAACAAAAAATGGAGGAAACAAGTACAAAAACTAAGACAAAAGAAAGGAAATTGAATCAGGATCTACTAGATCAATTATCGGGTTCCACAACCAAACCTAAGAGGTTTGAAGAGTGGAAATTAGAAGATAACTATGTTGAATTAGGAGATGTGTACACAACTATTACAGGCTATGAGCTATTCCTGTTTCATTACCACGGGCATGAGAATCCTGAGCCAATCTACAATCCGTGGAAGTTGAGCCTGGGAAAATTTTTTGTTCCCAATGTATTTGTCAACATGGATCTTCTAAAGTTGTTGGCATAGAACTTTGATCCAATAAAGAGGCTGATATGTGACCGAGATGGAAAACCTTGTTTCTTCGTATCACGGGAGGCAATTTCAGAAGTTTTTCATTTTCTCGGGGTTTATGATCATCCCATTATCCTTGGGGATTTTCTTGAACAATATCACAGATTAGATACCATATATGCTAGATGAAGATTGCCCTTTCATTTTCTTAATCCTGAGGTGCCATTAGAGACAGGGGAGGGACTGGCATTTCATGTAAATTTGTTTAAAGACTATTTTAAGTATACATACTACTTAGTTGTTCAATTTATAGGGTTGAACACTCGAGATTTTATGAGAATAGAATTCATGATCATTGCAATAGACATTCAGTCCCTTAAGGCCAGAGAATTTGATTTTTATACGTTTGTAGCTGAGCAACTTAGGGCGGGACTTGCTGCTATCCAGAGGGACTCTTCCAAAATTCACTCTACACATTATTATTTACTCATGAATATGGTTTTATTTTACGGACAAGGATTGGGGTTCTGGCCTAAGAAAATGAGGGTAAGAAAATATGACGGTGATAACCAACCTCTGCCAATTCAACTATGGACCTCAATCTAGGACTACAAATTTGTTAGGTCTATTTATATTCATTTTGAGGAATACTTTGTTAAAACTCTGTACAGTTTTTTTGGTCACCCTTGTAACTTTACACTCTCAGAAGATGTGAAGATATTTTTCAGGCTTGTAGATTTTGGAGGGCCTGATACTATCAGACACAACTGGGGAGATTTGTATTGTTTCTCCGATATAACCATGATTAGAATTTATCGCTTTGGAGGGGCCCCATTATTATTGCCAAAAACGATTTGTATAGGATAGCATATGTTTGCCATTTGGAGGAAATGATTATGTGTTGCATTGATGTTTTGTCATTGATGTCAACACTAGCTATTTGGATGTTTTACCGACACCCTTCTGGTCCCAGTAGGTTGAGTAGTTTCTGATTGGTTTGGATCTTGCATGATCTGATATGCTCTGGTATGGTTTGGTTATGGAATTGGCTTATTCATGCTACTCATGTTCATATTCAGTCAGTTGGTTTTGGTCTGGTGATCGGATGCTATCCTGCTTGCTTGGAAGCTTGGCTTGTGGTTCCGACGAGGGTTTCACCGACAGAGCTTTTGATGAAGATCTTTGATGATATGCATAAGTGGTGTTGGTGTAGCTTCTAGTGGAGATTCAAGATTTTGATGGTGATCATGTTCAAGACTTGGTAGATGGAGATCATTGCTTTAGTGTGTGGACCTATACTAGGTCCCGGTTGATCTAGGTTATGGACCAGCTTAATGTAACGTGTGGTTTGGACCTCTCAATGTGTTTCTGGGATGTCTTATGTGTTGGATATTATTTGTTTGGTGTAAGGCCGACATGTTTTGTAATTATGTAATTGGTTTATTGTCTGGTGACCGACCTGATTATTTATGGTCGAGTGTTTGTATATATATGATGTAAGATCTCATTGTAGATCATCAAGGGAAATAGGAATGGGATATGTGTGTGTAATGTGTGAAAAATGTAATATCATTGAGGCAGAGGATTTGGTCGATTATTGGAGATTGAATTGGGTTTATGTAAGAGGATTTAGTCCTCTGGTATTGAGCTTAATCAAAACTGTACTCAGGCATAGGAGATGCTATCTTTGCAATTCATTCCTTCTTCGAGATTGTAGTCTGAATTTCTATGTGTTGGAAAATGCACACTCCAATGAAAAATTGTAGGTGATTGAAGGTATTGTCATTGATGGAAACCTTACAATCATACGATACCGGCAGGCACTGGCACCAGCAGACTCTACACCGGCATATGTTCACCGGCACTGAAAGATTGATTACCGGCACCCTGGCCAATGAGATTTTATTTATTGCAAAATGTAATTAATTGTAATATCTTTTTGAAAGCTGACAAGGCATATTGTAATAAGGCTCATATATGAGATCTTAGAGAACATTTGTATATAGGATATATGATGGATATTATGTGCGAACATTAAGGCAGAGTTTTGGAATAAGGTTTTGGAAGTTGCAGAGCTTAAACCAGTACTGGATCTGGCATAGAAGATGCCCTTTTGTAGAAGTACAGGACATTGGATTTTCATAATCCACTTTTGTAAGTCAGTGAGACTTCTCTTTTGTATTTAAGCAGTGAGCTTTAGGCAGTTGGCCTTCCTGCATGTGCAGGCCCCTATTGTAACAATAATATTCTCTTATTAGCTAGTAAGCAAATATTGTGGGTCGCAAATCCCACCGAGGTTTTTCCCACACCGGGTTTCCTCATTAAAAATATTGTGTTATGGTGTGTCTTTCATGTTGTGGTTTTTCTTTTTATTTACTGCATTAATTTTGGTTTACCGATCCATAGTTTTGGAATGCTTTTCATTTAATAAGTTAAGAAAATCAATTAATTGGTTAGATACTGATTCACCCCCCCTCTCAGTATCTTAGGGAATCCTAACAATTGGTATCAAAGCTTGGTCCTCTATTTTCAAAATCCTAACAGCTTGAGGAAGATTCTGACACTGGTACAGATGGATAATCTGAGAAAGCAACTAGAAACATCTCTTGCAGATTATGATGCAGAAAAAGTGAAGAATATCAAACTTGAAGATGATCTAAAGGCTGCATAGGAAATCATTCAAGGACTTCAGAAAAATCTCCGTATTGCTAGGAACAAAAGAAGAGAACTTTCTGAGAAGATGTAGAGTGATGATAATGAGAAAGAAACTCTTAATGACCTTGTGAACAAACTGAGACAAGAAAACAGTACAATGAAGAATGAGATGCAAGATATGACCATGAGATTTTGTAAAGACATTGAAGATAGAAAGAAGAATGAAGATGATCTGGCTAGAAGAATCAATGATGCTACAAATGAAAATATAGGACTCAGTCATGAGAATGATATGCTAAAGATAGATCTAATACACTTGGAACATGATAAAACTGAACTCGTGAGATAGAAAGATTTCTTGGAAAATGAATTGGCTACTGCAAATCAACACAAGGAGAAATTCAAGAAAAGTTCAGAAGAACTTGATGATATGTTGAAGATTCAGCAACCTAATGGAGATACAAATGGCCTTGGCTTTGAAGTTGGTGAGAGCTTTGGTACTGCAAACAAACATGATCACAACAAACCGATAAGACAACCTAATGCTTATAAATTCAATGGAAAATGTTTTAACTGTAACAAGTACGGTCATAGAGAAAATTAGTGTAGATCTAGAAACTATTAGAATAATAATGCAACCACCAGTCAATGCTACAAATGCAACAAAGCTGATCATAATTCAGAAAACTGCAGAATGAATTTAAGATGTTATATTTGTGGAAGATTTGGACACTTATCTAATCAATGCAGAACACATACTGGCATAGGATATGGGAAAGCTATTCAGAAAAACAATGTGACTTGTTATGATTGTAACAAGATTGGACATATTGCAAAATTTTGTAGAAGAAAGACATCACCGGCAAATAACAAAGGACCCAGCCTAAAAGGTAAAGAGAAGGTTGAAGAGGTAAAGCAAGAATTTTCAAAACAATGGATTAAAAAGTCTGACATGAATGTTAGTGAAGCTATTCCTTCACCGGTAGAACAAAGTATCACTCCACCGGTAGAAGATTCTTCATCTAACTGAGAAATAATCCTTTAGGGGTATAGCAATAAATTGAAAAACATGCTAGTTTACCCTCGGTTGATGGTGAGAAGTTGAATTACTTCTTTACCAGCAGATAAGTTACGTTTTGACTTAACTGTTAGGCATTAAATGTGGTAGTTGAAAGAAATAACATTATAAAGCAAGTGTTTTGGCTCTTTTTCATTCACCGAGCATTCAAATCTTCTGAGAGCATGAAATTCCCGAGCGAAGGCATCCATAGGTAAAAGTGAAGCAAATCATCCAAGAAAATCATCCTAAAGGAAGATTAAGGTATTTATAACTATGGCTTCCTCTTTTGCACCTAAATTCATTGCAAACCCTACAGTGATTGAAGTTATTAAGCCCCCTAGACCCGTGTTCAAACTTATTCCCAAAATTGCAAAGAAAGATGATACCCTAGGAGCATTCTCAAAAATACCTAAGGTAGTAGTCTATGCAGAAGATCCTAGAATGTACATACATTGTCATATTGAGGAACTAGGAGCTAAAGAAATAATGAACATGTATAGGACTGTTATTTGTGATGAACAAGGAAATGTTAAACTGGGACACAAGATAGTGGAAACCCTAGGCTTTGTGGACATTCTTAGTATCCCTGATTTTCCTAAGGATGTGATAAGGATAGTCTTGAGTAGAGTTCATGGAGAGTTATTTTGGTTGGATTCCATCCATAAGATTACTAAAGAGGCATTTAGGGCAGTGACAGGCTTACCTTCCATAGTAGTAGGCCTGATAAAACTAAAAAGGTTCCAAATGACACAGTAATGACCCTAACCGGCGCAAATTTTGATAAAAGATCCCTGAGAGTCAATGATATGAAGGACATCAATGTTAGATTTGTCAGTATGATTCTTGGTTATAAGGCTACACATGCAAACCGACTAAACTTTGTTTCGAGCTTATGTATTAAAAGTGCATATGACATGGTGAATAACAATGCTATGATTGATGTATGTGAGTGGCTAAAAGATGAACTGATAGACAACTTGAAGAAAATCAAAGGTGATAAGAAATGAACTTTCAGATCTGGCAACCTACTTGTATGTTTAATGATGTACATTACCAAGAAAGTTCCCAATATTGGTAGGAAAGACTTTGGTTTTTATATCCCAGTAGGAAAACAACTTCTTGATATACTGAAAAACATGGGAGATGACAGAGAGAAAAATATAAATGAACATTTTCAAACCTTGAAAGCAAAGATGAATACAAGAATAAGGCTATCTCAAGCAATTGTTGATAAGTATAAAAAGGAGATATGCTTTGTGATCAAGAAAGATGAAATTTGGATGGAGGCAACTATCCCTAAGACTGTTTGGGTTACAGAGATGGGATATGAGGCAGATGACAACATAATTGAAACTTATGCTAAAGCCCTCTTAGAGGCACCTAAGGAACCAACTAAGAAAGTTTTTGGCAATGCGGAGACCATAGAAAGCAAAATCCAATCTCAGAAAAGAGTTGCGAAAACTGAGCAGATAGTTAGGAGAGGTTCAAGGCAGGCAAAAGAAATAAAAGAAGATGTATTAAACAAAATTGGTATTAAGGAGAGTGAATTGGAAGGACTACAACCGGAAGCAAATCTTTCACCGATTGCTACTTCCTCCGACAGTGAAATACCAGCAAAATTTAAAAGGGTAGTTAGGAAAAGAAAACCTTCACCGGTACCCTCACCTACACCCAGAAGGACAAGACAAAAGCAACAGGTAGTTAGGCCTTTGGCTACGAAATTGACACCAAAGAAAAAAAGAGAAAGATAGGTTATTCCACCTTTGGACAAACTTCTCGATGAGATAACTGAAGATGGGAAATTGGCTAACATCAGCAAGTTGTATAATACGTTGGCATATGTGTAGAAGTGTGATGACATTATGATATTGTATCTTGTCATTGATGTCAATATGCTGAAGTATGAACCGGTATATTGAAGTAAGCAACCTGGCAAGTGAACCGGTATGATGATACAAGTAAACTAGTATGATGGTACAAGTGAAGCGGTATGATGAAGTGTGAACCGGTATGATGGAATGAACCGGTATATGCAGAAAGTGAACTGGTATATGGAAAGTTTGTATCGGGGTTTCTGGTTGATGCATTCCAAGTCTGTGTGATTTGACCGACAACATCCTGTGATAAGTTAGCATTGAAATGAAGATCAAATCATGTTGCCATGTCAGCCTTGTGCACGTGAAGGATTTTCTTGAGGATCTTGCATGAAGAAGATTGATCCTATCTACCTCGGGAATCTACGAAGTCTCACTAAATGGTAGAGAGCATGTGATGGGTTATCAACTTCCAGAAGCAGCAAACAATGAACGATGGAGAATGTCTTGAGATTTGTTCAAGATCATTTTACACTATGCAATGTGATTGAACGGTCAGGATTGGATCGACTGTATTGATAACCTAAATGTTTAGGGTTTAGGGTTGATGCCTCCAACCTATATGTCGTCTATAAGGTCGACGATGATTTGCATTATGAAGTTGTTGGCAAATGTTGTGTGTGTGTATACAAGTGAAGTGATACTTGGTTCTTACCAGACCAGAGAAGTGTGTAGATACCTACAGAGTGTGATTGGAGAAGAAAAGAAACTTAAGTGGATCTCCCTTGGCATTTAGTGTTGTTATCAGATCAATATTTTACCTGTTGACTTCTAACCATTTCAGTAGTTGGAAAATCCCTTATCCGGGTAGCTTTAACAGGATTTTTGTAAATCCTTTAACAGGGTGACTCAAAATCATTGAGTTCTTCAAATCCTCTTGCGAGGTAACCTTTAGCAGGGTTCTAACCTTTAACCGGGTATTTAGCCATCCCTTAACCGAGTGATCCCTAGTAGGATTGATTCCTAGCAGAACCTATTGTAAATTCCTTAACTGGATTAGGCTCCTAACAGAGCGAACTTCAGAAGGGTTCAAAGAACAAATTGTGGGTATTCATCCCCACCATGGTTTTTCCCAGTTGGGTTTCCACGTGAAAAATGACTGTGTCATGTGTGATGCTTTTTCATGTGATGTTTTAGTGTTTTCTGTTAAGCGGTAATGCATGATGATCCAGTGGTCATTATATTTCTGATGTATTACCTATTTAAGCATATGGGTGAAGTGGAAATGGAATATTAGATTTTAAGCATATGGATGAAGTGGAAATGAGTTATTAGGTTTTATGAAGATCTAATTGTTACCGGTTTATGTCTTTAACAGTCTCATTGTGTTTTACCGGTAGTGTTCTGATTTAGATCGGTGATCCTGTTTACTAGTTAGTGCAGTCTTTGCGGTCAAAGTGGTCTAAGGAAGTTTTTGTCTATATTGATTCACCCCCCCTCTCAGTATCTGTTGAGTACTTATTGTTTATCATTATTCATCAATTGGTATTAGAGCATCCTCCAGGTCCTCTATGTTGTAAGCTTAACCACTTGAGGAAAAGATCCTATTCTAATGATGAAGAGGGAAGGTCCTAAGTTCAAAAGAGATAACTTTAAGATATGGAAGGAAAGAATGAAGATATACATTAAAAGCATGGGTGCTCAACACTAGAGCTATGTTGAGAATACTTATGTTGTCCCTACCGGTACTCTCACTAATGATCAAAGAAGAGAAATTCAAGAGAATGGGCAAGTGATGGAAGCTCTTATCGGCAGTCTATCTAATGTTGAGTTTATAGATGTCCAGGAAAAAGATAATCCCAAATATGTATGGGATACTCTAGAGTCTATCTATGGCATTGATGAGCATGTGAAGCAAGCTAAGGAAGAAATCCTTAGAGGAAAGTTTGAAGACATGCAGATGGTTGAAGGAGAGACCATTCAACAATATGGGATAAGGATTAAAATTGTTGTTGAAGACATCAAGATTGCAGGAGGTACAATGGATGATTCCACCATTGTTAGCAAAGTTTTGAAAACCTTATTAGCAGTCTATGCAATAAGGGTTGCCTCTATTCAGGAGTTGAGATCTATTGACAAGACAAAGTTATCCCTTGATTCTATCATTGCTAAGTTGACCACTTATGAGCTAAACAGTTATGATAGCAATGTTCAAAAGATTGATTCAACTTTTAAATCATCTGCTGCACTATCTAGAAAGGGTAAGAAAGCCAGTACCAGTTGTGAAACAAGACAAAGCAGAGATATGGATAATGAGGAGATCCTAATGGAATTTGAAGCTCTTCTGGCCAAGAGACTTCCTAAGGGAACTGGTAAATACAGAGGTAATGTCCTTTTGAAATGCTTTTCTTGCAATAGGATTGGACACATTCTTGTAAACTATCCTAATGGTGATAATGACAAACCAGAGAGGTTCAAAAAGTTCAAAGGAGGAAATAGGAGAAACTGTCTTGTTGCAGTTGATAAAGGTGTCACTGATGATGAATCAAAAGATGAAGAAAGTGAAGACATAGTATTTGTAGCTGTTAAGGAAGATGTGTCAGACAAGAAGGCTCATGTCTCTCGCTTTGATAATTCCAATGAGTGAATTATTGACAGTGGTTGTTCTCACCACATGAATGGTGACTGGAGAAATTTTTTGTCTCTGGAAGAGTATGATGGAGGTGTAGTCCGATTTGGGAATGATGCACCTTGTATGGTAAAAGGAAAAGGGTCCATTTGTCTAATTGGAAAAAGTAGTGCTAATAATGTGTATTGGGTAGAAGGTCTCAGGCATAACCTTTTGAGTGTTGCTCAACTGAATGATAATGGACTCACTCTAGAATTCAAAGATGGAGTGTGCAAAATAAAAGGAAAGAGTGATGAACGGATGGCCATCGGTATGCAGACCAAAGGTATCTTATTTCAGTTAAATGCAAATATCAGTCAATGTCTAATGACTAAGTTTGATGACAGTTGGATATGGCATAGCAGACTCTACTATGTAAATTTTGATAATATTGTGAGGGCCAGTAAGATCAAGGCAGTTAGAGGATTGTCTGTGCTGAACAAACTGAAGAATCCTTTGTGCAGAGAATATCAACTGGGGAAAATGTCTTCCTCAACCTTCAAAGGTAAATCTTTCAAAGCAGATAATTTACTTGATCTTGTGCATACTAATATGTGTGGTCCTATGAAAACTAGGAGTATTCAAGGAGATAGGTAATTTATGATTCTTACTGATGATTTCTCAAGAATTACATGGGTCACATTCTTGAAAGACAAGTCTGAAGCTTTTAGAAAATTCAAAGCCTTCAGAGCACTAGTTGAAAAGGAAAGTGGTAAGAGGATCAAATGCCTTAGAACTGATCAAGGAGGTGAGTTCACCTCTGGAGAATTCAACAAGTATTGTGAAGAGAATGACATCAAGAGGCAATTGTTTGGCCCCCCAGACTCCATAGAAAAATGGTCTAGCAGAAAGGAACAACCGGACTATAGTTGAAGCAGCTAGAACAATGTTGATTCAAGGGAAGGTTGCTCATAGTTTTTTGAGAGAAGCGGTGAGCACTGCAGTCTACACTATGAACCGAGTACTCATCAAGAAAGGTAAGGATAAAACTCCTTATGAGTATTGGACCGGTAAGACTCCTATGGTAAGCTACTTTAGAGTGTTTGGTAGCAAATGTTATATCAAGAGGAGTTAACACCAGAGCAAGTTTGATGCAAAATGTGATGAGGGAATATTCCTAGGATATTCCACCAAGAGCAAAGCTCTCAAGTGTTTTAACAATAGGAATCAGAGAATTGTTGAAAGTATCAATGTTAGAGTTGATGAAACCTCTGAGAAACCTGAGGAAATCGACAGTGAGCAAGTGGTAGATGAACCGGTTGTAACCTTCCTGGGAACTAGTTGCAAAACAACCAAGTACTAGTAAGAGTGCTCCTACACCAGTAGATGTTGATGTTGATGAAGATGAGGATGAAGAGGAAAAGCAAGAGGAAACAGTTAAGATCATTACTAGTAATGTAAAGATGAATCATGATCCAAAGCAAATCATAGGAGATAAGGATGCAGGAATTCCATAATGGCTACCCTTCTAGCTTCTATTCTTTTGTACAAATCATTTGGTATATCATCAACCACTTCCATAAAATTTCTTGTAAATATCAAGATGTAAAATAACACTATTTTCTATACTTTATTTTTCATCATCTGATAGTGTATTATGATTAATAATGATGAAGAGTAAGTACTCAACAGATACTGAGAGGGGGGGGGGGTGAATCAGTATAGACAAATACTTCCTTAAACCACTTCGACTACAAAGACTGCACTAACTAGTAAACAGGATCACCGATCTAAATCAGGGCACTATCGGTAAAGCAGAGTGAAATTGTGAAACACATAAACTGGTAACACTTAGATCTTCACAAAACCTAATAATTCATTTCCACTTCATCCATATGCTTAAAATCTAATATTCCATTTCCACTTCACCCATATGCTTAAACAGGTAATACATAAGAAATATAATGATCACTGGATCAACATGCATTACCGCTTAACAAAAAACACTAAAACATCACATGAAAAAGCATCACACATGACACAATCATTTTTCACGTGGAAACCCAACTGGGAAAAACCACGGTGGGGATGAATACCCACAAGTTGTTCTTTGAACTCTTCTGAAGTCTGCTTTGTTAGGAGCCTAATCCGGTTAAGGGCTTTAAAATAGGTTCTACTAGGAACTGATCCTACTAGGGATCATACCCGGTTATAGGTTAGAACCCTGCTAAATGTTACCTCGCAAGAGAATTTGAAGAACTCAATGATTTTCAATCACCCTGTTAAAGGATTTACAAAAATCCGGTTAAAGCTACCTGGTTAAGGGATTTTCCAACTGCTGAAATGGTTAGAAGTTAACAGGTAAAACACTAATCTGATAACAACACTAAATGCCAAGGCAGATCTACTTAAGTTCCTTTTCTTCTACAATCACACTCTGTAGGTATCTACACACTTCTCTGGTCTGGCAAGAATCAAGTATCTCTTCACTTGGATACACACACACAACATTTGCCAACAACTTCACAATGCAAATCATCATTGACCTTATAGAAAACAGATAGGTTGGAGGCATAAACCCTAAACCCTAAACATTTAGGTTATCAATACAGTCGGTCCAATCCTGACCGTTCAATCACATTGCATAGTGTAAAATGATCTTGAACAAATCTCAAGATGTTCTCCATCATTCATTCTTTACCACTTCTAGAAGCTGATAACCCATCACGCGCTCTCCCCCGTTTACTGAGACTTCGCACATTCCCGAGGTAGATAGGATCAATCTTCTTCATGCAAGATTCTCAAGAAAATCCTTCACAAGCACCTCATTTCAATGCTAACCCATCACAGGATGTCGTCAGTTGAATCACAGAGACTTGGAATGCATCAACTAGAAACCCTAATACAAACTTTCTATATACTAGTTCACTTTCTGCATATACCGGTTCACATTTCATAATACCACTTCACTTGTACAATCATACCAGTTTACTTGTATCATCATACCGGTTCACTTGCCAGGTTGCTTACTTCAATATACCGGTTCATACTTCAGCATATTAACATCAATGACAACATACAATATCATCATGTCATCACACTTCTGCACATATGCCAACAATCTCCCCCTTTGGCATTGATGGCAATATAGAAAGATATCTCTCCACTTCACATCTTCTCCCCAATACTGCAGATATCTTCTCCACTTCACATCTTCTCCCCCTTTGTCAACAATGCCAAAGTGGAGGCACAGACATCCATGTTTCACTATGTTGCTCCCCCTAAGGAGTAGCATCCTTCAACACATCAATCCTGAAAAGATTTGACAATGCAATACCTGATTGATGTGGAGCACATACCTTTAGTTCACCTCTTGAAGGGGCAGAACCCCTAATTCACCTCTTAAATAGGTAAATGTAGCCTTCGATAGAGGCTTGGTGAATATATCTGCTAACTGCTCCTTACTGGAAACATGTTCCAATACAACCTCTTTGTTTTGAACTTTCTCCCTCAAGAAATGAACTTGAGCTTGAAGGGCTTGGTTCTAGCATGCAATACCGGACTCTTGGAAATATTAATTGCACTTGTGTTATCACAAAATATGCTCACCGGTTCAGATACAGGGACTTTGAAACCACTTAGTGCATGCTTCATCCAAATTGTCTGAGTGCAGTTCATAAATGCTGCTACATATCCTACTTCTGCTGTAGACTGAGAGATACAACTTTGCTTCTTACTCATCCATGAAACTAGTCTATCACTGAGAAAGAATGCACCACCAGTTGTGCTCTTCCGGTCATCCACATTACCAGCCCAATCGACATTTGTAAACACTTTGAGATTAAAATCATTACTGTATGGATACCACAATCCATAATCTATAGTTCCCTTCATATATCTAAGAATCCGCTTGACTGCTACCAAGTGGGATTCTCTTGGACTTTTCTAGAAATGTGTAGCAATGCCCACTGCATGTGCAATGTCCAGTCTGTTGTGTACTACATAGTGCAACTTACCAATCATTGATCAGTATTCCTTCTCATTCACCAATGCTGAGTCATCTTCTTTTGACAATTTACAACTGGTCACCATCGGTGTACCAACCGGTTTGTTGTGTTCATGCCTAAGGTCTTCAACACCTCTTTGACATACTTGGACTGAGTGATAAAGATACCATCTTTCATTTGTTGTATTTGTAGTCCAATGAAGAACTTAATCTCTTCGATTAGTGACATCTCAAATTCCTTCTTCATTTCATTTGCAAATGTATGGCTCATATTGTCATCTCCACCAAAAATTATGTCATCAACAAATACTTCACATATCAGAATCTGATCTCCTTCTAACTTTAGATAGATATTGCTATCTTCACTTGTTCTTTCAAATCCAATCTTCACAAGATGGGAGTGTAAACATTCATACCATGCTCTAGGTGTCTGCTTCAATCTAACAAGGCTTTATGTAGCCTACACACCATATAACTATCTTCTGATAGGGCAAACCCATCTGGTTTCTCTATATACACTGCCTCTTCAAGTATTCCATTCAGGAATGCAGATTTTACATCCATCTGATACACTTTGAATCCCTTGAAGGCTGCATATGCAAGAAGCATTTGAACTCCTTCCAATCTAGCTACTGGAGTAGAAGTTTCTCCATAGTCTTCCCCTTCTTCTTGAGAATATCCCTTACATACTAGTCTGGCTTTGTTTCTTACCACTATGCCATCTTCATTCATCTTGTTTCTAAAAACCCATTTGGTGCCAATAACATTTTTGTGCTCGGGTCTGGGTACCAAAGACCATGTACCATTCTTTTCTATCTAGTCAAGTTCCTCTTCCATAGTCGTCATCCAGTCTTCATCTTTATGTGCCTCTTTAAATGTTTTAGGCTCAAATTCAAAGATCATACATGAGCTTTCTCTAACCTTTCTTCTTGTAAGAATTCCTGCATCTTTGTCTCCTATGATCTGCTTTGGATCATGATTGAGTTTGACATACCTAGGTATATTCTAAATAGATTCCTCTTGCTTTTCTTCTTCATCCTCATCTTCATCAGCATCAGCATCCACCAGTGTAGGAGCACAATTACTGGTACTGGGTTGATTTGCAACCGATTCCCAGAAGGTTACTATCAGTTCATCTCCTACATGCTCTCTGCCAGTTTCCTCAGGTTTCTCAGAGTTTTCATCAACCCTAACATTGATGCTTTCAACAATTCTCTCAGTCCTTTTGTTGAAATATTTGAGAGCTTTGCTTTTTGTGGAATACCCTAGGAATAATCCCTCATCGCATTTAGCATCAAACTTGCTCTGATGTTCACTCCTCTTGGTATAACATTTACTACCAAGCATTCTGAAGTAGCTTACCACCGGTGTCTTACCGGTCCAATACTCATAAGGATTCTTATCCTTTCCTTTCTTGATGACTACCCGGTTCATTGTGTAGACTGCAGTGCTCACCGCTTCTCTCCAAAAGGTGTGAGCAACCTTTCCTTAGGTCAACATAGTTCTAGCCATTTCAACCATAGTCCGGTTGTTCCTCTCAACTAAGCCATTCTGCTGTGGAGTCCAGGGGGCAGATAGTTGCCTCTTGATGTCATTCTCTTCACAATATTTGTTGAATTCACCAGAAGTGAATTCTCCTCCTTGATCAGTTTTGAGACATTTGATTCTTCTACCACTTTCCTTCTCTACTAGTGCTCTGAAATCTTTGAACTTTAGAAAGGCTTCAAAATTGTCCTTCAGGAATGTGACCCACATCATTCTTGAGCAATCACTTGTAAGAATCATAAAATACCTATCTCCCTGGGCACTCCTAGTTTTCATAGGACCACATAAATCAGTATGCACAAGATCAAGTAAATTGTCTGCAGTGAAAGATTTACCTTTGAAGGTTGAGGAAGACATTTTCCCCAGTTGACACTCTTTGCACAAAGGATTTTCCGGTTTGCTCAGCACCGACAATCCTCTAACTGCCTTGATCTTACTGGCCTTCACAATATTGTCAAAGTTTACATGGCAGAGTCTCTTATGCCATATCCAACTGTCTTCAAACTTAGCCATAAGACATGTACTGACATTAGCATTTAGCTAAAATAGGTTACCTTTGGTCTGCATACCGATAGCCATCAGTTCACCACTCTTTCCTTTGATTTTGCACACTCCATTTTTGAATTCTAGAGTGAGTCCATTATTATTCAGTTGAGCAACACTCAAAAGGTTGTGCCTTAGACCTTCTACCCAATACACATTGTCAGCACTTCTCTTTCCATTCAGAGAGATGGACCCTCTACCTTTGACCATACATGGTGCATCATTACCAAAATGAACTACACCACCATCATACTCTTCCAGAGAAAGAAACTTACTCTGGTCACCAGTCATATTGTGAGAACATCCACTGTCAAGAATTATCAAAGCGGGAGACAAGAGCCTTCTTGTCTGACACATCTTCGTTGACTGCTACAAACACAATATCCTCATTTTCTTCATCTTCTGATTCCTCATCAGTGACACCTTCATCAACTGCTACAAAATAGTTTCTCCAGTTTCCGCCTTTGAACTTCTTGAACTTTTCCGGTTTGTCCTTGCTATCACCATTAGGACAGTTTATAGTAATGTGTCATATCCGATTACAAGAGAAGCATTTCAAAGGAAGCTTACCTCTGTATTTACTAGTTCCCTTAGGAAGTGTCTTGGCAAGAAGAGCTTCAAATTCCATCAAGATCTCCTCATCATCCATTTCTCTGCTCTGTCTAGGTTCACCATTGGTACTAGCTTCTTTTCCTTTTCTAGATGGTGCAGCAGATGCTGTAAAGGTTGATTCAGTCTTCTAAACACTGCCATCAAAACTATTTAGCTCATAGGCTATCAACTTTGCAATGATGGAGTCTAGGGATACCTTAGTCTTGTCTATTAACCTCAACTCCTGAATAGAAGAAACCCTTATTGCATAGACCAGTAATAAGGATCTCAAAAATTTGCTAACAATAGTGGAATCTTCCATTTTACCACCTGCACTCTTGATACATCCAACAACAATTTTGATTCTTATTCCATATTGTTGAATGGTCTCTCCTTCAACCATTCACATGTCTTCAAACTTTCCTCTAAGGCTTTCTTCCTTAGCTTGTTTCACATGCTCATCACTGCCATAGATATTCTCAAGAGTATCCCATACTTCTTTGGGATTTTCTTTATCCTGGACATCAATAAACTCAATGTCAGATAAACTACTTATTAGGGCTTCCATGACTTGCCCATTCTCTTGAATCTCTCTCTTTTGGTCATTGGTGGGAGTACCGGTAGGGATAACATTAACATTCTCAACATAGCTCCAATGTTGAGCACCCATGCTTCTGATGTATATCTTCATTCTGTCCTTCCATATTTTAAAGTTATCTCTGTTGAATTTTGGACCTTCCCTCTTCATCATTACAATAGGATCTTTCCCTCAAGCGGTTAAGCTTATAGCATAGAGGACCTAGAGGACGCTCTGATGCCAATTGATAACACAATGATGAACAGTGAGTACCAAACTAGTACTGAGAGTGGGGGTGAATTAGTATAGGTACAAAAACTTTTCCTGAACCAGTTTGACTACAAACAATGAACTTGACTGCCAATCACTAACACCGGTCATAAACCAAAATACTACCGGTTAAGCACAGTGAGACTATGAAAGATATAAACCGGAAAAAATTATCTTACCACACAACATACACCCCCATTTCCATATTATCCTTGTGCATAGACAGGTAATCTATCAACAAAAATATAATAACTTGCTAGATCAACATGATTCACTGCTTGATAGAAAACAACAAAGCATCACATGAAAAAGACATCACATATGACACACATATTTTTCACATGGAAACCCAACTAGGAAAAACCATGGTGGGGATGAATACCCACAATCTATTTTTGAACTCTTTAGAAGTTTGCTCTGTTATAAGCCTAGTCCACTTAAAGACTGTTACAACAGGTTCTATTAGGAACCGATCCTGTTAGGGATCACCTGGTTAAGGGTTAAACCTTGTTAAGGGTTACCTTGTTAGAGGATTTTATGAACTCAATGGCTTTGAGTCACCCTGTTAAAGGATTTATAGCAAGCTAGTTAAAGCTACCCTATTAAGGGATTTTCCAACTGTTGAAGTGATTAGAGATCAACAGGTATTACAATGATCTGGTAATAGGACATTGCCAATGCAGACCCACTTTAGTTCCTTTCTTATGCATACACACTCTGCAGGTATCAACCCTCTTATCTAGTCTTGCAAGAATCACGTATCTTTGCACTTAGATACACACACAACATTTGCCAACAACCTCAACATGAAACACAACATTGACCTTATAGGAAACAGATAGGTCGGTAACATAAACCCTAAACCCTAAACATTTAGGTTGAGCAATTCAGTCGGTTCAATCCTGACCATTAAACACATTGTATTTGAATACAATGGTCTTGAACAGATCTCAAGACATTCTCCATCATTCGTTCTTCACCGCTTCTTGGAGGTGATAACCCATCACGCGTTCTCCACCATTTACATAGACTTCACACATTCTCGAGGTAGATAGGATCAATCTCCTTCATGCAGGATCCTTCACATGCATGCGGTTGACGTGGAAACATGATTTGATCTCCATTACAATGCTAACTCATCACACAATGCCATCGGTTGAATCACACAGGCTTGAAACACTTCAACCGGAAACCCTAAAGCTGAGACTACCAACCGGTAGTCATACCATATTAAACCTTGATAGAAAATATTCCATATACCAGTTCACTTGGACAAATGTACCACTTCACCTTTTGTGCATATACTGGTTCTCATCATTATACTGGTTCACTTTGCCAGTTCCTTAACTTCAATAAACCTGTTCACTCTTCATCATATTACCGGTTCACTCTTCAATATGTTATCTGTTCTCTTTCAGCATATTACCGGTTCTCTCTTGAGTATATTACCGGTTCATTCTTTCAACATAATGACATCAATGATAACACAATATCATCATGTCAACATATTCTGCACATATACCAACAATCACAACCACCGACTGTTTACAGATTGTAAAGATAGTTGGACAGTCATCTGGAACATCTATGGAAGATTTTAGACCTACAAATGTAACAGAGGTACTAGTAGATTCAATAAAGAAAAAAACAGAGTGTAACGCACTAGCTTATAAGGCTATAGATGACACTTTACCAATTTTGAAGATGATAGCTTCAAAATGTAATATAGAAAATAAAGATTCTTTGAGCCAATTAGACACATTGTCTAAGTATATAACCGGTAACCTAATAACACTGGATCAGATAAATGAAGACACCTTCAGAGAGAAAATGAATAAGGAGAAGGAAAAATTCTTTAAGGAGACAGTAAAGAATAATAAGGAACATATAGAAACCTTATTACCGGTATTAGGAAAAGCAATTTTGGACTTCAAGAAATTGTATAGAGACACATGTAAAATAGACATTTTGACAAAATACATAGATAAAGATATCGACATAGCCTAGAAGGAAATAAATGATATTGCTGACAACTTGATAGGTTCATCAGACTCAATATCAGTAATTGAACAGGAAATTGCAGGATTTGAAGAGAAAATAGAAAAGCTTGAGAAAGACAAGGAAAGGATAAAGTTTAAGGCAAAAGAACTTAAATGCAGACTAAGTCCTAAACTGGATATCCTCATCTCTTTGAGAAAAGAGATTTCTGAGGCTCTTGTTCCAAGACTTAAGACACCGGAAGAGAAAATTCACTTTCTCACCAGTACAATACAAAGAACTGAAGCAACACTAAAAGACAATGAGAGATTTTACAACAGTTTGAATATTGCCTTAGCAGAAATTTATCAGATTGTAATAAACAGATTATAAGGAACTAGGCAGGAACCAAACTCAATTGACATTGAATGACAACCTTTGTCATTGATGCCAAAGGGGGAGTAGTGGAGATGAGAAAAATGATCAGCAGAAGACATCATCAGCTCAGGGGGAGCACGCAGAGCACATAGTTTTGATAGTTTTGGTAAGACACTTTTTGGACAATACTTTTTGGATTTTTCTCATGAGTGTTACCATCAATGCCAAAGGGGGAGATTGTTGGCAAATGCACACTCCAATGAGAAATTGTAGGTGATTGAAGGTATTGTCATTGATGGTAACCTTACAATCATATGATATCGACAGACTCTACACCAGCATACGTTCACCGGCATTGAAAAGATTGATTACCGGCACCCTGGCCGACAAGATTTTATTTATTGCAAAAAGTAATTAATTGTAATATCTTTTTGAAAGCCGAAAAGGAATATTGTAATAAGGCTCATATATAAGTATGAGATCTTAGAGAACATTTGTATGTAGGATATATGATGGATATTATGTGTGAACATTAAGGCAGAGTTTTGGAATAAGGTTTTGGAAGTTGCAGAGCTTAAACCAGTACTGGATCTGGCATAGTAGATGCCCTTTTGTAGCAGTAAATAACATTGGATCTTCATAATCCACTTTTGTAAGTCAATGAGAATTCTCTTTTGTATTTAAGCGGTGAGCTTTAGGCAGTTGGCCTTCCTACATGTGCAGCCCCCTATTATAACAGTAATATTCTCTTATTGGCCAGTAAGCGAATATTGTGGGTTACAAATCCCACCGAGGTTTTCCCACACCGGGTTTCCTCGTTAAAAATATTGTGTTATAGTTTTTCTTTCATGTTGTGGTTGTTGTTCTTATTTACTGCATTAATTTTGGTTTACCGGTACATAGTTTTGGAATGATTTTCATTTAATAAGTTAAGAAAATCAATTAACCGGTTAGATACTGATTCACCTCCCCCTCAGTATCTTTGCGAATCCTAACACTATGTAGTCAGTGTGACTCCTTTTGTGATGAGAAGTACGCTCTAAGTTGTTGGCCTTCTTGCAAGTGTAGGCCCCTCAATTGTAGTTCACATACTTACTGCAGAAGTATTATTTGACTGTGGGTAGGCTTCCCACCATGGTTTTTCCCTTTACCGGGTTTTCCACATATAAATCTTTGTGTCATGTGGATGGTATTTATTCTCTGATTATTGTTTATGATTAATTGGTTTAACTGCTATTCTGATATTTGGTTTAAGAATTCCAGTATTAATGTTTTGGGTTCTAGTATTAAAGCTTTGGGTTCTGCAGAAAGCTTAACCGCTTGACAAAGATCCTATGGCAACTAATAGTTCAAGTTCATCCAGTTCATCTGGAGCTATCTTTCAGAGAGATATTCATAGGCTCAATGGAATAAACTACACAATATGGAAGATTCAGATGGAGACTCATCTGAGATGTCTCGGTAAGGAGATTTGGGAGATCACACAGAATGGTGTTACACCTTGTAATCCAACATATGAGAATCCTATTCCGACAAACCTGGATAAGGAGCTTGAGAATGATTGTAGAGAAAGAGAAGCCCTCTTATGTGCACTTTCTGATCAGCAAATAATGGGATTAACTGACAAATCATATGGAAAGGCTATATGGGATAAGTTGGAGACTCTTAATGAGGGTGAACCTATAGTGAAGATTGCTAAACTTGATGGTTACTGGGTGAGATATGAAAACTTGAAGATGGAAGAAGATGAAAGGATTACTGCATTCGTGGAAAGGGTAAATGAGATTTTAATGAGAATTCAATGTTGTGGTGGAACTTTGAGTGAAGATGAAATTGTTTCTAAAGTTCTGAGAGCCCTACCACTAGCTTACAAGATGAAGGCTACTATTACTAATGAGTTGAGAACAATGACTAATACATCTATCAACAGAGATACCTTGGTCGAGAAATCATCTGATTTTGAGCTTCAAGGATTTGGACCTTTTGGAGCTGTGAATTCTAGCCCTTCTTTTCATGCATCTGCATCAACAACTAGTTAGCAAGATTGGAAATCTTTATATGGAAAGGAATTGGATGATATGAAGAGAGAAGATGACGAGTTTGAGCAACTTGAAGCACTATTTTCTAGAAGAGTACCTAGAGGACCGGTAGGAAATAAGTATGAAAGAAAAGCACCTTTTAAATGTTTTGCATGTAATAAGACTGGTCATTTTGCACCTAGATGTCCTGAAAGGAATTCAAGATTTGAAGAAAGAGTTAGAAGATCTTTTAAGCCTAGCCATGGATATCAAAACAAGTATAAGTAGAGGAAAAACAAAGACAAATCATGCTACATAGCGGATGAGGAAAGCAAAACTGATTGTGATGATGAACCGGCAGAAGACTCTGCTAGTGGTTCTGACAATGGGAAGGAATGGGTGTTCCTAGCTATCAAGGAAGATGTTATGGCACTGGAAGAGAATGTACCTGAAGAGAAGGCAATTGCTGCTAAAATTGAAGACAATGATGAATGGGTAATTGACAGTGGTTGTTCACATCATATGATTGGAGATAAAGGGAACTTTTCTATCTTTGCAAGAATTTGATGGCAGTCTGGTTAGATTTGGAGATGACAAAGCATGTATGATCAAAGGAAAAGGAACTATATCATTGGATGGTAAGAAAAATACTGACAATGTTTATTATGTTGAAGGTTTAAGACATAATCTTTTGAGTGTAGGACAATTCATAGATAAGGGATTTCAATTACAGTTCAAGGATGGACAATGCAAAATCATCAACATATCTGGTTTGGATATTGCAACCGGTACACAGACAAAAGGTAATATATTTCATTTAAATTCCAATTAGAAGACATGTTTGATTGCACAAATTGACAAGAGTTGGCTATGGCATAAAAGGTTGAGTCATGTAAATTTTGATTGCATTGTAAATATCAGTTCAACTAAGACAGTTAGAGATATACCTAAGATTGTGAAGTCCCATAATCTGGTATGTAAAGAATGCCAAATGGGTAAATAGGCAGAACCTCTTTTAGGATTATACAAGATAAATCTAATGATGTTCTTGATCTCATTCATACTGATTTGTGTGGCCCTGCTAGAGTTAAAAAAATTCAAGGTGGTAGATATTTCATGCTAATCATTAATGATTATTCTAGACTAATGTGGGTTACTTTTCTAAGGGAGAAATCTGAGGCATTTGAAAAGTTTAAAATCTTTAAGGCTAAAGTGGAAACTGAGATAGTATTGAAGATTAAATGTTTGAGGTCAGATCATGGTGGAGAATTCACATCCGGTGAGTTTAATAACTTTTGTAAGAAGCATGGTATAAGAAGACAATTTTCTGCTCCCCAGACACCTCAACAGAATGGAGTTGTGGAAAGGAAGAACATAACTATCTTGGATGCTGCTAGAACAATGATGATGGAATCTAGTCTACCTTATATCTACTAGAGAGAAGCAGTAAGCACAACAGTTTATAAATTCAATAGACTACATATCAGAGGAGAAACCGATAAGACACCTTATGAATTATGGTTTGGCCATACACCTACAGTTAAGCATTTTATAATCTTTGGTAGTAAATGTTATATCAGGAGAGATGATATCATTGGCAAATTTGATCCTAGATGTGATGAAGGCATATTTATTGGTTTTTATAATGAAAGAAAGGCATATAGATGCTATAACAAGAGATTGAAGATAATTGTGGAGACTGCTAATGTCAAGGTGGATGAGATGAATAGAGGTCAAAACAGAGTTTATGAGAAGGAACCGGCGGTGGAAATGATTATATCTAAACTGGTAGAATCTTTACCAAAACAGAGTGTTGAACCAGTTACTTTGGTAGTATCAGAAAATTCTATTTTAAGTGAAGAACTGGGAAGAGGAACATAGAGTTAGAAGACTCCTAGGTATATGAGATTGAAACATTCAGAAGATCAGATCATTGGGGATAAGAACAATGGAGTGATGACAAGAAGAAGACTGGCAACTAATGAGGTATGTTTAATTTCTCAAGTTGAACCGGTATCAGTAATTGAGGCATGTAAAGATAAATATTGGTTGAAAGCTATGGAAGAAGAATTAGATTAGATTGAGAAAAATAACACATGGACTTTGGTTCCCCGACCTAAAAATAAGAATGTTATTGGAACTAAATGGGTTTTTTAGGAATAAATTAAATGAGAATGTTCAAGTTATAAGAAATAAGGATAGATTGGTTTGTAAAGGATATTCTCAAAAGGAGGGAATTGATTATGGTGAGACTTTTTCACTTGTAACTAGGATTGAAGCTATAAGATTATTTCTTCTCTATGCTGCCCATAAAAACTACAAGGTTTATCAGATGGATGTTATGTGTGAATTTTTGAAAGGGGATCTTGATGAGGAAGTTCATATTGAGAAACCTAATCGTTTTTCACTATCAAATGATACAAACATGGTTTGTAGGTTAAGGAAAGCTTTATATGGATTGAAACAGGCACCTAGAGATTGGTATGCAAGGTTGGATAAATATCTTTTGAAGCTTGGTTTTACTAAGGGTAATGCTGATAGTAATTTATATTATAAAATCATTGATGATGATATACTGATTATTGAAGTATTTATTGATGATATTATTTTTGGAGGTGAAGATAAGTTGTGCATGCAAATTTCTAAAAGTATGGAGAAGGAATATGAAATATCTATGATTGGGGAAATGAAAATTTTCTTAGGTTTGCAGATTACTCAGACTGACAAAGGTATTTTCATCTGTCAAACTAAGTATGTTAAGGAATTATTGAAGAAATTTTGTATGGGAGATTCTAAATCGGTAAGTAATCTTATGGTTACAAGTGAGAAATTGACAAGGAAAGATGTTTCTGCACCAGTAAATCCTACAAGATACAAATCTATGATTGGAGGTCTTCTTTATTTAATTCAGTCTAGGCCTGACATAATGAATGTTTTTTGTATTGCATCTAGATTTCAGAGTGATCCTAGAGAAAATCTTGAGAGTGTGGTGAAAAGGATTTTTAGATACTTGTAAGGTACATCAAAATATGGTTTGCAGTACCCTAAGGATGATGACTTTACTGTATGTTCATATATAGATGTTCATTGGGCTGGACATGTTGATGACCAGAAAAGTACTTTAGGTGGAGCTTTCTTTCTTGGAAAGAAGTTGGTTTCATTGATTAGCAAGAAACAGTCTGATGGTATGATGAAAGAATAAGTATCTGGTAGAATATTGATAGGGGGGGTGAATCAATATATTGAAAAATTGATACAATGTTCCCAAGTACAAACTCAGTCAAACAATGTCAACATATCTCAGTCAAGATCAATTTTCATAGGAATACTTGACATCAACCAGTTTAACTGTTATGACAACTATTAACAGTAAACACCTTCAATATTGTAAACATCAACGATGCTTTATCTTAACTCAACATATTCATCTCTCAATGCTTCTACTTAACATGCCTTATCAGAAGTTAACCAAATCAATAAATAAGATCACAACCACAAAAACATTCACCACTTGACACAAATGTTTATACGTGGAAAACCCAAATAGGTAAAAACCACGGTGAGATGGGACTCACAAGGATAGCTCTCTGAACTCTCTTGAAGTTCACCCTGTTAGGAGCCAAAGCCTATTAGATCTTTACAATAAGTCTTGTTAAGAACTAATTTCGGTTAGGAATCACCGTGTTAAGGGATTTACAAATATACCTTGTTAGAAGCACAATACCCTGTCAGGAGTAACCTCACTGGAGGATTTAAGAATTCAAGATAATGGACCACCTTGTTAGAGTATTTTATGACTAACCAATCTTGTTATAGCTTACCCGGTTAAGGGATTTTACTTCTATTGTAATTGTTAGAAAACAACAGGTTTTCTTAATCTGTCTGAGTAGCACTACATTTTCTTGATCAGATCCTTTTAAGATTCAATTTGCCTTCACTCAAAATGCAGATCCATTCACTGGTTGGGCAACCACACAATCAACAGGTTTTCTACCAATCTTTCCAACAACATTTACAAACAACTTTGTCGACCTTAAATACACATCAATTAGGTCGATAACACAACAAAAACCTAATCCTCATCATTGAGATTACAAACAAGTCGGTTCAATCTTGACCATTAGAAATCATGACAATCTCTTCACATTCTTCAAGACAATTCCAACTGATCCATGATCATCGCTCCATTGGACTTTGTAACTCATCACACGTTGTGCATTAAATGCAATCCACTTTGCTCCTTCCCTAGACAATAAGAAAATGTGGCAAACCAATTTGAATTTATCCTCATACAATGATCACACGTGTCTCCATCATTACCGCTCATCAGATAATAAACCAAAAGACTTGATCGGTTAGGGTTTAACAGGTGATAGGTTTACTAGTTACATTACATAGAAAGGTTTGACCCTTTACACTAGTTCACCGGTTCAACTCGCAAACTTTACATATCGGTTACAATATCTTCTACAACTCTCTTCTTACCAGTTACTAGCCAATATCAAAAACAACAATATCAGCAATAACATGAATACCTTTTACTGATTCAATTGACATCAATGACAATATATCATCAATGCAATCTCTATGCAAAATTCCAATAAATGCAAAATGCCAACAATCTCCCCCTTTGTCATTGATGGCAATAGAAATATCAACGCCTGTGATTGTTGATGAGATTGGTGAATAGGAATCTTGGTTTACATTACCAAGTATTCACCTTGATTTGTGTGTCTTTAGCCTACCACTGGTGAATAGGAATCTTGGTTTACATTACCAAGTATTCACCATATCAGACACATAATTCTTCTCCTCAATCACATAATTCTTCTCCCCCTTTAAGAGCAAATCCAAAGTGAAAGTAAAACATGTAATTCTGCTCTCACTATGCATCAGCATCATTTTGCAACTTGATGCTCCCCCTATGGAATACATCCACTCCTTCATCAATCCATGTAATATTCTACAAGTAATTCAGGAACTCATGCAATCAGCATCATGTTCAACTAACTTCATGAAGAGGGACAGCCCCCAATTGACCTCTAAGATACTCAAAAGTGGTCTTAGGAAGAGGTTTGGTAAAGATATCCACAAGCTGCTCCTTGGTAGAAACATGCTCCAAGATAACATCTTTACTTTGAACTTTTTCCCTCAAGAAGTGATATTTCAATTCAATGAGCTTAGTCCTTCATGCAAAATAGGATTTTTAGAAATGTTTATTGCACTTGTATTATCACACAAAAATATTATAGGTTCTAAGATTTTCATCTTCAAACCTTCCAAAATGTGACTCATCCACATAGCTTGTGTGTAATTCATATAAGCTGCTACATATTCAGCTTTAGCAGTAGATTGTGAAGTGCAACTCTTTTTTTTACTACTCCATGAGACTAGTCTTCCTCCTAGAAAGAATGCTCCACTAGTAGTACTCTTCTGTTCATCAATATTTCCTGCCCAATCAACATTTGTGTATGCCTGCAAGTCAAAATATCCACCATATGGATACCATAATCCATAGTCAATAGTACCTTTCAAATATCTAAAGATTCTCTTAGTTGCCATTAGATGTGCCTCCTTTAGATTCTTCTGAAATCTAGCCACAATACCAACTACATGGCAAATATCTGATCGACTGTGAACAACATAGTGTAGTTTGCCAATCATTCACCTGAATTCCTTTTCATCTACAGACTTAGATGCATCTTCCTTGGACAATTTACAACCTGTAACCATTGGGGTTCCAACTGGTTTACAGTTACTCATACCAAAAGTCTTCAAAACCTCCTTTACATACTTGGATTGAGTAATGAAATACCATTCTTCATCTGGTGTATCTGTAAGCCTATGAATTTTTTTATTTCCCCTACTATTGACATCTCAAATTCATTCTTCATTTCATTTGCAAAACAATTAATCATGTCATCAAACTTCCCTCTTAACCTCTCTTCTTTAGCAATCTTGACATGCTCATCACCGCTAAAGATATCTTAAAGTTTCTTCCATACTTCATATGCAATTCCAAGACCATGAACATCTACATATTCAGCATCAGACATGGAACTGATAATAGCTTCTAATGCCTGGTGATTTTCTTGTTGTTCTTTCTTCTGATCATCAATTAGGAGTTCAATAAGTGTAGTATACTTATGTTCTATATGATCCCAATACTGACTACCAAGACTCTTAATGTAAATCTTCATTATGTCACTCCATATTCTATAGTTATCTTTGTTAAACTTTGGACCTTCTTTCTTCATCATGATCTACAAGATATTTTCCTCAAGTTGTTACACTTTTAGATTAAGAGGACCTGGATTGCTCTGATACCAATTGATGGTATGATGAAAGAATAAGTATCTGGTAGAATAGTGAGAGGGGGGGTGAATCAGTATATTGAAAAAATGATACAAAGTTCCCATGCACAAACTTAGTCAAACAAAGTAAACATATCTCAGTCAAGATCAATATTCATAGGAATACTTGACATTAACCGGTTTAACTGTTATGACAAATTTTAACAGTAAACACCTTCAATCTTGTAAACATCAACGATGCTTAATATTAACTCAATATATTCATCTCTCAATGCTTCTACTTAACATTCCTTATCAGAAGTTAACCAAATCAACAAATAAGATCACAACCACAAAGAATTCACCACTTGACACAAATGTTTATACGTGGAAAACCCAAATAGGTAAAAAACCACGGTGAGATGGGACTCACAAGAATATCTATCTGAACTCTTTCGAAGTTCACCCTATTAGGAGCCAAAACCTGTTAGATCTTTACAATAAGTCTTGTTAAGAACTATTTCCAGTTAGGAATCACCCTGGTTAAGGGATTTACAAATATGCCTTGTTAGAAGCACAATACCTTGTTAGGAGTAAACTCTCTGGAGAATTTAAGAATCCAAGCTAATGGACCACCTTGTTGGAGGATTTAATGAGTAACCAAGCTTGTTAGAGCTTACCTGGTTAAGGGATATTACTTCTGATGTAATTGTTAGAAAACAACAAGTTTTCTTGATCTATCTGAGTAACACTACATTTGCTTGATCAAATCCTTCTAAGCTTCAATCTACCTTCACTCAAAGTGAAGATCCATTCACTGGTTAGGCAACCACACACCCAATGGATTTTCTACCAATATTTCCAATAAACCTTTGCAAACAACTTCATTGACCTTAAATACAAATCAATTAGGTCGGTAACACAACAAAAACCTAATTCTCATCATTGATATTACAAACAAGTCAGTTCAATATTGATCGTTAGAAATCATAACAATCTCTTCACATTCTTTAAGTCAATTCCAACCACTCCATGATCACCGCTCCATTGGACTTTGTAATTCATCACACGTTGTGCATTAAATGCAATCTACTTTTCTCCTTCCCTAGACAATAAGAAAACACGTCAAACCAATTTGAATTTATCCTCATACAATGATCACACGTGTCTCCATAATTACCGCTCATCAGATAATAAACCAACAAACTTGATCGGCTAGGGTTTAACAGTTGATAGGGTTTACCGGTTATATTACATAGAGAGGTTTGACCCTTTACACCGGTTCGCCGGTTCAACTCACAAACTTTACATATGGGTTACAATATCTTCTACAACTCTCTTCTTACCAGTTACTAGCCAATATCAAAAACAACAATATCAACAATAACATGAATACCTCTTACTGGTTCAATTGACATCAATGACAACATATCATTAATGCAATCTCTATGCAAAATGCCAATAAACTCAAAATGCCAACACAGTCATGTACTTCTTTTTCTATTGTTGAACCTGAGTATGTTGTTGTTGCTACTAATTGTACACAGGTTTTATGGATGAAGCAAATGTTGAAGGTTATCAAAGTGCATTGTACTGGACCGGTAGTCATTAACTGTGATAACTCTGCTACTATTGGCATATCAAAGAATTTGGTATTTCATTCTAAGACAAAGAACATATCTATCAATAACTTTTTGAAGGATAAGGTGGAAGAAAATGAAGTTAGACTGGTTTATGTGAACACTAAAGAGAAGATTTCACATAATTTCACTAAACCTTTTCCTAAAGAACCATTTGAAGGTTAGGGGTTTCTACCCCTCCGATAGAGAGCTGATTGATGCTTTTTTGGTATCAGTCTGGTATGCATTATCAGAGATATTTTTCATTTTGGCACTGATATGGGGATGCTACTTCTCAGAGGGAGTAGTTAGCTTTGTGATTTAGTGGTTTATGTTTTTTCTTTGATATTTCTATCAAATTTATGTCATTGATGTCAAAGGGGGAGAGATATTGATGTGGAAAAAAAAAAATAAGGAGTTGTATACATTTGGGGGAGAGATATATGTGTAATTCAAAGATTTACAGAGATATCATTCACAAGGGGAGTTTGGTATTTGTTTTAGTAATTTGGTAATATCTTTATGTAGGAGATTGTTGGTTGTCTTCCATTGGGGAGACATATTTGACATTTCTTGATACTTATATGTTTTTCACATCTAGTGTTGCCATCAATGCCAAAGGGCGAAATTGTTGCTGATTTGGAGGAATTGATTATATGTTGCATTCATGTTTTATCATTGATGTCAACACTAGTTGTTTGGATGCTTTATCAGCACCCTTCTAGTCCCAATAGGTTGATTAGTTTCTGGTTGGTTTGGATCTGGAATGATCTGGTATGGTCTGGTTATGGAATTGGCTTATTCATGCTACTCATGTTCATATTCAATCAGTTGGTTTTGGTCTGGTGATCGGGTGCTATCTTGCTTGCTTGGAAGCTTGGTTTGTGGTTGCAGCGAGGGTTTCACCAGCAAATATTGGTGTCATGTGGATGGTATTTATTCTTTGATTATTGTTTATGCTTAATTGGTTTAAATGCTATTTCGGTATTTGGTTTAAGCATTCCGCTATTAATGTTTTGGGTTTCGATATTAAAGTTTTAATTGCTAAATGTTCTGGTAATCTATGACAACTGATTCACCCCCTCCTCTCAATTGTCTTCCGATTATTTGAATGGTCTAACAACATATTTGGAGATCATAAGGCAGATGGGAGAATCAAATCACGTGCATCTAGCTTCCCATGACAAACAATCTTTTTAATCTGGGACCCTGTGTGTTGGAGAATTCATTGTGAATGGAAGAGAAGGACAAGATCTCACATGGCACAAATTGTTCCATTATAATATGAAGCTGGGTGCTCCAAGAAAGAACTTTGATCCAGGAGGATATATTCATTTAGTAAAAAAGAAGCAAAAATTTGGTGATTATGAGCACATCCCATATTTAAGGGATAATTTAATAAGGAATATGGATGAGAAGGAGGTCGGACTAGCAATTGACAATCATAACAGGGAGATTGAACAAAAAAATAAAGGAAAGAAAACTGTTGAAATATCATTTTCAAATGAAGAAGAGTCATCAGAAGAGCTTTCATTTGAACAATTCTCTACGATACTAATTGAAGAGTAGGTGTCACCTGTTAGGGATCATGATGAATGAATCCCGGTGGAAGATGACCCGAGGCAATTGGCCTACAATGATTTTATATCTGATGATATTTTTATAAGGACTCCTGAATTTATGTCTTTCTTGTATAGAGTGAAAGGTAAAGCAATCAGAGAGGGTATTAGAGAGGTAAACACCTCAAATGAACAACAATTGCCAGCCACTCTAGAGAATGAAGTAGTACAAGAAATGAGTCTAATGACTTCTGACAAAGGAAGGTAGCTACTTCAAGATGCAGGTGTGTTAATATTTCTAGGATGGGATCTGAATTTAGTTCTAGTATTTGATAGTTTTCTACATGACATTGATGCTAAACACAAATTGTCTCCTGAGGGTGTGACCCAAGTATACATGGTATCACAGTAAAACCCTAACAAATATTTTATGTTAATATGGTCACTATACCCTCCAAATAAAAATCTCGTGGTCAATGATACACAAAAGGCCTTTGGGCACATCATGACCCTAAATGTTGGTGAAATAGACCCCATGATGACAGTTGATTTAGGGGTGAATATTACTAAATTGAACAAAGAACAAATTCATTTTTTGGTAAAAGAGTGTCAATCTAGTTAACTTGAAATAGTCAAGTTAAATAAAGAAATTGATCAGTTGAAAGAAATGTTAAAATAAAAAGAGCAACAAAGATTACTGATACAGGGTAAAAGCTCACAACCTTGTTGGCAATTTGGCACTAAGTTGTCATTGATGTCAACCGGTATGATGAATACTCACATCAGGGTGAGCATAAAGAATGAACACCTATTGGTAGTCTCACACCACCAGAGGTGAAGATGTGTTACTAGTATAGGATGCTCTACTGACAAAGAGTTGTACTGGTATGTGTTTTCCAGACCAACTGTGTGTTGGTGGGCCATGTCTTGATCATTGTGACACCATGTAAAGTAGAGGTGGCGAACTTGTTGTGGTTGGTGAAGCCTCATCGACAGGGATGATGAAACAGATAATCACCATTAATGGAGGAGCCACAAATTAAGGGATTGTATCTGACTGATTGCAACTCGAGGAAGAAGAAATGAAAGAAGAAGATCAAAGAGTAGCTGGCACCTAAATCTATGCAAGGGAAATCTGATTCAGGAAGTCCTCAAAAAGAAAACTTCTGAAGTGCTTTATATGTCGATTGATTTCATGACAAAAGATCTAATTCGAGATTGCCATTTCTAGAAAATGTGCATTGGATAATGGAAACCATGTGCAGGTACATCCTTCTAGGATAGGTGATCAATCTGAGATAAGTAGGATTAGATCTCATGAAGATTGTATCGAAAAGAGGAAACCCTAACCGCTCAAGTTTTTGAATTACATTATGGCAGAAAATCACCATATAAGAAATGAGAGCTCAAAACAAAAAATTGATGCTGCGAAAGAGGATAAGTGAAGAAAGAGTAAGAAAAGAAAAGAATTGTGAGCCTTAGAAACAATTATAAGAAAGTTGCAGTGTGCATGAGCAAGCATACCGGTGAGAGGATTCTACCGGCAGTTCTATAGTCTTGCAGTTGAGCCTAACCGGTAAGGCATGGTAGAGCGAAGAATCCTAGTGTGATCCAATATGTTGAGAGATCACGTGTGAGAGGGAGAGAAAGATAACAGAGGTTGAGAAATAGAGACATCAATTACACAACCGACAATGTGATTTTGAGTGGAGTAAAGACTACCAACTGGCAGAGTGTTATTTGATCAAAGAGTTGTAGAATTCATTTGCAAAAAGAGGCCTTAATTGTATTCAAATAGTATTTCAATATACATCACCAAGTTGAAGCTTGGTGTAGGGGTTGGTTCTCCTTGGGTTGGTGCCCTAAAAGACAGGGGCTGGTGCTCCTTGGTTTGGTGCCCAAAATCTTTATAAGTCAGTGTTTTACCTGTGAGGCTGGATTGTAGCAGTAGACTCTAGCAGCTTTTCTCACTGAGGTTTTTTCCATATTGGGTTTTCCTCATAAATCTAGAGTTGTGAATCACTTGTGTGTGAATGATCTCTTTGGTTCTCTTTCTTGTATTACCAGTATGATTTCTTAAAAGTTAAGTGAGTAATTGATATTTTGAGATTAGTTTAGAAAAGAGAAAAAGCCAGAAACCACTGATTCACCCCCCTCTCAGTGGTATTCAGTGTTCAACAATTGGTATCAGAGCCAGGTTCCCAGTTATAGTTAAACCTTGGGTTGAATCTAGACTTTGAAAACAATGGCAAGAAGTGAGTCTACTTCCTCTAAAGCCCCCATGTTTGATGGATCTAACTATGCCTTCTAGAGCAGAAGAATCAAGACCTATATTTCATCTCTTGGGTTTGATGTGTGGATGTTCGTCAAGAATGGGTATGTTGTTCCTAATACTCCTCCCATTGATCCAGGTGCAAAAAAGGAGTATGAGAATAATGCAAAGGCAAAACATGCTATCTTGAGTGGATTGTTTGATAATAAATTTGTCAAAGTCATGCATTGTGTTTCAGCAAAGGAGACATGGGAAAAATTACAGAGGTTGTTTGAGGGAGATGCAAAAGTCAAAGAAGCCAAATTACAAACACTAAGAGGCCAACTTGAAAGCATCAAAATGAAAGATGATGAAAAGATTGCAGACTATCTTCACAGAGTCGATGTGACTGTGAATACCATCAGAGGACTTGGAGAAGAGATTGCAGATGAGATTCTTGTCAAGAAGATACTTAGATCTCTTACTCCCAAATATGATACTAAGGTGTCAGCCATAGAAGAGGCCAAGGATCTGAAGACTTTTACAATGGGTGAGCTATTTGGCTCTCTAACAGCCTATGAGGAGAACAACCGATGATACTTCCTCAAGGAAAGAAGCAACATTCAACATCACCAAAAAGAGCAAAAAAGTTGTTACTCATAGAATCCAGTGAAGATTTTGATGCAGAAGTAGAAAACTTTGTCAAGAAGCTCAAAAGAGGATCCCACCATTACAAAGGAAAGCTGCCACTTAAGTGCTTCAACTGTGCAAAGGTAGGACACTTCACTAAAAACTGTCCTCACAAAGAAACTGGTGGAGATGAGTCAAGAGAGTTTAGAAGATTTGTTGACAAAGATAGTGAAAGGAATGACTATCGGTAGGGAAGGAGAGGCTACTAGAACCAGAACAGCTGATATACCTTTGAGGATGACACAACAAATGATGACCATGAGAACAATGGAAAAGTCAATCTCTTCATGGCTCCTGACAGACCAGCTGATGAAGATGAGGAAGAAGAGGATATTAAGGTTGAAGTGGATTTGGAGAGCGAACTTATCAGTGCTCTTGAAGAATTGAGTAAAACAAGAAGAGAACTCAAGAGGGTTAAGCTTGTTGCAGTAGATGAACAAGGTCTTTTGAAACAATCTCTAGAAGAGTCCGGTCAAGTCATATCTGACTTGAAGCTCTAGCTGGAAGAAACTAAGAGGATTTGTGAAGCTACAACCTTTGATCTGACAAAGAAAGAAAAGGAGCATCAAGAGCTGGAAGTAGAAATAATAAAGCTCATAAAGGAGCTTGAAGAAATCAAGGAAGAAATAAAAATAAGGAGCAAGTATGAAGGCAACATTGAGGCCTTAGATAAGATGTTGAGCAAACAAAAGCAATCCAAAGAAATTGGTGGCTTAGGCTTTGAAGAAGGTCAAAGTTCAACCCACAAAGATAAATCGGACAAAGAAATAATGTTCACCTCCTCAATCAAAGGGAAGGAAAGAAGACATTCACTGTAAGCAAGAATACCAACAAAAAGACATGCAGATGTTGTTGGAAATCGTCACTCAAACCGGTATGCAAAAATGAACTGGAGGCCACACTTCTTGCACCAAAATGCAAACCCAAAGAGAAATGTCAGAATTGATCGTGAAGGATTCACCAGATTTAACAACATAAAGGGAAGACCCTCCATGAGGCAATTCCATTCAGGACCAAGACAACCTAATCGATATGTTTCAAACTTTCATGGTTACTGTTATTGATGTAATAAATTTGGACACAGAATAGCTAACTGTAGATTAAAAAATAAGCCTTCTATGAATTATGAAAGCAAAAACCCATTTAATACACTCTGGGATATGAATGTTGTATGCTATCAGTACAAGGGACATGGTCATAAGAGTTTTGATTGTAGGAAGAATAAACTTGCACCCTACAATAATTTTAAGGACGTTCCCTTTAATGAGAATGTAAAATGCTATAACTGTCAAGAATTTGGACACATAGCAAAGTTATGCAAAAAAAAGAAGATCAAGCAAATGAAGGAAAATCCAGATCAAGGGCCGATAACTAAACTTCAGCTCAATATAGCAGCAGACAAGAATAAGGAAATCAAACCAATTTGGGTTGAGAAAGAAAAGGAACAGACAAAATCAAGTGTCTTAGTACAAACAGCCTTGCATGTTGAAAGGAAAAATTTATGGGTGGTAGATAGTGGTTGTTCAAACCATATGACTGGTGACAAAAAGAAATTCATCAAACTTGAAGACTGGAATGGTGGATCAGTAAGGTTTGGAGACAATTCCTCCATCAAAATAAAGGGAAAAGGAACTCTAAGCATTGGTGGAAAACTAAAGGCACATGATGTATATTATGTGGAAGGCCTCAAGTATAATCTGCTTAGTATGAGTCAGATGTGTGAGAAAGGCTACACATTCACCTTTGACTCAACCGGTTACTAGATAAAGAAAGACAGTACCGGTAAAGTTGTGGCAGAAGGAAAGAGAACTGATGGAAATGTTTATAATCTGAAGGAATACTATAAGTCCCAATGTATGTTAGGACAAGTAGATGAAAATTGGCTATGGCACAGAAGATTTGGCCACAAAAATTTTGATAACTTAGTTGCAGTAAGAAAAAAGGCGTGTGTGAGGAATATTCCACCGATCATCAAAACGGTAAACATATTTTGTGATGAATGTGTAAAAGGTAAGCAAACAAAAGTGAGCTTCAGGACAAAGGAGCACAACACATCAAGACCACTTGAAATTATGCATACAGATCTATGTGGTCCAACTCGAACAAGAGCTCTTGCTGGTGAAAGATACTTTATGCTCTTCATTGATGACTACTCAAGAATGGCATGGGTCACCTTTCTGCAAGATAAATCACAAGCATTTCAAAGATTCAAGATCTTTTGAAAAATGGTGGAAAAGGAAAGTGGGTACAGATTAAAATGCCTAAGATCAGATAGGGGTGGAGAGTTCACATCAAATGAATTTGAAGATTATTGTGAAAAACATGGAATTAGAAGGCAATACTCTGCTCCTAGAGCACCACAACAAAATGGTGTGGTAGAAAGGAAGAACATGATAGTCAAGGAGATGGCCAAAAAAATGTTAAATGAGGCCAGTCTATCGGACACATATTGGAAAGAAGTTGTTCATATTGTTGCATACACTTTGAACTGGGTTCAATTAAGAACAAACAACAAAATGACACCTTATGAGTTATGGTATGTCCGAAAGCCATCAGTCAAATACTTCAAAGTATTTGGAAGCAAGTGCTTCATCAAGAAAGATATGGATGGTTTAGGAAGTTTTGACTCTAGGAGTGATGAAGGAATCTTCCTTGGTTACTCATATAACAACAAAGCCTACAAATGCTACAATAAAAGACTAAGAAGGGTCATTGAGAGTGTGCATGTAAAAGTTGATGAAGATATGCACAAAGGATGTCAACCACAGCTTAATCGACATGATGACTCTGGTGATGAATATTGTGAAGTTCAGATAGATACTGAACCAGAGGTAGCATTGAAAAAGGCCCCTAATCGGTATGTACAGCTAAATCACCCAGAAGAGAAAATTTTGGGAAATATGACGGATGGTGTAAAGACTAGAAGAAGACTTGTCTAGAATGATGAACAATTCAACCTATGCCTCATGCCTGAAGTTGAACCCAAAACGTTCATTGAAGCCAGTAAGAGACAAAAATGGATGGATGCTATGGAAGAAGAACTACACCAGATTGAGAAGAACAAGACTTGGGAATTAGTTCCTAGACCTGAAGACAAGAATATCATTGGCACAAAATGGGTCTACCGGAACAAGATGAATGAAGAAGGTAAGATTGTAAGGCACAAGGCTAGACTAGTATGCAAAGGATACTCTCAAGTAGAGGGGATTGACTTTGAAGAAACATTTGCACCAGTGGCTAGATTAGAAGCAATTAGAATGTTTCTAGCTTTCTCTACCTACAAGGGCTATAAAGTATACCATATCGATGTAAAATCTGATTTTCTAAATGGAAATTTCAAAGAAGAAGTATACATGGAGCAACTGGAAGGGTTTCTGCTACATGATGATGAGACATTTTGTTGGTATTTTGGATATGTTGATATGGTTTTGTCACTGATTTCGACACCTGTCATCACTTTTCAACACTTGGAGATCTTTAGTTATGTTCACCGGCAAGTCAGAGACTTATGCACAGTCACCGGTATTTGGTTCACTGGCAATTATATTGTTCACTGGCAGATTATATTGTTCACCGGCACTTGGAATGACTTGGAGACTACTTGGTTATGTTGAAGACATTATTTAATCACTTGGTTTTGGTGATTTGGTTATTGGTCTATTCGAGTTTGCATATTTGTTGTTACTGGCAAATAGGTCCAAGTTATGCACCGACAGGCATATCTATTCCAGATCAGCACGACATGTTATGGAGATGATTTATTATTATTGTAAATGCATTGAGCCGACATCATGCATCAGATATCGATTTATTTGTAACTGATTTTATTGTAATATCTTTTAGTGAGCCAACCTATTCAATTGGTCTTAAGTTATGATATAAATGTAAGATCTCATTTGTGAGATTGATATATCCAAGGATAGAGATTGTAATAGGGTATATGTGAAAATAAGCAGAGCTATACACGTAGACATCATTTGAATATTGAAGGAAGGTTTTTGTGAAGGCAATCAGATCTTAACCAGTACTGAATCCAGCATATGAAGATGTTATTTTAAGCAGTACATTATCATTGGATCTAACCATCCAATTGTAGTCAGTGTGACTCTCATTTTGTGATTAAGCAGTGAGCTCTAGGCAGCTGGCCTTTCTGCATGTGCAGAATCCATATTGTACGCACATACTATTTGCAGTAGTATCATCTGATTGTGGGTAAGTCTTCCCATCATGGTTTTTCCCCTTACAGGGTTTCCACGTACAAATATTTGTGTTATGTGTTGTGGATGTTATTGTCTTTCTATTTCATGCATTAATCTTTACCGGTACTGCAATTAACTGATAAAACTGTCTACCGGCATAAAGTTTGGTTTACCAGCATTAAGCATTAAGTTTTCGTTAAGTTAATTTTGGTTGAATTTATTGGACAACTGATTCACCCCCCCTCTCAATTGTCTCCAGGACCTAACAATTGGTATCCGAGCCTAGTTCTCTTTTTGCAAAATTTTAATAGCTTGAGGAGATCCAATGTCTTCTAACTATTTTAGGAAGGACAGTCTGAAACTTGATGGAACTAACTATGGCATATGGAAGATTAGGATGGAGACACATTTGAATTGCATTGGAAAGGACATATGGGATGTTACAAATAATGGCTATACTGCTCCTACTCAAGCTCAACCTAATCCACCTAACTTGGATAAAGATGAGGAAAATGATTGCAAAGCAAGAGAAGCACTTTTGAGCGCATTATCAGATCAGCAAGTCATGGGATTGTCAAACAAATTTACTGCTAAATCTATTTGGGACAAACTGGAAACATTGATTGAAGGAGATTCCATAGTCAAAATTATAAAACTTGAATGCTTCCGGGTCAGGTATGAAAGTCTGAAAATGGAAGAAGATGAAAGAATTTCTTCTTTTATGGAAAGAGTAAATGAAATTATTTTGGGTATACAATGTTGTGGAGGAACCTTAAGTGAAGATGAGATTGTTTCTAAAGTTTTAAGAGCCTTGCCACCGGCATATAAAATGAAAGTTACTGCTATAAATGAATTGAGAACAATGCCTAATGCACCAGTATCTAGAGACACCTTGGTTGGAAAACTTTCAACTTTTGAAATTGAGGAATTTGGTCCTATTACTACTATTAAGACAGATCTATCTTTCAAGGCATCATCATCATCTGAGAAATCTGATTGGAAGGCCTTTTATGCAAGAGAACTTGAATAAAGCAGGAGAGAAAATGAAGAACTTGAAGAACTTGAAGCACTATTTGTAAGGAAAATGCCTAAAGGTCCAATTGGAAGTAAGTATGAAGGTAAAGCACTCTTTAACTATTTAACTATAATAAGATTGGTCATATGACTTCTAGATGTCCTGATAGACATGCAAGATTAAGAGAAGAAGCTAAAAGAACATATAAGCCTAACCCTGATTATTAGAAATACAAGTTTAAGAAGAATAGAGACAAATCTTGTCATTGTGTTGATGAAGGAGTTACTAATGATTCTGACGAGGATCCGACAGACAATGGATGGGCTTTTGTTGCTATAACAGAAGATCAACTGACACCTAGTGTAGATCAACTGACACCTAGTGTTCAACTGGTAGAGCAGGCCCTGACAGCTAAAGTTGAAGATAAGGATGAATTGATTATTGACTTAGGATGTTCACATCATATGACTGGTGATATGAGTAAATTCTTAATCTTTCAGGATTACAATGGAGGTCTAGTAAGATTTGGAGATGATAAATCTTGTTTGATCAAAGGAAAAGGCACTATATCCTTTGATGGTAAGCACAATACTGATAATGTTTACTATGTTGAAGGTTTGAAGCATAATCTTTTGAGTGTTGGTCAATTAGTTGAGAAAGGATTTCAGTTACATTCAAGAATGGTAAATGCAAAATCTTAAACAGAACTGGTTTGGAAATTGCAACCGGTAATCAGAGTAGAGGTAATATCTTTCATTTGAACAAAAATGAGAAAGCATGTTTGATTGCACATATTAATGAAAGTTGGTTATGGCATAAGAGACTTTTTCATGTAAATTTTGATTGCATTGTGAAAATCAGTACAACTAAGGTAGTAAGAGATTTACCTAAGATTGTTAAACCTCACAATCGGGTATTTAAGGAATGTCAATTTGGAAAGCAAGTTAGAGAAACTTTCAAGAGTATTCCAGAGAAGTCAAACAATGTTCTTGATTTAATTCATACTGATTTATGTGGACCAGCAAGAACTAGAAGTATACAAGGAGATAGGTATTTTATGCTAATCATTGATGACTATCCTAGAATGTGTTGGGTTACTTTTCTCAGGGAAAAATCTGAAGCATTTGGGAAATTCAAACTATTCAAGGTGATGGTAGAAAATGAAACTGACAAGAAAATCAAATATTTGAGATCAGATCAAGGAGGTGAATTCACATCGAAGGAATTTAATACATTTTGTGAAGTGAATGGGATCAGAAGACAATTATCAGCACCCCAGACACCCCAGCAGAATGGAGTTGTGGAAAGGAAAAACAAAACTATCTTGGATACAGCCAAAAGTATGATATCAGAAGCAAACTACCTCATGTATACTGGAGAGAAGCGGTCAATACAACAGTTTATACATTCAACATAGTTCACATCAGAGGTGAAACTGGTAAGACTCCTCATGAGCTATGGTTTGGTAATACTCCTACTCTTAAATATTTTAGAATATTTGGAAGTAAATGCTATATTAGAAGAGATGAGTATATTGGCAAATTTGATCCTAGAAGTGATGAAGGAATATTTCTTGGTTATTCATCTAAGAGCAAGGCATATAGATGTTTTAACAAAAGATTGTAGAAAATTGTTGAGAGTGCAAATGTGAAGATTGATGAATAGATTAGAGGAAATTTAAGGTACACAGACTCTGAACCAAAAATTGAGATGATCACAAATGAACCTATTATGAATACACCGGTAGAGAGTGGTGATCTAGTTACACCGGCATCATCTAGAGATTCAACAATCACTGAAGAACAACAACAAGCAAAAACACCTCGGTATGTAAGATTGAATAATTCTGAAGATCAGATAATTGGAAACAAATTTCAAGGAGTTATGACTAGAGGAAGATTAGCAAATGAGGAGGTATGTCTTATTTCTGAAATTGAACCTACATCAGTTAATGAGGCATGCGAAGATAAATATTGGATTAAAGCAATGGAAGATGAATTAGAACAAATTGAAAGGAATAACACTTGGTCATTAGTTTCCCGGCCTAAAGACAAAAATGTAATTGGAACTAAATGGGTTTTTAAAAATAAACTTAATGAAGGTGGCATGGTAATCAGAAAAAAGGAAAGATTGGTGTGTCAGGGATATTCTTAGAAAGAAGGAATTGATTACAATGAAACCTTTGCACCGGTAGCTAGAATTGAGGCAGTAAGAGTTTTATTGGCTTTTGCAGCACACAAGAACTATAAAGTATATCAAATGGATGTTAAATGTCCATTTCTGAATGGAGATCTTGAAGAAGAAGTTTACATTAAGCAACCTGATGGATTTTATTTGACAGATAACAAAGACATGGTGCAAGATTGGACAAATATCTTTTGAAGCTTGGTTACACAAAAGGTAATGCAGACAACAATCTATACTGCAAAGTAACTAATGATGACATCTTGGTTATTGAATTTTTTGTTGATGATATGATCTTTGGAGGAGAAGATGGTTTGTGTAAAGACTTTTCTAACAAATGCAACAAGAATTTGAAATGTTTATGATTGGAGAGATAAAATTATTTTTAGGATTACAAATTTCATAGACTAATAAAGGTATATTCCTATGTCAATCTAAGTACTTGAAGGAATGAATAAAGAATTTTGGCATGGAGAATTGTAAACCAGTAAGTGCACCTATGACTACAAATGATAAATTATATTTGAAGGATGAATCTACACCTTTTAATCTGACTAGATACAAATCTATGATAGGAGGTTTACTGTACTTGACACAAACAAGACTTCAACAGTCACTGAAGAACAGCAGCAAGTAAAAAAACCTCGGTATGTAAGATTGAATCATTCTGAAGATCAAATAATTGGAAACAAATTTCAAGGAGTTATGAATAGAGGAAGATTGGCAAATGAAGAGGTATGTCTTATTTCTCAAATTGAACCTACATTAGTTAATGAGGCATGTGAAGATAAATATTGGATTAAAGCTATGGAAGATGAATTGGAACAAATGGAAAGGAATAACACTTGGTCATTAGTTCCCCGGCCTAAAGACAAAAATGTAATTGGAACTAAATGGGTTTTAGAAATAAACTTAATGAAGATGGTAAGGCAATAAAAAAAAAACAATATTAGTGTGTAAGGGATATTCACAGAAAGAAGGAATTGATTACAATGAAACCTTTGCATCGGTAGCTAGAATTGAGGCAGTCAGACTTTTATTGGCTTTTGGAGCACACAAGAACTATAAAGTATATCAAATGGATGTTAAATGTGCATTTCTGAATGGAGATCTTGAACAAGAAGTTTATATTGAACAACCTGGTGGATTTTCTTTGATAGATATCAGAGACATGGTTTGCAGGTTAAGGAAAGCTTTATATGGTCTAAAACAAGCTCCTAGAGCTTGGTATGCTAGATTGGACAAATATCTTTTTAAAGCTTGGATACACTAAAGGTAATGCTGACAACAATCTATACTACAAAGTGACTAATGATGACATCTTGGTTATTGAAGTTTTTATTGATGATATAATCTTTGGAGGAGAAGATGGATTGTGTAAAGACTTTTCTAACAAAATGCAGCTAGAATTTGAAATGCCTATGATTGGAGAGATAAAAATCTTTTTAGGATTACAAATTTCATAGATAGATAAAGGTATATTCCTATGTCAATCTAAGTACTTGAAGGAATTACTAAAGAAATTTGGCATGGAAAATTGTAAACTGGTAAGCACACCTATGACTACAACTGATAAATTATCTTTGAAGGATGAATCAACACCTATGAATCCGACTAGATACAAGTCTATGATAGGAGGTTTACTGTATTTAACACAAACAAGACCTGATATTATGAATGCAGTATGTATTGTCTCATGATTTCAGAGTAATCCTAAAGAAAATCATGAATCAGCAGTGAAAAGGATTTTCCAGTACCTACAAGGCACTACAAATCTTGGTCTATGGTATCCTAGAGATGAAAATTTTGACTTATGTGCATACACAGATGCTAATTGGGTAGGAGATGTGGATGATAGAAAAAGCACCACTGGCGGAGCACTTTTTCTTAGTAATAGACTAATTTTATGGTTGAGCAAGAAACAGAGTTGTACAAGTCTATCAACAGCAGAATCAAAATATGTTGCAGCAACAACTAATTATACACAGGTATTATGGATCAAACAAATGTTGAAGGACATAAAGGTAAAATGCAAGGAACCTATAACTATTTACTGTGATAATATGGCGGCAATTGATATATCAAAGAACCCGGTATATCACTCTAAGACTAAACATGTTTCTATCAAATTCAATTTTCTAAAAGAGAATGTTGAAGCAAAAGAAGTGAAACTGGTTTATGTGAATATCAAACAACAGATTGCGGATATTTTTACAAAGTCTTTGCCTAAGGAAACCTTTGAATATCTCAGAGAGAAACTTGGATTCCTACCCCCACCGGTAGAGACTTAGACAATTGATGTTTGTCATCACCGACAGAATTAACAAAGAAATCTTTTATTCCAGCTTTGATGAGGAGAGCTACTTCTTAGGGGGACTAGTTGGTATAATAAGTTGGTATTTTGTATTTGAAACTGGTTTTTGTAATGCTTTGGCATTTGATGTCAAAGGGGGAGAGATATTATGGAAAAACATTTGGGGAGAGATATCTTTTGGGAGAAATTATTCGTAGGGGAGAGAAATTATGTATTTTGATTTCTGGTTAATGATCTCTTTGGGAGATTGTTGGTTTTTGGTTTTTGGCATTTCCGTTTTGGCACTTTGATGGTTTTTCCATCTTGTGTTGCCATCAATGCCAAAGGGGGAGATTGTTGGTATTTTGGATATGTTGATATGGTTTTGTCATTGATGTCAACACCTGTCATCACTTTTCAACACTTGGAGATCTTTGGTTATGTTCACCGACAAGTCAGAGACTTATGCACAATCACCAGTATTTGGTTCACCAACATATTATATTGTTCACCGACACTTGGAATGACTTGAAGACTACTTGGTTATGTTGAAGACATTATTTAATCACTTGGTTTTGGTGATTTGGTTATTGGTCTATTCGGGTTTGCATATTTGTTGTTACCGGCAAATTGGTCCAGGTTATGCACCGATAGGCATATCTGTTCCAGATCAGCACGGCACGTTATGGAGATGATGTATTATTATTGTAAATGCATTGAGCCGACATCATGCATCGGATATCAATTTATTTGTAATTGATTTTATTGTAATATCTTTTAGTGAGCCAACCTATTAAATTGGTCTTAGGTTATGGTATAAATGTAAGATCTCATTTGTGAGATTGATATATGCAAGGATAGAGATTGTAATAGGGTATATGTGAAAATAAGAAGAGCTATACACATAGACATCATTTGAAGATTGAAGGAAGGTTTTTGTAAAGGCAATCAGAACTTAACCAATACTGAATCCAGCATATGAAGATGCTATTTTAAGCAGTAAATTATCATTGGATCTAACCATCCAATTGTATTCAATGTGACTCTCATTTTGTGGTTGAGCAGTGAGCTCTAGGCAGCTGGCCTTTCTACAGGTGCAAAATCCATATTGTACACACATACTATCTACAGTAGTATCATCTAATTGTGGGTAAGGCTTCCCACCATGGTTTTTCCCCTTACAAGGTTTCCACGTACAAATATTTGTGTTATGTGTTGTGGATGTTATTTTCTTTCTGTTTCATGCATTAATCTTTACCGGTACTGCAATTAACTGATAAAACTGTCTACCAGCATAAAGTTTTGTTTACCGGCATTAAGCATTAAGTTTTGGTTAAGTTAATTTTGGTTGAATTTATTGGACAGCTGATTCACCCCCCTCCTCTCAATTGTCTCCAGGACCTAACACATTTGTGTGTCAGTTAGAGAAGGATCTCTATGGTCTAAAGCAAGCTCCTAGAGCATGGTACTCAAGATTAGATCAGTATCTGAAGGAGCAGGGATTCAAAAATGGAAGTGCTAACAACAATTTGTACATAAAGAAAGATGTGAATCACATGATTATTGTGGCTGTGTATGTAGATGACATCATCTTTGGAGGCAACAAGGATACCCTCTGCAAAGAGTTTGCTGATCAGATGCAGTCAGAATTTGAGATGTCAAAGCTTGGTGAATTGACTTACTTCCTTGGTTTGTAGATATTACAAGAAGATAAAGGAATCTTTATCTCTCAAATCAAGTATGCAAAGGAGATGTTGAAATAATTCCAACTGGAAGATTGTAAACTGGTAAGTACCCCCATGGTGACTGGCAGCAAATTGAGCAAGAATGATGAATCACCGATGGTGGATCAGACTCTATACAGATCCATGATAGGCAATCTACTGTATCTAACCGCTTCAACATGAGATATACTTAAAGCATTGTGCATGGTGGCCAGATTCCAAGCTGCCCGAAAGCAGTCACACATGAATGTTGTTAGTAGAATTTTTAGGTATCTACAAGGAACACTTAGCTATGGTTTGTGGTACCCTAAACAAGGAGATTTTATCTTGAAAGCATACAATGATGTTGATTGGGTAGGATGCATTGATGATAGAAAGATCACAAGTGGTGGTGCATTCTTTCTTGGTGACCGATTGGTCTCTTGGCATAGCAAGAAGAAGGAATCAGTCTCTCTATCCACTAATGAAGCTGAGTACATTGTTGTTGCTACATGTTTCTCTCAGGTGCTTTGGATGAAGCAAACTCTCAAAGATATACAGGTGGACATCACTGATCCTATTCTCATTCGGTGTGACAATTTGAGTGTAATCAACATAGCAAAGAATCATGTCATGCATTCCAGAACAAAGCACATTGCTATCAAATATCATTTTCTCAGAGAGAAGGTTGAAGGACAGGAGGTAAGGATGGATTATGTTCCTACTAGTGAACAATTAGCAAACATTTTCACCAAACCGTTACTAGTAAGCACTTTTGAGTACCTCCAACACAAGTTGGGAGTTGTGTCATCTGCCTAGGCAGGTTTTATGTGGCTCAAGGGGAGCTGATAGTGGTCAAAGGGGGAGTTTGGTATGAATCAAACACAGAGTTTATAGTACCCTTTGTCATTGTGTCAAAGGGGGAGAAATGTACCAGTATGGAGTGTCTCACTAGAAATTGACATCAATGCCAAAGGGGGAGATTGTTGGCAATTTGGCACTAAGTTGTGTCATTGATGTCAACCGGCATGCTGAATACTGGCATAAGGGTGAGCATAAATAATGAAGACCTACTAGTAGTCTCATAGCACCGGAGGTGAAGATGTGTTACCAGTATAGGATGCTCAACCGGTTAACAGAAGAAGAAAGCTCTATCGGCAAAGAGTTGTACTAGTATGTGTTTTTTGGAACAACTATGTGTTGGTGGGCCATGTCTTGATCGTTGTGATGCCATCTGAAGCAGAGGTAGAAAATGTGTTATGGTTGGTGAAGCCTCATCGACAGGGTTGATGAAACAGATAATCACCATTAATGGAGGAGCCACAAATCATGAGATTGTATCTAACTGATTGCGGCTCGAGGAAGAAGAAATGATAGAGGAAGATTAGAGAGTAGTTGGCACCTGAATCTATGCAAGGGAAATATGATTCAGGAAGTCCTCAAAAAGAAAACTTCTGAAGCACTTTATGTGTCGACTAATTTCATGATAGAAGATCTGATTCAAGATTGCCATTTCCAGAAAATGTGCATTGGATAATGGAAACCATTTTCAGGTGCATCCTTCTAGGATAGGTGATCGATCCGAGATAGGTAGGATTGGATGTCATGAAGATTGTGTTGAAAAGAGGAAACCCTAATCACTCAAGTTTTTGAATTACGTTCTGGCGGGAAATCACCATATAAGAAATGAGAGCTCAAAACAAAAAACTGATGTTGCGAAAGAGGATAAGTGAAGAAAGAGTAAGAAAAGAAAAGAATTGTGAGCCTTAGAAACAATTATAAGAAAGTTGCAGTGTGCCTGAGCAAGCATACCGGTGAGAGGATTCTACCGATAGTTCTATAGTCTTGTAGTTGAGCCTAACTGGTAAGGCGTGGTAGAGCAGGAAGCATTCTAGTGTGATCTAGTATGTTGAGAGATCATGTGTGAGAGGGAGAGAAAGATGACAAAGGTTGAGAAACAGAGACAGTAATTCCACAACCAGCAGTGTGAGTTTCAGTGGAGGAGTAAAGACTGTCAACTGGCAGAGTGTTATTTGATCAAAGAGTTGCAAAATTCATTTGCAACAAGAAGCCTTAATTGTATTCAAATAGTATTTAAATATACATCACCAAGTTGAAGCTTGGTGCAGGGGTTGGTGTTCCTTGGGTTGGTGCCCTAAAAGTGGAGGGGTTGATGCTCCTTGGGTTGGTGCCCAAAATATTTGTAAGTTAGTATTTTACATGTGAGGCTGGATTGGAGCAGTAGACTCCAGCATCTTTTCTCACCGAGGTTTTTCCCATATTGGGTTTTCCTCATAAATCTAGAGTTGTGAATCACTTGTGTGTGAATGATCTCTTTGGTTCTCTTTCTTGTATTACGAGTATGAATTCTTAAAAGTTGAGTGAGTAATTGATATTTTGATATTAGTTTAGAAAAGAGAAAAAGATAGAAACCACTGATTCACCTCCCTCTCAGTGGTATTCAATGTTCAACAAGCCTCAAACCAAGGCCAACAAATTGAAAGAAGAAAATTATCAGCTGCAGGTGAAATTAAGAAAAACAAAGAGTGAAACCATGTCAGTGCTGATACAAAAGAGATTCACTAGCTTGATGACATGGATGGATAAGTATTGGGATATATACAATAGGAATCAAACTATAATTGAAGAACATGAGTGATTGGATAAACAACTACAGGAAAGATCCCAGGACTTGCAAAGTGGAGAAGAAGCACATCTGGATGCAGTTTAGAACTATGAAAAATTAATGAAGGTTCATAAAAAGTATCTGGAAGAGTTAAGAGTGGAGGGAGAAAATTTCCTCAGTGACAACACAAATAACATCTCGCCCCTGCTCAAAAAAGATGGAGGACAAAAAGAAAAAATGGGTTGGACCTGCGAGTGCCAACACATACTCAAAAGTGCATTGAAAGTTGCTGAGGACCAAGACATTGACAAGGTAGCAGATCTCATGGAGAGCATGGTGTTGATGGAAGTGCAAGACAAAGACACAATCCAATATTGTGACACCAGATATAATGAGGAGTATCTAGTACATTTTACTAAAGTGCATTTATGCCTATCTAGATGATTAGTTATAGGTTTTAATATGTTTTCAAAAGACTTCAATCAAAGGGCATGACCCTTTGATATATTATAAAATATTCAATGTAATCATTTGAAAAAAACGTTCTGATAGTTGGAAGATAGATAGTTACAGTTCAAAATTTTAAGCATTTTCTATGTTTCAAGACAAAGACTTTGTTTCAAGTTAATACAAAGAAAGTCAGTTCTCTTATTTGCAATTATGTTGTAAATTTTCATTTTCAAAATGGTTCTCTGCTATTATTATCTATGATTGATAATTGCTTCTCTGAATCTCTGTGTGAAGAATTTATGTGATGTTACATGGTTGGATTATCAAGATACATGTGAGAATCATTTTGCTTGTTGTGTCTTGTTTAATTGGTTTTTCAAAGGAAAGTTATATTTAATCAAACTAATTGTGAAAAGTATCATTTAGCTATATAACATTGGAGGTTGGGTATCTGACAGATCTATCTAAAAGGGGATTTTAAAAACTGTCTCTTAGAGTTATACGTAGGTTTTGTAAATGAATAACTCTATTGCCCAAAGGAAATAAGGCACTGGTCTAGTTGCAGATAAAATTCAATTCAAGATCAAACAAATCATTTTCAGATTTATGTGTATGTTAGTAGGAGATAGAAGTAGAGAATAGGAGTAAGAAGTAATCAAATTGAAACAAGAGCTAATCAATAAAAGGATAATCGAGAAAGTAGAAGAAATCAAGTAATTTAAACAATATTATATTTTATCCCAAAGGTATATACCACTATGAGATAAACACCAGAAGTAGGAAATACAGTGTGTAATCTTCTATAAAAAGAAACAATTTGGAGAACTGATTGGTGAGTAGATACACTCGCCTAGGTTCTACAGAGCCTAAAGTGAGGGATTTAGCAACCTTGAAAAGGGTTCACTCTACTAGTTGGCCAAATCAATTGGAGAGTTTGAAGATAGGAGTTGGCATTGCCTTAAAACTTATCCAATATGTTTATTTGAGAACCAACACCTACTAGGACATATCACCACCTTTTTGCATCCCAAAAGTATCTAATTGAATGAATCCTAATTGAAGCAGATCCCTAGGACATTTTTTTGTTATTTTCAAAAGAATTGAATAGAAAAATGTATATAATTAACTAATGCATATAATTAACTAAATGTATCTAATGCATATAGAAATGTTTAATATCCCATAGGTCAATTTTTATTTTTACATATAATTACATATAGAAATGTATAATATCCCATACCTTGGCAATGTTTAATTATAATTTCATATAAAAATGTTTAATATCCCATAGATCAATTTTAATTTTTACATCTAACTATAATATCCCATTTAATTATAATAACCCATATAATATCCCATTTAATTATGTAATTAAAATATCACATTTATATAATTATAATATCCCATAGGTCAATTTCAATTTCAAATTACTCTGCAAAGCAAAAGACTTTGAAAAACTTCATTCCCGCCAGGAAAAGAAAAGTACTTTGAAAAACTTCATTCCTACAAGGCAAAGCAGGAGAGGAGATTCGTAGATGGTGGTGAATGATGAGTTCATTCACGCGCAGAAGAGGAGATTTGCAGGAGGATGAAATTAGTTTATAGGTGAGAAATCACTTAGCTTCATCTTATGTGCATTTCAAACATAATCATAATTATTTGTTTCCCTTTTCAATGATCTTTTAGGGTTTTTTAGGGACTTGTTCTTGGTATTGCAAGGGTTTTTATACTTTATGAAGGCTTTGAAGGATTTTCTTTGAATGTTGGGATTGTGTTGAGTCCTTCTTTTGTATATGAACAATAAATTGAATGTTAGGGGAAGACATCGTATGTGATGTGCAAGGCGACTAGCGCATCTTGTCACTAAGAACGTTAAGCGTACTGGAAGATAAGAACTCAGACATGTATTGCAATTATATAATTTTTTTATTTATTATTAAGTGCTATAAAAAGGGGATAGCTCCCTTACATCCTATATGCAAGCTACATAGTAGCAGAAATAGAAAAAAAAAAACTATTCTAAATAACTGAAAAATTATAGCGAGCCTTTCACCAATGTCCACCACACTCACAAACAAGGCCACACTAAGCTAGTTATCATTTGAGTTTAGGAATCTCCTGAAGTGCCCCAAGTCACGGTTTCTGACACCCACTCAGAACACCTCCCAAGCCTCTACCATGAAATCCTTCTTCCTTTCACGCACAACCCCGACCTCTTGAGAATCCTCGTCCTTGTCCTTCGACTCTTCCTCCGGTGGATCCAGTATGTAATATTTCAGATTGAAGTACATACCCAGAACACTAGTCCAACTGCCCAAATCCAAGTCTAGAATAACACTTTCTATGACCTACCCATCGACCGATCTTACGAAGCCATCAATCATCTACATGCATGCTTCCTTGGAATCAAGGATATCAACCATTGGGCACAGAATCACCTCAAAGGCAAAACCATCACACCAGTGCCTATCCCCACCCAAAATACCCTTGCCAAGATGCCACAATGCATCCCAAGTGAGCTCATCCAAGTTAAAAAGTCTCCTGCATTGCTACTGAAATGTCTTCTCCGCACATAGACAACTCAACCCTAAGTGATGGACAATTTTCCCTCAATTCTCCTCCTAGATTCATTTCTCGATCTTCCTTCCTATTTAACCTTGGCCTTATGATCCCTTGAAATGGCAATAATATCAAAAAGGACTAATTAGATCCTACTATTTTCAAGATGTAGATTTCCTATCCTTATCAAACAACGAGCTCTATCTAAAAGAGAAAGAAATCTAATATCTAGTGACAACCAAAACCATCTTTTGATTTGAAGTGTCCTAATCTCTTGCCACCTTCTCCCAATGTCCCTTCATTCACTATAATCAGAGCCTTATTTTTGTCTATCATGATCACCTTTGTCAGACTGAATCCAAATTTATGGTTTAGAAACCAGATCAGTACCCTCCCTTAGTCGTACCTATTTGATGCCTTCTTTTTTCTGCCTCCACAAGTCTTCATAGTCATCCACTAGAATCTGTTCCAAATCCTCACTCAGGATTGCCTCAAAAACCTACTTATCCTTTTTCCTTAAATCTTATGTTCCTAAGTACATTTGTCTAGTTCCTTGGTGTCTAGTCCTAAATGGAAATGAGAAGTGCACATCTGATTTAAATAAGAAGTGTAGACCTGATTATGAAAGTTTATGTCCCTTTCAAAGGGCAAAAATAATGAAGAGTTGCACTCTTTCAAAAGGGTTCCATTTATCCCATATAATATCCCATTTACTTATAATTATAATATCCCATATAATATCCCATTTACATATGTCTACGAAATTGAAATATCCCATATAATATCCCATAAATATTATAAAATGCACATAAGATGAAGCTAAGAAATTTCTCACCTGTAAACTGATTTCCTCCTCCTGCATGCGCGCCAATGGTCCTATGATTTGCCTTGCTGGTGTAATGGTCTTATGATTGAATAATGTGTTGTAGAATTAAGTGTAAAAGTAGCAAATAACTGATTATAACTTGAGATAGAAGAATGAGATGAAGTTGTGCACCTGCATCTGGCTATAATATGTCGAGATGAAGCTGCCCTATGAATTTAAGGAAAAGTTGTCACGACCGTGTTGAAAGTGCCCACAGTCCTTCGAAAAATCTGCAAAATGAAAAGGTTTTTTGGCCTCTACAAATGGAATATGAATCTACAAACACAGTTGCACACCTACAACCTACACACATAAAATAGAGGAAAAGGGGTTGGGATTGGGGGTTTGCCTTCAGGTCAAACCCCAATTTTGGAATTAACCAAATGATGAAACTTAAGTACTTACAAGTAAATGTAAATGAAAGACTGAAACGTAAGTCACCTCAAGGGAGGTTGTAGATAGAATGTAGGTAGATTTGCTTGTATTGAATTGAATGTTGAAAGGGATCTCCTCTTCAATGGTTGAATCCTTGGCTTGAATGCAACACCTAGCCTTGAAGGGAGACTTAAGAATGCTCAATGTTGGAAAGGAATGCTTGAATTCTTGAACTTATGCCCACTCTTCTCTTATCCAATGTATTGCTTCTTTAACCTTTTCGCTTATTGAACTTATGCAAATGAGAGAGAAAATGCAACTTATATACTTGTCAATTAGGGTAATTGACTGATTTTTCATCACAAGCCAACATAGGGAAAGTTTTTTCCATTTTATGCAAACTCAAATGCAAGGATAGGATAGAGGGGGGCCCAAAATAGGGAAAGTAAAAGGGTGCCACGCCCCTATCCTAGGAGGATAGGGATTCCACGCTCTTGTCCTAGGGGATAGGGGCGCCACGCCCCTGTCCTGCCCTTGTCTTAGGATAGGAAGTAGGTTCAGGTAGTGCAGAGGGTAGAACAAGTGTGATTTCTAGAGGTTGAGAAAGTCTTGGGTCTCTAATCAGGCTTGGGGATTCAAATCGCCAACGTGAAGACCCCAATGTGGTTGCAAATTACAAGGGTCACAATTTTATGACACTACAGCGGGAATGAAGTTTTTCGAAGTCTTTTGCTTTATAGAATAATTTGAAATTGTAATTGACCTATGGAATATTATAATTATATGTAAGTGGGATATTCAATTACATAATTAAATGGGATATTAAATGGGATATTAAACATTTCTATATGTAATTAGAGAACTTGTGATCCAAATGAACATTGCCAAGCTATGTTGAATATATGTTTTGCACCATTGTACCAATATAAGAAATGCATGAAAAATGTGGTAAGATAGACAAGACAATGAACTGTAAAAAAAAATAACTTAAAGAAGTGCGGTCTCATGGTGATGGAATGAAATGATGGTGATGGAATGTCATGACAGTCAAGTTACTATGGATTGTCATGGCATTCCATCACCATGAGAACACATTTCTTTGAGACATTTTTTCAAACATTTCATTGCCTTGTCTATGCAAGGTAGTGAACCATTTGATAAAATGATTAAGACAAACATGTATTTAGTTGTATGTACCTAATTCTAATCAGTAAATAAGTTACTTTTACCTACCCCTAATTGTGTATTGTGTAGTATGAGATTGATTTTTTACAGTCCTGAAGAATACTCTTTACCATTCATTCTAGTATTTGTATAAACTATGATGATAACATATTTTAATAAGAAATAAATCTATTCATGTTATCTATTATGTAATTTTTAGCACACGTATCATGTGACTTATGTAAATCTGATTATGATTGACCTTCATATTATATGTAAGATAACATAAGATAAATGAATTACATATGTAGGAACCTAAACCCCTTTGATGAGGATCCTACATAGTCTACATAAAGGCAAGGCAACGATTCTTTTCATGGATCGGTAGGTACAAGTCAATACACCCTATAGAAACCATTTATTATTTGCTTGCTTTCTCTTTACACCAATATTGGAGTGGTTTAATAATAAGCTAGGTTTTAGCAACTATATTTTGTCAAAACTTTAATTTTTTTTCTGACCTAAACCACCGTGACATCCACATGGTATAGCTCATTCCACTTTATCGGCCCTCCTATATGCTTTAAGTGAAAAGGAAGACTATTTTTCTGAGATTTTGAAACTCCAAAATTACCAGGAAAACAAACTTGCTCAGTTTTTGAAACCTCCACATTAGTAGCAACTCTAATACAATTATCAGCACTTGAGGCCCTAGTTGGCCTTATTCGAATTCAAATCTCAACATCAACTTTAGGGCCGACTTATTCATCAACATTACCTTCAATGATGAATTTGGGGAAAAGGCATGAGCCATTCTTACCAATCCATGCAATGGACCTTTGACAATCCGCCCTCAAATCTATTTGCAACATTTGCAAAAAACCAACAAGATATGGTGAGCCATCTATTACAACTTCTTGTCATCTCTCTCCATGGAATCATAAAATTATTTCCTCTCACAATAACAATCGACACTCTCCCAAGTATCTCTCCCATTTAATGGAGTGCAGGTACCACCAAATAGGTATTTCTTAGATGTGTCTTCCTCAAGCAAGGGAAATTTAGGAAGAGAAGAGGAAAGCAAGACATGTAATAGGTCTAAAAGAGGGAGATCAACTAGAGGTCAAAAGATTAGAAGAAAATTCCATAAACGCATGGAATTTTTTCTTGCTCAAGGGGGGTCAATTTCCTATGATGATGAGAGAATAGGCGACATCGAGGTGCCCTTGAGGAACAAACATCTAAAGAAACAATGGGTACCCAAGGAACTTCCTCCAATAAGCACTGATTTTTGTGTTAATGGGAGGATATATCGCATAGCACCATCGTCATTACATGGTTTGGGCCTATTTTCCATGGACGGAATAAAAGTCTATTATAAAAAAAGTTGTTGAATTGATAGAGTATGTCGAACCCTGTTACAATTACAAAAATGGGATGTAGGTGGTTTGATATACACGAAGTATGTGTAGGTATGCACTATTAGAAAATTATATACATCTAAAAGATAATGATCAAATTAAAAGTTGTTAGATAGTTCAAATACCTTGAAGACAACTAAGAGGGAGGGGTCAATCAGTTGTCACCAGATTACCAGAACCTTAAGCATTTAAAACTTTAATACTGAAACCCAAAAGATCAATACCAGAATGCATAAACCAAATACTGAAATAGAAAATAAACCAATTAAGTATAAACAATAATCAGAGAATAAATATCATCCACATGACACCAAGATTTATACATGAAAAACCATGGTGGGAAGCCTACCCACAGTCAGATAATACTTTGGTAGTAAATATGTGAATTACAATTGAGGGGCCTACACTTGCAGGAAGGCCAACACCCTAGAGTACACTACTCATCACAAAAGGAGTCTCAGTGACTACATAGAAATGTAGACTACAATCCAGAGAAATGAATGAACTACAAAGATAGCATCTCCTATGCCTGAGTACAGTTCCAGTTAAGCTCAATGCTGAAGGACTAAATCCTCTTACATAAACCCAACTCGATCACCAATGATCGACCAAATCCTCTGCCTGAATGATTATTATAGTATTCTCTTATATTACATTCCATATCCCATTCCCATGACATGATCTACAATGAGATCTTACATCATATATATACAAACCCTCGACCATAAACAATAAGGTCGGCCACCAGACAATAAAACAATTACATAATTACAGAACATGTCGTCCAGAGACCAAACAAATAATATCCAACCCATAAGATATCCTGGAAACACATCGAGAGGTCCAATCCACACATTACATTAAGCCCGTCCATAACCTAGATAATATTAGGACCCAATATAGGTCCACACACATTAAAGAAATAATCCAAATCAACTAATTCTCGAACATGATCACCATCATCATCCCGAGTCTCCACTAGAAGTTGCACCAACGCCACTTATGCATATCATCAAAGATCTTCAACAAGGCTCTATCGATGAAATCCTCGCCGAAACAACAAACCAATCTTGCCAACATACAGGATAGCATCTGATCACCAGATCAAAACCAACTGACTGAATATGAATATGAGTAGCATGAATAAGCCAATTCCATAATCAAAACATACCAGAGAATACCGGATCTAAACCATCCAGAAACCAAATAACCTATCGGGACCAAAAGGATAGTGGCAAAGAAACCAAAACATCAATGCAACACATAATCAATTCCTCCAAATGGGCAACAATCTATCCCTTTGGCATTGATGGCAACACTAGATGTGAAAAGCATCCAAGTGCCAAAAAATGCCAAACAAATCTCCCCCAATGGAAGATAGCCAACAATCTCCCACACAAGATATAGCAATGAAGTTCTGAAACAAAGACCAAACTCCCCCTATGAATGAAATCTCTGTAAAGTTCTATTTTTCAAATATATCTCTCCCCCTTTGACATCTATGCCAGAAATCTGACAAAAATATCAAAGCAAAAAACAAAAACCACTGAAACACAAGGATAACTACTCCCCCTGAGGAGTAGCATCCCCACATCAATTATGGAATGAATAATATCTCTGATAATGCATACCAGACTAAGGTCAAATAGCATCAATCAGTTCTCTACAGGAGGGGCAGAAACCCCTAATCTATCTCTCAGGTACTCAAATGATTCTTTAGGCGAAGGTTTAGTGAAAATATTTGCAATTTTCTCTTTAGTGTTCACATAAACCAGTCTAACTTCATTTTCTTCCACCTTCTCCTTCAAAAATTTATACTTGATAGATATGTGTTTTGTCTTAGAGTGAAATACCGGATTCTTTGATATGTCTATAGCAGCCGAGTTATCATAGTGAATAGCTACCAGTCCAATGGAATGCACTTTAATATCCTTCAACATTTGCTTCATCCATAGAAATTGTGTATAGTTAGTAGCAACAGCAACATACTCAGCTTCAGCAGTAGATAAAGAAGTGCATGATTCTTTCTTGTTGATCCATGAAACCAACTTCTTTCCAAGAAAGAAAGCTCCATGAAAGTACTTTTCCGGTCATCAACATCACTAGCCCAATATGCATTTGTATATGCACATAAAGTAAATTCATCATCCTTAGGGTACCACAAACTATATTCAAATGTACCTTGCAAGTATCTAAAAAAAAAATTCACTACACTCTCATGATTTTCTCTAGGATCACTCTGAAATCTAGATGCAAAACAAACAACATTCATTATGTTGGGCCTAGTCTGAGTCAAATATAGCAAACTTCCAATCATAGACTTGTATCTTGTAAGATTTACCGGCGCAAATTCATCTTTCCTTGTCAATTTATCACTTGTAACCATAGGAGTACTTACCGGTTTAGAATCTACCATACAAAATTTCTTCAACAATTCCCTAACATACTTAGTTTGATAGATGAAAATACCTTTATCAATCTAAGTAATTTGCAAACCTAAGAAAATTTTCATTTCCACAATCATAGATATTTCAAATTCCTTCTCCATATTTTTAGAAAATTTGATGCACAACTTATCTTCACCTCCAAAAATGATGTAATCAACAAAAACTTCAATAATTAATATATCATCATCAGTGACTTTATAATATAGATTACTATCAACATTACGTTTAGTGAATCCAAGCTTCAAAAGATATTTATCTAACCTTGCATACCCATCTCTAGGTGCCTGTTTAAATCCATATAAAGCTTTCCTTAACCTGCAAACCATGTTTTTATCATCTGAAAGTGAAAAACCATCAAGTTGCTCAATATAAACTTCCTCATCAAGATCCCCATTCCAAAATGCACACTTAATATCCATCTGATAAACCTTATGTGCAGCATAGGCAAGAAGTAATCTTACAGCTTCAATCCTAGCTACAGGTGCAGAATTTTCACCATAATCAATTCCTTCCTTCTGAGAATATCCTTTATAAACCAATCTATATTTATTCCTTACAGCTTGTCCCTCTTCATTCAATTTATTCCTAAAAACCCATTTAGTTCCAATAACATTCTTATTTTTAGGCTGGGGAACTAAAGTCCATGTGTTATTTTTCTCAATCTGATCTAATTCTTCTTCCATAGCTTTCATCCAACATTCATCTTTACATGCTTCAATTACTAATACTGATTCAACTTGACAAATCAAACATACCTCATTAGATGCCAATCTCCTTCTTGTCATCACTCCATTGTTCTTATCCCCAATGATCTGATCTTCTGAATGATTCAATCTCACATACCTAGGAGTCTTCTGACTCTCTCTACCTCTTCCCGGTTCTTCAGTTACTATTGAATTTTCTGATACTGCAGGAGTAACTGGTTCAACATTCTATTCCAGTAAAGGTGTAACCGGTTCCGTTATGATCATTTCCACTGTCGGTTCTTGATCATTAACTCTGATTTGACTTCTATTCAGCTCATCCACCTTGACATTAGCACTCTCCAGAATTCTTTTCAATCTCTTATTATAACATTTATATGTCTTTCTTTCATTAGAATAACCAAGAAATATTCCTTCATCTCATCTAGGATCAAATTTGCCAATGATATCATCTCTCCTGATATAACATTTACTACAAAATATTCTAAAATACTTAAGTGTAGGTGTATTGCCAAATTATAATTGATAAGGTGTCTTACTGGTTTCTCCTTTGATATGTACTCTATTGAATGTATAAACCGTTGTGATCACTGCTTGTCTCCAGTACATATGCAGTAGACTAACTTCCATCATCATTGTTCTAGCAGCATCCAAGATAGTTATGTTCTTCCTTTCCACAACTCCATTCTGTTGAGGTGTTTGGGGAGCAGAAAATTGCCTCCTAATACCATGCTTCTCACAAAAGTTAGTAAACTCATTAGATGTGAATTCTCCACCATGATCTGACCTTAAAAATTTAATATTTAATCTTGTCTTTGTCTCCACTTTAGCTTTAAATATTTTCAATGTTGCAAAAGCCTCAGATTTCTCCCTTAGAAAAGTAACCCACATCATTCTAGAATAATCATCAATGATTAGCATAAAATATCTATCACCTTGAAAACTTTTAACTCTAGCAGGGCCACACAAATCATAATGAATGAGATCAAGAACATCATTAGATTTGTCATGTATACTCTTAAAAGAGGTTCTAGCCTATTTTCCCATTTGACATTCTTTACATACCGTATTATAGGGCTTACTTGAACTGATCTTTACAATGCAATCAAAATTCACATGGCATAGCCTTTTATGCCATAGCAAACACTCATCAATTTGTGCAATCAAACATGTCTTCTCACCAAAATTCAAATGAAATATATTACCTTTTGTCTGTGTACCAGTTGCAATCTCCAAATGAGATCTATTAATGATTTTGTATTTTCCATCCTTGAACTGTAATTGAAATCCCTTAACCACCAATTGTCCTACACTCAAATGATTATGCCTTAAACCTTCAACATAATAAACATTGTCAGTATTGTGCTTACCATCTAATGATATAGTTCCTTTTCCCTTGATCATACATGCTTTGTCATCTCCAAATCTAACCAGATGGTAATTAAATTATTGCAAAGATAGAAACTTCCCTTTATCTCTAATCATATGATGTGAAAATCCACTATCAATTACCCATTCATCCTTATCTTTAATTTTAGCAGCAAGTGCCTTCTCTTCAAGTACATTCTCTTCCTGTGCTGGAACATCTTCCTTGATAGCCAAGAACACCTATTCCTTTCCATTGCCGGAACCACTAGTAGATTCTTATGTCGGTTCATCATCAAAATCAATCACGCCTTCTTCATCCACTATGTAGCATGATTTGTCTCTGTTTTTCATGTACTTATACTTGTTCTAATATCCAGGATTAGGCTTAAAATATCTTCTAGCTCTCTCTTCAAATCTTGAATTCCTTTCAAGACATCTAGATGCAAAGTGACCTATCTTATTACATGCAAAACATTTAAAAGGTGATTTTCCTTGAAACTTACTTCCTACTAGTCCTTTAGGTACTCTTCTAGCAAATAGGGCTTCAAGTTGCTCAAATATTCATCTTCTCTCTTCATATCATCCAATTCCTTTACATATAAAGCTTTCCAATCTTGCTCGCTAGTTGATGATGTAGATGCATGAAAAGCAAGTTCAAACTTCACAGCCCCAGAAGGTCCAAATTCTTCAAGCTCAAAAGCAGATAATTTCCCAGCCAAGATATCCATATTGACAGAAGTATTAGACATTGTTCTCAATTCATTAATTGCAGTAGCCTTCATCTTGTAAGCCAGTGGTAAAGCTCTCAAAACTTTAGAAACTATTTCATCTTCACTTAGAGTTCCATGACAATATTGAAATCCCATAACAATCTCATTTACCCTTTCCATGAATGCAGTAATCCTTTCATCTTCTTCCATCTTCAAGTTTTCATATCTCACTCGGTAACCATCAAGTTTAGCAATCTTCATAGTAGGATCACCTTCATTAAGAGTCTCCAACTTGTCCCATATAGCCTTTGCAGATGATTTGTCAGTTAATCTCATTATTTACTATTCAGAAAGTGCACACAAGAGAGAGTCTCTTGCTCTACAATCATCCTCAAGCTCCTTATCCAATTTTTCCAGAGGAGGGTTTCCAAATGCCATAATATGAGGTGTAGCACCATTCTCTGTGATCTCTCAAATCTCCTTACCAAGACATCTCAAATGAGTCTCCATCTAAATCTTCCATACTCTGTAATTTGTTCCATCAAGCCTAGGAATATCTCTCTGAAAGATAGAAGAAGATGAACTAGATGAACATGAACCATTAGTCACCTTAAGATCTTCCTCAAGCGGTTAAGCTTCTACAGAGAGGACCAGAGCTCTGATACAAATTGTTAGACAACTCAAATAACTAGAAGACAACTGAGAGGGGGGGGGGTCAATCAGTTGTCACCAGATTACCAAAACCTTAAGCATTTAAAACTTTAATACTGAAATGCATAAACCAAATACCCAATTAACCATAAACAATAATAAGAGAATAAATACCATCCACATGACACCAATATTTATACGTGGAAAACCCAGTAAAGGGAAAAACCATGGTGGGAAGCCTACCCACAGTTAGATAATAATTCTATAGTAAGTATGTGAATTACAATTGAGGGGCATGAACTTGCATGAAGGCCAACAGCTTAGAGCGCACTGCTCATCACAAAAGGAGTCTCACTGACTACATAGAAATCTAGACTACAATCCAGAGAAATGAATGAACTACAAAGATAGCATCTCCTATGCCTGAGTACAGTTCCAGTTAAGCTCAATACCGAAGGACTAAATCCTCTTACCTAAACCCAACTCGATCACCAATGATCGACCAAATCCTCTACCTGGATAATAGTTACATTATTCACTCCTATTACATTCCATATCCCATTCCCATGATATGATCTACAATGAGATATTACATCATATATATACAAACCCTCAACCATAAACAATAAAATCGACCACCAGACAATAAGACAATTACATAATTACAAAACATGTTGGTGAGAGACCAAACTAATAATATCCAACCCATAAGATATCCCAGAAACACATCAAGAGGTCCAGTCCACACGTTACATTAAGTCAGTTCATAACCTAGATAATACCAGGACCCAATATAGGTCCACACATGCTAAAGCAATAATCCCAATCAACTAAGTCTCAAACATGATCACCGTCGAAATCCTGAATCTCCACTAGAAGCCACACCAACATCACTTATGCATATCATCAAAGATCTTCAACAAAGCTCTGTCGATGAAACCCTCGTCGGAACAACAAACCAGGCTTGCCAACATACAGGATATCATATGATCACTAGATCAAACCAACTGACTGAATATGAATATGAGTAGCATGAATGAACCAATTCCATAACCAAAACATACTGGAGCATACTGGATCTAAACCAACCAAAAACCATACAACCTACCGGGACCAGAAGGATACCCGTAAAGCAACCAAAATAGCTAGTGTTGACATCAATGACAAAACATCAATGCAACACATAATCAATTCCTCCAAATGATCAACAAAAGAGTGGCTATGTACATTGATGGAAGGCCAAAAGAACCAAGGAATATTGGAGGTTTTATAAACATTACACAACCTGGGTCAACTAATAGGCAACCCAATTGCATATTAGAGGTGCGCGAGGGAAATCGTGTATTTGTATGTGCGATAAAATCAATGACTACAGGGGAAGAGCTGCTAATCAATTACAATTTGAATCACATAGATACAAATAAAGTTACTATCATGGGGGTGGTACATACTTATATATACCATTTAAAACAACCTCCAATTAATGACTCCAATATGTCATTTTGTGGAGGGGAAAAAGCGAGACTGGGTGACTAGGACCTAATCCCAATTTAGCCAACACATTGAGAATATGAAAGAGCCTAGGGAGATAGCTCACTTTGGATACTTCTTGTGAGAAAGAAAGAGCCAAGGATTATCTTAGGGTTTCTATTCCTCTTGTTGTATATGAAGATAAGATGTGAAAGATTGATCAACTAGACTAGGAAATGAACAATGAAGCATATATGAACTAAAATTGCAGAAACTTGTAGAACTGGAACTGACATGATGAAAGCACTGCAAGCAGAGAAGGGGGAATAATTTGAAGGTGTAACTAGTGTTGAAAAATGAGTCAAAGATAGCTACAACTAAAGACCCACAAATATGATGTTCATATTTTCTACCGTGCCAAATTTCAAATGAAACTGGGTGGACTCGGCCGCAAGACCAGGGAACCCAAAGAGGACGAGGGCACCTAGAGAGGACAAGGGCACTTAGGGAGGACTAGGTCACAGGACCAAGGCACCCAGAGAGGACCAGGGTGCTCAAGGAGGACCAAGGTACCACACCCCTGCCCTGGTGATTTCTGCTCAAATTTGATCTTTGGGACTGTGTCTGTGTGCTCTGTCGAACCTAAAATTTGTAGCGATGATTAGATCCTGTACCTGCACCTGCAACTGAAAATGGGTTTTTGGGTGGCTATATAGGTTTTTGCCTCAGTCAAACCCTTGTGTTGGTGATTTCCACGTCCACAAATAGCTGATTTATATAGTAAAATAGTGTGTACAGGAATCTTGTGTGTGTGCAAGACCCTAAAATGAAAGCAAACAATCTAGAGCAACCTTAAAGAGTAAACCCTAATTGCTTATAATTGATAAAGTAAATGCTCTAAATCAATTATGCAAAGTGATCTAAAGCATGAATGTAAATATGTAAATTGATGTAATGAAGCTCATGCAAAGACATGAAAATAACATGAAACCATACCCAACCCCTAAGGGAGGGGTACAAGTTAATCGTCACTCGGTGATCTCCTATTATTCTTCAATGTCTTCAAGGCTCCTAATTGATGATGAATGGTTGATAAAATATGTTGAATTATGTTGAATGTTGTTGAAGACTCCACATAGGCTTCTCTTTCACTACATAGAAGGCTCCTTGTGCTCCAAAAACCTTCTCTTAGATTCTTAGATCGATAGATACAGAGATGCCTTCAAATGAAGAAAGAGAGCTCTTATGTATGAAACCCTAGATCCTAATTTTGACTTACTTTCATCTTTAGGCTAACATAAGATTTGAATTTCCTGCCAATATTTTGGGGTTAAGCATTATAACATAATAGGATTATGCTCCCGAAATTTTGGGAAAAAAATCGAGGACCATGTGCACTTTGAGCATGGTCCAACCAACTTTTCACCAAATTTTTAGGGTCGTTAGATATGATGATATTAGAGCGAATCCAAAATTTACAACTGATTTCGAGATATTTTGATATGCAAAATCGGGCCTTAAAGGTAGAAATAAGACATAATTAGGGTTTATGATTAAATGATTTATTGGATGAATAAAATAAAAAGGGGCACACTTAGGGTGAAGGGCCCAATTTTATGATGTGGGGAGTGATGAAATATGAATTTTTTAGATTTACTTAAATGAATTAATTAAATTCTTAAAGGGAAATTACAATGCAAGATGCAAACACACTAAGGTGGGTGCTAAACTAAGTGTGGAATTGTCCCACCCTAGCAAGGGTGTACAATTTCCGACACTACATTGAGCCCCCACTTTAGCGATCATATGACACTACGTGCATATGAAAGCTAAAGTAAAGAAAAGTAAAAATTCATGAAAAGGATATATCAATAAGTTGCTAGATGAAGCCCCCAGCGATATCTACAGTACATAGTTAGGAACTGCACCCTACAAAGCTACATGTTAGATAAAATCACAAAATCACCTAAATTCTTACTAAGGAAGGTGATAAAAATTAGAGGGTAGCTATATGCCCCCTGTTTCGGCTTGCTAATTTAGTGAGTTGAAACAAGGTATTATGTTTACCGCATCTAATAGTGAAAAAAGATTAATAACAAATGCTCACAAGAAGATTTGATACAAGATCAAAACTGAATGGAGAATAATTTGGTAAGAAAGAGGACTAAACCTCAATTCCAACACAACAAAGAGTGTGAGGATTTGAGAGCTCTCAAACACAAGATGAAAGATGTAAATGGAAACAAATCCAAGAGATATAATGCAAAAATGCAACTACATAAAGAAAATCAGAAAAGAATGGAGGATTGAAATGACATCAAAGAGATTATTTATAGCAACACTCTTCTAAAGAAGGCAAGGGATCCTCATCAGGGACATGCATTTTCACAAAATAAAAAGGTTTATTATAAAAGATACTACTCAATGAAGAAAAGAAATTGATGAATGATCAAAGACTTCCAACACCAAGGAGGAGGTCCCAATTAAGGATATGTACTTAAGATCCCCATTACGGATGCTTGTTCCAATATGAAAGAAGGAATTCAAATATGAATACACCTCTACAATCAATATGAAATCCTTATAGAAGACACTACTTCACAAAGGGGAAATTTTAATCTCAAGAAGGAGAGATGTTTGAAATAACTCTTTCCCCCCATATATATAGGGAGAAGAGATGACATACAAATAGGCTATTATATTTCTTTAAAAAAGTATGATTGCATGTGAAATTGTACCATCATGAACTACAATGAGCCCCTAGTAAGTGACCTACCAATGTAACATAATGATGAGCAACATAATAGCCATTAATGTTATTTAAAGACATGATAGATTGAATGAGTTATTTGAATATGACATGTTAAATCCTCTACTATAAGTGAGATTAAAAACATGTATAAGATAATGAATGTTAAAATGTCTTTAGAAAGAGAGATGTCTATAGGAGAAGAATAGGCCACTAAATCATACTTTTCTTGCATACAAGAAATCTTAGGAGAGGGATAAGTGTAATCCCTTAGAGCCTTATTCATAGAAGAAGGGATTTTAAAATGAGTAGAAGATCAAGTCTCATAAAGGGGATTAGAAATATATTGAGGAGATTCATAAATAGATTTGTTCATCACCAAGATTTTCTTATGAGGGGGATGAGTGTTGAAAGAAGTAGAAGATGATTTAATTGAGGTAAGGTCATCATCACTACTAAATATAGCACTCACATTGAGAGATGGTCTTTTAGATTCTTTGGTGGCCTTAGAAGGATTATATCCAAGTCCAAATGAAGCTTCATGTGTGTTATATTCTAAAGGAACTTTAATTCCTTGTTCATTTGTGGTACAACCATTTCCATCATAGCCACACTTATCTAAAATGTGAAAACCAGGACCATAAAGGGATGCCAAATCAAAAAGATATGGTGATGCCTCATAGGTCTTAGTGCTATATGAATTAGAGGAAGGATTTGAAGAATTGTTTAAATTAGAAGTAGCCACAAAATGGTTGCTTAGTTGTTTAGATAAAGTGGGTTTCTCTTTAGGTTCCTCCTTAGATTTATCCTTCTCAATCTTAAACTCTTTTCGAGATACTCTATACTCTCCTACAAAAGTAGGGTTAAAGTCTAGAGATCCCCAATCATCATCTGAGAGCACTCCTTTGAGAGAAAAGATATCCTCGAGAGGAGATTCTGATTGAGTAGAAGAATTAGGAGTACTAGAAGGAACAAGGTAATTAAAGGAAATAGATGTATTTGAAGAAGTAGGAGGATTCAGAGAAGAATGGGAAGTAGTTGAACAAGAAGATCCAAATTTTAATGGTTCTTGAGGTTTGTCAGCTAACAAGGTATATGTCTTATTATTATAAATGAAATTGACTTGCCTATGCAAATTTGAGGGGACAACTTGCATGCTATGAATCCACGGTCTCCCTAATAGAAGGTTATATGTCAAATTACCAGGCATGACATGAATAGGTGTAGTTAACATAATGGGACCTACCTTAACAAGCAAGGTTACGACACCTAAACATTGTTTAGCAACATTATCAAAGCCTGGAATAGAAAGAGAAGCGGGTTCGATGAGAGAACGGTCCACATTAATCTTATCCAATAAGTCCACACCACAAACATTCAAGCCAAACCCATTGTCCACAAGGGTTTCTCTTATAGCACTATCATTGATAATAACCACAATCATAAGAGGATCATATTGATGTTGAATTTCATGAGAAGGTAACTCATCTTGTGTGAATACAATTTGAGATTTGGGTTTACTTGTAGGATCAATCAAAGAAGCCATATTATTAGGTGTCACTGGAAGTGGGGCATCTAAGTTTTTCAAAGCATCTTGTAACATCCCATAATAAGGAGGTGAAGTTTGAACCAAATCCCAAATAGAAATCTTGGCAGGAGTAGCTTTAAGTTGTTCAATGAGATCATACTCCTTGCTAAGAGTTTGTGATATACGAGATGGTTGTGGAAGAGTAGGTTGAGAGGGAGGAAGTGAAGTTGGGGTAACTAGAAGGGGATTAGGTTGCTTATTGTTTCTTGTGTTGTAGGTATGAGAAACCGTGTAATAACTCTCTCCAGGGATTTTCTTAGCATACTCCTAAGGGCTCTTAGTAGGATAACCTCCTTACATAGTAGGAACAGGTTTCTTAGGAGTGCAAAAAGAATCATTCACATAACCACCTTGAACCACTAAGATAGTCTTACATTGAGAACTTTGAGAAGGACAAGCACCTTGAACTATGAAGAGGGGTTTATTAGTTGTTTCATTCGCATGTATCAAATTGATTCAATATAGTTTAGGAATATAAAAGGTGTCCTTATCAATTTTAGAAGAATAATAGGCAAGATTGTTGGAAGCATTGTTGATAGTCTCTTCTTGCATTAAAATGTTATCATGGATAAGATCAATTTTAGGAGGTAGACTAGAAGTTGGCATTGATGTTTTAGAAGGAAGAGTATTAGTAGGAAAGGTCATATCATCCTCTATCATCAAAGGATCTACATAGGGAATAGACTCTCTAGGATAAGAATAAACATTACTCTCTAAAGTTTCACCTTTGAGAGGGAGATATTTGAAAGAGATGTCAACAATATTACCTTGAAATAGGGTATCCTTATAAGTAGAACCAAGTTGAGGAAAGGGAGATGCTTTATTTTTAGAGGGATAATGATTGAGATTCATGGAAGGTGAGATGCTATCAACAAGATTACTCTAATAGGGTAGAGAATAATCTACACCTTCTTATAATGGTTCATCCCAAATAGTGAGGTCATTGAAGAAAGTATTAGAAATATCTTGCACAAAGATGTCCTTATTGTTATTGCCAATTTTGGGAGAAGGGATAACATTGTTCATTAATTCTTCATTCTTAGGAGGGAGATCATCACTAGATGTGTTTGAATCATCCTCTTGACTCAAAATCTGTTCAATAGGATCTTTAGGGGAGAGAGCATGAAGGAAATTGATTATGATTTCATCTTCTCTTTTTAAGGCATCTTTATGGGTAAGACAAGCTTTGGGGCAAGGAGAAGCATTTATCATTAATGCATCATCTCTAGTGGGAATTTTGTTGAAGTCAAAAGAGGAAATGCCATCACTAGGAAAAGTAGGGACAATACCATCTTCTTGGAAAAAATGATCCTCATGAGGGGAGTATTCTTTAGGAGGGAGATGAACATCTTTCTCCAAAGATTCATTCTTAGGAAGGAGATCTTCGAAAGAAGTGCTCATAACCTCTTGTTGCACTAACATGCCCCCATTGGTAAGACCAAATTTAGGAGAAGATAAGTCAATGTCCATCAATACCTTTTCACTTGGAGAGGCATCATGTAAAGAAGGTAAAGTAACACTAAGAAAGGTGTTTATGATATCATCCTCTTCCTCCAAGATAGCTAGATGGGAAGGGAACATTTTAGGAGAATTGTCAAGATCACTCTTCAAATCTTAATCCTTAGAGCATGGGAGAGTTTTGAAGGGGTTGGTAACAACTCTTTTAGGCACTAAAATATTGTCATAGATAGGAGGAGTTTCTTTAAGAGAGGGAAAATTTGAAGAAAGGGAAGCTAGCCCATTATCACATCTATGAAATGAATGCATCATGACAATAATTTTCTTCTTTCAAATGATAACATATGAAAAATATAAGGAAATGTTCAATTTTAACCAATGAAAGCACTCTAAATGTTGATTTAGAAAATAAAATTTATGAGTGAAATGTGTTCCTAGATTAGATATGAAATTAATGATCCAAATTAAGCTATCCACAAGTTTGATTTTAAATTTAAAAATTAGGGTTTTAACAAAATTGACCTCTAAATTTTTTAGATTTGCAAGGAATTGAAACTTGTAAATGTAAATTCGAATTTGAAATTAAAAAAACACTCAGATCTCAGAACATAAATCAGAATTAAAGAAGATTGGATTCACCTTGGTTTCACCAAAATTTGGAGGGGAAAAAGCGAGACCGGGTGACTAGGACCTAATCCAGCCAACATATTGGGAATATAAAAGAGCCTAGCGATATAGCTCACTTTGGATACTTCTTGTGAGAAAGAGAGAGCCAAGGATTATCTTGTAGGGTTTCTATTCATCTTGTTGTAGATGAAGATAAGATGTGAAAGATTGATCAACTATACTAGGAAATGAATAATGAAGCATATATGAGCTAAAATTACAAAAACTTGTAGAACTGGAACTGAGATACTGAAAGCAGAGAAGGGGGAAGAATTTGAATGTGTACCTGGTGTTGAAAAATAGGTCAAAGAAAGCTGAAACTAAAGACCGGCAAATCTGATGTTCTGAGATTCTACCCTACCAAATTTCACCTAAAACTGGGTGAACCAGGGCATTGGACTAGGGCGCGCAGAGAGGACCAAGACACCCAAAATGACTTCGGTGCCCAAAGAGGATGAGGGCACTCAGGGAGGACCAAGTCGCATGACCAGAGCACCCAGAGAGGACCAGGGCGCTTAGGGAGGACCAAAGCGCCCAGAGACGACCAAGGTACTCAGGGAGGACCAGGGCGCCACACCCCTGTCTCGGTGATTTTTGCTCAAATTTGATCTTTGAGACTATTTATGTGCTCTATCAGACCTAAAATTTGGAGCAACAATCAGATCTTGTACTTTCACCTGCAACTAAAAATAGGGTTTTGGGTGGCTATATAGGGTTTTACCTTAGTCAAACCCATGTGTTGGTGATTTTCACGTCCACAAATAGTCGGTTTGTATAGTAAAATAGTGTGTGCAGGAATCTTTTGTGTGTGCAAGACCCTAAAATGAAAGCAAACAATCTAAATCAACCTTAAAGAGTAAACCCTAATTGCTTATAATTGACAAAGTAAATGCTCTAAATCATTGATACAAAGTGATCTAAAGAATGAATGTAAACATGTAAATTGATGTAATTAAGCTCATACAAAGACATGAAAAATAACATTAAACCATACCCAAACCCTAAGGGAGGGGTACAAGACAATCGTCAGTTGGCGATCTCCTATTATTCTTCAATGTCTTCAAGGCTCCTAATTGATGATGAATGGTTGATGAAATTTTGTTGAATGTTGTTGAATATTGTTGAAGACTCCACATAGGCTTCTCTTTCACTACATATAAGGCTCCTTGTGCTCCAAAAACCTTCTCTTAGATTCTTAGATCGATAGATAGAGAGATGCCTTCAAATGAAGAAAGAGAACTCTTATGTATGAAACCCTAGATATTAATTTCCCGCCAATCTTTTGGGGTTAAGAATTATAATATCATAGGATTATGCTCCCAAAATTTTGGAAAAAAAGACAAGGACCATGTGCACTTTGCACATGGTTCGACCAACTTTTCACCAAATTTTCAGGGTCGTTAGATATGATGATATTAGAGTGAATCCCAAAGTTATATATTATTTCGAGATATTTTAATATGCGAAATCAGACCTTAAAGGTTGAAATAAGTCATAATTAGGGTTTATTATTAAATGATTTATTGGAGGAATGAAATAAGAAGGGGCACACATAGGGTATAGGGCCCAATTTTATGATGTGGGGAGTGATGAAATATGACTTTAGATTTAATTAAATTAATTAATTAAATGCTTAAAGGGAAATTACAATGCAATCTATGCAAACACACTAAGGCGGGTCCTAAACTAAGTGTGGAATTGTACCACCCTAGCAAGGGTGTACAATTTACAAAACTAAACATTTTATTATTAAGTTTTTTTGGTAAGTCTATTGGTTTCATTTCGCTAATATTTTTTATATTTAATTTTTGTCACAACCAACATTTATCCAACACATAGAACAAACCAGGATGTAGTTCCAGGCACTTCTACCGAGCAAGTAAATCTCATTGTAATTGTACAAATTAGATACATGCAAAATGTTATATTATTATATTCTTTTCTTTAGGGTTTTGGATTAATTTTGATAATGTTACTAATAGTCTTGTCACAGATGGATGTTCGGGGAAAGGCACCTGTAATAGCTGAGAACATCGATAGAGAGGTGGACTCACTATTATGCGATGATGACGTCGCATTTTCCACAAACCTTTTTGAATGATAAGAAAGACACAAAAAAAATTAATAAAGAAATTCTTAAATTGTTATTCATAGTCCCTCAAACTGATGAGATACAAGATAGGGTGAAACAATTGACAAAGAGGGCACAAAACTTGCAAGTAAGCAGTTGTAGACGTATAAAAATAACCATTTTCCTAAATGAATATTTTATGTTCATTTCTCTATTTAATTAAACCCAATTTAATTAAATTACCCGCATTCCTCTATTTAATTAAGTAAACTATTCAATTTATTTAAATTAAATTCACTATACCCATTTAATGAATAAATCATTTTATTCAATTAAATTCCCCCTATCCACTTTTAATTAAATTCAAATTTAATTAAATAGTTATCCTAAATTGAATAAATCTAATTTATTTAATTTCCCCAAATTTGCAACCAAATTGAATAAATCATTTAATTCAATTAAATCCTATTATCCCTCCATCCACTTGCAAAATCCTACATCTCCCACTTGCCTTCCTAAACCCCTTTCTAATCCCTTCTAAACTCTTCTAATCGCTTCTAATTAGCCTAACCCATCTTCTAAACTTTGTCACATCCCTAAGCAAGGGGAAGTCACTTCTTAATTCCTCAAAGTCTTTGATAACCATTAAAGCCTTCAAGCCTTCAACCACTTAATTCCTCAAAGTCTTTGATAACCATTAAAGGCTTCAAGCCTTCAACCACTTAATTCCCCAAAGTCTTCATAACCATTAATGGTTAACTCAAACCCTCTTACATGGTTAAAGAATTTCTTTTAACTCAACCTTCATCCAACCCAAGGGTCTCATCAAGCATTTAATGCTTTGACCATGATTATCTCTTAATCATTTGCACAAGGGTTTATCCTTGGATTAACTCTTAATCCAATGGGTAATCTTAATTTAGGCTTGACCCTTACCTTCTAGATAACCATAAGGTGTTCTCAGGCATTTAATGTCTCCAACCCCTTCTCTCAACCCAACCCTATGTTGACACTTGTCACCATTTCATTGGTACCAATTACAAACATGGATCCCCAACTTTCAAACTCAACCCTTGATCAACTCTTTCAATCCTGACCATCCATTGCCCTGTTTTTGCTATAAATAGAGCTCTCATTCCTCCATTTTGAATCATCCTCCAAATTTGTAGTATCACACTTATGCTCAAATACATTCAAGCTTTCATATATCATTTTTATGCTCATCATTTAGCCTCTTTTTAGAATAGAAATTAGTCTAAATATGCATGTTTAGAATACTTTCTTTATCATTTAGCTCAATCATAGACTAAATATATCATGTTAGGATAGTATTTATACTAACCTTGTCATCTTATAATCTAGTTTATTGCATTTCTAGAATCATGCATAGCTTAGGATGCATCTCATACTAAAATCTATCAAAGCATCCCTTGTTCTTGCATTTTCCATCCCTAAACCATTTTGCTTAGTGATCTGAGAGCAAAAACATTGGTTTAAGGGACATTGTAAGATAGAGAACCATGGGACCAACCTTGGGAAGCTGAGTTATACTTCATGACTCCATAGCTTGCACCAAGAAGTCCTGTGTGTGTGTGTGGACAGGTATTTTGGAACATTTTTCACGTATTAAGTTCTATCGACCCGCTTTTCCCCCATACAGTAGTTACGAAATTTTTAATTATAAGATAAGTTCATTCATGGTTTATATTTTATACTCTTTTATGTCATGAACTAAAATATATATGTGTTTTTTTTATAGAAATTTTTGTGTCCTCATGAAGCTTATGGCCATGATCAAGGTAATCTAGGTAGTTCGGGTGATGACCATGTTTTGTGCATACACCAACTCATATTTTTACATGTTCCTGTCCTTTCGTTAATGTGTTATTGCTCATATATTTAATGTATTATATATTTAATGTATTAATCTTCAAGTGTTGTCCATGTTCCTATGTATTCACGACCTCATCCACACCTATATTGCCAACTGCAATGTTGGCAACACGCAACATGCAATCATTGAGTACTGCACTGACCTGTGCAGCAGGACATGTACCTAGGGATGCAGAGACCACTAGTGGTGATATTTTTGCATCATTTCCTGGTTCTTCCCATACTACTAGTACAAGAACGTTGCTAGTAACATTTGTGGTGACCAATAATCTTTCTCTTATAAAGATAGAGAAGGTTCCATGTACTTTAAAATTATTATTATATATATTCCAATTGTAATTTACTTATTGATCACTCGTTTTGGACTAATGATCCCATAATTTTTTATAGGCAATGATGTTTTTTATAAAAATCTAAATGATATTACATTGGATATCTTTGGGCCCACAATATGTACATGGTGGAATGCCCAAAATCAATAATTAAAAGGTGAACTCACAAACCGTTTGGTTGTGTTGTTTGGAAACGACACATTCAACAAAACCAAGGTCCTTCAGAAAGCTGACACATATCTAAAGTATGTGAGGGACCAATATAGGACACATTTAGAGAAGAACAAAAAGTATGAGCGTCCCCCATGATTTCAAAGAGGGAGTGGAAGGACCTGGTTTCAGATGGAAAGGAGAAAGTTGAAAAGAGAAAAGGACATACACCACCGGGAGAAGGAAGGTATGTGATACTATTAACAATGTAATTATGTACTAATTATTCTTTATATCTACATAATTTAACATATTTCAAACTTTTCATAGGTTGTCTGACACATCAAAGGCTACTAAGGCAAGACTAGAAAAGCACGGGAAACACAAACTTGGCTCTGGTGGTTATATGTGTTACCCCTAGATTTTTGCTCATGCCTAAAGCCTCATAATCAGCTAAAAATAAGATATTGTTAATGTTTTAATGCTGGTTTATATGGCCAAACTCCATGTCGGCTGAGAGATTTTAATTATTTTATTTTTGCTTACCCATATACCCAAACAATTAAATCTCAAGTCTTATGTCTCCTATGTAGAAATGATTTCTAGGTTATGCTCTACTAGGCCCATTTATTCTACAATTAAAATTTCATAAGAAACAGAGCTCTCAATAAAAAGTTATGCATGTTTTTCTATGGTATCCCAAAAGAACAATTGTCATTGAACTTAAACCTTGAACCTTTTCAAAGTTCAAAGTTTGGATTCAAGTTCAAAGTTCGAATTCAACTAGAGCGAGCTTTGCAATTTTTGTTCATTGAACTTGAACTATTGAACCTTTTTGGTTCAGGTTCAAGGTTCAATGCGCAGGAAAATGGAAAGGAAAAAAAATATCACTGAATTATACTGTGGGTGTAGTTTATGTTTTTGAACCATTTGCTTGAACCTCGCAGGTTTAAGGTTCAAGGTTCGCAGGTTCAGAGTGTGGATGTTTTTAAAAATAATTATTGAGCTGAGAGTAAAAGTGTTTGGATGACTTTTGAGATAGCCACACTAACACATACAAAGTCCAACTTACATGTTACAAAGGAAGATTCAGTTTTTTGAAAGATGGATTTAATTATTAATGCATATGTTGATAACAAAGGATAGCAGTATGCAAAGATCATTAATAATTCAATAGCGAAAAAATGACTCTATGAACGAAAAATCGATGCATCGCATCGACACCCTTTTTCGAGCAATCTTACCCGCGGCAAGGAATTTACAGAGGCTTTGTAAATCGGTTCATTGTTTTGGCTAATATCTCTGGGACTAAGGAACCTGGCAACGTTATATCACGGACCCACTATCAAGAAGCCTTCTTTGCAAAAACTAAATATTTTCTAGCTGATACGATTAGGGCTTCCCCTCCTCTTTGCAAGGGCTGGGATCGGGATTGGCATTTGGCGAGCTGCAGAAACAATAGAGCATTAGGGAAACCAAACTACCTCAAATGAAATCCCAATCATTGTCAGGAGGAGGGTTTTGTAAAACCTAATTAGTCAAAGATTTCCTCTGCTCACCATATTTTTCCTCCTCGAAGGTCCTTGGGTAAATTATCAAAGAAAATGGTATCCCCAGGTCATCACTCTTTCATGAATAATCACAATTTAAAGGAGGCTAAGCATCCTAAGTCGAATTCACCTTCAAATCCTCCAGCTAATCCTAATGGGTTGGTCATTGAAATTGATACCCATACTAAGATCAGGTATCAAATGCATTGCAACAACCGAATGATCTTTGCTCAGTGGAAAGGCTGGGGGATCCCGTCTGATCAAATTGCTAATTGGGTGTCAGCTTCTCTCAATAACCAAGTAAAAATTGATATCCTTCCTGATAATTTCTTAGCTATTGAATGTGGTAATCAGAGTTTGAGAAATTCTTTGCTAAATGGGGACATATTAACATTCAAAGGTCTAGGGTTTGATTGTCAAGAATGGAAACTCCTCTTTCTTCCATCTCAATTTAATTCCTGCATGGTTAACAGAGCAATTTCACTTGATAAATTCCCTGTAGAATTGCGAAATAATGAGTTCTTAAGAATAATAGGTAACAAAATAGGCAAATTTGTAGAAGTTAAAATATCAGCCCTAAGCTTCTTTAACCAACTTTTGATTGTTAATATGAATATTAACATTAAATCTTTAGAGCCCATAACAGTGAAATGCGACAATTTATGCTTAACCCTAGAACTGCCCTTTTATAATGGTTCTTTCAAAGAGTCTACGCCGAGGAAGATCCCCTCTGAGAAACCTTTCTCCGAATCGGTCCTCAAATCTAATGGCACCCCATTTAGATTTATGGAAAGAGGGGGTTTTACCTTCGAAGGCTATAAGTTTAATATCAACTCTAATCATCTCACCACAGACTTATGTCCTCATAGCTCCCATGTTCAGATATCTCACCCACCTCTTCCTCCATTGCCAACTATTAATCCACCTATAATTGACTCATTACTTTGGGATCGAGACCTGGAAGAAGGTGAAATCAGTGAGGTGCTCCCTCAGAAAGAGCAACCCAGACTGACTAATTTGCCATCATCTAGCTCTCTCATCCCACCAGAGAGGCTAAGTCCTTCAAGGTCTTCCCCTTTAATGGAACTCCCCTCCTCCTCTAAGCAATTAGAGAGGGATAGGCCTCCCCTGAAGCCAGGAATGACACCCATGCAGGGTCAACCAATCTCTCAAGTCTCAAGATTGGAGACCTTTGAGGTGTCAGAGGTCCATCCTCCATCTTTGATGGTTGTTTCAGATTGAATTGCAGAATTTGAGAGTGATCGAGTGCTAGGGAAGTTAACATCATTGCCAAATTTGTAGAGGAAGAAGTACTAAATGACCTTATGGATCAATTGGTTGATGAAATTTGTGATGATGGAGAACTAGAAAGACAAAGGGATCTCTATGTCAAAAATCTAATGGATATTGCCAGAGTCGACTTAGAAATAGAAGAACTTTTTATAGCATTAGACAACTTAGAAAATGATAACCCAAACACTCTAGGCATTCTTAGCTCTAAAAGAAGTAAAGATTCTCCTAACTGTGCTAAAATCACCAAGAAAAGAGGCAGGAGATCCCTTGCTGAACTAAGATCAAAGGATGGAGAAGTAAGGGGTCAATCTAAAATATCTAATCTTTTTAATGTAGGGGAGGGGAAGTTGCTCCCCACAAAGCCATGAAAATCATAACATGGAATGTAAGGGGTCTGAATGCCCCTAACAAACAGTGCATCTTAAAGCATTGCATCTCTGATTCTAAACCAGATATAATGTTAATCCAAGAAACCAAAATGAACTCCTCTGAGATAGCCCTTTTTGAGAAAAAACTAGGCATTAGATAGCTAAAGCACTCCCCTGCTACAGGGGCCTCAAGGGGCTTAGCCATCATTTGGGACTCTAGATTCATCTAGTTTACACCTTTAGAGATTAAGAAAAATAGGATGGGAGGAGAAGTAGTAAGTTATAAAAATAACCTAAGATTCAAATTGATTAACATTTACAGTCCTATCCAAAATAGGGATAAGGCTAGGGTGTGGGTGGAACTGGAGTCTTTCCTCGGAAGTTTCTCAAATGATGTATGCATCATTGGGGGAGATTTCAATGCTATCTCTAAGGTAGCAGACAAAAGAGGAGGTAGCAAAAAACTTCCTCCAATGGCTATAGATTTCAATCATTGGATCAATAGGAACTCCCTGTTGGAAATCCAGACGGCAGATAATGCCTTCACCTGGAACAACAGAAGGCTTGGTTTCTATAACATTGCTGAGAAACTAGATAGGTTCTTTATCCATGGAGGGCTCTCAGAGCTTAACTTTACCCTGAATGCAGAACCCCTCCCTTTAGCAGGATCTGACCATTTCCCACTCCAACTAATCTTATTATCTGACCACTCCCCTAAAAAATGTCCCTTCAAATTTGAGAGCATGTGGTTCAGAGATGATAACTTTTTAAACTTAATTGAGAACTAGTGGAGAAGCTCTATTTTCTTTGGTTCGAAGATGTTTATTATCACAAGCAAGTTAAAGCTTATCAAAAGGAAGCTTTTAGAATGGAACAGGACTAATTTTGGAAATATTTTCGATAAAAAAATCCTAATAGAAAATGATCTTAAGAATGTTAACATTGAGGTTATTGAGAAGGGGATGGATGAACATCTCTTCCTCAAAGAAAAGGCTCTACTCTCTGAATATGAAAAGACACTCTCAAATGAAGAGATCTTTTGGAAACAAAAATCAAGGGAGACTTGGTTGAGTGATGGGGACCGAAATACTAAGTTTTTCCACAATAGTACTAAGCAGAGGCGATGGGTCATTCGAATTTCTAAAATTAAGATTTGCCAGGGTTCCATCCTATCTGAACTAGATGATGTTGCCTCCAAGGCAGTAAGGTTTTTTGATAAAATCTTAAATAATATTGAAGGCTCCAACCTTAGGGACCAGCTCAATATTATCAAGAATCTTCCAAAACTCATTAACAATGACCACAACAAAATCCTGTCAAAGAAATTATCTAAGGAAGAGGTTAAATCTATCCTTATGAAGATGAATCCCGACAAGGCCCCAAGCCTGGATGGCTTCCCCACTAGCTTTTTCCAAAAATGTTGGGGTTTTATGGGAATAGAGATCACAGATGCCTTAGAAGGTATTAGGAACTCTGGTAAGATTATCAAAGAAATCAACAATACCTTCTTAGCTCTCATACCCAAAAAAGAGTCCTGAAAGCTTTAATGACTTCAGACCAATAGCCCTTTGCAACACTCTGTACAAACTCTTAACCAAAACCCTAGCAGCCAGACTCCAGAATCTTCTCCCCATTATCATTAGTGAAGAACAAACTGGCTTTGTAGTAGATAGATAAATCTATGATGGGGTTATTATAGCCCAATAGGCCATTCATTCGGTCCAACTCAACAGGCCCCCAAGTATGCTAGTCAAATTAGACATAAGAAAAGCTGATGATAAAGTTGATTGGTGCTTCCTATGCAAATGCTTGGAGGCCTTTGGATTTTCCAAATCCTGGATCAACCTAATCTTTGAATGTATATCAACCCCCAAATTCTCAGTCTTGGTTAATGGTTCCCTAGAAGGTTTCTTTAGCAACTCAAGAGGGCTCAGGCAAGGAGATCCTATGTCCCCCTTCCTCTTCATCATCATGGCTGAAGCCCTAGGTAGATACATCTCTAAGGCCAAAGAGAAAGGTGGGATCCAAGGAATCTCCATTACCAGTGGCCTCCCTCCCTTTACCCACCAGCAATTTGTCGACGATGCGATGCTTTTTGGGCAGGGAAGTGTAAGGGAAGTGAGTGCCTTCAAAGGCATCCTTAATTCCTATATGCTAGCCTCGGGTCAAGAGGTGAATCTGGCCAAGTCTGCAGTTTTCATGTTCAACATAGACCCCTCCTTAGGAAAAGTGATCAGCAGTGTCCTCGAGATTAGTGAAGGAACTCTTCCTTGCAAATACCTAGGCATTCCCCTTGACAAGGGTAGAAGAGCCTCAAAATTATGGGACAAATTGGTGGATAAAATCAAGTCTAGGATTAACACTTGGAAAGGAAAATGGCTCTCATCTGTAGTTAGAGCAACCTTGGTTAGATCGATCTTGTCAGCTATGCCCATTTACCAGCTCTCCTATCAACATTTATCTTCTTCTAAACTTGCAGAGCTCAACAAGCATCTTAGGACTTTCTTTTGGCAAAGTGCTAATGACAATCGTAAAATATCACTCATATCCTGGGACAAGATATGCAAACCTAAAGAAGAAGGAGGAATTGGCATTAAAAACCTTCGTGATCAGGGCAAAGCCTTGGGTGCCAAGTTGGTCTGGAGGATGTTCAAAACCCCCCACCTCAAATGGGCTCACTTGCTGCACCACAAATACCTTAATGGAGGGAATCCTATCCAAATCTTCAGAGAAACCAACCCTCCTAGAGGGTCCTGCCTATGGAATTTATGTTAGACTGCAGGAGGATTATCTCTGACAGACTTACTTGGAACCTGGGGTTCGAGGATAAAGCTCTTTTCTAGTCGGATTCATGGGGTAGATATAAGGCTATTGATAATATCCATGACTTTGGTGCTACTTGTATCCTTCTTGAATCTCATAGAGGTCCCCTGTTAAACAACTATATCTCCCCCTCAGAGGATGGGGCTAGTTGGCAGTGGATTGAGAAGGAAGATGAGGATATCCTAGTAAGGGATAAACAAAAACTTATGGCAATTCTTAAATCAAGGAACATAACCTTAGGTCAAAATGAGGACAAGATCGTCTGGGATGGCTCTTTAAGAGGGGAATACAACTCCAAGGATGGGTACTCTCTCATCTCCAAATCATTTTTAAGACCTATGACTGAGCTTCCCTTGAAACTTTACTGGGATAAATACTGTCTGCCTAAGGCAGGTATCTTCTCCTAGCTTGCGGTTCAGAACAAGCTCCTAACTGTGGAAAAATTTAGAAGAATGGGGTATGAGGGCCCTAGTAGATGTCCTCTTTGCGAGGCAGACGAGGAAGACACCAATCATATCCTCCTTAACTGCCCCTTTTCTCACGAATGTTGGATTTGGTTCACCAACAAACTTGAATGGTCTACGGCCTTCCCCCACACCATCTTTGGAATGCTCAAGGAATGGCCTCTCCTCAGGCGTGGTTGTCTCTTTGAAGGTTTATGGACAGCTCTTCCTTCTTCCATTATGTGGGAACTATGGAAGGAGAGAAATAGACGTCTCTTTAAGAATGAAATACTAGAGGTTCCCACAATCATTACCAGGATAGAGTCAGCTATCACTGAGCTCATGAACAACCGACTATCATCAGGCACATTGAAGAATGCCTCTGTCACTTATTGGGATGAAAAAATTATAAAACGTTGGGAAGGCTTATCCTTTCCTCCCTTTGTAGGAGATGGTCCTATTGCAAGTCTTCGATCAAGGGATGCATGCAGATGGTAGCCCCTAAGCGAAGATTGGGTGAAGCTAAATTTTGATGGGGCATCCCATGGCAACCTAGGGCAAGAAGGGATAGGTTGTGTTGTTCATAATTGGGAAGGCAAGGAACTAGCAACCCTTGCCTCTCCCAGTGGCATCAACACCAAGAATTGGGTGGAACTTATGGCCCTGGTGGAGGGTCTGCATTCATGTAGGAAACTAGGAATTAAGAACTTGGAAATTGAAGGAGATTCGGCTATAATTGTCAATGCTCTGAGGAAAGGTAGTATGCCTAATTGGAGACTAAATACTTTGTTGTCAAAAGCTCTTGACTTATGCAGAGATTTTGATAGGTTCACAGTCAATCATATTTATAGGGAGGGCAATAAAAGAGCGGATGAGTTGGCCAACTTGGGAGCCGATGGCATCACTCTCCTGTCGGTGCCACCTTAAGGAAACCCCCTCTTTTGTTTTTGTGTCCTAAGTGGTCATTAGCATGTTTCTCCTTTCATTCCCTTATGTTTCTCTTGCCCAGACTCTATTTTAACCCCCTTATTTATTCCTCTTCCTGCCCCCTGTATTTCCGTATAGATACTCAGACAAACATTCAGTTTAAATATGCCCATATATCTATTCTCCCAGACTTTAACTTAGGTATTTAAGCTCAATCCATGGTCGGATTGAGCCTAACTATGGTTGTTTCCTCACCGATATCTATCTAATATCCATCGGGTTTTTATGTCAAAGAAACCTCGGGCCTCGGTGACCTCCTTTATTTTTCCACCAAAATACTTCTTCCATCGAAATCATCATGCCTTGTCGATGAATGGATCTATTGTCTTACCGAAGCCTTTCTTTATCCTCCCTTATCATCTTCCACCAATAAAGTCACGTCAGTGAAACCATGCATATCGAAGGCATGCCTTTTAGCTTCCTCAAAACCTATTTCTTCATCGATATCCTTTATCGATGTACATTCCTTTTGTCTGATCGACATTACTATTTCGATGAGAACATTCCTTTTGGTGAGTTATGTTGCACCGATGGTATTATCTCCTTGAAGACCTTTTCCCATCGATGAAAACCATCTCCGCTTTCCTCAATATCTTTTGTCGATGGAATTACTGTCTTCAATGAGTCTTTTTTGAAGTTCATCGGCACTTCCTTTCTTTGATGGCCCTTCTATATCAATGAGACATCATTGGGTCTCATCAATATTATTTGAACCTAGATATCTTAATAGGATGCTTGGCTATTTCCTCACCGATACCTATCTGATATCCATTGGGTTCTTATGTCGAAGAAACCTTGGGCTTCGGTGACCTCCTTTATTTTTCCACCGAAACACTTCTTCCATCGAAATCATCATGCCCTGTCGGTGAGTGGATCTATTGTCTCACTGAAGCCTTTATTTATCCTCCCTTATCATCTTCCACTGATAAAGTCACATCAGTGAATCCATGCGTATCAGAGGCATGCCTTCTAGCTTCCTCAAAACCTATTTCCTCATCGATATCTTTTATCAATGTAGCTTCCTTTTTTCTGATCGACATTATTCTTTCGATGAGAACATTCCTTTTGGTGAGTTATGTTGCACCGATGGTATTATCTCCTCGAAGACCTTTTCCCATCAATGAAAACCATCTTTGCTTTCCTCAATATCTTTTGTCAATGGAATTTCTATCTTCGATCACTATGGTTGTTTCCTCACTGATACCTATCTGATATCCATTAGGTTTTTATGTCGAAGAAACCTCAGGCTACGGTGACCTCCTTTATTTTTCCACTGAAACACTTCTTCCATCGAAATCATCATGCCCTGTCAGTGAATGGATCTATTGTCTCACCGAAGCCTTTCTTTATCCTCCCTTATCATCTTCCACCGATAAAGTCACATCGGTGAAACCATGCGTATCAGTGGCATGCCTTTTAGCTTCCTTGAAACCTATTTCCTCATCGATATATTTTATCGATGTAGCTTCCTTTTGTCTGATCAACATTATTCTTTCGATGAGAACATTCATTTCGGTGAGTTATGTTGCACTGATGGTATTATCTCCTCAAAGACCTTTTCCCGTCGATGAAAACCATCTCCGCTTTCCTCGATATCTTTTGTCGATGGAATTACTATATTCGGTCACTATGGTTGTTTCCTCACCGATACCTATCTGATATCCATTGGGTTTTTATGTCGAAGAAACCTCGAGCTTCGGTGACCTCCTTTATTTTTCCACCAAAACACTTCTTCCATCGAAATCATCATGCCCTGTCAGTGAATGGATCTATTATCTCACCGAAGCCTTTCTTTATCCTCCCTTATCATCTTCCACAGATAAAGTCGCATCGGTGAAACCATGCGTATCGGAGGCATGCCCTTTAGCTTCCTCAAAACCTATTTCCTCATCGATATCTTTTATTGATGTAGCTTCATTTTTTCTGATCGACATTATTCTTTCGATGAGATCATTCCTTTCGGTGAGTCCTTTTTGTGTTGCACTGATGGTATTATCTCCTCGAAGACTTTTCCCGTTGATGAAAACCATCTCCGCTTTCCTTGATATCTTTTGTCGATGGAATTACTATCTTCGATGAGTCTTTTCTGAAGTTCATCGACGCTTCCTTTCTTCGATAGCCCTTCTGTATCAATGAGACATCGCTGGGTCTCATCGATATTATCTGAACCCAGATATCTTAATAGGATGCTATTACACCCGCTTGATGACTTGTGGGCCACCATGGTATTAATGAAAATGATGATTTCTTTTAACAATAGGGGGCTTTTATAATTTAACTCCACAAATAATCATTCAAATTTGATGCTCAACAGGTGGCATCACTTATCTTCCTTTAAACTCCTAAATTTAGCTTTTTTAGTCTTGCCGCTCTGCTAGGATAAGCTTTAAGACTAGAAGGAGGCAATACCTTACATTAATGAGCAAAGGTATATAAATGTGTTGGCATATCTTGCTCCCGAATATATGTGATCATGGATATATAGGTATTATTATTTATGTAGATATTGCCTTCTTTTAGGACTAACACTTACCTAGCTATCCTCATCTCTATTTTACCTTTTCGGTCCCCTATATTCTTGATGTTTTGTCTCTTGTTTTGTTCTTAAGAAGCTTTTAGGCTTTAATGTCTCTAGGTTGCTTTAACTTAGCTTTGTAATTTTGTTAAGTTGTGTATATGTTGTGCGTCATCCTCTTCCCTGTGTATGATCGGCCTCAGCCACCTTCAGGCTTTCTAGGCCCCCCATGCTCACAATATATATATATATATATATTTGTATTTGTATTTGTATTTGTATTTGTATTTGTATTTATCATCATTCACATTATATATTAGGATTTTGTTCAGACTCACATCTATATATTCATATTCATATATAGTTTCCTATTTTACTGCCTGTTCTCTCAGTTTTAAGTTAAATCAGTCTCAGATGCATATGTCAATTTTCCTCTTTCTTCCCAGTAATCTCTAGCATCATATTATTAGATTAAGGGTCGACTTGATAAAATTTTATCTCACTTAAAGCTTTCCCATGACACTCAATTAGGTCTCGGAAGGCTCTCGAACCATATTCTTTAATATGGTAGCTCCCCGCAATCTCTTTGCAGGAATATTTATGGAATTTGCCTCGTTAATATTTATTGAGTTTATGTTCTTCGATGGGTAACCACTCTCGCATTATGTTTCTGGAGATTTTTTGAGACTAATATTTTGAGTTGTGTATCCTAAAAGGGTGACCATCCTGGCAAGTATGATATATTGTATAAGTTGACCTGTTCGGTTTTCCTTTTCCTAACATTCTGGTGAGAGATTTTCTCAAGATTTTGTGCAGCATAAGGAGCAGAGCAAGATTAACCCTGTGTTTCAGGAATAGAAAGAACTGTCACCCACAAAAGGCAGCATCACCCCAAGAGATGGGCAATCTGCTGCTCAACTTTACACAGAGGATTTCTACATACAATCTTCATTATTTTGGACAAGTTCCCTTTTTGATCTTGTATCTCCATTTTGTATCGCATTCTTAATTTTTTTCTGATCCTTGAGGAATCTGGGATAGACCGGAGGTTTTCTTCCCTCCATTCTTTCCTACCAGTGCCCACACCGAATGGAGGTATAAATGTAAATCTATCTATTTCTAAATTAATAAAATTCTTTGGCCTCGACCTTTTATCGATCAAAGAAAAAACACAAAGGATAGCAGTTGATAATATTTTCAAAGAATTGTTTCAACAGCTCACGGTATTATAAAAATATAAAGAGTTACAATCCTCCTATATTATAAAGAGAGCTTTGTCATAAAATAGATCTCATTCCTTCAAATGGAAGTTCAAAGACGTGATCCATGTGCAAGTTTTGGCATGTATATTGTTTATAGTTTTCAATGCAACCTGTAACCACGGATTTTCTGAGACAGAAAAATCAGTCTCGGTGCGAGGGGAATAACTATTAATTTAACTATTGGATTGTGCTGAATGTTTTATATGCTTTATAAAACCTCATTTTCTAAATTCTCACCAGTGCGATTGGAAAAATGTTATTTCGTTCAATAGTTATTAATCTTTGAGTACGTGTCTATACAAATTTATGAGAAAAATATTATTATGAGAAACTCGCGGTGGAGACATTGTTTTGAAATGGAGATCCAGATAATAAATTTACCCTGGAGATATAGAAAAATATGTCCACCTGTCAACACATAATTAGATGTGTTTAATTTAAATTATCTTCAAACATTTTTCAAAAGGGAATGGAGGATAAAAGATTTGAAGCAAAAAAAAGAAAAATTATCAGGAAGAAGATAAAAGATAAAGGAAAAGATTAATTAATAATCTTTCCAAGAATCAGTTATTGATAACTGAAAGTCTCAGAGGCTATATATATGTAATTAAAGAAAAGAGAAGGGGTTCTTTTTTTTGGTTGGATCTTTCTGTTGTAAAAAGAAGGGGGCAACATTGTTTTCTGGACTGCACAGTTTTGTTTTTCAGAAGGGTTGAGTCTGTGAGCTCACATTTTGGCATTGATAGAATGAAGAAGATTCTATTGATCTGTGTATTTGTCAATATTTTCTTTTGATTACAATGAGCTATGTTTCTTTTGTAATTTCTTTTCATTGCCTTTTCTGTTACATCAAACTATTTATATGCATTTGATTCTTAAACTTTGATTTCAGAGATAATTTGTATTTAGAAAGAAATTTGTTGTTAACCCTTTGTCTAGATATTTTGATCCCCCTTGTCCTTTGAAGCATGAGAGATACTCGATCAACATCCAAAGCATTTTGATCTATTGGAAAGGGTATTTTCGTGGGTGTGGATAATTAAACTGTGTTTTACTTACCTTCATTCACTTCATTATAAATCTGTTATTCGCATCTACTTTCATGGTTATGGGTAGATGTTAGTTTCCCTTTATTTCTTTCTGGTTAAAAGCATATTCAGAAAATGTATATTTTTATCCAACGAAGGGAGTTGTACCTTAATATCAAAATTTAGAGAGCACTTGCACTCACCATTGCAAGTGACTCAACTGTTGGTTCTTGTTTTGTCTTTCAATTTGGGCATTTGGGAGTCATTTTTAAAAGGTATTTAAGAAGGACAAATCTGTTTACCAACAATATGAAAGTTGTCGCACAAATTGTAAGTATCAATAAATCAAATATCGCATCCAAATAATAAATTGCAAACAATTTTTTTTAATCAAACAATAGAAGCAAAATTCATGATATTAAGCAAAAATGCAGGGCTTTGAATTCAATAGAGTACCCACAGAAGATGACATGAAAATAAGATAAATGAGAATTATTTAAAATTGAATACTTGAGCATAATAATCTATTTGATGTTAATTTCCAACATAAAGTGACTATATTTGTTTTAAATAAGCAAGTAATGATAACAATGGACATGGAATTGGAATGCAACCTGCTAAGGGTGGAACACAACCTTCACATGATGAAGGTTGTGGTGTGCATCCTGGTAATGATTGTATTCATGTGCTATACAATTTTTTTATGTAATTATTAATACAATTAAACATCTTTAATTGAAATTGGTGTAGTAATTAATGTAGCCTTTTTTGTTTTTATTTTAGAGCATGTAGAGCATGGTGAACAAGTGGAGCATGATCAGGGTAGACAACATCAGGAACGTGATGTGCCCCAATCAAGTAAATAGGACCATTGTTATTCCTTTAAAATAATTTAATTGCTATTGGTGTATTGATTAATGTAGCCTTTTGTATTTAAACTCTAGAGGATTTAGAGGGTGTTTAGCATGTTGAGGATGAGGCTAGACAATATGATCAGGAAGATGATGTAGCCCCATCAGGTAAAGAGCACCCCTATAATGTTATTTTAATTAATGAAATACTTGTAACAATAATAAAAAATCTTATGAATTTAACCCATTTCTTTGTTATTGTAGCAGACCCCCTTTGCCTAGGCATCCTCATCGTGAGTACAAGACTAGGCATACATTAAGATCACGAGAAGAGGGCACAAGAACCGAAGAGGGGGAAAATGATGAAGAAAACAATGCTCCACTTAGTCTTTACTTAGCTTCAAAAAAAATGATTGTAATCATATTATTTGTTAATGAATTAATTTTATGTGTTAATGAATGTAACTATGTACATCAATGAATGTTAATGAATGATATGTGTTAATGAATGTTGATGAATGTTACATGTTAATGAATGTTAATGAATGTTATGTGATAATGAATGAATGTTATATTTTATTAATGGATGAAAGAATGAATGAATGTTATATGTTAATGGGGAATTTAGAGTTATGTTAGGGGGGGAGGGCCAAATGAGCTTCCACCTTCACGTGGTTGGCCCTGTTAAGTAGATAATATTAAACTATTATTGAAACAAAGAGAAGCTCAATAAGGTAACACACTTTTCAATATTTCATTATGCTCCACTGTTAATCTTATTGAATAATATGTATTGAATCTTAATTGCGGGGTCCAACAGAGCCAACACGAACAACACCACAAGAAGTTACTTAGTGGAGACCATCAAAGGTAAGGTCCTTGATTAAGATTTTGCTGTTTATATTCATATTGTTGATTACAGAAAATAGATTTTGTTGTTTATATTCATATTGTTGATTACATAGGTAAATATTCATTTAACTTTTTAAAAGGGTAATCACCAAATAGTTGTCTAAGTCTGAGATCAAAGATTAGCAATCTTGTTGTCTTTAGCAGCCTGAGACACAAAGCATCAATATGGAAGAGACCAAAAAGCATCAAAGCTTTGCATCATCACCAAAAGATAACACAAAAGAACATATACAAAACAACATGTATACAACATATAGAAGAATAAAGATACAAATACAAGAATGTTGCGTCTAAACAAGGGCTAGAACCCACTATGAAATATAGTTTACACTTGTCCTTGAACTGAGAACTTCAATATTTTAATGGACTACATAGGGCACTGCCTTAAAAAATGAGCCGACTTCACATGAAATTTGTCTAAGGTAGAAATAATGGTAAAAGAAACATCTAAGCTTTTGAATTCAACTTTAACTTGAGGTTGATGGAACCAATGGTGGGACAAGTGAAACCATTGTGCACCTTAATCAAGACTTCAGATTTATCATAATTGTCTCGATATAATGCATATGTGAAAAGATATTATTTTGTATTCATATAAACTATACATAGTGGATCAATAAGCACCCTATATGTGGGTTTACCATTAGTTATAGCAGTAATGTATATTGGTCCATCAGGTGTACTCTTTGAGTTGCCACTTTGGGTAAAGGTGATATTAGGTTCAATCTTAGGTTTCAGTCTATCTTGTTTAGAAACTGGTTCCATCACGTTCACTAGATGTTCAAATCAGTTGGTAACTCCAAGGGTTGCCTTTTCATCCTAGTGACTACTTTCAATCTTATGAATATCATTGTCCCTTGATAAGGCATTTTCTTCATTGATGTTGAAATTTGTCCCTAATGCCTTTATCATATGACTGGATTCTGTGATGCTATACATTGTCTTGTGTTTTTTCTTTCCTAACTACCATAGTTGCTCATACACCTTTTAATTAATTTAGTGCTTATCTTGGTTCGATGTTGAGGCTTTAAACTATCAATGTAGCTTGATCATTGACATTTTGTGACAATGGCTACATTCTGTTGTGACCAATACTCTTGATAGTCTATATAACTGTGAATTGTCCTTTTGTTTAAATGATGTTACTATTTTGTGACAATGGCTACATTCTGTTGTGACCAATGTTCTCATTCATCTAAACCTTATACCCCATTAACCCTAAATCATTATAACTCCTTTGGCCCTTTTGGCATTGGATCAAATCCTTACTTGGGTAAAGTTGTTAACTGCTTTTACTATTCTTATTTTTTAATTCATCTATGTCCTTTGAGTAGTATGAACTTATGAATTCATTGCAGCTTATTATGGATTTATTGAATATCACTTTAGGTGATCATTGGACCTTCTATATTATTTTATCTTCGTTTTTTATTTTCAAAAGACCACTCATGTTATTTTTTTCTCGAGTACCCTCTAGAGGGGGCATCATTCTCATTTTTCTATCTTACTATTGATACCCCAAAATCCAGTAAAAATACCTAGCACCCCTAGCATGTCAGTCATCACCAAGCTTTTGTATTTGGCATAAGTGAACTTGGTTGAAGCTACAAATTTTTTCCTTAACTAAATACAAGACCTCACATACTATAACTAAAATCATATAAGAATAATCCCTGATAGACCTAAGAAAGATCAACAAAATAGCCCTCATTAAGTAACACTCTATGTATATATCAAGATACCTAACCTACTCTAATAAGTTAGTATTGAACATGGCTATCGGTATAGTTATACCGAATGCAAATATTGAGATGCCTATCAGAATTGTCACTAAAAGCGGAATATTAATATTTTGTAATCTCGATAGAGTATATTTATCCCAACACAAATCTAGGGGTAGGTTGTAATGATGCAGAACCTATCGAAATAACATTTAAGATTGGGGTAGGTGCTTTATATTCCTTGATGGCAATTGTTTTTTTTTTTATAGCATGTTCATCAGAATTACGATGAATATACCCAACATAGGCCCCGACGAGAGTGTTGTATCTGCGATGAATTTATTTGTCGCAAGCACAACACTCTCGTCAGAGCTTCCTTTCATTTGTTATTAGAATTCTAACAAACAAGGGCAATGTGCTTCGATGAGAGTGTTGTACCTGTGATGAAAAAATTTCATTGTAGGTGCACCATTCCTGTTGGAGCTTCCTTGCATTTCTTGTTGGAACTCCGACAACAATGGGTACTATGCTCTGATGGGAATGTTGTACCTACGATGAAAATTTTTGTTGCAGATGCACCATTCTTGTTGGAGCATAATGCCCTTTTTTGTCAGAATTCTGATGAAAACCCCAGTGCATGGTTCGTCAAAGATTGGCGACTTCGTCGGAATTCCAATGAATTAGACCACCACATTATGTGTCAACTTCCGACAAAGGAATACATATTTCGACGAAAATCTGTTCGTCGGATTACCTGACAAAATTTGAGTGACGAAAATATTTTCGCCGTTTCGTCGGATCTACGACATTAATATGTCAAAATTACGACGATATTTCATCGGAAAATGACCCCAAATGTGTTAGTTAAGACACACTATTGTAAATTTTGAACAAGCGAAAACTCTAGGAATAATCTAGTTAGTTGCATAGTCTTATGCTTTTTGGCTAAGTTTTATAGAGATTGATTTGTAGAGCATCTTGATCTAATATTTGAAGCCTCTGGTGATGAAGACACCTATAGGACTAGGATACCTATCTCCATAGTCTGACACTTTCAAATCCAGATTTCAGTGATAGGTTCCTTTGTGCCTCTTATTTCTAGATCTATACTTTTGAGTTAACTTCTATTTTTGCATATGTCCATTCATGTTGATTATTGCCAATTTTGCATCATTTTACCTATTCATTACATATTCACATAAAATCAAATCAAATAAAAAAGAGGAAATAATAAAAAAAAAAGTATCTCGCTCTTCTTTAGGACTGAAGTTGGATCTTGTTGGCTATTCCCTCCTATAAACAATATTCATTTGGATCCTAGTTTATTTCTCTAGGCTAAAATCTATTTTGATACATTTCATGTAGTCATGCTTGAATTGTTGGTAAAATTATAACATGAGAGTATGAAGCATTATATGGATCCTTGATTGTGGATAATGGAGCTAAATTGGAGCACCCAACTTGAAGAGGTGACATATTAGGATATCTTATAACAAATATAAGAGAAAAATATAAAAATAACATGTACAAACTCCATTAAATCAATGAAGTAGAATTTGGGACCTTGGTTTGGGTTCCATTTCCTGGCCATGGTATTAGGCCCATGGTTTGTTGTTTACCTTTCATTGTTTCCTAATTTTCTTCTTTTATATATTGATGCTTGGGATGCAATTTTAGTATGGTGTATTTTTGGCATGAGGTTATATTATTAAAATTTCTCCAAACTTGTGTTTGTCATTCACCTTTGAAGGCTTGAGCCTATTTATGTGTTGCAAACATAATAGATATAATATGCCTCATGTTCCATTGATTCAAGACCTCAATTATACCTACAATATTCCCCTTGTTCCATTAGATACATGTTTTCCTTGTACTTCTATGCCCCTTTCCTTTTACCTCTCATTTGAGAAATACAACACATGATTGTTCTCCTCAATTATGGAAGAAGAAGATGCATAACATGATAAGATTCTCTCATTAATTCTAGATCAAATGAATGCGGCACATGACTACATTCTCTACCTATCAATCAAAGTAGGTATGACATATAATTGCTCAACCAATGCCTCTTATAATACAATAGAAGCACATATTTATAGAAGTTGTGAACAACTAAATTCTCCTAGGCCTAAGAAGAATTTTCGCCACCATGAGAAGCCTAATCAACACTTGGTCAATTTGGGTTTTGAGTTCCAAGGCATGTAATCTTAGAGGACACACTGCCACAACTACATTATTATCCTGGATGATGCTAAGACTATGGTACAATTTGTATTATGATGCACATTTAGTTTGGTTTATGTGTTGTACAACTTTGTAATGCTATAAAAACCCATCTTTGCATTTTATTATTCCAAATCTAACAAATACATATTTGTGCATGGTTTATTACATTTTAAATTAACCCAAAAAGAACACACCTCCCTTATTAAAATATAATTGGGTCTCATAAAAACTTACAATCATAATGGAAAAAATTCCCTCTATTTGTGAAATCTTCAAGTGCGTCACCTTATTTTGAAACCTCAATAATTTTTGTCATGTGCAAAGTATGCTATAATATATTTTATGATTAGAAATTTATAAATTCCTCCTTATTTGTTCTGCATAATAAGTGACACATTTTTTGCATGCTAGGGGAAGCATAATAATAGCCATTATGTAGTACCCCTTCCCTAATCAGATTCTAATTTTGGTTTGACCTTCATTAGTTTATCATGTTATAATGTTGTAGTCAAATGTTTTGATTATTGTGCGTACCGGTTAATGTGGTTTTCACATCAATTTGTATGTAAGCTTATTAGTTCTCCTGATTCATTTTATTAATCTCAGGCTAACACTTTTATTAAATAAATATATATATATGCATGTGTGATTCATGGTTGCAGGAGATTGCAGGTACAGTACCGCATGGGTGCAAGGTTCATCTCCACTTGGATTCGTAGATTTGAGTGTTCCTCATTGACCCTTAGAAATTGGATTAGGTGGCTGTGAGACCCTCATTTGACCATAGTCGTGCTCAAGTGAGCGTCGTCAATCATCCGTTAGTATCCCCTTTGGTCGGGTATGCAAGTCGTCTGTCTATTTGGCTTTCTTGGGTTGCATGTTTTGTGTATAGTTAAATTGAGTAATTAATCCTTAAATATTTAAATTAATTTAATGTGTGTTTACACATTAGTAATTAAGGGACTAAATTAAATAGGTTCCCTTTATGCGATTAATCGTTAATTAGAATTGCACAATTCAAATTGGTAGCAAGTTCAATTAAATGGTTAATTTTAAATGATAAATTTATTCTGTTTATGCTTTTGGAAAGGAAAGATTTAAATTTATTTGAAATAGAATTAATTTAATTTCTTTGCCCTTTTAAAAATAAAAAATAAAAAAAAAATAGAGTTAAAACTATTGCCTTAATTACTTTTAGAAAAGTTAATTAAATGTCATGAGAAAAGAGAAATAAAAGAAATGATTTTGACAAATCACTTTTCCATTTACTTTTTGGAAATTAGAAAAATAATTTCTTTTATTATTAAATATTATGATTTATTAGAAAATATTTTTCAACCTAAAAGTTTAGGTTGAATTATTTTCTATATTATGCCTGTGAGTTCACTGGAAAAAAAAATGCACATTTTTGGATAATTTTCAGATTGAAAACCAGAATTGGAGCTTGGAGGTTTGATTCAAATTGTTTGCAAAGTATTCATCCATGATTGCTATCACAGGTTGGGTGTTTCTCACTCTTCTTTTTGTTTTGAAATTTTGAAATTTAGTTTTTAAAAAAATACTTCTCTGTATGTTGATTTTTCTGAAAGATCTCTGTTTGGAGAGTTTTTAAAGTTGTTTAAATTTGAGAAAGGGTTTCCTGGTTTGGGAAAGGGTTTTGTTTTCCTATTGTATGAATTTGCAAATCTGTGGTGAAAGGAAAAGCCATGCTGGTAAAATTTTTGGGAATTTCTTCTTTCTGTATATTTTTGTATTCTTCCTGTGTATGGAGAAAATTAGAGATTTTTGGTTTAATAAATTTCCTTTAAGGCTTTGTGAAAGAAAGATTTAAGAAACGTTATGTTTTTCTCAAATCTCTATTTTGTTAGAGACATTTTTTTTGGTTCCTGGTATAAATTCTTTTTCAGAAAATAATTTTATGGATAGTTGTAGTTTATTAAACATTTTTATTTAAACAAAAATAAATTTATCTGTGATTTTATTAAACTCTGTTTGCTCAGAGTGTTGGGAAAAGAGATTTTTATAATCTCTGATTAAAAAAATAAATAAAAAATATATTTGGGTATTGAATTTATGAGTTTTAATAAATTTTTTAAAAAATAAAATAAATAAAAAATAAATCATTCCCTGCTTATTTCACTCAGAAAATTTTCCAAATAAACTTGGCAATGGGAGTTTGATTTTTACAAAAAGAAAAAGAAATAAAAAATTCATAACCTATGAAAATATATTAAAAAAATTAAAATCAAAAAATCAAATTGACTTTTAAAATATTAAGTCTAGAAATTTATGAGTTTGCTGGAAAACTCATAAATTTCTGAGTTTTGCTTTGTGTTATGGGAAGTAAAATTTTTGTTAAATTAAAAAAAAAAAAAAAAGTTTTTAATTTTATTTTATTAAAAAGTTTTTTTTAATAGTTTTTATTTATTTATTAATTATTATTTAATATATATTTAATTAATAAGAATTTATATATATATATATATATATAACTGGTAAATTTTTATTATTAATTATTAATTGTTTATATTTTATTAATCACAGATTAATAAATATTTATTAATTAATATTTAATTTTGGTATTTGTCTTTATGTACGTAGGAAGTATGCTTTTTAGGAAAAGAATAAAATAATGTATTATTTGGAAACATTGGAAATTTAATAATGCATCGTCTGAAAAGTTGGCAAGTAAATGATATTTTCATTTAGTAAAATAAGCTATTTAAGTTATATTTCTCTCTGTATTGAGAAATAGGCAAAATTATACTATTCCAATTGTGGTATTGAATTTATCTTGTATGCTGATTTTTTGTTATTGTTTTTTTGAAAACTTCAATCCTTTAGAAAATTGGATCGATTGTTATGTGAAAACAATAGGAAAGAAGATTGTCTTTTCCAATCTAATAGCATATTAGAGAGTTAGAGAGTTAGTTAATGAATCACTAAGTAAGATAATTGTACCTCACGCATGGGATGAGTGCTATCACAGACTCGACATGTAGTGAGAAGGTCTGAAATGGCAAACCATCAACCTTGTCTTCATGAAAGGTTGTGTTGGGTCCATATGAGGCTTGGATGGGCCAGAGGTTCGAAATAGGTTGTCAGGGTAAACCAGTGGATGGGGTCGGAACCTATGAAGACCTGCCATGGTAACCATACCAGGTTATGTGATGACATTTCTCTTATGTTCACTAGTGTGTTGTTTTGTTGTCTTGACAGGAGCATTGTTTAGGAGTCGTCATGATGTTTATGCCCTCATGAGAACCTGATAGCATGTTAGACCTTGGGTTGTGAAGATTTAGTTTCGCTGATACTCCAGTTGATCTTTTATAATTGCTTCTTATTATGTTCAGTTGGATCCTTTCCTATTGAGGGATCATTCATGTATTTATTTGACCAATGGGATCATATGTATTATTGTTTATGTTAGCCTTGATGACAAGATTGTAAATGATGTGAACCTTATGTATTCTTCTCTATTATTTAATTACCAGAGGGGTCTTGCAGTTGAGCAGACCCAGAGATGTAGCCCACTAGAAGTGAACTCCGAGATCATTTCGGTGTTATGTGGTGTTTTACATTCTTATGTTTCCCTTTAATTTAGCATGTATGGATGACATTATGTTAGTATGTATAATGTGGATTAGATAAAGTTAATCTTAAATGCATGTATGTAGTCATCTTATTAAATGCAGTAAATTGGATCATGAAGAATGCAAATTTGAATAATGGAATGTATTCAGTTATTGATTATGCAATTAAGTATGCATGGAAAGTATTCATTAGTTTATGATGAAATTAAAGTATGTTATGAAATTAGAAGCATGACATATGTTTAATGTAAGATTGTACGTAATGTTTGGTTAAATTTTATTGGATGAACTTAATCATGTCACCTATACTTTTAACTTCAATGGATGAACCTTATCATGTGATCTATATTTTTATCTTACCGAAATAAATTATTCTTGTTTAAGTATTATCTTGTCATTAAGTTAATCAACTTAATTAGATTAATTAATGTGAGATGAGTTAAATGTTGAATTAAGTAATCACATTGGGAAACTTTTTAGGTTTTATTTAGTCTTTCGCTGTAGTATATGAACTTATGATAACTCATTATACAATTGTGTTGTTGTTAATTTAAAAAAAAATTATTTGCACTCTATTCTTGTGTTTTAGCTTAATCCCTTCAGGGTTTCCTGGCAGGGCATTACACATTATAGCTCTCCACACATCCATAGATTTTAAACAACATATCGGATTTTGATTAAAATTTGTTTGTTGGTCTCTACATGCAACTTAGTTGCTTAAAGCTATTGTTTCGGCTTCTAGGTAGTAAGGATGCATGCTTTGGGATCCGTTGTGCACACAAGGGTCAAAAGTACACATTTCAAAGTGTCACCCAATACTTGCGTAAAGATGCCCGAATAACCATACACTTAAAATCGCCAATACTTATGCATGAAAGCCCTCGTAGTTGTGCGTTATGGGTATTAATAAAGATGCAAAAATGGGCAAACTATGGTCCAAAAAATGCTAAAAAATAGATGGCTATTGGTACATGTGAAATTTATTGATGAGCTTTTATTTTCTTTATTTGGGGTTTCTTTAAAGTTAATAATTGAGGTTAATTGAGGTGTTGGGTGTGCAAGGAATATTCGATTCTTGGAACTATAACGTTCGACTACTAATGCTTTTCCTCTATAATGAATAGAGGTGACCTGAAGTGTTATGTAGGTAATACTTTCATTTTTTATCTGGGATACTCATATAGGGGAAGAGCACCAGTAGCCATCATAGCTAACTTCGCGCACCCCACAAATCCTAAACGGTACATCAGATTTTGATTTATTTATTTTTAGTTATCTTTGCATGCGACTTAACTGCTTATAGCTATTGATTTAACTTCTAAGTAGTAATGATGCACGTTGTGGAATCAGTTATGCGCACAAAAGTCAAAAAATACACATTTCAAAGTGTTGCTTGATACCTAACTAATGATGTTCTAGTAACTGTCAACTCAAAATCGCTATTACTTGTTGACAAATGTCCCAATAGTGGTACACAAATGTTCCAATGATGGTGCACAAATGGGACAAATGTTCCAATAGGCGTGCATAAATGGGCCAATTAAGTACAAAAAATGATCAGCTATTGGTACAAAACAAATTTATTAATGATGTTTTCACTATGACAGCTATAAGGAGGTCAACATGACAATAAGATGACCGTTATTGGAACTATGTTATCTATTGGTGCTCTTCCCTTATGTATGTAATCACAGACTTATAAAGTTTCAGCTGTTTGTCACACCTTGATCTGGATAGACTTGTTCTTGTTTGGTGAGCTGATTGTTTCAGCTGTATGATATATATTATTCATTTCTGCCGTGCAGTCTTATCTTTGGACTATTCTATTTATTTATAATCTTTCATTCAACTTGAGCAATACAATAAACAAATACTACAACACTTCGCCATAATGTAAATGTATAATCCCAACAATTCCCTTCTTCAATTGAAGTTACCCTTCTGGAACGTAACCAAGTTAATGAAAATACATGAAATCTTAAACAAATTACCATTATAAAAACCGCAATGAATGGTGATCTAGAAATGTATATAATATATGAAGAATAATAGACCCCTACCATGTATAGGCCGGTACATTCATCATAAACTCTGAAGGTAAAGACGCTGCAATTCAAAGCCCATCTTTTCCTCAATGTAAGCAGGAAATTGTGTAAATACATTAAATGACAGTGTCGTACGCGTAACACAGTCCTCCATGATCAGCAAGTTGGTCTGAGAGGTGAGCATTAAAGAAAGAGGTGACCATAAATCCGTGACTCAATAAGTAGTGATCCAATTTGAGTTCAGACAGTTATTTGGCATTTATTAATTATGTGGAAGGCGTTTCATATAAACGTACCGGCTGATTGAAGTATTTTGAGCCGTTGTTTAAAAAAACAGAATAAATAAAAAGCATTAATATTCGTTATTGCAGGTTACTTTTCTTTCTTTCAAACATAGTTGTAATGTGGAATGTCTACTTCAGAAAAGTCCACCACAAATTACCCGATTTTGCAATATACCTATGATATAAAAACTAGTTTCAACATCTACAACTCCATGTTAACATGTTTATCACCTAACACTACAATTAAGAGGTATTTAATCAAGAGATCTCACTTAAATTAGAAACAGTCATTTGTACACATATTAAAAGTATAAAATTTGAAGTGATTTATTTAAATAAATTATATGATTAATAAAAAACATTTGTCATGTTAATAAATATTTTATTTCTATAATGTAATTTATTTATAAATATAAAGAAGAACTTTAACGTAAAAATTATTAAATATCATCTTACTTATTATTACTATATAATATTACGGCAAGTAAGTATTCTAGGAGAACATGTTCTTACATAGAACCTCGCATGCCTTCACGACACGAAATAAACACAGTCCTGCCCACGACACTCCCAAGTGTACACTGTACCCTGAGTTGGACACACGTTGTGTGCCCCTTCTCCAATGCCCATGCCAACCAATGACCTTAACCTTCATTCCTTTGTGCTCTCTGAAATCCTATATTTCCTCTCATGGCCATAGCCCACCAAGCCACCTTCTTCTTCTTCCTTGAGTGATCTCCATGCCCCCTTCCAAGTCTCACATGAATGATATAACCTTTTAAGGGGTGGTTTCCAAAGCATCACACCCTTTCGAAAATATCACCTTTATTTACCCTTTAATAAATATAATTATAACTCTCTTTTAATAGAGTTTTTCATATAAACTTCCTTTATTAACCTTTCTTTAAACCAAAGGATTATAATATCTCTTATCTTTTTATCTCCCTTTTTAGTTCTAAAAGGGTTATTTCATCATTTTATCTTCTTTTGGAGAAAAAGTCACATAACAACTTCTATATTTATGTCTTTCTATCCATATCTTTCTCTACCTCTATCTCTCTCTTTATCTCTCGCTCTCTCTATCTCTCACAACTTCTCTCCCTATCTCCCTCTCTCCCTCTTTATATATTAATCTCTTTCATCTCTACATATCCATGTGTCCTCTCTCTTTGTTTATCTCTCCCTCTCCTTCTCTATATATCCCTTCATTTCTCCATCTCCACCTCCCCTCTCACTCTACGCCATCCATAAATATGCAAAATTTTCCATAATTGACCTTCCAAACCTCTTCGATGTACCCATTTCACACAAAGGTGCAATTGCTAGTATATAAGAAATGTCATCACCTAGACAATATTCTAAAGAATTATGCTCACAAATAAAGATAGATATTGTTGTATACAAAGTTTTAGATAGAAAAATGAAGGTTCCAAGATAACAATGAATATTGGTTTTCTAGTTGTCATTGAATAAAATAAGTTATATATAATTGTTATTATTTTTATTAATTATATGGATTCTTTTAATTTAATAGTAAAAATAGTAAAAATATTGATAACTTATTAAAAAATAGAAAAATTATTGATTATTTATATTTTTCATAAATTTTCTCTTTTCAAAAATTATAAGATAATGTATGTTTAATATTTTATAATTTAATAAATTATTATATTTAATAATAAAATAAATATATTTGTCATAAATTTAATTATAATTTTTAAATAAAATTTTACATTATTTATATATTTAAAAAAATTCTTAATAAAAGATACTTTAAATTTTAAAGTTAGTAATTATCTAGTTAATACAAATAATTATAATTTTTAATTAAATATTAAGAACTTTTTTTTGTTTTAAGTATCATATAATATCAATACAATATTCAAAAGTCTTGGCTAGAGAACACACAACTAGCTAGCATTTTAGATCACATAGTGCAAATAAAACCATGTCAGGAAAGATCGCGGCCATATTATGAGGCCATATACATAGGATGCGACTGAAATACAAAATTAAAGAGATGGATGTCCCATAACCAAAATAACATAGAGGATTGACAACTAACTAAATAGGAAGGAGGAGTCCATATCATTATTGTCTCCCATGGGGGGAAGCCACGTAGTCCATCCTAGTTCACCCTCACACCATACCAGCACATTTCCTTTGGTGAATTAGTCTCTGAAAGGGTGGGAAGGCAGCCCTTCCAGTTCCAGCTTGATAAAATCCTCTCTCTATTGTCTTGCCTCCATCTCCTGCGTAAATCTCATTAGCACATGCTCGAAGTGTGTCTTGTTGCTTCCCATATAGTCCCAGGTGAAGCCATGGGACAGCTCTTGGATGAAGACAAGAGTTGTTCCATTCTTCAGCCATCTGTGAAACTTGTCCTCGTCCAGCCGAAGAACCACTATGACCTACATAGCAACAAGGTAGTGAATGAGTCTCCTTAGAGACTCGGTGAGGTATCTACCCTTTCTAATAAACACATCATCATTGCAAGATTTCCAAATGATCCAAAGAATTTCCAAGGAGAGAACAGACCAAAAAAGATTAGCACATTTCCTGCCACCTCTAACATAACCAAGTACCACCTCTTCAATAGAAAAACATTTATTATTAACTGAGATGCCAAACAATTTCCATACCTCTTTGGCAAAATGACATTCAAAGAAAATATGAGGTACAGACTCAGGGAGACGACAGAGTTTACACAATGGGGTCGCTATTATTATCTTTAAGCGGGAGTTTGTGCACCAAGAGTTTCCAGGCAAAAAAATTCTTTTTTGGTTTAGTCGGATTAGACCAGAATCTCAAGAGACTAGTGTGACATTTTTTAGAATCCCAAGTGAGGTTCCAGACATTGTTGAGATGGGCAAGAATATCGTCAGAGTCAACAAGGGTAGAGTAGATCAGTTTGGCCTTTATTAGAAGAAGGGGGGAGCCATCTTTCCAACAGAGGGAGGAGCTTAGGGAGAGCGAGGAAGGGTCAGGAGAGGAGAGGATGAGTGCAGACTTGAGGACATTGTAGGTTCTGGCTTGGGAGATGGGGAGGCTGAATTTGGAGCTGAGGGCCTCCAAGAGATCAAGGTACCATCTTTCAGGATGTGCTCAAAATTGACCAGCCCTAAGTTGTGCCACTTCAAGGTAGAACACCCTTAAAGATAGGCCAATTGCTTACCATTATGAAGAGTATTCCACCATATAGATCTGTCCAAGTTGAGAGATCCCTTATTATCAATAATGTTCATGTTGCTGATGAATTGTCTGACATGGTTCCAAGCCTTCCATATAGACTTGAAGACTTCTGATTCCGCAAGGGAGATCTCATAATTACCAGCAATCAGGTCCCCCATAGGTAAGTTCTTCCAATTTTTTGCCTTTTTTGGGGTGGAGCGCTGAATATTATGTCTAATCAGAATTTTCCAAGGTTCATAGCCATCAAGCGCTTTACAAATCTATTTGGCAGCTAGTGCAATTCCCTATTTTTTAAGGTCTTTGAGGCCCATACCCCCCTATAGCTTAGATCTGACACACCAATCCCATTTGACAACATTTTGTTTCCTGTTCCCCTTCCCATCCGACCAAAGAAATTTTCTGATTTGTTTTTGTAGATAGTTGAACTGGTAATTACTGAATAGCCAAGCTGAGGAGCAATAGATGTTATATGATGACAGGATTTTTTGACAGACCTGGAAGCGACCTGTCAGGGAGAGGAAATTCCTGTTCCATTTAGTAAGTTTTTTATCCACCTTATTCCTGAACCACTCCCACATTTCTTTCAGATTCGGGGAGACAAAGAAGGGAATACCCAGATATCTAGTAATAGTGTTCGGTCCTCCCCATTTCAAGTAAAATTTAGACATCCAGTTGGGAGGGGAATCTATCCATCCTAGCAGGGTAGATTTGTGGAGAGCAATTCTGCTTCCTGGGGCCTTATAGAAAATTTCAATATTATGAAGGAGAGAGGATAAGTTTTCCTCATTCAGGGTGAATAGAATAGTTGTATCATCTGTGAACTGGACATTGATGATTTGTTCTTTATTAGGGAGAGAAATGCCTTTGACCCTAGGGGTTATACTAAAGTCCTTAAGAACATAGTGCATAGCATCAGTAGCCAGAACAAATAGGGTCGGGGCAAGTGGGCATCCTTGTCTTATTGACCTGGAAAGAACAATATTACCATATCTGTTCCCATTTACATCAACAACAGCATTGGCATCACAGAGTAATGTTTGCACAACCTTGCAAAATGTCTCCGGGAACCCCAAACTTACTAACATCTGAATTATGAAGCTCCACTCTATTCTATCATATGCCTTTTCAAAATCAATCAATAGCATGGCCCCATTCTGTCCTGAGACCTTCGCCCACTCAAGGGATTCCCAGCAGGTCACCAAGTTCTCTAGGATATATCTGCCTTTAACAAAGCTTGTTTGGGTGGGGCTGATTATTTTTGGCAGAATTTTAATCAATCTGTTAGCAACCACTTTGTCCAATATCGTATAGGATACATTTAGTGGCGTGATAGCCCTCCAGTTCTTAAGAAATATCTTGTCCCCCTCCTTAGGGATGAGCTTGATGAGTCCTTGATTGATTTCTTTGCCCAGGGTTCCTTTGCTAATAGCTTCCAGATAAAGGTCATGGAGGTCACCTACAATCCACCTAATGTTTTTCTTATAAACTTCCACCGGAAAGCCGTTTGGTCCAAGGGACCTGTCATTGCCCATTGAGGAGATGGCCTTTGCAATTTCCTCTCTTGAGATGGGTTTCCCTACAAACTCATAATCCTCAGTATTAAGCTTGGTTGGGGTCAAATCCTTAATGAGCTCCTTGGCAGCCCTATAGTCCTCATTTAACTCTTTTGAAGTGAATAGGTTTTGGTAGAAGTGGGTGAAGCACTTTAGGATCTCCTCCGATCCTGTAATATGGGTATTGTTATCCGAGATAGCATTGATGTTCTCTTTTGCCTCTTTGACTTTAAGCAATTGGAAGAAGAATGTTGACCCCTTGTGCCCCGAGTCCAACCAATTTAATTTGGTCCTGGTTTTCAACTCTCTAGTTTTCTCATTCTGTATCTTCCTAAGGTGGTTTTTGATTGACACTAGAGTGTTAGTAATATATTCATCATTAGGGGAGTTCTAAAGGTTCATCTTTGCAGTACAAAGGTCTTCCTGTAGCAGCCTTTCTACCCGCCTGGCATCCTTGGCTTTCTTTTTCCCCACTATTTGATAGAGGGTGGTCCAACTTTTAATGTTCAGATTCCATTTATCAATCTAAGAGGGTCAATTTTGATCTTTCGTATTAAACAGTCTAATGAAGGCCAGGGCAAAACAAAGATCCTCATCCTCCAAGAGTTTGGTGTTTAAGGTGAATGAAGGAGGTCTTGAAGAGGGGAGGTGGTCAGATGGAGAGAGATCAATTCCTATTATTATGGGGTGGTGATCTGACAGTGTTTAATGGGAGACATAGTAATGTTCTGCATTAGCACCTTTGCCATATCAAAGTGGCATTTATTGAAGTAAAGTCTTTCTAGCCTGCAATAGATCCTTTTATTCATCTGTTGGTAGTTACACCAGGTGAACCATACCGTGTTCAATTGGTCTTTTCTTCCAACAATAGGATCAACAAGATGTAGTTTATTGATCATTATGTCCCATTGCAATCTTTCCATTCCCTTCCATTCAAATTTGTTTCTTCCTTTTTTGTCATTGGCTGATTCAATCATATTGAAATCCCCCCTTATAATCCAAGGGATGTCTTCCATCCCTGTTAGCCAGTTCTACAAATCCCCCCGCTCTCTATAGTCATTAGGGGAATATACAAAGCAAATTCCAAATGGTCTTCCAATTGAATAGAAACCCATATAGCCCTAGCACAGGGGGATTGCCCCCAGTTGATCACTTTGCTAGCCCATCTAGGACTTAAGTAGTATGGTTGTACCTCCTTTACCCTTGGTATGGTTAGTATGAAAGGAAGTAGCCTCCCTCCAAATACATTTAAGGCCGATTTGCAGGGTGAAGCCCACAACTTTTAGCTCTTGTAGGAGGAGGCAATCCATGTCCTTATGTCCATTAAGGAATCTTTTGATGATATATTTCTGATCAGGGGCCTCAAGGCCCCTGATGTTCCAAGAGATTGTTTTCAGCATGACTCAGTTAGTTGGGTAGGGTCCGTTTGGGATTTAAATCCCTCAAAACATTTAGGCCATTCCTCTTTATTTGTGATATTGCTAGCATCAAATGCAATATAAGAGCAGGGTCTACTTCTCTTCTTCCTTGCCTTGGATATTTGTTCAGGGCCAAGGGATTCCTTCCTAGAGGCACTATCTTTACTATTCATGGGGGATCTCTTCCTTCTAGCTTTCATGTTTTTAACCATAGTAAATCATTCCTGTGTATCTGTTGAACCTTGTTCAAAGTTAGTGTTTCCATTTTAAGAACTTTTAAATATTATAAATTTAAATATTTCAATAAAATATAAAAGATTATATGGTCAAATTTCATTTTTATTAAATTTCATTTTTTTAGAAAGATATTTGTATTCCCTAATTCAATGGTATATAAAATATGTAGTGGATAAAATAGCTCCACATTAACATAGAGTAAAGACATTAATAGTAACTTCTATATCATTAAAGATTTATAAATGTTTATAATAATTTTTTTGAGATAAAATTAAAATTTGAATTATTTAAAATTTTAGACCTAATAAAATTTTTTATAAGAAACAAAATGTTTTTTAAATACATTTTATCAACTCATTTTATTAGATAATAAATTAATTTGTAAAAGAAGATTAAATGATTTGAAAATTTTGTTTTAAAAAAATGATTATAATATTTTTTGCATGGAAGTTATAAAATTATATAATAGAATTATGTTATAAAAAAATAGATTATTATGTTATAGATTTTTCTTGTAATAAAAATGTGATTCTTAAATTCAAAAAGATTATAAATTGCTAAAAAATATCTCTTTTTGTTAATTACAACTTCAAATTAAATTTTAGCTTTAATAATTTTAATAGAATTTATTTTTATTTTTAATATTTTATTAGGTGTACAATATAGTTGTTTTAATTTTATATATCTAAGAATTCAATTGGGTGAACTCACAATAATGGTTCCCACTTTTTTGCCACTTTTGACACTGAGATGTACATTTTTAAAATAATCTTCAACTTCCGAGAACTATAACTTTTAAACTATTAAAAATTTAAAGATGATGTAAATTAGTGATTTCTAGCATTTTGTTTGTAGATTCTATATACATTTTTTTCAAAATTTTTTGAAGGATTTTTAAAAAAAATTTCCATCTCCCTCGAAAAGTAGTTTTTTACAACAAACTACATTTTTTAAGAGTGATGTGCCTCCCGAAACACATAACTTTTTTTCTATAAATGATAAAAACTCAATTCTTTTGAATTTTGGTTTGTAATATCAATATCCTGGGCTTGCATTTGGTTTTATAGTGATATGTTCAATATTTTTCATTTTATAAAGTTTTGAAGTCCGACTAGTCATAATTCAAACATAGGTTTACGTTTGAACACATTACTTGTTTTATATAAATCAAAATTCTTTTTTTTTTTTTTCTTAGAAAGAAGACATCAATACCAGGGGCATAGATATTTTTCAGAATTTTTTTGAATTAGTTTCTTATTTTTCCCAATGCATTGAATAGAGAAGTTCATGTTCGGTGAAAAACCAATTTTCCATAAAATTAAAAAAACAAGAACATAATAAATTCAAAATATAACAAAATTATACTCGTTGGAAAGCTTGCTTCGAGTAATACCATATAATATTTTTGGGTTATCAAGATTATTTCATTCGTGCTTTCAACCAGAGCTCCGAAGTCATTAATTCTTCAGAACTCTGAATTTTTTTGGGAGAAACCTTTAATTTGAAGGTTCGAATGGACACCAGTTTGAGCGAATTGGGTTCGCTCAAACCAATAAGCTCGATTTTGGCATGCACATTTTTGTAACGGACATGTTCAAGCAAACCCAACAATTTTTAACTGTCGGCTTTCGTTCGAACTCTGGCTGACATATTTTTTGTTTTTTTTTTCATTTGTGGAGTCATATAAATGTCCATAATTTTTTTCATTTTTTATCATACAAATGATTAAAATAATTCGCATTTTTGGATGAGAGAAGACATTTGAAAATTATTTTGAAGGCAATAATTTGAAGGTTTTTTGTAAAAGCATGGGGAACAAGAAGAGAAGGCAAAATAAGACTTCAAGGAATTATTCTCCCGAAACGGAAGAAAGATATCGAGAACAAAGAAGACAAAGATATCATGATGCAAGTATGTACTTTTAATTTTATTTCTATTTAATTTAATATGTATTACGTATCAATTAATTAGAACTCAATATTTTTTATCTAATATTTTTAATGAAAATTAATTTAAAAAATCTTAATTAAATTAATTGAAAATAATAGGATTAAAAATAATTTTGTTTTAATTGGAAAGCATAATTAATTTGAGATAATACATGTGTATTTGCAAATTTCAAATTCCATCAACTTGCTTGTTGTGTAATTGCATTTTTCTCCTATATAGTTAAGTTCATTTATAATAGATAAGACCTATTAAGTCATAAAATTAATAAGACCTATTATGTCATAATTTCTAGGTTCTAAATTATATATATTGAATATTTAATCTACATGTACAAGTAATTTCATGTGATAGGTCCTTTAATATCACATAATATATCTGTCTTAAGGGTAGTTAAGTATATTAATTGTGAAATGTTTTTTCAGATGTGGTCATATTGATTTTAATATGAGGTCACCTAAGTTATTGTATGCATGCATCAAAATATTTGTACTTTTAATTTTCAAAATTGGAATTTCTAATTTATCAAAATTTTATTTTATGTGTTAAATTAGTGCTCAAAATTAGAGATTGAACTTTAATCCTAACCTGAGAACAAATTGAACTTTAAACCTAAACAAGTAATTTAATTAGAGTTATAACAATAAGGTCCTGAAAGTAATTAAATTTAATAAACCAAGCTGAATGGGCTAATTTTAACATGTAAAGCTTTAAGCCAAATTCACCCCTATTCTTAATCCTAATTGAATAATCTCTGATTAATTCAAGAACCTTACACAAACGAGCTTAAATTATGTGCAGAACGGGCAAACGAACTTGTTGAAGAACACAATATAGTTGATGAACATAGGGAGGAGATTGTCCAAGTTGAACCAATGGAGACCTTTGAAGGAGAGGGGTCAGGCTCCTTACCTCCTACCACTGATATGGATGAGCATATTGTGGATCTAGCTAAACAGGTGAAGAGAAATATTTCTTATAAAAATTTAGATCATTTACTTGAAATGGATGTGGATGAGTTGAAACGTCTCAGTGAAGAACCTAGACATACTAAAAGGAGGTCAATGAATAAAAGTGGAAAAGAAATAATGTCTCATTTCAACAATCTTGATACTACACTAGAAAAAGCTCAATTGTTATCAATTGTACTTACTCATAAAGACTTAATAGATCCAATGAAATTGTTGGGTATAGATACAACAAGTCAAAAGAGGAAATCTTCTCAGCTACAAAAATCTATTGTTGATAATGTTAAGAAAGGTTTGGTGAACATTGGTAAAAAATCTTGAAAACTAGATAAGACCATTTCAAGAAGAGTGATGTTGACATCTTTAGTAAATGAAAGATTGCCTCAAAAAAGACAAATCTCTTCACTGTCATCTGAGTTTGGTTTTAGTAGAAGGACAATATCTAAATATGTTAAAAGGAGAAAGATTTTGGATGATACTACCTCAGAAGGGAATTGGGCAATTATGTGTAGAGCTCCTCATTCTGATAGAATTGAAGATGTTGTTAGGAACTTTGTGACAAGTTTTTGGAATGATAATACTCGCCCTTCATCAAATAGTAGAGATGTTATCAAGCAAAGGATTGGTCCCAATCGTTATGATCTCCATGTAAAACATTGGATAGACACAACAAAACATGAATTGTATGTATTGTTTACTAAAACAAACCCTCATATAAAGATTGGACAAACCATGTTTGAATGGTTAAGGCCATATTATGTGAAGTTAAACAAAGTTTTTGAAACTTGTTGTTGTCGTTATCACATCGGATTTGACTTGTACTATCAGGTGTTTCGAAAGATTAGAGAAGATATTGATGGTTATGAAAATGCTCCTCCTAAATGAACAAGTCAATTCATAGCATCCATCTTATGTGATAAATCAGATGATAATGCAACCGGTCAAATAAATTGCATAAGAGGAATTTGTGGAACATGCGGAGACTTGGCTAAATTGCCTTTGAGAGATGAAGATACTGACATGAGGAAGATGGTAAATTGCAAGAGTTACAAGTACAAAAAATTTGAAACAAAATTTGGAAACGAATCTACAAGGCTAGATTATGTAGAAGAGGAAATACCTATTGGAACATTTATGGAAAATTTTCGTAAGTTGATAAAACCATACATATGCCATGGTTTTTTTGCCAAGTGGCAAGCAAAACAATTTAAAAGATTAAGAGACACTTTCCCACTTGGAACTATTCTATCTGTAGTTGACTTCGCAGAGAATTACTCTTTTGCACATCAAAAAGAGATTCAATCAGAGTATTACTTTTCAAAGCAAATCACTATTTTCGTGCATGTGTGTTATCGACATGCACAGATGAATTTGGATGGTGTTGATAGTACATTTGAAAATCGTGTCATTAAGAAAGAGTACCACTTCTATATCAGTGATGATAAGGAGCATGACACACTTTTTGTACAACATTGCTTTAAGAAGATTTTTGAATATTTGAAAGATAGAGGCATAACAATAGTTGAACATTTTGTTTGGTCTGATGGATGTGCGGCACAATTTAAATCTTCGAGCCATTTTATGCACTAAGTAGATATCATCGAAATGACACATGTTTGAAGTTTTTTTGAGAGTGGTCATGGAAAGGGTGAAAATGATGGTGTAGGAGCTTGTATCAAACGTGCTCTAAGAAAGCATCAAATAAAGTACACAGGAGAACGTATAGAAAATGCACATGATGTTGTTGAATGGTGTAAGAAACACTTTGAGAAACCTAATTATCCTAGGGAATCATCATCGAGAACATATAGGCCCATTCCATATAGAGTGTTTTGGGAGATAACCGGTACGTGTTCTCTTTTAGTATTTTATTTAATTTTTTTAATTTAACAACTTGATCTACATGTACATTCTTGTACACATGTACATTTTGCAGATGTGGATAGAAAATCAATGCATGGATGCAAGAGTGTGGAGAGGACAAGATCTTTGCATTGTGTCATGAGTACAGATAATCGCCCATTGACATTATACACTAGGGATTATTCATGTTTTTGTTCTGAATGCATTTTCGAAAACTATGTTGATTGCAAGAACCAAGAGCTTGGATATGTTAGTGAATGGAAAATGGTGCCACTAGATGTTTTTGACACATACGAGGATTCAAATGAGGATGAAAACTTTGAAGACATTCCTTTGATTTCTGGTGATTACGATCATATTTTAGGATTGATTAAAAAAGGTACATACATGACGTACACATGTAAACATTTCCTTTAAAATGACATATAACTTAGAATTTATTTAACTTGTGTCAAATTGCAGGAGATATTTTTGCAGTCATAGCAGAAGATGGAAATATAGAAGGTGTTAGTTATTATTTATTGCGTTGCACAGAAGAGAGAAAGAAGTTATCAAAATCTGAGATGAGTGATGGAATGCCATTTCCCATAGGTTTGAGTTCTGATTTGAATATGTACATGTACAAATCGCTTATGTGAAATTTTTTAATTTCTCATGTTTCTTATATACATGTACATGCAGGATCAGTTGTAGTGCAAGGGACATATTTCAAACAAGTTAAAATTGTTCAACATGGGATTCATTTCACTGAATACCAAATTGACAACAAGGTATATCAGTATAGTCACTTGGTCATTGTTGTTGGCCTAATTCTTCAAACAGTTCCATGTTGAGGGCGGTCTCAAAAGTGGAGACTAGATAGTGAAGATCATGACAAAATATTAAGTGTTATTGAAGAGCGTTGTGAACCACTTGATGTTGTATGAACTATATATACATTTAGTAATCCAAAGTACACACGTGGTTTAGCCCACATGAATTGAATTTTAATGTAAGTTCAAGATAAATTCTAGATCTCAAGTAACTTGAACATTTGAAACTATTTAGGATAAATATTTTTTAAGTTTATTTATACATTATATCAAATTATGATGTATTTAAATGTGCATGTTTAATTGTATTTGTATTTAATTAAAAAATGCATATTTAATTTAGAATGTAATATGTACATTTGTAAAATTGATATTTAATATGGAATTAGGACATGTACATGTTGTGAACTATTTAACTACAATATACATACCTAGAAGCTCACATACCTACAATATACATACCTATGTAATATACATACCATGTGAACTATTCAATACATGACCTATTAAGTTTAGTTTGTTCATTTCATACATACTCTTTTGTTTGAAAATCATTTCATGTATTTAAATCTAATCTAATCAAACATGTATAAATCTAATACAATCAAGATAAATTCTAGATCTCAAGTAACTTGAACATTTGAAACTAAAGGATAAATATTTTTTAAGTTTATTTATACATTATATCAAATTAGGATGTATTTAAATGTGCATGTTTAATTGTATGTAATTGTATTTGTATTTAATAAAAAAATGCATATTTAAATTAGAATGTAATATGTACATTTGTAAAATTGATATTTAATATGGAATTAGGACATGTACATGTTGTGAACTATTTAACTACAATATACATACCTAGAAGCTCACATGTACCTACAATATACATACCTATGTAATATACATACCATGTGAACTATTCAATACATGACCTATTAAGTTTAGTTTGTTCATTTCATACATACTCTTTTGTTTGAAAATCTTGAAACATGTATAATCATGCATACTCTTTTGTTTGAAAATCCAACATGTATTTAAATCTAATCTAATCAAACATGTATAAATCTAATATAATCAAACATGTATAATCTGATCAAACACAAATCAGGTATAAAGTATAATCTAGAGTCTAAACTTCGTTGTACATGCATGAAATATACAATCTAATCAAACATGTATTTAAATCTAATTTAATCAAACATCATGTACATAAATCTAGAATATAATCAAACATTTATAAATCTAATATAATCAAACATGTATAAAACTTATAAAGTATAATCTAGAGTCTAAACTCCATGTATAAAGTATAAAGTATAATCTAGAGTCAAACACAAACCAGGTATAAAGTATAATCTAGAGTCTAAACTCCATGTATAAAGTATAAAGTATAATCTAGAGTCAAACACAAACCAGGTATAAAGTATAATCTAGAGTCTAAACTCCATGTACGTGCATGAATATATATAATATGAAAGTATATAAAAAGATAAATGTAAATGAGCTATAAAGTCTGGAGCAAATCAACAAGGATCATGTCGGCTACGAATTGAGCGACCATCTGAGGGGGAGTCCTACAAAAGTAGAATTTATTTAAATATTAAATATAATATATCTATCTCTCTAGACGTGCATGTACATCAAATCCAAGTAGAGTTAAATAAAAATTTAAATATAAATTGTAACGTGCATGTACATACATACATATATGTACCAAAAACCATAACTAACCTATACACTAATAGCATCTAAAGAATCTCTCCTACGCACATGCTCAAAGCTCAAGGAAGGAGTGACATGAGCTAACTGTCAATTTAAGGATTATTCCACAGTCAATTTAAATGATCTACAAATTAAAACTTAGAACTCTAGATTATTTATTAAACATGATCTATATATATAGATTTATCAGGTACAAATTTGCAACATGTATACATATCTTCTAAAAATTTAAACGCACATGTACATGTACATACCTGTGTATCACCTGGAGTAGGCTATATAGTCTGATCCTGTCTTGTGATCATATCAACAACATCACTCATGCCTGCATATCTCTCTCTAGCTGTACGTATCATTGAGGAGTGCAAGGGGCTAACTAGATGAGTGGGCATTGTGGATGAAGTGTCTGACTGTAGTAGCATGTCCATAAATCCAGTATGGCTCAAATCTCTCAGCTGATCCTTAAATGAGTCCAAACCTTCATCTGTGATATGTACCCGATCAGCTCGTATTTCCTCCTCAAATGAATCCAACCGGCCCTCATCTATGATATGGAGCTGATCAGCTCGTAGCTCCTCCTCTACAACAACAGAGTGATCTGTAGGTGGGTCAGTGCCAGGAGCATGCATAGAGTGATGATAATGTTGTGACTGCCTCGGGGTATGCATTGATGTCGCTGTAGCCTAACCATCTCTGAGAATCTCCTCTCTAACATCACCCAATGGTATCCCAGGTTGAGATGAAATAAAACTATAAGAATGTAGTAGGTCCTCGGCTAAATACTACGACATCTGTACATGTCTACTACCTCCGACTATAGCTGCTACCTCATCTGGGGAGGGGATGCTAGCTGAAATATACCAATCATCTGAATCTGAAGCCCCCCCATGACTAGAAGATGCATGATCTATGGATGATCACGAACGTGGTCGACTCATCATATATCTGCCCACCCTGTCAGAAGATATGGTGGCTGCTGTTGATTCAATCTGTCCAATCCTATCAATTGCTTCTCTTTGAGAAGCAATCACAACGTGATCCGCTATGGGTGCCATGGCTAGGACTACTGCAGGAAATCTATGGCCAACAAGGTCCCTATGTCTAGGCGGAGCTCTATCACGCCTACGATATGCATCTCTATCAGCAATCCTACCCCTCCCCTGTCCATAATATCCTGGAATATCAAGGTAGTTTGGTTTCATCTGACAATGAACCTCAGCAAATACCTGCTATGCAAAGTATAATGGAATCTCGTCGTTATTAGGATAACGACCATGGGCTGCTAAGAATCATGGGTAAATCAGTGATGCAACCTGTGGGTCGATACATCTGGTAACCTGATATCCCCTTACCTTAATCTTCTCCTGAGATTGTGGGAAGCATCTCTCCTTGATGGTCTCCTTCGAGACCACCCCCACCACATCAACAAATGAATGAGGACCCCTCACCTCACTCCTCAACTATCTATATATATCCTCTATAACCTCAGGTGAGAATGAGGTATGAGATACTAAGCGGTCCCTCAATGTCCACAAACTGTCAAAAATGGACGTGCACGTACTCTTGTACACACCATCAGTACGAGGGTCATCTAGTATGCCCCTCAACCTATGCAACTCCCGATCACTATAATGAAAAATAGTAGCAATGTCGGGCAAGGGGGGATCCTGCTGTGGAGGATCCTTCTATGGTGGCTCCTGATGTGGAGCCTGCGTAGGTGGATCCTGATGTGGAGCCTACGCAGGTGGATCCTGATCAGGAGCCTGCGAAGGTGGATCCTGATCAGGAGCTTGCGAAGGTATATCCTGGGATGCCATCTATCTAGGTACATGTCATAAAGTTAAAATAAATACATAAGCAGAGAGAGAGAGATCATTTTCATGAGAGAGAGAGAGAGAGATTATATACATATAAATCTTCATGAGAGAGAGAGATCATTTTCATTTTCAAAAAATACATGTAAAAATTTCAAATATTTCAGTGAGAGAGAGAGAACATATATTTCAAATCTAGAGATAACATATATTTCAGAGAGATAGAGAGATCTAACACGTGTACATATTTAAATCTTTGACATACATAAAAAATTCAAGAATAGAGAGATCTAACACGTCATATGTTAGGACACTATATTATCCTAAGGGGAATGTCATATGTACAGTAGGATGTTATAAGGGGTCATATGTGACCCCTTAGGACAACATACGACCCCTTAAGACACTATGTGATGGACTAAGGGGTATGTCGTTCACACTAGGATTTTATAAGGGGTCATATGCGGTTCTAAGGGGTCATGCATATGTTATAACACATGCATGACCTCTCAGGACCACATATGACCCCTTCTGACACTATGTGATCCTAAGGGGAATGTCATATGTACAGTAGGATGTTATAAGGGGTCATATGTGACCTACTAAGGGGTCACGCATGTGTTAATGCATGCGTGACCCCTTAGGACTACATATGACCCCTTAAGATGCTATGTGATGGACTAAGGGGTATGTCGTTCACACTAGGATTTTATAAGGGGTCATATGTCGTTCTAACCACATATGACCCCTTAGGACACTATACGATCCTAAGGGGAATGTCATATGTACAATAGGATGTTATAAGGGGTCATATGTGGCCTACTAGGGGGTCACACATGTGTTAATGCATGCGTGACCCCTTAGGATAACATACGACCCCTTAAGACACTATGTGATGGACTAAGGGGTATGTCATTCACAGTAGGATTTTATAAGGTGTCATATGTAGTTCTAAGGGGTCATGCATATGTTATAACACATGCATGACCCCTTATGACACTATGTGATCCTAAGGGGAATGTCATATGTACAGTAGGATGTTATAAGGGGTCATATGTGACCTACTAAGGGGTCACGCATGTGTTAATGCATGTGTGAGCCCTTAGGACCACATATGACCCCTTAGGACACATAGGAAATGTCATATGTACAGTAGGATGTTATAAGGGGTCATATGTGACCTACTAAGGGGTCACACATGTGTCAATGCATGTGTGACCCCTTAGGACTGGACATACGACCCCTTAAGACACTATGTAATGAACTAAGGGGTATGTCGTTCACACTAGGATTTTATAAGGGGTCATATGTGGTTCTAACCACATATGACCCCTTAGGACACTATATGATCCTAAGGGGAATGTCATATGTACAGTAGGATGTTATAAGGGGTCATATGTGACGTACTAAGGGGTCACGCATGTGTTAATGCATGCGTGACCCCTTAGGACAACACACGACCCCTTAAGACACTATGTGATGGACTAAGGGGTATGTCATTCATAGTAGGATTTTATAAGGGGTCATATGCAGTTCTAAGGGGTCATGCATGTATGTTATAGCACATGCATGACCCCTCAGGACCACATATGACCCCTTATGACACTATGTGATCCTAAGGGGAATGCCACATGTATAGTAGGATGTTATAAGGGGTCCTATGTGACCTACTAAGGGGTCACGCATGTGTTAATGCATGCGTGACCCCTTAGGACCACATACGACCCCTTAAGACGCTATGTGATGGACTAAGGGTTATGTCATTCACACTAGGATTTTATAAAGGGTCATATATGCGGTTGTAATGGGTCACGCATGTGTTAAGACACTATTTGATGGACTAAGGGGTATGTCGTTCACACTACAATTTTATAAGGGGTCATATGCGGTTCTAAGGGGTCACGCATGTGTTATAACACATGTGTGACCCCTTAGGACCACGTATGACCCCTTAGGACACTAGATGTGATCCTAAAGGGAATGTCATACATGTACACTAGTATGTTATATGTGATCCTCTATGACCTCCTAAGGGAACGTATAGTGTCATCAGGGCATATGTGGTCTTAAGGGGCCATGTTGTGCGTGTAATAGGATGTGAAAATGGGTCACATTGTAGAGGAAATTTATTTTGTCTAATTTGTTTAAATTTGTTATCTAAATTTTCGAATGTTTATTTAAATTAAAATTTATTAATTTTTCTAACGTTTTTCTTTTTTTGCTAATGTTTTTCTAAGTTCTGATTTACTACAGGTTCTAAGTTTTCTATGTTTTTCATAACAATTTTTTAAAATGTTGAAAAAAATATACATCTATACAATTATGTAATTTTAAAAACAAATTGACACATTTCAGTCAAAACATTAAATTATCAAACATTTTTCTAAAATAATGAAAAACAATAAATTATCAAACATTTTTCTAAAATGTTGAAAAACAATAACTATATACAATTATTTAATTAAAAAAATAAATTAACAAACAAATTATTTACAAATTTAATAAAAAAAGACATTATTAAACCAAATAAAGGGTTATTTTGTGCACCTGGTCGAAAACTGAAATAGGAAAGATGCTAACTGTTGCAGACAAAGTTCGGTGATGTGATGCTGACGACTGGTTCGATCCAACCCCCACCAGATAGAAAAAGTCAAATTTGATAATGACCTTTTAACTGTCATTTTCGCTATTTATAAATTTTTTAAAAAACCCTAACCGAAAATGGTTCGAGCGAATGGGGGATTCGCACGAACCCATTAAAATATTAATATTTAAGTGGGTTCGCTCGAACCCAAAACTTACCCGTGGTTCGAGCGAACCCAGGCCCGCAGTTGGGTTCGCTCGGACTCCCATGGGTAGTCTGAGCAAACATTACCATTTCGCTCGAACACTAAGAAAATCAAAGTTCCCACTTTCGCCAAATTCCTTCGTTGGCAAAAGTGGGAACCAGCTTTGTGAATTCACCCAATTATATTTACCCTTGAATATATAATAACTTTTTATGAGTTAATGTTAAATTTATCTTTTAATTAATTTTAAATTGTTTGTAATATATTAATTATATTTTTTTAGTACATATTTTATTAATAGTTCAATTCTAATAAATTGAGAAATAGCTTTACTATTTTATTTAACTATTTATTATTGAATTAATAAAAAATATTATTGTTATTAATACTTGCATTTTGATAGATTTTGATTTCGCACTTATTTTATTCTATTTTAATTTTTAAATTAGATTTAACTTAAAAAAAAAATTTAAATATTTATGTCTTTTATGAAATTACAAATAATAATTAAAAGTTACTATCACTCCATCTCACTATTGACATCTCTCTATCTCTCCCTCTCCCTCTCCCTATATATCTTTGCCTCTCTCTCTACCTCTCTCTACCTCTCTCTAATTTTCTCCCTCTTCCTCTCTTTCTATATCTTCATCTTCACCTCTATCTTCATTTCCTCCTCTCTATCTCTAGACATGTCTGCCTCCATATTCTCTCTCTCTCTCTCTCTCTCTCTCTCTCTCTCTCTCTCTCTCTCTCTCTCTCTCTCTCTCTCTCTCTCTTCCAAACATAGCATGAGTTGTTAGTGATGGAGCCTAATTAAATTTTTGTTTTAGTCATGTTTGGATCCCTATAAGTGGGTGCATAATTTATTGGAATATATCACTTCTTTACTAGTACCTTTGTTGCAAAAACAACATTTCCTAAATGACCTACCAATTGATCTCATGTATGCAAAAAAGAGATTAATTTTTTTTCCTAATTGACCTTCCACACCTATTTGACGTACCCATTGCACACCCAAGTGTAATTGCTAGTTAAATTAAAATTCAAAATGCGGTTGTATTCTGATTTCCAATTTAATTAATAAATGTGAAATAATTGTTTTGTCAAGTGCAAATTGAAATTGATCCCTGCATAGACAAATCCCACACACAATGAGATTACATCAAGAATGAAATCAATGATGTTGTGTTTAGTGAATCCTTTATGTAAATCTTATTAGTTCTAGTTGTACTAGAACTGATCTCACAAATTAGGCCTCAATTTGATGGTCCAACTTGCTTTGCAAGCAATTTTTTGCTTTTATGCTTATTTAGGTCTTTTAAATATTGAGGACCTAATTTAATAAATATATAGGATTATTTTTATATAATGTTTAACATTATGCTTAAAATGTGCTAGATAAAGAGAAATAATAATAGTGTTAAAAAATAAATAATTATATTAAAAATTATTGAACAATTTTCAAATTTGTTGCTTCAAAATAATCAATATTAAGTAAAATTATAAATACAAAATTTTATAGATGATATTTTAAGATTTGAGATTTGATAGGGGAGAGGGCCCTATACATGTGCACCCTAACTTCACCCTTCTCAAAATTTTATGTGGACATTTCAAAATTTTCTCAGTTTTATATAGCAGCTTACTTGTCAAGTCCCCTACTTAAAAAAAATTGTTTCAAGTCCACATGGTCAAATATGATGCCACATCAACATGCATTTTTGTGAAGGTGTCCAAAATGGTTCCAAATTGTGATAAAACCAATAGGTGTGCACTGTCAGGTTTACTTATGTGCCGATGTGGCATCACATGATTGGTTATTTTTTAAATTTTAGTCGTACATTTTTGGGGACAAGCATTAACATGACATTTTTAGGGTACCACTATTGGTATCATTTTGTCCAAGTACCTTAGCATGTATTGGTACCTGCTCACCTAGTGATCCCTCCCCTAATGATGAAATGCAATCTTATTTATAGTTACAAGATGGTGGTTAAATCTTACAATTGGTGGACTTTGGTGGTGTAAGTTGGTCACATATAATAAGCTGGACATAAGGATAAAAGTTTTTTATAGCTATGAGTAGTGAAGAAGAAGATAAGACAATTTTGTTGTGGATGAGATAATTTTGAAATAGTGGGGAAATAGTAGGTCTTCAATAGGTGGTGATTGATTTTAGCATTATCAATAGCATTCTCATCCATAATGCTCTTAATATCGTAATTATTAATAATTCTCTTATCTTTATAAAATTTAATTTTGAAATAGATTTCATAATTTATATTCATAAAATTCTCTTTTGAAAATTATTTGGAAAACACATTAGAAAAATTGTAATTAGTTCTACAAAATTTTAGTTTAATATACATCCTCTGCAATAAAATTTCTTATGAAATGATGTTAGACATCTATATTATTAGTTTGACTATGAAAAATAAGATTCTTTGTTATTGTCGTTGTAGAACTATTGTCACAATAAACAACTTTTAGTTTTTTTATTCCTTAAATCTACTAGTAATCTCTTCAACCAAATTACTTGAGACATTGTCAATATTATTGCAATATACTTCACTTATATTAATGATAATAAAATAGTTGATTGTTTCTTCGAACAATAGGAAATTGAACCTAATTTTAAACTAAATGGATAAGTTGGACTACTTTTCCTACCATCGGTAGATCCTACCAATCATTATGTGTTTATCTTACCAATCCAAATTTATTTATTAATGCATAAAATATACTATTGTTTTTTTAACCATGAACATAACCTACTATCCTTTTTACTACATAAAAGTGAATCCTACTTGGATTTTGTATGAATTTTGATACTTGGCTAACAATAGACATGATGCCAAGTCTAGTTGTAGTAAGGTGCATAAGACTTCCAACTAAACTTTTATATAATGACATATATATATATATATATATATATATATATATATCTTTTCATTGTCATTGTCTTTGACCAATTTTACGTTTACATCAAATGGTGTGTTTATTGGTTTACAACTTTTCATTCTAAAATTAGAAAAATCAATTGTATGCTTTTCTTATGAGATGGGTGAACTCACAATGCTGGTTCCCACTTTTTCATACATCTTGATTTTTGTTGAAATCATACATTTTTTAGAAAACATAATGATTTAAGCTTTAAGAGGTCCCATTTGAAGTAATTAATTGAAGAGAGCTAGATCAAAGGCTCTTAGATCAAAATTTATTGGATAGAACCTCTCTACTTCTAGATCATACTTGCAATGGAGTCTCCTTTGCATCTATCAAATGCTGATAAAAAAACCAATTTTGCATTAGCTTTTGGGGGGTCAAATGAATTCATTTAGAAGTTTTGTTTTTTTAAGTATTTATCCCTTATTATAAGCTTTCAAAATTTAGTATACTTTTTAATATATTTAATTTCATTAATATATTTTTATTTTATTTCTTATGAATGTAGGGTTTTCACTGAACATGAACTTCTTTGTTCAATGCTAATGGAAAAATAGTAAACGTCACCCAAAAAATTATGAAAAATATTTATGCACTGGAATTGATTTTTGTTACATATACAACAAGTTATGTAATATCAAATGGACATATGTCAAAATTATAGTTAACTCGACTTCAAATGTTAATAAATTATGAAATATTGAAGATCATGTTACAAAACCAATTGAAAACACTAGATATGGATGATACAAAACCAAATTAAAAAGAATTGTGTTCATATCTATTATAGAAAAAAAGTTATGCTATACAAAGTGAGTATGACTCTTTAAAGTGTTTTTTTTTTTTTAGTTTAGTTTTTCGAGGGAGATAGAAAAATGGAAGCAAATTGATTCCAAAAATTATCAAAAAAATATTTTTTAGAATATAAATACAAAATGACACAAATCACTAGTTCACATCATCTACAAATTCCTTACGGTTTAGAAGTAATAGGTGTTTGAATCTTTTTTTTTTTTTTTTTCTAAAAATGAATATTGCAGTGTCAAAGTTGGCAAAAAAGTGTAACCCACTATTGTGGGTTCACCCAGATAAAAATCATGTCATTCAAATACCTAACATCTATTCCAAGAAAATAATGCATCAAACCCAATCTTGTCATTTCAAATTCACTCTTCATAGCTTTCTTAAATTCCTCTATTATTAAATTAGTGTAAATTGAAACAAATAATATACCTACAAATAAACTATAAACAATTTTCGAATACCTTTAGATTTAAAATAAGCCTAGGTTCACTTTCACTTTTGTTGAAGTCGTTCCTCTAAAAATATTCATCTATCTTGTTGTAGCAAGCTCTTGCACTTGTTTAAGACCATAAGGAACCATTTTTAACTTGTAAAGTTTTTTCCCTCTCCTACATAAACCTTGTATGTTGGAATGTTTTCTAACAAACATTTCTTCATTTAAGGAACTATTAAGAAAATTGATTCTAACATCAAACTAATATGCTAACAACTTAGATTGTATTGTAAATGCTAAAAGAGTTGTTATAGTATTCAATATTGTTATAGGAGAATACATTCCATTCCAATCTATACTAAAACCTACTTTGAGTCCAAAGAACTTTTTGTTGGATGAATTATCAAGCTACACCTAGGTATATGGGTAAAGGAGGGAAAAAAATGAGACATCCTTTACAAAACAAATTGGGTAACATTCACCTATAGAAAGATAATGCTTAGACTATCTAATGATTGAGCTAATTTATTGAGGGTGATGGCTATTTCCTTAAAGAGCTCATCAATGTCTTTGTAGAATTATCCAAAAGGAAGATAATTTATCACATTTGGAAAAAAAATTGGAGGTGTTGTTGGGACTCATAAATTTGAATGAATTTGAGAGGCCCATTTCAAAATTCTGCTCTGCACTTTCAAATGCATACTTAGTGAATCAACCAGAGTGGTCTAGTTTGAAGAAGGGTAAAATGGAGTCAGTCGATTATCAAGAGGTAAAGCTTTGGAAACTTGTTGTACACCTTTCAATTGGCCTATGAAGTGTTTTGCAACTTTTAGATTTCAGTTTGGATCAGTTCATCAAGTGCCCATTTCAAGGGGTGGATTGAAAGTTGTTATATGCACACATTCAAATTTTTATTAAGTGGCCTACTTTGAGCGCCTATAACTTTTGACCAGTAGATTGTCATGTTGAAATTGAAAGTGAATTGAATTTTATGCATATAGGTGAGTCCACATGCCAAGTTTCAGGTCTTTATGATTCTATTTGATCAGTTTTCCAAGATGATTTCTTGAGCCACTTTATTCAGTTTTTTGCACTTTCATTGTTGCATCTGTTAAAGTGGCTATTTTTATGAGCTTACCATTTCCACTCAATCAGCCTTTTGGTTGAATTAAACATTCAACGGTCTTCTTTGTACTTCAAGGTATCTATGCCCCAGATTTGGAGATCTACAAAGACCATTCGATATTTTTAGTAAAGGCACTTTGAGGTCCCTACACATTAATTTTATCAGGTTCATAGTGCTGACAGAGCCAAATAGTCATCTTTGACCATTAATATCTCATCGCCTGGGATTCTTCGTGAGGAATGGTTTTGCAGGATGAAAGTTAACATATCAGAGTACACGCCTATTAGTTTGTGAAGTCCAGAAAGGTGTTTTGACCAGTTTGAAAATTGCATCTTTGGGTTTAAATGTGAAAAATGTGGCACAGTTGCGAGTGAGTTGCAAAACTCAATTTAATGATCATAAAACTATGTCGATCAACTCTAGAGTTATGTTCAAGGTTCTTGAGGCATTTCAAAGGTCAGTTGCATAAAAACAAAATTTGTTTTTAGCCAGACCCACTTTGGGGCTCGACCTGGCTCATGCCCGTGCATTAATTTTATGGTGAAGTGGTTTTAAAATAACATAATGCATGCATAACAAAATGAATAGAATAGCTTTCAATGCTTATATAATGGGGTTATGAAAGTAATAGTTCCCCGCAAAACTCCCATTCCTACTTCGAAAGAGGTGTCTGTCACCACAAGATTTGATAACTAGATAGATGCAATCTTTCCAATTTGTGAAGGTGAGAGAATTTTGGTTGCTCACAATCATTTACTTGGCAAATTTATCCTAAATGGAATTCTACCTGCACGGTGTGGGGTGCCAAATGCAAGAGTTTGAGCGAATGGAATTTGTTAAAAGGGCATAGAAGCTTCCAAGCAAATGTGATTGTCGGGCTTAAAACCAAATTTCAGGCCACGTCAAACCTCCAACAACAATGGCATTTGGTAGGTGAAAATGGAAAATTCATCTCCTGCGTAGTGGCAATAAAGAGGCACATTTACTAAACCAAATGCAAATTGGTAGTGGAAATAAAGTGATGGCGTTAAACCTTGAGGCAAATTCTATTAGCAGGTGTAGTGCCAAAACTCCCTTGCATGCCTCTTCCTATCCCCTGCATGGTGTGGAGTTTGGGTGTGGGTTTGAAAAGCTGTTAACAAAATGCAATGTCAAGTGTAATAGTGTCCTCCCTGCACAGAACATGGTGTTGAAAAGGTCCTTTTAAGAAAATGCAATGCATTAGCAGGCATAATACCAAAATCTCCTTTGCGTGGCTGTTGAGAAGGATTTGAAAGCTCCAAAGCAAATGGTAAAGGCCATCATCAATCCTTCAAAACGAATGAATAGAACGGGGGAATAGGCACAGACATATATCCCACATTGGTTTTGCCTAGGAAATATTTGATATTTAAATGCAAAAGCACACGTATTTATAATGTCTAAAGCATAAAGGCTTTTGACAGGAGGCTAGCTGGCGACCGGGTGGCCCTCACGCACGTGCACGAATCCTGAGGCACCTAGGTTTTGCAGTAAAAAGGCAAATTAAAGAGCATGCAAGTTGTAGATGATTGGACGATTGTCGCTGATTCACAATGCAAAAATGCTCGACTATTACCCTTCGCGGATCAGCGACAAAGAACGTGTAGAAAAAAATAGGTTAAAGGTCAAACAAGTCCGTCATGATCGAATGGTGGTCGATGTGTCGCTATGCGAAGGTGCACGAAAGTTACCCTTCGCGAACCAGTGACCAATGAGTTGGTAGGTCCGGGTGGCTGGTGAGCTGGCAGGTCCTGATGAGGTGGTGGTGAGGTGTCATCCTAGTAAGACTCACGAGCGAATCATAGGGTTGCCACGTGGCAGGGCGCAGGTTGAAAATCAGGCAAAAATCAAAGTTAATTAATATAGTTTCGATTATAGTAGAAATCCAAAAATTTAAATGATGAATCTGCATGAGTGATTAATTCGCCTGAGGGTTGTGTTTTGCCCAAATATAGACATATTATATGTCGTTGGAAAGCTCTCAAAACAGGGAATTTATTTCTGCAATTAGTTTCAACAAATATTGGATATTTTGAGAGTAGTTTCCATGGGCATGTTACAATGAAATTTTTTAGTTGAGGGATAGGACACTTGGCAAATGGTGATGCAGATCTGATCTTTACCCTCCTCTTTATATTCTCAATTCTTCTCATTTGTAAGGGTTCCAGAATTTTGGAGAAATGCTCCAGATTTCATGGTTTCCAGTTCTGAATTTCTTGACCCAAGTTTGTAAAACTCTTTGGTTTTTTCAGGATATAGAGTTGCATTTTAGTATTGCAGATTGTTTTCTAGTTGCAGGTTTTACTTATGTTAGGCATGAGTATATTTCACACAAGATTGTCTCTAGGCATGTATTTCATTGTTACAAATTGAATCCTCGAGGATCTTGCAATTTGTCATCTCTAAGAGATTGTTGTGATTGTTTGTAGGTATCCTTTAATGAAGGTTTTAAATTTTGTAATCAGTCATAAATAATGGAATATGTATCCAAGATCTGATAATTTTGTGAATGAATCAAGTAATGCATTGGTATAAGGTATTGATGCGGGAATATTCTACAAGGAAAACAAGTTTGCAGCTACGATTTGCATTCTTAGTTCTGTGTGTTACTCCATGCCCAATGAACAAGGCACTGGTCTTTGAAGAATTTGGGGATATTTTCAGATTCATACAAATTTAAAGAAAATATATTTCCCTTCATGTTTGGGGGTTGTGTTCTATTCATTTCAAGCTCTTATTCATCTATTGCTTATACATATCTAGCCAATCTGTAATGTTTTTTCTAACTTGTTGAGCTTGTGGAATGATCTATCTGCTTATTGTTTAATGCTACCATATGTCTGGAACTAGTTGTATTTAATGCATCAAAGGGTGTCCCCCTAGGTCTAGCAGAACCTGAAGTGTAGGAGGATATTTAGGGTCCTATGTTATGTTGTCCAAGTCCTGATGTATTTCATAGATTGAAATTGGCCATTTCATAGAAAGATTGCAGGTGAACTTGGGTTAACCAGTTTTGTTGAACAACAAAAATGGCGACTTTGTTGGGGAAGAATGAACTGTTGAGAATCTCTGGTTAAGGAAATTTTACTTAATATATAGTTGAGATTATCCCATCGGAGTCACCAACAAAAATGGCGACTCTGTTGGGGAGAATGATGTAATTTTTTTGTCAAATTAAAGCCAGTTAGTCCAACCATGTCCATTTGAGGAAAGAGTCATAAAAGGGTTGAAAATTCGTTGTCCTTTTATCTTTGTGTAAGTCCAGATATGTTCATGTTCTATAAATGATTTTATAAATTCTCACAGCAGTGAGTGGCAACTCTGAAAGATCTCTGCACCGATGTGCATTATTGTAAAAGTTTTAAAAGATTTGGTGAACTTACAACAAAGATTTAGCAAATTCTTGGAGTTTTAAGATTGAAGATCCCAGAAATTTATTGAAGATTTTATTCCTTTTCGGGGAGGTGGCGACTTTGTATGAAGATCAGTATACAATGTTAGAAGGACTGAGAAAGATCTTACCAAATATCATAGCAGCAGCTGCAATATCCAGGTATTTGCCAAAATTGGTATAAAAAAAATTGTAAGAAATTTTATTCCTTACCAAGTGAGTTTCAGCACTAAGAAGGAAAAGGAATAAGTTAGGTTGCATGCTCCTGTCAGCTTAAAGACATGTGTGAAGTATTTTGAATAATAGAGAAGGTAGACTCTAGCTGCAATATTTTTTATTGGTTGAAAATAGTGAATGTATTCAAGCAAGGTTGCAGTTAGTAATGGATTGTTGTAGAAATTTCTCTATTAAAGGTTATGTGCCATTCTGTTTTGATGGCATACCTGGTTACCCGAATTAGATTCCAAGTGACATTTGGAAGCACTTACCATTATTTAACGGGGACCAGTTACAATCAACAAGAATGCACGTGTAAAACTTTGTTGATTTAATGAATGACTATGATATCTGTCATGAGGATATTTGCATGAAGTTGTTCGTGTAGAGCTTGAAAGGGGATGCTAGGATTTGGTTCTCATTTTTGCAAGAAGCTTCTATTCCCTCATGGGAAGAATTAGTTGCATCTTTTCTTGAGCAATTTGCTGAGAGAATAAACTTTAATGATGTGCTGAGGAAGTTGATGGAGATTAGAGTTGAGGAAGGTGAATTAGTGCCAACCTTCAATGTCAGATTTTCCAAAGCACTAGCTGAGATCCCACAAGGGTATAAACTAAATGATGAAGTGTCCTTAGTGATTTATTTGGATGCCTTTGGAAGTAAGATAGTTACATGTTGAGGGATAAACAACCAAAGACATTGCATCAGGCAATTTTGATAACCATGGACATAGAGAAAAATTAAAATATGGCATTCCTAAAAGACTTGTATCTGTCATTGTATGTTGTCATAGTGCTTGTAATGCTGCAACTAAGTGTGAAGTGAGAAGTAATGTTCAGAGTTTTGGTGTTCATACTTGCACTGGCAACACTGATAATTTAATTCCAAATGGAAATCAAAGTTGTTTGGTGCAAACAATGGTTGATTCTCATATAGATACTGATAATGTCAATTATGTTGAAGATGAAGTAAGAGTATTTTCAGATTTCACTTCTTCTAATCATGTGGATGATCTTTCTAATATGAAAGTTGTGCACAAAGTTAATTCAGAAATTTTTAATGGTACACATGATTGCAATAAAAATATAGCACACAATGATGAACATATTTTTAAAGAATGTCACATTGAACAACAAAGTGCAGCACAATTGTAGAGGATTGCATAACTTAGAAAAGTTCTTGAAGTTGTGGACAAGAAAGTTCAAATGTTGGAGAGCCTTAGAGTTATTAATGAAGACCTTTTTCAATATGGTGAAGAAGATTTTTTAGAAAAGGACTGTATACTGAATGCTTATACACTGGGTGAACCTCATGTTGATCTAACAGATAGTTTTGTGACATAAAATTTAAGTGAACATGTTGGATACTCATCAAATGAAGTAAATGGCAGTGATATTCATCTTTATTCTTTGACTGATGATGAGTGTTCTATTGATAAAGAAGATCAATTGTGGAAAGATAAGTATGACTACCTTGATTCTCATAATGATGGTCATAGGATGAAATTTTGTGGTTATGAAACATGGAATGCTGAGGGTAGTTCCAACCCAGTTTCAATTTCTTCTTTGTTTGATGAAGATGATTATGATGATAGAATGGATGGTATCTTTAGCAAATTTTTTAATATTTTATTCAATATTGACATAGATATGGACCAACCACTTCGTTGTCACACTGTTCATAACTAGGGGATTCTTCATTTGGTTTCTAACCCTTTGTATGAAGAAATAATTGATCAAACAGATGTTGTAAATGATGAACTAGTTCATGATGTTGATACCATTCCATGCAGCAATGACATGTGTCAGGATGAAGATTTTTGTAATGGGTTGCCTGCTAGTATGTTTGAACCACATCTTGAAGTTTTTCATGCAAAGATGAGTGAATGTTCAAATCTTATTTCAGATTATATGTTTGAGCCAGAGGTATGTTCATTTTTTCAAGAGTGGGATATTAGAGATGTTGATCTATTGCATTTAGTAGATGATGAAAATAATGGATATGTTTCAGTAGTTGATCATGAAAGTAAGGTTCAAAATTATGTTCATGACGAGTATGCATATAATGTTGATTGGAAAAGCATGCTGAAAGATGTGTGTCATAATAGAAACACTTTTCTGATGATCAGTGTTTTCTTTAGATTGTTTACATTATTAAGTGATGAGAATCGGACTTTTGATAAGGGTAAGCATTGATTTCAACTTTGGTGGCTAGGAGCCATATGTAAATAAATTGTATTTTTGTATAGTCACTTTTATTTCGTTGTGTGGTTTTCAATAAAGTACCCTGTTGTTTGGGTAGAATAAGGAGCCCTTGTTTTTTAGAAGAAGAGAAGTATTCAGTTTTTGGGTGGTCTGCTCTACCAAAGATTCTGAATTCTTGTGTTGATCTTGCTATCAACCATCCCCAGTTAGAGACACTGTTGGGACTCATAAATTTGAATTAATTTGAGAGGCCCATTTCAAAATTATGCTTTGCACTTTCAAATGCATACTTAGTGAATCAACCAGAGTGGTCTAGTTTAAAGAAGGGTAAAATGGAGCCAGTCAATTATCAAGAGGTAAAGCTTTGGAAACTTGTTGTACACCTTTCATTTGGCCTATGAAGTGTTTTGCAACTTTCAGATTTCAGTTTGGATCAGTTCATCAAGTACCCATTTCAAGGGGTGGACTGAAAGTTGTTCTATGCATATATTCAAATTTTTATTAAGTGGCCTACTTTGAGCGCCTATAACTTTTGACCAGTAGATTGTCATGTTGAAATTCAAAGTGCATTACATTTTATGCATATAGGTGAGTCCACATGCCAAGTTTTAGGTCTTTATGACTCCGTTTGATCAATTTTCCAAGATGATTTCTTGAGCCACTTTATTCAGTTTTCCGCACTTTCATTGTTGCATCTGTTAAAGTGGCCATTTTTATGAGCTTACCATTTGCACCCAGTCAACCTTTTGGTCAAATTAAACATTTCATGGTCTTCTTTATAGTTCAAGGTATCTATGCTCCAGATTTGGAGATCTACGGAGACCATTTGATATTTTTAGTAAAGGCACTTTGAGGTCCCTCCACATTGTTTTTATTAGGTTCATAGTGCTGACAGAGCCAAATGGTCATCTTTGACCATTAATATCTCATCGCTCAAGATTCTTCATGAGGAATGGTTTTGTAGGATGAAAATTAACATATCAGAGTACACGCCTATTAGTTTGTGAAGTCCAAAAAGGTGTTTTGACCAATTTAAAAATTGCATCTTTGGGTTTAAATGCGAAAATGTGGCACAGTTGCCAAAGAGTTGCAAAACTCAGTTTAATGATTAGAAAACTATGTCGATCAACTCCAGAGGTATGTTCAAGGTTCCTGAGGGATTTCAAAGGTCAGTTGCATGAAAACAATTTTTTTATAGCCGGGCCTACTTTGGGGCCCGACCTGGCTCATGCTCGTGCATTAATTTTATGGTGAAGTGGTTTTAAAATAATATAATGCACGCATAAAAAAATGAATGGAATATCTTTCAATGCTTATATAATAGGGTTATGAAAGTAATAGTTCCCCACAATACTCCCATTCCTACTTTGAAAGAGGTGTCTGTCACCACAAGATTTGATAACCAGACAGATGTAAGCTTTCCAATTTGTGAAGGTGAGAGAGTTTTGGTTGCTCGCAATCATTTACTTAGCGAATTTATCCTAAATGGAATTCTACCTGCGCGGTGTGGGGTGCCAGATGAAAGACTTTGAGTTAATGTAATTTGTTAAAAGGGCATAGAAGCTTCCAAGCAAATGTGATTGCCAGGCTTAAAACCAAATTCCTTAACCTTTATTAATTTCTCCCACTACAACATTGAAGAAGGGCGTTAGAAAGTTTTAAAGCTAATGCAATTGGCAATTCTAATGCAAACATCCATGTGTGTGGTGTTTGGTGAAGGCCAAAGAAATTGGCAAACGAAATGCCAACTCCTCCATCTGCATGGTTAACAAAGGCCATTAATCTTTCAAACAAATAAAGTAGCAGTTAGAAGGCCAAGTGAAACCTCCAACAACAATGGCATTTGGCAGGCGAAAATGGCAAATTCATCTCCTATGCAATGGTAATAAAGAGGCACATTTACTAAACCAAATGCAAATTGGCAGTGGTAATAAAGCGATGGCGTTAAACCTTCAGGAAAATTCTATTAGTAGGTGTAGTGCCAAAAATCCCTTGCATGCCTCTTCCTATCCCCTACGTGGTGTGGAGTTTGGGCATGGGTTTGAAAAGTTGTTAACAAAATGCAATGTCAGGTGTAATAGTGCCCTCCCTGCGCAGAACATGGTGTTGAAAAGGTCGTGGAACCTTTCAAAGCAAATGGTAAAGGCCATCATAAATCCTTCAAAACGAATGACCAAAACAGGGGAATAGGCACAGGCATATATCCCACATTGGCTGTGAATAGGAAATATTTGATATTTAAATGCAAAAGCACACGTATTTATAATGACAGAAGGCTAGTTGGCGACCTGGTGGCCCCCAGGCATGTGCATGAATCCCGAGGTGCCCAGATTTTGCAGTAAAAAGGCAAATTAAAGAGCATGCAAGTTGTAGATGATCGGACGATCGTCGCTGATTCGCAATGCGAAAATGCTCGAGCGTTACCCTTCACGGATCAGTGACAAAGCACATGCAGAAAATGGCAAGTTAAAGATCGAACAAGTTTGTGATGATCGAATGATGGTCGTTGTGTTGCTATGCAAAGGTGCATGAAAGTTACCCTTCGTGAACTAGCGACCGATGAGCTGGTAGGTTCAGGTGGCTGGTGAGCTGGCGGGTCTCGATGAGGTGGTGGTGAGGTGTCGTCCCAGTACGACTCATGAATGAATCACAGGGTGCCACGTGGCAGGGCACAGGTTGAAAATCAGGCGAAAATCAAAGTTAATTAATATAGTTTCAACTATAGTAGAAATCCAAACATTTAAATGATGAATCCGCATGAGTGATTAATTCGCCTGAGGTTTAATTTTTGCCCAAATATAGACATATTATATATTGTTGGAAAGCTCTTAGAATGGGGAATTTGTTTCTGCAATCAGTTTCAACAAATATCAGATATCTTGAGATCAATTTCCATGGGCATGTTGCAAGGAAAATTTTCAGTTGAGGATATAAGACACTTGGCAAATGGTGATGCAAATCTGATCTTTTCCCTCCTCTTTATATTCTCAATTATTCTCATTTGTAAGGGTTCCAAAATTTTGGAGAAATGCTCCAGATTTCATGGTTTCCAGTTCTGAATTTCTTGACCCAAGTTTGTAAAACTCTTTGGTTTTTTCAGAGTATAGAGTTGCATTTTAGTATTGCAGATTGTTTTCTAGTTGCAGGTTTTACTTATGTTAGGCATGAGTATATTTCACACAAGATTGTCTCTAGGCATGTATTTCATTGTTACAAATTGCATCCTCAAGGAGGCTAGAATTTGTCATCTCTAGGAGATTGTTGTGATTGTTTGTAGGTATCCTTCAGTGAAGGTTTTAAATTTTGTAATCAGTCATAGATAATGGAATATGTATCCAAAATCTGATAATTTTTTGAAAAAATCAAGTATTGCATTGGTATAAGGTATTGATGCAGGAATATTCTACAAGGAAAACAAGTTTGCAGCTAAGATTTACATTTGCAGTTCTATGTGTGACTCCATGCCCAATGAACAAGGCACTGGTCTTTGAAGAATTTGGGGATATTTTTAGATTCATACAAATTTAAAGAAAATCTATTTCCCTTCATGTTCGAGGGTTGTGTTCTATTCATTTCAAGCTCTTATTCATCTATTGCTTATACAGATCTAGCTAATCTATAATGTTTTTTCTAACTTGTTGAGCTTGTGGAATGATCTATCTGCTTATTATTTGATGTTGTCATATGTCTGTAACTGGTTGTATTTAATGCATCAAAGGGTGTCGCCCCCTAGGTCTAGTAGAACTTGAAGTGCAGGAGGATCTTTAGGGTCATATGTTATGTTGTCCAAGTCTTGATGTATTTCATAGATTGAAATTGGACATTTCATAGAAATATTGCAGGTGAACTTGGGTTAACTAGTTTTGGTGAACAACAGGTGCTACTTGAGTTTATCTTTCAACCTAGAAATGAAATATTTGGTGTTCCCCAAAGTAGGCTCCACAAACATAAACTATCAAAAGAATTGATTGCAAATGATCTTGAAGAGTAAAATCTATCTTAGAAATTACCCTAACAATAAATAAGAAACATTGCAATATTTTCTTGGAAAAAAATATTTTTTTTAGGGAAGAATTCATAAGACTTGTTAAGCCTCTCACCTTGATGCTCAAGAAATATCAATATATTAGATAGATCGTAGAAGGAAAGGAGACATTTGAATATAGCAAATAGGTGATGGAAATGATTCCTATATTGAGGAATCGTGACTCATCTAAAGGTTTCATTATTTAAGCTTATGGAGTTGAACATGGTATAGTTGTGATCCTATCGTAGAAAGATAATAAAGAAAAATATGAATAATTTTTTGTATTATTCTCTAGGAAATTAAAATACTATGAATATAAATATAACTTTGTTGATAGGAAAACAAATGAACTAGTGAAAGGTCCTAAAAATGTGTATCTTACCCCCAATTACTGAGATAACAACATTAGTGGTTCATTTTAATATCTTGGAATATAGATCACAAGTGGTGAAATAGTAAAAAACATGCTAGTTGTGTCATAGAAAACCTAGAATGTGAAAAAGATAGGCTAAAATAACTTGTAAGGAAGCAAGTTCTCTTCTAAAATATAGAAAATAACAATTTGTATGATCAAGGCTAATAATGGTCCAAAATTCGGAACTTTTTGTCCTCATGAAGAGAAGTTATTATCCGTCATCTATCCTAGCTAATTCACAATGGTAGGAAAGCCAAGATTTGGGAAGATGCATGGAATGGCCATGTCCCTTTGATACAAATTAGAGACTGGTCAACCTTACAATATTCTCTAATGAGGGTGTGGGAAGTATATGTTGTTGATTATTTTGAAAAATTCTCAGTAGCCAAATGGAAAAATATTAGATTTTTAAACATTCCTCAAGATTTGAAAGAGGATTATTTGAAAGAAACTAACAAAAGAACTATGGATCCCTTAGAAAAAGAGGATGAACTCATCTAGATTAAATCTAAAAGAAGTGCTATAAAGTTAAATATGGCTATAACTCCTTAATTTTTGCTAATGTTGAAAAAATAGGCCTATTCATTTGATGTGGGGCTTGACTTGCCTTCCTAAAGCTCGAGAATTTGCTTGGCTTACAGTTCAAGACATAGTTTTAACTGGATTAAGGTTGGATGGAATTGGAGTCACTCTTGTTTTGCGTTGTGTATTTTGTGGACATTTTATTGAATCATCAGGTCATTTATTTGTGCATTTCCCTTTTTCTAAGGATTGTTTGTATTGGCTGATTTCTAAGTTGTGTTGGTATTCTCCCTTATGCCCCAATTTTCTCTCTCAATTTCAAAGTTGGCCTTCCATATTAAAAAATTCACAATTTTCTTGTATTTGAGAGTTTAGCCCATATATTTTCATTTGGAATATATCGCTTGAACGAAATAGATGAATTTTTTAAAATAAAGTTTTTGAGCTCTTAGAAGTTATTTTTCAATAGAGAAGTCTATTTATGAAGTTGTAATGAGCTATGTTTATAAAAATGCTAATTATATTAATAGATTCACCTCTTGGGATAATGAATTTCTTAAGAAATGGGATATGCTTAAACCCTTGTCATTGAAAGGGTAAAAATGGTTCTTGTTCCAAACTTGGGAAGAGAAGGAATGCCAAATGGTGTCTAGCCCCTCAAGGCTTTTTGATGCAGGAGCATCCCCAGTTCTTGGCAATCTTGCATCAACCAAAAATATTTCCTTTTTTTTTTGCAGCTTCAGCATTTCATTCTATATTTTCTGGCATTGGCTCACTGGATCTTGAGGATTCGAATTTTGCTTGAGGACTTGGTAATCTTCCTTAAATTCATAAACCGCAGAGTATTTGGATCATTTTTCGGCAAGTTATCGATTCCAGTTTCCAAGACAGTTTTTTGGCATCGGAACTGGTTGGACCTATTTTCTTTGGTGAATCTATCGGATCCCTTTCATAGCTTATGGAGCCCTGAGCATTATTCCGATGTTCCTTGGCATGTGGCTGACCTTCCCTTTGATCCACACTTCATCCTTTGGATTTTCCGGAGGAGTCTCTTTGGCAGAGGCCAACCTTGTTGGTTTTATATGTTTGGTCTTGTTCTTCGACATTTGATCCTTCGACATTTGATCCTTTTGGGCCAACCAAATCCCCTTGGATCGTATAAATCATTGTAATTGAGCATTAGAATGTAGATTAGAGGAAATATAGAGCATAGAAGCTAGATCAAAAGTTTTGAGGTCCCGATTGTGACCTGTTCTGTAATTGAGCATGTATGTACGAAGCAGGCCAGTGAGCCTAATCTTGTATCCTGAATGTTACTTGTTGCTTGTAATTAGTTTTTATGATTTAATTCATTCAATTCTGCACTGCCTCCATCATATCCTTGTGTTTCTATTGTGTTTACTCTTGCTGACTAGTCTAGAGTGATCTCTTTGAGGTCCCTCCTAACTGGTGACTGCACCAAGTGGTATCAGAGCGGACTTCATTCTAGAGATTGCGTGGTATTGAGAATTTTTGTTGTGGGGTGGCAAATTGTGGATCTGACTTGCACCTGCAGAGGACTGGCATAAAGATGGCGCAAAGAGGAAATAGGAATGGTGGAGTGTGTGGGATTACAAACCCTATTGTGATAGAAATGTTGCGAGGAATCACAACCCGGTTGGAAGTCGTTGATAAAGCCTAGAGAAGAGGCCGACATATTGAAGATCTGAGTGAAGATAAAGGAGAAGAAGCCCCAACAGAACAAGTAAACCCATTGACGATTGATCTTGATGAAGAAAGGTTCTTAAGTGTTTTCAGTAGGGCGAATACTAAACCACATTTTACCCCACTGAAATATGATGGAAAGTTGGATTTGGATGAATTGATCGATTGGATCTCGGAGATGGAGAAATATTTTGATTTTGAAAACACCACAGAGGAAAGGAAGGTGAAATATGCATGCACCCGGTTGAAAGGTCATGCATCTCTTTGGTGGGAGCATTTGCAAGTTGATAGACATAGAAAAGGTAAAGAGAAGATCAAAACATGGGATCAGACGGTTGCTAAGTTAAAATCAAAATTTATGCTAGCTGATTATCAAGTGAATCTATTCTAAAAGTTGCAGAATTTGAAGCAGAAGGAATCTAGTGTAAAGGAATATACCGAAGCATTCTACAAGTTGAATGTCAGATCCAGACATGTTGATGATGAGTTTGAACAAGTTGCAAGATATTTGAATGGATTGTAGATGTCTATATAATATGAAATCAGTTTGATCAAATTGCAGAGTGTTGAAGAAGCTTACTAGTATGCCTTGAAAACATAAGAGAAGAGCAGAGACAAAAAGGTAGAGGTGGAAGGTTTTCTGGAGGAAGATTTCAAGGAGTAAGAGGAGCATGTACGGATCAGAAAAAGGAAAAGGAAGCAAACAAAGAAGGTAATTCATACCAGAAGGATGACAAACATTTCTACTGGAGGAGAGAACCAGATGGCTACAGGAGTGAAAATTTTGGAAAAGATGATAGAAGACAAGATAAGAGAGTGTTCAGAGGAACTTGCTTTAAGTGTTGAGGAGAAGGACATCGTGCTTTCGCATGTAAGAAGGTAGAGAGCACCGAGAGAACAATAGTGGTGGAAGAAAGCCCCACTGGATCAACTAACAAATCGGAAGATGGAGAACTATTGATGATGAGGAGAGCTTTTGTGTCATACTGGAGGAGATGAGGATCCCTTGCAGAGGAAGAATTTGTTCAAAACCATATGTAAGGTATCTGGTAAGTGTTGTAAAGTTGTTATTGATAGTGGTAGTTGAAGAGGATAAAAGACTAGTAAGGTGGATTAGATAGCAAATATGCAAATCAAACATATAATCATATGAAATTGAGAGACATAATTTTAAATTCTCAAAACAAGAATAAAATGCATATACCTCACAAACTTTATACCTTCTCCTTCGGATTGAGCTTGATGAAGTGAAGGCGCCCCTTTGATGATGCTCCACTTGATGTTCTCCTTTGATTGATTGTGATGTGGAATGCTCTCCTTTGTACTCAACAAGGTGGATTGAAGGATTTGGATTTGGATTTGAGTGATGGATTATGAATTTGATGGATTTGAGAGAGGATTAGAAGAGGACGAGACAAGAAATGGCAGCATGAGGATTCTATGAGAAGTGGATCTGATTTGTGAGGATAATAAGCTCCAATTTATAGATTGGAGGAGGCCAATGAAGGGCCAAGATTGATTTGATTATGAAGGGTTGAGATTGATTTTGGATAGAAGGCATGGATCAAGGGTGCCTTGGGAAAATAAATAGGAATATAAAATTCCTTTGGAAAAAGGGGGGAGAAATTTGAATTTTAAACTTGAGGAATTAAAAATTTCAAAATAAGGATGCATTGAGGGATTTAAAGAAATTTGAATTTCTTTGATAGACTCAATGTTGATGTGACATGAGTGGGAATTAAAAACTGGAGAATAATGATAATCATGGTTATGAGAGATTCTAGAAGAATTAATTAGGCTAAGTGGGATTAGGAAAAGTGATTTGTAGGAATCACATGACTAGGTTAATTAATTAGGATTAATTAACTGAGTGGGTTTAGAGGAAAAAATTATTGAGAGGGCTTTAGAAGAATAAGGGAATAATTAATTTATTTGATAAATTAATTATTAGACTTTAGTGACAGGAATAATTAAATTAGATTTAACTAATTCTGAGAGGAATAAAGATAACATAATTAAAGTCAATTAATTATGTTGATAGGCTTAAATTAATTAAATATTAATTTTAGGTGTCTACAGTAGTTTAGATAACCTTGTTTCAGAAGAGATGGTGACTAAGTTAAATTTGGAAAAATTGAAATACCCTATGCCTTATTAGATAGCATGGATTCAGGATGATCATAAGTTGTTAGTAAGTGAGCAATGTTTGGTGAAATTAAAAATTGGGAATTATCATGACGAAGTCTTGTGTGATATTATTCCTATGGGTATTTGTCATATTTTGTTGGGTAGACCTTGGTAGTTTGATAGACAGGCAATACATGATGGGAGAAATAACATATACACTATTTTAGCAAATGGGATGAAACAAACCTTGTTACCCTTGGAGGAGCCTTTGAAGAGTGAAGTCTATATGAATGCTAGAATCTATTTGGTGAATGGAAGAAAATTCCTATATGGAATGAGACATGAGAATGTGTGTTTTGCCTTAGTTCCTAAGAAGACTAAGCATCCAGAGCATGAAGAAGAACAAACAAAAGAGATAAAGCAGTTACTGACGGAATATGAAGACATCATTTCAGATAATGTGCTTGATGGATTACCACTTGTGAGAAGTATCGGTCATTGCATGGACCTGGTTCCCAAAGCTAGTTTGCCTAACAAAGTTGCACACCGGTTGACATCGGCAAAGAATGAAGATTTGAATAGACAAGTGCAGGAATTGTTGAAGAAAGGTTTGATCAGAGAAATTTTGAGTCCTTGTGCAGTACCAACAGTATTAGCACCTAAGAATAATGGAGAATGGAGGATGTGTATCGATTCCAGAGCAATAAACAAGATCACTGTTAAATACCGGTTTCCTTTTCCTAGGATGGATGACATAATGGACTATTTGACTAGAGCCAAATACTTCACAAAGATAGACTTGAAGAGTGGATATCATCAGATCAAGATCAGAGAAGGAGATGAGTGGAAGACAACATTCAAGACAAATGAAGGACTGTATGAATGGTTAGTGATGCCTTTTGGGTTAACTAATGCACCAAGTACTTTCATGAGGTTGATGAATGAGGTATTGAAGAAATTTTTGGGTAAGTTTGTTATTGTGTATTTGGATGACATTATGATTTTCAGTAAGACAAAATAGGAGCATTTGTTGCATTTAAGACAAGTTTTGTAGAGGTTGAGAGAAGAAAAGTTTGTTGATAAACCTTAAGAAGTGCATTTTCATGAAGGAAGAGTTAGTCTATTTGGGATTTGTGATATCTAAAGATGGTTTGAAGATGGTCCGGACCCTGAGAAACTAAAAGAAATTGTTGAATGTCCTACACCGGAAAGCATTGGAGAGGTAAGATCATTTCATGGATTGGCTAGTTTCTACCAGAATTTTATCAAAAATTTCAATTATGTTTGTAGTCATATGACTGAGACAATAAGGGGAGATAGGAAGGATTTCAAGTGGACCACTGGAGCAAATAAAAGTTTTGAATTATTGAAGCAGAAAGTGACTAAGCAACCCGTGTTAGCATTACCAGATTTTAAATAAGTGTTTCAAGTAGATTGTGATGCAAGTGGAACTGCAATTGGAGTCGTATTGAGTCGGGAAGGGAGAGCAATAGTTTATTTCAGTGATACGTTGAATGATGCCTAGAGGAGATATTGAGTGTATGATCAGGAATTTTATGCCATAGTTCAAGCCTTGAAGAAATGGAGACATTACCTATTGCCTAAGGAGTTTGTGTTATATACTGATCATCAAGCCTTACAGTATTTGAATAATCAGAGTAACTAAGAGACATATGAGATGGGTAGATTTTTTGCAGAGTTACACCTTTGTGTTGAAGCATAGAAGTGGGAAATCTAACAAAGTTGTGGATGCATTTAGTAGAAGGAGGAATTTGCTAACAGAGATGAGAGTGACAGTATTAGGATTTGAAGAGTTGAACACCTTGTAAGATGATGACATAGATTTTGGAGAACCTTGGAGAGCATGTAGAGAACCAATTATGGTAGATAGAAGCAAGTGGTTGAATTACTTCAATCATGATGGGATTTTATTCAGAAGAGTTCAGTTGTGTATACCTAAGAGTTGTATGAGGGAGAATCTGATAAAGGAGAAACATAGTGGAGGATTAGCTAGACACTTTGGTGTTGATAAAATAGTATCATTGATTAGGTGGACAATTTTGGCCCCAGATTCATAAGGATGTTAGGAAATTTGTGTAGAGTTATAGAGTTTGTCAAGTTGCAAAAGGTAGTAGTCAGAATGTGGGATTGTATAAGCCTTTGAGAGTACCGAAAAGACCTTGGGATGATATAAGTACGGATTTCATACTTGGATTGCCTAAAACACAGAGAGGAAATGATTATATATTTGTGGTAATGGATAGATTCGCGAAGATGGCTCATTTCATATATTGTAAGAAAGCATCAGATGCAGTGTATATAGCTAACCTATTTTTCAAGGAAGTGGTAAGATTGCATGTATTACCTAAGAGCATAGTTTCAAATAGAGATACTAAGTTTATTGGTTATTTTTTTAGAACACTTTGGAAGAAGATGAAGATAGATTTCAAGTTTAGTTCTACTTTTCACCCACAAACTGATGGATAGACCGAGGTAGTTAAACAGAGCTTGGGAAATTTGTTAAGATGATTAGTTGGAGAAAAAACCGAAGTTAAGATTTCATTCTTGCACAAGAAGAGTTTGCCTACAATAATTTAGTAAACAAGAGTACCAAAAGGACACCTTTTGAGATTGTTGCCAGAGCACACCCTAGAGGTATATCACAATTGAGAGATATCAGCAGTGAAGATAAGAGAAGTGCAGAAGCAGAAGACTTTGCAGACCACATGACAACCTTGCATATTCAAGTTAAGCAACATTTGGAGGACATGAACAAAAAGTATAAGGATAAAGCATATGAGAAGAGACGACATAAGGAATTTGAAGTCGGCGATGAAGTGATGGTGTATCTAAGAAAATAAAGATTCTTGGTTGGAACTTATAACAAACTGCAGATAAGGAAGTTTGGACCTTGTAAGATTTTGAGAAAGTTCAGTTCTGGAAATGCATATGGTGGAGTTACCAGATAGTTTGAGTATTTCACCTATATTCAACATTGTAGATACATCAGTATCATGAACCAGAATTCAATGATGACAGTATTCCAGAATTGGAGAAACAGTTGCCCCGGAAGGAACCAGATCAAATTGAAGACATTTTGGATAGTAGGATTGGGTGTAGTACTCGAAGCAGTCAGTATAAGTAGTATCTAGTGAAGTGGAAGGGCAGACCAGTTGAAGACTCATCTTGGATTTCTCGGGCAGAGGTAGACCGACTTGGTTTTCCTCTAACCCCAGCAAAGTGAGAGACTCACTTTTTCAACAACCCCGAATTTCTAATGCAGGAGCATCCTTGGTTCTTGGCAATCTTGCATCAACCAAAAATATTTCTTTTTTGTTTTGCTTTCTATTTTGTAGTTTCAGCATTTTATTCTGCATTTTCTGGCATTGGCTCATCGGATCTTGAGGAGTTGGATTTTGCTTGAGGACTTGATGATCTTCCTTATTCTTAAACCACGGAGCATTTGGATCATTTTCCAACAAGTTATCGATTCCGGTTTCTGAGAGTTTTTTTGGCACTGGAACCGGTTGGACCTATTTGCTTTGGTGAATCTATCCGATCCCTTTCGTAGCTTGCGGAGTGTTGAGCATTGATTTCGATGTTCCTTGGCATGTGACCGACCTTCCCTTTGATCCACACTTCATCCTTTGGATTTCCCATAGGAATCTCTTTAGCGAAGGCCAACCTTGTTGGTTTTAAACGTTTGGTCTCGTTCTTCAGCATATGATCCTTTTGGACCAACCGGATCCCCTTGGATCATATAAATTATTGTAATTGAGCATTAGAATTTAGATAAGAGGAAATATAGAGCATGGAAGCTAGATCAAAAAAATTGAGGTCCCGATTGTGACCTGTTCTTGTAATTGAGCATGTTTGTAGCGAGCCAGTTGAAGACCTTGTAAGATGATGACCCGGATTTTGGAGAACCTTGGAGAGCATGTAGAGAACCAGTTATGGTAGATAGAAGCAAGTGGTTGAATTACTTCAATCATGATGGGATTTTATTCAGAGGAGTTCAGATGTGTATACCTAAGAGTTGTATGAGGGAGAATCTGATAAAGGAGGAACATAGTGGAGGATTAGCTAGACACTTTGGTGTTGATAAAATAGTATCATTGATTAGGTGGACACTTTTGGCCCCAGATTCATAAGGATGTTAGGAAATTTGTGCAGAGTTATAGAGTTTGTCAAGTTGCAAAAGGTAGTAGTCAGAATGTGGGATTGTATAAGCCTTTGAGAGTACCGAAAAGACCTTGGGATGATATAAGTATGGATTTCATACTTGGATTGCCTAAAACACAGAGAGGAAATGATTATATATTTGTGGTAATGGATAGATTCGCGAAGATGGCTCATTTCATACCTTATAAGAAAGCATCAGATGCAGTGCATATAGCTAACCTATTTTTCAAGGAAGTGGTAAGATTGCATGTATTACCTAGGAGCATAGTTTCAAATAGAGATACTAAGTTTATTGGTTATTTTTTGAGAACACTTTGGAAGAAGATGAAGACAGATTTGAAGTTTAGTTCTACTTTTCACCCACAAACTGATGGATAGACAGAGGTAGTTAAACAGAGCTTGGGAAATTTGTTAAGATGATTAGTTGGAGACAAGACCGAAGTTGGGATTTCATTCTTGCACAAGAAGAGTTTGCCTACAATAATTTAGTAAACAAGAGTACCAAAAGGACACCTTTTGAGATTGTTGCCAAAGCACACCCTAGAGGTATATCACAATTGAGAGATATCAGCAGTGAAGATAAGAGAAGTGCAGAAGCAGAAGACTTTGCAGACCAAATGACAGCCTTGCATATTCAAGTTAAGCAACATTTGGAGGACATGAACAAAAAGTATAAGGATAAAGCATATGAGCAGAGAAGACATAAGGAATTTGAAGTTGGCGATGAAGTGATGGTGTATCTAAGAAAAGAAAGATTCCTGGTTGGAACTTATAACAAACTGCAGATAAGGAAGTTTGGACCTTGTAAGATTTTGAGAAAGTTCAGTTCTGGAAATGCATATGGTGGAGTTACCGAATAGTTTGAGTATTTCACCTATATTCAACATTGTAGATACATCAGTATCATGAACCAGAATTCAATGACGACAGTATTCCAAAATTGGAGAAACAGTTGCCCCGGAAGGAACCAGATCAAATTGAAGACATTTTGGATAGTAGGATTGGGTGTAGTACTCGAAGCAGTCAGTATAAGTAGTATCTAGTGAAGTGGAAGGGCAGACCAGTTGAAGACTCATCTTGGATTTCTCGGGCTGAGGTAGACCGACTTGGTTTTCCTCTAACCCCAGCAAAGTGAGAGACTCACTTTTTCAACAACCCCGAATGTCTAATGCAGGAGCATCCTTGGTTCTTGGCAATCTTGCATCAACCAAAAATATTTCTTTTTTGTTTTGCTTTCTATTTTGTAGTTTCAGCATTTTATTCTGCATTTTCTGGCATTGGCTCATCGGATCTTGAGGAGTTGGATTTTGCTTGAGGACTTGATGATCTTCCTTATTCTTAAACCACGGAGCATTTGGATCATTTTCCAACAAGTTATCGATTCCGGTTTCCGAGAGTTTTTTTGGCACTGGAACCGGTTGGACCTATTTGCTTTGGTGAATCTATCCGATCCCTTTCGTAGCTTGCGGAGTGTTGAGCATTGATTTCGATGTTCCTTGGCATGTGACCGAACTTCCCTTTGATCCACACTTCATCCTTTGGATTTCCCATAGGAATCTCTTTAGCGAAGGCCAACCTTGTTGGTTTTCAACGTTTGGTCTCGTTCTTCAGCATATGATCCTTTTGGTAAACCGGATCCCCTTGGATCATATAAATTATTGTAATTGAGCATTAGAATTTAGATAAGAGGAAATATAGAGCATGGAAGCTAGATCAAAAAAATTTAGGTCCCGATTGTGACCTGTTCTTGTAATTGAGCATGTTTGTTGCGAGCCAGTTGAAGACCTTGTAAGATGATGACCCGGATTTTAGAGAACCTTGGAGAGCATGTAGAGAACCAGTTATGGTAGATAGAAGCAAGTGGTTGAATTACTTCAATCATGATGGGATTTTATTCAGAGGAGTTCAGTTGTGTATACCTAAGAGTTGTATGAGGGAGAATCTGATAAAGGAGAAACATAGTGGAGGATTAGCTAGACACTTTGGTGTTGATAAAATAGTATCAATGATTAGGTGGACACTTTTGGCCCCAGATTCATAAGGATGTTAGGAAATTTGTGCAGAGTTATAGAGTTTTTCAAGTTGCAAAAGGTAGTAGTCAGAATGTGGGATTGTATAAGCCTTTGAGAGTACCGAAAAGACCTTGGGATGATATAAGTCTGGATTTCATACTTGGATTGCCTAAAACATAGAGAGGAAATGATTATATATTTGTGGTAATGGATAGATTCGCGAAGATGGCTCATTTCATACCTTGTAAGAAAGCATCAGATGCAGTGCATATAGCTAACCTATTTTTCAAGGAAGTGGTAAGATTGCATGTATTACCTAAGAGCATAGTTTCAAATAGAGATACTAAGTTTATTGGTTATTTTTTGAGAACACTTTGGAATAAGATGAAGACAGATTTGAAGTTTAGTTCTACTTTTCACCCACAAACTGATGGATAGACAGAGGTAGTTAAACAGAGCTTGGGAAATTTGTTAAGATGATTAGTTGGAGACAAGACCGAAGTTGGGATTTCATTCTTGCACAAGAAGAGTTTGCCTACAATAATTTAGTAAACAAGAGTACCAAAAGGACACCTTTTGAGATTGTTGCCAAAGCACACCCTAGAGGTATATCACAATTGAGAGATATCAGCAGTGAAGATAAGAGAAGTGCAAAAGCAGAAGACTTTGCAGACCACATGACAGCCTTGCATATTCAAGTTAAGCAACATTTGGAGGACATGAACAAAAAGTATAAGGATAAAGCATATGAGCAGAGAAGACATAAGGAATTTGAAGTCGGCGATGAAGTGATGGTGTATCTAAGAAAAGAAAGATTCTTGGTTGGAACTTATAACAAACTGCAAATAAGGAAGTTTGGACCTTGTAAGATTTTGAGAAAGTTCAGTTCTGGAAATGCATATGGTGGAGTTACCGGATAGTTTGAGTATTTCACCTATATTCAACATTGTAGATACATCAGTATCATGAACCAGAATTCAATGACGACAGTATTCCAAAATTGGAGAAACAGTTGCCCCGGAAGGAACCAGATCAAATTGAAGACATTTTGGATAGTAGGATTGGGTGTAGTACTCGAAGCAGTCAATATAAGTAGTATCTAGTGAAGTGGAAGGGCAGACCAGTTGAAGACTCATCTTGGATTTCTCGGGCAGAGGTAGACCGACTTGGTTTTCCTCTAACCCCAGCAAAGTGAGATACTCACTTTTTCAACAACCCCGAATTTCTAATGCAGGAGCATCCTTGGTTCTTGGCAATCTTGCATCAACCAAAAATATTTCTTTTTTGTTTTGCTTTCTATTTTGTAGTTTCAGCATTTTATTCTGCATTTTCTGGCATTGGCTCATCGGATCTTGAGGAGTTGGATTTTGCTTGAGGACTTGATGATCTTCCTTATTCTTAAACCACGGAGCATTTGGATCATTTTCCAACAAGTTATCGATTCCGGTTTCTGAGAGTTTTTTTGGCACTGGAACCGGTTGGACCTATTTGCTTTGGTGAATCTATCCGATCCCTTTCGTAGCTTGCGGAGTGTTGAGCATTGATTTCGATGTTCCTTGGCATGTGACCGACCTTCCCTTTGATCCACACTTCATCCTTTGGATTTCCCATAGGAATCTCTTTAGCGAAGGCCAACCTTGTTGGTTTTAAACGTTTGGTCTCGTTCTTCAGCATATGATCCTTTTGGACCAACCAGATCCCCTTGGATCATATAAATTATTGTAATTGAGCATTAGAATTTAGATAAGAGGAAATATAGAGCATGGAAGCTAGATCAAAAAAATTGAGGTCCCGATTGTGACCTGTTCTTGTAATTGAGCATGTTTGTAGCGAGCCAGTTGAAGACCTTGTAAGATGATAACCCGGATTTTGGAGAACCTTGGAGAGCATGTAGAGAACCAGTTATGGTAGATAGAAGCAAGTGGTTGAATTACTTCAATCATGATGGGATTTTATTCAGAGGAGTTCAGTTGTGTATACCTAAGAGTTGTATGAGGGAGAATCTGATAAAGGAGAAACATAGTGGAGGATTAGCTAGACACTTTGGTGTTGATAAAATAGTATCATTGATTAGGTGGACACTTTTGGCCCCAGATTCATAAGGATGTTAGGAAATTTGTGCAGAGTTATAGAGTTTGTCAAGTTGCAAAAGGTAGTAGTCAGAATGTGGGATTGTATAAGCCTTTGAGAGTACCGAAAAGACCTTGGGATGATATAAGTATGGATTTCATACTTGGATTGCCTAAAACACAGAGAGGAAATGATTATATATTTGTGGTAATGGATAGATTCGCGAAGATGGCTCATTTCATACCTTGTAAGAAAGCATCAGATGCAGTGCATATAGCTAACCTATTTTTCAAGGAAGTGGTAAGATTGCATGTATTACCTAAGAGCATAGTTTCAAATAGAGATACTAAGTTTATTGGTTATTTTTTGAGAACACTTTGGAAGAAGATGAAGACAGATTTGAAGTTTAGTTCTACTTTTCACCCACAAACTGATGGATAGACAGAGGTAGTTAAACAGAGCTTGGGAAATTTGTTAAGATGATTAGTTGGAGACAAGACCGAAGTTGGGATTTCATTCTTGCACAAGAAGAGTTTGCCTACAATAATTTAGTAAACAAGAGTACCAAAAGGACACCTTTTGAGATTGTTGCCAAAGCACACCCTAGAGGTATATCACAATTGAGAGATATCAGCAGTGAAGATAAGAGAAGTGCAGAAGCAGAAGACTTTGCAGACCACATGACAGCCTTGCATATTCAAGTTAAGCAACATTTGGAGGACATGAACAAAAAGTATAAGGATAAAGCATATGAGCAGAGAAGACATAAGGAATTTGAAGTCGGCGATGAAGTGATGGTGTATCTAAGAAAAGAAAGATTCTTGGTTGGAACTTATAACAAACTGCAAATAAGGAAGTTTGGACCTTGTAAGATTTTGAGAAAGTTCAGTTCTGGAAATGCATATGGTGGAGTTACCGGATAGTTTGAGTATTTCACCTATATTCAACATTGTAGATACATCAGTATCATGAACCAGAATTCAATGATGACAGTATTCCAGAATTGGAGAAACAGTTGCCCCGGAAGGAACCAGATCAAATTGAAGACATTTTGGATAGTAGGATTGGGTGTAGTACTCGAAGCAGTCAATATAAGTAGTATCTAGTGAAGTGGAAGGGCAGACCAGTTGAAGACTCATCTTGGATTTCTCGGGCAGAGGTAGACCGACTTGGTTTTCCTCTAACCCCAGCAAAGTGAGAGACTCACTTTTTCAACAACCCCGAATTTCTAATGCAGGAGCATCCTTGGTTCTTGGCAATCTTGCATCAACCAAAAATATTTCTTTTTTGTTTTGCTTTCTATTTTGTAGTTTCAGCATTTTATTCTGCATTTTCTGGCATTGGCTCATCGGATCTTGAGGAGTTGGATTTTGCTTGAGGACTTGATGATCTTCCTTATTCTTAAACCACGGAGCATTTGGATCATTTTCCAACAAGTTATCGATTCCGGTTTCTGAGAGTTTTTTTGGCACTGGAACCGGTTGGACCTATTTGCTTTGGTGAATCTATCCGATCCCTTTCGTAGCTTGCGGAGTGTTGAGCATTGATTTCGATGTTCCTTGGCATGTGACCGACCTTCCCTTTGATCCACACTTCATCCTTTGGATTTCCCATAGGAATCTCTTTAGCGAAGGCCAACCTTGTTGGTTTTAAACGTTTGGTCTCGTTCTTCAGCATATGATCCTTTGAACCAACCAGATCCCCTTGGATCATATAAATTATTGTAATTGAGCATTAGAATTTAGATAAGAGGAAATATAGAGCATGGAAGCTAGATCAAAAAAATTGAGGTCCCGATTGTGACCTGTTCTTGTAATTGAGCATGTTTGTAGCGAGCCAGTTGAAGACCTTGTAAGATGATAACCCGGATTTTGGAGAACCTTGGAGAGCATGTAGAGAACCAGTTATGGTAGATAGAAGCAAGTGGTTGAATTACTTCAATCATGATGGGATTTTATTCAGAGGAGTTCAGTTGTGTATACCTAAGAGTTGTATGAGGGAGAATCTGATAAAGGAGAAACATAGTGGAGGATTAGCTAGACACTTTGGTGTTGATAAAATAGTATCATTGATTAGGTGGACACTTTTGGCCCCAGATTCATAAGGATGTTAGGAAATTTGTGCAGAGTTATAGAGTTTGTCAAGTTGCAAAAGGTAGTAGTCAGAATGTGGGATTGTATAAGCCTTTGAGAGTACCGAAAAGACCTTGGGATGATATAAGTATGGATTTCATACTTGGATTGCCTAAAACACAGAGAGGAAATGATTATATATTTGTGGTAATGGATAGATTCGCGAAGATGGCTCATTTCATACCTTGTAAGAAAGCATCAGATGCAGTGCATATAGCTAACCTATTTTTCAAGGAAGTGGTAAGATTGCATGTATTACCTAAGAGCATAGTTTCAAATAGAGATACTAAGTTTATTGGTTATTTTTTGAGAACACTTTGGAAGAAGATGAAGACAGATTTGAAGTTTAGTTCTACTTTTCACCCACAAACTGATGGATAGACAGAGGTAGTTAAACAGAGCTTGGGAAATTTGTTAAGATGATTAGTTGGAGACAAGACCGAAGTTGGGATTTCATTCTTGCACAAGAAGAGTTTGCCTACAATAATTTAGTAAACAAGAGTACCAAAAGGACACCTTTTGAGATTGTTGCCAAAGCACACCCTAGAGGTATATCACAATTGAGAGATATCAGCAGTGAAGATAAGAGAAGTGCAGAAGCAGAAGACTTTGCAGACCACATGACAGCCTGCATATTCAAGTTAAGCAACATTTGGAGGACATGAACAAAAAGTATAAGGATAAAGCATATGAGCAGAGAAGACATAAGGAATTTGAAGTTGGCGATGAAGTGATGGTGTATCTAAGAAAAGAAAGATTCCTGGTTGGAACTTATAACAAACTGCAGATAAGGAAGTTTGGACCTTGTAAGATTTTGAGAAAGTTCAGTTCCGGAAATGCATATGGTGGAGTTACCGGATAGTTTGAGTATTTCACCTACATTCAACATTGTAGATACATCAGTATCATGAACCAGAATTCAATGACGACAGTATTCCAGAATTGAAGAAACAGTTGCCCCGGAAGGAACCAGATCAAATTGAAGACATTTTGGATAGTAGGATTGGGTGTAGTACTCGAAGCAGTCAGTATAAGTAGTATCTAGTGAAGTGGAAGGGCAGACCAGTTGAAGACTCATCTTGGATTTCTCGGGCAGAGGTAGACCGACTTGGTTTTCCTCTAACCCCAGCAAAGTGAGAGACTCACTTTTTCAACAACCCCGAATTTCTAATGCAGGAGCATCCTTGGTTCTTGGCAATCTTGCATCAACCAAAAATATTTCTTTTTTGTTTTGCTTTCTATTTTGTAGTTTCAACATTTTATTCTGCATTTTCTGGCATTGGCTCATCGGATCTTGAGGAGTTGGATTTTGCTTGAGGACTTGATGATCTTCCTTATTCTTAAACCACAGAGCATTTGGATCATTTTCCAACAAGTTATCGATTCCGGTTTCCGAGAGTTTTTTTGGCATTGGAAACGGTTGGACCTATTTGCTTTGGTGAATCTATCCGATCCCTTTCGTAGCTTGCGGAGCGCTGAGCATTGATTTTGATGTTCCTTGGCGTGTGACCGACCTTCCCTTTGATCCACACTTCATCCTTTGGATTTCCCATAGGAATCTCTTTAGCGAAGGCCAACCTTGTTGGTTTTACACGTTTGGTCTTGTTCTTCAGCATTTGATCCTTTTGGACCAACCGGATCCCCTTGGATTGTATAAATTATTGTAATTGAGCATTAGAATGTAGATCAGAGGAAATATAGAGCATGGAAGGTAGATCAAAAAAATTGAGGTCCCGATTGTGACCTGTTCTGTAATTGAGCATGTTTGTAGCGGGCCAGTGAGCCTAATCTTGTATCCCAGATGTTACTGGTTTCTTGTAATCAGTTTTCATGATTTAATTCATTTAGTTCTATACTGCCTCCATCATATCCTTGTGTTTCTGTTGTGTTTACTCTTGTTGACCGGTCCAAACTGATCTCTTTGAGGTACCTCCTAACCAATGACTACACCACTTTTGTAAACTCAATTATGATGATGCCTCCCATGGAAATCCTAGTATGTCTGGGATTGGCATTGTTACTTAAGCTGCATGTAAGAAGTTAGATTCTAGCTCTAATAACAGAGTTGAGATGGAGGCATTGAGCCTTGGTTTACATCTAGCCATTTCACTTAATATCAAAGATATTATTATAGAAGGTGATTCTATGCTCACTTAGTATGCTATATCGAGCAAGAAAATAACAAATTGACAATCACAATACATGTTGGACAAGATTCTTTTGCAGCTCAATTTTTTTAACAATTATGAAATAAAACATTGTTACAAGGAAGCTAATTCTATGATAGATTCTCTTGCAAACAAAGCAATTGATGAGGATATACAATATCAAGAAGTCTCAAGTGATATCCTTCCACCTTTTGTTTAATAGTTTTAATTTTTGTATTGCTTAAATATTTTTCATATTATTAATTAACATGGTTGGTTTGTATATTGGCATCAAATGAGCATTATTACTTCTCAATGCAATCGTTTAGAAAATGTTTTGGTTCACACGGTTGACTGTCCTTATAGTCCTTCTCATTTGTCATCCCTATGCGGTTTCCTATCTCCTTTAGTCTATGGACTTATCTGAAGTTTTGGATAATTATTGTCTTCGTTATGGTTTATTTCTTTTTAGTAGTTCCATTTCTCATATTGAGCTACTTACTAATGCTTTTTATGGAGATCTTCTACATGTAATCAGGTATGGTATTATCTGTGACAGCTATGACAAGACTATTTTGGAGTTTGAGAGAATGATTAAACTTGTTGCTCCAATGACGCTTGCTATAGGATTGGACATTTTCACTAGCTTACACTTTCTCTTTGATTTTGCAGTTCGGTTGGAGGTGCCTCTCTATATTTTGCATCTTCATGGCTTCCACCTAAGGATGAGGATGACGGCCATGTTCATATTTTTTCTAGTCTGGCCTTTGAAGTTTGCTGCTTGTAAATGGATGGATTATACTTCATTTTAGTCTTTATATTTGTCATTCCAGCACTGTATAGCTTCATGGTTTTACGTAAAGGATCATCTCTTGTAGCTTCTTGATACTTCTTTGTTTTGGTGTGGGTATTTGTAATGGGTTAATGTAAGGTGGTTTTTTAATTCCTGTTTTAGGGATCTGTTAGTTTTCAATCTTGTCCAATTGTTTCTTGTTGGGAAAAAGTTTGTCATGTACTCTTTATTTATCTTAATGCTATATATTTTAGTGCCTTTTTCCATTTTTATTTTAAAAAAACTACTAGAGATGGTGCTAATAAATGTGGAGACTAAATCAAAAGGATGGATTGATGAAAGAATTCAATTTGTGAAAACTAGGTCCTGCTTCATGGCTTTATGTAAAGGATCATCTCTTGTAGCTTCTTGATACTTCTTTGTTTTGGTGTGGATATTTGTAATGGGTTAATGTCAGGTGGTTTTTTAATTTCTGTTTTAGGGATCTGCTAGTTTTCAATCTTGTCCAATTGTTTCTTGTTGGGAAAAGGTTTGTTCCATTTTTATTTACAAAAAATTACTAGAGATGGTACTAATAAATGTGGAGACTAAATTAAAAAATGTGGAGACTAAATTAAAAGGATGAATTGATGAAAGAATTCAATTTGTGAAAACTAGGTGGTACCAAGAGGACTTATCTCCTCTGAAAAGAAGGCTTGAAAAATTTCAAGGATTTTTTATCCATTAGTTAATAGGATGCTCTATAGGAGGAATTCATTTGGGATTTAGTTGAGGTGTGTATAATAACATAAAGTGCATATATTATTATAGAATTTTCTCAAAAAATGTCAATTGATTTTTTTATTTATTAAAACAATAGACATTAAAATTATATTTGCTAGATATTAGTATAAAACCACATCCTTTGACTACCATAAGTGTGTAAGAAAGTTCTAGTAACATTAGTTAATTTTACATACGAAATAAAATAAATTAAACTCTACCCATCAAGCTAACTATAGCTAGTCAAACATTTACTAAAAGGGATCTCAACTTTGTTGCCATGGTTAATCTAGTTTCTAATGGAATCCATAGGTTGATTCTCATTTTCATAGACTATGAACGAGCTGGATAGTAGTTATTCCTTCGAAGAAAGGCACAAAAACTAAAAAAAATTAAAAAAATTAAGACTTCCTAGAAGGGATAATAACAAGGTTTTGAATTCCACATACTATAATTTTTAATAATTCTTAGGATTTTGTTGGTTGTAAGTTAACAAGATTTTCTTCAAAGTATGACATCTATTTGAAGACTTAGTCAAACTATTACCTATAATATAATTGGTTAGAAGAATCGAAATAAAAGAACTTACATAGGACCATAAAGATAATTGGATCAAATTATTTGAAGGGATGGCATCTATACCTTAAGTAAAGACTATGAGTAAATAAGATTGCATAGAAAAAGAAAAATAGTATATCTCCATATACTACAATATACAAGAAATATGATCTCTAAATCTTATATCTAAATATTCCCAAATTATAAATAAAGATAATGGTATCTTACAAGTTAGGTCTACACAGTTATTGGTACTTGAAGAAAGAGAGAATGTACTCTAGGAGTAATTTATGACGTTATCTAATTTATTATAATTAGGTCCTTATTACTTTATTCACTTAAGCTAAACTTAGGTACTTATTACCTATTATTAGATTAGGCTAATAATAGCTTAAGTTGCCTCATTCATTATGGTTGTGACACTTGGCACTAGCTATGGTTTGCATATAGGATTAGATATTTATATTTTTATAATAATTATTTCATTCATTTGTAATAATTCTATAATATTTTTTTTGAGGAATATAGCAATTCTTTTTTTGCTACTCTCTTTTATGGAAGGAGTTCTTTGTTTGTTGTTTTATCTTCCAGGCTTGTACTGCAAATTTCATTGTGGTATTAGAGCATGGATTCAACAAACCCCTTCTCAATCTTTGAGGATTTATTTTCTCATTATCATTACAAGATTCCAAATCTAGCCTTCTTTGTGGATCAAGTAGTGAGCAAATTCTTAGTTCACTTTGAAGAAAAAAGACCTCACCATTGTGTTTGTAGCATCACAAAAATTATAGATTAGCTATCATTTCATCAAAATTTAAGATGTTGAATTTTGGGTAATATTTTTTGTGGACATGTTTTTTGAGGCAATATCTAGTGGTCAACAAAAAATTTGGGCTTTGGAGGAAAATAAAGCTCACCATTGCATTTACAATGGCCCAAAATCTATAGATCACCTATCGTTTTGTCAAAATCCAAGCTATTGAGATTTTGGGTCTTTTATCTAAGGGCACACATTATGAGGCAAGATCTGGGGGTCAAGAAAAAATCTAGTCACTTTGGGGCCAAAACAGACCTTACCATCATGCATACTATAACCAAAAACCGATAGCATGATTGTTCATTTTCCAAAATCCAAGCAATTGACTTTTTTGTGCAATTTTTTTGTGGGCACATTTTATAAGAAAATCATTCCTATGGATCCATGCACTCACTAATATTGGTATAGAGAATATCGTGTCACCATTCAAAGAATATTCCATCACTTGCCGCCAACAAAATATTTCATAAACATATTTTATTTAAGCCCTCTTTCTTATGTTTTGACCTACCTTCTGTAAAATGGTCATAACTTTTGCATACAATGTCAAAATTGGGCAAACAAGATATTGTCATAAAGCTAATTCCCTGCACAATCTAATGGTGTAATTAGTTTTTTGAGATATTTCTAATGGTATATTTCATATCTTGTTGAAGTTAGATGTTGTATTTTTGTTCTCGAGTTGGTATATTTTTGCCATTTCCTCCTTTTCTTGTAATTCTTGTGGCATTAGAAAGATCTCTTTGAGATTTTAACATCTATCCATACACTTTTTTTATATTTTTTCCCAAGTGTTTTTTATTAAAATTTTCATGTTTTCACATTTCTGGATGATTACTTGGTTGTCTTTGCTCATGAAAACTTCTTGTTTGTGTCAGATGACTTATTCAAGCTATTTCACATGTATTTCTAGCACTTTTCACTATTTGGGAATTTTGAGAATCTTTTGCATGCATTTCTCTATTTGTAGATGCATTGAGATAAATTGATACTTTTGTGTATGGTTTTTGAATATTTTGTATATTTTGTTGTGTATTACTTTGTACATGCACTATAATATAAAGTGTCATGGGGAGGTTGTGTATTGCCTTTTATTTTTCCATCACACCATTGTCCGGTGAGTGTCCCTCTTTGATGATATCAAATCCTAGTGATTCTTTTCCCATGAGTGTGTGCATTAGTTGCATACCCTTTTTAGTTGTGGGTAATTTCTTGTGCACCTTCAAATTCTCCTTGATACACTACTTGGTGACACTATCTTAGTGGACTCGACAACTCTCACCCTTGTCAGCATTATGGGGTTTTCTACTATTGGTGCTAATTCTTCTTTTGTTTCTCTTTGGAGTGAGATATGTATACAATATGTGTTCTTATGTATTATGCAAGTGAAGTGGTTTTTTTTTAGTGAGATGGAGCTTTTACCATATGGGCATTCTTGCATCCCAATTTTGTGGAGGTAATCTATCCTTAGTTGATCAATTTTCTTCATACTATTGGCACCTATGTTTTCAACTAGTAGTATACTCTAGCATGGTTGAGTAGTGTCACTAAGGTCACTCATGCAAATTCATGTGCCATTTGTAGATTTGATTGCCAAATTATTTTTCTTTGTCATATGTTTGATTGAGTAGTTTTGTTGGGGGGACTCATGCAGATTATTGTCTTCAGACTATTGGCATTTGTATCTTTGGCTGACATATGTTTGCCTTTTTTTTCCATCTAATTATTGTTCTAGTAGTGTCGTTGGAGACCCTCATGCAAATTTTTGTTTCTTGGTGTTGATCAACATTCTTTAAACTATTGGTACTTGTATTTTCAACTAGCAATTTAATCTTTCATAGTTGAATAATGTCATTGGGGGCCCTCATGTAGATTATTGTCTTTAGAGAAGTTTCTTCATTCAGGACTATAGCAATTTCTTTTTTTTTGACAATTGGATATAGCTTCTTCATGCTTCAAAGAATGTTCTTCATGTTCCTATCCTTTTATGAAATTGAATTGGAGACTTCTTATTCCTTCATTCCCTTTTCTCTCTTTTGGAGAGGAGTTTTCTACTTTTGATTTTTTTCATTGTTTCTTTGTCTATGAGATATTTGCAATATTTTGTAAATGGGTACCTAAGTAGGCCTTTGTTATTGGGACCCATTCATGCATCCATTCATATTATAACTTTAGCTACTCTCTAAGTTCATCTTAAAGGGGGTGTTGGAGTAATTTAGGAAATTATCTAATTAATTATAATTAGGTTCTTATTACTTTCTTCACTTAAGCTAAAATTAGGTTATTTTTACCTTTTATTAGATTAGGCTAACAATAGCTTAATTTGTCTCATACATTATGATTGTGACACTTAGCACTAGCTAATTTGATCTTTCTTTAGGGTTTTCATCTAGGGCTAGATATTTAAGCTTTAATAAGCATTATTTCATTCATTTGTAATCATTTTGTAATATTTAATTTTGAGGAATATAACAATTCTTTCCTTGCTACTCTTATTTGTGGAAGGTGCTCTTCATTTGGTGTATGATCTTGCAAGATTGTGTTAAAAATTCAACGTGTACCAGTGATTCTATGTTACATCATTAATAAATTTTAAAGCAGTGATTTAACAAATACTCCATACAACAAACTTTCAAGGGTGGATATATGGTCCTTAAATACGATGAAGATAGAGAAAAACCAAGGTGTCATGCTAAATTTGAATCTTTATAAAGTAGCACATGTACAATATTTTGTATGTAAGCAAGATACTGCTTTCAAACCTACAATTGTAGACATATATCAATTACCTATCCTAGATAATGGGGTATCAAAAGCATCTTGATTAAGGCTAGCAGAATGCATTGTTATATTTATCCTATCATTTAGTGTTTTATTTTTGTGCCACCTATTTATTAAGGCTTATAAAATAAGTCTTTAGACATTTCCTTTAAGGGGAGGCAATGTTCTAGTTTTTGATGTGATTGTGACTATATTTTTACAATTTTATCTTGCAAACCAAAAGGATCTTAGATTTATATGCTCAAAGTTCTCATGATTCAATTCCTTACTATCCCCTCATATTCAAGGAGCTATGTTAAAAGATGATAGATTATCTTGTATTATAGACCATAAATTCTTCCAAAACACTAGTGGACCTCCCCAAAAGTATATCACATTGAAGCACCAAAAAATAATCTAATTGTGTATTACATCTTCCTAGAGCATATACATGTTTGAAGCTCTTTGTCCTCAATATTTTTCATGATCATAAGTTATCCCTATTTATAGGGTTAGCCTAGGAGATCATGGCCCTTATGGTCTAATGATTATCCTAGATGTTTATAAATATTGTTGATTTTTACAATTCATAGTAAAGTAGACTTCAAGGTGGGATATACAACAAAGGCATCTAATTAGCAAGATCAAATTCATGAGTTATAGGATAGATCCATGGACATGAAAATAATAGGTGGATTCAATCTTTGCTAAAATTTTTGTAGACAAATCAAAATCATTTTTATTAAAAATATAGATCAATTCCAATGACATATTTGAGTCTTCCTCCATCTCAATTTGAAAAACTCCACCCTAATCTTTTATACATTTAATTTCCTAAATTAGTATTCAATTATTTAATTATCATTTCTACATTAATCATATATTAATCTAGGTCAAATTTATGCTTATGTGTTGGTATCTTATTGGATTGACCTTGATTGAGTTTAGGAAAAAGTTAATTTCCCGTTGCAAATACCATTATCTTTAATCTTTTCAAATCACAACAATATCCAAAAATATCCAACTAGAGAAAATTGATGTGAATAGTTTTAAAGAAAGATTAAAAAAAAAACTTAGCAATTATGTCATTTATAACTTTAAAAAAAAAATAATAATGAGGAGAGGGGCCAATAATTGGATAGGTAATTTTTTTCGTGTGATCATATGATCTAAGGAGGGCCCTATAGTGGAGTTGGTCTAATAGTTGGGATAGTAGGTGGGCACAATTAGTCTACTAATTGAGCACAAAAAGTGTCATGTCAATACTTGTCCCCAAAAAGATTCTAATAAATTTAAAAAAGAAACTAATTATGTGGTGCCACATCAGCACACTAATAAACATGTTTTAGTACACAATTACAGATCTTACTTCTTTTTGTGGCCATTTTGGACACCTCTGGGAAAAGGCATGCGATGTGGCATCATATTTGACCATGTGGACTTAAAACCCATTTTATAAAGTAGGGAACTTGACAAGTAAGCATATTTACAAGACTAAAAAACATTTAAAATATTTAAGACAGATTTTGGGAGGCATGAAGTTAGAGTAACCCACTATGGGGGCCTCTCCCTTACATATTTTTAATAATTAGTCTATATTAAAATGTAAAAGGACACATCATTAACAATAATCCATTTACTTGTATTAGTTTGCATTTGATCCACATTAGGCTCGACAAGTCTGTGACAGATATATAGAGAATGTTATTTTTTATGTGTGATAATATTAACTTCAAATTTCAATTTGAGGGCTAAATGTATAATTCTTAAAACAATCCACAAGAAGAATACAATTGTTTGGAAATAAACTTTTATACTTACCAAATTATTTAATATGTCATCTTACATCATAACAATACTAGATATGTGAATATATAGAATTAAAACGTTTTCGTCACAAACTTATTCAAAATAATTAACTATCTTAAATACAACTCTCAAATTGAAAACATTTCTAAACAACATCTGCTAAATAACCAACATTGTTAATATATGATTTTTTCCAAATCCGCACAATTTTTATATATGCTTTGGATACAATTGACATTGAATTCATTTGAACATTTTTTATTTTTTATTGGAAAGAAAGAACCTTATAGAAAGAAGATTTTATTTTATGGTTTGATGATGACTAACTCATTACGAATTAAAAAATGACAATATTCAATTTTTCCAGAAAGATTTCTCAAGAAAGATCAAATTTCATTCATTCCTCTATTTTCATGTGTACCAAATAACTTAAATCCTAGATAAAATAACCTTTAGTTTTGATAATTGCTAATACTTAACTAGCTAAATAAAAGCATGTAGAAAAATCACCAACCAATTCAAGTGAACACACAACCACCTCTAAATATTTATTGGAAGCAAGTATTGAAGGAAGAGGTAGTTACCACTTTCCTAAACTTATTTGCAAACTATGTATATGAATATTAAAAACCAAAAAAACCATTTTCATCAATCTATTTCTAATTGAGAAGTGTTTTGAATAATAGCCCAATAAAATGTTCCCACTTGAGGGGGATGGTCCTTTTTCCAATATTTAGTTATTTACCAATTTGATCCATTATAGGCTCCATTAGAGATGGATAGCATATTTTGGATTAGAGCCATTTAAGTTGATTGTTACTTTCACTAATGAATACTTTTTGGTGCAAAAGGTATATTCTAGTGTTACAATTGGATGCCTATGTGCAATAAGGGAGGATAGTTCCTTACATTAGCACATTTATAATACACGATGACATCTAACAAAAGAACAGTCATTCACATGGATTTCTAAAATATTAAAAAGTGATTATTTTATATTCTTAAGATTATTATTATCATGAATGTTGAATAAGTGTCTTATTAATATTGCATTCTTAATGGTACTTTTATTATTTATTTATTTATTTATTATTTGCAAGCCCTCGTGAGAAACAACATACCACTTTCTTTCAAGAGTGTTTGTCATATGTGTTTAATTGTATGACATGTGTAAGAAGTTGAAAGATCATATAATATCAAGTGGTATGTGAGGGTATGCTATGGCATTGTAAGATGCATAAGAGATCTTATAAAAATTGTATGACGTGTAAGAGCATGCGAGAGGTAGGTTGCATATTTTAGTGTTTCAATTTGTAATATTTTGCCTCCTTTTAAGTCATTTTGATATTATTTTGGCCTTATCACATCCAAATTGTCATCATATGCTCATGAGGTGACATGATCCTATGTCTTGGGCCTATGCACTCTACAACCATCTTTTGATGGTCCCTTTTTGGCTAGACTATAGCACCTAGTTCCTTATTCCATCCAAAAGGGGCCAAAATTTGAACATTTTGGAGTGTCGGTTCCTACCATTTGTTATCTAATCCTGATAATTCGATATGATTGTTGAAAGTCAGCCTAAACGTGAAAATACCTTAAGAACCCTATATAAGCACATCATTTAATAATTCACAAACCAATCTAGCAATTTAATTAAACTCTGAAGGCAAAAGCCCATTTTTTTACTCAATTGAACCAGGAAATTGATTAAATACACTAAATGACAGAATCGGACACCCAATTCTGTCCTCCATGAACAGCAAGTTGGTTAAATGAGAGGTGAGCATTAAAGAAAGTGAAGCGCATAAGTTTTCAAATAGAAGATGCTCGTGATTTAACACACACCATGCGTGCCTCTTAATAATGATGTAACATAAGTTCTTGACATCAACGATGAAATTAATGGCGTCTTGTTCAGCAACTACCATTTACGTACATCTTATAGAACGTGAAATAGACGTTTCTTTGTACTACGAATTGATATCCCAAATGGGACTTAGATTTGACAGACGAACCTCCTTAGAAAACAATTTTTCTTTTATGGTTATCCTTTTAAATCTCAAGAAAAGGATGATTTAATAAATAGAAATGATTAGTTTTACAGTCTACTTAAAATGTTCTCTTTCATGATCGTATCTAACAATTATAGGTAGCTAGCTTAAAATTGTCTTCTTCATTGAAAAATTGATGCCTCTTGGTTAGTTTTTGTTGAAATGAATTTTGGACATTTGGAAAACTTTATGAATATTTAAATGACCTTTTTCAAAGATTGATTGATTGTTCAATCTTTTTATTTATCAAATCTTATTTGTACAATTTTTAACATTATAAATTATGAAAATTATTTTTCTGTATACTTATTGGCTAAATACAATTTAGCTGTTATAGAGCGGATTTTTAGGAAATCCAAAATAAATGGATTTACTGCAACTATATAGCCTGAAATAAATGGATTTATTATGTTTAAAAATTAATTTTATTCAGAATCAAAATTTAATTAAGATTAAGATCAAAGATAAAAATAATTAATTATCAATTTATAAGTAAATATTTAGATTATTATCTTCATAATTTAAAAATTGTTTTTTATTTTTATTTTTTATTTTAGAAAACTTTATATTTATACTTTGTATTTAATAATATTATAAGATTAAAAATAATTATTAAATATTTTAAAATTATTAAAATACCATTTTTATGAATTGATTATGATCCTCAATCTAATGTAAATATTAAATAATATATACCAAAATTAAGTAATATAACTATTTCTTCAATTTGTGTCCTCCAATATATTAGTTAACATATTTAAATTAAGGTTAAAGATATGTGAGGGTTAGAGTTCAATTATTATTAGGGGTAGGGTTAGTATGTCATAGTAAAAATTATAATCTGTCTTTCTTCAATTTGTGCTCTCTAATGGTTCCAATAAGATTATTATAAAATATTATCACACTTTTTTCAATTTGTGTTGTCAATATGCATAACCATTGCACCTTGTTTTGGTGCAAGTGCTAGTTAATTTTTTTTTTAAATAATAGCTATATCATTCAATTAACTTTTTTTAAGTTAGAAAGTGGATGAGAAAAAATTGAGTTGTAAAGTGATGCCAATCAACAAAAATATAAATTCTTGAATTGAAAGATTGTGAAGTTGTGAAAACAATTGGCAAGTTACAAATTAGACTTAAACTATGTATCTTTTTGTTAAACCACAACTTTTAAAAAGTAAAGGTTAGAAAATAAAGTTCAACTACACACCTTTTACCATTTTCTATCATTTTGAAAATTGAATTTTTTAAAAAGCAAATTAGAAAATGAAGCTCAACAACACAATCTTTCCCCATTTCTAACCTATGCTAACATGCTTAACTTTTAGCAAATTGTGGACCTCATCATTTTTTAACATTAAAACAATTTTTGAAATAATAAATAACAAATAAAAATTATCAATTTGTACATTTTATATTAAAATTAATATAACCATAATTAAATCTTACTTTATTTTGTGAAATTAAAAATTTATTAGGATTTCTTTAATTTATATTATTTTTTTAGTAAAATTTTAATTATTATGAAATAATTATGTTTAATTTTTTTATCTTAATTATTATAATTTTTAAAATATAATCATTATTAAAATTAAATCATAATTATTATTAAAACTATACTAAAAACAAGGCAAGTACTAGCCACTATGTGGCACTTGTTTAATTAATTTTAAAAATATATTCCATCTATCATGTTGAATTAGTAGATTTAAATATTGTCAACTTTAAATGGTCAAAGTTGGATCCTACACAATTAGTATTATAGGCATGATACATATGACTCTTAAGTGCACATGGAAATTGGTTTCAAAGGTTTATGATAAGGTAATTCCTTAGACCCTAATGTCTTTTTTCTTATAGATGTTGTAGAGTCTACTTGTGATTAGTATGAGACTTATATAGTCTTTACCTAAACCCTAAATCTTATAGTGTTCATATGGTAATGAGTAGTAAGCTTGCAGCTACCTTAACTCTTTTTTACATTATATAATCACTAATATAGTCTTACATAGGTAGTTAAGTCGAGTTGGGTGGCATCCAAGGTATAAGCATAGTATATATAGGAGGTATAAATTGATGTTTATCATAATATTGCGAATTGTGTTCTCATTAGAGCTATTTGGAGTTTTTTTGCTTAAAAGTCACTTATTATTTTCAACTATTGTCAAGTAATTGCAACATGATTCCTTTGATAGTAGTTTTGAAATGGGTGAGCGCATGCGTGGATAGGGAGCGGCTAGGGTTTCGAAAGAAGTTGCAAGTGATGATGAAGATGGTGACTCCGATGGGGATGAGGATTGTGTGGGCTCCTTTATGGCTCTACTGGTCTCCTTCCTTCACTTCCTCGGTTATGTTCTTGTTGTATGCGGTGAGCATTGGTGCGGGAGGTGGTTTGGATCTAGGGTTTCGATGAAGCATGCTGAGGAATTTGGAGATGAGGAAAATGATGTTGAGTTCGATGGTCTGAATGGATTCTCTTCCCTAGTTTGGGGGGGTCTTATGGCGGCTCGTGGTGGCAGCTTTATGGCTTCAGTCTGGCTTGACTCATGCATCTGTTTGGAGGATTTTCTCTTGCTTTCCTCTGAGCCTATTCTCTACAGGGGACTTGTTTTGTTGGTTGGGTTTGGATGTGGTCAGGGTGGTGTATCTCCTCCTTGTGGGTCTTGATCATTTCCCTTTGTGTGTCACCCTTGATGCACATGGAGGTTTTGCTCATTTGGATTTTTTGCTTGAAAGTTGGGTTGGTCTGAGGTATTGTATCTTTTGGGCATGCTGGTTTTTCTATGGGAGGCTCCCCCATGTTCTGTGGGGTCACATAAGAGTTGTTTCTTCCCTAACTGGAAGATCTTCATGTTTGAATCTATGAGGAATTATTTCAAGATCTCAGCTTCTTCTCTTCCTTTGCTTTAGAACAATGTTGGTTTCTCTATCTCTCATCTCTCCTTATGCTCTTTTGTTTATCTTGACCTTTCAAGAGAAGCTTTTTTGTTTTGGGTTCCTTTAGAACCAATTCGATTATTATTTTCTATTATGATGGGTTTTGACTTTCTCTGTTTATCTCTTGTGACTTCCAGATCTCTCTTCCATGGGGGTTTTGTTTTCCCCCTACCCCTTATATCCCAAGCCTTGGCCTTTGTGCTTCATTTTTTGCATCTTTGGGTTACTCTGGATTTCCTATAGAGGTGGTCCTATCTTCTATTGAGGGGGACATGGATATGGTTGGATTGACCTTTCTCCTATTGAGGTGGAGTTTGATGCTACTGATATTGTCTGGAAGTGTTGTTGGGGGGCTGATGGAGCCCTATATTTTGGTTGTAAGGAAGTTGATGCTGACATTCATGTTGAATTTTAGTTTTCTCCTATGGAGGTGGAGATCTTGTTTGGCAAGTTTTTCTCAATGTTGCACATTCTCAAGGATATCGTTATGGAAGCTTTGATAAAACCCATGGTTAAGGTTGAGGGAGCCTTGTTCCCTATGCTCATGTTTGTCTGAGATCTTTGGAGGTTGGCTTTAGCCTTTTTCTTTTACAACTAGTTCTTCAAGTTTAATATTCTTTGATAGGTTGTGGTTGGGATTCTAAATGGCTATGATGTATCCTATTGCAACGTTCTACTGAGGGTTTCAGATCCATGAAAAATCTAAGGGTTTCAGGTCCCTTCAAAACTTGTAAGGGGTTTTGGGTCTCGTCAAAACCTATTTGTTTCTTAATCATATTATTTTCTTGTGCAAATTATTTCATTACAAGTGGTACTTGTTAGACAGTTCAAATAACTGGAAGACAACTGAGAGGGAGGGAGAATTAGTTGTCACAGATTACCAAAACATTTAGCAGTTAAAACTTCAATACCTGAACCCAAAACATTAATACCAGAATGCTTAAACCAAATATTGGAATAACAGTTAAACTAATTAAGCATAAACAATAATCAAAGAATAAATACCATCCACATGACACCAAGATTTATACGTGGAAAACCCGGTAGAGGGAAAAAACATGGTGGGAAGCCTACCCACAGTCAGATAATAATTCTACAGTAAGTATGTGAATTACAATTGAGGGACCTACACTTGCAGGAAGGCCAACAGCCCAGACTGCATTGCTCATCACAAAAGGAGTCTCACTGACTACATAGAAATCCAGACTACAATCCGAAAGAATGAATGAACTGCAAAGATAACATCTCCTATGCCTGAGTACAATTTCGGTTAAGCTCAATATTTGAGGACTAAATCCTCTTACATAAACCCAACTCGATCTCCAATGATCAACCAAATCCTCTACCTGAATGATATTACATTATTCGCACATTACATATACATATCCCATTCCCTGACCATATACCTATGATGGTCTACAATGAGATCTTACATCATATATATACAAACCCTCGACCATAAACAATCAGGTCAACCACCAGACAATAAACCAATTACATAATTAAAAAACATGTCAGCCTTAGACCAAACAAATAATATCCAACTCATTAGACATCCCAGAAAAACATCGAGAGGTCCAATGCACGTGCTACATTAAGTCGATCGATAACCTAGATCAACCGGGAAACAAGACAATTTTTTTAATTTTTGAAGTCATTTTGTTGAATTTTTTAATCAAGACATCTAACAAATAAATAGTATATTTCTTATATTTTTATTATCATGAATTTCCAATAAATGTGTCATAACCATGCAATTCTAAAGGTATTTTTATCATTAATTTATTTATTATTTGCAAACCCTCATCAGAAAGATAATTCTTCTTTCTTTTTAGCTCTATGTTTGTCATATGTATTTAATTGTGTGGTATTTAACTGGTGACTAAGAGGGGGGGGTGAATCAGTCAAAGCAATTTACTCATAATTCAACCAATCAAAATAACGGATTTGCAACTATCCTTTGCATAGTCTTAAACATTGTGTAAATCATGAAAGCAAATAACATCATAGAAAAGAGATTTGCATGCACACATAATTATCACATAACACAGGTAATTATATGTGGAAACCCTCAGTTAGAGGGAGAAAACCACAATGGGCATAACCCACATTCTCTCTCACTACAGTAAAGAAAGATGCCCTGTTAAGAGCTTACAATATGTTCTTTCTGAGAACATCACCCTGTTAGGAGTGACTAGTATCTGGTTAAGAATACCCTAGAACCTGTTAAAGTTCACCTTGCTAGAGGATTTTACAACTTCATATTGAAGTGACTCTATTAAGAGATTTTACATGAAGAACCGGTTAAGGGTCACCCTATTAAGGGATTTACAATGCTGCAATTCTTAGAAGGCAACAAAGATGAATGATCTCTCTAATGACACTACCTCTATCTCATAGATCCGCTTTGCATGCTCTGTTCAACTGATCGGTGTTGGCTTCACCAACTCATACCTGTATATGCTATACTATGTTCTGCTCCCCCTATGTTAACTTTCACTAATCTCTTTTCACATGAACAACAACACAATCATAATGAATTGTGTGAATATATTTTCCTTTGGTTCTAGCACTAACTTTCCTTCCACAACATCAGATTCAAAATTTTGTTACCGCGCCTTAAATTACTCTATAGAAATCATTCCAGGAATATCAGTCAAGATAGTCATTTATGCCGATAGGTCCATTAGTTGACTAGAGAAGACTACTGGTTTAACTAGATGTCAACTGGACGTTTCCTGGTCTATCGGTTGAGACTCCTATTATGTTGGAGTACCGATCAAATTCTTCATAATCGGTTACCTCCTATATACCGGTCTCCTATCTACTTAGCCGATTAACCTCCTGTGTGTCGATATGTTTACTTCTTAGTCGGTTGACCTCATGTGTGCCGATATACTCATTGCTTACCATGTCTACACATTGCTTAGTCGTTCTGTACTCTCTTTATCTGGTTAACCTCTATATACTGGTATACTCACTGCCAATAGGAATAAGAACTCTTCTTCTTTATCGGTTATACTTTACTTCTTTGTCGATGGACTGTGAAGAATTAGAAGATGATGTTTCCAACAATGACAACGATTTCTTTCACCGATCATACAAAATGCACAAAAATTCCAACAAACTCCCGCTTTGGCATTGGTAGCAAACACTACCAAAATGTGTTAATTTTGGCCCCTATTTCTGCCTGTTACTCACAATGTAAAAATCTCCAAAACTCCCCCTTTTTCTATCAATGACAAAGACTATACAAAATAATTTATCAAAGTAAAGAAAAAATTTCTTTGAAATTTTCTTGAGCTGCTGTCAAAGAGGATTCCCATGAAGGCTTTACTTGTTTCATGGTGGTGAAGTGTCCATGCAAAATTGCAACAAAATTCTCCATATCATCAACTGATTTGCAGTCAGGTTCACTTATGAGGCGTTCTGCTTCTTTAATATTCATTTACATGTGTAGACGTATAAAAATGACCATATTCCTAAATGAATATTTTATGTTCATTTGTCTATTTAATTAAATAACCCACATTCCTCTATTTAATTAAGTAAATTACTCAATTAAATTCACTATACCATTTAATAGGATAAATTCATTTTATTCAATTAAAGCCCCTGTCCACTTTTTAATTAAATTCAAAATTAATTAAAATAGTATCCTAAATTAAATAAATCTAATTTATTTAATTGCAACCAAATTGAATTAAATTCAATTAAAACCTATTTTCCCTCACCCACTTGCAAAATCCTACACCTCCCACTTGCATCCTAACCCTCTTTCTAACCTCTAATAGATTCTTCTAATCCTGATTAATTAACTCAAACCCATCCATTATCCCTTTCCCCTAAATTTGAGGAGGTCACTTCTCAAATTTGGAGTAAAGTCTCCAAAATGCATTAAAGCTTTTATCCATTCAACAAGCTGAATGCCCCCAAATTTGGAAGGACTCTTACAAATTTATCCCCAAAGTCTTCATAACCATTAATGGTTAACTCAACCCTCTTACATGGTTAAAGAATTTCCATAAACTCAACCTCCATCTAACCCAAGGGTCTCATCAAGCATTTATTGCTTTGACCATGGTTATCCTTAAACCTTTGCACAAGAGTTTATCCTTTGGGTAAAAGCTTTATCCAATAAATAACCCTAACTTAACCTTAACCCTTAACCCCTAGGGTAACCATGAGGTCTTCTCAAGCATTTAATGCTTCTTACATCCCCTCTCAACCAACCTTATGTTGACAATTGTCACCATTTCATTGGTGTCAATTGCAAACATGGATTCCCAACTTTCAAACTTGGCCCTTGATTGCGTCTTTCAATTCTAACCATCCATTGCCCTGTTTTTGCTATAAATAGAGCTCTCATTCCTCCATTTTCATCATCCAAGTCTTTAGCATTATACTTATAATAAAATCCATCCAAGCTTTAATATATCATTTTGTGCTCATCATTTAGCCTCTCTTTTAAACAGGAATTAATCTAAATATGCAAATTTAGAATATGTTCCTTATCATTTAGCTTAATCATAGACTAATATAGTATGCTAGGATAGTCTTGTTTACTAACCTTGTCATCTTATAGTTAGTTTATTGAATTTGTAGCATCGTGCATAGCTTAAGATGCATCTCATCTTAAAATCAACAAAAGCATCCCTCGTTCTTGCATTTGCCATCCCTAAACCATTTTGCTTAGTGATCTGAGAGCAAAAACATTGGTTTGAGGGACTGTGCAAGATAGAGAACCATGGAACCATCCTTGGGAAGTTGAGGCATACTTCATGACTCCATAGCTTGCACCAAGAAGTCTTGTGGGTGTGTGAGCAAGGCTCCCTAGAGCTCTATTTTTCACATATTGAGTTCTATCGACCCGCTTTTCCCGCATACATTTCTGGTGCGCACCGTGGGGTATTACCCCATATATCAAATCAGTTTTTAAATTTAACCACTTTTGCAGGTCCGCGAGAAACGAGAATCGACACGTGGGAAACATTCCCTAGCGCATCTGGTCAACAGCCTAGCACATCTAGTTAACTGTTCAACGCGTTGGGTCCATCATATAGCGCATGAAGTCTGTTTATTAGCGCATCATAATACTAAACTTTTCTTGTAGGTCTCAGCATGGGAGAAAAATAGAGCAGCGCTTCCGGAACACAGAGTAGCGCATACCGAAAATAGTATAGTGCATCGCTGATTTCTTTTAGCGCATCACTGCTATTTTGTAGCGCGTACAATTTGTTCTGTAGTGCATCATAGACAGACAGAAATTAGAAAATTAAAATCTGTAACTGAGGGTAAAAATTTAGACTTGTTGAAGTCCACTAGTCATCTAACATTTTACACTTGTTCTCTTGAAGGATTCTAACAAATTTGTTGCAGATAGGAGCTTAATCTTAAGATAATTAGGATAGTTAGGATTTTCACTAACTTAGTTAAGTTAGTTTAAAAATATGAACTTCTTTTATTCTTAAAATTGAACTCACTTTTTTGGGCTTTAAAAAGAACCACAAATCAGAAAATTTCTTGCTTTCATAGGAGAATTTTTTTTTTGGGGGCTTTATAAAGGACAATACAAACCTTCCTTCTTGTAAAAGTAGCTTTAAAAAGAACCTCACCATCCTTTGGTGTATAAAAGGATTCATTTCTAATTTTTGCAAAGGAAAGAACCACACTTAAGAGATTCTTGTTATAATCAAAAGAGGGAAGTTATTCCCCTTTTTGCCACTTTTCTTTTGTTATCCAAAATCGAACTTTTTCTTTGTTGACTCGATTATTTTTCCTAGATTAAATAATCACTGATTTGGGGAAATAAAATTAACATCATGCTTTTTGGAGCAACATCTCCCAATAGAAGTTAGCAAATCATTTGTCTTGAAGGCTAAAAAGAAAAATTGTTTGCCTTGTCTCGAAAGTGGAAGGTATATGCTCTCCCCTTAACTGGGTGATCAAAAAGTCAAACCACTCTTAAAGCTTTATGTACTTCAAGCATTTTACAACTTTTAGCAGGCTTGCCTTCTCGAGGAGTTGGAATCAACTCTTAAAGCCATTTATGGTCGGTGTGAAGGGAACGACCTAAGTGGGAAACGACTTTGACGCCAAGTATTCCAACCCACTATAATCAAAAGTGGAAAGTGACGAAAGTCCTTTTCAATGGTTGCGCGCAACGATTAGCCTTCCCCCAATATCCTTGAGATACGTAAAGCCTTTGTTCTAAAGGTTGGGAAGCCTCCTAAGGGAGTTTATCACTGATAGCCAAACATGAAGCCTGATTACGAACCATAGAAATAGAAGCCTTGAGCCGAGTCAGTAACCAGACATTTATAACATCATAGTGCAAGGGTGGAGAAGAATCCGCCCCCAAGATCACTCACCATATATCTCCCAAGATAGCTACTCAATTGAAGCAATTCACTTTGAGTTAATTTCTGGCAAAAGGCAAAAAAATGAGCGCCCTCTAGGGGGTGACATGACTGTTTGAGCTGACGGAGTATTGAGACTAGTGGGCTATGATGTTATTTATGACCTTTGAATAAAGAGTCTTCTTGAAGTGTATTATTCGTATCCAAACCTGTTAAAACATTGGGGATTTGAACACATCCTCGCAGAACATACACTTTTTGTTAGATTAGGCAAAATGGTTGTCTTTCTGGTGTTGTGCTTGCATTTACTACTTCATAAAATCATCCATCACAATTGAAAAATTCACAACAAAAATCCAAAAATTGCCAAAAACCAACCAAAGGAAAATACCAAGGCAGTTTAGCGCATGAGAGCAACTTCTTAGCACGTGAGGTACTTTTGTTAGCGCATCAAAACATAAAGTTAGCGTGTCCAGTCAAAATAGTAGTGTTTATCCAAAATTTCAAAACAGTGTTAAACAGTTAGCGCATCTGAAAAATAGCATAGTGCGTAGGAGTCACACTTTAGCGCGTAGGGTTTAACAGTTAGCACGTAGTAGACCCATACTAATGCATAACTTTTTGAGCCAGACATAAAACAAATTTTAATAGTCGGAAACTTTAGTGCATGGTAGGGGGTAGCTTAGTGCGTGTGGTCCTTTATTTAGCACATGAAGTAAATTTGGTAGCGCATCTTGTCTCTGTTTTAGCGTGTGACCAAACCCTGAAAAACAGAGGGCAAAACAGTAAGGAATTTTTTTGAAAACATCTTTGGAAGCCTCTTTTCATTAGCATCATTTTTCATCAAAACAGAGTAACGAAAACAAAGCTTTAAAAGCTATTTCTTGAGCAAAATTTGTGTCAAACAAACATTGTAAATATCCAAAATTGATCACAGGGTAAAACATATCTATCCTATCAAAATCTGGAAACATCATCACAAGTATCCATAGGATCCTTTATCATCTCACGGATTTCATCTCAAAAACAGTTGTTTAAAACCTCAGGTTGTCAAATCAAGTTTCCATATCGGGAGACTTTATCCATATCATTTGACACGCTTTGTCGTGAAGGGGCTTCTAAACCTTCACTTTGATAAAGTAGAACTTGAGTTTTCAAAAACAAGATCAAACAAATCTAAAATAAATCAAAAGGAAACCATTGATCACTTTTGCATGACTAATCCCCATATTTTGAGAAGAAAGAATATTTATCGTAACACCACATTAAGGAAACAACAACCAAGTTTTTCCAAATTCATCAAGAGAAACAAGTTTTTATACATCAATCGTCAACTCTTCAAATCTCATTGAGTATTCCTTCATCACGTCAAACTTTATATCCAAAATAAATCCAACGAATTTGACAAAGAGCCTTTAAAGACTAGAGCATATTGTAAAAAATCCGCATTTAATCAAATCATAAACCATGGAGGAAGGATCAATCCGGCATTCTTGCCCAACGAGTGTATCACTTATAACACACCTTGACCTGAACCACCAACCCTCAAGTGACATATCGAAGAGGATTTTTTCCCCTTCATCACTGAAAGTTTCTACTAAAATTCCTATTACTCGCTCTCAACAAAACTAACAAAGCAAGGCACAAGTAGAATCTAGTATGAATCAAAGGTTATCAAATCCTTTTGAAGGTCCACACCTAAAGGATATTGAAATTTTTGAAGAGCTTCTTTAGGAATGCCAAAAAAGTGTTTCATTCCAAAAGCTTATAGAAAGGCTCATGAAAAATAACAAAGAAAAATACTTGCTCATGCTCACAAGCAAAGGAGTCAAACTCCCTGAAAACCTTGACAAAAATGTGTTTAGAATGGGACCTCAACATTACAAAATATCAAGAACGACAACAGGAATGGGAATTATGCGACCCTGAACAAAGTATCCCTGAGCAAAACATACCAGAACAACATACACCAAGGCAAAACATTCTCGAGCAAAACATACCGTTCCATACACCATTTCAACCTAGGATAAATACAAGGGAAGAACTTTTCCCTCAGCAAAACAATGTGCCTTTGGTTGCCCTTACTCAACAAATACAAATGTTACAAAGACAAATGCAAGACATGCAACAAGGGACAACAGTGTGGTACTCTTTGAACGAAATCTGTCCTTATCCTTTTGACAGAAGATTGCACATGATCCCTTTTCCTCCAAACTCAGACGTACCTAAATTTGACAAATTCGATGGGAAAAGCGATCCCCGTGATCATGTCAGAGAATTTTGTACCCTGAGTCTTGAATTTTCTCATGATGACACCTATCTGATGAGGTTATTCCCCAGAAGCTTGGGAGGACAAACAATGGAATGGTTATCCAAAATTACACCTCCTGTCAGATCATTTGATGAATTGGTTAACAAGTTCATAACACAATATTCCTATAACATTCAACATGCTATAACCATGCTAGACGTTTGCAACACCAAACAAAAAAACAATGAAACATTCATGATATTCCTTCAACACTGGTGACGTATGGTTTCACGCTATCCTCGAGACATTCCTGAAAAGGAGAAAATGGAAATCTTCATCGACAACTTGAATGGTGAAATGAGTTACAAACTCAAACTCCAATGCATACCACCTTTCGCTAAGTTAATAAAAAATGACATTCAAGTAGAAGAAGCATGTGTCAAAAAGGGAACACTCAAATTCTTCAAAGAAGGATCCAATTCATCAAACTATAATAACAACAACAACTTAGACAAGTCTCGATTCTGGACTTGAAACAAAAATGAAGGCAACAATGAATCACATGATCCAAAATCTAAGCAACCAGTGCTCGCATTATCCAGAAATCCTCAAGCTATGAAAAATCCTAAAGGTGCTAATCCGAACGCTAACACATATGCACCGAATACCAATCAAGGTCAACCCAATGCAAACAACACCCATGATACTCAAAACAAAACCACGAATCAAGGACCTAGTAGCAATTCACGCGACAGCAATAACAATTTCCAAAAACGTGTCTTCACACCACTAGGACAATCACTAGAGTCGGCATTCAGAGAGCTCCTGGCAAACAAGATTCTCTCTTTACCTGCAATCAGCAACTACGAACCCCAAATCAAACCACCTTGGTGGAATGATTCACACTATTGTGATTTTCATTGTAACAAAGGTCATCGAAGGAATGATTGCATGAGATTGAAAAACATTGTTCAAGACATGATTGATCGAGGTGACTTAATGGTAGATGGTCTCAAAACAAATGGTGACCACAGAGCTTTTAAAAATCCTCTTCCAAACTACAACAAAGATGGAGCTTCAACCTCAAATGATACACATGGATCTCGTATCAACCACATCTACAATAACACCATCAATCACATATCAGTTGAAGACCATCATGTAAATGTCATCACAATCCGAGACCAACATGATCATGAATCCATCAATGTAACAACCCGAGCTCATAAATATGTCTTGAAGGGACATACATCGCCTACAACCACTACACCAAAAATTCAATATGATTTAGTTAGCCAACTACGCGAAACTCTGGCTCAGATATCTATACTAGAAATGCTGAAATTGCCACCAAAGCACAAAAAAATATTGGAGCAAGTGCTATTGGAAACAAATGTACCTCAAGATCTGGATGCAGACAAATTTCAAGCCATGGTTGCTCATATGAAAGGGCCTCATAATCTCACCTTCTCAGAGCATGATAATACTTCCTTGAGTCATCCGCATAACACTCCTCTCCATATTGAAGTCATCATTTATAAATACCGAGTAAAAAGAGTTTTAATAGATGGAGGAGTTGGACTTAATATATGTACCTTAAAACTTATCCATGCATTAGGCTTCTCAGAGAGTCTATTGATCCATGTAAAAAGATTACCATAAAGGCATATGATGATGAGGAAAGGTCATCTAAAGGAACCGTGATGTTACCCATTCAAGTTGGACCAGTGCAAAAGGATACTATATGTCAGGTCTTAGACATAGACCTCACCTACAATATTTTATTAGGTTGACCCTAGATACATGAAATGCAAGCAGTTCCTTCTACGTATCACCAATGTGTCAAATTTCCCTATAACAGGCAAGAGGTCTCTATATCTACTGATCACAATCCATTTCAACATTGTAATGCAATGGGGGTAGCCCAGGACAGTTTGGTTCCCCATAATAGAGAAAAACAAAGATCCTCAACATCAGATCTATAGATGCCAAATCCTGAATCATTACCTAGAGATTTCAAGTAGAAAATGCAAATCAGAGAACAAGGTATGGGAGAATACTCTTTGGAACCCATGTGTTTGGCCAAATTACCAACATCACCCATATCTCATGGATTGCCTACTACATCAACACATCAGGTAACTCAACCCATCACCAAATTTGATGGTACGTTCATCCAACTAGGCACTCTAGCACATGAATCAGAAGATAAGGACATTCTTAGCTAGTTATACAAAGATGAGGAAGAAGATAATAGAGCAGCTGCTCTAGATATAGTTCTACCAACACACCTATATGGAAAGGGCTACTTAATCATACAACAAATGGGATATGATGGTAAAGGACCTATTGGAAAATGCAAAGAAGGAGTTACTGAACCCATAGATCTTCCTTCACAGCCCAGTAGGGACAAAACAGGATTGGGTTGTAAACTCACTTTCCTATTAAGAAGGACACCATGCATAACTCCAAAACCTCAATGGAAAGCAAAGAAGAAGTACAAAGAAGAATCTTGGCAGGAAGCACTATTTGAGTTAGTAGAAACAATCTGCAAGGCACGTGAACGTCAAGAACAGAAGCAACATTAGGAAAAGCTTCTCCATCACAAGAAGGCCATATCTGCAGCAGTAGCTCATATTCAAACACCAATATCTCAAAAACTAATAGAAACATCTCCTGATACCGTTATTTCTCCCCAAGGAGGCACAGTCTATGAACAAATACAGAAAGTAGAAGTAGGATCCGACATTGAATTAACAAAGGCTATCAAATTGGTATCCATCATCAAAGATCTATTTTCACCCTACAACATACCTGTTTACAACACTGATAGAATCTGGGATGATGCCTCAGAGACTGATTCCAATGAATATGAATGGGCTAGCTACTCAAATGTTACTGCAGATATCATTGACAATACTGGTACCATATCCCTTTCTCAGGAAGAACATAACGCAGAAGATAAACCTCTTGAATTTGGACCGCACAATATCTATGATGCCAAGGAAAGCGAATAGAAACATTATAAACAAGTCTATACAGAAGATGATACCATCAAAGACCTTGATGAAATCCTTAACTTCTTTACCAAAACCAATCACGATGAAACCTTTGTCTTGACACTTACAGTAGTAGAACTTGATCCACCGAATGATTCCTTACCGCTTGTCTTTCCTGACCTCATTGACTGGGACGAACCTGAAATACATGATATACCAATTTTCCCAGATGATGAATCTATTATCCATTACCTATATACCGTTAACTCGGAAATAGGCTCTACCAGTGAAAAAAGTAACGATGTCTGCAAACCAGGGAGTGCCAAGTCTCTCAGTCGCAAAAATGAACCAAATAAAAAATCTGATGCTAAAAACCAGTCAATGGCATCTCTAGATCACAAAAAAGTAAAAATAAAGGACACATCTGAGGGTGAAAAACTTTTTAAGGCACCTAAAGATGGGAGACTTGACACTCTTCCTGAACATTTTCATGAGCGATCACCCATATTGATTGAGCCCACTCAATCAATCAACATTGGTACTACAGAAATAGTGAAAAACATACACCTAGCAGAATCTCTGATAGAGGAGGAAAGATCGGCATTCCTCATCTTTTTTAAAGAAAAGCAAATTAACTTTGCTTGGTCATATGTAGATATGCCTGGAATTGATCCACACTTAATCATGCATCACTTGTCCATCTCTCCAGGAGTTAAGCCAGTCAAACAAAAACTATGAAAGATGAATCCACAAGTGGCACTCATGGTCAAAGTTGAACTGAAGAAACTATTAGATGTCGGATTCATCCGACCCATTGACTATGCAGAATGGATCTCCAACATAGTGCTAGTATCAAAACCAGATGGCAATATCAGAATCTGCCTGTCCAAAAGACGACTATCAAAACCAGATGTCAACAAAGCCTGTCCAAAAGACGACTTTCCTCTGCCCAGTATCGACATAATTGTAGACCTCACAGTGGGCCATGCAATGCTCTCACTAATGGATGGTTTTTCAGGCTATAATCAGATAAAAATAGCCCCAAAAGATCAAGATAAAACAAAATTCACTTGTCCTTGGGGAACGTATTGCTGGAATGTTATGCCTTTTGGCTTAAAGAATGCACGAGCTACTTATCGACGAGCAATGACAATAATCTTTCATGACATGATGCATACCTTCATGGAAGACTATGTGGATGATCTGCTAGCTAAATCATTCACCAGAGCAGAACATCTCGGCATCCGAACAAAGATCTTTGATCGATTGGAGAAATTCCAAGTCAAGTTCAACCCTAAGAAGTGTGTCTTCGGGGTTACATCCGGAAAGTTACTAGGCTACATCATCTTAGCTAAAGGTATTGAAGTGGATCTAGCAAAGGTACAAGCCATTATGGAGATGCCACCACCAAAGAATATCAGTCAACTCAGATCTCTACAAGGACGACTCCAATCAATCAGGCAATTCATCGCTCAACTATCTGATAAAAGTCTACCATTCAATCATTTGCTCCATAAGAATGTACCTTTCAGATGGGAGGCCAAGTGTGCAGAATATTTTTATCAAATCAAACAATATCTGATGAACCCACCAGTTCTAGTACCACCAGTCATAGGAAAGCCCCTTATTCTATACATTTCAACAACAAATATATCACTTGGGGCACTGTTAGCACAAGAAGATCAATAAGGAAAGGAACGAGCCATCTACTACATCAACAGGACATTGAATGGCTATGAACTCAACTATACATTCATTGAGAAGGCTTGTCTAACGTTGGTCTTCGCATCTCAGAAGTTCCAACATTATATGCTAGCACACACTATTAAGCTAGTAGCAAAAAATGATCCTCTCAAATATCTACTCAGCAAGGCAGCTCTTACCAGCTAGTTGGCTAAATGGGTCATGATTCTTAGTGAATTTGACATCCAATACATAGAAAGAAGAGCTATCAAAGGACAAGAAATTGTAGATCAACTAGCTGAAGCAATGCTACCAGGAAAACAAACTATGGAGATTGAATTTCCAGACAGGGATGTTCTTGCTATTTCTACCACACAATGGACCCTATACTTTGATGGATCCTACACCCAACATGGTTTAGGTGCTGTCATTCTCTTCATCACTCCTAAAGGACACACTATACCAAGATCATATCGGCTTATGTTCCCATGCACAAATAATGTGGCTGGAAATGAGGCATTGGTTATAGGCATCAAAATGGCAGTAGAATGGAAAATCACAGAGTTAATGGTCTATGGAGATTTGCAACTAGTCATCAATCAAATCAACAACGATTATCAGACAAAGGATGACAAGCTACTACCCTACAAGCGAATGGTGGATAACTTCAAATAGTATTTTGTACACATCACCTTCGAGCAAATACTAAGGTTGAACAACAAAGCAACCGATGCCATGGCTACTATCACTTCATTACTACAAATTCCAGAGCAACAGAGTCGTTATGAGTTCCTGGTAGAGCAATTGTTCTCCCCAGCCTATGACCACTCTGAATCCCAGGTTGTCTATGACTTAACCGGTTCAGATTCTCCTTTATATGGACCGATATATGATTATTTGAAGAACAACATCCTACCCATTGATCAATCCCGTAACCAAAAAACGTAATTTTATTCGACAAGCCACCCATTATACCCTTACTACTGATACTTTGTACCGTCGAGGTCTAGATGGTACTCTTCTTCGTTGCCTCAATCGTAATGAATTTTATTCCACTTTACATGAGCTTCACGAAGGTATTTGCATCACACATTCAACTGGGACTACTCTTGCTAAAAAACTTCTAAGGATGGGATACTACTGGCGTATAATGGAAAAAGATTGTTACCACTTCGCCAAGAAGTGTCCTAAGTGCCAGATCCATGGCAATCTGATACATGCACCAGCACAGGAACTGCAACCATTTACAACATCCTGGCCCTTTTGTCAGTGGGGACTAGATTTGGTCGGCAAAATTCATCCTTCATCTTTAAATCGACACAAGTTCATTATAACTGCAATAGAATACTTTACCAAATGGATAGAAGCAGTCCCCATGACCACAGTAACAGGAAAACAAATTGCATCTTTTATCCTGAACTATCTGATCTGTAGATATGGTATTCCAAGTTCCATCATCACCGATAATGGACGACCATTCAAAAACCAAGATGTCTGAGAACTATGTGAGCAATTCAAAATACAACATTGGTTCTCTACACCATACTACCCCCAGGGGAATGGTCAAGTAGAAGCATCCAACAAAACAATACTGAAAATTCTCAAGAAAATAGTAAATGATGCAGGTAAAGATTGGCATTTACAACTCAATCCAGCACTTTGGGCATACAGAACCAGCATTCGTACACCTACAAGAGCAACACCTTTCTCATTGGTCTATGGACTCGAAGCTATTTTACAACTAGAGGTAGAAATTTCATCTCTTAGAGTCTCTCTAAAAGGCTTAATTCCGGATGAAGAGTATCAAGTCAATCGATTGCAAGAACTAGAACTATCAGATGAGAGACATCAGCATGCTTACACTCATCTCAAAGCATATCAGCAACGCATGTGCAGAAGCTACAATCACAAGGTCATCCCTCGCAACTTCAAGGTTGGTGACCTAGTCCTAAAAAAAACCAAGAAATCAACAAGATCGAGAAAAGAAAGGGAAATTTGAACCTAACTGGTTGGGTCCCTATGTCATCATATCAGTCCATGGATCAGGTGCTTATCAGCTTACAACCTTAGAAGGAGATGTGCTCGACGAACCAACTAACAACATTCATCTGAAGAAATACTACACTTAAGTAGCCTAATGCATGGAAAAAACAAAAAAACCAAAAAATTCAAAAATCAAGAAAAAGCAAATAAAAAGGTACAATAAAAGCAACTAGTGAAAACCTGATAACATGCGCTATTGTGAGAGGACAACTCCTTCATCTATATCTATACCCTTGCAGTAAAGCACTATCGACCATCGCCTAACACTTAGCAAATATCCAGTCAGGACATACTTAGTGTAGTCACTATCTTGGTTTATCTATATATCCTTTCACCACATTTTACCATGGCTTGGTAATCACTATATATATTCACATCGAGAGGCACACTCAGCTAGGGGCAATAAATCATCAAAACTTGCAACACGTTCAAAACATCAAGACTCTTTGCAAGACTTAGAAAAACCACATCCAGCAACTAAAAATTTCATTCCATTGCAGAGCAAAACATTGGATCACTAAAACAAGAAATATTTTTTTTTAAGATGGATGATTTTATGAAGTACTAAATGTTGCATTATCGCATAAAGTCTTGACTATTTTTGCATTTGAACTTTTTAAATTATTGGATTCTCTACATTTTCTCACTAAATGCTTCAAAGCTAGAGATCATGGGAAAACTCCAATATTTTCTTAGTCTTCTGTCTGTGAGGCGATCACTTGTACTATGTAAATACTTGTCTCAAGACGTGATACATCGAATATCACTGAAGACATGATTCCACTTTACGCATACAAATGGTTAAATCTTGTTTGTTTCTACGTAATCCGCACTCTGGTCATCCTGGTTCAATTATACCTTGACGCTTGTGCTATCTTGCAAAATCAAACATCATGTAAATTTTTCTTAGGTCGTTATGGATCAATTATACCATTATGCTTGTATAAATTTTCAACATATCCCAAACAAATCAATGCTTAATGATGATTCCTATATCAAAAGCAAATAACATATGGTTATATCAGGATGGCAAATACAGAATGAGGATGCTCCAAAAACAATTAGTTACATATCATTTTACAATTAGTTGCATATCATTTTACAATTAGTTGCATATCATTTTACAAATAGTTGCATATCATTATCATTATCATACATCTCATTTTCAAGATACATCTCATATCATTATCATTATCATACATCTCATTTTCAAGATACATCTCATATCATTATCATTATCATACATCTCATATTCAAGATACATCTCACATCATTATCATTATCATATATCTCATTTTCAAAATACATCTCATAGCATATCAAATCATACATCATGCATCATATCATCTATCTAATCATTGCATCATCATAAAGTAAAGAAAGAACATGTAGAACATGCATCCATAACGCATCACATGATCAAAGAAAATGGTGTCATCTATATATATATATATATATATATAATGATCCAAATGTACAAAATCTGTCATGTCTGTGCCCAATGCAAGCAAAACAATGATCTAAAGATACAATAGAGATGTCATCTCTCAGGTATGACTATCTCCTGAGGGGGATGGTCTCGCAGCTGATGTCCCAACCCCTGGATCTCCAGGAGGATCCTATCTTGAGGTCCCCATCATGCCTCTGCTCTCTGACTGTGTCCTAGTCTCTCGAGATCGACTCGATCTTGCCTGCATGAAGCTCTGCACTCTGCGCTCCTTGGGCATGACATCCTCATAATGACATCGATAATACTCTACCTCCCTCACTCTTGAGGACAACTCTCTCATGATGTCCCTCATCGGACCCCCTGCAGCCGCTCTCTGAATACTAGCTACCAACTCCTCTGCTCGACCGTGCCACTGTATCTCTGTATCTCGCTCTAGAGTTAGCTGGGTAATCTGACGTTGCTGCGTTAATAGCTGTGCCTGCAGCTGCTGAACTATCAATTGTAGGTCCTGATCTGAGCATCCTCTGCATGTGTCGGGACTCGGACCCATACGGGCACCTGTGAAGGGGTACCCCCTATCCCTCTGCCTGTCCTAGGTGATGGTGGCAGTAACTCATCAGTCCTCCTCCTCTGCGTTGGCCGCTTCCACTCATCCGTCCCTCCCACCGCTGCCATCACTTCTCCCACTCTCCCCTCCTCCCCTGCTCCTATCACCAACCCTCCTCTCCCTCTGTCTATCCTAGCTCATCGAACTACTCTCTCCACTTGACCTCCCCCATCTCTACCCCTGTCTCCTCTCCTACCCCGATATCCTCTCCCCCATCATCCTCCTCCACCTCCATCATCTCCATCTCCCCTAGCATCCTCCTCATCATCATCAAAGGCTGGCCGCATCTCCTTAGGATCTAATATCCTAGCCACAACACGAGCTGCAAACAAACCAACAAACTCATGGGTCATCCCTACTTCTAGTATCTCAGGAGCATAGTCCCATATCTAACCCGCTAAGTTGGAGAACTCCTCTACAGCTACTCCACTATCAATAGTAGGACCCCAATCTGGTATGTCCTATCTCCAACGCGCATACAAGCAGGTCCCCTGTGGTATACCCTACTGCCGACCATACTACCTCAAAACCCTACCTACCTGGAATCTCTCTATCATAAAGGGCATCCGCCCTATCAAAAACCAGCTCATAAAAATGTGAGGCATCTCTAGCCCATCCTCTGCCCAGACCTCACAATCTATATACAATCTCCAGACGACCGTATCTATATCATCCAGAACCCTCCTCTAGTGCTCCAATTTGCCCAGCTTACGTTGGACAACTAGACCCCTGTAACCATAAGCATATGCCCGCCCAACAGGTGTGTCTCTATCCACCAATGGTCTTGCTGTTGGAATGTGCTCCCAGCACCATACCTGTAAAAGTGTCACGCCAGCTGACAAACTGCCGTAACCCAGATACACAACCTCATGAATGCCCCTGTACAAGTGGGCTAACATGGCTGATCCCCAAGCAAACCTGTGGCCCTGGGTCACCATCTCCTCAAGAACCAATCCCCAACCCACAGAGAATCCCTTTGACCTACGATCAGGACAAAGGAATCCACCGATGAAACCTACTAATACTGATGGGAGAGGCGCATAGTCTAGATCCAGGAACTCCTGCCATGGGATCTCATACCCACACATTGTCTCATCATGGAAAATATGTCGTAGTGCCTCAGTCCCACCCTCCTTAGTCTGCTCGTATGACAATAAAGCACCTACTACGGGAATCCTCAAAATCCTGTAACAGTCCTTTGGACTGACTGTCATCTCACCAGTAGCAAAGTGAAAGGTGTTCGTATCACTGTGCCACCTCTTAGCGAGCGCTGTAAGTAGACCCTAGTTTACAGTGAACCGAGGCATATCTAACAAAGATGATAAGCCACATCTCTCTATCACATCTAGGTCAGCCTGTACCAACCATGGAATCAATGCCCAAGGTTTAGGAAATCGCTCTCGCGACTGCACCACTCCCAATTGCTCCTGTCAAAAAGCAAAACGAGTCCAATATCAGTTTCCACATCAAAACAAAGATATCAGAATCAAAATCACATCAAAAACATGAAAGAGTTTGCAAAACACTAATCAAGTTCCACATCATATCATTCCGTATCAACTTGTAACACAACTCAAGTTTTAAAAAACCATATCAAAACTTGTAAAACAACTCAAGTCTCCTGTAGCGTCGTAAATTGTACGCACTTACTAGGGTGGTACAATTTCACACCTAGTTTAGCACCCGCGTTGGCGCATTTTGCACTTTGCATCACATTTTCCCTTTAGCACTTAATTAATCAAATTAATTAAGTCTAAGGTTCTATTTTATCATCTCCCATATCATAAAGTTGGGCCCTTTTCATTAAAGTGTGCCCCTTTCATTTTATTCTTCCAATACATCATTTAATCTAAAACCCTAATTAGGTCCTATTTTGAACTTGGGGGATTGATTTCGAGGGTCAAAACATCTCGAAATCAGCTGTAACTTCGGGATTCACTCTAAAATCATCATATCCAACGGCCTTGAAAATTTGGTGAAAAGTTGTCGGGACCGTGGCGCCCGGAGTGCACACGGTCCCGGACATTTTTCCCAAAATTTTAGGAGCACCATCCAATCATAAAATAAAGCTTAACCCCAAGAAATTGGCAGGAGATTCAATCTCTAGGTCGGCCAAAAGTTGAAATTAAGACCTAGGGTTTCATATATAAAAGCTCTCTTTCTTCATTTGAAAGGATCCGAATTTTTGGTTTCAAGGACCTTCTATGCAGCGAAAGAGCAGATCTTTGAAGACTTCAACAACATTCAACATCCATCCATCAAGCATTCATCAATTTCATTCATCCATTTAGGGTTTTGAATACATTGAAGAGCAATAGGGCATCACCGACTGAAGATTGGCTTGTACCCCTCCCTTGGGGTTGGGTATGATTTCATGTTGTTTTCATGTCTTTGCATAAGCCTCATTATATCATTTGTATTCATGCTTTAGATCACTTTGCATCTTGATTTGGAGCATTTACATTATCATTTACAAGCAATTAGGGTTTACTTTCTAGGTTGCTCTAGTTTGCTTACTTTCATTTTAGGATCTTGCACACACACTACTTTTACAATACAACTTGGCTATTCGTGGAGGTGGAAATCACCAAAGCGGGGGTTTGACTAAGGCAAAACCCTATATAGCCGCCCTACAACCCTTTTCAGATATAAGTGCAGATTTCTGAATTCGAAGGACGCCGCAAATTGCAGATCCGACAGAAGCGGACCGAGACAGAACAACACACCAAATTGCAGAGGAAAAGACCAGGACAGGGGCGTGGGGTGCCCTGGTCCTACCAGGACAGGGGCGCTGGGTGCCCTAGTCCCTGGGACAGGGGCGCTAGGCACCCTGGTCCCTGGGACAGGGGCGCTGGGCACCCTGGTCCTTCTGTCAGACAACACTTTTAGCATTTTTTCTGACAGCTTTTCAGGTTGCAAAACAACAATTTCAGGTGCAGAATCAGGACAGTGGCGCCTGCACCCCCGTCCTGAACATTTCCACTCAGATTTTAACCCCAGGTACACATCTGCATTCTCCTTTTATCCTTGTGTTTACAGCTTTTCATCACTTAATCTCAATCTTGCAATCTTGTTACTAGTTCATACTTGCACTCTAGGGCTAGTAGTTGAACTTGCATCATTTTATCTATCATTTGCAACAAAGGAATAGAAATCCTAATAGGTAGCCCGTGGCTCTCTCTTCTACAAAAAGAAGTAGCCAATTGTGTGATACCTCTAGGCTCTTTCGTATTCCACAAGTGTGTGATTGAAAGTGAGATTAGGGCATGTTTGCTTAGTGTCAAGTTTTAAAAAACCATATCAAAACTTGTAAAACAACTCAAGTCTCCACATCACATAAACTTGTAAAACAAATCAAGTTTCCCACCCATATCAGTTTGTAAAACAACTCAAGTTTCCAACCCATATCAGCTTGTAACACAAATCAGGCTCCACACATTTGAACTTGAAATAGTGCGAAACAAATCATGGTTCAATCAAAACAACACATTCATATCTATAACTTGAAAAAATGGCAAAATAAATCAAGTTATATCAATACTCATATTGGACAAATTATCAAAAACATGACCAAAGACACAGCAAATAGCAAAAATCCATCTCTCCCGACAAAACTGACCTTTTCCTATATCATTTTCTTCATTCAACAATCATCCAATCTTGCGAAACCCAATCCATGCTCTAATTAAACCTGGTTGTGTGCTAAACTATACCCATGTGCTACCTTGTTTTCTCCGCGTGCTATTTTATCTACCCTATGCGCTAGACTGACTCTACGCGCTATCTTTTTTTCTCCATGCACCACCCAATCTACCCTAAGCGCTAAAACTGACCCATGCGCTAACCTATCCCATGCTTGTGCTATCTATTCAACCCTATGCGCTAGGTCTAACCTACACGCTAAATCCCCTTACCCATGCGACCCCATGTGAACCCTATGCACTAGGTTTGACCTATGCGCTACCCTATGTTCATCATGCGCTAACCTAAAACTTTCATGCACTACCCTATTCATTTTCGGACACTACTCTAAAATGCTACCCTATGCACTACCTAATTTATCATATGCACTAAACTAAGACCCCTATGCATTAAACCGTTAAAACCGAATTTCAAAAATAAAAAACTGACCAAAAATGATCAAATGAAAAATTAAAAAAGGGTCAAAAGGGTTGACTTACCAATGGTCCATACACAACAGGTCTCTGATGCCTCCGAACGCACTCGAATCGATGCGTAGAATAGGGAATAGGCATTTTTGTCTTCTCTCAAAAAGTCTCTTTCTTCAAAGTCAACAAGCACAAATGAGACAAAACAAAGCACTTTTCCCCTTTTATAGGGTAAAATGAAATTAGGGTTAGGGCAATGAGCATGTAATTTGCTCGCGGTCTCCCTCATACCCTAAAAACACGTCAATTATTGAGAGATGAATCAATTTAAATGTTTCACCTAGCCAAAATCTTACACACCAAACGCAAATTATCAAATCAAATCAATTTTTTCAAAATATTGATTCATCTCCAGAGGGGGCATTATCACCATCATTTATCAAATCTGGGGCATCACACATCAAATTTGGGGCACAACATAAAAATCATAAAAGAAAAAATGACATTGATCATAAAATCACAATGACACATCATTTTCTTTGAAATAACATGTGCACACACGTCACTTCAAAGAGGGGCAAAATGTAGACATATAAAAATGACCATATTCCTAAATAACCCACATTCCTCTATTTAATTAAGTAAATTACTCAATTAAATTTACTATACCATTTAATAGGATAAATTCATTTTATTCAATTAAAGCCCCTGTCCACTTTTTAATTAAATTCAAATTTAATTAAAATAGTTATCCTAAATTAAATAAATCTAATTTATTTAATTGCAACCAAATTGAATTAAATTCAATTAAAACCTATTTTCCCTCACCCACTTGCAAAATCCTACACCTCCCACTTGCATCCTAACCCTCTTTCTAACCTCTTCTAGATTCTTCTAATCTTGATTAATTAACTCAAACCCATCCACTATCCCTTTCCCCTAAATTTGAGTAGGTCACTTCTCAAATTTGGAGTAAAGCCTTCAAAATGCATTAAAGCCTTTATGCCCCCAAATTTGGAAGGACTCTTACAAATTTATCCCCAAAGTCTTCGTAACCATTAATGGTTAACTCAACCCTCTTACATGGTTAAATAATTTCCATAAACTCAACCTCCATCTAACCCAAGGGTCTCATCAATCATTTATTGCTTTGACCATGGTTATCCTTAAACCTTTGCACAAGAGTTTATCCTTTGGGTAAAAGCTTTATCCAATAGATAACCCTAACTTAACCTTAACCCTTAACCCCTAGGGTAACCATGAGGTCTTCTCAAGCATTTAATGCTTCTTACATCCCCTCTCAACCAACCTTATGTTGACAATTGTCACCATTTCATTGGTGCCAATTGCAAACATGGATTCCCAACTTTCAAGCTTGGCCCTTGATTGCCTCTTTCAATCCTGACCATCCATTGCCTTGTTTTTGCTATAAATAGAGCTCTCATTCCTCCATTTTCATCATCCAAGTCTTTAGCATAATACTTATACTAAAATCCATCCAAGCTTTAATATATCATTTTGTGCTCATCATTTAGCCTCTCTTTTAAACAGGAATTAATCTAAATATGCAAATTTAGAATATGTTCCTTATCATTTAGCTTAATCATAGACTAATATAGTATGCTAGGATAGTCTTGTTTACTAACCTTGTCATCTTATAGTTAGTTTATTGCATGTGTAGCATCATGCATAGCTTAGGATGCATCTCATATTAAAATCAACAAAAGCATCCCTCGTTCTTGCATTTGCCATCCCTAAACCATTTTTCTCAGTGATCTGGGAGCAAAAATATTGGTTTGAGGGATCGTGCAAGATAGAGAACCATGGAACCATCCTTGGGAAGCTAAGCCATACTTCATGACTCCATAGCTTGCACCAAGAAGTCTTGTGGGTGTGTGAGCAAGGCTCCCTAGAGCTCCGTTGTTCACATATTGAGTTCTATCAACCTACTTTTCCCGCATACAACATGAAATCAATAATTGGTATCAGATATCACTTTAGCTCTAACAAACTAAGACCTCATTTGTCCTCTTCTTCTTTCAACCTTTTGATTACATGATTGAGTAGTTTGACCTTGCCACTAAAAGTTGATGTTGAACTGGTAAGAGGATCAAAAGACTTTATCAGATCTTGAATTTCTCTTTGACTTTGGTTTATTTTATCTTCTAGAGCTTTGATGAAATTGGTAAAAATTGAAGATTTGACCAATATTTGGCCAACTTCCTGCAGTATATTCTTAACCTCTTATGTTCGAGTGGAGAGGGCAACTTTTCCAATTGATATTTGTTCCATTAGATTTTCTCCTCTATTTGATTCATATTGCCTTACCGCAACCTTCTCCAAATCGGTTGCTTCTAAATCGATTGTTGTTACAAGAGTGCCCAACTAATCAATGATGGGTGTATTATCGTCAACAACAATATCAAGAATTAGGTCTGACAGAATTGTGTTGGCAGAATTGGGAATTCTTTCCTTATTTTTCTTTGCTCTCAATTTAGCCTTTTCAGCTTGAATTTTTTAGTTTTTCTGAGACTTTCATCAATTAATTGGGAGTCATTTTCTTTATATCAATAACCAATTCTTCCTCTTCTTCCTCCTCAGTTTCATCTTCCTTTTCTACAGTCTCAACCTCAGAGCTAGCTGCAGTGGTGAGTTTTACTTTCTTCTTTTCACTTCCCTCTGCTAAGTCTAACTTCCTCTTTGTTGGAGGAGTATCCATCACTAATTTCTTATCCTTTACTTTCTCCTCTTCCTCTTTTCCTTTTTATGACAGAATAGGATTTGGTGTCAATGAAGTTTTGTGAGGTGTATCTTCACAAGGAATGTCTTCAATTGTCACTTCATCTTGATCGGGAGGCTTAGTTAGATCAGCTCCCTTCACCGATGTAGTGTAAACCAGTTTCTTGACATCCTTTGTCAGATTGGGAATGTCTGACACAACATTTCCTATGATCTCATCAACTGAGAAAACACCAAAACCTTTAGCAGAGCCTTTTTCTTTACCTTTCCCTTTGTCAAGGGTAGTTGCACTCTGATCTTGTTTGTTTACCTTTGTTGTTTCTTCTTCAGTTTTTTTTTGCTGGTTCATGATTGTTTTCCAAAAAGTAACACTTTCTACATGTAGTGCTTCAAGTTCACCTACAACTACTCTCCATGTTCTATTTCTTATCTTAAAATGTTGAATGCATTCTTCAACCACTAGTGAAGCTTGATCAAGATCTAGATCATGTTGCACTTCCATGAGTGCTTATATCATGCATTCTTTCTCAATAGCTAGAGCTGTTTTCCATCTCCCTTCAATTTTATCCTGTAAATTTGAGGGAGTTATTCCACATAATTTGCTAGGAGTTCTACAAAACTTGTGCAAGTTCTAGATCAGGGCTTCTTCAATTTTCCTTTTGTCTTCTTCATTACAGAGGGAATATGTTTTCCCAACACCAAACAAGCCTCCAAATTCTTTGATCCCATGGACCAATTCATCAACTGTTGGAGCTATGTTTCTTCCACTTCTTCTAACCTCTTTGATTTCCACATCTGATTGAGTATCAGTGTTATCATGCTCTTTTTCATCCTTTTTGGGCTTCTTTTCAGCCTTTGGGTCAATGTTTCCTTCACTCTTTTTCTTTCTGGTATAAGTTACTCCTACTGGTCTATCTTTACTTGGTGAAGATACATGAGTGCCTACATGTCCTTTTCTTTTGTATATGTTGTTGGCTTGGTAGTTGCAATCCCCTTGGGTTTTGTCTTTGACACTTTCTTCTTTCCACCAATTAGCTCTTCATCTTTATTAGGTTTGGCCCCTATTTGTTCACTAGTACAAGTGGAGATAGTGGCACCAGATGCTTCACCTCCATATTTTTTAACAAGGGTATCAATCATTCTTCTTACTTTTATTTTCATGATTGGCACCTGAAGTTCTTGTTTTATTTTGGAGCTTGCCTCCTCACAAGTTCCAAATCTCTTTGCCTTGTGGTCACCGATGGATGATGACTTGGTTTCAGAATGACTTTCTCCTTTTCTTTCTTCCTTCATGATCCATGTATTTTTCATTTTATTTCTCACTTCTTCAATTGTCTTCTTTGCTTTCAAGTCATATTTCTCTTTCTTCTTGCTAAACCGGTTCTTGTCTGCAGAACGATTATAGGATCGGTTCCTGCACTCTCTAGCTAAGTGATTGATCTTATGACAATTGAAACATGCCATACCAGTTGTCCTCCATGGTCCTAAATTATTTCTCTAGCCCATTCTTATTTTGCAATATGTTGCAACATGATCAAAATTACCACAAGTGGAACAAGTGGCATTGAACTAATTACTCCTTTTATTAGGACTAATCGGTTTGAATGGTGGTCTTGATACATTTGACTTGAACCTACATTCTTCAGATTTGTGTCCAAACTTATTGCATGTAAAGCAATGTTCATTGAATCTTCTTCTATTTGACATACTACTAGATTAAGATCTACACTTATAAGTAGTGTGGCCATACTTATGGCAATTATGGCAGTAACCATCAAAGGTGAAAATCTTTTTTTGACTAACCAGTTTGTTCTACAGACATCAGACTTATGACCCGGTTTACCACAATGATTACAAGAAGATTTGGAGAACTTCATACCTTTCACTTCTAAATGATTCCTTCTATCATCCTTCATCTTTTTGGATTTTGATGATTCTCCAGTTTCCATAGGACCTATACTAGAGTAACCAAGACCAGTTGTTTCTTTTGTTCTTCTCTGAGCTTTCAATTGCTCATCAATCTTCTAAGAGCTTTCATTGAATTTCATCAACTTCTCATTTCTCTCATTTGCAGCTTTCAACTCATTCTTGAGTTGTTCAATCTCTTTCATCATCTTCTCCTTTTCCTCTATGTTGTCATGGAAAATCTTATGTATGTATTCATTCTCCTAAGTGAGAATTGGGATTTCTTCATCTTTTTCAATCATGATTGCATCATTTTCTCACAGGGCATCTTCAACAAGCCTCCTTGCTCTTTCATCTTTTGACAAATCTTCTTTTGCCTCTCTTTTTCTTTCATTAGTACTTCTGCTAGCTTCCAGTATCTCAGTCATTCTCAGGGCCTAACTTTCATGTTCTCTTCTGAGATGTGTGATTTCTTCTGTCAACTTTTTGTTCTTTTCCATGAGTTCTTAGACTGCTTCTTCTACTTCTTCAGATCCACTATGTTCAAAGAGTTGATCTATGATATCCTAACTCTCATTTAGTGGTTGAGCTATTTCCTTTCTCTTGGCAAGAAATTTTCTCAGTCTCTCTTTCAGATGAGCAATAATTTCATTTGCTTCATCAATCTACTTCCAATACCGGTATTCTTCCATGATCTTTTTCTTCAAGTTGTCAAGTGTTACTTCAAAGGACTAGAGCTCTGATACCAATTTTTAGTATTTAACCGGTGACTGAGAGGGTGGGGGGTGAATAAGTTAAAGCAATTTATTCATAATTCAACCAATCAAAATAACCGATCTGCAACTATCCTTTGCATAGTCTAAAATATTGTGTAAATCATGAAAACAAATAACATCATATAAAAGAGATTTGCACGCACATATAATTATCACATAACACAGGTAATTATATATGGAAAACCTCAGTTAGAGGGAAAAAACCATGGTGGGGATAATCCACATTCTCTCTTACTGCAGTAAAGAAAGATGCAATGTTAAGAGCTTACAATCTGTTATTTTTGAGAACATCACCCTATTAGGAGTGACTAGTATCTGGTTAAAAATACCCTAGAACCTGTTAAAGTTCACCTTGCTAGAGGATTTTACAACTTCATATTGAAGTGACTCTGTTAAGAGATTTTACATGAAGAACCGGTTAAGGTTCACCCTATTAAGGGATTTACAATGTTGCAATTGTTAGAAGGCAACAAAGATGAATGATCTCTGTAATGACACTACCTCTATCTCATATATCTGCTTTGTATGCTCTGTTCAACTGATTGATGTCGGCTTCACCGATTCATACCTGTATCTGCTATACTCTATTCTACTCCCCCTATGTTCACTTTCACTAATCTCATTTCACCTGAACAACAACATAATTAGAATGAATTGTGTGAATATATTTTCCTCTGGCTCTGGCACTAACTTTCCCTCCAAAACATCAGATTCAAAATTTTGTTACCGCACCTTAAATTACTCTGCATAAATCATTCCAGGAATATCGGTCAAGACAGTCGTTCATGCTGATAATTCTGTCGGTTGACTGGAGAAGACTGTCGGTTTAACTAGATGTCAACTGGACGTTTCCTGGTTTGTCGGTTGAGACTCCTATTATCTTGGAGTATCGATCAAATTCTGCATAACCGGTTACCTCCTGGTCTCTTATCTACTTAGATGATTAACCTACTATGTGCTGATCTATTTATTGCTTAGCCGGTTGACCTCCTATGTACCGATCTACTCACTGCTTACCTTGTCTACACATTGCTTAGCCGGTCTATACTTTGTTTAGCTAGTTAACCTCTATATACCAATCTATTCACTGTCGATAGGAATAAGAACTCTTGTTCTTTATCGGTTATCCTTTACTTCTTTGCCTATGGACTGTGAAGACTTAGAAGATGATGTTTCCAACAATGACAACCATTTTATTCACCTGTCATACAAAATGCACCAAAATGCCAACAAATTGTATGGCATGTGTAAGAAGTTGGAAGATCATCTAATGTCACACTCCTTATTGGTCCCTTTGCCTTAGTGTGCCTCCTTCTAGGTCATTTTGATCCTCTTTTGGCCTTATCACATAAGAACTATCCTTGTATGCTCATGAGGTGACCTAATCCTATGTGATGAGGGAACAACCCAAGAAGCAGAAAAACACAACAATTGAGAAACAAAAGAGAAATTTTATTATTATTTGCAACAAACATGCACTACATGCATTAAAATTTTAGAGGATTAATACCTCACAGGCTGCCACACATGCAACTTATAAATTCTGGAAAATACCCTTCCCAAAATATAGTCTCCCAACTCTAAAGCTTTCAAAAACTCCACTATTTTCCTTAAAGATGAGTCTTAAATAGACATTCTTTCCTTAGGAGCTAAGATTACATTTGCAATAGAAACTCGACAGATTAAGTAGCGCCAAAACAAGAACTGTATAATTTCATTGAAGCCAAATTCAAAACTGGAAACTTTTCAAAAAAAAAAATGTTCAACTTTTGGTAGCCATAACTTTTGATCTAACTGTGGGATTTTCAATGATAATACCTTTCTGAAAATTTCTTGAAAAGATGACGTGGCACAAAGTAGGGCCTGAAGGACAACTACTTTGGTTTCAAATTTGACTTTGAATAAATTGCTAGAATAAGAAAGGGAGAATCCAAAAACTACAATAGAAAATAAAAATATTTTTGGGTGATGGAGGATTGCCCTTACACCACCGAATGCTCTTGCATCAGACACCCGGGGTAGATTGAGAAATGACCCCGTCATGTCTCAGCTGGTTGAGGAAAATCCAAATGGTCAACCTCTGCTTTGGACAACCATGAAGAATCCTCGACAGTTCTTCCCCTACATTTCACCAAAACTCCTCATACTACCTATTTCTGGTGCTCTTCACACGGCTATCCAGAATTGCTTCGATCTCTTCCTTCTCCGAAGTAGGTGCAGGGATTTTGTACTGCTCTATTACCGACTCCTCCTTTGTGTCACTTTCACAATATTTTATTAAATCTGCAATGTTGAACACAGTCGAAATATTAATTCAATCCGACAACTTTACCTCATATGCACTCCCTGAATTATACTTCTTTAAAATTTTGCAAGGACCAAACTGCTTCACCTTTATCCTATTGTAGATACCAATTGGGAACATTTACTTCTTCAAATGAACCATCACCTCATCTCCAACCCGAAACTCCTTATACCTCCTTTTCTGATCCGCCTTCGCCGTATATTGCAGATTCATCTCATTGATGTGCTTCTTCACCTCCCATAGCCTCTCTACAATAGGTAATGGCTGATAGAGCCCTGTATTTTGACTCACTCCTTTTGCCACCTGACAAACTCTACAACTTTGTACAAATTTCTTTACATCATGTGATAGATGAGGTCAATAATAATACTCACTAATGATGACAATGGTCTTCCCTTGACCAAAATGTTCTGCCATCCCTCCATTGTTCTTATCCTTGATCAAGCTATCTCTCATGGAACTCCTCACAATACACAACTGACTTCCCTTAAATAACATGCCATCCTGGATTATGAAATCCTGCCATGCCATCCTATTAAATAATAGGTTCCTTACAAGTTTTCCAAGCTTCTACAAAATCAGGATCCTTAGGATACAACATCTTGAGTTCGTTGAACCCAACCACCTCCGACTGCATCTTTTTCAACAAAGTTTGCCTCCTACTAAAGGAACCTACAACTCTATTAGACTGTCCACTTGATAAACCCTTAGACACATTTTCAGACACAATGTTTTGAAACTCACTCAACAAATTACTTGAAACTTTTATAGGCACTTCTTCATTATCTTCTCTACCTACTCTAGGAATTGAACCAAAACCACACACATTCATGTTTCTTATCTTTGAAAAATTCTTTTCCACCAACAAAACACATCTTGGCATTGCTACATACCTTTTCTTCCACATCCTTCAAGGGCATTAGCTTATGATGAACTCCTTCCTTTGTTAGGGTGCATGTATTAGCATGGCCATCATGTACAACATGCCTATCAAACTGCCATGGCCTCCCTAACATCATGTGACATGCAGCCATTGGTATGATATCACACCATATCTCATCCCTGCAACTGCCAATCTTGAATTTTTCCAGGCACTGCTCATTGACCAAAACTTTGTGGTCATCCTGCAACCAAGATATCTGATATGGACATGGATGTCTTTCTCTCTTCAGCTTCAACTTCCTAACCATCTCTTCAGACACCAGATTGTCACTACTTCCATTGTCGATAATCACATTGCAACACTTATTTTCACATTTGCATCTGGTGGGAAACAAACTTTGCCTTTGATCTAGGTCTTTCTCCTCATTCATCAGGGCTCTTCTGATAACTAGGGCCTCTCCCCTTTCAGCATCATTTGAATCTTCAGACTGGGCTTCTTTATCTGGATGTGCCACCCGTGCATGGCCTTCATTCCTTTTGTCCATCCTTCCTTGGTATTGCAGATATTCAAAGGCTCTATTCCCTTCTTCACCACACTCGAAACACGTTCCTCTAAGACCACCTCTTCTGAATCTTTGTCCAAATCTTCCTCTTCCTCTTCCTCTTCCACCTTGTTCACCATTGTTTTGGTCGCAGGGCCGATAGAAATTATCTTCCCTCTGGTTTCGGCTAGTAGCCACATCTTCATTTTTCTCCACATCATCATTTTGATCCCCAAAGGATCTTTTAGCACCTCTGCCGCCTTGGGCTTTCCCTTTTTGCTTGCCTTCAAATCTTATATTCAATTTCTCCTCCACTTTCAATTCAAATTGGTATGCTTGTTCAATACTGGTCATTCTGACCAGACTCATCTCCTCTTGAATACTTGGTCGTAACCCATTAAGATAACGGGCGACTTTCTCCTTGTTCGCCTCTGCATGGCCTGTTCTAATAATGATTTTATAAAATTCTTCTATATACTCTTTTACAGATTTACTACCTTTCTTGAAACCTTGTAGTTTATTCAACAGATCCAACTCATAGTCCATAGGGATGAATTGTTTCTTCAGTTTATCAACCATGTGGTCCCATCTGGTGATCTTTCCCTTTCCTCTCTGATTTCTGTCCAACTGTACCTCTTTCTACCAAATATTGGCATGCCCTTTCAGCTTTGTCTTAGTAAATTTAACCCGATCTGGGTCCTCTATCTCCTCACATTCAAAATATTCCTCTAACTCATTAATACAATCAATTAACTCTTCTGGGTTTAGATTCCCAGAATAATTTGAGACTTCAATTCTTGGTCTCTTCCCAATCTAAGAAATGACCCTCAACAAACGAGCCTTATCACAATCTATTTCTTCTTCTGACTCACTTGAGGATGAATCTTCAACCTCTCCATCATCACTTTCTCCTCTCCTCGGATTAAACCCTCTTCTCATTTCTTCTTGGAGTGCATCAATTTGTCTCTGGAGGGCACTCAAACCCTCGTTTGCCAGAGCATTTCTATCGCCAACATTTCTCCCACCATGCATCACTCTTGGAGGCATCTTAAACACGAGTCCATAATCACAGATCCTAGTATGAACTGCCTCACATTCGGCGATCTATTCACACACTTAGGAACAATCCGCTCTGATATCACTTTATGAGGGAACAACCCAAGAAATAGAAAAACACAACAATTGAGAAATAAAAAAGAAATTTTATTATTATCTGCAACCAACATGCACTACATGCATTACAATTTCAGAGGATTAAAAACTCACAGGCTACCACACATGTAGCTTATAGATTCTAGAAAATACCCTTCCCACAATACAGTCTCCCAACTCTAAAGCTCTCAAAAACTCCACTATTTTCCTCAAACATGAGTCTTAAATAGACTTTCTTTTCTTAGGGGCTAAGATTACATTTGCAATAGAAACTTGGAGGATTAACTAGCACCAGGACAAGATATTGTATAATTTCACTAAAGCCAAATTCGAAACTGGAAACTTTCCAAAACAAAAAATTTCAACTTTCGATAGCCGTAACTTTTGATCTAACTATCTGATTTTCAATGATTGAAGAGCATGATTTGTTCGTAGAGGGCTGAAACCTCCCTTCATAGACCTACAAAGCTTTGGCAGCATTTTCGCTTGCACTTCTCCCAACGTTGAACAAGGCCTCTTTCAGTCGATTCTTTTTCTTCATGATACTAAGGAGATCCCACAAAGATACATTGGGTGGAGCTTTCTTTAGCTTCTCTACCACGTCCAGTATTGTTGACACCGATGCTTTTGGCTCTCTTGGCTTGTAGGGGATGAACTCCTTCCTTGGGTATGTGGGGAAAACTGCAAGTTGTTTAGGAGCTTTATCTGGGGGCGTTCTCCCTAGTGTGTTCATATTCTCCCTGGTGAAATACCTTTTAGAGCGGAGATTGTAATCTGATTGCATGAAGGGAACTCCCTCCTTCCAAGTAGTTGCACCATTGGTGAGCATTGCATCTTCGTCCTCCATCCAAGAGAATAATGTGTAATCTGGAGCTATCTCTATTTCTTGCTGCATTGATATGCCCTGCATTTGGGTGATGAGAGATGTGTTATCCATACCAGGGGACGCATATACAGACTCATCCGATGTCATGCCTAGGCTTCATTTCTTTGCAAATTTTTTCTGGAAATTTCCTCTCGAGAAATTTCTTGGAGTGTGAGTGTTATTACATGGAAAGAACCAAGATTTAGTATCATCCACTAGATTATTTTGACCCACTGCCAACTCCTTACCGGTGTTGGGGTAAATGGTCTGCAAAGGATTGGAGACTAGGACTATTTGGCCATTTGGCTGGGTAGATTTATCGGCATGGTGATTTGCATACTGATTATGCTTGTATGGGGTTCTGTTTCTTTGGAAGTTTTGTTGAAAAGGGGGTCTAGCGGGTGAGATTTGGGCTCTTTTCAAATTGACAATTTCATTCGAGAAGGATCTCAACAAGTCCTTCATGTCGCTAACCTCCGTGGCTAGAAACAATTGCAAAGGGACATGAGTTTGCTGGGGGACGGGGTACATATGCATAGATTGCAGGGTAGATGTGCTGGGAGCGTCCTCTTCAAGATTTTGGTGAGATATCTCAGGAAAAATTAGCAAGAGGGGGTGGGGTGCAAGTTTCCCAACATCGATCAAGTTATTTTCTGCTTGGACTGCTATGTTGAACGCTTGGGGGAGGACTCCTTGAGAATGGATCATCACCGATATGTCAAAATCGAAAGCCTTCAAGTAAAAGGTGAATGCCATATTTGCAGGAGGGTGAGCGGATAGAGGTATTCTTTGTCAGGTTCTCTGGAATCTTAAGTTGAATTCCGTAAGCACTTCCTGAGGGGCCCTCTTTATTGTGATCAACTGGTGCATAAATGATGATCTGTCGGCCTTGTCAGAGAACCTTTGAAAGAAACAGTCACCTAGTTGGTCCCAATCTGCTATAGTATTCGGGTCCAAGGATCTGTACCAATCTATAGCTCTTCCTTTGAAAGAGGCTATGAGCAATCTCAAGGCTACATGTTGCTCAGTAATACCACGGACAGCGCAAACTTTGGCTATGTCTTGTAGGTGTTCCCCAGGGGTTTTGTGACATTCCCCAGTAAATTTCAGGATGACTTTGAGCGTAATAGAGGGAATTGGTCCCCATAAGATAGGTGGAGTGGGCGGAATAAGAGGGCTTCCATTATTCCATGTCACAAAATTTCTAGGAGGAACATGTGCCATTTCTATATGGGCAGCTACATGGAAGACAGGTAAGCTCTGGGAAGAAGAAAATGCAGTTGAATGGACGTTTACCAGGGGCGATAGGAGTAAACTTGGATTTAGGGTTGTTTGACTCTTGGTGACGGGCCTGTGACTCATAAACTGGCTATGGGCTTATTTAAAATATGGTCCCATCGCACGTGCCAAAAAAAGAACTGTTGACTAAATTTTGCTTTGAAAGCAGACAACCTTATGTGAAATTTAGTGATGGGGGACCTATTGCGCATAACTCACTGAATGACCTCCGGATTTAAGAAGTAGGCTCTTCCTTATAGTTGGGAGGAAAGGGAAAGAAGAAACTTAAAGAAAAATGATCTAAACTACTTAAGCGATTCGCCAGAGCATTTTGTAAAAGCATTAACAACATATAAAACATAAAAACATACGGTTTTAAAGCCCATTCAACAGTCTATATATCTGAATAGAACCACAATTAAGACACAATCAAGATCCCTTTGAAACATAAATAAATACGCATCACACATCCACCAGATAACAAGTGTAAAACATATTTTAATCGACAAAGTATTAGATATATATCTCTAAAGTCATTAGAAGTACATGAAAGCATAGAAAAACTATCAAAGCATTTGAGGCATCACAAAGATAGGAAGAATTTGATTATCCCTTCCTCAGAAACAACAACAGTTAAAAGGATAGAATTCTATCTAAGATACTTAATTGTTCTTTTAAAAAGTTTTGAACCTTGAAAACAGGGAAAAACAAAGCATACATAGAGCCCCCAACTCCGCTAACAGTTCAAAGCATCCGCCAGCCATGCACAACTGCTTCTGAAATCGAAAACACTATTGTGGCATCTCGCAAGAACACACCCAACAAAACCACTTCCGAGGTTGTTCCTTCCACCCTACCGTGGCAATCTTTGTTCCTGCCCGAACATAAAATATTTTGTGCAAGTCATAGCTTGGCAAACAACTCACCATATAAAACATGCGGCAGCTCTGGGGACATTCGCAAAAAGGCATACAGACGGAAATAATATATGCAACGTGGAGACGCCATGTTTCCCTATCTTTGCAAGATGTAGGGTGGGGTCCAACAAAATGCCCAGTCATTAAAGTTGAGCCACTTGGAAACCCCGCATTCCTTCACACCTTGAACATAAAAAGTGGGCCATCAGGGACAACACCGAGATGACATTTGGCCCATACGCTGAGCACAACTAGAAATTTAAAAGGAAAAAAGGGCCCCTTGATCAAAATAGGGCATTCGGACTTCAACCTAAAATAATGTTAACAGGTTTCAAATTTGACTATGAATAAATTGCTAAAATAAGAAAGGGAGAATCCAAAAACTTCAACAGAAAATAAAAAATATTTTTGGGTGATGCAGGATTGCCCTTACACAACCGGATACTCCTGCATCAAACACCCGTGGTAGATTGAGAAGTGACACCGTCACGTCTTAGCTGGTTGAGGAAAATCCAAATGGTCAACCTCTCCTTTGGACAACCATGAAGAATCCTCGACAGGTCTTCCCTTCCATTTCACCAGATACTCCTCATACTGCCTATTTCTGGTGCTCTTCATACAGCTATCCAGAATTGCTTCTATCTCTTCCTTCTCTGAAGTAGGTGCAGTGATTTTGTACTGCTCTATTACCTACTCCTCCTCTGTGTCACTTTCACAATATTTTGTTAAATCTACAATGTTGAACATAGTGGAAATATTCATTCCATCCAGAAACTCTACGTCATATGCACTCCCTGAATTAGACTTCTTCAAAATCTTGCAGGGACCAAACTACTTCACCTTTATCCTATTGTAGATCCCAACTGGGAACATTTCCTTCTTCAAATGAACCATCACCTCATCTCCAACCCGAAACTCCTTAACCTCCTTTTTTGATCTGCCTTCGCCATATATTGCATATTCATCTCATTGATGTACTTCTTCACCTCCCATGGCCTCTCTGGAACAAGTAATGGCTGAAACAACCCTGTATTTTGACTCACTCCTTTAGCCACCTGACATACTCTACAACTCTATACAAATTTCTTTACATCATGTGATATCTGAGACCAATAATAATGCTCACTAATGATGGCAATGCTCTTCTCTCGACCAAAATGTTCTTCCATCCTTCCACAGTGCTTATCCTTGATCAAGCTCTCTCTCATGGAACTCCTCAAAATACACAACTGACTTCCCTTAAAGAACATACCATCTTGGATGATGAAATTTTGTCATCTCATCCTATCAAAAGTAACAGATTCCTTATAAGCTTTCCAAGCTTCTGCAAACTCAGGATCCTTAGGATACAACTTCTTGAGTTCATTGAACCCAACCACCTCCAACTACATCTTTTTCAACAAAGTTTGTCTCCTACTAAAGGCATCTGCAACTCCATCAGACTGTCCAATTGATAAACCCTTAGACACATTTTCAGACACAATGTTTTGAAACTCACTCAACAAATTACTTGAAACTTTTACAGACACTTCTTCATTAACTTCTCTACCCACTCTAGGAATTGAAGCAAAACACACACATTCGTGTTTCTTATCTTCCAAAAAATCTTTTCCACCAACAAAACACATCCTGGCATTACTACATACATTTTCTTCCACATCCTTCAAGGGCTTCAGCTTATGACGAACTCCTTCCTTTGTCAGGGTGTAGGTATTAGCATGGCCATCATGTACAACACACTTATCAAACTGCCACGGCCTCCCTAACAGCATGTGACATGCATCCATTTGTATGATATCACACCATATGTCATCTCGGTAACTACCAATCTTGAATTTTACCAGGCGCTTCTCATCGACCAAAACTTTGTGGTCATCTTGCAACCAAGATATTTGATACGGACGTGGATGTCTTTCTCTTTTCAGCTTCAACTTCCTAACCATTTGTTCAGACACCAGTTTGTCAGTACTTCCACTGTTCATAATCACATTGCAAAACTTATTTTCACATTTGTATCTGCTGGGAAACAAACTTTGCCTTTGATCTAGGTCTTTCTCCTCATTCATCAGGGCTCTCCTGATAACTAGGGCCTCTCCCATTTCAGCATCATCTGAATGTTCAGACTGGGCTTCTTCGTCTGTATGTGCAACCCGTGCATGGCCTTCATTCCTTCTGTCCATCCTTTCTTGGTGTTGCGGACATTCAAAGGCTCTATGCCCTTCTTCACCACACTGGAAACAAATTCCTCTAAAACCACCTCTTCTAAATCCTTGTCTAGATCTTCCTCTTCCACCTTGTTCACCATTGTTTTGGTCGTGGGGCCGATAGAAATTATCCTCCCTTTGATTTTGGCTAGAACCCGCATCTTTATTTTTCTCCACATCATCATTTTGATCCCCAAAGGATCTTCCAACACCTCTGCCACCTTGGGCTTTCCCTTTTTTCTCGCCTTCAAATCTTTTATTCAATTCCTCCTTCACTTTTAATGCAAATAGGTATGCTTCTTCAATGCTGGTCATTTTGACTAGACTCAACTCCTCTTGAATACTTGGTCGTAACCCATTAAGATAATGGGCAAATTTTTTCTTGTTGGCCTCTGCATGGCCTGTTCTAATAATGATTTTATTAAATTCTTCTGTATACTCTTTAGAGATTTACTACCTTGCTTCAAACCTTGTAGTTTCTTCAATAGATCCAACTCATAGTCCATAGGGATGAACTGTTTCTTCAGTTTGTCAATCATGCGGTCCCATCTGGTGACCTTTCGCTTTCCTCTCTGACTTCTGTCGAATTGTACCTCTTTCCACCAGATATTTGCATGACCTTTCAGCTTTGTCTTAGCAAATTTAACCCGATTTGGGTCCTTTATCTCCTCATATTCAAAATATTCCTTTAACTCATTAATCCAACCAATCAACTGTTCTGGGTTAAGATTCCCAAAATAATTTGAGACTTCAATTCTTGGTCTCTTCCCAATCTGAGAAATGGCCCTCAACAAATGAGCCTGATCATGATCTATTGCTTCTTTTGACTCACTTGAGGATGAATCTTCAACCTCTCCTTCATCATCACTTTCTCCTCTCCTCGGATTAAACCCTCTTCTCAGTTCTTCTTACAGTGCATCAATTTGTCTCTAGAGGGCTCTCAAACCCTCATTTGCCAAATCATTTCTACCACCATGCATCACTCTTGGAGGCATCTTTAACACAATTCCACAATCACAGATCCTTGTATGAACTACCTCACATTCGGCGATCTGTTCACACACTCAGGAATAACCCGCTTTGATACCACTTGATGAGGGAACAAGCCGAGAAACAGAAAAACACAACAATTGAGAAACAAAAGAGAAATTTTATTATTATTTGCAACCAACATGCACTACATGCATTACAATTTCAAAGAATTAAAACCTCACAGGCTGCCACACATGCAGCTTATAGATTCTGGAAAATACCGTTCTCACAATACAGTCTCCCAATTCTAAAGTTCTAAAAAAATTAACTTGTAAAACTCCACTATTTTGCTCAAAGATGAGTCTTAAATAGACTTTCTTTCCTTAGGAGCTAAGATTACATTTGCAATAGAAACTTGATGGATTCACTAGCGCCAGAACAAGAAACTGTATAATTTCACTGAAGCCAAATTTGTAACTGGAAACTTTTTGAAAAAAAAAACGTTCAACTTTGGGTAGTCGTAACTTTTGATCTAATTGTCGGAATTTCAATAATGATACCTTTTCAGAAAGTTCTTGAAAAGGTGACCTGGCGCAAAGTAGGGCCTGAGGCCAACTACTTTGGTTTCAAACTTGACTATGAATAAATTTCTAAAATAAGAAAGGGAGAATCTAGAAACTACATTAGAAAATAAAAATAATTTTGGGTGATGCAGGATTGCCCTTACACCATCAGATGCTACTACATCAGACACCTGAGGTAGATTGAGAAGTGAACCCGTCACGTCTCAGCTGGTGGAGGAAAATCCAAATGGTCAACCTATGCTTTGGACAACCATGAAGAATCCTTGACAGGTCTTCCCTTCCAGTTCACCAGATACTCCTTTTACTACCTATTTTTGGTGCTCTTCACACAACTATCTAGAATTGCTTCGATCTCTTCCTTCTCTGAAGTAGGTGCAGGGATTTTGTACTTCTCTATTAACAACTCTTCCTTTGCATCACTTTCACAATATTTGGTTAAATCTTTAATGTTTAACACATTGGGAATATTCATTCCATCCATTAACTCTACCTCATATGCACTCCCTGAGTTATACTTCTTCAAAACTTGCAGGGACCAAACTACTTCACCTTTATGCTATTGTAGATCCCAACTGGGAACATTTCCTTCTTCAAATAAACCATCACCTCATCTCCAATCTAAAACTCCTTATACCTCCTTTTCTAATCTACCTTCACCATATATTGCAGTTTCATCTCATTGATGTGCTTCTTCACCTCCCATGGGCTCTCTGGAACAGGTAATGGCTGATACAACCCTCCATTTTGACCTACTCCTTTGGCCACCTAACATACTATGAAACACTGTACAAATTTATTTACATCTTGTGATAACTGAGCCCAATAAAAATGCTCACTAATGACGACAATGCTCTTCTCTTGACCAAAATGTTCTGCCATCCCTCCACTGTGCTTATCCTTGATCAAGCTCTCTCTCATGGAACTCCTCAAAATACACAACCGAATTCCCTTAAATAACATGCCATCCTCAATTATGAAATCTTGCCATCTATTCCTATCAAAAGTAATAGGTTCCTTACAAGCTTGCCAAGCTTATGCAAAATCAGGATCCTTAGGATACAACTTGTTGAGTTCGTTGAACCCAACCACCTCCAACTACATCTTTTTCAACAAAGTTTGTCTCTTACTAAAGGCATTTGCAACACCATTAGACTGTCCACTTGATAAACCCTTAGATGCATTTTCAGACACAATGTTTTGAAACTCACTCAACAAATTACTTGAAACTTTTACAGGCACTTCTTCATTAACTTCTCTACCCACTCTAGGAATTGAAGCAAAACACACACATTCGTGTATCTTATCTTCCAAAAATTCTTTTCCACCAACAAAACATATCCTGGCATTACTACATACCTTTTCTTCCACATCCTTTCAGGGATTCATCTTATGACAAACTCCTACCTTTGTTAGGGTGTAGGTATTAGCATGGCCTTCAAGTACAACACGCCTGACAAATTGCCATGGCATCCCTAACAACATGTGACATGCATCCATTGGTATGATATCACACCATATCTCATCCCGGTAACTCGCAAACTTGAATTTTACCAGGCACTACTCATTGACCAAAACTTTGCAATCATCCTGCAACCAAGATATCTGATATGGATGTGGATGTCTTTCTCTCTAAAACTTCAAATTCCTAACCATCTCTTTAGAAACCATATTGTCAGTACTTCCACTGTCGATAATCACATTGCAGCACTTAGTTTCACATTTGCATCTGGTGCAAAAAAAACTTTGCCTCTAATCTAGATGTTTCTCCTCATTCATCAGGGATCTCCTAATAACTAGGGCCTCTCCCCTTTCAGGATCATGTGAATGTTTAGACTGTTAGATCCAATGACAGTCCCAAAGACATTGAGAGGGGGGGGGGGGGGGTGAATTAGTGTCTAACCGGTTTGCTAAATATTTAAACTTATTGATAACTTTGCAATCCAAAACAGTGTACCGAAAAATAAGAATTATTGCAGTAAACAAAAATAATAGAGACAACATAGAAACACACCATAACACAAGATATTTAATGAGGAAACCCGATGTGGGAAAACTTCGGTGGGATTTGTGACCCACAATATTTACTCACTAGCCAATGAATAAATGCTACTTACAATAAGGGGCCTCCACATGTAGGGAGGCCAACAGCCTAGAGCTCACTGCTCAATGAAGAGTCACACTGACTACAAAATGGATTATTAAATCCAATACAATGTACTACTCAAAAGAACATCTCTAATGCCAGGTTCAGTACCGGTTTAAGCTCAGATAGATACCTTATTCAAAAACCTTCAGTGCCACTAAACAATTATTTTTGACCATACATATCATCTCTTCTCTACCAAAATGACCTATAAGAGCTCATACATATATGAGTCTTTTACAATATACCATGTCATCTTACAAAAGATAATTATATTACAATAAACAAAAGTTCATCCCATGTCGGCTGGAGTGCCAGTATGCTTTGTTGCCGATGTAATCTGAATGTCGGTGTAAGTGCCTGTCGGTGTCGGTGTCTGCCGATGTATGAGGTTTGTGATGTCGGGCATGTAAAACCAATTGTCAGTGAGTTGTCAGTTGGTTGCCATCAATGACAACATCAACTATTCTCATAAGAGTGTAGAATGCCAACAATATCCCCCTTTAGCATTGATGGCAACACTCATGATAAAAATCAAAACTATTCTCCAAAAACTGAAATGCAAAAAGATGTGCTCCCCCTGAGCAAGTGATCTCCTCTATACAATCATTTTTCTCACCACTACTCCCCCTTTGACATCAATGACAAAGGATGTCATAAATAATCGAAAGAGTAAAAAAATTATACCTCATAGTCTGTAACTGGTTGGTTACTATCTGAAAGATGTCTGTGAAAATTAGATTCCGACTCTGCATAAACTTGTTGTTGTTAGTTAAAGTTGCCTCTGTCTGTTGGATCATACTGGTGAGATAGTGCATTTTTTGCTCCGGTGATCACTCTCCTTGAATTGTTGCCTTAGATAATTCAACTCTCTGAGTAATAAGACTATCCAGACCTCAGACCAAGTTTATCCTTTAGTTCCCGAGTTTTAGACCTTATTCTTGCCTTCTCTTTCTCAAGTTTTTCCAGCTTCGCCTCAAAAACTGTCATTTCCTGCTCAAAAATTGATATAAGTCCAGATGAACCTATTATATTATCTGCAATGTCATCAATTTCTTTTTGTGTCTTTTTGATCTCTTCATCAATGTCCTTTGTCAAATAGTGAGGTTTACATGCTTCCCTATATAACTCCTTATACTCCAAAATTGTAGAATTGAGTACCGGTAAAAGTGTATCCAAGTGATCGGTACATTTCTTTATGGTGTTTTCAAAGAATGTATTTTTCTCTTTGTCAATTCTCTCCTTTATGGTATCCTCATTCACCTTATCTATGGTTATTACATTATCAACAATGAATTTGGACAATGTGTCCAATTTCCTTAAAGAATCATTAATGTGGTCTATCTTACAATTAGGTGCAATCATCTTCAGAATAGGTAATGTGTTATCAATTTCCTTAAATGCTAAGGCATTGCAATCAGTAATCCTCTTAATGGAATCCAAAAGTACCTTTGTAATATTAGTGGTTCTGAATTCACCTGTAGATGTGCTTGGTTATGCTATAGGTTTCTTCTCAACAGATGTCAGACCAGTCACCTTCACTATATCCTCTTTATTTCCATCAGATGCATCCACTTTACTTAATTTTTTTTTGGTGAATCTGTTTGTGTCTGTACCTCTACCTTTAATGGTTTCTTAGTCTGATTAAGCTTCTCTGCAACTGTTGATGTCACAAACTCAAAATGAACCTTTACCTCATATTGTTTCTCTGTCAATACCACTATTGGTTTCTCAGATTATGGTGGCCCTGTGCAAGTTATCTTGTCCTTTATTTGTTTCTTAGTCTCTGGTTTCTCTATTTGAGATGGTATCTCAGTTTCCTGAGAGTCAACAGTTTGTGCCAATTTCTCTGAAATCTTGTTGTCCTCAACACTATCTACCTGAACCTCTGTAATTTCTTTGTCCACAACAATGTTTATATCTTAAGTATCTACATTCATTGTAAAAATTATCTCAGAATCCGGATTAGTATCATCATGGATTATACCTTGAGTAGCTATATCCGGTGGATTAGCTGTATGAACCGATGATGAAGGTGTTAATGGAGGGGTGTCCTAAGTCGATGGAGGGATGTTATCTCTTATCTTTATAGAGGGTACACCATCTACTTTACCCTTTCCCTTGTCCTTTTGATATACCTTGAATGTCTTTTCTATTTTAGGTCTGCTTCTTTCCTCTTGCTTTTCCTTCTCTATGAAGAATATGTCCCATTTATCTGCAGTCTCATCTGCAATTTCTTTAACCCTTCCAGCCATCAGGCTCACTTTTCGATGTCCACTAACAAATACTAACTAGTTAGCTTCATAAATAATCTCATCTATTTCTTCCTTATAATTTACCGGATGTACAACCAAGAGTGCTTCAACTTTCAACTTCTTGTCCAATTCCATCACATATAGCCTTTTAGCTTCCAATCTCATGTATAAATCATTTGGTAACTCATCAATCACTTCTATCAAAACTTTCTTGTAAATATCTAAATGTAAAATAATGCTTTCTTGAATTGTGTTTTTGCCAGAATCATTTGAAGAGTTATACCATTTATTTACATTTAATAGATTACCTTTATGTGTAATCTCATTCAGTAGATCATCCAGAGTAGGGGTAACTAGTGTTTGTTTCTTCTTTGGTGTAAGCTTTTTCTATGGTTCCCTAACTGCTTGTTGCTTCTTCCTTAGTGTCCTAGTTTTCTTAGGAGTAAGAAAAGGTACCGGTGAGGTTTTCCTTTTCCTTTCCACTCTTTTAAACTCAACAACCTTACCACTGTCAGTATCAGAGGATGTTACAATTGGTAAAACATGTGCTTCAGGTTGTAGTCCTTCAAGCTCACTTGCTGATATACCACATTCATGACATTTTCTTTGATTTCTTTGACCTTCTTGGAGGCATCTTAGATAAACTTTTCTCTTCTTTTTGTCCTCTTCTGCATAGATACATTGCTCTCAATAGTTTCTGCATTACCAAATAATTTCTCAGATGGCTCCCTTGGTGCATCAAGTAGAGCTTTAACATATGTCTCTAGAATAGATAGGTCTACCTCATAACCCATCTCAATAACCCAAATAGTTCTAGGGCTTACTACTTCCATCCAAGTTTCATCTTGCTTAATGACAAAATAGATTTCCTTGTCATACTTATCAATTATGCTCTGCGGTAGTCTCTCTCTTGCTCTCATCTTAGTTTGAAACATTTTGAAGTAGTCTGTAATGTTCTTATCACAATTAGTGCCCATACCGGTGAAAGCTTCCAGTATCTGTTTTCCTACCAGAATGACATAACCAAAATCCTTGTGACCTATGTCGAGTGTCTCTTTGGTAAAGTATAGCATCATGCATACTAGTATGTTTCCAAAACGGAAAGTACCTTTTTTGTCTCCCTTAATCTTCTTCAAATTGTCAATTAATTCATCTTTAAACCATTCACACACATCAATCTTAGAATTATTGTTCACCATCTCATATGCATGTGAATACAAAGGCTAGAAACAAAATTCAATCTATTTGCATGAGTTTCTTTGTATCCTAGCACCATACTCACATATCTCACATTTATATCCTTAACATCATTCACTCTAAGTGATCTATTATCAAATGTGGCTCCGGTTAACTCCATAACTCCCTTGTTAGGTATTTTCTTGGTTTTATCAGGCCTACTACCGGTTGAAGGTAAACCAATAACTGCCTTAATTGCTTCCTTGGTTATCTTTCAAACTGACTCTAACCACATGAACTCTCCATGGGCTATGCTCAATACAAGCCTTACAACGTCCTTTGGAAATTCAGGAATGTTCAGAATCTCTACAAAACTTGAGTCTTCCACAATCTTATGTTCAGTTTTAATCACACCATTTCCATCAATTATTAACCTTATTAAATATTTTCTTCAAATCCTCAGTCCCAAGGTTTTCTATGTTGCAATGTATGTAGATTATAGGGTCTTCTGTAAATGCTACACCCTTCAAAATTTTCGAAAAAGCTCCGACAGAATCATCCTATTTTGCAATCTTGGGGATAATCTTAAACACGGGTCTAGGGCGTTTGACATTTTCCACAATGATAGGTTTTGCAATAAACTCAGGAACAGAAGATGAGGTTGCCATTTCAAAAGATAAATACCTCTTAACCGAAATTCTTAATGCCTGAAAATCACTTCGCAGCTTCGCCTTAGAATGCCCTTGCTCAGTTTTGCACTCTCTGATTGTTCTAATGCTCGGTGAGTTTGAAATGATGGCTTTTCGATGCTTTATACCCAAAAAGGTTCTTTAAAACTACATTAAATGCTCACCGGTTAGGTGAAAACTTAACACATCTTCTCACCATCAATCAAGGGTAGAATGCATGATTTTCAACTTGTTGCAATACCCCCTAAGGATTATTCCTCAGTTAGATAAAGAATCTTCTATCGGTGGAGGATTACTCTGTTCTACTGGTGTAGAGATAGTTTCATTGGTTCTCAGATCACTCTTCTTAATCCATTTTTTTGAAAATTCTTGTTCTACTTCATCTACCTTTTCTTTGCCCTTCAAACTAGATCCTTTGTTGTTCGCCGGTGTATTTTTGCTTCTACAAAATTTTGCAATATGTTCAATCTTGTTGCATGCATAACAAGTTACATTATTCCTTTGAATAGCCTTTCCATATCCTTGACCGGTTTGTGATATGCATTGATTAGATAAATGCCCAAATCTTCCACAAACATAACATTTCACATTCATTCTGCAATTTTCTGTATTATGACCAACTTTGTTGCATTTGGAACATTGACTGGTGGGTGAGTTTATATTTTGATTAAATCTACACTGATTTGCTCTGTGACCATATTTGTTGCAATTAAAACATTTCCCATTAAATTTATAAGCATTAGGTTGTCTTACGGGTTTGTTGTAATCTTGATTATTTGTAGGATCAGAACTTTCTCCAATTTCAAATCCAACTCCATTTGTATCTCCATCAAGTTTTTGTCTTTTAAGCATGTCATCAAGTTCTTCTAAACTTTTTTTGAATTTGTCTTTGTGTTTATTTGCAGTAACCAACTCATTTTCTAGAATTCCAACTTGTCTCACAAGCTCATCTTTATCATGTTGCATGTGAATCAGATATGTTTTTAACATATCATTTTCATGACCAAGTCTCAGATTTTCATTTTCTGTGTCATCAAGTCTCCTAGTCGAGACTTCTTCATTCTTCTTTCTGTCTTCTATATCCTTACATAACCTCATAGTCATATCTTGCATTTCATTCTTCATATTATTGTTCTCTTACCTCAACTTATTTGCAATATCTTTAAGAGTCTCCTTTTCATCATCATCATTTTGCATCTTCTCATGAAGTTCCTGATGAATACTAAGAGGGGGGGTGAATTAGTATGCCAAAAATCTCTGTACTTAAACACTTTACTAGACTACCAGTAAACCAGTAACACAGTTTAGCAAACAAATCGGTTAGCACACATGCAAACCAAATAGCAAATAATGCATTTCCCCACATAAGCATAAACACCATAACACAAGAGATTTTGACGTGGAAACCCAAATGGGAAAAACCACGGTGAGATGAAACTCACAAGTAACTATCTGCAGAATAGGAACCAGACCGGTTAAGGTCAAACCAGTTAAGGTCATAAAATGTTCTTTACCAGAACAGATCCTGATAGGAATCTCAATCTCTGTTAGGAGATAAGTCCGGTTAAAGACTACCTTGGTAGAGGATTTTAGATCCACAGATGTGAACCACCTTGTTAGAGGATTTACAAAAGGCTTTTGGGCCTACCTAGTTAAGGGCTTTAGAATTGTCGAAGATGTGAGTAATCAACAAGTGAGTGATCTAGCAACTAGCACAGATTGCTTGGTTAGATCCTTGATAGCTCATTTCTAATGCATTCCAGCATTACTTCAGTCTTCAACATATTCACTCTCTCAAAAACTCATCAACCACCTTAAACCCTAGCAACAACCTAAAACCCTAGACATGATGTCCTTATAAAGGAATCTGATTTCATGTCAGTCCAATAGGATTACAATACAATTTCCTAGGTTCAATGCATCTAGACATATTCTGTAACACGACACAAAAAGCACCATTAAAGTGTCGGCACCGCCAAACAATCAGTGGATGGTAACTCATCACAAAATGCTGGTTGGTAACTCATCACAGAGTATTACCGATTCATATGGAATACCGGTTTAAGCAAAATACCGGTTGCCGGTTTGACAAAATGAAGACTGGGAAATATGAGTTGTACCACTTCATTCCTTCGTACCGATTGAGATCCTCGAACCGCTTGGGGTCTTCACACCGCTTCAGATCAGTAAACACTTTCTGCAAAACACCGATTGTCTAAAGACTATAATACATCATACCGGTTGGAAAAAATACCGGTTGAGCTTTAACTCATACATACAAAAAGCAATCTCAAATCAAGTGTGTGTCCATCAATGACAATCACAACATCAATCATCAAAAATGCCAACAATCTCCCCCTTTGGCATTGATGGCAACACTTAGGAAAATTTTGACATCTAAGTGTTTTACAACAAAAATATGCCATAATCAAAATTACTCCCCCTAAGCATATACACTATCCCTTTTGCAGAAAATACAATGTATACTACTCCTTAATAGAAATAAGATGAAAGTATACATCAAAACATTCAAAATTTATACTTCTCCCCCTTTGCCAACAATGACAAAAGCATTGTAGACTAACCCCTGTTTCATTAGTATTAAAATAATAAGTGTTTATGATAGTAAAGAGTAAAACTTGTCAAAAACTGATTTAAAGTCCTGCAAAAATTGCTTCATGGATAAGGACCATGAGTCAAGTAGGGAGGTAGCCACCTCTTTCTCTGTCTACATCTGGGAGACCTATTCTTCCATGGCATCTATCATTCTCACCTCTTGAGTGACCGTTAGGGCATCAAGAATTAGATAGCACTTCTATAGAGTTTGCAGCCTAGGCAGTAGGACCAGTTGAAGTTCTTGCAAATTTCATGTCCGATTGCTTATCTCTACCTCTAGTCTCGCAGACTGTAGTTGAAGCCAGTGAACAGTTTGTCCATATGTGGAAAAGGAGCCATAGGGCATCTTGAAGGTACTAATAAATGACTGCATATCAGATTGCAGTTTGTCCTTCTGAGTGAGCACATCATCACAAAATAACTGAGGTTGGCAAATCTTGCTAAGTAGAAGATTGCCCTCATTCATTGCATCTCTAATATCCATTTGTGCCTTCAGGAGATTAGACCAAGGCTCTGTTAGCTTTTTCACCAGGGCAGTGTCCAGAGCCTTGTGATGTTCCTTCTTGGCATTGGCTTCTACGACCTCTTCTAGGCTTTGTACCTGGTCTTCTATAACTGAGCATAGGAGCTTCAATTGTGCAAGTGAGGAATCGGTATTGGGAAGGTTCACACCGGGTATCAAACCGGTAAGTGTGTCAATCGTAGCTTGGATAACATCTTCCTCCTTTTTCCTCCTTAGAGCATCCAATCACTCTTGAGCAAGCTTAAAGCTCTGCAACAACTCCGATTCATTTGCAAGCTGGAGGTTAATAGGACTGGAAATTGCAGCTGGTTTAGCCTGACTACTGGCTGCCATTGGAGTCTCCACCTATGTGCTCTTTTCCGTTGCTTCCTTGTCCTTGGCTTTTTGCTGGTCTTCTTGAGCCTTCCTCTACTCCTCTTCTTCTTTCTTTCTTTTCTCTTCTTCTTGTCTCTTCTCTTCATCTTTTTGCTTCTTCTCTTCTTCATCCTTCTTCTTCTCCTCTTCCTTCTTCCTCTTTTCCTCTTCCTATTTCTTCTCTTCCTCTTTCCGCTTCTCCTCTTCTTTCTTTTCCTCTTCCTTCTTCTTCCTCTCTTCCTCTTGTTTCTTATTTTCCTCTTCTTTTCTCTTCTTCTCCTCTTCTTTTCTTTTATCCTCTTCCTCTTTCTTCTTTTTCTCCTCTTCTTTTCTTTTATCCTCTTCCTCTTTCCTCTTTTCCTCTTCTTTTCTCTTATCCTCTTCATCTGCCTGTTTCTTCTTTTCAGCTTCCTGTTGCTTCTTTTCTTCTTCTACCTTCTTTTCTTGTCCTGTTCCTTCTGATGGTGTATCCTGAGTAACATTTTCACAATCTAAGGCATCACCATCAATGGGGTCCATTTGTTCTGTGACCGGTTCTACTTCACTGTCATACACCTCATCCAGTTTGCCAGTTTCCAGTTCTCACTTAGCTTTTCTATTGGCTTCAGCCACTTGATGCATCTTAAGAGATTCTTGAGCATGAGTATGTGTAGCTTTGATCATTTCATGACCCTTTCCTTCCAGTAACAGGAGTCTTCTTCTTCTCATGAAGAAGAGGCCTTTGTATTTATTCATAACTTCAAAAAGTTCTGAATTTGATACATTAGGAAAATGTTGAGAAAATATTTCGTCCCTCATTTCCTGATCCTTTTCTATGGCAATGCGCCATTTATTGTCTAAAGAATTATACAAAGAATCCAATGTCTCAGATCTAATTTCTGAAGGTGACCGGTCATTAACACAGAAATACTTAATGATTTCCTGTTCAACTTCTTCTTTTTCTTCATCATTGAAGTCATCAAAACAATCAATTAAATCATTTAGCACTTTTCTCCTAATATTCTATTTAGTTCTTTGAAAATGTGTCAAAGGTTTGCAAGAAGAAATATCAATATTTACCGGTGCAGATGATGCCGGTTCATTCTTTGTCTTTTTCTTCATTTGCCTAGTCTTCTTCTTAGGCGGTTCTTCTGACACAGTTTCTTCTGAGTCAGGTGTATTGCTTTTTGTCCTCCACTTCCTCTCGAAGAATTTTGCAGGTGCCGCTTCCGGTTTCTTCTTAACTGGTGACCGCTTGGTCACTTTGGGACTGGCTATAGTAATCGGTGTCGATGCTGAAGGCACTGCCTTTCCTTTCTTTTCTAAGGGTTCTACAACCGGTGTAACTCTTTCCAAATAGGTGTCGGTTCTCTTTGCCTTAGGATCAAGGGGTGAGGCGATAAGGGTAGAAGCATACCCGTCCAGCATATCATTCATTACCTCATAGCCCATAGGCTCTACTTCTTACTGTCTCAGCACAACATCCTCCATTATGCATTTAGCCACTTTGATGGTGAAGCAAATGTCTTCCTCATACTTTTTGACTAAATCACTGGATATTCTTATCCTTTGGCTCATCTTTGCATATAAACTCATCAAAGTATTTGTTCAGAGCTTTTGAATAGCCAGTTCTAACCGCTTGTAGACTTTCCTTGATTTGTTTTGTTACCAATTGGTCGACAGACCACTGAATATCACCTACTCCTAGAAAGTAGCCTTGAAAGTAAAAGAACAACCCAACCAGTAGTTGTCTGAACTTGAATCTCAGTGCATTGTCCTGTTTGATCGACTTAAAATTCAACATAAGTTGTCTTTGCATACAAGTGCACGGATCAAACGATGCATCCGTCTTGATCATCCTGTAAGTGGCATTTACCATAGTAGCAGAGATGGAATTAATTTTGCTAGCAGAGAATGTTCGGTAACCTATCACCATGCAGGCATACTTGACCAGATCGTCCTTGATTGAGTTGACGGTCATTCCACATGAATCACTCATTGAATCGGTGAGCTTTGACATTTTAGTCTTGCTGACCTTCCTTAGGGCTGGCACGTCCCCTGTATTACAGAAACCGGTGATGGCATGAATCGCTTCTGGTATGATATCATGCATCTACTCTAGGTACATCTTGTCATTGTGTACCCTGCTTAGAATAATGCAAATGTGATCATCCAAAAATTCTTCAAGAAAGTAAATTGCATTTTGAAGTTTCTTCTTTTCTAGAATGCTGTATTCTGGTTTAATCTTCTTATCCTGTCCACAGAATAAGCTTAGCTAGGAATAGATTACAAGAGACCCTAGGTCTTCGATTTTGCAGTCTATGTAATTAGAAATCCCTTCTTCTACTATAACACCAGCCGATAATTGAGACAGGGCATTGTATTTTGACTTTTGCTTAATGAATTCCATAGAATCAACAGTTGCACTAGAACTATCATGAGATGCGGAAGCCATGATAAATGAAGAAGTATGAGAAATACCTTCGCAAATTGAAATTTAGGGCTTCACAATTTGAACTTCACTTCACACTCCTTCGGGTACTAAGATACCGCTTTGCATTCTTCACTTCTTCAATAGATGATAGCTTTAGATTCTTCTCCAGATTTTTGATAAACTCTTTGATTCGCAGTGTAAATCACTTTCCTTTGCTCTGCACTTGAAAAACTTCTTCGCTTGAAAAATGATAAGTGAGAAATGATTTCAATATTCCTTTTAAATTGGTTCTCCACCTACCATAATAAATGCTCCAATATTAGGATGTAAACCCTAATTTGCCTTTTACCATTTCTGGTCTTCTGTCGATTGACAGGTATCTCATACCGGTTAAGGTCTCTTACTGGTGTAAACTTGGGGTTCGAAGTATTTTTGCATTTGCTCCCCCTAAGCTTTTCTGATTCTTAGTTTTCCGGTTCTGTTAGTTCCACACTAGGTGCAGAAACCGGTTCTTCTTGCAACACTCCTGGTTTCTTTTTCTAGGTTTTGTTCATATTCGCTTGAACAGTTTCAATATCAATCTTTCCTTCTGGAGTGACCGATATGTCATCTGTTATGTTCTTTCTTATTCTGCAAAATCTGACAATGTGACCCAGTTTGTTGCAATGATAGCAGACCATTCCAGGTGCTCTCCAAGGTCCATTGTTCAAGTTACCATTCTTCCTCCTGCATGTTGCAGTAGTGTGACCATGACAATGATAGATCAAACAGTTTGCTCTCCATCTGGTTGCCGCTTGATAGCCACCGCTTCCTGACTAATGATTAAAGGTATTAAGCCAGTTGTGATTCCAGTTCACAAAAGGTTCCAGACTAACTCCTTAAGTCCTCTGAGGATATCTTCCAGTGTTGTTCATAACAAACCTACATTCAGATGCTCTATGCCCAAACTTGTTGCATGCATAACAATTACCATTGAACTTATTGGATCTAGGTACATTATTTATAAAGTAAGGAAAATTATTGTAGGCTTTGCTCCTACACACATTGGCAGTATGTCCTTTAAGACAGTTAAAGCAAACATGTTTAAACTTTTGCTTACCTTTATCTTTTGATGTCGATTATTTCTTCGATGCTCCAGCATTTGCACCAAAGGTCTCACCTTCCTCATGACCGGAATAACCAAGTCCATTAGTATTCTTGACAGGTTTGGTAGATTCAAGCTTTTTCTCTAGCTTAATAGTACTCTTGTTGAACATAGCAAGTATTTCCTTTGACTCAGAGAGTTCTTTGGAAATAGCAACATTTGTTTCCATCAAGTTTGCATTCTCGGAGATGGCCATGTTTAGTTCTCCTTGCATCTCTTCCTTTTCCACTTTGCTCGCATGGAGTTGAGCAATTAGGGCACTGATCCCTTGCTTCAGCTTGGAGATTTCATGATCTTTGTCTTTTACCAGATCTTCAGCTTTCCTCCGGTTCTCAAGCTCTTGGCACATTCGAATAGTCAGTCCTTCCAACTCTTTTCTCAGGTTGGAATTGGATTCATTCATCTTTTCTACTTCTTGAATTAGGGCTTCCATGTCCGCTTCATCAGAACTATTTTCATATAGCTCCATCAGTTTTTCAGCATGTTCTCTCCTTTTTTCCTAAGAGGCCTTATATTTGACCATAAGATCATCATAGGCTTGCTCAGACTAAGTGAGCCAATGAGTAAGTTCCCTCATAGTGTATTCCCCCATATCTCTTTCCAAGTGGTTAGACTTATAAAAAGGTTGGCTCTAATACCAATTGATGAATACTAAGAGGGGGGGGGTGAATTAGTATGCCCAAAATCTCTGAACTTAAACACTTTAGTAGACTACCAGTAAACCGGTAACACAGTTTAGCAAACAAACCGGTTAACACACATGCAAACCAAATAGCAAATAATGCATTTACCCATAGAAGCACAAACACCATAACACAAGAGATTTTGACGTGGAAACCCAAATGGGAAAAACCACGGTGAGATGAAACTCATAAGTAACTCTGTAGAATAGGAACCAGACCGATTAAGGTCATACAATGTTCTTTACCATAACAGATCCTGTTAGGAATCTCAATCTCTGTTAGGAGATAAGTCCGATTAAAGACTACCTTGCTAGAGGATTTTAGATCCACAGATGTGAACCACCTTGTTAGAGGATTTACAAAAGGCTTTTGGGCCTACCCAGTTAAGGGCTTTAGACTTGTCGAAGATGTGAGTAATGAGTGATCTAGCAAATAGCACAGATTGCTTGGTTAGATCCTTGATAGTTCGTTTCTAATGCATTCCATCATTACTTCAGTCTTCAACACATTCACTCTCTCAAAAACTCATCAACCACCTTAAACCCTAGCAACAACCTAAAACCCTAGACATGATATCCTTATAAAGGAATCGGATTTCATATCGGTCCAATAGGATTACAAAACAATTTCCTAGGTTCAATGCATCTAGACATATTATGTAACATGACACAAAAAGCACCGTTAAAGTGTCGGCATCGCCAAACAACCGGTGGATGGTAACTCATCACAAAATGTCGGTTGGTAACTCATCATAGAGTATTACCGGTTCATACGGAATACCGGTTTAAGCAAAATACCGGTTGCTAGTTTGAAAAAATGAAGACTGGGAAATATGATTTGTGCCACTTCGTTCCTTCATACCGCTTGAGATCCTCAAACCACTTGGGGTCTTCATACCGCTTTAGATCAGTAAACACTTTCTGCAAAACATCGATAGTGTAAAGACTATAATACATCATATCGGTTGGAACAAATACTGGTTGAGCTTTAACTCATACATACAAAAAGTGATCTCAAATCAAGTGTGTGTCCATCAGTGACAATCACAACATCAATCATGTAAAAAATGCCAATAGTTCCTTTCTCTTATTTTATGCTATAACTTGATTTTCTTGAAGTCCTTTAATGAATTCCTTAGCAGTCCTCAGATGATCTTCAAGTTTGATATTTTTCTGCATCAAAATCTTCAAGAGCTCCTTCCAACTGTTTTCTTAAGTTCTCGATCTGTATCGGTGTCAGAATCTCCCTCAAGTTTTTAGGCTTTTGCAAATAGAGGACTAGGCTCTGATACCAATTGTTAGATCCAATGACAGTCCCAAAGACACTTAGAGGGGGGAGTGAATCAATATCTAACCATTTTTCTGAATATTTAAACTTATTGATAACTTTGCAATCCAAAACAATGTACCAGTAAATAATAATTATTGCAGTAAACAGAAATAACAGAGACAACATAAAAACACACCATAACACAAGATATTTGACGAGGAAAACCAATGTGTGAAAAACCTCGGTGGGATTTGTGACCCACAATATTTACTCACTGGACAATGAATAAATACTACTTATAATAAGGGGCCTACAGATGCAAGGAGGCCAACAACCTAGAGCTCACTGTTCAATGAAGAGTCACACTGACTACAAAATGGATTATTAAATCAAATACAATGTACTACTCAAAATAACATCTCTAATGCCAGGTTCAGTACCAGTTTAAGCTTAGATAGATACCTTATTCAAAAACCTTCGCTGCCACTAAACAATTATTTTCTACCATACATATCATCCCTTCTCTACCAAAATGACCTATAAGATCTCATACATATATGAGTCTTTTACAATATACCATGTCAGCTTACAATAGATAACTATATTATAATAAACAAAAGTTCATCCCATGTCGGCTGGAGTGTCGGTATGCTTTGTTGCCGGTGTAAGTGTCTGTCGATGCCGGTGTCTACCGATGTATGAAGTTTGTGATGTCGGGCATGTAGAAACCAATTGCTGGTGAGTTGCCAGTTGGTTTCCATCAATGACAAAATAAACTATTCTTATAAGAGTGTAGAATGCCAACATAGACTGGGCTTCTTCGTCTGCATGTGCTATCGGTGCATGGCCTTCATTCCTTATGTCCATCCTTCCTTGGTGTTGCAAACATTCAAAGGCATTATGCCCTTCTTCACCACACTGGAAATAAGTTCCTCTAAAACCACCTCTTCTGAATCCTTGTCCAGATCTTCCTTTTCTTCTTCCACGTTGTTTACCATTGTTTTGGTCGCAGGGCTGATAGAAATTATCTTCCCTTTGATTTTGGCTAGTACCCACATCTTCATTTTTCTCCACATCATCATTTTGATACCCAAAGGATCTTCCAGCACCTCTGCCACCTTGGGCTTTCCCTTTTTGCTTGCCTTCAAATCTTTTATTCAATTTCTCCTCCACTTTCAATGCAATTGGTATGCTTCTTCAATACTGGTCATTTTGACTAGACTCAGCTCCTCTTGAATACTTGGTCATAACCCATTAATATAACAGGCGACTTTCTCCTTGTTGGCTTCTGCATGACCTATTCTTATAATGATTTTATAAAATTCTTCTGTATACTCTTTTATAGATTTACTACCTTGCTTCAAACCTTGGAGTTTCTTCAATAGATCCAACTGATATTCTATAGGAATAAACTGTTTCTTCAGTTTGTCAACCATGTGGTCCCATTTGGTGATCTTTCCCTTTCCTCTCCGATTTCTATCCAACTGTACCTCTTTCCACCATATATTTACATGACCTTTTATCTTTGTCTTAGGAAATTTAATTAACTCGATCAGGGTCCTCTATCTCCTCATATTCAAAATATTCCTCTAACTCATTAATCCAATCAATCAACTCTTCTAGGTTTAGATTCCTAGAATAATTTGAGACTTCAATTCTGGGTCTCTTCACAATCTGAGAAATGGCCCTCAACAAACGAGCCTGATCATGATCTATTGCTTCTTTTGACTCACTTGAGGATGAAACTTCAAACTCTCCTTCCTCATCACTTTCTCCTCTCCTCAGATTAAACCCTCTTCTCAATTTTTCTTGCAGTGCATCAATCTGTCTCTAGAGGGCTCTAAAAATCTCATTTGCCCAAGCATTTCTACCACCAGCATTTCTGCCACCATGCATCACTCTTGGAGGCATCTTTAATGATTCCACAATCATAGATCCTGGTATGAACCGCCTCACATTCAGCCATCTTTTCACACACTCAGGAATATCCCGCTCTGATACCACTTGATGATGGAATAACCTGAGAAACAAAAAAACACAATAATTGAGAAACAAAAGAGAAATTTTATTATTATTTGCAACCAACGTGCACTACATGCATTACAATTTCAGAGGATTAAAACCTCACAGGTTGCCACACATGCAACTTATAGGTTATGGAAAATACCCTTCCCACAATATAGTCTCCCAACTCTAAAGCTCTCAAAAACTCCACTCCAAAAACTCCACTATTTTCCTCAAAGATGAGTCTTAAATAGACATTCTTTCCTTAGGAGCTAAGATTACATTTGCAATAGAAACTTGGTAGATTAACTAGTGCCAGAACAAGAAACTATATAATTTCACTAAAGCCAAATTTGAAACTGGAAACTTTTTGAAAAAAAAATTCAACTTTCGGCAGCCGTAACTTTTGATCTAACTATTGGATTTTCAATGATAATACCTTTTTAGAAAGGTCTTCAAAAGAAGAGGTGGCGCAAAGTAGGGCTTGAAGGCCAACTACATTGGTTTCAAATTTGACTATGAATAAATTGCTAAAATAAGAAAAGGAGAATCCAAAAACTACAACAAAAAATAATTTTTTTTTGGGTGATGCAGGATTGCCCTTACACCACCGGATGCTCCTGCATCAATATGTTATGGGCTTGTGTACTCTACAAGCATCTTTCTCTAGTCCATTTTTGGCTAGACTATGGCGCCTAGCACCTTAGTTCTTCCAAAAAGGAGACCAAATTTGAACATTTGGGAGTGTCATTTCCTACCATTTGTGATTTAATCCTAATATTATTATCTTATATATTATATTATCAAGATGGATTTTATTATGATTTATCTTTGATTATATTTTAAAGATGGATTTTATTATGATTTATCATGTTATTACATCAACACTCGGATGACCTATCTAAAGAGAATTGCATCACTACCATTATCAATCCTAAGTTAATATCATTTCAATTAAAGTATTTCAATTTAGATTTAGCCACTCCCCTACCAAGGGTAAGCTCTCTTTTTCATCATTATAGCTGTAGTGGAGTTGGAAAAACCAACATGAGGTTTGACTTTAGCAAGCCCCTATACAACACAACATTTTTCCTCTCTTTGTGTGCATGTTATAGATTTGATTACTAAAAGTGAAAAAAATGTGTAGAGTAGACTAAGACACACAATTCCAAACTTCAAACAAGTGAAAACCCTAGGACTATTTTAATTTCCCACATAGTCTAATTATTTTTCACTGATTTTGGAGAGAGTGATCTACAAAGCATTTTGATCCAAGATCTGAAGCCTCAAATGATAAAGACACTTGTAGGACTAGGGTGCCTATCTCTATAGTTCGACACTATCAACTCCAAATTTCAATGATAGGTTCCTTTTCGCTCTCATTTCTAGATTTGTACTTTTAGTTGACTTCCAGTTTTGTATCTCTCTATTTATGTTGATTATTGAAAAGTTTGCATCATTTTACCTTTTCATTACATATTCACATCAAATTAAATAAAATAAAAAAGAGGAAATAATCAAACAAAGTATATAGCTCTCCTTTAGGATAGAAGTTGGATCTTGTTGGCTATTCCCTTCAATGAATGATATTGATTCGAATCTGAATTTTATATATCTAGGGTAGAATCCATTTCACTACATTTCACAAAGTGACTTGAATTGTTGGTAAACTTATAACATGAGTTTGATGCATTATAAGACATCCTTGGTTGGGGATAATGGAGCCAAATTGAAGCACCCAACTTGAAGAGGTTTTTATGACATGTTATCATAGCTTATAACAAATGTAATAGAAAGTTATAAAAAATACTCTATAGACTCCACTACATCAAGGAAGTAGAATTTGGGACCTTGGTTCGGGATTCATTTTTAGGTTATGGTATTTGGCCCATGATTTTTGGTTTACCTTTCATCATTTCCTAATTTTATTCTTTTATATATTGATGCTTGAGATGCAGATGTAGTATGATGTAATTTTTGCATAAGTTTATGCTATTCAAATTTCTCCAAACTTGTATTATCCATTCACCTATGAAGGCTTAAGCCTATTTATGTGTTGTAAACACAATGTATATAATATGCCTCATGTTACATTCATCCAAGACCTCAAGTATAGCTATAATATTCCTCTTGCTCGATTAGCTACATCTCTTATGTTTTTTCCTTATACTTCCCTACCCCTTTCCTTTTACCTCTCATTTTAGAAATACAATGCAGGATTGTTATCCTTAATAAAGGAAATAAGAAGATGCAATAAATAAGATAATATTATCATGAATTCCAGATGAAATGGATTCAACACATGATTATATTCTCCACCCATTAATGTAAGTAGGTACAACATATAGTTGTCCTCACAGTGCCTCTTTTAATGCAATAAAAGCACATATTTCTATAAATTTATGAACAACAAAATTCTTCTAGGCCTAGGAAGAATTTCTACCACCATAAGAAACTTAAGCAACACTTGTTCAATTTGGGTTTTGAGTTTCAAGGCATGTATTCTTAGGAGACACTACCAAAACTACCTTATTTTCCTACATGATATTACAAGTATGGTACAATTTAAATGATGATGCACCTATGACTTGGTTTATGTGTTGTATAATTTTATAACATTGTAAAAAAACCTATCTGTTGACCTTATTATTCCAATTCTAACTTATTATTCCCAAAATTACATGTTTCCATATGATTTACTATATTTTAAATTAACCCATAGAGATCACAACTCCCTTATTAAAGGATAATTTTGTCTCATAAGAAATCCCAATCATGATGGAAATTTGCGTCTATCTCTATGATCTTCAAGTGCATCACCTTAAATTGGAAACTCAATAGTTTTTGTGATGTGCAAAGTGTACTGCAATAGATTTAATGATTAAAAATTTACAAATTCCTCCTATTTATTACACATGGTATATTGTAATATTTTATAAAATATTACAATTCTTAGCCATAATGTTGTGTGTATTTCCAACTATTCCCTTCTCGAATTGAAGTTACCCTTCTCGAACATAACCAAATTAATGAAAATATATGAAATGTTAATCAAATTCCCATTATAAAAACAATAACTAATGTATATAGTATATGAACAAGAATAGGCCCCTACTATCTATAGGGTACATTCACAATAGACTCTGAATCTAAGGACGCTGCAATTCAAGGAATTTCCTATGCAGAGATCAAATTGCACCTGACAAGACAATTATCGAGCACATTTATTAATTAAATTAAAAAACAAAATACAATTGTGTTCTAATTTTTAAATTAATTAATAAATATGAAATAATTGTCTTGTTAGGTGCAATTTGATCTTTGCATAGACATTGCACTCTAAGCCCATGTTTTCCTAAATCCACCTAGCAAATTAATTGAATACATTAAAGAAATTCATACACAACACAATCATCCATTATCAACAAGTTGATTTAAGAGGCGGGCATTAAAGAAAGCGAACACCTTAAGTCTACTTCTAAAAGATGCTTGTGACTTAATAATGATCATGTTTGTCTCTAAGTAGGGATCCAGCTTGAGTTCATCACTTTTATAGCACACAACAACATGACATCAAGAATGAAATCAATGGTGTGATGTTGAGTGTATCCTAAAACAACTAACTACCTATCCTTTATGGGAAACTAGCTATGCAACCAACAAAATGCCCTTGATGTGACCATTTTTTGTTTTTCAAAAATGATTAATATTATTATTTTGAACAACTGTATTGTGTTTTCAAACTTATTTAATAAATCATTTTAAAAAACACAAAATGGTCACATCAAGAGAATTTTGTTGGTTGCATAAACTGTTACCCTTTACCGAAATCTTATCAAAGAAAAATAGAACTCTTTGTGTTGCTAATTGTACTAGAACTAATCCATCAATTTGGGCTAGTCCAACCTACTCCGCAAGCAATTTTTTAATGTGTGTCTATGCCATTTAAATGTTGCGGATATGTGTATATATTTTTAATTTAATAAAAGTTGATGCACATATTCACTAAATTAAAAAATATTAAAAATCTAATTTAATATATATAGGATTAATTTTATATAAATTTTTAACGATTTTCTTAAATGTGTTGGATGAAGAGAGATAATAATATTGCTACAAAAATAAGTAATAATATTAAAAATTATTGAAGCAATTTTCATATTTGATGCTAAAAAATAATCATTATTAAAAAAAAAAAAATACAAAACCGTAGATGGTAATTTAGGTTTTGAGATTTAAGATAACTTTAAGGGTGAAAGGTAATCTAATTTGTAGTTACAAGATGGCAGTAAAATCCTACAATTGGTGAACTTTGGTGATGGGAGTTAGCCACATGTAATAAGAAAGAGATAAGGATATAATTTGTTTATATCTATGAGGTAGTGAAGAAGAAGATAAGGATAAGACAATTTTATGGTGGAGAAATAGTAGGTCTTCAATAGTGGTGATTACTTTTAGCATTATCAATAGCATTCTCCTCCTCAATGCTTAATATAGTAATTCCTAATGATTCTCTTATCTTCATAAAAAATTTCCTTTGAAATAGATTTCATAATTAAATTTGGCAGACACATTTGAAAAAATATCATTAGTTCTACAAAATATTTGTTTATAATGTGTCTTTTCATCGCAATATATCTTATGAAATGATGTCAAATATCTATATGCTTAGTCTGACTATGAAAAACTAGATTCTTTGTTATTGCCATTTTAGAACTATTGTCACAATAAACAAATATTAGTTTTTTTCTTCCTTAAACTACTATTATTATCTTCAACTAGATTACTTGACACATTGTCAATAATATTGCAGTGCACTTTTCTTATATTGATGATAATAAAATAGTTGATTGTTTCTTTGAACAATACGAAAATGCACCTAATCATAAACTAAATGCATAACTTGGATTACCTTTCCTATCATCTATAGACTCTACCCAATTACTATGTGTTTATCTAACCAATCCAAGGTTATTTATGAATTCATACAAATACTAAAGTTTTTTGTACCATGAACATACCTAAATATCCTTTTTTATTACATAAAACTAAATCTTAATTGGATTTTATATAAATTTTGATGAGGCTAACAATATACATGATATTAGGTCTAGTTTTAGTAAGGTACATAAGGTTTCTAACTAAAATTATATATAATGACATATCTATCTTTTCATTATCATCATCTTTGATCAATTTCACGTTTAATTCGAATGGTGTGTTTATTGGTTTACAACTTTTCATTCTAAATTTATCAGGAAGAATAATTGTATACTTTTTGTTGGCATTGCACACTCCAATGAGAATTGAAGGTGTTGTCATTGATGGCAACTTACCAGCAACCTTGTGGATATCTTCCGGCACCGGCATCGATAGGCACTTCACTGACAACGACAACAATGTTCACTGCATTCCAGCCAACAAGAATAAAGTTTTGTTTATTGTATTTAATTGTAATATCTTTTGTAAGCCGACATGGCATATTGTAATAGACTCCTATATGTATGAGGTCTTGTAAATCATTTTTTAATACATAGGAGAATAGTGATGGATGGACATATGATGGTAGAAGTGATAAGCAAATATAAAGGCAAATTTTGTATAAGGGTTTATGGTTATTGTATGAGCTTAAATTGGTACTGAACCTGGCATAGTAGATGTTGTTTTGTAGTAGTACACTATATTGGGTTTTCATAATCCATTTTGTAAGTCAATGAGACTTCCTTTTGTAATTGAGCAGCGAGCACTAGTCAGTTGGCCTTCTTGCATGTGCAGGCCCCTCTTGTAAGTAATATTCATTCATTGGCCAGTGAGTGAATATTGTGGGTCACAAATCCCACCGAGGTTTTTCCCATACCGGGTTTCCTTGTTAAACATCTTGTGTTATGGTGTGCTTTCTATGTTGTCTTTATTGTTCTTATTTACTGCATTAGTTCTTGTTTACCGGTACACTATTTTGGAATTCAAAATACTTAATAAGGTTAAATATTCTGTTAATCGGTTAGATACTGATTCACCCCCCCTCTCAGTATCTTTGGGACTATCATCAATCCTAACACTTTTCTTATTAGATATAAATTATGTCATTCAAATACCTAACTTCTATTCCAATAAAATAATGTATCAAACCCAAGTTTGTCATTTCAAATTCACTCTTCATAGCTTTCTTAAATTCCTCTATTAATATTTCACCTTATTATTAGTGTAAATTGAAACATCAACATATAAATTAACTATAAATATTTTACTAGTGCCTTTAGAATCAATAGAAGAATAAGTTCACTTTCACTTTTGTTGAAGCCACTATTCTCATCTCTCTTTGTACCAAGCTCTTTGCACTTGTTTGAGACCATGTAAGGAACCAATTGTAACTTGTAAAATTTATTTCTTGTCCTTCATAAACCTCATATACTCGAGGTTTTTTTACAAACACTTCTTCATTTAAAGAACTATTAGAAAATTGCTTCAACATCAAAATAATATACTAACCACTTAGATTGTGTTCTTAATTACATAAAACTAGTTTGAGTTCAGAGCACTTCATGTTGGATGTATTCTCAAGCTACACCTAAGTATGGGTAAAGGAGAAAATTAATTATAAGAAATCCTTTGCGAAAATAATTAGGTAACATTCACCTATAGAAAAATACTTTATAGATTATCTAATAATTGGGCTACTTTCTAGAGGATGTTTGATTTCTTTTTGTAAAGAGCTCATTAATGAGATCATTTTGATCTACCTAGATGACTTTATAGTATTCTCCAAAAGGAAAGGAATATAATTTATCACATTTAGAAAATATTTTTTAGAGGTTCTAAAAGTTTATCTTTCAACGAAAAAAGTGCATATTTGGTGTTCCCCAAAGTAGTCTCTTATAACATGTTCTATAAAATGAAGGGATTGCAAAATTTTGAAGAGTGAAATCTATCTTAGAGCTCACCCTACCAATAAATAAGAAAAATTACAATTTTTTCTTGGAAAACCATATTTATTTTAGGGAAGTGGATTTTAGAATGTTGATTAGGCTGAAAGCATCAGAAAACTAAGAGGGGGGCGGGGTGAATCAGTATTCCCACTTATTTTAAAATAATATTTTTTTTACCAATTGAAGTTGTCCTAAAAAATATCAAACTGACTTGACTGAAGTAAATAGTTAATGCAAAATAAACAAGAAGAACACAACCACAATATAAACACCAGAATTTGTGCATGGAAAACCCAAAATGGGAAAAACCATGGAGAGTGTTATCTCTTAGGAAAGTATAATTAGTTATAGTTGTGTTTACAAACAGGTGGCTCATAGCTAAATTACAAAAGCAGCTCACTGTCGGACTGCTCACTTTAGATACAAAAGAAACAGCTAACTGTCATAATTCTCAGTGCAACTGAAAAGGTTGAACTAAGAAGGTTTTCATCTCCAAATGCATGAGATTCATTCCAAGTTTAAGATCAAATTATAAATCTCATATTTTATAGAAGATCTAGTTAGAGATCTCTGCACCACTGTTCTACAGTAGGTCTAGTAAAGAACTACTGCACTATTGTGACACTGATTACCTTCCTTGTCTACAAATCTCACATACATTGCTTCTTTTGCTACCAAATATCTTCTGCACATCACACAAACTTTCACCTGATCGATGTCTTCATTCATCACTCACATACATGTATATATACCAGAGGGTAAAATTATAGAATAGTGTGTTGGCCAAGCCCAACACGTTATTAATAAGCTCATGTCGGCCTCTGAAATACTTCTACATGATTCTTTTACATACTTTTGATTACCAATGCATATACCGAGATTACCAAAAAAGGACAAGGGTCATCCAGACCCAAGAGAACATACCTATCATCATAAGATTAAGCCCAATATCTCCAAAATGTAGACTCCACATGTGCCAAGGAAACCGTAATCACAAAATTTGAAGATATACTTCTGATAGCCATAAAAAGCTTAAACTTTGGGATACATAATTGATACTGGGTTCAACAAAAATTCCTAACAACGGGATACTAGGATCAATGAGAACTCAATGGGACCTCAAAAGGTCATCATCCAAAGATGTCCATGCTACATAATAACTTCTAACCAAAAAAAGCAACAGCTGAACTGCATATACATACTAACCGCATGCAATCCTTACATAACTATATCCATCCATAACGTCCATGACGTCTGTTGGTTAATAGATTTTGTTCCCTTCAAAAATATAACAATATGACTCTTTTCCCACACAAGAGAACAAACTATCAATCAATAAGTTGCAATTATGTCTGCAACTTTCCTCCAAATTTAAGAGGTAGAACTCCCTCTTATGATATAAGTTTTTGAAGTTTTTCTGGGTATGCTTTTGACCATAAAACAGGAAAGACAAATTTTCATAAAATAAAATAAGAATGGTGCATAAATAAACATTCATGACTTCCATAACAAAGTATAAAGATCAATCACCATATATGTCAAACACAAATCACTCATTAGTATTCATACAAAGATTTCTACTAAAGAATGATCACTATATATAAAAATCATTAACAACAACTTGTAGAATATCTGATCTGAATTCACAATAATGTATAAAATGACTCTTCATCAAAGCACAAAGTCTAAAAGACAAAACCCATTCAACACATTCAATAAATCATTCAGATATAGACAAGATGATAGAATCCAACAAAATTAGAACTCTAATTGAAACAACACCAAGTCCCTTTCAGACAAAAATTCCTTTTTTCAAAAACATGTAGAATTACTATTAATTCAATGTATCCCTTTCTCCAAAATTTTGAACCCCCGATTATGGTTCTAGCCATCTATATATAATTTAACTTAACTAATAAAAAATAACGGTTTTTTGGAGATAACCAATTAAAAAAAGTTTAAACTTAACAATCAAATAAACAGACCACGAGGACCAATAATTCAAGAGCTAGATCAAAAAATGACAAGTAACTAAACAAGAAATTAAACAACAACACCCCCAACCACCTCTTCATCTTCAAACTCCTCATCATCATCATTTGCTTCTTGACCTTCTACCGGTGGGTCTATTGCATTACCCTGTAATTGTTGTGCCGCTTGTGGATTCACCTTCTTCTTGTAATCTCTATAGCTAGATATAAAAAGAGATATACTTTCTATCATAGGCTTTGTTCTAGCTTTGAATCTAACTTTCCACTTGACGACCTTCTAATTTGCTTCTACAACTTTACAAGTGACATCATGAACTTCCTCATAAATTGAATTTAATACCATAATTAAATCTTTTAGGCATTCCAGTGTCTTAGGGCTTGCATTGGTTGCAGAGAGACTATCCTACACTTTTTGGTGGAATGCCTTCTTCACTATTTCATTTTCTACCAACCCCTTCCCATCATTGCCAAGTATGCTGATACCAATTATATCGAAGAAACCCTTCAAGTCTCACCGAAGATTTGTATTTTAGACCACTAAAGCGATGAGTTGTGATTGAAGCTCACTTGCAATGTGGTGTTTCCATTCTAGCATTTCCGCCCAAGTAACAATGTCTTCTGCATCAAAGTTTGAAATAATATGCTCAAAAATAAAAATAGCTTGAGGCAACTTGCTAACCTCTCACATTTCTAGGAAGGATGTGGATAGTCTGTGAGTTTCTTTATTTATTCTCTGCAGTTCAACCCAATGGACATATATCATTTGATTCAAAGTGTTGTAATTAATCAGACCATGCTCGATGAATGATAATCCTTTAACAATTACTTGACTAGCCCAGTTGTCAACTGCTCTAGTGATGGTCTGTGAGCGTTTAACAATTTCCAACTTATCAGAGTTGATAAGTTCTCTAATTGACAACCCTAAAGATGAACTAGTACCAATAATTTAAGTTGGATAGGAAGATCAAATGAAAGAAGTAAGGACATCAACATACTGTGCCAACTCTTTATTTTTCTTTTATGCAGCTTTGGTTCTTCTCAATAGAATAGTGATAGAATTTTTAGCATGATATATGTCTCCCTCTGTCATTGCAGGTCCCATGTCAATCCTCCTTATATTAAACTCCCCTTATGTAATTTCTTGTACATTTTTAATCAACATTAGGGTCGGCAATCTCCAGAACATGGTGGTCCATCTGGGGATCTACAATCATCCTAACCATTTGCCTTGCCTTTTTAGGTTTTGACACCTCTCCTAGCAGATGTGTTATTGTATCAAAATTGATTTTAGTGGTGGGTGAATACTGCTTCTTCTGCTTCTTGATTTCCTTCTTAAGCCATCGGCTTGATGAGGTAATTAATGGACTTTTCACAGACAATGTATTGGCAGTGTTATCAAGTGTCATCATAAAGGCATCAGGAAGAGGATTCTAGGAGATTTCATCATCATTCAAGGAAACTAATGGATTTTATTCTCCCATTTGATGAAGAAATTAAGTGTCCTCTTCACTAGAGCTAAACTCTGAAGCTATCCTTTTCTTCTTGGACGGTGTTATGGTTCTTGTTAGAATATTTAATCTTTACTTAGCCTAGGTTTATTTGTATTTAGTTTAGGATATTCCTTTGGAATTCCTACATGTAATTTGTCCTCTAGTACATGTGTGAGGATAAGTCATTTCTTTTTATTTTCCTTTATTAAGGAATATTAGATTTCCTCCATAAGAGGATGTCGACACATGGCACACACATTTTATGAATGGTGGCATTCATAGATTTGGGAGTTACTTTGTAACTCCTCTCCTCATCTCTATTTAAGAGATGTCTCCTCTCTCATTTCTTCTTAATGATAATATTGTAAATAGCTTCTCTCTCTCTCTCTCACACACACATTTTAGGCATTGCTTCATTCATAATATCACAAGAGGTTTTTCTTTGTTTTTCCCCTTTCAAAAGTTCTTGTGCCTCCTTCTTCACATTTGGGTGATTGCTCCAAGGTTTTTGTATTTCTCTTGGTAACATTTACTTCATCAATAAACTTACTTGGATTTCATTTTTCTTTCCTTGCTCTTGTATTTCCTTTCATGGTATCAGAGCAGGTTTCTAATCCTTGTTTTAAGTTGACATTGATGAAGGTTACCATTCTGTGGAGTTCACCTTCTTGGAGGCATTCTTGAGAGGAGAAGAAGTTCTTTCTCTAATATTTTCTACTATGCAGGTTTTTTTAATTTCAGATTTTAATTTTTTTTTCAATGCAGGTTTAATCTTCTATTCTAGTTTTTTTTTTTTTTTTTAAAAAGCTTTGGAAGGCTTGCCGCCAAAGTTTCTTCTTTCTGGTTTAAAGTTGTTGCTTTGGAAGGCTTGCCGCCAAAGTTTCTGGTATTTTTTATTTTTTTTAAGTGTGAATAGTTTGGAAGGTTTACCGCCAAACTCAGCCTCCTTAATCTGTTTGGTCGGCTTCCCGCCAAATCTGATTTATTATTACATTGCTTCTATGTTTGTTTGCAGGTTCTAAAATTTTATTTCACTTGCAAATTATTGTTGGTTTATATATTTTCTAACAATTTATGTTTGTAGATTCAAAAAAAAAAAAAAAAACTTTTTATGTTTCTCTCTGCTGTAGTAATTTTGTTTTTATATTATTTCAATCTTTTGTTAAATCTTTCATCTTTCTGTTTAAATCTGTTTAAAATAATTCTATTAAATCTAAATTTATTTCATTTTAAATCTGAATCAGACCATTTCATTTACTTCAACCTTTGTGTTTTCTAACCGCTTCTTGTGCAGACTTTAATTTCAAAGATCTCTGGTTTCAATTTTAGTTGCAGATTTTTGGATAAAAATAAATTTCATATTGTTAAATATCAAATAAGCTTCAATCTCTGTTATTTCAATATTTATTTTATCTCTGTATTGATATCTCCTTTGCCTATGTTGTTCTTTTTTTTTTTCAGCATATTTATCAACTTGAGATATAGAGTCTGTTTGTTTGAACCTTCTGCATTTTGAATCATCTTTTTTCATATTGGAGATATCATCTATTTTCTTCTCCTGCATGATCTACATTGAACTGTAGTCAAAGCTGCATTCTCATATATTGTTTCTGCAATCTCTGCTCTCTTCTAATTTTATTCTCCTCTGCCATAACGCCTCTTTGTCATAACGCCTCTTTGCAACTTACTTCAAAAAGAACTTGTAATGCCTTTGCACTATCTTAACACCTCTGCAAGTATTTGTCTCCTCTTGCCAATCTCCTGTCTGTACTTGCATTTTTTGTTCATCTGCTCTCTGTGCTTAAAGTTTAAATTTTTCATACACGTATCTTCAAGTTTAAAAATATTTAAAAAGTTTAAACCTGTCAAATAATAAGCAAAGTTTATAAAGAATATAAGTTTCATATTTATACGTATATTTTAAAGTTTAAAAAGTTTTTTTTATAAAGCTTTAAAAATTCAATACTTGTTTCTCATGTATTTTAAAAGAAGTTTAAGAACTTTATAAAGTGTTTTAATATATATATATATATATATATATAATTTAAAAGTTTAAAAAAGGTTTATGAAATTTTTTTAATAAACTTTTTAATATATAAAGTGTTTTAATATATATAAAGTTTTTTAATAAATTTTTAATATAAATTGTTTTATTGTTAATAATAAAGATTTAATTTTTTTTAATAAAGTTTGTTTAAATCTATATTTAAGATTTTAAATTTAAAGTTATTATTAATTTTTTTGAAAATCATTGTTTTTTGATATATATATATATATATATATATATATATATATATATTTTAAAGTTATTATTGCAATTTGATTCTATTTTAATCAAGTTATTTTTCATTTATAAACAAAGGGGATAATTTTTATTTCTAATCATTATTTTTCTATAATGTCTACTTTAATTTCTGAAATTAAGTTAAATGGTAGTTATTATCATTCATGGAAAACACATATTTCTTTTATTTTTCGTTTCAAGCATCTTTTGGATGTTGCAACTGATAAAACCTTTGAGCCCGCTACAACTACTCCTCAAGCCGGCCAAGATAGATGGAAGGCTCAAAATGAGGAAGCACTTGGGTTAATTGGTATTTCAATGGTTCCTAATTTGTATGTTTTAATTGGAAATTGTACAAAAGTGTATGAAGCTTGGGAAATTTTTAAAACAACTTATGATAGTGTAGCGTCGTAAAATTGCGACACTTGCAATTTCGACTGCATTTGGGTCTTCACGATGGCGGCACAACGTTGAACCTAAATGGAGACCTCGAAACCTGTTTACGACATCAAAAACTGCATCTTTTTGCACCTTGGCCTGATCCTCCTTGCACCTTGTTGTACCGGGAGGTGGGACCATGGCACCCAGCACCCTGGTCCCTAGCCCTATTTTGGGCCCGGTCTCTTATTGGGCATCGGGTCTTCAAGTTTGCAATTTGGAAAATAATGTTCCTAGGTTGGCCTAAGGTCGGAAAAATCAGTCTCCTAACCCTAATTGACAAGTATATAAACTACATTTCCCCTCCCATTTGGATGGTTGGTGTAAGAAACATATGTGTGCAAGAGGCAGAAGCGATAGACAAGCATTCAAGCATTCCTTCAAGCAATTGAGCATTCTAGGTCTCCATTCAAGGCTAGGTGTTGCATTCAAGACAAGGATTCAACCATTGAAGAGGAGATCACCTACAACATACAACATACAACATCATTACACCTTCGCATGTAAGAATACAAACATTCTTACAACAAGGTATCAATACTTGATTACATTACAAACACTTACATTTACAGTATTCTCATTTCTTGGTTAATTCCAAAACTGGGGTTTGACCTGAAGGCAAACCCCTAATCCCTAACCCCCCAATCATCCTCTCTTTTTTGTGTGTAGGTTGTAGGTATGCTACTGTAATTGAAGATCTGGAATCCTTGTGCAGAGACGAACAGATCCCCCTTCGTTTCGCGAATTTTTCGGAGTACCGTGTGCACTCCGGGTGCCATCATCCCATCAACTTTCACTCAACTTGCAGGACAACATCGTCTCGACATTTTACTGCTAATTTCAGGTCCACAGCTTCATCCTGTGTTCCTATCTCCTTCTACAAGCGAATCTTTCTTACTTTTACATACACTCCTAGTTCAATCCTTCTATCTACATTCTTTACAAAAGAGGGTATCCTTGTTGTCTCAACCCTTGAAACTCATTTAGAATTCAATCTTGCATTGTGTGGGATTGGATCTTGTGAGTTTCAACCCCTCTTTTGAATGTAAAGTCTCTCCTAAGTGAAAACCGTCAATCCTAGTGACCTCCTTTCTCTCTCCTTGGAGTGGGGGAACACCTAGGGTTCGATTTTCCGCTTTACATTTTGGTGAACCCAATGTGAACATCCTAATTCTAATTATTCATGGTTAGATCTGAAAAATTTGCTTCCTTAATTACATTTCCAAGTTTGATCTTTTGCAAATTTTAGAGGTTAATTGCATAAAAACCCTAAATTTTCTTTTTAGTAATTGAGCTTGTGAAATGTTTAATTGTTAATGCTTGTTTCAGATCTACCCTTCTATTGCAAATTGTCAATTCATATTTGTGCTTTAATTCTGAAAATTAAGTGGTTAAGTGTCAAAACCCTAATTTTTAAAACCCTCTTGATTCAACCTTTGACCGATGATTTCACTAATCAAAACACCTCCAAATCGGCTGTAACTTTGGATTCCGCAACAAAATCATAATATCTCTCATCCCTGAAAATTTTGAAAAAAGTTGCGAGGACCGTGTGCACTCCGAGCGCCATTGTCCCCGACATTTTTTCCGAAATTTCGGGAGCTAGATCTTACTGTATTTTTCTGCTAGAATCCAAAATCTTGGCTGATTTCATCAATTCTAACACTTTCAAAATTAAAGTCAAATTTGGTCTAGTGATTGCTTGGATTAAGGCTTTTAATCATTCAAAAAATTGTTGAAATTGAAATTCGTGTCAAAATTGTGTTTCTTACTATCCTAAATCTGAAAAGTGTGTTGGCATTCATTCGAAATTTCAGTGCTTTATGTAAATTTTTGCAGTTTGTGACTTTTGAAATTAAGTGTTTAATTGCAACAACTTTGATTTCCGCCTTCAAAATTGAATTTTGCATGAAATTGAGTCAACTTTTAAATTTCAAAGCTTGCATTGCTTTTAGTATTCCCTCTAAAATCATAAAATTCAAAATTTCAGTTTCCCTCTCTTTTTCAAAATTCAAATTTTGCATTTTTCAACAATCTTGGTAGGGTTCAATTTTGAGATTGCAACTTTAATTTGGCCTATCTACAGATCGTAAAATCACTCAATTTTTTCAGATTAGCTTTAGAATCATCATAACTTTCATCCCTGAAAATTTCGAAAAAAGTTGCGAGGACCGTGTGCACTCCGTTTGCCATAGTCCCCGACATTTTTTCCGAAATTTCGGGAGATTGTCATGATTGCATTTAACAGCTTAAATCTAGGAGATTGGCTGATTTTATTAAAATTTTCTACCTCTAAATTCGAAAATAAATTCAAAATTCAAGATTTCAATTTTCAAGATAACAATTAAAATTAAGTGCTACCCCCTTGGCCCTAATTTTCAATTGTGCCTACCTTTCTTGGAAGTTGTGTTTCCCTCTTCTTTCACAAAGTTCAAATTGGATAATCATTATCTCATTGTTCAATTTTGCCAACTTTATTTTCAAAATTCAAAATCTTCTCTCTCTCTCTAGTGCATGAGTTTTACAACAATAAGCCCTACTTACACTATTCCCGCTAGACGAAGCCTTAGAATTAAGTCTTTCTAAGGTTTAATTACCGAGGAGATGGAACCTAATTTGAATGGCCTTTTTAACAAGGACATGGGTAATTCCTCTAATCCTCTTAATGATGAAGAAGCTCTCCATGAGGTTTCTGTAGAACAACTTTAGAAATTGGATAATCAATTTGATGATTTTCAGCAATGGATGTCTCAAGAATACCTCGATAGTGAAGCTCTTCTATTAATTGAGGGTCTAAAACGTATGGTTCAAAGTGATAAGAATGGAATTGATATTTTTCATAGTATTGCACACATCATGGATTCGAATGTGATGCCTATGAAGAGTTGTGCCGAAACTTTAGGTTATACACAACCTCCTACTCAAGTCAATCATTCTATTGCTAGTATACCTACTTTTACATCAAACATAATGACTACTTCAATACAAAACATTTCACCTATGATCACCAGTCATGGGGGCAATCCGTTTTCTTCAATCAACCCTCTTCCTTCATTCAATCCAACTTCTTCATTCATTCCTTCAATGAGTGTCCCTATTACATCTCCACAAATGAACATGACGCAAAGGGGCAATTCATTTAACCATTCCATTCCTCCTTGTAGTGTTCCTTCTTTCCAATCATCTCCTATGACTAACCATTATAGTGTCCCGCCACCTTACTCTCAATCAATACCTTCTTTCAATAACATAATACCTCCATCTAACATGTCTACTATGAACTCTTCGACTGAAGCGACTATTAACAATCTTGCACAAACTGTCTCTTCTTTACAACAACAAATTGCCTCTATGAATCAATCTAAGTTTAGTGTGCCCACATTTGATGTTGCAAGCCCACTTTCTCTTGACATTGTTCGAGATATCCCTCCTAAGCATGTTGAAATCCTGTAATTGGAGCTTTATAATGGTAAAGGTGATCCTCTAACACATGTTAAGACCTTTCAAACAATATGTACCAATTTTGCTCACGACCAAAGGTTGCTTGCAAAACTGTTTACTAGAACATTAAGAGATAAGGCTCTACAATGGTATTGCTCGTTGCCTTCCTATTCTATTACTTCTTTCCAACAACTTGCAAATGCTTTTATTCAACAATTTCAAAACAATATAGGTCCTAAAGTTACTTTGATTGATTTAATGCATTGTAAACAAGGTGTTAAAGAAAAAGTGACTGATTTCATTGGTAGATATAAGCATTTGTGTGCTCAAATCTCTTTTCCATTACCTGACAATGATATTCAAAGAATCTTTATTTCTAATTTACAAAAAGATATTAGAGAAAAACTTCTATTTTTTGAGTTTACTTCTTTCCAATAGTTGTGTGCAACTCTTCACAATTATCAACTGACTGTGAGTCAAATGGAACAAGCAAATCCTATGGCTCCAAGTGATAAGGGTGATAGTAGTCAACAACCATTTGGGAAGTTTAAACCGAACAGAGGGTTCATCAAGTTCAATGAAAACATCACCAACAACAATGTGAATGCAGCATCAGGTGTGTATCCTATTTCTAAGTTTTTCAAGAAAGAAAGAGAGTTTACTCCTTTGAATGAATCATTGCATAGTATTATGAGTAAGTTATTGGAATGAAATGTGCTTACTCTCCCTCCTATAAAGCAAATAGATCCTGCAAAGATGAATTCACCCTATTTTGATAACAAATCTTTTTGTCAATTTCATCGTCAACTTGGGCATGATACTGAAAAATGTTTTGCTTTAAAGGGTAAAATTCAAGATTTGATTGATAATAATACTATCTCTGTTTCAGGTGTGAATGATAAAGGCAACACATATGTAGCTCTTCCTAACCAAAATCTTAAGATTTTTACTAATCCATTACCTTCTCATACCTCTAATGTGATTGAGACTAACGATTCCTCTTTTGCACTTGATGGTCTTGTGTCTATGACTCCGAATGTGGTTAACTTTGTAGAGCAGCAGAAAATCCCTAAAGAGCCTTCCATCACATTTGATTCCAGTGAAACTATCAGGGCACCTGATGGTCCTTTATATATAGTTGCAAAAGTCAAGAATGCACCTTGTCATGGAGTGCTTATTGATCCTTCTTGCATGGTTAATGTCCTTACTGAAGAATTTCTTTTTACTTTGCAATTGAATCAAGTGATCTATGACAAAACAAATGTGGTTGTGAAACTATTTGATGCATTTTCTTCTCCTGCAATTGGTTCTATTACATTACCTATTGAGGTCCATAACAAATCCCTTGATGTGAGCTTTGCTATTATTCCATCATCCGAACAATTTTGTGTGAAGCTAGGCTATCCTTGGCTATCTTCCATGAAAGCTATTGCTTCTCCTATTCACAAGTGTTTGAAATTTCCCCATAATGGTGAAGTTGTTACTATCAATCATAGTCTCTTTAAACCAGCTAAAAGAACTTCTAGCGTTCCTATTGATTATTTTTCGCCTAAACAATTTGAATCCCTTCCACCGCGAAGTGATCATCTTTTCAAATCTTATCAAAAGTGGAAAAATGATATGATCCTATCTCTAAGTGAACCTAGAACACCCAAACTTGACATTCCTATCATTCTTGAGAAGGAAGCTCTTCCTTTGAAAGATAAAACTAATGTCTTTCCTCAAGAAGATTCCCAACCCATCCCTATGGATGTGACTATGTCTATGTCTAATAAACTTTCTAAAGGTAGACCTATACCTCCTCATCATGATGGACTTGGTCTCCTTCCTAAACTAGATATTCCTCCTTTATATGGAGCAGTTCCTCCTCCTTCCTCTTATAGAGAGAAGAGACCTTCCTCTTCTCCTATCGTCCAACCTAAGAGACCACAACCTAAACACCCAAGTGATAAGGATGAGAACATTCCTCCTCCTCAATCTTCTCAACTTCCTACTAAGACTAGACGAAATCATTCTATGCGTGAATGCCGACGAAAGCATCATCTTAGAGCTCGTGTAGCTACTTCTCAAACTTTGCAATCCCCTAAGACACCTTCAACTAGCATTATTCCATTTTCTCCTTAGCCGAAAATTGAGTCAAAATATCCTAAACATAAGATGCATGATAGTTTTGATTCTATGCGAGTTAAAGATCCTATTTTTATAAATCTTGATGATGATATAGATGAAAATGTTATTCATGATGAAATTGTTACTCCTCTTGCTTCTGATAGTGAATATGAATATGTTGATGTTGATAACCATTTATCTAACAAATTCTCTAAAGCACTTATCCTAGCTCCTAGACAAGAACAACGTGGCTTGGAACATGAACATAGCCCTTGTTTGGATCTTGTGATAGCTCCATCTGTTGTGTTGGATGTTCCTCCTCTAGCGTGTTTCCTGCCTTCCTGAAATATTGATCAGCAAGATCGGGGGGTGGATGGCATGCTAGACTAGTTTCATTAGCATAGCAGACTCTCTCCTCCTCTCTTGATCTCTTTTGTTACCTCTTCTATGTGTTATTCCCATTCTTCTATTTGTTGTCCTTAGTGTTGTCTACTTGAGGACGATACAAAGCATTGAGATCTCTTTTGGTCTCTCTCATGTTGACTCAAAAGACACATGTGTTCCCTTCTTCTAGATGACCTTCCTTGATTAGGGAATGAAGAACAATTATGCATACATACATATGATATACATGAATTATCATACAACATACTAACCCCAAGGAAAGTGAAGTCACCTCGTGCTTTGTGTTTTGTGTCTATTATCCTTGGGTTTATCTCACACTTGGGGGCTAAATCTTTGTGATAACATGCTCCTTTCCCTTCTCATTTCTTATGTGTATCACTACCTTAAAGCAATCACCCCCGATGAGGCGTGTGCAATCACTTTAACGTAGGGGGCATACACTCCGTTCATATCTCTTCAGGATACTTGAAAATTTCTTGGTGAACTTAGCTTTGCCTTGAAAATTTTTGGTATTTTTCTTGCATGACTCATAGTGAGGGAACCTTACTACTGATAGTCATGGTTCTCCCTCGTGATCTTCCCTTTTACTTTGTCAATTGAAGTCGTAAGATCCTTAGTCCACTGGGGGCTTGGTGTATCTTGCCTCCTTGACGTGGTGAAAATCTTTCAATGTTGTTTCCTTGTAGTTTACCGGAAGTATGGGTGTACGCTTATACTCTTGCTAAAGTGGGGGCTAAATGTAGCGTTGTAAAATTGTGACACTTGCAATTTCGACTGCATTTGGGTCTTCATGATGGCGGCGCAATGTTGAACCTGAATGGAGACCCCAGAACCTATTTACGACATCAAAAACTACATCTTTCTACACCTTGGCCTGATCCTCCTTGCACCCTGCTGTTCCGGGAGGTGGGACCATGACGCCCAGCGCCCTGGTCCCTGGCCCTATTTTGGGCCGGTCTCTTGTTGGGCATCGGGTCTTCAAGTTTGCAATTTGGAAAATAATGTTCCTAGGTCGGCCTAAGGTTAGAAAAATTAGTCTCCTAACCCTAATTGACAAGTATATAAACTACATTTCCCCTCCCATTTGGATGGTGGGTGTGAGAAACATATGTGTGCAAGAGGTGGAAGCGATAGACAAGCATTCAAGCATTCCTTCAAGCAATTGAGCATTCTAGGTCTCCATTCAAGGCTAGGTGTTGCATTCAAGACAAGGATTAAACCATTGAAGAGGAGATCACCTACAACATACAACATACAACATACAACATCATTACACCTTCGCATGTAAGAATACAAACATTCTTACAACAAGGTATCAATACTTGATTACATTACAAACACTTACATTTACAGTATTCTCATTTCTTGGTTAATTCCAAAACTGGGGTTTGACCTGAAGGCAAACCCCTAATCCCTAACCCCCCAATCGTCCTCTCTTTTTTGTGTGTAGGTTGTAGGTATGCTACTGTAATTGAAGATCTGGAATCCTTGTGCAGAGACGAACAGATCCCCATTCGTTTCGCGGATTTTTTTGAGGACCATGTGCACTTTGGGCGCCATCGTCCCATCAAATTTCGCTCAAACTTGCAGGACAGCATCATCTCGACATTTTATTGCTAATTTCAGGTCCGCAGCTTCATCCCATGTCCCTATCTCCTTCTACAAGAGAATCTTTCTTACTTTTACATACACTCCTAGTTCAATCCTTCTATCTACATTCTTTACAAAAGAGGGTATCCTTGCTGTCTCAACCCTTGAAACTCATTTAGAATTCAATCTTGCATTGTGTGGGATTGGATCTTGTGAGTTTCAGCCCCTCTTTTGAATGTAAAGTCTCTCCTAAGTGAAAACCGTCAATCTTAGTGACCTCCTTTCTCTCTCCTTGGAGTGGGGGAACACCTAGGGTTCGATTTTCCACTTTAGAAATAGCTGAAATGAATCCCGAAAAATTCAGCTTCAAGATCAACTCGAAGATCTCAGGTATACGAATTTTAAAACTATGGATGAATTCTTATTAAAGTTTGATTCTATTAATAGTCAATTAACTGGTTTAGGAGTTACTCTAGCTAATTTACATTTAATTCATCTTATTCTTAAAAAATGTCTTCCTCGTCAATTTCAACAATTTATTATGAATATTCATGCTCAACTTGCTATTCCAAGCTTAGCTACTCAATTAACTTATGATATTTTTCGTAATTTATTGCGTCAAGAGGAAGCTAAATTAATTCAATTTGGTACTCTTAAAAGTAGTGAACATGCTTTTATGTTTAAAAATCAAAATCATAATAATAATTTTAGATCCAATAATAATAATCATAATCATAATCATAATCATAATAATAATCATAATAATAATCACAAATCTTCTAATTATCAATCTCATTCTAAATCCTATCATAACAATTCTCATAATAATAATCATAATAATACGTACAATAATCAAAGGAATAATTCTCAAACAAGACCCCATTGCACATATTCTGGGAAAGATGGACATATTCCTAATAATTGTTTTAAGAAGCAAAATGGTAAAAAGCCCATGAACTAAACTAATCAAAATAATCAACAACATAAACCTCATTATAAGAAAGGTAATAATAATGGTAATTCATCTCATCATGCATTTACATGTGCTTATAATTTTTCTCAACCACTTGAGTGGATTATTGATTCTGGTGCATCTCAACATGTTACCTCTCATAAAGAATGGTTTGAACCTTTGCATCCTGATACTTCTAATATTCCTGTTCAATTAGCTAATAATCATAGTTGTAAAGTTGAAGCTATTGGTGATGTGAATGTTCCTAATGGGAAATTACATGATGTTCTTTATGTTCTTGAATTAAAATCAAATTTGATTTCAGTTCCTAAACTTTGTCAAGATTATAAGATTAACTTTTATAGGGGCATATGTTATATCATTGATCCAAAAACTAATCATGTTATTGCTACTACTAAAATGGATAGTGATAACTTATTCAAGTTCTATGAATTTGCTCCTTCAAAGTATTCTTTGCTTACTACTATTAATTTTACTATATGGCATGAAAGACTTGGCCATCTGAATTATGATTATATTTCATTGATGCAAAAAGTAAATATGGTTGATGGATTGCCTACTATTGTTCCTTCTCAAATTGTTGGCAATGTTTGCATGAGTGGTAAGATGCATAGGGAACCCTTTCCTCATGGTCAATCTTGGAGGGCATATACTAAATTGCATTTAGTTCATAGTGATCTCTTGGGTCCCATGGAGAATCCCTTCATCCAAGGTTCAAGGTATGCACTTACCTTTGTTGATGATTTTTCAAGGAGAACATGGATATATTTCCTTCATAGTAAGGATCAAGTGCTTGATGTGTTTACTAAATTTCATATGTTTGTAGAAAGGCAATCTGGTTCTAAAATTAAGATTCTTCGTACTGACAATGGAAGAGAATATGTCAATAATGCATTTAATGCTTATTTAAAATATTTTGGAATTAAACATGAGCTTACTGTTCCTTATACACCACAACAAAATGGTGTGGTGGAACGAAAGCATAGGACAATTATTGAAATCACTAGATGTTTATTGCATGCAAAAAATATGGATTACAAGTTTTGGGCTGAAGCTATGGCTTGTGCAACTTATTTAATTAATAGATCACCTACCAAAGCCTTAAAGGATAAAACTCTTGAAGAAGCTTGGTCTGGTAGAAAGCCCAATTTGCAGAATTTAAGAATTTTTGGTTCCATAGCTTATGTTCACAAACCTAAGGAGAAAAGAAAAAAATTAGATGCTAAATCTTCTCCTTTTATTTTTGTTGGTTATGATGAAAATACTAAAGGTTATAGAGTTTACAATTTCCTATTACTAACAAGGTAAAAGTTGCAAGAGATGTTTGTATTGCAGAAAAAGGCATTCATGATTGTTCTAAAGTGGAGGATGATGAACTTGCTCAAAGCAAAGTTGTGCTTGTGGAGGACCAACCTCCTTCTCTTAACCCTACTCCTAATGCATCTCTTTCTATTCCTTCTAGTGATAGTGATGATGATAATAATAACTCTACTCCTCATGACTCTTCTTCTAGTGATGAATCCTTTACTTCTAAAAGAAGACCTAAATGGTTCAAATCTTTAATTCAAGATAGTGATGAATACTTAGCTAGAATAGATAGACTTCAAGCTAGAAGAGTTCATTATTGTAATTATGCTTTATCGACTACTATTATGAATTCTAATGATCCTAAAACATTTGATCAAGCTAAAAATCAGCCACATTGGCAAAAAGAAATGAAGAAAGAATATGATACTCTAATTTCTAACCAAACTTGGGATTTAGTTCCCTTGCCTCATGGTAAAAATATTGTTTCTTGCAAGTGGCTTTATAAAACCAAATTGAATGCTAATAATCAAGTTAGTAAATTTAAAGCTAGATTAGTTGCTAGAGGTTTTTCTCAAATTGAAGGCTTAGATTATACTGAAACTTTTGCTCCTGTTGTTAAAATGCCTACAATTAAACTTGTGCTTGCTTTAGCTTCTAGAATGAATTTGCCTATTCTCCAAATGGATGTTAAAAGTGCTTTTCTTAATGGTGATTTACATGAGGAAATTTATATGTCTCAACCTCTTGGTTTTATTAACGAAGGTAATGCACACTTAGTTTGTAAATCAAAGAAATCAATTTATGGATTAAAGCAGTCTCCTAGGGAGTGGTATTCAAAGATTAATGCATTCTTTCTTTTGCAATGCTTTATTAGAAGTAAAAATGATCCTAACTTGTATATTAAACATAGTGAAGATGATATTATAATTATCATCTTGTATGTAGATGATTTGATTCTTACTTCAAGTTCCAATACTTTGATGATTGATATTAAGTTTCAACTTAATCAAAAATTTCAAATGACTGATTTAGGTCTTTTACATTATTTCTTAGGAATACAAATTTGACAAACCTCTAAAGGAATTTTCTTATCTCAAAGTAAATATGCTCAAGATCCCATAGATAAGTTTAAAATGAATGATGCTCGCCATATTTCAATTCCTATTGAATGAGGCACTAAGTTAATGCTTGATATGCAAACTCCTCTTGTTGATCCTACTTTGTATAGACAATTAGTTGGAAGTTTGAATTATTTAACTCTTACTAGGCCGGATATTGCTTATAGTGTTGGTTTGGTTTCAAGATTCATGTCTGAACCTCAACAAACACACTTTAAAGTTGCTAAAAGAATACTAAGATATATTAAAGGAACTATTAATGTAGGTTTGTTTTATGATGCAAATTCTGATTTTACTTTAAAAGGTTTTACTGATTCCGATCTAGGTGGAGATCCCAATGATGGGAAATCTACTTGTGGTTATTGGTTTTTTGTTGGTTCAGGAGCAATTTCTTGGAATAGTAAAAAACAACAATCTACCTCTCTTGGATCTGCTGAAGCTGAGTACAAAGGATGCACTAATGCTTCCAAAGAAGTCTTGTGGCTTAGAAGACTACTTGAATATTTGGGTCTACCTCAACACAAACCAACTCAATTGTATTGTGACAACCAAAGTGCCATTGCCTTGGCTAAAAATCCATTTTTCCATGCAAGGACAAAACACATTTCTCTCCAACACCACTTTATTAGAGAACAAATTGAAGACAAACAAGTTTCACTCCTCTATTGCAAGGGGGAAGACCAAGTTGCAGATATTTTGACCAAGCCACTTTGTAAAGAAAAGTTCCAATTTCATTGTAAAATTCTTGGATTGCAACCCATTAAAGGGTTTGATGTAAACTCCCCAAGTAAAGCTTAAGGGGGGGTGTTAGAATATTTAATCTTTACTTAGCTTAGGTTTATTTGTATTTAGTTTAGGATATTCCTTTGGAATTCCTACATGTAATTTGTCCTCTAGTACATGTGTGAGGACAAGTCATTTCTTTTTATTTTCCTTTATTAAGGAATATTAGATTTCCTCCATAAGAGGATGTCAACACATGGCACACACATTTTATGAATGGTGGCATTCATAGATTTGTGAGTTACTTTGTAACTCCTCTCCTCATCTCTATTTAAGAGATGTCTCCTCTCTCATTTCTTCTTAATGACAATATTGTAAAGAGCTTCTCTCTCTCTCTCTCTCTCTCACTCATTTTAGGCATTGCCTCATTCATAATATCACAAGGGGTTTTTCTTTGTCTTTCCCCTTTCAAAAGTTCTTGTGCCTCCTTCTTCACATTTGGGTGATTGCTCCAAGGTTTTTGCATTTCTCTTGGTAACATTTACTTCATCAATAAACTTACTTGGATTTCATTTTTCTTTCCTTGCTCTTGTATTTCCTTTCAATTCCTTCTTCACAAACAGACTTTAGCTTCTAGTTCTTCTCAGGTGGGTCATTATTCCTACCAGACTGTGAGTCTACCTGAGATGCACTTGTTTCCATTTCCACCTTTCCCATCACCTTACGAGAAGGTTGAGAGGTGGTACTGGTTTCCTTGAGTATTCCTTTCTATGAGGAAGAAACAAAGTGACTTTTGCTTGCACAATTCAGCAAGACCCATGACTTGTCTACAACTTGAGAAGTTTTGTCTTTGATACTCATCTCTTCATCATTTTAAGGCCATTTAAAAGGGGGTAGAGTGGAATTATTATATGAATTATCTATCAGGTTTGAATTATCATCTATTACATTCTCAGGAACTCCATAAATGATATGAAAATTCAACATCTAGTTCAAAGTGAGCCGCATGAAACCTCTTTTAAAAACTTCATTCTCATTGACACAATCTTCCCAATAATCTTCCAACTTAGGGACATGACCATAATGAGAATCTCCATAGAAATTATTTCTGACATAACCCTTACTATCAAAGTGAGTCCTCATGGATAGAGAACGATGACCGAGGTCAGCTAGAATTTTATCAGAAAACCTTGCAGATTCATTATTTTTGAGGAAAAGTGAGACAAGCTGAGGGGAAAAGCATAACCCTTCTTCCTTATTTGAACATACTTGATATTTATAGAAGCCATATGGCAGTACAATTCCAAAAATACAAGGTATTCTGACGCATACCTTGGGAGCTTCAATAGGGGATTTTCATAACCTCCAATATGACCATAGCCTCCTTCGACATTCTTTTTTCATGGTTCCCTTCAATTTCTCTGATGTCTGTCATGAGAAAGGCATCATGTACATGAGATAAATTTCTTGTACTCTCTCCTTTTTACAGTCAAGGAAAAAAAATATAAATGGGGGCACCATCTGAAATATTACCAACTTGTCTCAAACCCGGCCAAGAAACCCTTCCAGCAACTATTACATATAGAAGCACGAAGCATAATTGAAATCACTTGCTATTATTGAAATTAACAAGTTGTTCGTGAAGAGAGTCACATATTAACCTTACCCAATTAATTTGATTTTGATCATCACAAATAGCAAGGATAAAGCGACACATCCATTCTTCAAAAAATTCCACTCCGGGTTGACCGACCACTCAATACAGCAACACAATGATATTAGCAATATCATCTCTGAAAAGTTATGCCTCTAGCAATTGTATCCAAATACCAATTTACCTGTTTGTTAAAATATTCCCATCCTGAGTGAAATGACAAATCCATCTGCCATTCTCTCTCTGGAATCTGCAGAGCAAGGCAAATGTTGTGTGTCTATCTTAGCTATCACTTTTTTATTTGCACCCCAGATTTCTCAGGAATCGGGATGATAATGTTATACACATGAAAAGATCAATTCGGGACATGCAATAGAAAAGAGGTAACCGCCAGCATGATATAGTACAGACTCAATGACCTTCCGAGTAATGGGGGACTTTTCTGAATTTTGCAACCTCTTATTGATCACATGCCTTGTAAATGGGTCAACCTCTATATCTTTGATAGCATATAATCTATTCTCTATAGTCTGAGGGGTTTTGGGCACCATAAAAATTGAGTGCAGAAGTGGTAGGGTTTTTTAAAGCGGGTGAAAGATTGAATTGAAATCAAACAAGAAAGAACTTTAACTAAAATAGGTGGTCATGAATGCCGAGATGACGTCCTTCACTTATGATATTAATAAGAAAACCATAAATGTCAATAACTAAACACAAAGAGCTTTATTTTTAAAACCTATTTTCATGCTTCCACCAGAATGCTTTCAATTATTTGAAAAGTTTTGAATGTCAAATACCTGAGCAAGGTTGATAGATATATGGAAACCTTGAGTGCTTAATCTCTCGGCTTTGGCAGCTTTTGTACCATCTTGGGATTTAAAATGAACCTTTTTATTAATTATCCCATTTATTATCCATTATGAAAAAGTATTTGGATGATGTCACCATGCAGATCACCAATCTTAGAGCCATCAATATCGAAGCATCGGGTGATCGTGTGAGTGTCCTTCAAGAAAATCAGAATAGAAAAGAAAGTGTGTGTGAGAAGAACCCTCATGTGCGATCGATCGATCGATATCTAACTCGTTATAGACCCATTGTCCTTGTTCTATCGGGAGTCAGAGTATCGGGTGAAACAAGACTGCGTGACAATGCGAAATAACAAAAGGATAACTTTCATCAAGAGGTCATAGATTGATAATGAATGGTGGGGTCCCTTTTGGACACGAACAAGACTTGACACCCTAAGGATTTATTGATCGATTGGAGGTTTCAAGAACTACGAAAGATAAAGGATTTGGGCGATGAAGATGGACTTCACGATATTAGGAATTATCAATGGGTTGACTATTATGGTGGGTAACAACTAGCTCTGACTAGGGATAAGGACTAAGGGGACGCAAAGAACCTAGGCTGACATGGCATAAAGCCTTAGCCTAGAGAGATACAGAGTCACACCAAATTGAAACTAAACTAACAAAACTACAGAAATATAGTACAAGAGTAAGGAATCTCAAGATTCAATTACAAAGTTTCAGGTCTTGCCCATTATAGGCAAGGGGTAATTGTGTTCCATCTGGATATACCAAATAGAAATATTTTTCTCCAGCTACCTTCCTTATCACAAATGGACCAATCCACAGAGAATCAAATTTCTTATGTGCACCTTTAGGTTCTCTCTGATGATCACAAATAAAAAATGAATCTCCTACCACAAATTCCCTCCTTTTAGCCTTTTTATCAAACACTCTCTTCACCATCTCTTGATGGCTCCCTATCTTGTCAATTGCATCTCTTCTAGTTTGTTTAGGTACATATTTCTCTTTTCTAAGGATGATTGAAAATATCCATCCTTGACTGGTTTTTAAAATTTTGATGTTGTTATTTCCCATGAGAGTGACATTTCATTTTTTGTCCCATAAACCTGCTAGATAGGAGACATTCCTATAGCTCGTTTATATGAAGTTCTATCAGCTCTGTTGGTGTAAATAAATATTCATTTTGGATATTATTACACTTTACTTAAGTTAACTTAGGATAATGCATCTCTTTTTAGTTTGGATTTGAGACACTGAGGGAAGTGTGCACATAGGGATAGAGCTTGTAGGAGAAATTCCACCTTTTGTGGTCTTATTTTGCTATTACACTCCACATTCGGTGGGTCATCCACCTCTTGTGGAATATTATATTATTTCTCCTACCTACCCTTAGTATTTCTTACCTACCCTTGTTTCTCATTGAGCCACATGTCATAATTGTGTGCTCGTACATCCATATGGCCTTGCCTATATAAGCAGGCCTATATTCATTGTATTTGTAAGAATCCAGTTGATCATTTGCATATTGATGAGAATACAGTTTTGTTCTTGTCATTCTATTTTGTTCTCTTATTTGTGCTTTCCATTGCCTCTTGATCTTGGCAAAAATCTCACATGGTATCAGAGCCATTAGAGTGCCATTGGTTTGCCAATTGAGAGAAAATTGGGGTTTGCATTTTGGAGCTTTCTATTGCAGGTTATTATTGGAGCTTGTTGGGTTAGATCTGAGGTCACCATTGGATTGAGGAGGTTCAAGAAAGTAAGAATCACCTTTTATTTCATCCAAATCCGACATCCGAGGCCAAATCTAGAGTCATTTGTAGGTGGAGGGTGGTGACTTGTCCCGACAGTGATCTGCAATTTCAGAGCATTTTTGGTCAAATTCGTCATTGCCATTGCGCTCAGAAGGCCCAAAAACCCCAAGATCGACTGTCAATTCATTGAAATCGGTCTCCCTCACCTCGAGTTGAAAAAATCTCCCCTCCCAGCCCGCCGTACGGACTTGCAGGTACAGGTCTGAAATTTTTTTTTTTTCTGTTTTTTTAATTATTTTCAGAAATTTGAAAAAAAAAATAAAATAAAATTGGGTGGGGGCGTTTTTTTGTGTTTTCATTTTTTTTTTTTTTAAAAAAGGAAAAAATTGCTGGGGGGGCTCTTTATTGGCCCGCAGGCCACCTGCGGCTCGCAGGTGTACCTGCAGGTACCGCAGGCAACCTGCGGCCCCCGCAGGCCTTGCAGTACCGCAGGGTACCTGCGGGTCCCGCAGACAACCTATGGCCCGCAAGTGGTCCCTGCGTGTACCGCAGGCTACCTGCGGGTAGACCATTTTTTTTCATTTTTTTAATAAATTTTTTAAAATTTTTTTCAAAAAATGTTTTAAAAATGTTTTTTTTAATAATTAAATTAAAAAAATTAACTTTTTTCTTATTTTTTTAAATAAGTTTTTTTTATAATAATTAAAAAAAAAAACTTTTTTATAAAAGTTTTTTTTATCTTTAATAAATTTTCATTAAAGTTTTTTTTAATATCGAAAAAAAAAAATGACTATTTTTTTTTTTTTCCTTTATTTTTTAATAAAGTTTTTTTTTGCATGGGCATAATAATTGTTTTTATTTAGATTTTTAAAATCTTTTAAAAACACAAACGTCATTTAATAAGTCAAATTGGGAACACTTTTTTTTCTTGTCACTTCACACCTATCTTGCAGTGCTTCCAACCGACAGTCAAGGTGGGGGGTTGATTTGCTCCTTTATATCTCTTGGCCACATCCCAATCGGAGGCTTCTTTTTCTGCAATATTCTACAGGGCTTCTTGGTGGCATCATCTTCATGTTTCTAGATTTGCACTATCATGTTGTATGCTCTTGCATGAGCAATGTTGTACTCGCACTATCATAAAGTGCCACACCTCTTTGTATCTTGTCATTGTTGACATATTTGATGTAATCCTCTTGTATACATAGATTAGGAGTATCTTGTGAGACTTGGTGCATGGCTCCAGTTGAGACTTAGATTGTACACATTTGTGCATGGCTCCCGTGAGACTTGGATTGTACCGGTATTTCTGCTATTTCTGAGTATCCAGATGATGCTCACAGCAGGTTGTCTCCATGCCTGATCTTCTTTTTGTTGCAGTGAGTGATTCATCGTCATCGACTTGGTACCTAGTTTTGTCACACTTTGACATTATTGGTGCAACATTGGCTCTCTTTCTTCCTTATGGGGAGGTATTTTGGTCATCATCATTGGACCATCTTTGTAGGAGATTCGACATTGAGGGGGGGCTTCATGGTCTCTTCTTCTCTCTTATGGGGGGGGACATAGTTTGTTCTTCTCATTCATCATTGAGAGAATTGTGTGCTTTCATCATCTCTCTTTTGGGGGAGGGTTTTTTCCCATTGGGTTTTTCTCTCTTTCCCCGCTTTGTGAGAGATTGCATTGCATTGTTTTGCTTGCATTTGCATATTGTACATGGGTACCTATCATGGCCTAGTAGCCGGGACCCATCTTGCATTGTTGACTTGAGTCTTCATTCCCCTAAGTTGCACTTAAGGGGGGGTGTTGGTGTAAATAAATATTCATTTTGGATATTATTACACTTTACTTAAGTTAACTTAGGATAATGCATCTCTTCATAGTTTGGATTTGAGACACTTAGGGAAGTGTGCACATAGGGATAGAGCTTGTAGGAGAAATTCCACCTTTTGTGATTTTATTTTGCTGTCACACTCCACATTCGGTGGGTCATCCACCTCTTGTGGAATATTATATTATTTCTCCTACCTACCCTTGTTTCTCATTGAGCCACATATCATAATTGTGTGCTCGTACATCCATATGGCCTTGCCTATATAAGCAGGCCTATATTCATTGTATTTGTAAGAATCCAGTTGATCATTTGCATATTGATGAGAATACAGTTTTGTTCTTGTCATTCTATTTTGTTCTCTCTTATTTGTGCTTTCCATTGCCTCTTGATCTTGGCAAAAATCTCACAAGCTCACACAATGTGATACAAACTTTTATACCAATTCCTATGTGTTAGACACAATGCACCATTGAGAGGGGGGTGAATAAGTGGTTCTCAAACTTGTCCCTTGAACTATCCCTATGAAAATATACTGATTAACAAATCTAGCTGAATGTAGACTTATCAGTTAGTGAGGAGACTAAAAACCAATGCATTCACACAAAGGGACATCACATAACACCAGTATGTACGAGGAAAACCCAAGATGGGAAAAACCTTGGTGAGCAATGTTGTTGGAGTCTACTGCTCCAATCTAGCCTCACAATCAATCTTTGTTACAATGTTTAGGGCTACAACCCAAGGAGCTACAACCCCTGATTTAGGGCACCAACCCAAGGAGCACCAACCCCTAACTTTTTTATGGGATACAACCCCTAATTTAGGGCACCAACCCAAGGAGCACCAACCCCTAACTGATTTATGGGCCACAACCCAAAGGAGCTACAACCCCTACATCGAGCTACGACTCAATGATCTCAAGGATAACTTCTCATACAAAATTAATCATACTGTTACAAGGGAATCTTGTAACCATTTCATATACCTCACTCTGTTGTTCTCCACCGGTACTACACTCAGCCAATTTTATGCCCATCTTCTCTGTAGTTACCTTTTCTTCTTCTGTGTCGGTATAAACACTATCGGTTCTGCACTTCTACCAGTTGAACTCTTCAACCTGGTTCTCCCTCACACTTAGTCTATTCTCTATCTCCTTGATGAGTACTTGACTGATCTTCTCTTGCATGCAACACTCAATCACTTAGCAGGAGTCCTATCTTCCTCTCTTTAGCAGCCACCTTCAATGATTTTGGCAACCTTATTTATAAACTAGTTTTCCCGCCAAAAGACAATTCAAAAACATGGGCGGTTAGGGTTTCCTCATCAACCTCGAGGCAAACCAAATCCAATCAAATCTATCTAATCTGATTGCCTAGACAGCTGTTTGCACAACACTGCCATTAATGTGCCTTCCAATACACGTTTTTCAAATATATAAAACATGGCCCTGTATCTCGACCTACATCTCTCAAAATGCCATTAATATCTCTATGGTTTCCTTCTCAAGGTCTTCTCACAATCCGATTTCCTTGCTTTGATCTAGGCACCAACAACTCCCTTATTTTTCTTTGTTGTTCATTCTTCCTTGAGCCACACTCCTCTAATCCGGTCCACAAATCATGAGATCCATATTAAATACACACCTGTAGAAACACCTATCCCTACACGACACTTCACCAACCTCTGTGAGCTTTCCACTTCCTCTCTACATGGCATCCACATCAACCAACTGCCATCTTGGATCTTCATGTTAGTCCAGATAGGATCACTGGCCAAACACTCTACCAGTTCCTCTTTTATGTCGGTTTACTAACCCTGCCGGTACCTTACACTAAACCGGTAATTCTTCATGTCTGCTCTTTTGTTGAACTACCGGTGGAACTTCTTAACCAGTCACTAGACATTTCTACCCATAGAATGCTCATTCTTATCAAGTAGAGTCACATCTCTTAGCCTCTTCGATTCCCTACCAATTCTCATGCTTACTGGTAGCCATCCTAATGACAACATGTCATCATCCTTCATTGGTTTCCAGCTAAGACATTTGCATGTTGGTTTCATTCTCTATTTCCAGCTGCACCAATTTTCCTTCTTCTTCATCAGCCTGAATAACCTCTTTGTCGGTTTGTCAGGGTCACAAACTCATCACACTTAATCTGTTTTAGCATCCCAACATGCCTTCTCTTCCGATCCAGTGCATAACCCTGATTTCATGCACTCAAGGCATTCCTTTTGTTTTACTGGTACATCTGGTGTGAGCCTTTAAACCCTTGCCTTTTCCTCTTCTTCCTTATCTCATAGAACTATAATGCACATTATACATAACAGGAGATAAGCTCCACATACTAGTGGAGTGACACCTGTTGGCATTATGTAAACCGGCATGAAGACATAATGATATTGTATGTTGTCATTGATGTCAATATGGGACATAGTGTGAACCGACACATGTGATAAGTGAAGAGAGAAGAACTGGCATATGTATGAATCGGTTTATATGCCAAAGTGAAGCGGCATATTTGTCCAAGGAAAGTGAAGCGACATATTTATTCAAGGTGAACCGGCATGTAGTTAAGGGAACCAGCACATGGAAGCATTGTATGACTACCGGTTGGTAGGTAGCTTCCACTTCGAGGTTTCCAGTTGGAGTACCTCAAGTCTGTGTGACTCAATCAATGATCTTTGTGTGATGAGTTAGCAGTATGATGAAGGATAGATCGTGTTGCCACGTAAGCTCTGTGTGTGTGAAGGATCTTGCATGAAGATGACTATTCCTATCTACCTTGGGAATGTGTGAAGTCTGTCAAACAGTGATAACGCGTGATGGGTTATCAGCCACCATGAAAACAGTGGATAATGGATGATGGCAAATATCTTGAGATCGATTCAAGATTGTTGCATTTAATGCAGCATGATTCAATGGCTAGGATCGAACCGTTTGAATTGCTTAACCCAACAGGTTTAGGGTTTAGGGTTTTTGCTACCGACCTGTATGTTTCCTATAATGTTGATGTTGGGTTTCTTTCTGAGGTTGTTGGCAAAAGTTGTGAGTGTGTATCCAAGGAAAGTGATACGTGATTCTTGCTAGACCAAAGGAGAGAAGAGATACCTGCAAAGTGAATGTGCAGAAGGAAAAGAGGAGCCTAAATGGATCTGCATTAGTATTAAGTGTTGTTAACAGATCATTGTAATACCTGTTGATCTCTAACCACTTCAACAATTGTAAAATCTCCTAACAGGGTAGCCTTAACTGACTTGATTCAAAATCCCTTAAATTAGGTGGTCTTAACTGACTTGTTTCAAATCCCTTAACTGGGTAACTTGAGGCTAATGAGTTATGAGAAGCTAGAGAAGCTTAGGAGATCCTTTCAGCTATTGAGTTCTTGAAATCCTCTAATAAGGTGACCCTACCGAGTTTAACCCTTAACTGGGTATCCCTTAACCGGGTGATCCTTAACAAGATCAGTTCCTACCAAAACCTATTGTAATGTCCTTAACCGGACAAGGCTCCTAACAGAGCGGACTTCTAAAGAGTTCAAAAAGCAGCTTGTGGGTATTCATTCCCATCGTGGTTTTTCCCAATTGGGTTTCCACATGAAAAATATGTGTGTCATGTGAAATGCTTTTGTCTTGTGATGCTTTGTTTTACCTGTTAAGAACATGAAGGTTCTATGTTTTATGCCTGTCTATAAAACATATTGAACTCATTGTTGTGAAGATCTGATGGTCAATTTTACTGGTTTATGCATGAGAATATAATGATACTGTAATATTGAGCTAAGAGGAAAGCTTATTGAGTGACCGATTGATGACTGATTGAGCTATACTGGATGTTACCGGTTGCAATCTGCTTTACTGGTATCCCTATTTGCTAGTCATTTGGAGCATTTGCTGTCAAACCGATTTTTGACTGTATTTGTGTTTGTCCTGATCACCCTCCGCCTCTCAGTACCAGTTTGGTACTAGTGGTTCATCATTGACCTATCAACACCTTGTTAACTGCATCTTGCAATGTACTCATGTGGCATCCCTATTTGTGCATCACATCTTCAAACAGGCACATGCGATCTAGTGTGGACACATTCATTGTCAGTAATCTCTTCGCATGGTGACTGCATGTTCATCTGGTGGGAGTCTTGTTGTCCTGCAAACTCGCAACATATTGGTGACCTTTTCATTCTTCTCTTCTGGTGTTGATGTGATTTAGGTAACATTCTGCCTCTTCATCACAAACAATCAGCTCAAGCATCTTGCTCATCCTTCTTGTTCACTGGTCATTATCTTGTTGATTGACAACCACTCACTTGGTTGATTTGTCTTCTCGATGTCAACATATCACTTACCTGTTGACATCCTTTCCTTATCTGTGATACACTATACCAATAACCTTTCCCTTTCATCCACACAAGTCAGGCACTAACTTGTGTACCAGTGACTCCAATTATCATTCCTCTAAATGGCATTCTCTTCCTTACCTTACCGGTGTTCTGCAACACAAGGTGACATCAAAGATATCTCATTTTGTACTCCTTCATGACAGTGTTGCACATACATCTCTCATACCGGTAGTCATCCCATACCGATTGGCATAAATGAGAACACAATGCCAACAATCTTCCCCTTTAGAATTGATGTCAACTCATGTAGTATCTGGCATGGTACATAAAATCTCTCCCCCTTTGTATGATCTAATGGATTCTCACTCATGTAGTATGCAATATATTATAGAATCTTTCTCCCCCTTTGACAATAATAGAAAAGGGCACTGTCAGGATATCATTCCTCCTTGTATATACTAGTCACTGACAACATTTTTTCTCCCCCTTTATCTTTATTGGATGCATATCCTCCTTTGATACCACTTGTTACATTTTCTCAAGTCACAACACTTGAGATGGAGGACTCAACCATCAACTGACACCAATTGAGCATGCAAATCTGATGTGTCAGTGATTACTACTCACCTGTCGATCAACCTACATCACCTCCCATTTGATCCCAAATTTCTTTAGAATCAAAAGTGATTGTACTATAAATACAACGAACCAAATGACAAGCAGATACCCATAACCATGAAATTCTCTCGAGTATACCTACTGCAATTTCCATCATTTGCAGTTTGGGCCATCGGTATCTTTACAAGTTCAAGCATGCTGACTCAACATCATAAGCACTTGAAATCCCCCCGAGTCATACATCTTAGGTTCTCATCTCCAGTCAGGTCCAATACCGGGGCTCCAATCTTCACCATCTACCAGTTGAGAAGTGCAACTGTGGTCATCTGATAATCTCTCATATTTATTATTTCACCATAGCCTATGACATGATCCTGTTAGCATTCATGCCGGTAACATCCTACACATACCGGTTCCCTGTACCAGTCCACTATCACTACCGGAGCACCTTCCTGTGAATCCTGACATTTTGTGTTACCTTGTATCTGATTTCAATTGTTAATCTCCATCCGTTGACACATACATTAGTGATCCAACTTTCATATGTAGGTGTGTAGTCAAGGCAACCTCTACACACACTCATTATCTCATTTTCTTCCTTCATACAGACAGTAACTTGTTCTTCCATGTATCTACTTTCACTGAGGGGGTGAATGATAAGTTTAGTGTATTGCTCCCTCTTATATCCTACATCTTTTTTAGGCCTTAGGAGATATCACTTGTGCATTGAATGCACAATGTCGATCCATGGTCTTTTTCCTCCATACTTGCTTGGTCTCAATCTTCTTCCCATTTTCAAGCTTGGGAGAAGGTCTTACCACCTTCTGCTAGTGGGTCCTTTCATTTCCATATTTTGCATCACAACTCGAAGTAGTGTTATAGTAGCACACATCATCCATCCCAACTTCATGATTTGGAAATCTCTTAGTATACCAGTTAGACCACCTTCTCCTGGGCATGTTGTTGTGATTAGCAACCGAAACCGGTGGACCTCTTGCTCCTGTAGATACAATTCTCCTTTGGTTCCAAACTGGCTTCTGACTTTCATATGCTCTATACCCACTTTTCTACATAGCATAGTTGTTGTATCGACCTCCATGTGTCTGCAAGTTCCTCTTCCTACATTCAACCTCTCTATGCTCAATTCCATTGTAGTTATAACAAACAAAATTTGCACAACGAGGAGAGGAGACATACATGTATCTACTCCTAGATGCATTATGCTCATATGCATGATTTTTATGATATCTTAGGTAGTTTCTTCTAGATCCCTTCCCACATTCTTCTTCTTTATGGCCATAGCCATTACACGCAAAGCAATAACTAGAGAGAGGAGATTTATTACTTACAAATTTATTCTGCCAAACACGAGGTGATCTTACCGGTTTGGCATCTCCATTTCTTCTTATCCACAAATGGATCCAGGGTTGTCCATTCTCTGCAAGTCTTCTAATATATCCCTTCTTTTCCCACACTTGTCTTATTCTATGGGTTGTATGTCTCCTTTGTCTTCTACCAGTAGGAGGTCCTCTTTGTTGCCTTCTCATAATATTTCTTCTGGTGAAGCTATCTTCTCCCATCTTCCATTTACCTTTGGGATCTTCATTATTCCTCGTTCTTGCAGCACCGGTCTTCATTCTTGTCTACAAGTCTTCACTAGTTGTGGTTAGGTCAACCTTCTTTTGGGGAGAAATTCTAACAGTGAGGGTCTGTCCCTTGTTTTGTCCATTTGAGGAGACAAACAAAATGTCATTGTAGGGGACATTCTTGCTGGTGGATCATTCACCGGCACCACCTCCTTAACCTTTAGTGTCCTTGGCATGCTTTTTCTTCTTCAACATTTTTTTCAAGGCATCATTGTTGCCATCAAACAAGATTCTTACCTTGAGCTCATCTTGACACTTCTCAAGGTCATTTTGTTGAACCTCCATTTCTCCAAGCAGCTTATAATATTGTTTATCTTTTACTTCTAGCCCAAAGGCTAGATCATTGCACATGCACTCCTTGGTGTCTTCCTTGTGAGACATCAACTCTGAGATGCATTTCTTAGATTCTTCAATTCATTTTATCAACATGTTCTGCTCCACTATTGTAGCATTCTTTAATAACTTGTATTCATTTCTCACTCTACTGTGTTCTTCAAGAGCATTTACAAGTTCACCTTCAAAATCAACTTCTGCCTCATCTTCACTATCACTGCCAAACACATCTTGTTTGTAGGAGTAATCTGTAGGATCATTCTCATATGTGTGCCTCTCATCTTCTAATTCTTGATCCATGAAGAGGTGGGTTCCTTCATCATCATTGTTGCAGCTGCTAGCAGATCTGCCTTCATCATTTGTAGATACATGAGATGCATTTCTCATTATATCATCACAAGATGATTCTGCAGTAGTGGGCCCATTTCCATAGACCTTCAATCTCTCCCATAACATTTTCTCCAATCTATGTTTATCCACCTATGAGGAGACATCATCTGTTAACCCATGAAGAATAACCTTCATAGCTATTTCATTGCACTGGTTTCTTTTTTCTGCATCTGAATTGGTGGGAGGGCAAACTTTACTAGGGAAACCATTTACAATATACATCTAGACATCATACCCTAGAGAGGATAAGTGAACTTCCATTATACAACTCCAAATGGAATAGTTAGACCCATTAAACACTGGAGCAGGGATTGACACTAAATAGACCATTGTGTCCTTAAGCCAGAATCTACCCAAGTGAGAGAAATTTTGAAAAATAGGGTACCTATGCTCCGATACCAATTGTTAGACACAATGCACCACTAAGAGGGGGGTGAATCAATGGTTATCAAACTTTTTCGTTTAACTATCCCTATGAAAATATACTGATTAACAAATCTAGCTGAATGCAGACTTACTAGTTAGTGAGGAGACTAAACACTAATGCATTCACACAAAGGGACATCACATAATACTAGTATGTATGAGGAAAACCCAAGATGGAAAAAACCTTGGTGAGCAATGCTGTTGGAGTCCACTGCTCCAATCCAACCTCACAATCAATCTTGGTTACAATGTTTAGCGCTACAACCCCTGATTTAGGGCACCAACCCAAGGAGCACCAACCCCTAACTTGTTTATGGGCTACAACCCAAAGGAGATACAACGCCTAATCTAGGGCACCAACCCAAGGAGCACCAACCCCTAACTGATTTATGGGCCACAACCCAAAGGAGCTACAACCCCTGCACTGAGCTACAACTCAATGATCTCAAAGATAACTTCTCATACAAAATTAATCATACGGTTACAAGTGAATCTTGTATCCATTTTATATATCTCACTCTGTCGGTGAGACACCTTCTCTGCTACACTAGTGCACCTCTCTCTACTGCTGCTTTACTGGTATTGCTCTCCACCGGTACTACACTCAGCCAGTTCTATGGTTGACTTCTCTACAATTACCTTTTCTTCTTCCCTGCTGGTATAAACACTACCGGTTGAACTCTTCAACCTGGTTCTCCCTCACACTTAGTCTCTTCTCTATCTCCTTGATGAGAACTTGACTGATCTACTCTCGCATGTAGCACTCACTCACTTAGCAGGAGTCTTATCTTCCTCTCTTAAGCAACCACCTTCAATGATTTTGGCAACCTTATATATAACCTAGTTTTTCCGCCAAAAGCCAATTCAGAAACATGGGCGGTTAGGGTTTTCTCATCAACCTTGAGGCAAACCAAATCCAATCAGATCCTATCCAATCTGATCGCCCAGACAGCTATTTGCATAACACCACCATTAATGTGCCTTCCAATACATGTTTTCCAAATATAGAAAACACGGCCCTGTATCTCGAACTGCATCTATAAAAATGCCTTTAATATCTCTATTGTTTCTTTCTTGAGGTCTTCTCACAATCTGATTTCCTTGCTTCGATCCAGGCACCAACAACTCCCTGATTTTTCTCTCTTGTTCATTTTTCCTCAAGCCACACTCCTGTGGTCCGATCCATAAATCATGGGATCCATATTAAATTCACACCTGTAGAAACACTTATCCCTACACAACAGTTCACCAACCTCTACGAGATTTCCACTTCATCTCTATGTGGCATCCACATCGACCAATTGCTAGCTTGGATCTTCATGTCGGTCTAGATAAGATCACTAACTAAACACTCTATCGATTCCTCTTTTATGTCGGTTTACTAACCCTGCCGGTATCTTACACTATACTAGTAATTCTTCATGTCTTCTCTTTTTCTCAACTACTGGTGGAACTTCTTAACTGGTCACCAGACATGCCTACCCATAGCATGCTCATTCTTATCAGGTAGAGTCACATCTCTTAGCCTCTTCACTTCCTTACCGGTTCTCATGCTTACCGGTAGTCATCCTGATGACAACATGTCATCATCCTTCAGTGGTTTCCAGCTAAGACATCTACATGCCAATTTTATTCTCTATTTTCAGATGCACCACTTTTCCTCCTTCTTCATCATCCTAAATAACCTCTCTTCTGGTTTGTCCAAGTGACAAACTCATCACACTTCATCTGTTTCAGCATCCCAACATGCCTTCTCTTTCGATCCAGTGGATAACCCTAATTTTATGCACTCAAGGCATTCCTTTTGTTTTACCAGTAGATCCAGTGTGAGCCTTTAAATCCTTTCCTTTGCTTCTTCTTCCTTATCTCATAGAACTATAATGCACATTATGCATAATAGGAGATAAGCTCCACATACCGGTGGAGTGACACCTTGTCATCTACATCCTACAATGTACTAATGTGGCATCCCTATTTGTGCATCACATCTTCAAACAGGCACATGTGATCCGGTGTGGGCACATTCACTGTCAGTCATCTCTTCACATGGTGACCGCATCTTCATCTAGTGGGTGTCTTGCTATTTTGTAAACTCACAACATACCGGTAACCTATTGATTCTTCTCTTTCAGTATTGATGTGATTTAGGTAACATTCAACCTCTTCATCACAAACAATAAGCTCAAGCATCTTGCTCATCCTTCTTGTTCACTCGTCATAATATTGCCGATTGACAACCACTCACTTGGTTGATTTGTCTTCTCCATGTCAACATATCACTTACTTGTTGCCATCCTTTCCTTACCAGTGATACACTGTACCGGTAACCTTGTCCTTTCATCCACACAAGTCAAGCACTTACTTGTGTATCGATGACTCTAGTGATCATTCCTCTGAATGTCATTCTTCCTGACCTTACCAGTGTTCTACAACACAAGGTGATATCAAAGATATCTCATTTTGTACTCCTTCATGACAATGTTGCACATACATCTCTCATACTAGTCATCATCCCATACTAGTTGACATCAATAACAACACAATGCCAACACTATGATTCTATTCCACCAATTTCTTTATACTAGTAATGAGGTTTGTGTTGCTTTATTCTGCCTACCCATTTCCTTGGGGATAGTAATCTAATGAGTGGGAAATATTTATTCTTTATTTGTAGTAGAACATAGTTAGCTCAGAAGATGAGAAACTACTAGCATTATCAGCTACAATTTTCTTAGGCACACCAAATCTAGACAAAATATTTTCTTCAAGAAAATTGATAGCTACTTCGAAAGTAGTATGGTTTACAGGAATAGCCTCCACTCATCTAGTGAAGTAATATGTTTGTTGTGAGTATTTGGGTATTTTGGGCACTTGAGTTTGAATTGATTGGTCCTATGAAATCTAGGCCCCACTAATGGAAAGGTTCTTCAATAACGACTGGTCTTAAAGGTAGAGCAGCCAACTGAGGTCTACCAGTAAAGTTAAGATATTTTTCACATTTTGTTACCCATGGCTACACATATTTAAAAATTCCAAGGCAATAGAATCCCTATCTCATAATTTTATAAGTAGTCACAGAGGTTGAGAGGTGTCCACCATAGACTTCATCATGAAGGGTCTCTAACAGTTTATTTTGTTTTTCCTTATCTACACACCTCAAAAAGGTACCATCTACACCCTTCTTGTACAAGTTTCCTTCCCACAAAAGATATTTAGCTTGTCTCAACTTTAAATTCCTCTTCTCCTTGCGTGAAATCGAAGGGGGACACTCTCCATAAGTCAAGAAGTATGTAACATTCTGAAACCAATCATCGAGAGCACTAGTAAACAAATACTAGTGGGAGATAATCATGTTGCTCAAGTTTATTTTCCACTATCATAATACACAAACCCTTTCCTCTGACTAAGGTGGTTGGCTTAATATCAACGTCATACTCTTGCACTTTTGTTATCCAAGCACCCCTTTTGTTTCCATCAATGTCTTGTATTGTCAGAATACTTTTGACAGCAGAATTGGGAACAAAAACTTTTGAATTAGAATGAGGAATGTAGTATCTAAAATTATTCAGAGCTTTAATAACAGCAAAGGCATGTTTTTCAGTCTAGGTATATTTTAATTCATGTTTTTTTAAGGGTTGATTCATAAAAGCTATGGGTGCTTTCATACCGTGATCATCTTTATGCCACAAAATAGCAGACAAACTATGCTCTGAGGCATACCTATAGATAAATTATTTTTAAAATTGGGATGTATCAAGGTGGGACCATTGGCTATGGCTACCTTTATGTCTTTAAAAGCTTTCTTCCTTTTGCATTCCATTTGAAAGTTGGTTGACTTTTCAACTTTTCAATGATATGTCTAGTCAACTCAGCAAAATTTGGCACAAACCTCCTCAAAAAGTTTACCTGACCGAAAAAAGATCTGGTTGCATCTAGGGAAGAGGGAAGAATCATCTATTGGATTGCTTTAACTCTTTTAGGGTCTATTTTAATACCATCCTTTGAAACAATATGTCCTAGGAGTTTACCTTCAATAACCTCAAAGATGGATTTCTTAGGATTTAGAGAAATACTGTAATCCCTACATCTCTACAACACTTTCTCTAAATCTTCGAAATAGTAATCTCTCAATTTCAAGAAAATAATTAAATCATCTAGATAATCAACAATTATTTTATTCTTCAAATCCCCAAAAGTTAAATCCATTTCCCTTTGGAAGGTGGCTCCCCCATTTATGAGGCCAAAAGGCATCCTGTTATAAGAAGAAACACCTATAGAGGTAGTGAAGGTGGTCTTATGTTGGTCTTTTGGGGAAACTTCTATCTAGTTATACCCTAAGATCCCATCCAACATAGACATCATTTTTTATCTGGACACAGTTTGAAGAATATGACCCATCACGGGTAGTGGATAATTATCCTTAAGAGAAGTCTGGTTTAGATTTCAAAAATCCACACAAATCCTTATTTCCCCATTTTTCTTTCTTACTGGGACAATGTTAGCAACCCATGTGGTGTGGTGTATAGGATAAATTATCCTTGCCTTCAACATCTTATCAATTTCACTGAGAGTAGCATCAACAATTTTGGGGTTGAAAACTCTTTGTTTTTGCCTGAATGGAACAATTCATGGTTTAAGAGGGATATGGTGTTGTATTTTTCCATCTCTAAATCTTTTTAGATCAACATAAAAACATGCAAAAACATCTTTATATCTGATCAGCAAGGAAATCAATTTCTTTTTCTCTTCGGGAGTACAACATTTTCCTATATAAGCCATATTCAGGTCTTCTTTTGTACCTATATTCAACTGTTCATATTCAGCTAATGTAAGATCAGGAATAGATTTCTCTTGTTTGATTTATTGATCATGCCTATTGAACAAATGTTTCAAAGAAACAAGGCCTTTGAAAATCTTGTTTCCTTTTAATTGCATTAGACCTTTCATTTCATGCTCTTCAGGATTTTCTTCTCCTTCAAGAATATCAAGGACTCCTTGCTCACTTCCCTCAAAAAAGGTGTGAAGAAAGGTACTAGTGTTCTCTAGAAAGCCAATGATCTACTTGCCATTATTGAACACTTTCCAATGGTTGACATTATCTAGAACATTTGGCCTATAAACCACTTCAATGTTGTATTTTTTATCTTTAAAATACGGATGAGGCAATAGAAGAGATAGAAATACAAGTAGGGAATGTGCTCTAGTATTTTTCTCTCTAGGGATAGATTCTATAGTGAAGGCTTCAAAATATTCAATTTAGTCTAAGACTCTATTCCTATAGTGCTTCAATCTTCCATTTTTCACAATATATTGCACTCGGATTTGTCTCACCACAAGTTGAGCCTCACCTTTTACTCTCAACTGTTTGATTCTTATTTCTTTAGCAACAACTAGGCCTACAAACAAAGCTTCATACTTAGCTGCATTATTGGTATTTTCAAATTCCAGTTTATAAGTTGAGTGAAAGTGATGGCCATTTGGATCAATAAGAACTACTCTAGCTCCATATCTAGAGGAAGAACAACTACTATTGGATTCCATAGTCCAAAATCCTTATTTTAATTCTTTAGAAATAATACAATAATTCAAATTTTCAGAGCAGCTACACATGTAGGTTCCAAGGCCAATTTCCACATATAAGATTTTTGATCCGGGATCATCTGACTTCATCACAATGAATTTGGATTTGGGCTCTAGTTCTTACCTGACTTTCTTTCCATTCACCACGATTGTAGAAAAAGATCAATCCATCTGAATTTCTCCCCCCAGGTCTTTACAAAAAATTCAACTTAGGAGCTTTCCATAGCTAGTCAGGATGTCTGCAACTAGAATGGTAAGTTTATGTCTCTTGGAGGGATATGAAGCAAGAGCTACCTGAGCATCCTTCACTTGACCTAGTATAGGAACTTGAGAGGAATCCATTGAGAAACACCTACCACTGGTAGAATTGAGGGTCAAGCCTAGAGCTTTGGCTACTTGAGATGGAATTACATTATCAGAGGCCCCATAATGAATTACAAAACTACTCAACTTAAAACTAACAATGAATAGTGACACATAGAATGGTTCAGGTTTCAAGAAAGGATCAACTGGGTCTGGAGGTTTCAATTCTTGAGAAGAATTGAGGAAACTAGGATCAATGTGATCCAAAGGATTATCTTCAGAAACATGAGTAGTCATAGATCTCACAAAAGACTCGGTCCTCATGAACTTAATTAGCCGATCTAATTCAGAAGGGTTGAGCTTGAGGTATTCATCTCAAGAAATTTGTATCTTGGTATTCTTACATGACTCCACTATGGTTTGGCTTGCTTCTGGATGCTTTGAATTGGACAAAGAGCCTCTTGTCATTATGAATTTGGGGTGTGAATCTGCATTATCATTGTTGGACTTGTCTTCCAAATATTTCTTTTGTGCATATCGACTCTTGGTAATCACTGAGCAATTTGGATTGTCTATTTCAGTGAATAAATCTTCTCCTTCGACATGGGATTCATATTCTACAAAATTGATATTTTATTCTCCTGAAGGAGTAGGCTCTTCCACTTGATACTCATGTTGTTTGTTTGTGCTGATCATTTGTATATCTCTAATCATCTCTAGATAAGAAGCACCGTCATGATTAGTATTCAAGTGGAAAGTACACACCATTTGCTTCCCTTTGCTTGGAGAAGGAGGGCCCTCTATAGTCAGTCTCTAAGATGAGTTTACTATGCTTAAAGGATTAGTAGATGATCTTGGCACATCCTGATAAAAGGGTTGTTGGGATCCCTTAGGCATTTGCCTCTTCAGGGCAATGATATCATTAGCTAGTCTATGGATTACCAGATAAGTAGAACTGACCTCCTATGCTTTAATAGTTTGTACTTCTCTCTTCCATTTTCTAGAAGTGATTAGGTCATCCTCTATTGAGAAAACCATGGTCTGAGTTGTTGTCAAATCAACTAGAGGATTTTTTCTGAGGAGAAAACTAACCTCAGAGGGAAATCTATTCGTGAAGAAAGATCTCAATAAGGTGTCATTTGGTGTTGTGTTAGCTAGTATTCAACCTACCAGCTTATTGAACTTAGCTACAAAGTCCCTCATGGATTCATGCATCTCTTTCTTCATGGTAGATAGTTAGGTTACCGATATAGATTCATTTCTAGCCATTTTAAATCTTTCTTCAAACTTGTTTTTTATAGTATTCCAATTATCTATTGCACCATTGGGTAAATAATAAAATGAATCAGCAACATTTTTTGTTAATGATTCAAGAAATATTCTAACTGCAACATCTTCATGTTCGACTCCTAGGATTGAGTAGGCCACAAAGAAATCATGTATATGTTCGTATGTTGTAACCTTTCCATCACCTTTGAATTTAGGTATGATTTTCCTAGACCCTTTAGGATGATCATGTAGAAGTCCTATCAAACTGAGTAGACCAATCGCTACACCCCATGGGACTGCCATATTCTTAGGTTCAGCAATAGGAAAATTGGCCTGAGTAGGCAATATAGTTCCTGCTAAAGTTAGGAATTGGAAAGAATTACTCGATTATGGAAGTTTAGGATGGGGATGGGAAGGATGCCTACTTAATGATTTGGCTTTACAAGTTGTGGGAAAGACTAAGAAATTCATAGATCATAAGAAATCAAAATCTAGGTCTCGGACAACTTTCTTTCTTGCACTCCTTTTATAACTCTTGGAAGCCAGTTTAGAGGTACTAAAGGATAAGTAGACAGAGTTACCATATATTAATTATGGCCTTGAGGATTTATAACTCTTCTGGCTGGTTCTCTTTCCAAAGGTCTGAGAGGAGCAATACTAACAAGGCGGAAAGGTTCCACAACTATTACATAAACAACTTCGGGTCTTTTGATAAATCTTTCCTCTTCTTCTAAGATTGCTTTGGTTTGTTGATAATCTTCTTCACTTCTTCTAGACACCCAGGCTAAATTCTACAATCCCAAAAGTATATGATCTTGTGGGTTTTTCCAATCTTACTGCGGTTGATCGATAGGGATAACATTTTTATGAGGCAAAATCATGACTCTTTAGCTAAGGCGACATTAACAGATTTATTAAAAATAAAATATTTCCTTTCAAATCCCCAGTAGAGTCGCCAAAAATCTATTGGTTAACAAATTTTGTTCCCTTGAAAAATATAACAATATGAATATTTGCCCACACATGAGAATAAACTATCAATCAACAATTGGATAAGTTGCAATTATCTGTGCAACTTTCCTTTGAATTTTAGAGGTACAACTCCCTCTTATGATATAAGTTTTTGAGGTTTTTCTCGGGTATTCTTTTGACCCAAAAGTAGGAAAGGAAAAATTTTCATAAAATGAAATAAGAATAGTGCATAACTAAACATTCATGACCTCCGTAACAAAGTATAAATCTCAATTGCCATATATCTCAAACTCAAATCACTCATTAGTATTCATACAAATATTTCTACTAAAGAATGATCACTATATATAAAAATCATTAACAACAACTCATAGAATATCTTATCTAAATTCACAATAATGTATAAAATGACTCTTCGTCACAACACAAAGTCTAAAATAGGAAACTCATTCAACACGTTCAATGAATCTTTCAGATATAGACAAGATGATAGCATCCAAAGTTAAAACTCTAATTGAAACAACACCAAGTCTCTTTCAAAAAGAAATCCCTTTTCTTTTCAAAAACATGCAAAATTACTATTAATTCAATGCATCCCTTTCTCCAAAATTCTGAAGCCTTGATTATGGTTCCATCCATCTATATATAGTTTAACTTAACTAATAAAAAATAATAGTTTCCTAGGGACAACCTATTAAAGAAATTTTAAACTTAACAATCAAATAAACGGTCCACCAGGACCAATAGTTCAAGAGCCAAATTAGAAAAAGACAACTAACTAAATAAGAAATTAAACAACAACGCCCCCATCGACCTCTTTATCTTCCAAGTCCTTGTCATTATCATTTTCCTCTTGACCTACTATCGATGTGTCCATTGCATTACCCTGCAATTGTTGTGCCACTATGGATTCACTTTCTTCTTGTAAGCTCTATCGCTGGATAGAATGGGAGATGTACTTTTTTATTGCTCACTCTATTGTATCTTTGACTCTAACTTTCCACTTGGAAACCTTCTGATTTGCTTTTGTAACTTTACTAGTGACGTCATGAACTTCCTCATAAACTGAATTTAATAACATCATTGCATCTTTTAGGCATTCCAGTGACTTAGGGCTTGCATTGGCTGCAGATAAACTATCCTCCACTTTTTGGTGAAATGCCTTCTTCACTATTTCTTTTTCTACCAACCCCTTCCCATCACTACCAAGTATGTTGATACCAATTGTATCGAAGACATACTTCAAGTCTTGCCGAATATTTGTATTTTGGACCACTGAAGTGGTGAGTTGTGATTGAGGCTCACTTGCAACCTGGTTTTTCCATTCCAGCATTTACACCCAAGTAGCAATGTATTCTACATCAGAGTTTCCAATAATATGCATAGAAATCAAAATAGCTTAAGGCAACTTCCTAACATCTCGCATTTCCAGGAAGGATGTGGATAGTCTGTGATTTTCTTTTTATATTCTTTGCAGTTCAACCCGATGGACATCTATCATTTGATTTAGAGAGTCGTAATTAATCAAACTGTTAAAATAAGTTCTACTTAGGTGTGAGAGATCTACCTAGGTTTATGAAACCTGCAAACCCTATATGCAAGGAATGTCAATTATGAAAACAAACCAGAGTTACTTTCAGGAGTAAGAAGTATTGTTGAAGTGGATTATTGGATCTTGTGCATATTGATTTGTGTGGTCCTTCTAGAGTCATAAGTTTGTAGGGAGATAGATATTTCATGTTGCTAATTGATGTTTATTCTACGATGATGTGGGTTACTTTATTAAGGGAGAAATCCGAAGCTCTAGAAAAGTTCAAGATTTTCAAGGCTATGGTTGAGACTAAGAGAGGTTTGAAGGTAAAGTGTTTGAGATCTAATAGAGGTGGTGAACTCACTTCCATGAATTCAATGCATTTTGTGAAGAACATGGGATAAGAAGATAGTTGTTTTCTCCAAGAACCCCTCAACAAAATGGAGTTTTCGAAAGGAAGAACATAACCATTCAAGAAACTATCAGGATGATGATGTTGGAGGGAAATATTTCACATGTCTATTGGAGAGAAGCTATGAGTACTACTGTTTACACTCTTAATCGGGTGCATATCAAAGGTGATACTGGTAAGACTACTTATGAATTATGGTTTGGTCATGCTCCTACTATTAAATATTTCAAATTTTTTGGAACTAAATGTTATATCAAGAAGGATGAAGATATAGGAAAGTTTTATGCTAGATGTGATGAAGGAATATTTCTTGGTTATTCTACCAAAAGCAAGCCATACTGATGTTATAATAAGAGATTGGGAAAGATAGTTGAGAGTGAAAATGTCAAGTTTGATGAAAGAAATGAGAGATAATTCAAATCTTGCAGATTCGAATCAGATGATCAGAATGACAGAATAAACAATGAGAAGCAACCTCAAACCTAGAATCAGGTCCAAATCATTCTGGAGAATCCAGTGCCTCAAGAAAAAGGAACTAGTGCAAGTGTTGAAGAAAAATCACAAGATTATGAAATTCAAGAAAATCCTAAGACTCACGATTAGGTAAGGTTGAATCATTCTGAAAATTAGATCATAGGAGATAAAAATAAAGGTTTTCAAACAAGAAGAAGAATTACAGAAGATCAAGTTGAGTATTGCTTGGTTTCAAAGATTGAACCTAAGGATGTAAATGAAGCATGTAAAGATGAACATTGGGTAAAAGCAATCGAACAAGAATTGATGCAGATTGAAACGAACAATACATAGAATCTTGTTCCCAGACCTAAGGACAAAAATGTAATTGGAAGCAAATGAGTCTTTCGGAACAAATTGAATGAGCAAGGTGAAGCTGTTAAAAACAAAGAAAGACTTGTTTGTAAATGAAATTCACAAATGGAAGGAATTAATTTTGAAGAAACTTTTGCCCCTATGGCAAGAATTGAAGTTGCAAGATTGCTTTTTCTTTTGTTTCTCACAAGGTTTTGAAAGTCTATCAGATGGATGTCAGGTCAGTATTCATGAATTGTGAGTTGGAAGAAGAGGTGTACATTGAGAAACCAGATGGATTTCAATTGTCCGATCAATGAGATATGGTTTGATGGTTGAGGAAATCTTTGTATAGACTCAAGAAAGACCGAAGAGCATGGTATGCCAAATTGGATAAGTATCTGCTAAAGCTAGGTTTTAATAAAGGTACCGTGGATAGTAATATGTGCTTCAAGACTAATCATAATAACATTTTGATTGTTGAAGTTTTTGTTGATGATATTATCTTTGGAGGGAATGATAGTTTGAGGAAATAGTTTGCTAATGAAATACAAAATGAATTTGAAATGTCTATGATTGGAGAGATGAAGTTCTTTTTGGAATTGCAAATCACACAGTTAGAAAAAGATATCTTTATATCTCAGTCCAAGTATGTAAAAGAGTTGTTGAAGAAGTTTGGTTTGGAAGATTCAAACCATTTGGTACTCCTATGGTTACTGAATGTAAGTTGAATAAATATGATGATTCCCCTAAGGAAAATCATACAAGATACAGATCTATGATTGGTGGATTGCTCTATTTGACTCAGACTTGACTTGATATCATGAATGACATTTGTCTTGTTGCTATATTTCAAGCTAATCCTAATGAATCTCATGTTGTAGCTATCAAAAAAAAATTCAGATATCTGAAAGGAACAGTTGATTTTGATCTATAATATCCTAAAGATGATGATTTTACTTTGAGTGCTTTTACTGATGTTGATCAGGCAAGAGATGTGTATGACTAGAAGAGTACTGGTGGTGGTGTATTTTTCTTAGGAAAAATATTGGCTTCATGGTTGAGAAAAAATAAAATTCTATTTCTCTATCTGCTCCAGAGGTAGAGTATATTGCTGCAACAAACAATTGTACTCAGATGGTATGGATGAAAGAGGTGTTGAAATATATTAGTAGTGTATGATGAGGCTACTGCTATGTACTGTGACAAATTCAAGTGCAATTAACATTATTAAGAATCTGGTGTTGTATTAAAAAACTAAACATATATCCATCAAGTTTCAGTTTTTGAGAGAAAAGGTAAATGAGAAGGAAATCAGATTGGAGTATGTGTCTACTAAGGAACATATTGTATACATCTTCACAAATCCTTTTCCTAAGGATACTTTTGAGTATCTCAGAGATAAGTTAGGGGTAATTGGCCCTCCTGATCAAAATTAAGATGCATTTGGTATGCATTAGTCTGGTGAATTTCATAGTCATATCCTATGATACAGATTGATGATTGGTGGCTGCTACTCAGGGGGAGTAGTCAGTAAGTCAGTCTTGTGGTTTGATTGGAAATATGTGTCTTTTTAATTGATGTCAAAGGGGGAGAGAGTCATGTGAAAAACTGTGAAGAGAGGAAAAAGGAGAAGATTAGTGTGTAAGGTCTAAGGGTAAGTTGTTGATTTTTCTTTGTCATTGATTGTGTTTGTTTTTCACATCATGTGTTGTCATCAATTCCAAAGGGGGAGATTGTTGGAAAAATGTTGCAAATATGTGCTTGAGAAATATTTGAGAGATGTGTTGTCACTGATGTCAACATATTTCTCTATCTGAGACAGTAATGCAGTGAAGTTTAGTGAGTTAGTTTGGTCAGTGTAGCAAGTATGATGAAGATCAAAGTTTGCGGATTAAAGGGTTTGTGGAGGGTTGTCTGTAGTTGATTTAGTTTAAGTTTCAAAGGTCTGCATGGAGATTTTATTAAGTTATGGTTATATGTGCTATGACTAGTTTTTTTAGTTGTTCAGTGGTGACAGAGTGACAATATTTTGATCTGAATTTCTCCACATTATAATATCTTGTTCCATGGATTTGGAGATATGTTTGGGACTTTTTTGTGTGTCCTCAATTCAAGTGTTTCATGGTTTTGAGGTCCATAATTGATTTTTCAATGTTGACAGCCATTGCAGTTAGTGTTCCTAAGGTCTGATATGATGATGCTATTGATTCTAGCAATTTGTGTTGGTGCAAATGTTGCTATGGTAATTAATGATGCTTGTGGATATTTCTAGATTGTTTGAATTTTGTGTTTACGGTCTACATTGATCGTTGAGCCCATAATTGATGTTTTTATTTGGTACGTTGGTGTTATTCATGTCCTTGGCCAACCAGATGCTTGTAGCATGTTGCTGATGTCCAAGGTGTAATTTTTGGAGGTGTAACGTGTTTGAGGTGAAAGATTTGGGTCTGTTCTATGTCTTGGCCAACATTGCTTGGTCCGCATGTAATTTTGCATTGAGTGTGATTGTATTTTTGTAATAAGGTGGTGAGTGTTGAGCCAACCTTGATTATGTCTCCAAGGTTGATATCATGTATAAATAGTTGTAATAATTTTGTATTTGGTGTGTGTCTGGATGAGAGTGAGTAAGTATGTGCGCTAAATTTATACATCTTTTGAAGGTAGAGAAGAAGTGTGAAGAATAAAGTTTGTTGGGTGAATATTTTGTCACCAGCGTACCAATGACAAAATATATATTTCACACACAACAATGATAAGACAAAGTCTTTCCTCTCATCAATGGGAAGTTCCCTATTGGAATTTCGGGTATCTCAACAACTTATACAAAACAAAATTTAGGTGTAAGATTAGCGCATGTAATTCTCTTTTTTCAGAATTAATGTATTCTCCCTTCACTTGGTGATATTTCTTACAACTTAATAAACTTTAACAACTAAAAGAACTTCTTAACAAAGATTCTTAATATCTAGACAATCATGCAAGCTCAAAGTCTCCAAGTTGTGATCAATGATTCCTAAAACTAAAACTAATTAGCATCAATAAAAAGATTCCTACGTAATCACTTAATTATTATAAAATTTCCTAGATATGTAGATAGCACAAAGTCTATTTACACAATTAGAAAGCTCTTTTATTAACATTCATAATTTCACCAAAAAAATTCAAGTGCATAAGAAATTATTATGAGAACTAAACATAAGAATGATTCCAATCATAATCACAATCTTAGGCCCAACACAAAGTTTGGAAACTAGCAGATTGCTATCTTTATTTCCTTGATTCAATTTTTACATCAAGAAAGGACAAAGTGTTGGCATTATAATAGACAAGGAGAGATTGTTGGCATTTCAATAAGGATATTGGGAAGGTTGTTGATGATTATGGATAAAACTGATCAAGGATGTTTTACTGTCTTAATATTATTATTTTGTCATTGATGTCAAGAAATTGATTTTCTAATTCAGTATGATGTTGCCATATCTTAAGAAGTATGATTTGATGAATATAAAGATGTCGGTAAAAGACACAGAAAGAATATGATGAATAAGGGGAGAAATAAGTTATTCAATGGGCAACTATTACCGAGTTAGACAATGATGAGATCATGATGTTTATATTGTTTTGATATCATCCATATGTTATTGATTGTAAGGTTAATACTATGCTATGTTACCAAGCAAAGAACCTAGTCGGTAAACCCTAAGGTTATCGCTATTGGTTAATGAAGACGAAATGTCCACCGAGTGAAGTTTAGTATTTACTGAGTTGCAACCGAGTAATAACAGAATGCATTGAATGAATAAAAGCATTATTTAATGAAGGAAGCTGATGAGCTGGCAATGATTAAATGATTGGTATGTCATGAATGAAGTTTGTTAAAGAATCTATGGCAAAGGAAAATCGGCAGGAAGATCTACAAATTAGATTGAACCACAATACCCTAGCACAAGTTCCAAGAAATGTATGCAAGTTCCAAGGCAGGGTAACACATTTTCAGATTGGTGAATACATTGAACCTGGACAACGTTTGAAGATCTGATGGCTATGATTGATCATGGGAAATGTGATCAAGGAGATTAAGTTGTTGGCAAATTATTTATAAATACGGAACTATTGATAAACAATGTATGCAGGCAAGTGTATGCATAGGGATGCTACATAGTGATTACCGAGCACTAAAGCTTGAAGACCTATTCTGTATAATAGAGTATAGAGCCTAGCAGATGGACAAGATGAGTCCTATATTGTATTGAGAAAATAAGAATTTGCTTTAGCATTTTAGATGTGAAGTTGCAGATAGATTTTTATTACTGTTATTTTGTGAAGTGACTGAAAATCTCTTAACCGAGTGGACTTAACAGTCTTATTTGTAAAACCCTCTAGCAAGGTGACATTCTGATTGAGTGTTTGAAATCTTTTAACAAGGTCACTTCTAACAAGTTGAAGATCCTAACAGATCTGAGGGAAATCCCTTAACCGGGTCACATCTAGCAACGTGTTTGTAATCTTTAATAGGATTTACTTTTAACCGAGCATACTCTAGAAGAGTATACTTCTTAGTTGGTCCGAAATCCCATAGTGGTTTTTCCCTATTTGGGTTTCCACGTTAAATCTGGTGTTATGAGCGTTATGATGTTTATTTGCTTTTGAGTTTGCATGTTTAGCAGTTTTGAATATATTACTGAAATATATGTTATCGAGGTTGAATCTGATGTTTTTATGGAAGATTAAGTTTGTATGATTCACCCACCCCCCCTCTCATCTTATTAGCTTGGCACCTGTACTTACATTAAGTATCAGAACTATCAATTGGTATCAGAGCTTTGGACTTCAGAAGAAAAAGTTTAAAGGTACTTAAGGCAAAGATCCAAAGATGTATAAGAGGGATGCACCGAAGCTGAACAAGCCAAGTTTCTCTACATGGTAGAAAAGGATGAAGCTACACCTATCAAGAATTGGAGAATATGTTGTATATTATATGGAGAATGATTTCATCACACCGAGCACCTATCCATTGACAATGGAAGAAATAAAGGAAAAGCAAGAACATATCCAAGCAATGATTGAAATAACATCTGCATTGACCGATTAAGAGTTTAATGATCTAGAAGGCTGCAATGATGCAAAGGCTATGTGGGAAAAGCTCATATCAGTGTATGGAGGAGATGAACATGTTCAAAGAGCAAAACTAGATAGTCTAAGAGGACAACTTGAATCTATGAGGATGAATGAAGGTGAGAACATAACCCAGTACAGTACAAGACTAAAGGAGATTGTCAATCAAATCAAAGGAGTAGGTGGAACCATTGAAGAAAAGGACATAACATGTAAGTTGTTAAGAACCCTTCTACCAGCTTATGCAATCTGAGTCTCTGCAATCAATGAATTGAGGTCTGTACCAAATATGCTAGTCTCTTTAGATGCTACTATTGGTAAGCTACATGCATTTGAGTTAAGTAGCTTTGATAACAGTGGGTTGTCGGTAAATAAAGTTGAATTTGCATTTAGTTCTTTTCATCTTGATGAATCTAATGATTACAATGAAAGAAAGTATAAGTACTCTAAAGGAGATCACAGTGGAGAAAGTGAAAGATTTTGCAAGAACATGGAGGAAGTACACAAACTGTATGAGGAAATCAGAAAGCAAGAAGAGTTTGAAGCACTATTAGCTAGAAGGTTACTGAGAGGCAAAGGTAAGTATAAAGGAAAACTACCCTTGAAATGTTTCAATTGTGATAAGATAGGACATATGGCTTCTAACTGTCCTGACAAAGAATCTACTGAAAAGAGAGATTACTGAGATGACAGACAGAAAGATAATCATTACAGAGGACACCAAGATTTCAGAAGAAGAGATAGAAAGACATGCTTAATAGCTAATGAGGAATCCAATGATGATAAATCAGATGAAACTGATACAGAGGAAGTAGTTTATGTGGCTATCAAAGTTGGATCAGATGAAGAAAGGTATGAAGAAAAAGCCCTAATATCTCACATAAATACTAATGACTCTTGGATCATAGATAGTGGATGCTCACATCACATGACAGGTGATAAACACAAGTTTGTTATGTTAGAAGACTATGACGGAGTCTATGTAAGATTTGGTAATGATGCACCATGTCCGGTAAAAGGTAAAGGATCCATAACACTTCTTGACAATGCAAGATGCAATGATGTTTATTGGGTTAAAGGTTTGAAATACAATTTGTTGAGTGTAGCACAGCTAAACAACACAGGTTACCGAATAGAATTTCATGACAAGAATGGAAAGTTAGTTGCCACCGGGACACAAACAAAAGGTAATACATTTCACCTTGACTCAACTCGGAATAAGTGTCTATATGCAAAGATAGATGATACTTGGTTATGGCATAAAAGTTTTTGTCATGTAAATTTTGATAATTTGATGAAAATAAGCAAGAAGCACCGAGTAAGAGGTCTACCGAGTCTTCAAAAACCTGAGAATGCTATGTGTCGAGGATGCCAGATGGGTAAAATGACAAGATCAAGCTTTACAAGTAAGTCTTACACTTCTAAGGGAATTTTAGATCTTGTGCACACCGACCTTTGTGGTCCTATGAAAGTTCAAAGTTATTATGGTGATAAATATTTCATATTATTTGTGGATGATTACTCAAGGATGATGTTAGTTATGTTTTTAAAAGAAAAATCAGAAGCTTTTCAAATGTTTAAATGGTACAAGGCAAGAGTTGAAAATGAAACAGGAAGACAACTGAAATGTCTTAGATCAGATAGAGGAGGAGAGTTCACATCTGATGAGTTCAACTTATTCTACAATGATCATGGTATTAAAAGACAAGTCTCTACACCAAGAACTCCACAACAAAATGGAATTGCTGACAGAAGAAACAGATCTATTGTGGTTTGTGCCAGAACCCTGATGATTGAAAAGAAATTACCACAAACATTTTGGAGAGAAGCAATAAGCACAACAATTTACACCCTGAACCAAGTACAACTGAAGAAGGGTACTTTGAAGACACCATATGAAATCTGGTATGACAAGAAACCTAATGTAAATTGTTTTAAAATCTTTGGAAGTAGATGTTATGTACACAAAGATGATAGAAATGGCAAGTTTGATCAGAAAAGTGAAGAAGGAACATTTCTTGGTTATTCTTCTAGAAGTAAAGCATTTAAATGTCTGATCAAATTATCTAACAAAATAGTAGAAAGTGCAAATGTGAAAATTTATGAATTTGTAGAAAGAAATGATGAAGAAAATTCCAAGGAACCAGAAGATTATGATGAATTTTTCTATGTTCAACCAACAAGTCTTACCGAGAGAACTGTTGAAGAAAATGAAGAGAATATCCAGTTACCGAGTGATGAAGAAAATCATATAGAGCGTACCGAGCCTGTATTAGCCAAGTATGTCAGAAGACATCATGCATCAAGTCAGATAATAGGAGATAAGGATGATCTAGTGATGACAAGGAACAAACTGAGACAGAACACATGTCTGGTATCTGAATTTGAACCGAGAATAGTGAAAGAGGCATTTAACAGTGAAGATTGGATAAATGCTATGACAGAAGAGATTGATCAAATCAAGAAGAATGACACATGGACACTAATCCCAAGACCGAAGGACAAAAATGTAATCGGTACAAAGTGGATTTTCAGAAACAAGTTGAATGAAAAAGGAGAGGTCATTCGAAATAAAGCTAGACTAGTTTGCAAAGGTTATGCTCAAGAAGAAGGAATTGATTATGGTGAAACTTTTGCACCTGTGGCTAGACTAGAAGGAGTAAGAACATTGTTGGCATATGCTGCTTACAAAAATTTCAAGGTATATCAAATGGATGTCAAATCTGCATTTCTAAATGGTATATTAGAAGAAGAAGTTTTTATTGAACAACCTGAAGGATTTTTTGAAAACAAGAATGAAGATCAGGTATGTAAATTGAACAAAGCTTTATATGGTTTGAAACAAGCACCTAGAGCATGGTATGAAAGAGTACACTCTTATTTAATCAAGATTGGTTTTATAAGAACAAGTGAAAACAACAATATATACATGAAGAATGATGAAAATGGAATACTGATCTCAGCCATATTTGTTGATGATATTATATTTTGTGGAAATGACTCTCTATGTAAGAACTTTGGAAATGAAATGAGCAAAGAATTTGAGATGTCATTAATCAGTGAGATAAAGTATTTTATAGGTTTATAGATACTGCAAATGAAAAATGAGATTTTCATTACTCAATCCAAGTACATAAAGGAAATCTTGAAGAAATTTGGAATGGAGGATTCAAAACCAGTAAGTACTCCTATGACTACCAACTGCAAGTTATCAAAGAATGATGAATCTGCATTTGTTGATGAGACACTTTACCGATCCATGATTGGAAAGTTGCAATATGTTGTTCACAGCAAACCAGAAATAGCACATGCAATAGGTACAGTTGCAAGATTCTCTACAGATCCTAAGGAAACACACATGACAGCAATCAAGAGAATTTTCAGATACTTGAAAGGCACTAAGGATTATGGCTTAGTATATCAGAAAGGAAATGACTTCGATTCAAAAGTTTATACTGATGCTGATTGGGCAGGCATCATTGATGACAGGAAAAGCACAAGTGGAGGAGCTTTCTTTTTAGGAGAAAGACTAGTGAGTTGGCTTAGCAAGAAACAAGGATGTGTTTCATAGTCAACAGCAGAAGTTGAATACGTTGCTGTAACATTGAATTGTACCAACATAGTATGGATCAAACAACTGTTGGAAGGTATAAATGAGAAATTTACCGAGCCAGTAACTATATTCTACGACAATACTAGTGCCATTAACATTTCAAAGAATCCTGTTATGCACTCTAAGACAAAGCACATCTCTATCAAATATCATTCTCTTAGAGAAGAAGCTCAAGAAAAGAAAGTGGTGTTGGAGTATGTTATCACAAAGGAACAAATAGCAGATATCTTCACCAAGCCACTACCAAGGGACACTTTTGAGTATCTCAGAAGTAAGTTAGGGGTCCTACCCCTATCTTCTACTCACTGACCGAGTTCGGTGAAGGCATCAATTTGATGACTCTACAGAATATCTTTAGGAGTTGATGTTGATTTGCACACTTTAGGTGTGCAGGAAACAAATACAAGGAATGGGAATTGAAGACAAAATGCTCTGACCAAGACTAAGTTGATACATACCAGCAGGAATTCACTTTATACTGGAAGAAATTATGTTTTAGTTCTTTACTTTTTGGCATTGTTGTCAAAGGGGGAGAAGACTAAAGAAAAGAAAAAGAAGAATGAAGAAGAGAAGACTAATGTATGGGGGAGAATTCTAATGACAGAAGGAAAGCATTTCAGCATTTCAGAATCTCACAGGAATCCGAATCAATTAGGTCAAATCAATTGGCTTTGCCATCAATGCCAAAGGGGGAGATTGTTGGCATTATAACAGATAAGGAGAGATTGTTGGCATTTCAATAAGGATATTGGGAAGGTTGTTGATGATTATGGATAAAACTGATCAAGGATGTTTTACTGTCTTAATATTATTATTTTGTCACTAATGTCAAGAAATTGATTTTCTAATTCAGTATGATGTTGCCATATCTTAAGAAGTATGATTTGATGAATATAAAGATATCAGTAAAAGAAACAGAAAGAATATGATGAATAAGGGGAGAAATAAGTTATTCAATGGGAAACTATTACCGAGTTAGACAATGATGAGATCATGATGTTTAGATTGTTTTGATATCATACATATGTTATTGATTGTAAGGTTAATACTATGCTATGTTATCGAGCAAAGAACCTAGTCGGTAAACCCTAAGGAACCTAGTCGGTAAACCCTAAGGTTATCGCTATCGGTTAATGAAGGTGAAATGTCTACCGAGTGAAGTTTAGTATTTACTGAGTTGCAACTGAGTAATAACAAAATGCATTGAATGAATAAAATCATTATTTAATGAAGGAAGCTAATGAGTTGGCTATGATTAAATGATTGGTATGTTGTGAATGAAGTTTGTTAAAGAATCCATGGTAAAGGAAAACCAGTACGAAGATCTACAGATTAGATTGAACCGCAATACCCTAGCACAAGTTCCAAGGTGGGGTAACACATTTTCAGATCGACAAATACATTGAACCTGGATAGAGTTTGAAGATCTAATGGCTATGATTGATCATGGGAAATGTGATCAAGGAGATTAAGTGGTTGGCAAATTGTTTATAAATAGGGAACTATTGATAAACAATGTATGCGGGCAAGTGTATGCACAGGGATGCTTCATAGTGATTACCGAGCACTGAAGCTTAAAGACCTGTTCTGTATAACAGAGTATAAAGCCCAGCAGATGGACAAGATGAGTCCTATATTGTATTGAGCAAATAATAATCTGCTTTAGCATTTTAGATGTGAAGTTGCAGATAGATTTTTATTACTATTATTTTGTGAAGTGACAAAAAATCTCTTAACCGAGTGGACTTAACAGTCTTATTTGTAAAACCCTCTAGCGAGGTGACATTCTAATTGAGTGTTTGAAATCCTTTAACAAGGTCACTTTTAACAAGGTGAAGATCCTAACAGATCTGAGGGAAATCCCTTAACCGGGTCACATCTAGCAATGTGTTTGTAATCTTTAACAGGATTTGCTTTTAACCAAGCATAATCTAGAAGAGTATATTTCCTAGTGGGTCCGAAATCCCACGGTGGGTTTTCCCTATTTGGGTTTCCACGTTGAATCTGGTGTTATGAGTGTTATGATGTTTATATACTTTTGAGTTTGCATGTTTAGCAGTTTTGGATATATTACTGAAATATATGTTACTGAGGTTGAATCTGATGTTTTTATGGAAGATTAAGTTTGTATGATTCACCCCCCCCCCCCCTCTCATCTTATTAGCTTGGCATCTGTACTTACATTAAGTATCAGAACTATCACAAAGTGTTAGTTGAGACAAAAATTTGGCTGAATTTTGCTAAGCATAATAAAAGATAAATATTTACAAATGAGGTCCTCCTTATATAGGAAAAGAGTGGAGAAAAATATGAGCACAGTTGACTCATTCAATACATAGTCCCACTCGACTACAACTACTGCAAAAAATGAAAATTCAACTGCAATAAAATTTCAGTAACTGAATGCAACTGCATGAAAATATAGTGTCAATGGGGACACTTTATTCATCTTTCTCTTCCTCATTGGATTTTTGGAATTCCTCGAACTTGGCCAAAACAACTTTCATCTCAACTTTTTTTGGAATTGTGGTAGAACTAGTGATGGCGTGAACACGGGAAACTGCATCTTTGACTTTCATGTATCTCTTCCTTTCATCTTTCAACATTGATGAAAGAACTTCAAAACTGACTTGTATTTCTATCAACTTATCAAATGCATTCAATGTGAAATCTTGTTATGTACAGTGATCTATTAGAGAAATAAATTATTGTATGATGGTGTCACTAGTCACAAGCTTTTGATTATCATCATATAAATAACAAGGAATTTCAGGTATCCTTGCTGAAATATGATCAATCTCATCATCACCTTCTTTCTTTTCCTGATCCAACTCCATAGTCATTAACCTTATTATTTCCTTTTTATGAGATAATAATGACAGAGTTTGGATATACCTCTCTCTTATCAAAATTACCTTGTTTTCTACAAGGACATCAATTATGAAATCCTTTATTTTACCCCAAATAGTTATGCTCTTTTCAATATCTTCGGTCTCTTGAGATAAAGAAGTTTTGAAACCTTGCATTTTACTTTGAACCACCTCAAAGTCTGTCAACAACTAATCATTGAATCTGGAAGATGAAAGCCTTTTGAAATCAAATGGGCAATCCATTCATCCACTACTCGGCCCTTGATGCCCACCTATTCCACTTGTTTGAGAGCCTCAGTATCAATTGTGGAAACAATCAGTTCAACCTCTTGAGAAGATTGTGTGACCTTGAGAAGCACACTGGTCAAATGCTCACATTTCTGCTTCAATTCATTCTTTTCATCTCTTTCTCGATCAAACCTTTGCACAAGAGAATTGAAAGCAGTTTGAGAGTCTAACTTGACACTCTCATGTGTCTCCACTCCAAGTTCTACAATCTACATAGTATAATCTCCAGGTTGAATATTATACTTGTTCTTATCTGAAGATGGCACCATGACCTCAGCATATTTTCTTTTTGTAGCAGGATCTACCAACACCCGAGAAATAGTCTTTGGCTTTTTAGTGCTTTTGGATTTAGGAGGAGCCAGCTGCTCAAAATCAAATTCATCTAGTGAAATCACTTGTTTCTTCCTTTTAGATGCTACTATATCCATCCATGGTGGTAAATATGTTGTAGTATATGGAGTTGTGGCCTCCTTATGAATTTCATTTGTCATCTAAGAGACATTCTGACTTGAAGTTGTATTAGCAAAAGATGGAATTATTGGTACTAAGGTTACGGCAATAGATGGTGTTTTTGTTAATGGAGCAGAAATAGCCATTATTGATGCCTCCTTGGAAACAACTCTGGTTGCAACTGTGGATGGTACATTAGTGGAAACAATAGTACTTACAATAGGTGGAACTTTAGTCATGATTGTTATGGAAGGTAGGGCCATTGACTGCTATTCTATAGTTACTTGTTCCAAAGATTCAGTAAAATCCATAATTGAAGACTCAATAATGGATGTAGGAACATCATAAAAACTCAATAGACTAGACAGTGTAACATATTGTTGATTACCCTCCTATCATGGTAATTCTATATTCTACCCTTCGTCATCATATTCTTCTTCCTCTTGATCTGAATCTAATTCAATAGAATGAATGATAACTTGTGTAGGAGTTGATACATGTGAAGCGGTGGGGGTATCATCTCACATTGATGAGTTGGTTCTTCAACTTGCATTTCCTCTTCATGAGGAATTTCTCCTTCTTCTTGTTCTTTTTCTTTCTTAGCCTCTTCAACAACTTGTTGCTCAAACTCTTATGCTTGTGTCCCTTGTGCAACTGATGATGATTCACCTTTCTTTGACCCTTTGATAGTGAATTTTATTTTAGGTTATTTTCCCTTAGATTATATCGAAGGGATTAACGGAGGCACTTGCACATCTATTTTTTCCTTGGTCCTTAATTCAGTTGTTTCACCAATTGGACCATCACTATTATCATCATCACCAAAACTAGAAGGAAGTTGCTTCATTCTTATCTTCTTCTTCAATAACCATGCATTAGTATTGGCCAAAATAGTGGCAATTCTTCGAGTAATAGACTTATTTTCCTTTCTAGACCATTGGATGGGTGGCAATGGAGAATAAAAAATATTCCGTTCAAAGTAGAAAAGGTCTACTATATCATTAGTATCTTCCATTGTATCTAGAATTCTAGCCAAATCCAAGTTCTCAATCTGTTCCAAAGTGAGACGACTGAAATCCATTGTTCTCACGTCTTCCTCATTTTCACAATCTGCCCAGACATCTTCAAGCCGATATACATGTGTAGCTCCTCTTAATTTTGTTCTTCATCCCACAAAAAACAAAATAATTATGAGCCTTGAACCTCCTCATGGTGTTCCATTGCATTTTCTCTTCCATATTTTTGGCCTTTGGGTTGGTCATCACTAAATATTGGCCAATGGCTTCTAGAAATTTCAGGCCAGTCTTATGAGCTTGTGACTGCTTCTCATGTACATAGATCAATTGTTGACAAAATTCCATAAGAACAATTTTATCCAAAGGATACCTTGGTAGCATGAATGGTTCACCTATATAACATCCTATATGGATATATGTGAAAGTGGGAAATTGGAGGAATACACAACCAAAGAAAGAAACTCTGTTGTAAGTTGCTTCTGAAAGTCTTCTTTTCTCTAAACCTTTATCAAACATACACTTCCAGAAAACAAAGAAGGCATCGTTGGCCATTCTGAAATGACTTCCCTTGTTATTGATTGTAATATGATCATAATAGTTCCAAACAGGTACTAACCTTCTATTACCCTTTGTAGAGAAACCTGGATATTGCCTCATAGAGGCGGATGCATACACAAGGTATGAGGTCATATAGGAGTTTAGTGTTCTTTTGACCTCTTTCAACTGTGCACAAAGTGCATCACTAATCTACTCACCCCAATCTATTATGGTTGCCCCTTTTCTAATTATGCTCATGTAGTAGCACATCCAGTTCTGAAAGTAATGAGAATCTCTCAAACCTTTCACTCGTGCCAACATAGTGACCATATCATTGTATTCTTCATTCAAATCACTCCTATATAAGTGTAGCATCCTAAAATTGTGACACTTGCAATTTCGACTACATTTGGGTCTTCACGATGGCGATGCAACACTAAACCTGAATGGAGACCCCGAAACTTGTTCACGACACCAAAAACTGCATTTTTCCAGCACCCTGCTGTCCCGGGAGGTGGGACCAGAGCGCCCAACGCCCTGGTCCTTCAGGACTAGGGCACCCAGTGCCCTGTTCCCCCAGGACCATGGCACCCAGCACCCTGGTCCCTAGCCCTATTTTGGGCCCGGTCTCCTATGGGACTTCGGGCCTTTTTGTTTGCAAATTGGAAAATAACATTTCCTGGTCGGCCTAAGGTCGGGAAAATCAGTCTATCAACCCTAATTGGCAAGTATATAAACTACATTTCCTCTCCCATTTTAGGAAGGAAGGACATATGTGTACAAGACGCGGAAACGATATTCAAACATTCAAGCATTCAAGCATTCAAACATTCCTTCAAGCAATTGATCATTCTAAGTCTCCATTCAAGGCTAGGTGTTGCATTCAAGACAAGGATTCAACCATTGAAGAGGAGATCACATACTACAACATACAACATACAAGATACAACAACATCTATACCTTCGCATATAAGGATACAAACATCCTTACAACAAGGTACTAGTACTTGTTTTACATTACAGTCATTTACATTTACAGCATTTCTCACTTCTTGGTTAATTCCAAAACCGGGGTTTGACCTAAGGGCAAACCCCTAATCCCTAACCCCCCAATCGTCTTCGCTTTTCTGTGTGTAGGTTGCAGGTACGCGGCTGAAATTGAAGATCTGGAATCCTTGTGCAGAGACGAATAGATCCCCCTTCGTTTCGCGGATTTTTCGGAGGACCGTGTGCACGTCGGGCGCCATCGTCCCGTCAACTTTTGCTCAAATTTGCAGGACAGCGCCATCTCAACATTTTACTGCTAATTCCAGGTCCGCAGCTTCATATCATATCCCTATCTCTATTTATAAGTAAATCTTTCTTGCTTCTACATACATTCCTAGTTCAATCTTTCTATCTACATTCTTTACAAAAGAGGGTATCCTTGCTATCACAACCCTTGAAACTCATAAAGAATCCAATCTTGCATTGCGTGGGATTGGATCTTGTGGGTTTCAACCCCTCTTTTGAATGTAAAGTCCCTCCTAAGTGAAAACCATCAACCCTAGTGACTCTCCCTTCTCTCTCCTTGGAGTTGGGGAGGGGAGAGCGACTAGGGTTCGATTTTTCCGCTTTACATTTTGGTGAACCCAACGTGAACATCCTTTCTGATTATTCATAGTTAGATCTGAAAATTGGATTCCTTGATTACATTTCCATGTTTGATCTTTTGCAAAATTTTAGAGGTTAATTGCATAAAAACCCTAAATTTTCTTTTTAAGTAATTAAACTTGTGAAATGTTTAATTGTTGATGCTTGTTTCAAATCTGCCCTTCTATTACAAATTATCAATTCATATTTGTGCGTTAATTTTGAAAATTAAGTCGTTAAGTGTCAAAACCTAATTTTTGAAACCCTCTTGATTCAACCTTTGTCCGACAATTTCACTGATCAAAACATCTCCAAATCAGCTGTAACTTTGGATTTCGCAATAAAATCATAATATCTTTCATCCCTAAAAATTTGGAAAAAAGTTGCGAGGACCATGTGCACCCCGAGCGCCATCATCCCCGACATTTTTTCTGAAATTTTGGGAGCTAGATCTTACTGTATTTTTCTGCTAAAATCCAGAATTTTGGCTGATTTTATCAATTTTAACACCTTCAAAATTACAGTCAAAGTTGTTCTAGCGATTGCTTGGATTGAGGCTTCTAATCATTCAAAAATCATTGAAATTGAAATTCCTATCAAAATTGTGTTTCTTACAGTCCTAGATCTGAAAAGTGTGTTATTATTCATTCGAAATTTCAGTGATTTATCCAAATTTTTGCAATTTGTGACTTTTGAAATTAAGTGCTTAATTACAACAACTTTGATTTCCGCTTTAAAAATTGAATTTTGCGTGAAATTGAGTCAACTTTCAAATTTCAAAACTTGCATTGCTTTTGGTATTCCCTCTAAAATCATAAAATTCAAAATTTCAGTTTCCCTCTCTTTTTCAAAATTCAAATTTTGCATTTTTCGACAATCTTGGTAGGGTTCAATTTTGAGATTGCAACTTTAATTTGGCCTATCTACAGATCGTAAAATCACTCAATTTTTTCAGGTTAGCTGTAAAATCATCATAACTTTCATCCCTGCAAATTTCAAAAAAAGTTGCGAGGACCGTGTGCACCCCGAGCACCACGGTCCCGGACATTTTTTCCGAAATTTTGGGAGATTGTCCTGATTGTATTTAACAGCTTAAATCTAGAAGATTGGTTGGTTTTACTGAAATTTGCTACCTCTAAAATTCAAAATCTTCTCTCTTTCTTTAGTGCATGAGTTTTACAATAATAAGTCCTACTTACACTATTCCCGTTAGACGAAGCCTTAGAATTAAGTCTTTCCAAGGTGTAATTACTGAGGAGATGGAACCTAATTTGAATGGCCTTTTTAACGAGGACATGGGTAATTCCTCTAATCCTCTTAATGATGAAGAATCTCTCCATGAGGTTTCTGTAGAACAACTTTCAAAATTGGATAACCAATTTGATGATTTTCGATAATGGATGTCTCAAGATTACCCTGATAGTCAAGCTCTTCCTTTAATTGAGGGTCTAAAACGTATGCTTCAAAGTGATAAGAATGGAATTGATATTTTGCATGGTACTGCACACATTGTGGATTCGAATGTGATGCCTATGAAGAGTTGTGCCGAAACTTTGGGTTATACACAACCTCCTACTCAAGTCAATCATTCTATTCCTTCGACGACTCCTATTGCTAGTATACCTACTTTTACATCAAACATAATGACTACTTCAACACAAGATATTCCTCCTATGATCACTAGTCATGGGGGCAATCCCTCTTCTTCAATCAACCCTCTTCCTTCATTCAATCCGACTCCTTCATTCATTCCTTCAATAAGTGTTCCTATTATATCTCCACAAATGAACATGATGCAAGGGGGCAATTCATTTAACCATTCCATTCCTCCTTGTAGTGTTCCTCCTGTCCAATCATCTCCTATGACTAACTATCATAGTGTCCAACCACCTTACTCTCTAACTTTTTTCAATAACATAACACCTCCATCACAATCTAACACATCTAATATGAACTCTTCGACTGAAGCGACCATTAACTATCTTGCACAAACTGTCTCTTCTTTACAACAACAAATTGCTTCTATGAATCAATCTAAGTTTAGTGTGCCCACATTTGATGTCGCGAGCCCACTTTCTCTTGATATTGTTCGAGCTATTCCCCCTAAACATGTTGAAATTCCGCATTTGGAACTTTATAATGGTAAGGGTGATCCTCTAACACATGTTAAGACTTTTCAAACAATATGTACTGATTTTGCTTATGACCAAAGGTTGCTTGCAAAACTGTTCACTAGAACATTAAGAGACAAAGCCCTACAATGGTATTGCTCGTTGCCTTCCTATTCTATTTCTTCTTTCGAACAACTTGCAAATGCTTTCATTCAATAATTTCAAAACAATATAAGTCCTAAAGTTACTTTGATTGATTTAATGAATTGCAAACAAGGTGTTAAAGAAAAAGTGACTGATTTCATTGGTAGATATAAGCATTTGTATGCTCAAATTTCTTTTCCAATGCCTGACAATGATATTCAAAGAATCTTTATTTCTAATTTACAAAAAGATATTCGAGACAAACTTCTATTTTCTGAGTTTACTTCTTTCCAATAGTTGTGTGCAACTCTTCACAATTATCAACTGACTGTGAGTCAAATGGAACAATCACATCCTATGGCTCCGAGTGATAAGGGTGATAGCAGTCAACAACCATTTGGAAAGTTTAAACCAAATAGAGATTCCATCAAATTCAATGAAAACATCATCAACAACAATGTGAATGCAGCATCAGGTGTGTCTCCTATTTCTAAGTTTTTCAAGAAAGAAAGAAAGTTTACTCCTTTGAATGAATCATTGCATAGTATTATGAATAAGTTATTGGAACAAAATGTGCTTACTCTTCCTCCTATAAGGCAAATTGATCCTGCAAAGATTACTTCACCTTATTTTGATAACAAATCTTTTTGTCAATTTCATCGTCAACCTGGGCATGATACTGAAAAATGTTTTGCTTTAAAGGGTAAAATTCAAGATTTGATTGATAATAATACTATCTCTGTTTCTAGAGTGAATGATAAAGGCAACACATATGTAGCTCCTCCTAACCAAAATCTTCAGATTTTCACTGATCCATTGCCTTCTCATACCTCTAATGCGATTGATACTACTGATTCCTCTGTCTCACCTGATGATCTCGTGTCTATGACTCTGAATGTGATTAACTTTGTGGAGCAGCAAAAAATCCCTAAGGAACCTTCCATCACATTTGATTCCAGTGAAACTATCAGGGCACCTGATGGTCCTTTATATATAGTTGCAAAAGTCAAAAATACACCTTGTCGTGGAGTGCTTATTGATCCTTCTTGCATGGTTAATGTCATTACTGAAGAATTTCTTTTTACTTTGCAATTGAATCAAGTGATCTATGATGAAACAAATGTGGTTGTGAAACTATTTGATGCATTTTCTTCTCCTGCAATTGGTTCTATTACATTACCTATTGAGGTCCATAACAAATCCCTTGATGTGGACTTTGCTATTATTCCATCATCCGAACAATTTCGTGTGAAGCTAGGCTATCCTTGGCTATCTTCCATGAAAGCTATTGCTTCTCCTATTCACAAGTGTTTGAAATTTCCCCATAATGGTGAAGTTGTTACTGTCAATCATAGTCTCTTTAAACCAGCTGAAAGAACTTCTAGTGTTCCTATTGATTACTTTTGGCCTAAACAATTCCAATCTCTTCCTCCGCGAAGTGATCATCTTTTCAAATCTTATCAAAAGTGGAAAAAAGATATGATCCTTTCTCTAAGTGAACCTAGAACACCCAAACTTGACATTCCTATCATTCTTGAGAAGGAAGTTTTTCCTTTGAAAGATAAAACTAATGTCTTTCCTCAAGAAGATTCCCAACCTATTCCTATGGATGTGACTATGCCTATATCTAATAAACCTCCTAAGAGTAGACCTATACCTCCTCGTCATGATGGACTTGGTCTCCTTCCTAAACCAAATATTCCTCCCTTATATGGAGCAGTTCCTCCTCCTTCCTCTTATGGAGAGAAGAGACCTTCCTCTTCTCCTATTATTCAACCTAAGAGACCACAACCTAAACACCCAAGTGATAAGGATGAGAACATTCCTCCTCCTCAATCTTCTCAACTTCCTACTAAGACTAGACGAAATCGTTCTGGACGTGAACGCCGATGAAAGCGTCGTCTTAGAGCTCAGGCAGCTGCTTCTCAAACTTTGCAATCCCCAAGAACACCTTCAGCCAGTATTATTGCATTTTCTCCTCAGCCAAAAATTGAGCCAAAATCTCCTAAACATAAGATGCATGATGGTCTTGATCCTGTGCGAGTTAAAGATCCTATTTTTATAAATCTTGATGATGATATAGATGAAAATGTTATTCATGATTAAAATGTTACTCCTGTTCATTCTGATAGTGAATATGAATATGTTGATGTTGATAACCATTTATCTAACAAATTTTCTAAAGCACTTATCCTAGCTCCTAGACAAGAACACCGCGGCTTGGGATATGAACATAGCCCTTGTTTGGATCTTGTGATAGCTCCATCTGCTGTGTTGGATGTTCCTCCTCTAGCGTGTTTCCTACCTTCCCGAAATATTGATCAGCAAGATCGGGGGGTAGATGACATGCTAGACTAGTTTCATTAGCATAGCAGATTCTCCCCTCCTCTCTTTTGTTACTTATTCTATGTGTTATTCTCATTCTTCTATTTGTTGTCCTTAGTGTTGTCTACTTGAGGATGATGCAAAGCATTGAGATCTCTTTTGGTCTCTCTCATGTTGACTCAAAAGACACATGTGTTCCCTTCTTCTAGGTGACCTTCCTTGATTGGGGAATGAAGAACAATCATGCATACATACATATGATATACATCAATAATCATACAGCACACTAACCCCGAGGAAAGCGAAGTCACCTTGTGCTTTGTGTTTTGTGCCTATTATCCTTGGGCTTATCTCACACTTGGGGGCTAAATCCTTGTGATAACGTGCTCCTTTCTCATTTCTTATATGTATCACTACCTTAAAGAAATCACCCCCGGTGAGGCGTGTGTGATCACTTTAACGTAGGGGGGCATACATCCCGTTCATATCTTTTCAAGATACTTGAAAATTTCTTGGCAAATTTAGCCTTGCCTTGAAAATTTTTGATATCTTTCTTGCATGACTCATAGTGAGGGAACCTTACTACTGACAGTCATGGTTCTCCCTCGTGATCTTCCCTTTTACTTTGTCAATCAAAGTCATAAGATCCTTAGTCCACTGGGGGCTTGGTGTATCTTGCCTCCTTGACGTGGTGAAAGTTTTTCAATATTGTTTCCTTGTACTTTACCAGAAGTATGAGCGTACGCTTATACTCCCACTAAAGTGGGGGCTAAATGTAGCGTCCTAAAATTGTGACACTTGCAATTTCGACTGCATTTGGGTCTTCACGATGGCGATGCGACACTGAACCTGAATGGAGACCCCGAAACTTGTTCACGACACCAAAAACTACATTTTTCCAGCACCTTGCTTGATCCCTCCTTGCACCCTGCTGTCCCGGGAGGTGGGACCAGAGCGCCCAACGCCCTGGTCCTTCAGGACTAGGGCGCCCAGTGCCCTGGTCCCCCAGGACCATGGCACCCAGCGCCCTGATCCCTGGCCCTATTTTGGGCCCGGTCTCCTATGGGACTTCGGGCCTTTTTGTTTGCAAATTGGAAAATAACATTTCCTGGTCGGCCTAAGGTCGGGAAAATCAGTCTATCAACCCTAATTGGCAAGTATATAAACTACATTTCCTCTCCCATTTTAGGAAGGAAGGACATATGTGTACAAGACGCGGAAACGATATTCAAACATTCAAGCATTCAAGCATTCAAACATTCCTTCAAGCAATTGATCATTCTAAGTCTCCATTCAAGGCTAGGTGTTGCATTCAAGACAAGGATTCAACCATTGAAGAGGAGATCACATACTACAACATACAACATACAACATACAACAACATCTATACCTTTGCATATAAGGATACAAACATCCTTACAACAAGGTACTAGTACTTGTTTTACATTACAGTCATTTACATTTACAGCATTTCTCACTTCTTGGTTAATTCCAAAACCGGGGTTTGACCTAAGGGCAAACCCCTAATCCCTAACCCCCCAATCGTCTTCGCTTTTCTATGTGTAGGTTGCAGGTACGCGGCTGAAAGTGAAGATCTGGAATCCTTGTGCAGAGACGAACAGATCCCCCTTCGTTTCGCGGATTTTTCAGAGGACCGTGTGCATGCCGGGCGCCATCATCCCGTCAACTTTTACTCAAATTTGCAGGACAGCGCCGTCTCGACATTTTACTGCTAATTCCAGGTCTGCAACTTCATATCATATCCCTATCTCTATTTATAAGTAAATCTTTATTGCTTCTACATGCATTCCTAGTTCAATCTTTCTATCTACATTCTTTACAAAAGAGGGTATCCTTGCTATCACAACCCTTGAAACTCATATAGAATCCAATCTTGCATTGTGTGGGATTGGATCTTGTGGGTTTCAACCCCTCTTTTGAATGTAAAGTCCCTCCTAAGTGAAAACCATCAACCCTAGTGACTCTCCCTTCTCTCTCCTTGGAGTTGGGGAGGGGAGAATGACTAGGGTTCGATTTTTCCACTTTACAATAAGTATTTAGGCCATCTTGAAGTGGTGGAGCCCCTAGCTGAAGATAAGAAAACTATATTGACCATTTTCTTACATTTTGCTTGATTCTTCTCATAACACTCTTGAGCACTATCTTTGGTTATGTCTGCTACTTCTTCCACTGGCGAACCCTTAAACAGACTATTAAATAAAACATTGTCTAATGCCATGGCAACATTCTAATTTACATCCTTCACCTACCTTGTATGTGGATCAAAATGATATGCCACTGCATGTACAAAATTCAGATCATGAGCTACTACTGGGAAAGAAGCATACTTGTGCAACTTTGATTTGATTAAATTTTCCATATGTGAAGGTTCTTTCGCAAATCGATCAATGAACTCTTGCATGTTAACATGACCGATCTCTATATTCCTTATCTCTTTGACATTGGAATCAACTGAGCTCTCTAGGAACATGTTCAAGTATTTATCATACTTGTACTTCATCTTTTTCACAAATTGCTTGCTTGGTGAAGGCTCTAACTAACTTGAAGAAGGCTCTGATTTTCCTTGAGAAGGCTTAGATATTAGCAAAGTGTTGCATTCAATACTAATCATTAGTATTTTGATGATCATGAACATCAGAAGGGAAAATTTCATCAAACAGAATAATTTTCATAAGTGAAAAATGAATTGGGAAAAAACTGAACAAAAACTTGGAGGTCGGACTTTAAAGTCCGATTTGCAAGTAAGAAACCAAGATTCACGCATTGGACTTTAAAGTCCGATGTGCAAGGAAAAACACCATATATTTCATATCATACTTTAAATTCTGATGTACGAATAGGATTAAACAACTTTGTAGGTTGGCCTTTAAAATCTGACTTGCAGTCTAGCAAAGAGTAAGGTTATTATGCACATCAGAGTTTAAAATCTGATCTGCATAATAGGATAAAAGAGAATCCTGCAGGTCGGACTTTAAAGTTCAACCTGTACTTTAGCAAAAACATGTCCTGCACATTGGACTTTAAAGTCTAATGTGCAAGCGAGGGAAGGACAAAGCTCCTCGGCATGTCAGACTTTAAAGAAGTCTGACCTACTGACTTACGGAAGAACAAAGGATTGGTAGGTTGGACTTTAAAGTCCAACATGTCGACTCAGGAAGAATCTCATCTTCTTCACATTGGAATTTAAAGTTCGATGTGAACAAATGAAAAAACAACTCCCCCATTTTGGACTTTAAAATCTAACATACGGGAGTTGGAAAATTTGGAAAAAAAACTAAGTCTCTAGGGTATTCGGATTTTCAAATCTGACATAACCTAGAGACAAAACCAAATAAAACAAACAAAATGAAAACCCTACACTACCGACAAGCAATGAAGAGGGAAACCCATGAAAAACATGTTGGCAAATGCACACTCCAATGAGACATTGTAGGTGATTGAAGGTTTTCTCATTGATGGCAACCTTACAATCCAATGACACTGGCAAGGCAATCCACTGGCACTAGCAAAGTTAGATTCTACATCGGCACACAAATCACCGACACCAGCAGTGAAAGGAAGCATACCGGCACAGAAGCCGACAATAATTTTGTTGTTAATATATTTTGTTTATTATTGTAAAATCATTGTAAGCTGACTTGGCAAGTTGTAAAATGACTCTTATATAAGAGAGATCATTGTAGAACATTTTGTAATAGACAGAGAATGTAATTAGGTGAAATAAGGTAGACCTATTATGTGAATTATAGGTTAAGGGTTTATGTAAGAAGCAGAGCATGAACCGTTATTGGATTTGGCATAGTAGATGCTATCTTGAAGCAGTACAAGACATTGGATTTGTATAATCCATTTTGTAAGTCAGTGAGACTTCCCATTTTGTAATTGAGCAGTGAGCTCTAGGCACTTGGCCTTCCTACATGTGCAGGCCCCTCTTGTAGCAGTAATATTCTCTTATTGGCTAGTAAGTGAATATTGTGGGTCACAAATCACACCGAGGTTTTTCCCACACTGGGTTTCCTCATTAAAATATTGTATTATGGTGTGTTTTCCATGTGGTTGCTTTTGTCTCTGTTTATTGCATTACTTTCTGTTTACTGGTACACACTATTAATATGCTCTACATGTTTTAAGTTTAGAAAATATTGCAACCAGTTAGATACTGATTCACCCCCCCTCTCAGTATCTGTGGGAATCCTAACAATTGGTATCAGAGCCCAGTCCTCTATTTTTAGAAGGCTAACAGCCTGAGGAAGATCTTGACACTGGTAGAGATGGAAAACTTGATGAAGAAACTTGAAGGAGCTCTCTCAGACTATGATGCAGAAAAATTGAAAAATATCAAACTTGAAGATGATCTAAAGGTTGATTAGGATATCATTCAAGCACTTCAAGAAAATCTTACTATTTCAAGAAACAAGAGAAGAGAACTTTGTGAAAAGATGCAAAATGAGAATAATGAAAAGGAAAATCTTAGTGATCTGATGAATAAGTTGAAACAAGAGAACATGACAACAAAGAATGAGATGCAGGATATGACTATGAGATTTTGTAAAGCAATTGAAGATAGAAAGAAGAATGAAGAAGACTTGACTAGAAGACTGAATGATGCTGCAAATGAAAACACAAGACTTAGTTATGAAAATGATATGTTGAAGACAGATCTGATGCATGCACAAAATGACTCAAATGAACTCATGAGACAAAAAGGTATCTTGGAAGGAGAACTGGCTGTTGCAAATCAACATAAAGAAAAATTCAAGAAAAGCTCAGGGGAACTTGGTGACTTGTTGAAGAATCAAAAACCTAATGGTGACACTAATGGTCTTGGCTTTGAAACTGGTGAAAGCTCTGGTACTGCAAACACATAGGATCATAGAAAAATGGTAAGACAACCTACTGCTTATAAATTTAATGGAAAATGCTTTAACTATAACAAGTATGGTCATAGAGCAGAGCAGTGTAGATCTAGAAATTATCGGAATGCCAGTACACCCACCGGTCAATGTTCTAAATGCAACAAAGTTGGTCATAACTCTGAGAATTGCATAATGAATGTGAGATGTTATGTTTGTGGAAGATTTGGACACTTATCTAATCAATGTAGAACACAAATCAACATAGGTTATGGAAAGGCTATTCAGAGAAATAATGTGACTTGTTATGCATGTAACAAAAATGGGCATATTGCTAAATTTTGTAGAAGCAAGTCCTCACCGGTAGACAACAAAGGTCCTAGTTTGAAAGGAAAAGAAAAGGTTGAAGAAGTTAAGCAAGAATTATCAAAACAATGGATTAGGAAATCAGATCTAAATGGTGTTAGGAATGCTCCTCCACCGGTAGAACCAAGCAACACTCCACTAGTAGAACAGAGTAATACTTCACTGGCAGGAGTCTGTTCATCTAGTTGAAGAAAATTCTTTTGAGGGTTTGGCAATCAATGTGAAATATTCTATTATTCCCTCGGTTGATGGTAAGAAGTTGAAATTACTTCTATACTGGCAGATATGTTAAGTAAGTACTTAACTAGCAAGCATTAAATGTGGTAGATGGCAAAATTGACATTATAAATTAATGTTTTTGGCTCCATTTTACTTCACCGAACATTCAAACATTCGAAGAGTGCGAAATTTCCAGAGCTAAGGCATTTTGAGCAAAGAGGCAAAGCATTTTAGCAATCAATCTTTCCAAAGGCAGAAAAAGGTATTTATCATGGCATCCTCTTCTATACATGAATTCATAGCAAACCCTACTATAGTCGAAGTAATCAAGCGCCCTACGCCCATTTTTTAGTTAGTTCCCGAGATAGCTAAAAAGGATGATAATATTGGTGCATTTTCCCAAATCCCTAAAGGAGTTGTTTTTGCAGAAGACCCTAGAATGTACATCCATTGTCAGATAGAAGAACTAGGTGATGAGGAAATCAAGAACATGTACAAGATTGTCATATGTGATGATTCCGATAATGTGAAACCTGAACACAAAATTATTGAAACCCTAGGATTCACTGAAATTCTATGCATTCCGGAATTCCCCAAGGAAGTGATAAGGATAGTATTGAGCAGGGTTCATGGTGAATTTTTCTGGCTAGATTCAATTTATAAAATTACCAAGGAAGCTGTGAAAGTTGTAATAGGGTTACCTTCCACCGGTAACAGACCAGACAAGACAAAGAAGGTCTCAAATGACCTAGTAATTAACCTAACTGGTGCAACATCCGACAAAAGGTATTTAAGGGTGAATGATGTAACTGACATAAATGTGAGATTCATTAGCATGATTTTAGATTACAAAACAGCACATGCAAACATACTTAACTCAGTTTCCAGCTTATGCATAAAAAGTGCTCATGATATGGTTAAAGATAATGTGAAAATTGATGTATGTGAATGGTTAAAGGATGAACTTATTGACAATCTGGGAAAGATCAAGAAGGATAAGAAAGGGATATTCAGATTTGGTAACTTACTTGTATGCTTAATGCTACATATAACCAAACAGGTGCCCGGTATAGGTAATAAGAACCTTGGATTTGACATATTGGTAGGCAAACAATTATTTGACTTATTGAACATGGGTGAAAATAGAGAAAAGAATATTAATGAATACTTTCAAGCATTAAAGGCCAGAATGAACACTAGAGTAAGATTATCACAAATAATTGTAGATAAATATAAAGATGACATATGATTTGTGATTAAGAAGGATGAGATCTAGATGGAAGCAGTTATCCCAAGAACAATTTGGGTTACTGAAATGGGTCATGAGACAGATGATCACATCATTGAAACATATGCAAAAGCCCTTCTGGAAGAACCCAATGAACCTAAGGAAGAGGCATTCGGTAGTGTTGAAACCATTGAGAATCAAATTCAATCCAAGAAGAGAGTGAAGAAAGTAGAGGCAACAGTGAGAAGAGGTTCAAGGCAGGCTAAGACTATCACAGAAGATGTACTAAAACAAACCGATATCACTGAAGATGAGTTACAGGCACAACAACCAGAAAATCACCTTTCACCGGTAGCAACTTCTTCAAAGAGTGACATGCCAGCTGCATTTAAAAGAGTTGTGAGGAAAAGACAACCTTCACCGGTATCCACACCTTCGCCTATAAGAACTAGACAAAAACAACAGGCAGTGAGGCCCCCGGTCAAGAAGTCTACTCCTAAGAAGAAAAAGTTGACACCAAAGAAAAGGACTCAACAAAATATTGCTCCGATTGACAACTGCTAGATGAAATAACAGAGGAAGGACAATTGAAAAACATCAACAAACTATATGACTCACTATCAGTTGATGATAAAGAAAAGGTTGAAAACAGTGTTATCTTACACTTGGATATCTACAAGAAATTTTTGATGCAAATTATAGATGAAATACCAGATGAACTATTCAAGAGATTGGAAGCAAGAAGACAATCTGTTGTAGAGCTTGACAAGAAAATAAAAATTGAAAAATTACTTGTTGTCTACCCAATTAACTCTCCAAAAGAAATAGATGATATAATTATAGAGGCTAACCAGTCAGTATTCTCTACTGCACACCGACATATTGCACTAATGGTTGGAAGTGTAAATGAGGTTACAGAAGAAACTGAAAATGCATGGGATATATTCCTTGTTGAGAAGGAAAAACAAGAAGAGTATAGAAACCCTAAACCAATCAAGGTATATCAGAAAGACAATGATAAGGGAAAAGGAAAGGTTGGTGGACCTCCAAGCATCAAAATAAGAGATAATTTATCCCCACCACCTTTAGTTACTCCACCGGTAACAACAACTGAAGATCAACCGGCTGATGAGAGTATGGATATATCACAGGAGGATACAAATCCTAATTCTGAGGTACTATATATAGTAAATGTTGATACTCAGAAGGTCAACATTGTGGTAGATAAGGACACAACCGGCAAGATAGATAAGGCTAGTGAGCCACCGGTAACTGATAACACAGATAACACTGAAGGTAAACCGATAGATGGGAAAACAAAACAACAAGCAGAACATCAAACAGAACATCAAGCAGAGCAACAGGCTCCAAAATAGGAACAGGTTAATACAGAATCAGTGCCACCGACAACTACTAAGCAAGACAAACCCTTGTTTAAAGAAATGGAAACACAGACTGACCTACCATAGGTCACTACAAGCAAGGATATTGCTCCCACCAGTGGAATTAAGAGTGTTGACTCTTCGACTGCAGGATTTAAATCAACAAATGTAACTGAAGTTCTTTTAGATTCTTTAAAGAAAATAACAGATTGTAGTTCACAGGCATATAAAGCTATAGATGACACAATTCCAATTTTAAAGATGATAGCTCCAAAATGCAATGTAGATAATAAGGATTCTTTGAGTCAACTTGACACTTTGTCTAAGTATATTACTGACAACACAGTGACAGTTGAACAAATAAAGGAGGAAGCATTCAAAGAGATGTTAGAAAAAGAAAAATAGAAATTCTTTGAGGAACAAATAAAGAAGTGTACAAGGCAGTTCGAGACACTTCTACCGAAATTGTGGAGCACAATTAAGGAGTTCAAACTTTGTACAGAGACACTTGTAAGACAAACTTTTTGACAGTTGACATAGACAAGAAAATGAAAAAGATACAGGGGGAAATTAATAAGCTAGCTGACAATTTTATTAATTCATCTGATTCATTATCAATTGTTGAGCAAAAGATAACAGGTCTTGAAGAAGAGTTACTAAAGCTAGAAAGAGAAAAGGAGAAAATAAAAAGTAAGGCTAAGGATCTGAAATGGAGATTAAGTCCAAAGTTGGACTACCTTGCATGTTTAAGGAAAGAAATATCTGATGCATTAGTACAAGGACAAAAAACACTGGTAGAGCAAGTGCAACACCTCACCGGTACAGTTCAGAGGATAGAGGCTACAATAAAAGACAATAAAAAGTTCATTGAGAACTTGAATTTGGTTCTGGAAGAACTTTTTCAAATTGTAACCAACCGGTTACAAGGTTGAGACAGGAAACTACACTCTATTGACACTTTGACAACCTTTGTCATTGATGCCAAAGGGGGAGTAGTGGTATGAGAAAAATCCAATAACTTAGGTATCATCTGCTCAGGGGGAGCACACATTTTTGGTAACAATTACTGGACTTCAATTCTTGGATACACTTCTGAAATTTTCTCATGAGTGTTGCCATCAATGCCAAAGGGGGAGATTGTTGGCAAATGCACACTCCAATGAGACATTGTAGGTGATTGAAGGTTTTGTCATCGATGGCAACCTTACAATCTTATGACACCGACAAGGCAATCCACCGGCACCAACAAAGTTAGATTCTACACTGGCACACAGATCACCAACACCGGCAGTGAAAGGAAGCATACCGACACAGAAGCCGACAGGAATTTTGTTGTTAATATATTTTGTTTATTATTGTAAAATCATTGTAAGCCGACATGGCAAGTTGTAAAATGACTCTTATATAAGAGAGATCATTGTAGAACATTATGTAATAGACAAAGAATGTAATTAGGCAGAATAAGACAAACCTATTATGTGAATTATAGGTTAAGGGTTTATGTAAGAAGCAGATCAGAAACCGGTACTGGATCTGGCATAGTAGATGCTATCTTGACGTAGTACAAGACATTGGATTTGTATAATCCATTTTGTAAGTCAGTGAGACTTCCCATTTTGTAATTGAGCAGGGAGCTCTAGGCACTTGGCCTTCCTGCATGTGCAGGCCCCTCTTGTAGCAGTAATATTCTCTTATTGGCCAGTAAGTGAATATTGTGGGTCACAAATCCCATCGAGGTTTTTCCCACACTAGGTTTCCTTGTTAAAATATTGTGTTATGGTGTGTTTTTCATGTGGTTGCTTTTATCTATGTTTTTTGCATTACTTTATGTTTACCGGTACATAGTATTAATATGCTCTACATGTTTTAAGTTTAGAAAATCTTACAACTAGTTAGATACTGATTCACCCCCCCTCTCAGAATCTGTGGGAATCCTAACAAACAAAAACAACGTACCTCGAATGCAGATCCACTGGATAAAAACCACCCAAAAACTTGATCACAAGCAATATCTACACAAGGAAGGCAAGAGGACGCACAGACTAAGTAGAAAAAGACCAAGAATGAATAAAAATGATTCAAAACCTAATTTAAACCCACTAACCCTAATTAAAAGTTGCATTAAATTCAACTACGCATCGTGCAAGTCAGACTTTAAAGTCTGACCTACAGCTAAAAACCCCTACAGGTCGAACTATAAAGTCGAACCTACAATTGAATAACCTAACAAGTCTACAGGTTGGACTTTAAAGTTTGACCTACAATTAAACAAACGCCAACTCGACTGGCAGGTCAGACATTAAAGTCTGATTTGCAGTCAAATTAATAACTGAAAATCTTACACATCAAACTTTAAAGTCCGATGTGCAACTGACTGAAACAACATAAACACCCTGCAGGACAGACTTTAAAGTCTGACCTGTAGGTAAATTTGCAACAAACATCTAACTTACAAATGACAATAACAAATGGCAAAAAGAAAATTTGACTAACCGATGAATTCGATTAACCTTTCTCGGAGGACATGAGGTACGAAACAGACCAGTTTCGTAGGGATGCCTCATAATTTTGGCCATGTTGAAATCAAGGACAACAAAGTTGTTTTGTGCTTCAATGGAATTGAACCAGGCATTAAGGAGATGTTATTTACCAGTTCAAATTTTCTGGATGTGATTTGTGATTGTATGTACAGGTAGTGAACCTTTTCATGGGTAGTGAGCCTTCTTATTTTGAGCAGTGACCTCTAGGCAGTGTACTTGAATGCATGCACATTCCCATTCTAATACTTTTAACAGAGTATACCTATTTTGTAGGTTCATCCCCATCACGGTTTTTCCCTTAATCAGGTTTCCACATCAAAAATATTCGTGTTATGTGTGTTTATGATGTGTTGTTGATCTACGCTTTCATGTTTAATTACTAGATCTGAAAATAAGTTTAAGTTGCTTGTGTTTTTGAGACAATTGATTCACTCCGCCCCTCTCAATTGTCTGCCCTATTTCCATCAAGAAATACCTTGGGAGGACATCAAAATGGAATTCATATTGAGGGTTACCTAGAACACAATTAGGACATTATTGAATATTGGTAGTAGTGGACAAATTTTCTAAAATGACACATTTTATTCCTTGTAAGAAGATCAATAATGCAGTGCATGTTGTAGATCCATTTTTCAATAAGATTGTTAGACTACATAGATTATCGAAGAGAATAATTTCAAACCAAGACACAAAGTTCATTGGATACTTTTGGAGGACCTTGTGGATGAAGATGAAGACAAACCTAAAATTTTGATTAGTGTACTATCCATAGACCAATGGACAAATACAAGTAGTAAAAAAAGGTTTGGGTAACTTGTTCAGGTGTTTAGTAGGAGACAAAGTAGGAAATTGGGATATAGTTCTACCACAAGAAAATTTTGCATACAATAATTCAATAAACCAGACCACAGGGAAGACACCATTTAAGATTGTGATCGGAGTACATCTTAGAGGAGTTGCTATACTTAGAGACATTAGTATGGATAATAAGAGGAATATGGAAAATGAAGAATGTGTAGGATACATGGAGACAATGCATGATCAGGTCTAGAAACATTTTGAAGATATGAACAGTAAGTATAAGGAGCATGCAGATGAGAAGAGGAGACATAAGGAGTTTGTTATTGGGGATGAAGTCATGATATATCTCCAAGAGGAAATATTCCTAGTAGGCACACATAACAAGTTGAATATGAGGAATTATGGACCATGTAGGATCCTCAGGAATTTTGATTCAAGAAATGCAATTGAAATGAAGTTGCCAAAAACAATTGACATATCACCTATTTTCAATAGTATGGACATATATGAGCATCACAAAGAGAAATCAGATGGTATTACTAGTGAAGTTTGATTAGAAAATAAGTTACCATGCATCAACCACTAGAAGATATTGATTAGATCTTGGATACCAGAGTTGGGAGAAGTGTTGGCATTATGGATGGATTTATTATGTGTTGCATTGATTTTTTGTCATTGATGTCAACAATAGCTGTTATGGTTGGTTACCGACAGATAGGTTTTGGCTACCGGTAGAAGATCTAGTGATACTGGCAGAAGAGAATATCTATTGGACACTTCTGGCATGTTTGGATCAATGGAGTATGTTTGATTTTAGGTGTTACATGCTTATGGAGCATTTTTTTGTCAATTTCTATTGACTTGGTAATCAAATTCTATTGACTTGGTAATCAAATTCTATCATACACTCTTGTAAACCCTTCCCAGCATTGGTTTAAGGTTTAACCGACAAAGCTTTCACTGAGGAATCTTGATAGGATGCATAAGTGGTGTTGGTGCAGCTTCTAGATGGATTTTAGGATGCTGAAGATGTTCTTTGATCATGCCTCAACTGAGTGAAGACATTTCTTTGGTGTCGTGGACCCAGATTAGGTCTGGTGCCTATCTAGGTTATGGACCAATATCATTAACGTGTTCTCTACACATTACCAGGATAATTTATGGATTGGTTATTGTTGTTCTGGTCTTAAGACGACATGGCATATCATTGTAAAATTAATGTATGTAATGATCTCATTGTAATAACTTTTAGGTGGCCGACCTAATTGGTTTAGGCCTTAGGGTTGGTATAAAATGATGTAAGATCTCATTATAAAAAATGTGTCATGGTCTTGGAATACAATATCATATGTGAATGATATTTGGTCAATATTAGGTGATCGAATTGGGATTAAGGAAGAGGTTAAAGGCCTCTGGTGTTGAGCTTAATCGAGACTATAATCAGGCATGGTAGATACTATCTCTCGCAGTTTATTATTCTGGATTGTTGTCCATTTATCTTGAAATGGTTATTACCTCTCTGTAGTGAGTGAGACTCTTTTGTAATGAGCAGTATGCTCTACGTAGTGTGCCAACCTGCATGTGCAGGCCCCTCTTTGTATCACATACTTTCTACAAAAGTATCATCTAACTGTGGGCAGGCTTCCCACCGTGGTTTTTCCCTTTCCATGTTTTCCACTTACAAATCATGGTGTTATGTGGTATGGTTTCATTGTGTTGATTATCTGTTTCATTGTTAAGTTTTATTGCTTATCGGTATCTATTTCTGATATTCCGGTACTTAATGTTTATGTGATCTGATTAAAGGTTATTAAGTGGATTAATTAATATAATCTGTCAACAACTGATTCACCCCCCCCTCTCAATTGTTCACCGGTTATCCTAACAATTGGTATCAGAGATTTGGTCCTCTTTTGCAGAAGCTTAACCGTGTTAGGAGTCAGAGGCAACTAAGAGGGGGGGGCGAATCAGTTATCAATTAATTTCAACCCAAATATAACTTAATCAAACTTGATGTATAATACCGGTAAACCAAACTTAATGTCGGTTAATAGATTAGTAGTTAATATTAATACTGGTGAAACTCAAAGCATAAAACAAAAAGAGAAACAACATCCACAACACATAACACAGAGATTTGTACGTGGAAACCCTGTAAGGGGAAAATCCACGGTGGGAAACCTTACCCACAATTCCAAAATTAGATGATACTACTGCAAATAGTATGTGCATACAAATGGGGTCTGCACATGTAGAAAGGCCAACCACCTAGAGCTCACAGCTCAACCACAAAATAGGAGTCACACTGACTACAATTGGATGGTTAAATCCAATGATAATGTACTACTCAAAGTAGCATCTCCAATACTGGATTCGATACCGGTTAAGTTGTGATAATCACCTTCAAACCTTACTTGAACCTTCTCTCTGGTCTGCTCATATGATCTTCAATATTCACACATACCATGTTACAATACCATAACCTTACTTACAATATTCTTCTCTCTTTATCTCACAAATGAGATCTTACATATATACCAAAACCTAAGACCAATTGTGTAAGTCGGCTTACCAAGAATATTACAATTAAACAAATTACAAATAAGTCAAGATGCAATGCATCATGTCGACTCAATACATTTACAACAATATCTAGTTAATTAAATCATCTCCATAACCTGTCGTGTTGATCTGGAATAGATAATGCATGTTGGTCCATAACCTAGACCAATTTGCCTGTAACAACAATATGTCAACCCGATTAGACCAATAACTAAAATACCAAAACCAAGTGTCCAAACCATGTCTTTGACATAACCAAGTGATCTCTAGATGATAACAAGACATCCTTAGTGTCGGTGAATGATATAATCTATCGGTGAATGATATACCGCTGACTATGCATAAGTCACTAAACATGCCGGTGAACATAATGTGTCGATTCAACATAAACAACGATCTCCAAAAGGATAAGTGTTGGCATCAATGAAAAAACTAATGCAACACATCCATAATACCAACAATATCCCCCTATGGAATTGATGGCAACACAAGATGAGAAAACATCTAAGTGCCAAAACAGAATGCCAAAAACCAAAAACCAACAATCTCTAGAATAGATCAATACCAGAAATCAAAATACAAATGCAGAGAGTATATATCTCTCCCCCAATGAATAATCTCCCCCCATAGGATAATGTTAATGCTTTTCATAGATATCTCTCCCCATTTGACATCAAATGCCAAAGCAATACAAATACCAGAACATTCAACCAACTGTTTTAACCAACTACTCCCCCTGAGAAGTAGCTCTTGGTGTAGAGGCACCTAAGCACACAAGCATACCAGGAGGTCAAAAGTCATAATATGAACAATATATTGTATTTGAGTCATTCATAATTTATTAAGGTTATTTGAGTCAATTGAATCATAATATGTAAGGCTAAATGAGCCATTTTGTCCAAAGATATCATATTTGGTCCATATTGAAGTGTGATGGTTTGAGTTTATGGAATGTAAAGGTTGTAAGTATCTTTGATGAGATTGAGGAACCTATCATATTTGTTATTGATTCAATGATAAGGTGTGTTGTTACATGAGAAATGCCTCTAAAATGTTGTTCAGATGATTGGAAACATGTCCCTAGTTGGTTGTTTGGTTTTCCATGATGCTCTGCATCAAATTGGTATCGGAGCTAGAAGAGCCTGAGTGTGTGGGTAGAGCATCGAAGGAGGCAATCCACACCAGGACCTAGCCATGAAGGATTTGTTATTTGGTTTTTGTTGATGAGTTTTTGGTTGCAAGGTGCTCGTCCATCTAGCTGCAACAAGGCAGACAAGGAAGGTTTGTCAAGGGCCAAAGGGATGGTCCAGGGGCAGGGGATGGTCCATTGATTGCCAAGAGACTAGGGAGAGAGGCAAAGAGGAGAACTCCTAGGTGAGGCAAGGAGGTTGTTGGTGAGGTGATGCAACATGGAGAGGTGGACTTATGGTTGGTAAAAGCACTTGGGTGGAAGCCACTACAAAATCCATTGGTAGGAGTCACAAAGAGATTGTTTGAGAAGGATGAAGCAACATAAAGAAGATGAGAGTAGAAGCATAAAGAGGCATAAAGAGGTAAAGATGAAGACAAAGGTGAAAATTTCACTCAAAATTTTTCTTGCAGGTCATTGTGCCCATGTCTCCAAGGGACTTGTATACTTTTCAAGGTCGGGAGTATGGTGCAAAGGCACCTAAGCACACAAGCATACCAGGAGGTCAAAAGTCATAATATGAACAATTTATTGTATTTGAGTCATTCATTTAGTATTAAGATTATTTGAGTCAATTGAATCATAATATGTAAGGCTAAATGAGACACTTTGTCCAAAGATATCATATTTGGTCCATATTGAAGTTTTAAAAGTGTCCATGTAAGAGTTGGAGTCATTTATGTCAAAAATTGTAAAAATTGCAAAGTTGCAATATTGCCAAAAAGTGCAACAAAAGTGTAAAAATGAAATCCATTGGTTATGAGGTGGTTGGAGTAGTTATAAAGGAGTTGGAAATGTTTTATAAAACCATTTTTTGTTGAAATCAAGAAGGTAGATCAGTTTGGAGGGGATTTGACAAACATTATCCATCAAACCCTCAAACTGTCATGAGGTTTTAAGGAATCTACTGTCATAGATCCATGGAGGATCAAATTTGGTGTAATTTTGTATGTAGATGTTATTTAATGATAGATTAATGAAATATATTTCAGATGAATCCTTTCTTATACATTTTTGTGGAGTATTTGGCAAGATATGTTTATTTTTACAATAATTGTCAAAACCTTGCCAAGGGTTACCCGTTTTTGGGAAAATGATCATACCTTCTGATTTAACCGTTGGATCTGACCAAAATTTGGAGAGAACTTGTTTAACTTAGTAAGATAAATTATGACCGAAGCGATTGTATTTATAAGAAATATGTAAAATTTTATTGATGACTATTTGTTACAGTTCATGATGAAAGGCAGACTGGTGAAGGCAGCAACAGTCCGGTTGTAGCATTTGGTGTGGTCACAAGAGGAATAGTAATGAAGAAAGAGTATATGTGTTGCAAATTCCTCTAAATCTTCTTTCCAATTTTTTTTGTCTTACTTAATTTGGTTAAGAATTGAATATTTTGTGATTATTTTCTTGAAAACGGTTTTTAAAGGATGAAACCCTAAACTAGGGTATTCCATGGCAAATAAGAATTTGTTCTCTCATGTTATGGTGAATTTTATAATCTGAAATCTTGAATTAATGTTTGTAGGGATGTAATATAACCTTTGAAATTGGTTTGGATTTGAGAAGAGTGATTTATCTTTTTATATGCCTCTTGATTCAAGTTTAAAGTCTACCCTTGAATGAAGGTTTTATGGTTTGTGATACATGCTCTGCATCATCTCTCCTCCATCAAAGCCAAAAAAAAAGGTTTCTTTTCTAATTCTGTTGGTTTGATGCCAATCATCAACTGTCTAAGTCTCTACCAGTGAGGGTATTACCCCAAGCTGCTCTCTGAGATATTCAAAAGTTTCCTTAGGCAAAGGCTTAGTAAAGATATCTGCAATTTGCTCTTTAGTATTCACATAAACAAATCTCACTTCTTTTGCTTCAACATTCTCTTTTAGAAAATTATATTTGATAAAAACATGTTTAGTCTTAGAGTGAAATACCAGATTCTTTGATATATCAATTGTTGTTGAATTATCACAATAAATGATTATAGGTTCTTTGCATTTTACCTTTATGTCCTTCAACATTTGTTTAATCCATAATACTTGAGTACATTTAGTTATTGCTGCAACATATTGTTAGGATTCCCAAAGATATTGAGAGGGAGGGGGGGGTGTGAATCAGTATCTATCCAATTAATGGATTTTCTAAACTTATTAAATGAATTGCATTCCAAAATAGTGTACCAGTAAACATAGAAAGCACACCATAACACAATATTTTAACAAGGAAACCCAGTGTGGGAAAAACCTTGGTGGGATTTATGACCCACAATATTCACTCACTAGCCAATAAATGAATATTACTTACAATAGGGGCCTGCACATGCAGGAAGGCCAACTGCCTAAAGCTCGCTACTTAAATACAAAAGGGAAGTCTCACTGACTTACAAAAATGGATTATGCAAATCCAATATCATGTACTGCTTCGGTTCAACATCTGCTATGTTAGGTTTAGTATCAGTTTAAGCTCATACAACTTCCATAAACCTTATTCCACAATCTGCCTTAATATTCGCATCTGCCTATTACATTTCATACTTACTTGCACAAATGATTTACAAGATCTCATACTTATTTGAGTCCTATTACAATTCGCCTTGTCGGCTTTATAAAAATATTTTACAATTAAATACAAAATAAAATCCTGTCGGATGGGGTGTCGATAAACATCTTTGCCACTACTGATGTCCATGTCGGTGCCTATGTCAGTGCCTGCTGGTGCCATAGGATTGTAAGGTTGTCATCAATGACAATAGCTTCAATCACCTACAATTTCTCATTGGAGTGTGCATTTGCCAACAATCTCCCCCTTTGGCATTGATGGAAACACTCATGAGAAAAAGCCAAAATTGTATCCAAAAAGTGTTGTCCAAAAATCTTATCAAAATTGTCTACTCCAAAACTATTTACTCCAGAACTATCTTACCAAAACTGTGTGGTCCCCCTGAGCAGATGATCTCTTCTGTCATACATTAAGTGTGTGCTCCTAACTCATTTTTATCATCCTCTACTACTCCCCCTTTGGCATCAATGACAAAGGTTGTCATTTAATGTCAATTGAGTGTAGTTCCTATCTGGATCCCTATAACCGGTTGGTTACAATCTAATACAGATACGCTATAGCAAAATTTAGGCTATTATATAATCTCTCACTATCCTTTAGTGTTGCTTCTGTCCTTTGGATTGTACTAGTGAGTATGTGCATTTTTTCTTCCGGTGTCTTAAGTCCTGGAACAAGAGCCTCATAAATCTCTTTTCTCAAAGAGATGAGGATATCTAGTTTAGGACCTCATCTACATTTCAGTTCCTTTTCCTTAAACTTTAATCTCTCCTTATCTTTTTCAAGTTTTTCAATTTTCTCTTCATAGCCGGTAATTTCCTGTTCTAGTATCGATATGGAGTCTGATGAACCTATTAAACTATCAACAATATTATTGATTTCCTTTTGTGCTTTGTTGATCTTTGTATCTATATCCTCTGTCAAAATATTTGTCTTACATGTATCTCTGTACAATTTCTTGAAGTCCAAAATTGTCTTTCCTAGTGCTGGTAATAATGTATCAATATGTTCCTTACTCTTCTTTATTGTCTTCTCAAAGAAATTTTCCTTCTCTTTATTTATTTTCTCTCTGAAAGTCTCCTCATTGATTTGATAAATTGTTAGTAGGTTGCCGATTATGTACTTATACAATGTGTCTAATTGGCTTAAAGAATCTTTTTTTTTTGTGTTACACTTGGGTGCAATCATGTTCAAAATTGGTATGGTGTCATCAATTGCCTTATATGCAAGTGCATTGCAATTAGTTATTTTCTTAATTGAATCACGTGAAACCTTTGTTACATTAGTTGGCCAGAATTCTGTCTTTGAAGAACCAGATGATTGACCAACTACCTTAATGATCTCCGCTGGTGTGAGGAACCTCTTTGGTTGTGGTGACCTATGGTAGGTCAGTTTGAGTCTACATTTCTACTAGAAAGGCTTTAGGTTTCTCAGTTGATGCCGGTGGCACAGTCTCTGCATGAACCTTTACCTCATCCTTCTTCTCTTCTGATTTCTCAATGTGTACCTCAGTCTTTTTCTCAAAGCTTTCCACTATCGGTTTCTCTGATTGTGACTCTAGGTTTTCTACCTATTTCTCTGTGTTTACCTCTGAATTGTCTATAGCCAGTATCTCAATAGATTTATCAGAGCTATTAGTTTTCGGTTGCTCAATAGATACATCAGTATGTACACCAGTGGTCTCTGCCTTTCCTGTATCCAGGGAATCGGTTGCCTGTTTAGTTTGTTGCTCAGCCCCAATTTCAATATTGCCAACTGTGTCCTCAACATTTGTCTGAACTGTAATGTTTTATGCTGGTGGCTCAGTTGCCACATCTCTCTTCTCACTTGTTTCCTTATCAACCATAATGTTGACGTCCTGTGTGTCAATATTCATTGTATACAACACCTCTAAATTAGGATTTGTGTCCTCATGTGTTGTCTCCATACTCTCAACATTATCTATTACTGGTGGTGTATCAATAGTTTGTGCCGGTGGAGTATCATAAGAAGGTGGGGGTAAGTTATCTATTATCTTTATGCTCAGAGGTCCACCTACCTTGCCTTTACCTTTATCATTTTCCTTTTGATAGACTTTAAAAGTTTTTGGTCGTTTAAGCTCTTCTTGTTTTTCTTTCTCAACAAAGAATATATCCCACTCGTCTGTTGTTTCTTCTGATATCTCATTAACTCTACCAGCCATTAATGCTACATGTCGGTGACCGGTTGAAAATACTGTCCAGTTTGCCTCACTTATTAGTTCATCAATCTCTTATGTTGAATTCACTGGGTGAGCTGCAAGTAGTTTTTCTATCTTCATATTTTTATCTAGTTCCATAATTGCTACTCTTCTTGCTTCTAATTTTTTATACAAGTCATTAGGTAGATCATCTACAACCTCAATCAAAAATTTCTTGTAGATATCCAAGTGTAGGATAACACTGTTTTCTATGCTTTCTTTTTCTTCATTTGATAATGTGTTATACAACTTGCTAATGTTTGATAAGTTACCATCTTCAGTTATTTCATGTAGAAGATTGTCAAGTGGAGGGACAACTTGCTTTTCTTTCTTCTTTCTTGGAGTCATCCTCTTTTCCGGAGGCCTAACTACCTGTTGTTTTTGTCTTGTTCTCTTAGATGTAGGAGCGGGTACCGGTGAGGGTTTTCTTTTTCTTTCTACCCTTTTGAATTCAGTAGGTATCTCACTGTCAGAGGAGGTACCAACTGGTGAAAGATGTGTTTCCGATTGTAATCCTTCTAAGTCGCTCTCCTTAATACTAGTTTTGTTCAATATGTCTTCCTTGATTGCTTTTGCCTACCTTGTTCCTTTTCTAACTTTTTGTTCAATTTTCTTTATTCTTTTCTAGTGATTGAATTTTGCTTTCAATGATTTCTGCATTTCCAAATACTTCCTCTGTTGGTTCTTTAGGGGCTTCTAAAAGTGCTTTTGCGTAAGTTTCTATTATGCTTTCATCTGCCTCATATTCTATTTCTGTAACCCAAACTGTCCTCAGAACCACTGCTTCCATCCAAATTTCATCTTTCTTTATGACAAAGCATATTTGCTTTTGATACTTATCAACTATATCTTGAGATAGCCTTATCCTTGTTTTCATCCTAGCTTTTAGTGCTTGTAAATATTCATTTATGTTCTTCTCCCTATCATCTCCCATGTTGTTTAGAATATCCAGACGTTGTTTTCCTACCGGTATGTCAAATCCAAAATCCTTTCTACCAATACCAGGAACTTCCTTGGTGATATATAGCAATAAGCATACAAGTAAGTTGCCAAATTTGAATGTACCTTTCTTGTCCCCTTTGATTTTCTTCAGATTGTCTATTAGCTCATCTTTTAATCATTTGAATATGTCAATCTTTGCATTGTTGTTTACCATGTCATAAGCACTTTTGATACATAAGCTAGAAATAGAGTTTAATCTATTGGCATGTGTAGGCTTGTATCCAAGAATCATGATAATGAATTTTACATTGATATCCTTTACATCATTGACTCTCAAGGATCTCTTGTCAAGGATTGCGCCAGTTAGGGTTATTATAGTGTAATACCGGTTCATACATTTAACCAATTACCGGTTCACACATTTTACCAATTATCGGTTTGTCAAAATGAAGACTGGGAAAAATGATAACAACCACTTTGTTCCTTCATACCGCTTTGGGATCCTCGAACCACTTGAGGTCTTCATACCGCTTGGGTCTTCATACCGCTTGAGATTGGTAAACACTTTATGCAAAACATCGATAGTCTAAAGAATATAATACATAATACCAGTTCGAACAAATACTGGTTGAGCATAACTCATACATACAAAAAGTGATCTCAAAGCAAGTGTGTGTCCATCAATGACAATCACAACATCATCATCAAAAATGCCAACAATCTCCCCCTTTGGCATTGATGGCAACACTTAGGAAATTTTTTGACATCTAAGTGTTTTACAACAAAAATATGCCATAATCAAAATTACTCCCCCTAAGCATATACACTATCCCTTTTGCAGAAAATACAATGTATAGTACTCCCTTAAGGAGATAACATGAAAGCATACATAGCATACACCAAAATTTTAAATACAAAATACTACTCCCCCTTTGCCAACAATGACAAAGTATTGCAGAATAATCCATGTTTCTCATTATCATAAATATAATAAATGTTTATGACAATAATGAGTAAAACTTATCAAAAACCGATTTAAAATCCTGCATGAAGGTCTTCATGGATAAGGACCATGATTCAAGTAATGAGGTAGCCACCTCACTTTCTGTTTGCATCCGGGATACCTGTTCTTCCATGGCATCAATGGTACTCATCTCTTGAGTGACCGTTAAGGCATCTAGATTGAGATAGCATTTCTGAAGTATTTGCAGTCTTGGTAGTAGAACCAGTTGAAGTTCCTACAAATATCTGGTCTGGTTGGTGATCTCCAACTCTATTCTTGCGGACTGGAGCTGAAACCGGTGAACAGTTTTCCCATATGTAGTAAAGGAATCATAGGATGTCTTGAAGGTGCTTATAAATGCCTGCAAATCAGATTGCAGTTTTTCTTTTTGTGCAAGCACACCATCACAGAATAGATGGGGTTGGCTTATCTTACTGACTAGTAATTTCCCCTCATCCATAGCATCTCTTATGTCTTTCTTCTCTTTCTGAAGTTCACACTGGAGATCGTTTAATTTCTTCACTAAGGTAGTGTTTATTGCCTTTTGATGCTTCTTCTATGTGTTAGCTTTAGCAACTTCTTCCAAGCTTTGTACCTGGTCCTCCACGACTATGCATAGAAGTTTTAGCTGGGCCAAAGAGGAATCAGTACTGGGGAGGTTGGTATCGAGAATCAAACTGGTAAGTGTATCCACCACAGTTTGAATAACGTCTTGCTTCTTTTTCCTCCTTAAAGCTTACAGTCGCTCCTGTGCAAGCTTAATGCTTTGGAGCAGCTCCGTTTCATTTGCAAATTGGAGGTCAATGGGATTGGTAATGTCAGCCAGTTTGGCTTGACTACTAGTTGCCTTTGGTGTCTCCACATGTTGTTCCTCTACTTCTTTCTTTTTCTTCTCTTCATCCTTCTTCCTTTCTTCTTCCTTCTGCTTCTCTTCTTCTTTCTTCTTCTCCTCTTCCTATTTCCTCTTCTCGTCTTCCTTTTTCTTCTTCTCCTCTTCCTGTTTCTTTTTCTCCTCTTCTTGTTTCTTTTTCTCCTCTTCTGCTTGTTTCCTCTTCTCTTCCTCTTGATTCTTTTTCTGTTTCTCCACTTGCACTTTATCAGCCTTTTCTTTGTCCTATTTTTCTTTGTCCACTCTCTCTTTATCATCCTTTTCCTTTTCTATATCCAGAGTGACATTTTCACCATCCAAAGAATCAACGTCAATTGTGTGCATCTGTTCAGTGACCGGTTCTCCTTCACTATCATATACCTCATCCTGTTTTCTGGTTTCTGGTTCTTTCTCAGCCTTCTTATTGGCTTCAGACACTTGGTGCAACCTCAAAGCGGCTTTGGCATGTGAGTGTGTATCTTTTACCACTTCAGGAACTTTCCCTTCCAGTAATAGGAGTCTTCTTCTTCTCATGAAGAAGAGGCCTTTGTATTTATCCATAATTTCATATCGCTCTGAATTTGACACATCAGGAAAATATTGTGCAAAAGTTTCTTCTCTTATTTCCTGTTCCTTTTCTATGGAAATGCACCATTTGTTATCTAAAGAATTATATAAAGAATTTGGTGTCACAGATCTAATTTCTGATGGCAACCGCTCATTAATACATAAATATTGAATAACTTCCTGTTCAACTTCCTCCTTTTCATTGTCATTAAAATCATCAAAATGATCTATTAAATCACTTAGCACTTTTCTCCTAATATTCTTGATAGTTCTTTGACAATGTGTCAATGGTTTGTAAGAGGAAATATCTATATTTACCGATGCTGATGATGCCAGTTCATTGTTGGTTGTCTTTGTCTTCTTCCTTGTTTGCCTAGTCTTTTTAGGTTGTACCTCAGGTTCTATATCCTCAGAATTTGGTGAGGTGTTCTTAGTTTTCTGCTTTCTTTCAAATACCTTGGTAGGTGCAACTTCCAATTTCTTCTTGGCCAGTGACCGCTTGGTCACTTTAGGACTTGCTAAAGTAACCGGTGTCGATACCGATGGCACTGCCTTTCCTTTCTTCACTGAAGGTTCTTCAACCGGTGTTACCCTCTCCAAGTAGGTGTCATTTCTCTTCTTCTTTGGATCAAGAGGCGAGGCAAGTAGGGTAGAGGCATACCCATCAAGCATGTCATACATCACGTCATATCCCAAGGGCTCCACTTCTTCCTTTCTGGGCTCAACCACCTCCATTATGCACTCATCTACTCTGATGATAAAATAGATGTCCTCTTCATACTTCTTGACAATATCACCAGATATTCTCATCCTCTGGCTCATCTTGCATCTGAATTCATCAAAGAACTTGTTCAAGACTTCAGGATAACCGGTTCCTACTGCTTGAAGACTTTCTCTGATTTGGTTGGTGACTAGTTGGTCAGCAGACCATTGTATATCACTGACTCCTGAAAAATAGCCTTGAAAAGAGAAAAACAAACCTACTAACAGTTGTCGAAATTTAAATCTTAAGGCATTGTCTTGTTTGATAGATTTTAGGTTTACCGGAAGTTGCCTCTGCATACAGGTGCATAGATCAAATGATGCATCTTCCATGATCATTCTGTAGGCGACATTCACCAATGCTTTAGAGACATAGTTTATTCTGGTAGCATAGAATGTTCAGTATCCGATCACCATGCAGGCATATTTGACCAAATCATCCTTGATGGTGTTAACGATCATTCCTCGTTGGTCGCTCACAGAACTGGTAAGCTTGGTCATTTCCATCTTAATGACTATCCTTAGGATTGGTACTTCTCCAAAGTTATAGAAACTTGTGATGACATGAATCGCTTCTGGTGTGATGTCATGTGTTCACTCAAGACACATTTTGTCACCGTGCACTCTGCTTAGGATGATGAGGATGTGATCTTCTATAAATTATTCAAGAAATAGACCACATTGTGAAGTTTCTTTCTTCTAGGATGTTGTATTTTGGTTTCATCTTCTTGTCATTCCCGCAAAATAAACTTAACTGAGAATGGATCACTAGGGATCCCAAGTCTTCTATTTTGCAATCAATATAATCTGAAATACCTTCCTCAACTATAACACCAGTGGGTATTTGGGATATGGCATTGTATTTCACCTTCCTTTGTATGAAATCCACTGAATCACTACGTGCACTTTAACTGGAGTGTGATGTAGAAGCCATGATAAACAAAGAAGATCAAAAAATACCTTCGCAAATCTAGATTTAGAGCTTTAACACTAAAGCTTGCAACACACCACTTCGATCACTTGGAACACCGCTTAGTGTTCTTCACTTGACTGATTGATACTACATCCGGATTTTACTTCAAAGTTTTGAAATCTCTCAGAATCGCAAAATAAATCACCTTTGGTCACTCTGCACTTGAGAATTTATTTGCTCGCAAATTGATAAGTGAAAATGACTTGAAAATCCCTTTTAAATAAATTTTTCACCTACCATAATAAATGCTCCACCATTAGGTTATAAACCCTAATTTTGCCTTTTACCATTTTTGGACTTCTACCGATTGACAGGTAACACATACCGGTTAAGGTCTTTTACCGGTGTAAATCGGGGGTTCGAAACATTTCACCGATTTGTTCCCCCTAATCTTTTCTGAAGCTTAGTTTGTCGGTTCAGCGACTTCAACACTAGGTGCAGAAACCAGTTCTTCTTGTGACACTTCTTCAAGTTTCTTCTTCCATGTTGTCTTCATAGCTGCTTGAATAGTTTCTGTAGTCACATAAATCTGTCCATTTTAATTAAATGAATATTTAGTATTTATTTGATTAAAAATACACTAAGCCATCAATTAATTAAATTAATATTTAATTAATTCATCTTCAAACATTCTCCTATTAATTAAATAAATTATTCAATTTATTTTAATTAATTCAATATACCAAATTCACAATCAATTAAATCAATAAATCATATTTATTTCATTTAATCCCCTTTTCTTCTTTTAAATAAATTAAAAATCAAACATTTATTTAAATCATTTATCCCCCCCACTTGCATTTTCCTACAAATGCAACTTGCACACATTCATTGAAATAAATTAATTTATTTTGAATAAAAATCATATTTTCCCTCACCCACCAAATCCACTTGCATTCCTAAACCCCCTTCTAGATTCTTCTAACCCCTTCCTGATTAGCCTAATCCATCCCCTAATTATTGTCACATTCCTAAGCAACTTGGAGTCACTTCTCAAAGACTTCAAAGTCTTTGAAAAACATTTAATGCTTTGTGTGTTCAACAATTTAACCTCTAAATCTTCCAAAACCACTAATGGTTCTTACATGACCATTAATGGCTCTTACATAACCATTTATGGTTATTTCATCTTGCACTCATGTGTCTCCTCAAGCATTTATTGCTTTGACCATGGTTATCCCTTTTGCCTTTGCACACGAGTTTATCCATTGGATAAAAGCTTTATTCTTTGAATAAAGAATTTATTCATTCAACTAACCTTGACCTTAACTCCCAAGTTAACTCTCAGGTCATGTCAAGCATTTAATGCTTATTCCCTCTCCTCTCAACCTATCTCACATTGACACTTGTCATCCTGGGATTGGGTTGAAAACCATCACATGGATCTCAAATCATTCAATCCTGACCCTTGTTGAGATTACTCAATCTTAACCATCCATTGCTCCATTTTACCTATAAATAGAGCTCACATTCCTTTTTTTCAAATCCTCAAACATTTAGCGTTCACAGTCATAATCCTGAAAACTTGTATGCATTTAAGCTATAGTGAATTCTAGAGAGCATTTAGCATAAATCATTAATCATCTTGTCATTTTGGTTTAAAATAAATCATCTTATTATCTATAGCATCTAATATTAACTTTTCATTCACATTTAGAGCAAATACTTTAATCTCAAACCTCCATAAGCATCCATAGTGCAAAAAGCTGCTGAGAGCTACACTAGTTTGGAACTTGGAGAGGAGAGGAACAAGGAAGGAGAACCTACCAGCATGGTAGAGAGCATTTGGAGGAGCTTAGTTGCTTTTTGTAGATTCCTTGAGCTTTCTTTTTGCTTAGTAGTGTCTTTCTTGATATGCTTGCTTAGGATAGTTTTTAATTTATGATTTTCTAACATCTAACAATCGACTTCTTTTGTTTCTTGTTTGGTGTTTGTTTATCCTAACATTGTCCTTTTTGCAGAGCATCATTTGGTGAACCTAACATGAATCCAAGCACCCAAAACATTTTTTAAAAAACCAACTAACATGTTTGAATGTTGAAATTGACACACAGGTCACGCTTTAGCGCTTTTGATCACGTTGGAGTGCTATTGCAACTTGTTATTCTAGCGCTATTGTCTCAAGTTTGGCGCTATTGTGCTTGTTTTATCGCTTTTGTGTTTATTTTAGCGCTTTTGAGTTTGTTCTAGCGCTTTTGTATTTACTATCAAATTCTTCTTTTAGCACTTTTGTTTCTGTAAAAACGTGTTTTGGTTAAATAGCGCTTCTGTTTTCACACAGACTAGCACTATTGTAACAGAACATTGTAAGGAAGGCCTTGTAACTAAAAAATTGATTTATTTTAGGCTTGTGGAAGCCCCCCTTAGGTGTGGATTTTACTAACTGTTTTCTTTTTGTGCAGGTCTAAAACTCACTTCCTTAAAATCAAAATTTTGTTTTTGGTGTTTTAAAAAATTGAACAAAAACAACTTTTCTTTTCTTTCCAGTTAGGATCATTTGTTTTTGGTGCCTTAAAACTGAACAAAACAAACTTTGTTTGTTGCAAGTTTAGGCTTAATTTTTCATTTGGTGCTTAAAATCAACAAGACAAATTTATTTCTTGCATCGAACTTAAGCAAAAATTTACAATCCACACTTCAATTTTTGGTGCAAATAAAATTCACAATCAATTTGTATCAATTTTCCAAAAGCGATTTACTTCAAGCAAACGTGCTTTTTATTAAGTTGACCAGTATTTAATTTTCCTGGTTACTTAAACATATTGCCTTTGAAGTTAAAAAGAACATCATGGTTGTTGGAGCAACATCTCCAAATTAGATAGAAAAACATTGCAATGACAAGTTAAAAAGAACCAGTGCTTTTTGTGATTGGCACACTTGTGCAAAAAGTTGGTTGAGTGGTCCTACTTCTAACACACACTATCCTCTCCCTTGGATTTCGTGGTCCTAGGTGCAAGAGAAAAGTGTTAGTAACACTAAATTTTTTTTCTTTTTAAGAGAGGCCTGCCAAGAGACACATCACTCTTAGGAATGACCTCGCGCGATAAATCCTTCGAGCCGCTATAGAAATAAGGTGAGAGCGAAAGTTGTAGCCTTTGGTATAGTTGTTCCTACAGTGTAACTTGTCGAAAGGACAAATGGGCCCCACCACAAGTTACAAGGCTCTTAAGTGAGTCACTGCAGAATGAACTTATGTCCAAAGACATAAAAAATGACTAAACACCTTTAAGTAGTAGCCCACCCGTTCTATTGATTGAGGATATTTGTGATATAATTCAGTGCAAGAACATAGATGGTTTTGCTCCCAAGATACTCACCATACATATTTCCTTGAGTAGAAACATAGCTTTTGAAAAGTCACTTGTGGCTTGATGAAAGTGGTGACTCCCCCATCATAGGGATCATCTATTTGTTATACTCGTGCAAGACTTAGTACATCACATCCTTACCTACCACGACGGGATTCATAAGGTATGTAGTACCAAAGTCAAAGAAATATCAAGATGTGGGCTGAATTTATCACAACTGGCCATTTGACCTTAGGGATACAAAGTGTTTGAAGTGTTTTCATTTTAGTCAAAGACCAAGTACAAAATTGAGCCGACTTCGGGCTTTGGAAAGAAAAACACCTAAAATACACTTAAAGGAAAGGATCATAAAAAGTCCAAGGATTGGGTCGATCTAGACCCATACTCATTTGTGCCTTTGAGGTAACATTCTTGTGTTTATGTGCTTGCTTTGTTTTCTTGTCAGAGAAACATCATAAAATCCAAAAATCAAAACAAGTATTCATCCAACCAAACATTTTTCAAATCCAACCAAACATTTTTCAAAACAACCAAAAAGATTAAAAACAAAGAAAAGTTTCAAACTATAAGACCATTCTTCACATCTTGAGAAAGAAGAATCTTCATCAAAATAACAACTTGAAAAGAAGACCATTGAGCTCAAAGGCTTTGATCAAAAGGAGGAAATTATTCTATCTAAATAGACAAATCTTTGTCTCTCAGAGAGCATTTCTACGTCACATGCGTCTATACCTTCAAGGCAAATCAAATGAATTTGATCCAGAGTCATTAAGCCGCAGAGATTTTATGCAATATAGAGCTTTCAGTTATCACAAAAACTAAGGAGGCAAGATCAATCCAAACTTCTTCCCAGACATTTGTATCACATACAACGTAGCTCGAGAAATACCACCAATGCCCGAAAGGGAAGAGGTAGAATTTGTTCCATTTGTGACACAAATCTTTTATTGAAGTTAAAACATTTCATCCATTATCTCATTTACACATCATCTCATTCATTTTCAACTCTCAAAACATTAAAGAGGTTCTTGTCCTAAGTTCTCTTTTGGATATTGCTTGAATCAAACACAAAAATTCACTTTTAGTTTGTTTCTACATCTAGGATAAGCTCATCCTAAGAGACATATCTATGCAGGTTAACACTACTTTATGAGTGAATCCTCTCATTACTAGGTAGTTAAGTCTGTAACACATCTCAGATTTCTCTAAACCTTATCACATCAAACCTTATAAAAAATAACAAGCAATTCAAAGAAGAAAACTTTGGTAATATCTACCTTTAAGTGCAAGAGATCCACATGCAAAACAACACACCAACCATCAATCTTTCATTTCATCAACAAACTCTTCATCATTTTCATCCAACTTCAACAAAAACTCATAGACAAAATGGCTCATACCCAATCACAGTCAAGGCAACGAGAAATAGAAATTGAAGAAGAAGAGGAAAACATCAATGAATTTCAAGAAGCACTTGGAGGAAATGCTAATGACGAAAACCCAAGTACTCCTACTCCTGCAACAATAGAAAGGGCTCAGCAAAACCCTCTCTTTAACAAACTTTTTGATGAAATACTTAGGAGCAATGCGGATGCTCACTTTTTAAAGCTTGCTCAAGAAAGAGCCAAACTCCCCTCTGACTTTGATCTTGCACAACTAAGACAAGCATCAGAATGACAAAGTTGCCATGAGGAAGAAAGAGGTAGAGATCCCATTAGATATAACATTCCTCGAGGTAACCCATCTCCTCCTCCTCTAAAAGACATAGAGATGTTATGGCAACAAGTTGAAAATCTCATCCAACAACTTTGTAGTGGTGTAAAGACTAATCAATTTTCACTCAATGACATTTGTCCCTATCCCTTTTATAGAAATATTTATATGCCACCTTTTCCACGAGGGTTCGAAACACCCAAGTTCGAAAAGTATAGAGGAAAAGGAGATCCTCACGATCATGTCAGAGAATTCCACTCAGCTTGCCTCGAAGTGGCATATGAAGATACGTACCTCATGCGCCTTTTTCCCCAAAGCTTGGGAGGAACAACCACATCATGGTTTTCTCGACTACCAGGTGGCATTAGGACCTTTGAAGAACTAGTTCAAAAGTTCTTGGCAAATTACTCTCATAATATTGAATGTGATATCACCATGGCCAATCTATGTAACACTAAACAAAAACCAGGTGAACTATTCTCAGTATTCCTGCAACGATGGCATCAAACGTCTAGCAGATGTTCTCTTCAGTTACTTGAACAAGAACTAGTCAAAATATTTATTTCCAACTTAAATGAAGAAATGGAATTTCACCTGGATGTCAAAGACACAAACTCTTTCAATGACATGATCACCAAAGGTTAAAAATGTGAGCAGCCTCTCATCAAGAAAGGACTTATCAAAATCTATAATGAACTAAAGGATGGTCCTGGCCCATGCTTCAATAGTGACAAACCAAGCTTCTGGAACAAAAACAAAAATGTTGTCAATGATGGGGTTGTGGATGCAAGAACTATCAAAATTGCGCAACCTGTAGTTTGATTTACAGGATAGAATCCCCCACCTCAGACTAACACAGTTGCTTCTCCAAATCAAGACCGCATTACATCTCATGATGAACCTAGACCTCATCAACAAAAACAAAAGCGAACATACACTCCCTTAGGGGAACCCATTGAAACAGTATTACGACAACTGGTTTCTCAAAATCTGGTAACCCTACCCAAAACATCAAACTATGAGCCTCAAGTCAAACCTTCATGGTGGAGGGATACTGAACATTGTGATTTCCATCAAGGGAGAGGACACAAGACAATAAATTGTCACAAATTGAAAGATCTTATTGACCTAGGTGAAATTGAAATCGAAGGACATGACCCAAAGACAACAAACAATGATCATCTTATGTTTAAAAATCCACTTCCATCACCAGATCAAAGGGGTCCTTCTACTTCAGGGAGAAACACAGATACCACCAATTATATGCAAGCCGTGTATAATTATACTGTGAATCACCTATATGATGCCAGTGAATAAATTGAACTATAACCATCAAAAATCCCAGCTCCAGTTACAATGTTGTTATGCATCGTAGCAAGATTACCATAAAAGCAGCTCCACAAGGCACCCTATCTATCCCAAAGTAGTATAATCTTGTGGAACAGTTAGACAAAATGCCTGCACTGATATCTATCTTAGAGCTATTGCGCCTATCTCCATCCCATAAAATAATCTTGGATCAAGCTCTCCAAGAGGCGTCAGTCCCTGCAAACCTAAATATAGATCAATTCCAAGCCATGGTTGGAAGTCTAAAGTCCTCACCTTGTCTCACTTTTTCCGAAAGCAACAACTCTTCCTTCTAGCAACCTCATAATGCCTCACTACACATTGAAGGATTTATCAACCAGCATAGGATCAAGCAAGTCTTGATCGATAATGGAGTCAGCCTAAATATTTGTACACTGTAGTTGGTCACAGCTTTGGGATATGCAATAGAATCAGTGGATCCTCGCAAGAAGATCACAATCAAAGCCTATGACGATGCAGAGCGTTCATCCAAAGGAGTTGTGGTACTACCAATCTGAGTGGGCCCTGTGGTGAAACACATCATCTGTCAAGTCCTGGACCTTCCTCTGCCATACAATTTGTTGTTGGGAAGACCTTGGATACACGCCATGCAAGTCATTCCATCCACCTACCATCAGTGTATCAAGTTCCCACATAATGGTGTAGAGATCACAATCCTTGGCGATGCAAACACCTTTGCATATTGACATAATATTAGTCATCAACCAGAGATTACCATTCCTAACAATAGAGAAGCCATCTCCTCCATATCATACATAAGTCCAGCCTCTCTGGCCAATTCAAACACCACTATACCTAAGAAAGAAAAGCCCAAGATGAAAGTAGTAGAGGAAGGCCTGGGAGAACACAATTTGAGTCAACTCTTTTGTGTGGGACAAATGCCCACTTCTCCTAGAACACATGGAAAACCTCAACGGTTACTTCAAACAGCACTGATCATGCCAGCATGTAATTTGATGCCTTTCATCCTTGGGAAGAGTCAAGAAGAAGAAACTAGAGATGAGGACTTAGCAGAATGGATCTATAAAGATCCCTTCACCACCGATATACTGCAAGCTAGACTTTCCATGGATCAGTATGGCAAAGGCCTCCTCATTATGCAAAGAATGGGTTATGATGGTCAGAGTGCTTTGGGACCTTGCAAACAAGGAAGACATGAACCACTGCTACCAGAATTAAAGCCCAAGGATAATACAGGCCTAGGCTTTCAAAAGGAGATCTTTCCTAAGCTCAGATTCAAAGGAAAACCCAGCAAACCACTATATCAGCCTATTGCAAAGAGGACACCTTTTATTATAAAAACAACATCAAACACCATCACAACTCCCCCACCAAGGCTCAAAATCCCAACACAGCCACCTATAATACCAATCATCCCACCAATCAAACCAGTGATCCCATCAGCAGCAACAATAACATCAATAACACCATTAGCAGCAGCAACTATATCAGAACCCGCAGCAGCATCTACAACATCAGCAGTTCCAGCAGAAGCAACAGAGTCAACACTAACGATACTCCCCATATTGGATTCATTGATCCCTATCATCCTTCCTGCAACACCGATCACACCTGCAGTGTTTAACTCAAAAGACATCCCAACATGGTATAGTAATCGGATACTGGAAAGTGACTCAAAGACCGACTCACATGAATGGGAATTTGATTCCATCCAGCTTAATACTTCAAATGAGGAAGACACATCACTACCTCCACCTCGCAAAGACATCCCTGTTTACGGAGAAGCATAGATAAAGACCTCTTGGGTTCCTAAGATGGAAACTTCTTCCACAGACCTTACATCACATCCTACGCCTGATTCTAACAGGGAGAGTACCATCAATGACCTTCACCACAATGTCTTAACCCTCACTGACACATATAACAAACTTAACCTAATCAATGAAGTAATGCCCATTATCCATCCTGAACTCATCGAATGGAACCAACCTAATCCCCCATGTCTTGAACATTTCCAAAATGATGAGGCGATCATTGACTTTTTGGAACTGCGGGATAACATACCAAGTGGGGATCACAAAGCTGGATTCACCATAGAACTTAAGAGTGCAGCATACTTTGGGGCAGATGCCAAACCTTTCAGCTGGAAAAATATAATAATAAAACATGGATCTTCCATTGAAAACCACACCATGGCATTGTTTGATTTAACAAAAGTAAAAAGAAAGAGCATATCCAATGGTGAAAACCTCTCTAAGGCACTAGTAGATGAAATGCTTGACATTCTCCTGGCTAGTACACAACAAGAACGATCAATGATTCTCATCGGGGAAACAAAAGAATACAATGTGGGGACTCCTGAAACTCCTCACCACATACATCTGGCATCTCTTCTAACTCTAGAGGAACAGCCTAAGTTTGTAGAGCTCTTTCAAAAGCGATAGGTCAACTTTGCATGGTCAGATGCAGACATGCCTGGGCTTGATCCTGATTTAGTCATGCATCACCTCACCATAGCAGAAGGAGCCAAGCCTATCAAGTAGAAGCTTTGTAAGATGCATCCTCAAATTGCAGTACTAGTCAAAGCAAAACTTACGAAACTCCTAGATGTTGGTTTCATTAGACCCATTGATTATGCAGAGTGGATATCCAATATTGTGCCTATCAGAAAACCAAATGGGGGCATTCATATTTATACTGACTTTAGAGATCTGAATAAAGCATGTCCTAAGGATGACTTCCCCCTACCAAACATTGACATCATAGTGGACCTAACAGCAGGACATGCCATGCTTTCACTCATGGATGGCTTTTCAAGATACAATCAGATAAAGATCGCACCTGAGGATCAACATAAGACGTCCTTCACATGTCCATGGGGCACATACTGCTGGAATGTAATGCCTTTCGGTCTCAAGAATGCAGGAGTGACCTATCAACGAGAAATGACCACCATATTCCATGACATGATGCATACTATGATGGAAGACTATGTTGATGACTTACTAGAAAAATCACTCACCAGAGAAGGTCATCTCGACATATTAGATAAAATCTTTGATAGACTGGAACAATATCATGTTCGACTCAGCCCAAAGAAATGTGTCTTTGGAGTAACCTCAAGGAAGCTTCTAGGATACATTGTCTCAAGCAAAGGTATTGAGGTTGATCCAGCAAAGGTCAAAGCAATCATGGACATGCCACCACCAAAGAACATCAGTCAGCTAAGGACATTACAAGGATGGCTACAATCCATCTGAAGATTAATTGCACAACTAGCAGATAATTGTCACTCCTTTACACATCTACTACATAAAAACATCTGCTTTCAATGGGATGCCAGATGCCAACAAGCATTCCAGATGCTTAAAGACTATCTCATGAATACACCATTGCTGATCCCACCAGATCCAAGCAGACCTTTGTTACTCTATATCCCAGCAACAAGTACAACATTGGGTGTACTACTAGCACAACATAATGCAGAAGGGAAAGAGTGTGTTGTTTACTACATCTCTCACACACTGGTTGGCTATGAACTCAATTACACCCCTATTGAGCGAGCTTGCCTAGCAGTAATCTTGGCAGCCACTAAACTGAGGAACTATCTCTGGACACACAAGGTACAGCTCATTGCAAAGATTGATCCACTAAAATACTTACTCAATAAAGCAGCATTGACGGGTCGCTTGGCCAAATGGGTGATGATTCTCAGTGAATTTGACATCGAGTATGTGGACCGTAAAGCTATCAAATGTAAAGTTATTCTAGATTAGTTGGCTGATGGACCACTCATAGGTGATCATCCTCTCATTTCCAACTTTCCAGATGAAGAGATATTCATGATCACTACAGTACAACCATGGAAACTATACTTTGATGGTTCGTACACTAGGCATGGCTCAGGGGCAGACATTCTGTTTATCACACCTCAAGGTGATAGCATCCCAAAGTCTTACAGGCTCACATTTCCATGCACAAATAACATAGAAAAGTATGAAGTCTTGATCATAGGACTCAAGCTAGCCATACAATGGAAGTTACAATAACTACAAGTCTATGGCGACTCCCAACTGGTCATTCGATAAGCAACAAATGAATATTAGACCAAGGATGACAAACTCATGCTATACAAACAAATGGTGGACAAATTAAAGGCATCATTTACTACTATCACCTTTGAGCAGATACCAAGAGATGAAAATCGTGCTGCTGACACTATGGCTACCATTGCATCTCTCTTAGATCTTCCACAGAATTCAACACGCTACAAGTTCTTGGTAGAATAGCTTTGGATCCCTGCTTATGATATCCCCGAATCTGAGATGATATGTCACCTAATCAGTACCGAATCCCCATGGTACGATGATTTCTGCACTTATCTCCGCGGTCACACACTTCCTCCTAACCAATCGAATAACCAACATAAAACCTTCATTCGCCAAACCACTCGATATACCATCAATGCTGAAACCCTATACCAACGCAGTCTTGATGGTACTCTCCTTCGATGTCTAGAACAAGATGAGATAACAAAGGCCTTGGAAGACGTACATGAAGGAATTTGTGGAACTCATGCAAGCAGTCCGTCACTAGCCAAGAAACTCCTACGCACTGGATACTATTGGCCATCCATGGAAAAAGACTCCTACTACTTTGTCAGAAAGTGCAAGAAATGCCAAGTTCATGGAGACCTGATACATGCACCAGTACAGGAACTGCAACCAATCACAACACCATGGCCTTTTTGTCAATGGGACCTTGACCTTGTGGGTAAAATCCATCCATCTTCATCCAACGACCATAAATTCATTATTACCGCCATCGAATATTTCACAAAGTGGATAGAAGCTGCTCCACTTACCCAAGTCACCGGCAAGCAGGTCGCCTCATTCATCCTCAATTACATAATCTGCCGGTATGGTGTACCCATATCCATCATCACAGATAATGGGCTTCCTTTCAAAAATCAGGATGTCTGTGAACTCTGTGAGAAATTTCACATCCAAGACCACTTTTCCACTCCCTATTACCCACAAGGCAATGGTCAAGCTGAAGCATCAAACAAGAACATATTGAGAATCCTAAAGAAGACAGTCAATGATGTCAGTCGTGATTAGCATGTTCAATTGAATCCAGCACTATGGGCATATCAAACTAGAATTCGAACCCCTACAAGCGCAACTCCCTACTCATTGGTCTATGGTACAGAAGTTATTTTACCTATTGAGGTCGAGATACCATCACTATGGGTTTCCTTACACAATCTCATCGATGATGAAGCATACAGAGTATCCCATCTCCAAGACTTAGAGCTACTTGATGAGAAACGACAAGCTGCATACAATCACCCCAAGGCCTATCAATAGCGCATGAGCAGAAGCTATAATCATCGAGTTAGACCTCGTACATTCGAGGTAGGTGATCTTGTTCTTCGAGAAAATCCTCGTAACCAACCCAACCAAGAACATCAAGGAAAATTTGAATCAAATTGGCTGGGTCCATATGTTGTCACTGTTGTATTTGGGTCTGGGGCATATTAGTTGGCTACTTCAGAAGGAGAACCGCTAGCAAATCTGATCAACAACATGCATCTCAAACGGTTTTATACATAAGTTGCACAGAGCATCAGGCTCCCATATATATTGGCAAAAATACCAAAAACATCCAGATAGATGACCTGAAGAAAATACAAAAACATCAAAATAGTAAAGAAAAATCATACATCCAAACGGTGAACACCCACTCTGGTGGCACCTTGGGTAAGTGCGATGGTGAAAACCTGGCAAACAAGTGCCACTCGTAAAGGTTATGGCTTTATTGTCTTTCAGACTTGTTGCAATCACATTCACTACATCCATTTGTCCATCCATGCAAACCATGGGTTGTTATTAATCTGCAATCAAAAACAATGCTTAAGCGTCTGGTATCCTGCTTTTTCATAGTCATGTCTAAACTAGGGGCAATGCCCTTAACCTATTGATGGAAGTGGATACTACTTTGTCTTGTAATACATTGGGTTCTTCATTCAAAACTATCTCTCAAAATACCAAAAACATTCAAAACAATCAACAAAATACTAAAAAAAATCAAAATATCTCACAAAATCCAAAACATTCAAAAATCACAAAATCTAAAAACATTGGAAAACAATCATCAAAGTCCAAAAACATTCAAAAATCACAAAATCCAAAAACATCGGAAATCACACAAAAACATGGCAACACATTGTACATACTCATCCGAGTAGATACCAAACAAAGCATTGAAAAATACTCGCATGATGATCACTTCTCAAATTGACCAAACAATCAACATCAACACTCAAACTATCTTCAACAAGGATGCATCCTTCCTTACCAAAACAAAGACAAAATGACGTTTTCTTTGACAAGAAAATTCTATTTAAAGCTATCAAATACTTGGCTGATTTGTGGGTTATTTATTCATATCAGGATCTTACAACATTGTTTGTGTATCTTTGGTGCATTACTCCGATGAAGTACTGGGGCATGTACTAATATTGTCTACATGGGAAGTTCACTAAGCTACGTGATCTTATGCAAAATGCAGTCATAGATCACTACGGCTTGCTGACTACAACATATACCTCGACTATATGAGCATGAACCATTACCAAGGATCCATATTCTTTATTCTTTATGTATGTTGTTTGCAAGAACAATGCTCCTTCTTTGGTTCCTCCTACCTCATCCAAATTGGATAAAGGTTTTTGTCTCTTATTAAAGTATGAACTTGTCTCAGGATATGATCAGCCCAAGATCAAGGAGGACAATCCAAGTCATGCATAAACGGAGATGATCCTTGTCTGTTCTGGAAGCAATACTCTGGTCAACTTGACCCATTATATCAAGTTGTTTGTATTAACTTGCTACATCAGATCCATGTAAGAAATACTCTGGTCATCTTGACTCATTATGTCAAGATGCTTGTATTTTATTACAACATTTTAAAAGCTCGATGATGAAAAATAAGGCACTATGGATCGTCATTTCATCTCATCTATTTCTATTGCATTCTGTTACATATCACCCATCCATTCACTCATTCATATGTATGATTTTTGCATGCAAATGTGAACAAACTTAAAATGAGCAGCTATGTGAAAATTAATCTGGTCTTGGATACAATCGCAACCGAGTACTCCGATACATCATCAGTGCATCATGCAAAGTATAAGCAGCCTTGCATTCATCTATCATGATCATATCATCATCATCATTACATTTAGTTGCATTTGCATCAAAAACATTTTATATCATTTTAGTTCTTTAAAATGCATATAGTTCATTATCATTTATTAAACATTAGTCTTCTTATATCATTTCATCATTGCATAATGTTTTAGATCCATTCATATAAATTAATTGTCCTTGATTGTATTAGCCATTTACTATGCATTCATTTAGTGTCAGTTATTAATTATCATTTTATCATCCTTTATTATCCTTTATCATTTATCGTTGCATACATTCATTTATCTATTCTTTTAGTAAAAAAGTGCATTCATTCATCCATTATACTCATCTTAGGAATCATTTAAATTGCATTCATTATCCCTTTTTAATTGCATTAAGGTACAGTTATTAACCATAAGTTGCATTGTCATCACATTATCATTTTTTCTTCATCATATTTAGGCATTTAGAATCATAAAACCATTTGTCTCAAACATTGGTTCATCCCATTTTATATATACATTATACGTATGCATTCATTTAGAAATCATCATATAAACATTTGTACTTTACATTTGTTTATCCATATTGCATTAATCTAAAAACCATCTAGATGCATTTACATACATAGAAACATTCATAACATTGCATTAACATCCTTGCATATCATTATCTCATCATTATATCAACATGAAGCACAAGATCCTGTCTATATCATCATAAGCATACATAAGCATCATAGCATTACATACATAAAGCAATACATCAAACAAAACATGCACACATGTATAAACTTGCATTCATATGTTAGTATCCAGCATCATCAATCATCATAAAGCATGCATATAGGAATCATCTCATAAATGCATACATATACACGTATCCATCTAAGCATAAACTCATAAAATCACCATCCTGCATAACATCCATACATATCATCAAAATATGGGATCTCCTCATATATCATCTCATGTATCAGAGTACAATGAAGTCTACAAAATCATCTACCAAGAGCCATCCAAGACATAGTCCAAAATAACAATATAAATACATATATGCAAAATGCTCTCTCAGATGCCACTCTAACTAGATGTTGCACCACCATCGCCACCTGTGCCCCCACTAGTCCCTGCACCATCTAATCTATCTCTCCGTGGAGGCCCCATCAAACCCCCACTAGCTCCTGCACCACCTGACACCTCTCTCCATCGTGGACCCATCACTCCCCCACTGCTCTACATCCTCTGCGACCGCTCTGACCTAGTCTTCAGCATCTGTGTATAGCTCAGTGCTCACTGACTACCTAGCACCACCTTCTCATATAATCCCTGCCAATACTCTATCTCAGTCTATGCCCATCCAAACTATCTCATCACCTCCCCAGTAGGACTCTGCACTCCTACTCCAACCCAGAATCTCTCCTGCAGCTCCGCTAATCTCTCCATTGCACTATCCCTCTCCCATAGCACTACAGTCAACTCTGCCTCTCGTGCAAAAATCTGCACATCTCTCGCTGCAACCTCTGCCTCTAGATCCTCCACCCGTATCTCAGCTGCTGTCAATCCATTATACAAATGTGCTAGCATATGCTCCAGAGGATCACCACCCCCTGTTGCTCCCTCCCCTATCTCCGTAGGTGCCTCTCCAATGGCTCCCTCCCCTCTATCCATCGGTATCTCCCTCTCCATACCTTGGCCACCTAATCTGACTCCTCCCGTCACCAATGGTCCCTGTGATATCTGTAGTGGCAATCTGCCTCTCCCTCTCCACTGGACCTGACCACCTAAGACACCTAAGCCACCTAATCCATGTCCACCATCTCCTCCTCCACTACCTCCACCATCTCCTCCTCCTCTGTCACCACCATCCCCCCTCCCTCATCCACCTATCATCAGTCCTCGACCTCCTCCCCTCCTCCATCTTCATCCCCTCTCCTCCTCAAAATCAGGGATTGGCTCTGCTGGATCTGATATCCATGGAATCGGATGAGCCGCCATATATTGTGTATACTCCTCCGATACCCCTTCATCTATCACCCTCGGTCGTATATCCTATGGCCTCGCCTGAAGCATCCGAATCTCTGCCAATGCCTGATCATAAGGAAGTACTGGCCCCCATGCATATCTCTCTCGGACCACTCTGGCGTAATCTCCTGATCCTCTCGATAATCCCTCTTGCCGCCTGAACTATCTCATCACCCTGCCCGACACTTGTCTCTCTACATCATAACATGTCTGCCCAATGAGGAATTAGATCATGAATACATATGGAAATGCCTCTGCATCATCCTCCCAGGGCTTGCACTCAATGTAGGGTCTCCAAATCACTGCATCCATGTCATCTAACGCTCACCGCCACCACTCTAACTTCCCCAGGTGGGGCTGACTCATCATGCCACTGTACATGAACATATAGGGCTAATCAACTGCCTGAAATCTTAGACTCACTTGTCGAGTCACCGATAAGTGCTCCCACACCCAAATGTGTAGCAGCATCACTCCCACTGCCAAGGAGCCTCTCCCATGGTACACTACCTCATGCAGCTCTTGATACATGTGCGCTAACATGCACGGTCCCCAGGAAAATCGGGTCCCCTCTGTCATCATCTGCTCTATAACCTATCCCCACCCAAAGGCCAGACGATGCGATCACCTATCAAGACACAGTAGCCCTCCCACGATCCCAGACAAAACTGCTGGTAATGGCTCATACAATGCCGCAATATCCTCCCAGGCTATGGAGTCGTCATCAATGAACACATCCTCATTGAAGAATCTTTGCACCGCTAGAGTCCCCCATGATCTATCATATGTGACAAACTCACCCTAAATGGGAATATGCAGCATGTGCCACACATCCTCCAGTGTCACCGTCATCTCCACCTGCACTAAGTGAAACGTGCAGGTCTCATTGTATCAGCGCTCTACCAAGGCTGTAATCAACCCGTGATTCATCCGAATCATGGGCAATGCAATCAATCTCAGCCTCTGTTAGCCAATCGCATAACCCCTGGGTAGCTAGATGTCTCTCACGCAACTGTAACACGCGTAGATCCTCCTACACATGAGCATCAATCAATCATCATCAATTGTTTTATTTTCAAACTTTCTTATGTCTAGACCTATACTATCAACAAATACTTTGATCAAGTATCTTCAAGTCTCAACAGGTAAGCAATCATGGAACACCTAGACTTCAACAGGCATTTATCCTAATGACCTAAGTCTCATCAGGGCTGCTATGGTTCAAAACAACTCTCACTTCACATCCCTATTCATCCATCATTGACATCAAGAGATTTTTGTTCACACAAACTGTGGCATCTATTTTCCTAAAAAAAAGCGCTATCTTGCAAACAATAGCGCTGCTTTCTACACAATAGTGCTAAACCCCTAACAAAAGTGCTTAATCAACCCTACAAAAAGCTCAAATCACAAAAAAGCTACAAACACTACGCAAAAGCGCTACTTAACATCAAAAGCACTCAAATGACCCCTCAATAGCGCTATACAAACAATAGCGCTCAAATGTGCATACAATAGCACTAATCTTTTCAATAGCACTCAAACAACAACACCACCTAAACTTAGACTCAGCAAAAATCATTGGACAACAACACCAAAACATAGTTTCAGCGTTATTGTCCTGACTCAACTTAGACTCAGCAAAAAACATGTCAAAAATGCATAAAATTCAAATTTTCAAATTTGCGTACCGCTAGTCCATAGTCCTCTGGCTGCTGGAATTGACGGACTCACTCGAAACAGTGCTCTGCTATGGGTACCAGCATCCTGACTGCTACTCACTCTTCCAAAATGTCAATCTCATAGCTCTGAATTCACTATGGTCGCGGTAACAAATGACCCTGTTTTCACCCCTTTCTCCCCATATAAACCCTTCGCCATAACTGTAACTTTCCCTTGCTCACTGTCGTGGTCCCCGTGAACTTCCCGAGCCTCCCATTTCTCCATTTTATCTCTGATTTCTTCTATTTTTCACCCGTATTGCTAACTTCTTCTCTTCTATCACCTTCCAATTTTCATTCTTTTTTCGAGAGATCACCCAATTTTTTGAAATTTTTCGGCCCATCTCTCGAGGGGGCATACCACCTATTAAATTAACATTTTATGGGGCATTTCTTCACACCTATTTCTCTTTCTTTGAAACGACGCGATAAACCACACCGTCTCAAAGAGGGGCAAATGTAGTCACATAAATCTGTCCATTTTAATTAAATGAATATTTAGTATTTATTTGATTAAAAATACACTAAGCCATCAATTAATTAAATATTTAATTAATTCATCTTCAAACATTCTCCTATTAATTAAATAAATTATTCAATTTATTTTAATTAATTCATTATACCAAATTCAATATCAATTAAATCAATAAATCATATTTATTTCATTTAATCCCCTTTTCCTCTTTTAAATAAATTAAAAATCAAACATTTATTTAAATCATTTATCCCCCCCACTTGCATTTTCCTACAAATGCAACTTGCACACATTTATTGAAATAAATTAATTTATTTTAAATAAAAATCTTATTTTCCTTCACCCACCAAATCCACTTGCATTCCTAAACCCCCTTCTAGATTCTTCTAACCCCTTCCTGATTAGCCTAATCCATCCCCTAATTATTGTCACATTCCTAATCAACTTGGAGTCACTTCTCAAAGACTTCAAAATCTTTGAAAAGCATTTAATGCTCTGTGTGTTCAACAATTTAACCTCTAAAGTCTTCCAAAACCACTAATGGCTCTTACATGACCATTAATGGCTCTTACATGACCATTAATGGCTCTTACATAACCATTTATGGTTATTTCAATTTGCACTCATGTGTCTCCTCAAGCATTTATTGTTTTGGCCATGGTTATCCCTTTTGCCTTTGCACAAAAGTTTATCCATTGGATAAAAGCTTTATTCTTTGAATAAAGAATTTATTCATTCAAGTAACCTTGACCTTAACTCCCAAGTTAACTCTCAGTTCATGTCAAACATTTAATGCTTATTCCCTCTCCTCTCAACCTGTCTCACATTGACACTTGTCATCCTAGGATTGGGTTGAAAGCTCTCACATGGATCTCAAATCATTCAATCTTGACCCTTGTTGAGATTACTCAATCTCAACTATCCATTGCTCCATTTTACCTATAAATAGAGCTCACATTCCTCATTTTCAAATCCTCAAGCATTTAGCATTCATAGTCATAATCCTAAAAACTTGTATGCATTTAAGCTATAGTGAATTCTAGAGAGTATTTAGCATAAATCATTAATCATCTTGTCATTTTGGTTTAAAATAAATCATCTTAGTATCTATAGCATCTAGTATTAGTTTTTCATTCACATTTAGAGCAAATACTTTAATCTCAAACCTCCATAAGCATCCATAGTGCAAAAAGTTGTTGAGAGCTACACTAGTTTGGAACTTGGAGAGGAGAAGAACAAGGAAGGAGAAGCTACCAGCATGGTAGAGAGCATTTGGAGGAGCTTAGTTGCTTTTTGTAGATTCCTTAAGCTTTATTTTTGCTTAGTAGTGTCTTTCTTGATATGCTTGCTCAGGATAGTTTTTAATTTATGATTTTCTAACATCTAACAATCGACTTCTTTTGTTTCTTGTTCGGTGTTTGTTTATCCTAACCTTGTCCTTTTTGCAGAGCATCAGTTTCAACATCAATCTTTCCTTCTGGAGTGACCGATATATCATCTGATATGTTCTTTCTCATTCTGCAGGTTCTGGTAGGGTGTCCAAATTTGTTGCAATGATAGTATACCACTCCAGGTGTTCTCCATGGTCCATTGTTCATTCTACCATTCTTCCTCCTGCATGTTGCAGCAGTGTGACTGCTACCATGGCAAATCAAACATGTTGCTCTCCAACCGGTTGCCGCTTGATAGCCACCACCACCTGACTGATGGTCATAGGTATTAACTGGTTTGGATTTTGGTTCACAGAGGATTCATGAAAAATTCCTTGACTCCTTTAAGGATATCTTCCAGTGTTGTGTATAATAGACTTGCATTCAAATGCTCTATGCCCAAACTTGTTCATGCATAATAGTTACCATTGAATTTATTGGATCTAGGCTTATTGTTTAGAAAGTAGGGAAAATTATTGTAAGCCTTACTTCTACATATATTGGCAGTGTGTCCTTCCTTGAGACAATTAAAGCAAACAGGTTTGAACTTTTGCTTACCTTTATCCTTTGGTGTCGTTTGCTTCTTTGATGCTCCATCTTTTGTTCCAAAGGTCTCACCTTCCTCGTAACCAGAAAAACCAAGTCCAGTGGTATTCTTTACTGGTTTTGCTGATTTAAGATTTTGTTCTAGCTTAACAGTGCTCTTATTGAATTTGGCAAGTATTTCCTTTGACTCAGTGAGTTCTTTGGAAATAGCAGCATTGGATTCCTTCAAGGTTGCATTCTCAGAAATAGCCATGTTTAGTTCACCTTGCATTTCTTCTTTTTCCACTTTACTCTCTTGGAGATGAGCATTAAGTGCATTGATTTCTTGCTTTAGGTTGGAGATCTCATGATCTTTGTCTTTTACCAGATCTTCAGCTTTCCTCCGATTCTCAAGCTCTTGACACATTCTGATAGTCAGTCCTTCTAGTTCCCTTCTTAGGTTAGCATTAGACTCATTCAGTTTTTCAACTTCTTCAACTAGGGCTTCCATGTCTGCTTCATCAGAAGAGTTGTTTTCAGTAAGCTCCATCAGTTTCTCAGCATGCTCTCTTCTCTTTGCTAGAGACGCCTTATATTTGACTTTAAGTTCATCAAAGGCTTTCTCAGTCTGAGTGAGATGATGAGTAAGCTCCCTCACAGTGTATTCCCCCATATCTCCTTCCAAGTGGTTAAACTTATAGAAAGGTTGGCTCTGATACTAATTGATGAATACTAAGAGGAGGGGGGGTGAATTAGTATACCAAAAAATACTGAACTCAAACACTTAAACAGTTTAGCAGTAAACCGGTATAAAAGTTTTACTAACAAACTGGTTAAGACAAATGCAAACCATACAACAAATAAGGCATTCACCCATAGGAGGACAACCACCATAACACAAGAGATTTTGACGTGGAAACCCAAATGGGAAAAACCACGGTGAGATGAAACTCACAAGTAACTATCTTCAGAATAGTAACTAGACCGGTTAAGGTCATACAATGTTCTTCACCAGAATAGATCCTATTAGGAATCTCAATCTCTATTAGGAGATAAGTCTGATTAAAGACTACCTTGTGAGAGGATTTCAGATCCATGGCTATGAACCACCTTGTTAGAGGATTTACAAAGGCTTTGCCAGGCCTACCCGGTTAAGGGTTTTACACTTGTCAAAGATGTGAGTAATCAACAAGCGAATGATCTAAATGCTAGCACAGTATGCTTGGTTAGTTCCTTTATAGCTCATTGTTAATGCATTTCAACATTACTTCAATCTTCAATATTTCCACACTCTGTTTCTTCACACAAACCTAATCTACTTCTGTGATCACACATACAAAAACCTCATCAATCACCTAAAACCCTAACAACACCTAAAATCCTAGACATGATGTCCTTATAAAGGAATCCGATTTCATGTCGGTCCAATAGGATTATATTGCAAGTTCCTAGGTTCAGTGCATTTGGACACATTTGGTAACATGGCATAAAATCACCGCCAAAGTGTCAGTGGATGATAACTCATCACAAAAAAAATACCAGTTGGTAACTCATCATAGAGTAATACCAGTTCATACATTTAACTGATTACCGATTCACACATTTTACCAATTACCGGTTTGTCAAAATGAAGACTGGGAAAAATGATAACAACCGCTTTGTTCCTTCGTACCACTTTGGGATCCTCAAAACACTTGAGGTCTTCATACCGCTTGGGTCTTCATATCGCTTGAGATCGGTAAACACTTTCTGCAAAACACCGATAGTCTAAAGACTATAATACATAATACCAGTTGGAACAAATACCGATTGAGCATAACTCATACATACAAAAAGTGATCTCAAAGCAAGTGTGTGTCCATCAATGACAATCACAACATCATCATCAAAAATGCCAACAAATGGAATCCAACCAAAAGAACTCCCCATGTACTCTGCTTAACACAATCCTTATAACATCCTTTGGAAAATTAGGGATACTAAGAATCTCCACAAATCCTAGGGTTTCAACTATCTTATGTTCTGGTTTCACATTTCCATTAACATCAAAAAATTTTGTCCTATACATGTTCATAATCTCTTCAACTCCTAGTTCTTCAATATGACAATGTATGTAAATTCTAGGATCCTCAGCATATACAACTCCTTCGGTTATTTTTGAAAATGCTCCTAGGGTATCATCTTTCTTTGCAATTTTGGAAATAATTTTAAATGCGAGCCTAGGGCATTTAATCACTTCAATTATAGTAGGATTTGCAATGAATTCATGTGCAGAGGAAGAAGCCATTGTATAAATACCTTAATCTGCCTTTAGGTATGAATGCTTGAATGATTTGCTTCACTTCTCGCTGTGGATGCCTTCACTTGAGATTTTCGCGCTCTAAGGAAATTTGAATGCTCGGTGAATGAAAAAGAACCAAAACACTTGCTTTATAATGTCATTTCCTTCAACTACCACATTAAATGTCTGTCGGTTAAGTGAAACTTAACACATCTACCAGTAAAGAAGTAATTCAACTTCTCACCATAAACCGATGGCAAATTAGCATGTTTTTCAATTTGTTGGCATACCCTTAAAAAGTTTATTTTCAATTAGATGAAGAATCTCCTATCGGTGGAGTGATACTCTGTTCTACCAGTGAAGGAATAGCTTCATTAACATTATGATTCTGACTTTCTAATCCATTGTTTTGAGAATTCTTGTTTTACCTCTTCAACCTTCTCTTTATCTTTCAAATTGGGTCCTTTGTTATTTGTCGGTGATGCCTTACTTCAACAAAATTTTGCAATATGTCCAATCTTGTTACATGCATAACAAGTCACATTGTTTTTCTGAATAGCTTTTCCATATCCTATGACGGTATGTGTTCTGCATTGATTAGATAAGTGTCCAAATCTTCCACAAACATAACATCTTACATTCATTCTGCAATTTTATGAATTATGACCAACTTTGTTGCATTTAGAACATTGACCGGTGGGTGCATTGGTGTTCTGATAATTTCTAGATCTACATTGATTTTCTCTATGATCATACTTGTTACAATTAAAGAATTTTCCATTGAATTTGTAGGCATTAGGTTGTCTTACCAGTTTACTGTGATCATGATTGTTTGCAGTACCGGAGCTTTCACCAACTTCAAAGTCGAGACCATTAGTATCTCCATTAGGTTTCTAATTTTTTAACATGTCATCAAGTTCTTTAGAATTTTCTTGAATTTCTCCTTGTGTTGATTTGCAGTAGCCAACTCATTTTCTAAGAAATCTTTATGTCTCATAAGTTTAGTTTTATCATGCTTCAAGTGAATTATATATGTCTTCAACATATCATTTTCATGATTGAATCTTAGATTTTCATTTCCAGCATCATTGATTCTCCTAGTCAATTCATCTTCATTCTTCTTTTGGTCTTCAATGTCTTTACAAAACCTCATAGTCATATCTTGCATCTCATTCCTTAAGGCCATGTTTTCTTGCTTCATCTTGCTTACAAGATCATTAAGAGTTTCTTTTTCATCATCATCACTCTGTATCTTCTCATGAAGTTCTCTTCTTTTGTTCCTAGCAATAGTGAGATTTTATTGAAGTCCTTGAATGATTTCCTGTGTAGCCTTCAGATCATCTTCAAGTTTCATATTTTTCAACTTTTCCAACATCATAATTTGCAAGAGTTGTTTCCAATTGCTTTCTCAAGTTTTCCATCTATATCGGTGTCACAATCTTCCTTAAGTTGTTAGGCTTTTGAAAATAGAGAACCAGGCTCTGATACCAATTGTTAGGATTCCCAAAGATACTGAGAGGGAGGGGTGGGGGGGGTGAATCAGTATCTAACCGGTTAATGGATTTTCTAAACTTATTAAATGAATTGCATTCCAAAACAGTGTATCGGTAAACCAGAAATAATGCAATAAATAAGATCAATAACCACAACATAGAAAGCACACCATAACACTATATTTTAACGAGGAAACCCGGTGTGATAAAAACCTCGGTGGGATTTGTGACCCACAATATTCACTCACTAGCCAATAAATGAATATTACTTACAATAGGGGCCTATACATGCAGGAAGGCCAACTGCCTAAAGCTCACTGCTTAAATACAAAAGGGAAGTCTCACTGACTTACAAAAATGGATTATGCAAATCCAATATCATGTACTACTTCGATTTAGCATCTGCAATGCCAGGTTCAGTACCGGTTTAAGTTCATACAACTTCCATAAACCTTATTCCATAATCTGCCTTAATATTCGCATCTACCTATTATATTTCATACTTACTTGCACAAATGATTTACAAGATCTCATACTTATATGAGTCCTATTACAATTTGCCTTGTCGGCTTTACAAAAAGATTTTACAATTAAATACAAAATAAAATCATGTTGGTTGGGGTGTCGATAAACATCTTTGTCGTTGTCACTGCCGCTACCGGTGACTATTGATGCCATAGGATTGTAACATTTCCATCAATGACAATAGCTTCAATCACCTACAATTTCTCATTGGAGTGTGCATTTGCCAACACGTATTTTGAGTCTGGTTTTGATAATGATGTACAACTTTGTTTCTTGCTCAACCATGAAATCAATCTGCTACCAAGAAAGAATGCCCTGTCGGTGGTGCTCTTTCTGTCATCTACATCTCCTGCCCAATTTGCATCGGTTTATGCACGTTAATAAAAAAAATTATCTTTAGGATACCATAAACCAAGATTTGTTGTGCCGTGTAGATACCAAAAAATCATTTTCACTGTTGATTCATGATTTTCTCTAGGATACTCTGAAATCTTGAAAAAATACATACTGCATTCATTATGTCAGGTCTTGTTTGTGTCAAATACAATAAACCTCCAATCGTAGATTTATATCTTGTCGGATTAATAGGAATTGAATCATCCTTCAATGTAAATTTATTAGTTGTAGTCATAGGAGTACTTACCGCTTTGGAATTTTCCATACCAAATTTCTTCAATAGTTCCTTCAAGTACTCTGTTTGACATATGAATATACCTTTATCAATTTGTGAAATCTGCAATCCTAAAAAGAAGTTTATCTCCCAAATCATAGACATTTCAAATTCTTCATGTATCTTATTAGCAAAGTCTTTACATAATCCATCTTCTCCTCCAAAAATGATATCATCAACAAAAAATTCAATAACCAAGATGCCTTCATTAGTCACTTTGAAATATAAGTTGTTGTCAGCATTACCTTTAGTGTAACCAAGCTTCAAAAGATATTTGTCTAATCTAGCATACCAAGCTCTAGGAGCTTGCTTCAATCCATACAAAGCTTTCCTTAATTTGCAAACCATATCTTTATCATTTGTCAATGAAAATCCATCAGGCTGTTCAATGTAAAATTCCTCATCAAGATCACCATTCAGAAAAGCACATTGTACATCCATCTGATATACTTTATAGTTCTTGTGAGCTGCAAATGCAAGAAATAATCTGACTACCTCAATTCTATCTATCGATGAAAAGGTTTCATTGTAATCAATTCCCTCTTTCTGTGAATAACATTTCCACACTAATCTTTCTTTGTTTTTGATTACCTTACCATCCTCATTAAGTTTATTTCTGAATACCCATTTAGTTCCAATTACATTTTTGTCCTTAGGTCGGGGAACCAATGTCCATGTATTGTTCTTTTCAATTTGGTCTAATTCATCTTCCATAGCTTTAATCCAATGTTTATCTTCACATTCCTTAATAACAGATGTTGGTTTGATTTGAGAAATTAAACACACCTCTTCATTCACCAGTCTTCCTCTTGTCATAACACCTTGATACTTATTCCTAATTATCTGACTTTCAGAGTGATTCAGTCTTACATATCTGGGTGTGTTCACTTCTTGTTGTTCTCCAGTCATTGAAATTCTCTGATGATGTTGGTGTGACTGGATCCACATTCTGTACAGGTGCACTCTATATAGGTTCATTTATGATCATCTCAACTGTCGATTCAGAATCCATAGACCTTGAATTTCCTCTAAATTGTTCATCTATCTTCACATTTGCACTCTCAATGATTTTCTGCAATCTTTTATTAAAGCATCTATATGCTTTTCTCTTAGATGAATAACCAAGAAACACTCCATCACTTCTAGGATCAAATTTACCAATATATTCATCTCTCCTAATATAACATTTGCTTCCAAATATTCTGAAGTATTTAAGAGTAGGAGTATTACCAAACCATAGTTCATAAGGGGTCTTACCGGTTTCACCTTTGATGTGAACTTTGTTAAAAGTGTAAACCATTGTATTCACTGCTTCTCTCCAGTACACATGAGGTAGATTTTCTTCTAATATCATGCTTCTAGCTGCATCTAGAATAGTTTTGTTCTTCCTTTCCACAACTCCATTTTGTTGAGGTGTCTGGGTGCTGATAGTTGTCTTTTGATTCCATTCACTTCACAAAATTTATTAAACTCCTTAGATGTAAATTCACCTCCTTGATCTGATCTTAAACATTTGATTTTATTACCGGTTTCATTCTCTACCATTGCCTTGAATAGTTTGAATTTCCCAAAAGCTTCTGATTTCTCTCTAAGAAAAGTAACCCAACACATTCTAGAATAATCATCAATGATTAGCATAAAGTATCTATCTCCCTATAGACTTCTTGTTCTTGTCGGACCACACAAGTCAGTATGAATTAAATAAAAAACATGATTGGATTTCTCAGAAATACTCTTAAAAGTTGTTCTAACTTGCTTTCCCATTTGCCATTCCTTACATACCTGATTATGAGATTTTATAATCTTAGGTAAATCCCTTACTGCCTTAGTTGAACTGATCTTTATAATGCAATCAAAATTCACATGACAAAGTCTTTTATGCCATAATCAACTTTCATCAATATATGCAATCAAGCATGTCTTTTCATTGTTATTCAAATGAAAGATATTACCTCTAGTCTGATTACTAGTTGCAATCTCCAAATCAGTTATATTCATGATTTTGCATTTACCATTCTTGAACTGTAACTAAAATCTCTTTTCAACTAATTGACCAAATCTCAAAAGATTATGCTTCAAACCTTCAACATAATAAACGTTGTCAATATTGTGCTTACCATCAAAAGATATAGTTCCTTTTCCTTTGATAAAACAAGATTTATCATCCCCAAATCTTACTAGACCTCCATTGTATTCCTAAAAAGATAAGAATTTACTTTTATCACCAATCATATGATGTGAACATCCAAAATCTATAATCCATCATCCTTTTCTTCAATTTTAGCTGCTAGGGCCTGCTCTACCAGTGGAACAATAGGTTCCAATTGATCTTCTTTTATTGCAACAAAATTTCATCCATTGTCTGTTGGTTCTTCATCAAATCATCAGTAACTCCTTCATCAGCATAGTAACATGATTTGTCTCTATTCTTCTTAAATCTGTATCTCTAATATTCAGGGTTAGGTTTATATGTCCTTTTAGCTTCTTCTCTCAATCTTGCATGTCTATCAGGACATCTACATGCCATATGACCAACTTTATTGTAGTTAAAACATTTAAATGGTGCTTTACCTTCATACTTACTTCTAATAGGACCTTTAGGCATTTTCCTTGCAAATAGTGTTTCAAGTTCTTCCAATTCTTCACTTTCCTTTCTGATATCATCAAGTTCTCTTGCATAAAGTGCTTTCCAATCAGATTTTTCAGATGATGATGCTTTGAAGGCTAAATATGTCTTAATTGTAGCAACAAGACCAAATTCCTCAAGCTCAAATGCTCAAAGTTTTCCAACCAAGGTATCTCTAGATACTGATGTAAGGTGAACTCACAATAATGGTTCCCACTTTTTTGCCACTTTTGACACTGAGATGAACAATTTTAAAATAATCTTCAACTTTCGACAACTATAACTTTTAAACTATTAAGAATTTGAAGATGATGTAAATTATTGATTTGTAGAATTTTGTAGATTCTATATATATTTTTTTCAAATTTTTCTGAAGGATTTTTTTTTAATTTTTCCATCTCCCTCGTAAAGTAGTTTTTTACAACAAACTACATTTTTTAAGAGTGATGTGCCTCTCGAAACACATAACTTTTTTTCTATAAATGATAAAAACTCAATTGTTTCGAATTTTGGTTTTTAACATCAATATCCAAGGCTTGCAGTTGGTTTGATAGTGATATGTTCAATATTTTTCATTTTATTAAGTTTTGAAGTCCGACTACTCATAATTCAGACATAGGTTTACGTTTGAGAACATAACTTATTCTATATATATCAAAATTCAATTTTATTTTTTTTGTTAGAAAGAAGACATCAATACCGAGGGCTTAGATATTTTTCAAATTTTTTTTGAATTAGTTTCCTATTTTTCCCAATGTGTTGAACAGAGAAGTTCATGTTCGGTGAAAAACCTATATTTGGTAAAATTAAAAAAACAAGTTCATAATAAAATCAATATGTAATAAAATTATATTTATTGGAAAGCTTGCTTTCAGGACTATAATACTACATTTTGGGTTGTCAAGATCATTCCATTTGAGCCTTCAACCAGAGGTTTCAAGGCCAAAAATCTGCAAAAAAATGTAGAAATCTACAGAGAAGTGTTAAAAAAGGGGTTTGAACGAAGGGGGGTTCGAGTGAACCCCCCATTTTTAGGGGGGTTTGAATGAAGGGGGGTTCGATCGAACCCCCGCGCTATAATTAAAAATGACATAAATGGGCATTAAAGGTGCTTCGCTCGAAAGATGGGGTTCGAGCGAAGTGGGGTCTTCGCTCGAAACCCAAAGGGTATTCCGTTCGAACACCCCCACTTCACTCGAACCCCCTGTACACAAAATTTTCCACTTTTGCCAATTTCCTTCGTTGGCAAAAGTGGGAACCAGTTTTGTGAGTTCACCCTGTATTAGGCATTGTTCTCAACTCGTTAATAGCAGTTACCTTCATTTTGTATGCCAGTGGAAATGCTCTTAAAACTCTAGAAACAATTTCATCTTCACTCAAGGATCCTCCACAACATTGTATTCCCAAAACAATTTCATTAACCCTTTCCATAAAAGCAAAAATTCCTTCATCTTCTTCCATTTTCAGATTTTCATACCTGGCCCAGAAGCATTCCAGTTTTGCAATTTTGACAGTGGTATCTCCTTCATTCAATGTATCCAATTAATTCCAAATAGCTTTAGCAATAGATCGGTCTTATAATCCCATGATTTGTTGATCTGACAAGGTGCTCAAGAGTGCTTCTCTTGCTTTGCAATCATTCTCTTGATCCTTAAACAATGTTGGTGGATTAGGTTGATTCGGTGTAGGACCAACATAGCCATTCTTTGTAATACCCCATATGTCTCTTCCAATACAATTTAGATGTGTCTCCGTTCTGATCTTCCATATACCATAGTTAGCTCCATCAAGTTTCAGACTGTCCTTCGTGAAAAAGTTTGTTGCCATAGAATTTCCTCAAGCTGTTAAACTTCTGCAAAAAGAGGACTTAGCTCTGATACCAATTGTTAAGACCTGGAGGCAATTGAGAGGGGGGGGGGGAGGTGAATCAGTTGTCAATTAATTACAACCCAAATATAACTTAATCAAACTTTATACATAATACCAGTAAACCAAACTTAATTCCGATTGACAGATTAGCAGTTAATATTAATACCGGTGAAACTCAATGCATAAAACAGAAAGAGAAACAACATCCACAACACATAACACAGAGATTTGTACGTGGAAACCCTGTAAGGGGAAAAACCACGATGGGAAATCTTACCCACAATTAGATGATACTACTGTAGATAGTATGTGTATACAAATGGGGTCTGCACATGCAAAAAGGCCAACCTCCTAGAGCTCACTTCTCAATCACAAAATAGGAGTCACACTGACTGCAATTGGATGGTTAAATCCGATGATAATGTACTGCTCAAAGTAGCATCTCCAATGTTGGATTCAATACCAGTTAAGCTTTGATAATCACCTTCAAACTGTTAGTTCTAATACTTGATGTAAAGTACAGATACCAATAGCTAACAAGATGAGAGGGGGGGTGAATCATACAAACTTAAACTTCCATAAAATCAATAGATTCAACCTTGGTAACTTATACTTCAGCAACTTAACCAAAAACTGTTAAACATGCAAAGTTAAGAACACATAATCATAACAACACTCATAACACCAGATTTAACATGGAAACCCAACTAGGGAAAAACCACTGTGAGATTTCAGACCCACTAAGAAATATACTCTTCTAGAGTATGCTCGATTAAAAGCAAATCCTATTAAAGATTACAAACACATTGCTAGATGTGACCCGGTTAAGGGATTTCCCTCAAATCTGTTAGGATCTTCACTTTGTTAGAAGTGACCTTGTTAAAGGATTTCAAACACTCTCTTAGAATGTTACCTTGGTAGAGGGTTTAAATATAAGACTGTTAAGTCCACTCAGTTAAGAGATTTTCTATCACTTACAAAATAACAGTAATAAAATCTATCTGCAACTTCACATCTAAAATGCTAAAGCAGATTCTTATTTGCTCAAAACAATCTAGTCATAGGACTTATCTTGTCCCTCTGCTGGGCTTTCTACTCTGTTATTCAAACAGGTCTTCAAGCTTCTATGCTCGGTAATCACTATGTAGCATCCCTATGCATACACTTGCCCACATACATTGTTTATCAACAATTAATCCTTATTTATAAACAATTGCTAACCGCTAAATCTCCTTGATCACAATTCCCATGATCAATCTTAGCCATTAGATCTTCAAACTTGACTAGGTTTAATGTATCCTTCCGATCTGAAAACGTTTTACCTTACCTCGGGACTTGCATTCCCATCTTGGAACTTGCATACGGTTATTGCAGTTTAATCTGCACTATAGATCTTCCTGCCGATTTTCCTTTGCCATAGATCCTTAACAAACTTCATTCATGGCATACCAATCATTTATACATCTCCAGCTAATCATTGTCCCTCATTAAATAATGCTTTTATCCATCCCATGTGCACTATTATAACTCGATTGTAACTTGGTAACTACTAAACTTTACTCGGTAGACATTTCGCCTTCATTAACCGATATCAATAACCTTAGGGTTTACCGACTAGGTTCTTTGCTCGGTTGCATAGTATAGTATTAACCTTACAATCAACTACATATGTAGGATATCAAAACAATCTAAACATCATGATCTCATCATTGTCTAACTCGATAATAGTTGCCCATTGAATAACTTATTCCTCCCTTTATTCATCACATTCTTTCTGTGTCTTTTACCGACATCTTAATTTTCTTCTAATCAATCTTCTTAAGATATAGCAACATCATACTGAATCAGATAATCAATTTCTTGACATCAATGACAAAATAATGTTATAAAGATAGTTATCATCCTTCTTGAGTTATATCAATAATATTCAACAACCTTCTCAATATCCTTATTGAATATCAACAATCTTTCTTACTATAATGCCAACTCACTGCTCAATCACAAAATAGGAGTCACACTGACTGCAATTGGATGGTTAAATCCAATGATAGTGTACTGCTCAAAGTAGCATCTCCAATGTTGGATTCAGTACTGGTTAAGCTCTGATAATCACCTTCAAACCTTCCTTGAACCTTCTCTATGGTCTGCTCATATGATCTTCAATATTCGTACATACCATGTTACAATACCATAGCCTTACTTACAATATTCTTCTCTCTCTATCTCACAAATGAGATCTTACATATATACCAAAACCTAAGACCAAATGTGTAGGTCGGCTTACCAAGAATATTACAATTAAATCAATTACAAATAAGTCAAGATGTGATGCATCATGTCGGCTTAATACATTTACAACAATATCCAATTAATTAAATCATCTCCATAACGTGTCGTGTTGATCTGGAATAGATAATGCATGTCGGTCCATAACCTAGACCAATTTGCTGGTAACAACAAATATATCAACCTGAATAGACCAATAACCAAAATACCAAAACCAAGTGTCCAAACCATGTCTTCGACATAACCAAGTGATCTCCAGATGATAACAAGTCATCCTTAGTGTCGGTGAACAATATAACCTATCGGTGAATGATATACCAATGACTGCGCATAAGTCACTGAACATGTCGGTGAACATAATGTGTCAGGTCAACATAACCAAAGATATCTAGAAGGATAAGTGTTGACATCAATGACAAAACTAATGCAACACATTCATAATACCAACAAACCACTCGAGGTAGATCCTATGACAGCTAACACTTAAAATCCACCGGCAACTATTTTCAGAAGAGAAATCCCTAAGCTTGATGGAACAAATTATGGGATATGGAAAATTCGAATAGAGACTCATCTTAGATGTCTTGGCAAGGATATTTGGGAGATCACTGAGAAAGGATACACACCTTGTGATCTAGCATCTGACAATCCTACTCCTGCAAACCTGGACAAGAATATTGAAAATGATTGCAGAGCTAGAGAAGCCCTCTTGTGTGCACTTACTGATCAGCAAATCATGGGACTGACTAATAAATCATCGACAAAGGTTATGTGGGATAAATTTAAAACTCTAAATTAAGGTGATCCTATTGTCAAAATTGCTAAACTTGATGGTTACCGAGTAATATATTAAAACTTGAAGATGGAAGATAATGAAAGAATTGTTGTATTTATGGAGAGAGTAAATGAGATTATTATGGGAATTCAATGTTGTGGAGGATCTCTGAGTGAAGATGAAATAGTTTCCAAAGTCTTGAGAGCCCTTCCACCGGCTTACAAGATGAAGGTAATTGCAATTAATGAGTTGAGAACAATGGTAAACACTTCAGCTAACAGACACATTCTGATTGGGAAATTATCTGCTTTTGAGCTTGAAAATTTTGGATCTTCTGGAGCTGCAAAGTCTGAACCTACTTTTCATGCATCATCATCTACCAAAAAAAGTGATTGGAAAGCCTTATATGCAAAAGAATTGGAAGATATGAGGAAAGAAGATGAAGAATTTGAGCAACTTGGAGCCTTATTTGCTAGAAGAGTATCTAAAGGACTGATAGAAAGTAAGTATGAAGGAAAAGAACCTTTTAAATGTTTTGCATGTAATAAGATTGGTCATTTTGCATCTAGATGTCCTGAAAGGAATGAAAGATTTGAGGAAAGAGTTAAGAAATCATTTAAGCCTAACCAAAACAGATATAGATTCAAGAAAAGTAAACAATGCTACATAGCAGATGAAGAAGGAGTAAGTGATGACTCTGGGGATGAACCGACAAAAGACTCTGCTAGTGGATCCAACAATGGAAAAGAATGGGTGTCTATGCTTTAAAGGAAGATGAACCGGAACCGGCTATCATGAATGAAGAAAAGGCCCTGGCAGCAAAAGTTGAAGATAAGGATGAATGGGTAATTGATAGTGGATGCTAACATCATATGACTGGAGATAAAAGAAAATTTATGCCCCTGCAAGAATACAATGGTTGTCAAGTTAGATTTGGAGATGACAAATCATGTATGATCAAAGGTAGAGGTATTATTTCTTTGGCTGGCAAGCATAATACTAATAATGTCTATTATGTAGAAGGTTTAAAGCATAATCTTTTGAGTGTTGGTCAATTGGTGGACAAGGGTTTCCAACTTCAGTTTAAAGATAGAAAATGCAAAATCATTAACAAGACTGGTTTGGAGATTGCAACCGGTATTCAGACTGGAGGTAACATCTTTCACTTGAACACTGGTAATAAGACATGTTTGATTGCTCATATTGATGAGAGTTGGTTATGGCATAAGAGGTTTTGTCATGTTAATTTTGATTGTATTGTTAAGATCAGTTCAACTAAGGAAGTTAGAGATATACCTAAGATTATGAAGCCTCATAATCCGGTATGTAAGGAATGTCAATTGGGAAAGCAAGTTATAACTTCTTTTAAGATCATACATGATAAATCTAATGATGTGCTTGATTTGATTCGCACTGACTTATGTGGTCTCGCAAGGACTAGAAACTTTCAAGGTGATAGGTATTTCATGCTGATAATTGATGACTATTCTAGAAAAATGTGGGTAACTTTTCTAAGGGAGAAGTCTAAAGCCTTTAAGAAATTCAAGATCTTTAAAGCAAAGGTTGAAACAGAAACTGGATTGAAAATCAAATGTCTAAGATTAGATCAAGGCGGTGAGTTCACTTCTCATGAATTTAATAGTTATTGTGAGACAAATGGAATTAGGAGACAATTATCTCCACCTCGGACTCCTTAGAAGAATGGAATAGTGGAAATAAAGAATAGAACTATTCTGGATGTAGCAAGATCTATGATGATGGAAGCCAGATTTCCTCACATCTACTGGAGAAAAGCAATGACTACAAAAGTCTACACATTAAATAGAGTTCACATCAAAGGTGAAACCAGTAAGACCTCTTAGTAATTATGGTTTGGACATACACCTACTGATAAATATTTCAAAATTTTTGGAAGTAAATTCTATATCAAAAGAGATGATTCAATTGGAAAGTTTGATCCTAGATGTGATGAAGGGATATTTCTTGGTTATTCAATTCAAAGCGAAGCATATAAATGTTATAACAAAAGGTTGCAGAAAATTGTGGAGAGCGCTAATGTGAAAGTGGATGAGCAATACATAAATCAATCTATATCATATGACAGGGAACCGACAGTGGAAATGATCATAACTGAACCAACAATGTTTCAACCAGTACATGAAACTGAGACAATTACACCGACACAATCAGAAAATTCAACTGTGACTGATGATCAGAGCAGTGAACCTGAAGTTCAGAAGACACCAAGGTATGCAAGATTAAATCATTTTAGAGATCAAATCGTTGGAGATAGGAACAAGGGAGTTATGACAAGAAGAATATTGACAAATGAAGAGGTATGTCTTATTTCTCAAATTGAACCGGCATCTATTATTGAAGCCTGTAAAGATAAACATTGGTTAAAAGCTATGGAAGATGAATTAGATCAGATAGAGAAGAAAGACACTTGGACCTTAGTTCCTTGACCTAAAAATAAGAATGTTATTGGAACTAAATGGATTTGTAGGAATAAACTGAATGAGGATGGTCAATTTGTAAGAAATAAGGCTAGATTGGTTTGTAAAGAATATTCTCAAATGGAAGGAATTGATTATGGTGAGACATTTGCACCTGTAGCTAGAATTGAAATTGTTAGACTATTTATTGCCTGTGCGGTTTATAAGAACTATAAGGTTTTATCAAATGGAAGTTAAATGTGCATTCTTGAATGGTGAACTTGAAGAAGAAGTATACATTGAGCAACCTAGTGGATTTTCACTAACAGATGATAAAGATATGGTTTGCAGATTGAAGAAAGCTTTATATGGATTGAAACAAGCTCCTAGAGCTTGGTATGCAAGGTTGGATAAATATCTTTTGAAGCTTGGCTTTACTAAAGGCAGTGTTGATAGTAATTTATATTATAAGATCACTAATGATGATATTCTAATTATTGAATTATTTGTTGATGATATCATTTTTGGAGGAGAAGATAAATTGTGCATGGAATTTTCTAATAATATGAAGAATGAATTTGAAATGTCCATGATTGGTGAGATGAGATTTTTCTTAGGTTTGTAGATTACTCAAACTGACAAAGGCATTTTTATCTGTCAAACTAAGTATCTGAGGGAATTGTTGAAGAAGTTTGGTATGGATAATTCCAAACCGGTAAGTACTCCTATAATGACAAGTGAGAAATTATCTATCAAGGATACTTCTACACCGATAAATCCGACAAGGTATGAGTCTATGATTGGTGGCTTGCTATATCTAACTCGGACTAGACTGGATATTATGATTGTAGTAAGTATTGTTACAAGAAATCAAAGTAATCCTAAAGAAAATCATGAATGTGTAGTAAAGACGATATTCCGGTATTTGAAAGGAACAACATAATATGGCTTATGATATTCTAGAAATGATTATTTCACTTTATGTGCATATACAGATTCAGATTGGGCAGGAGATACTGATGACATGAAGAGCACTTCTGTTGGATCTTTCTTTCTTGGAAAGAAATTGGTTTCATGGATCAGCAAAAAATAGTGATGCAATTCTTTATCTACTGCAGAAGCTGAGTATGTTGCAGCAGCAACTAATTGCACTCAAGTCTTGTGGATGAAGCAAATGTTGAAGGATATCAAGGTTTAAATTGTAGTGAACAGGTAGTTATCTACTGTGATAACTCTGCATCTATTGACATGTCTAAGAATCCAGTATTTCACTCTAAGACTAAGCATATACCAGTAAAGTATAACTTTCTGAAGGACAAGGTAGAAGGAAAGGAAGTCAGATTGGTTTATGTGAATACTAAAGAATAGATTGCACATATATTCACTAAACCACTATCTAAGGAATCATTTGATTATTTGAGAGATAGGTTAGGGGTTTCTACCCCTTCGGCAGAGAGTTGATTGATGCAATTTGTCATCAATCCGACATGCATTATCAGAGATATTATTCATTCTGACACTGATGAGTGGTGCTACTACTCAGGGGAAGTAGTCAGCTTTGAGATTTAGAGGTTTATATTCTTGCTTTGATATTTTTGTCAGATTTTTGGCATTGGTGTCAAAGGGGGAGAGATAGTGATGTGAAAAATAAATTCAGAGATATCATTTGCAGGGGGAGAGTTATTGAGATTCAGGAGATTGTTGGTCGTCTTCCACAGGGGGAGACTTGTTTGGCATTTCTTGGTACTTAGATGTTTCTCACATCTGGTGTTGCCATCAATGCCAAAGGGGGAGATTGTTGGCATTATGGATGAATTTAGTATGTGTTGCATTGATGTTTTGTCATTGATGTCAACACTAGTTGTTATGGTTGGTTATCGACAAACAGGTTTTGGTTACCGACAGACAGATTTTGGTTACTGGTAGAAGATCTAGTGTTACCGGCAAAAGAGACTATCTGTTGGACACTTCTGGCATGTTTGGATCAATGGAGTATGTTTGATTTTAGGTGTTACATGCTTTTGGAGCATATTTTGGTCAGTTGGTATTGACTTGGTAATCGGATGCTATCATACACTCTTGTAAACCCATATCGGTATTGGTTTAAGGTTTAACCGACAGAGCTTTCACTGAGGAATCTTCACAGGATGCATAAGTGGTGTTGGTGTGGCTTCTAGATAGATTTCAGGATGTTGAAGATGTTCTTTGATCGTGCCTCAACTAAGTGAAGATATTGCTTTGGCGTGGTGGACCCAGATTAGGTTTGGTGCCTATCTAGGTTATGGATCGGTATCATGTTAACGTGTTCTCTACACGTTACCGGGATAATCTATGGATTTGTTATTGTTCTTTGATCTTGTCTCAATTGAGTGAAGACATTTCTTTGGCATTGTGGAACCAGATTAGGTTCGGTGCCTATCTATGTTATCGACCGGTATCATGTTAACGTGTTTTCTATATGTTACCGAGATAATTTATGGATTCATTATTGTTGTTTTGGTCTTAAGCCGACATGGCATATCATTGTAAAATAGATGTATGTAATGATCGTATTGTAATATCTATTAGGTGGCCAACCTAATTGGTTTAGGCCTTAAGATTGATATAAAATGGTCTAAGATCTGATTATAGAAAATGTGTCGTGGTCTTGGAATGCAATCTCATATGCGAAGGAGATTTGGTCGATCATAGGTGATCGAATTGGAATTAAGGAAGAGGTTAAAGGCCTCCGGTATTGAGCTTAACCAAGACTATAATTAGGCATGGTAGATGCTATCTCTGACAACTCATTATTCTGGATTGTTGTCCATTTATCTTGAGATGGTTATTACCTCTTTGTAGTTAGTGAGACTCTTTTGTAATGAGCTGTACGCTCTAGGCAGTGTGCGTTCTTGCATGTGGAGGCCCCTAATTATATCACATGCTTTCTGCAGAAGTATCATCTAACTGTGGGTAGGCTTCCCACTGTGGTTTTTCCCTTTCCGGGTTTTCCACGTACAAATCATGGTGTTATGTGGTATGGTTGCATTGTGTTGATTATCTGTTTCATTGTTAAGTTTTATTTCTTACCGATATCTGTTTCTGATATTTCGGTACTTAATGTTTATGTGATTTGGTTAAATGTTATTAAATGTATTAATTGATATAATCTATCAACAACTGATTCACCCCCCCACCCTCTCAGTTGTTCACCAGTTATCCTAACAAGAAGCAGTAGGAAAAAGCAGTATTTGGTGAAGTGGAAGGTAAGACTGACATAAAATTTAATATTGATTTCTTAGGCTGAGGTTGATTACATTGGTTTTCCTTTAGCCTTTACAAAGTGAGAGGCTCACTTTTTTCCAACCCCAAGTGTCTAATGAAGGAGCATCCCTGGTTTTTGAGAAATCTTGTATCAACTGAAAACACATTTATTTTCTTGCATTTTAGTTTGTAATTGTCTCAGTACTTTCTTCCACATCTTTCTCTTCAATCCTTGTGGATCTGGAAGTCACCTACATCATATCCAAAAATCTTGTGATTTTCATTTTTCATCACTAAGTAATCACTTAGTGAAGTTATAGCCATTTCTCTATCGAAGCATTTTGGGTGCATTTGTGGCATCCCTCTTACAGACCATCCCTAATGCGTGTGGACCTAATTGGAACACCTTTCATGGAATTTGGGCTCTGAGGATCCTTTTCTCGTGGTCCTCAACCCATTATCTTCTTAAGTGGCACAACATCTCATGTTTGGGGTTGACCTACATGTTTTATCTTACTTTAGGTTCTGAGACCTTTTGTGGCTGACATGGACCTCTACTAGAGTTAGAGACACATATATAAGATCATTTTGTATCCAATCTATAGCCAATTAGATCTGGTGTGTATAGCTTTATCTTTAGAAATGGAAAATTCTCAATCCACTAGTTCTTGGGATTGTGATCAGACTAGGGAGCCATTGTAACATCTTCTAATGCCCTATGGTAGGCCCATGATCTCGTTGTCATTCCACATATGAAGACACGTGATGCATGTTACGTTGATGATGATGAATTCAATCAAACTTTATGTTTGTTGAGTATTTCTTGTATTTTTGCTATGTTTAAATCTATGCTACATGTTTGGACAACCCTATCTGGACCCTCCATCCATGAATGCACCAATTAACAAGATGACAACATCAACAATTCATCTTAACATCATGGAATATATCACAAGTAGTGAAATAGTTAAAAGCATGCTAGTCATGTCATAAAAAACCTAGAATATAAAAAAGACAGGCTAACATAACTTGTAAGGAAGCTATAGCAAATAACAATTTAGATTATCAAGGGCAATAAGTAGAGATGGTTCTAATAGATGTGGAGGCTAAGTTAAAAGGATGGATTGATGAAATAATTCAATTCATGAAAACTAGGTAGTTACTAGAGGACCTATCACCCCAAAAAATAAGGGTGGAAAAATTTCAAGGATTTTTTTATTCATTAGTAAATGTGATGCTTTATAGGAAGAATTTACTTGGGATTTAGTTGAGGTGTGTATCATAAGATAAAGTGCATATATTATTATAGAATTTTCTCAAGGAATGACAATTGGATATTTTTACTAAAACAATAGCCACTAAAATTTTATGTGCTAGATATTAGTAGAAAACCATGTCTTTTGACTAGCATAAGTGGGTAAGAAAGTGTTAGTAACATTTGCCACTATTACATACAAAAGAAAATAAACTCTACCCATTAAGCTTACTATAACTAATCAAACATTTACTAAATGGGGTCTCAACTTCATTGGCATGGTTAATCTAGTTTCTAATGAAATCCGTAGGTGGTGGATTCTTATTTTCATAGACTACATTGAATGAGTTGGATATTAGTTTTTCCTTTAAGGAAAGCCACAAAATAATTGACAATTGACTTCCTAGAAGGGGTAATAACAAGGTTTTGAATTACACATACTATAATTTTTAATAATGCTAAGGATTTTGTTGGTGCTAAGGTAACAATATTTTCTTTAGAGTATGACATCTATGTGAAGACTTAGTCAAACTATTACCCATGGTGTAATAGGCTGGAAGAATCAAAATAAAAGAACTTACATGAAACCATAAAGATATTAGATCAAATTATTTTAATGAATGACATGTACACCTTAAGTAACAACTATGAGTAAATAAGATTACATAGAAGAAGAAAATTGTTATATCTTCATACACTATAATATAATGGAAAGCTTGTTATATCTCTATATACTATAATGTAAAGGAAAGATTTGATCTCTTGCATATTATCTAGAGATTCCCAAATTATAAATAATCAAGGAGGTAGAGATAGAAGAGAATGGAGCCATACAAGTTAGCTCTATAAAGTTCCTGAAGAAAAGAGAGAATGTACTAGGGATTCTATGTTAAATCATCAATAAATTTTTAAGCAATAATTTGACAAATACTCCATACAACAAACTTTCAAGGGTAGTCATAGGGTCCTCAAATACAATTGAGGATAAAGAAAGACCAAGGTGCCACATTAAATTTGAATCTTTATAAAGTAACTCATATACAATATTTTGTATCTAAAAAAGATAATACTTTCAAATCCACAATTGTAGACATATATTTATTAACTATCCTAGCTAATGGGGTCTTGAAAGCATCTTGCTTGAGGCTGGTGGGATGTAATGTTATAAATATTTATCATATCTTTTGGTGTAATTTTTTTTTGCCACCTATTTATTGAGGAAAGTATAGAATAAGTCTTTAGATATTTCCTTTGTGGGGATGCAATGTTCTACTTTTTTACATGCTTGTGGTAAGAATTTTACAATTTTGTCTCACAAATAAAAAAGATCTTAGATTATATGCTCAAAGTGCTCATGAGTCAATTCCTTAGTCCCCTCATATTCAAGGTGCTATGTTCAAATATGATAGATTATCTTGTAATGTAGACCATCAATTCTTCCAAAGAACAAGTGATGTGCCTCCCTAAAAGTGTTATCGCATTGAAGCACCTAAAAAGAATCTAGTTGTGCATTGCATCATCCTAGAGCATTTGCATGTTTGAAGCTCTTTGTCCTCAATCTTTTTCATGATCACAAAGTTGTTCCTTTTAAGAGGGTCAGCCTAGGAGAACATGGCCCTTATGATCTAATGATCTTCCTAGATGTTTATAAATATTATTGATTTTTAGAATTCATGGTAAAGTAGACTTCAAGGTGGGATATACAACACAAACATAAAATTAGCAAGATCAAACTCACGAGTTATAGGATAGATCCATGGACATGAAAATAATCTAGAAAGGTGGATTCAATCTATGTAAAATGTATTTTTTTATACAACTTAAAATAATTTTTAGTAAAAAGGTAGATCAATTTCAATGACATATTTGAACCATCCTCCATCTCCATTTGTAAAACTTATTCAATTCACCTAAAATTAATGCCAATAGTTTTCAAAAGAAATGAAAAAAACAAAACTTAACAGTTATCTTATTTTATATTTTTTTAAACTAATAATTAGAAAAGAGGGGTCAATCATTGAGCCGAATACCTGTGATCACATGAACTATATATTGTCAATAATTAGTTTATATGAAAATAAACAAATGACTAAATATGTATTAAGATTTATGTGACCAGATGTCTGTCAAAATATACCCTCACAAAAATATGATATTATTCTAAAAGTATTACCTTACTCCTTGCAGAAAAATATGATATTATTCTAGAAGTACGTGTTGACTCCCTGCAGAAAAAATATAATATTGTTCTAGAAATATTTGTTTACTCGCTGCAGAAAAATACGAGATTATTCTATAGGCTATGTATGTCTTTCCTCCCTGCAGAAAAATATAATATTGTTGAAGAAGTACGTCTTTGCTCCCTGCATTGAAACTCACCTGTTGAAATGACTTCTCACATGATATCTAAACTTCCAGCCAAATTATGAAATTCGTCAGGCATTTACTGTTAAAATGTGCAAAGAGCTGGAAATAGATATGCAGCTGCCGTCAATCTCGAGCCTATTTCCTTCCTGTCAATCAACATTTAATAACACTGACTAATCCAAATCTGACGATTCGCCATTATCAAAACAGCAGTTAATGGTGCTGGCTGCAGAGTATATATAATAATAATAATACTATGAAGAATAATAGGTATCGACCAACTAACCCTAGAGTACAGTCACCATAAACTCTGAAGGCAAAAGCCCATTTTCTAACTCAATCGAACCAGGAAATTGATTAAATATCTACACTAAATGACAGAATCGGACACCTAATACTGTCCTCCATGAAATAGCAAGTAGAAGAGCATTAAAGAAAGTGAAGAGCATAAATCTGCAAATAGAAGATGCTCGTGATTTAACACACATTATGCGTGTCTCTTAATAATGATCCAACTTGAGTTCTTGATTTGAAAAATGAAACTAATGGCGTCTTGTTCAGCAACTACCATTAACGTATATCTTATTGAACGTGAAATTGACGTCTCTTTGTTGAGTTTTTGCCTCTACTTGTACTAGGAATTGTACCTAGATTTGATAGTCGAACCTCCTTAAAAAGCAATTTAAAAAAATAAAAATTTATGGTTCTCTTTTTAATTATCTAGAAAGAATGATTTAATAATAAATATGAATCATTAGGGCAAGCGTACTAGTATTGGACATATCTAACTTCGCGCATCTAGAACTCTCAATCAATTCATCAAATTTTGATTTTTTTTTTTTTGTAGTTTACGTATATGACTTAACTGGTTATAATTAAGGATCTGGCTTTTGGGTAGTAACGATGCATGCTATGGAAATCGTTATATGCAAAATGGTCAAAAAGTGGTCATTTAAAAGTGTTGTCCCATACATAAACACCCTTGCGCCAATAGCGGATCACCAACCCACCAAAACATAACTAAAAAAAATTCAATTAAACATTAAAAATGTAATTATAAATTAAAAACCATATAATATTAATCCATTATAGACATGGGCCCGCATACATTTGTCACTTTACTATTAGGGTTGTGTGGCCAAAGAATTCGTGCAACACAAATTTATGTTTACGGTCAGCCACGTAATGGTCTATGTTAGCACGAATAAAAAATATACGTCGAGCCCTAAAAACCATTATTTTTGGGGATTATTTTCCTCGCAGTTTTTCTCCTGCTACGACTCTGCTACTTCACAAACCCTCCGCTCGATGAAGCCCGCCGCGAACAACCAGGTAACGCCCACGTATCATTCCTCCTTGCAATTTTCATGTTAAATGATGGATTTTTGCTCCTTCGTACTTGGACTTCGATTATTTTTTTCAACATTTATGTTAATTATTTTCCTGTTCAATGATGGATTTCCGGTAAGGTGTTGAGGGCATCATTTTCATGATCTCTATCACATTATAATGCATTAATCATGACACAAAGTGCAAAAATGTTATATTAATGTCTTATTTTATTTAGAACCCTTTCATTTTTTATCATGATATTTAATATGATTATTGCTATGTCGGCGAGGGTTTCATTTCAAATCTCTCTATCATTCTATAATATGATTACTACCATAATCATTACATAGAATGTGAAAATGTTAGATTAGTGTCTGAATTTATTCAGAACCCTTTCATTTTTTATCATGATATTTAATGTGATTATTGCTATGTCGTTGAGGGTTTTATTTCAAATCTCTCTGACATTTTATAATGCATCAATCATTACGCAAAATGTGTATGGGGTATATTTTAGTGTGATTTGATTTGTTTTGGATTAATGCAAAAATGGGTTTTGAAGGGGCCCCAAAACCCTTTACAAAATGATTATAAGAGATATAGAATCAGACATAAACATCCAAAACAAAACGGGTTGCATGGATACGCATAAGAAACATCAGCCAAAGAGACAACAAAAGACCAACCGGGCGCAAAAAGACAACAAGAAGACCAAACTCAGACCCAGATAGAGCCAGCAACCAGAAAATAGAAAACAACACAGACCCAGTTACATAAGGCTTTTGAGGGTCTCAACGACCTCAGCCTCAAGGACATTCATTGTATCAACAGTATTCTTCAAAGCTTTGTAATCCACATTTTGAATAGCCGCCTTTTTCTTCATATTCCCACAGGTCCTTTTGTAGGGTCCTTCTCCACCTTGAGTCGCTTCAGCATCATCCCCAATAATAACAACAACCCTATCCAGCTGCTCTAGACTATTCACCATAGTATTCATAACCATCGTAGACTGTTTGACAATTTTATGACTACTTGCCATAATAGTTTTGAGGGTGTCCTGGATCTTGTTATAGCATTCCTCAACACGGTAATGCGATCCTCCGGCCTTTTCTTCAACTGTTCAACCCCTTCACCCATCTTCTTGATGCAGTCCATAACCGGCTTCTTCTCAGCCTCAGTCCAATTCCCTGTTAGGACCTGGGAAGGACAACTGAGAGGGGGGGTGAATCAGTTGTGAACCAGTTGTCAATAAATTATAATCCAAATAGAATTTATTCCAACTTAAACTTAGTGCCAGTAAACCAAACTTAAATGTCGGTAAAACAGATTAACAGTTATAGTAGTACCAGTTTAACTTAATGCATGAAACATAAAGAGAAACAACATCCACAACACATGACATAGAGATTTTGACGTGGAAACTTCGTAAGGGGAAAAACCACAGTGGGAAACCTTACCCATAATCAGATGATACTACTGCAGATAGTAAGTGTATACACATGGGCTTTGCACATGCAGAAAGGCCAACAGCCTAGAGCTCACTGCTCAATCATAAAATAGGAGTCACACTGACTACAATTGGATAATTAAATCCAATAATAATGTACTGCTCAAAATAGCATCTACAATGCAGAATTCAATACCGGTTTAAGCTCTGAACATGAGTGTTAAACACCTTCATAACCTTCCTTCAACTTTCAAATAATGTCTATGTGATTCACACAAGGGTCTGCTTATTTTCGCTCTTCAATATTTGAACACACTCATCATGATCCTATATCCGATCTTCAATAAGATGTTACAATCATATATACAAAACTTGAGACCTATACATGAGGTCGGCTCAATAAAGATATTATAATTAAATCAATTACAAATAAGTCTTGATGCGATACAACATGTCGGCTCAATACATTTACCACATTATCCAATCAATAAACCATTTCCAAAATGTGGCGTGCTGATTTGGAATAGATATCATGTACCGGTCCATAACCTAGACCTATCTGCCGCTAAAGGCAAATCTATCAACCCAATTAGACCAATAAGAAAAACAACAAATCCAAACATCCAATCCATGTCTTTGACATAACCAAATAATCTCCAGATGATAACAAGTCATCATCGTCGTCAGTGAACAATATAACCTACTGGTGAACATATACCGGTGACTGTGCATAAGCCCCTAACTATACTAGTGAACATAATGTAGACCTCCAAGAACATAAGTGTTGACATCAATGACAAAACAAATGCAACACATGACAAAGTCATCCATAATACCAACAATCTCCCCCTTTGGCATTGATGGCAACACTAGATGGAAAAACATCTAAGTGCCAAAAACAGAATGCCAAAAACCAATAAACCAACAATCTCCCAAAGATAGATCAATACAAAGTTTTGTAATAGAAACAAAAACCAAAAATACATACATCCAAAGAGTATATCTCTCCCTTAAGGTATAATGTTTTTCCATAGATATCTCTCCCCCTTTGACATCAAATGCCAAAGCAGTTAAGAATTCAAAAACATAACATTCAACTGACTACTCCCCCTGAGAAGTAGCTCTCCTTCATCAAATCCGGAAAAAGATTTTTCGGTTAGTCCCTACCGGTTTGATGTCAATCTTCATTATTTAAGTCTCTATCGGTGGGGAAATTACCCCAAGCTGCTCTCTGAGATATTCAAATGTTTCCTTAGGCAACGGCTTAGTAAAGATATCTACAATTTGTTTTTTAGTATTCACATAAACCAATCTTACTTCATTTGCTTCTACATTCTCTTTCAAAAAATTGTACTTAATAGAAACATACTTTTTCTTAAAGTGAAATACCAGATTCTTTGATATATCAATTGTTGTTGAATTATCACAATAGATAATTATTGGTTCTTTGCATTTTACCTTTATATCGGTCAACATTTGCTTGATCCATAATACCAACATATTTTGATTCTGCTGTAGATAATGATGTACAAGTCTACTTCTTGCTTATCCATGAAATCAATTTTGTGTCAAGAAAGAATGCATCGCCAGTGGTACTCTTTCTGTCATCTACATCTCTTGCCCAATTTGCATCGGTGTATGCACATAAATCAAAATTTTCATCCTTAGGATACCATAAACCAAGATTTGTTGTGCCTTGTAGGTACCAAAAAAGCTTTTTTACTGTTGATTCATGATTTTCTTTAGGATTGCTTTTAAATCTAGATACAATACATACTGCATTCATTATATTAGGTCTGGTTTGTGTCAAATATAGTAAACCTCCTGTAGTCACATAAATCTGTCCATTTTAATTAAATGAATATTTGCTATTTATTTGATTAAAAATCCACTAGCCATCAATTAATTAAATTAACATTTAATTAATTCATCTTCAAAACATTCTCCTATTAATTAAATAAATTATTTAATTTATTTTAATTAATTCATTAAACCAAATTCACAATCAATTAAATGAATAAATCATATTTATTTCATTTAATCCCCTATTCCTCTTTTAAATAAATTAAATAAAATATTTATTTAAATCATAAAACCCCCCCAACTTGCATTTTCCTACAAATGCAACTTGCACCCATTTATTGAAATAAATGAAATTTTATTTTAATAAAATCCTATTTTCTCTCACCCACCAAACCCACTTGCAATCATAACCCCTTCTAGATTCTTCTAACCCCTTCCTAATTAGCCTAATCCATTCCCTAATTATTGTCACATTCCTAAGCAACTTGGAGTCACTTCTCAAAGACTTCAAAATCTTTGAAAAATATTTAATGCTTTGTGAGTTCAACAATTTAACCTCCAAAGTCTTCCAAAACCACTAATGGCTCTTACATGACCATTAATGGCTCTTACATAACCATTTATGGTTATTTCAACTTGCACTCATGTGTCTCCTCAAGCATTTATTGTTTTGACCATGGTTATCCCTTTTGTTTTTGCACAAGAGTTTATCCATTGGATAAAGACTTTATTCTTTGAATAAAGAATTTATTCACTCAACCCAACCTTGACCTTAACTCCCAAGTTAACTCTCAAGTCATGTCAAGCATTTAGTGCTTATTCCCTCTCCTCTCAACCTATCTCACATTGACACTTGTCAACCAAAGATTGGGTTGAAAACCCTCACATAGATTGAATATAATTCAATCCTAACCCTTGTTGAGATTACTCAATCTCAACCATCCATTGCTCAATTTTACCTATAAATAGAGCTTTCATTCCTCATTTTCAAATCCTCAAGCATTTAGCATTCATAGTCATAATCCTGAAAACTTGTATGCATTTAAGCTATAGTGAATTCTAGAGAGCATTTAGCATAAATCACTAAATATCTTGTTATCTTGGACTAAAATAAATCTTAATTCTTTTTCATAATATGTTTAATTAGTTTGTTTTACACTTGCATAGCATAAGCTTGAGATCATCTACAATCTTGAATCTCCATAAGCATCCATAGTGCAAAAAGTTGTTGAGAGCTACACTATTTTGGAATTTGGAGAGGTGAGGAACAAAGGAGAAGGAGCTAAGAACATGTTAAGAGGCATTTGGAGATGTCTTCTTATATTTGTGTCATTTGTTAAATATGTTAGCATGATCTTAGTATCTCTTTTGATATGTCTGCTTAGATTAGTTCTTGGTTGAATAACACTAACGATTTCTTATGTGTTTTTGAGTGTTATACAACTATAGGTTCCAGTCTAACCTTTGGGTATTTTGCAAAGCATTATTTGGTGAACTTGACGTGAATTCAAACACCTAAAAACAACCTTTTTTTGATACAACTAACTTGTTTGAATGTTGAACTTGACACACAGGTTGCGCTTTAGCACTTTTGATCGTGTTGTAGCGCTATTGCAACTTGACATTCTAGCGCTATTGTACCAAGTTTGGCGCTATTGACCTTTATTCAGCACTTTTGTTATTGTTTTGGCGTCATTGTGCTTGTTTTAGTGTTGTTGCATTTGCTGTCAAAATTTTACTTTAAGCGCTGGTGTGTTTGTATTAGCACGTTTGTGTTAAATAGCTCTTCTGTTCAAACATACAGTGGCGCTATTGTAAAAAAACGTTGTAAAAAAGACCCTGTAACCAAAACATTGAAATTTGTTAGGCTTGTAGAAGCCCACCATAAATTCGGTTTTTCCTAACTGTTCGTTTCTTGTGCAAGTGTTTAAAACTAACCCTTTTTGTTGCTAAAAGTTAAAAACATTTCCATTTTGGTGCTCTAAAAATTGAACAAAACAAATTTGCTTTCTTGCAAGTTAGGATCAAATTTTACATTTTGGTGCTCTAAAAATTGAACAAAACAAGTTTGTTTTCTTGCAAGATTATGATCATTTGCATTTGGTGCTTTAAAAATTGAACACAACAAATTTACTTCCTTGCAAGTTAGGTTCATTTTATTTGGTGCTTAAAACAAGACAAGACAAATTTCTTTCTTGCATCAAACTAAAATTTCACAATCCACACTTCCATTTTGCTGCAAATTGTTCGGTCTCGGAGACAACTGAGAGGGGGGGGGGGTGAATCAGTTGTCTAATAAATTTAAACCAAAAACAACTTAACCAACTTAATGCTTAATATCGATAAACCAGTTAAGTATGCCAGTAGACAGTGTTAACAGTTAATTACTATACCGGTAAAGATTAATGCATGAAATATAAACATAAATTCATCCACAACACATAACACCAATATTTGTATGTAGAAACCCTGTAAGGGGAAAAACCACGATGGGAAACCTTACCCACAATCAGATGATACTACTGCAGATAGTAAGTGTAGATAAATGGGGTCTGCACATGCAGAAAGGCCAACAGCCTAGAGTTCACTACCCAATCACAAAAAGAGAGTCACACTGACTACAGTTGGATGGTTAAATCCAATAAGAATGTACTCCACAAAATAACATCTTCATATGCTGGATTCAATGCCGGTGTAATGCTGATATGCTTCCACAAAAACCTAGCTTCATCTTCAAATGATGTCTTTGTGTATAGCTCTGCTTAATCTCGCATATACCTTTTCACAATTTTTTTTTGCATTCCACATTCAATCTTACAAATAAGATCTTATATTTATACCATAACCTAAGACCAATTTTAGTAGGTCGGCTCTACAAGATATTACAATAAAACATTTTACAAACAATATAATATCCGATGCAACAACCGATTAAACATGTCGGATTAAAGCATTTACAACAATAATTAATCATCTCCATAGCATGCCATGTTGATCTGGAAAAGATAAACCTGCCGGTGTAACCCTAGGTGACCCTGGACCTATTTGCCGATAAAAGCAAATATGCAAATATGAATATACCAATGATTAATTCTTCAAAATAAATTGTCCACACGATTTCTTCGAAATTACCAAGTGTCTTCCATATCATTCCAAGTGCCGGTGATCATTATATCCTCCTGGTGAACCATATACCAGTAACTGTGCAATAGTTACCTGCTTGCCAGTGAATGCTGCTGGATCTCCAGAGTGCTAGTGTTTTAGTAGGTTTTGACATCAATGACAAAACCATACCAAAATACCAACAATCTCCCCCTTTGGCATTGATGGCAACATAAGATGGAAAAACCATCAAAGTGCCAAAACAGAAATGCCAAAAACCAACAATCACCAAAAAGATCATAACCAAAATACAGAGAGTAATAGTCTCTCCCAAACAACAATCTCTCCCCGTGGGAACAACATGTGTTATCCAAAGTTCTATTAAAAGCTAATGTGTTTTTCCATAGATATCTCTCCCCCTTTGACATCAAATGTCAAAGTTACAATAACAAAATCAAGTTCATATATAAAATACCAATCAATTCAATATACCAACTACTCCCCCTGAGAAGTAGCTTCCTCGTCAAAGAACGGAGTAAAAGATTTCTTTGTAAATTCTGTCAATTGATGACAATCATCAACTATCTAAGTCTCTATCGGTGGTGGTATGACTCCAAGCTGATCTCTAAGATATCAAAAGTCTCCTTAGGCAAAGGTTTTGTGAAAATATCTGCAAGTTGTTCTTTAGTATTCACATAAACCAGTTTTATCTCTTTTTCTTCAACTTTTTCCTTTAAAAAATTCAGTTTGATAGAAACATGTTTTGTTTTAGAATGTAATATCGGATTCTTAGATATATCAATTGTTGCAGCGTTATCACAATATATATTAATAGGTTCATTGCATTTTACCTTTATGTCTTTCAACATTTGCTTAAGTCATAGTACCTGTGTACAGTTAGTTGCTGCTGCAACATATTCTGATTCTGCTGTTGATAAAGATGTACAACTCTGTTTCTTACTCAACCAGGAAACTAATCTCTTTCCAAGAAAGAATGCTCCGTCGGTGGTGCTTTTTCTATCATCCACATCTCCTGCCCAATTTGCATCTATGTATGCACATAGATCAAAATTTTCATCTCTAGGATACCATAATCCAAGATTTGCAGTGCCTTGTAAGTACCAGAAAATTCTTTTTACTGCCGATTCATGATTTTCTCTAAGATTACTTTGAAATCTAGAAACAATACATACTGCATTCATAATATCAGGTCTGGTTTGTGTCAAATACAGTAGACCTCTTATCATAGATTTGTATCTAGTTGGATTAACAGGTGTAGATTCATCTCTTTGAGATAATTTGTCATTTGTAGTCATAGGTGTGTTTACCGGTTTAGAGTTCTCCATCCCAAATTTCTTTAGTAACTCTTTCAAGTACTTGGATTGACTAAAAAATATACCTTTGTCAGTCTATGAAATCTGCAATCCTAAAAAGAATTTTATTTCTCCAATCACAGACATTTCAAATTCTTGCTGCATTTTAATAGAAAATTCCTTACATAATCCATCTTCTCCTCCAAAGATTATATCATCAACGAATACTTCTATAATCAAGATATCATCATTAGTTATTTTGTAATATAAATTGTTGTCTGCATTTCCTTTAATAAAACCAATCTTTAAAAGATACTTGTCCAACCTTGCATACCAAGCTCTTGGGGCTTGTTTCAATCCATACAGAGCTTTTCTTAACCTACAAACCATATCATTGTCATCTGTTAAAGAAAATCCATCAGGTTGTTCAATGTATACTTCCTCTTCAAGATCTCCATTTAAAAATGCACATTTAATATCCATTTGATAAACTTTGTAGTTCTTGTGTGCTGCAAAAGCCAAGAATAATATGACTGCCTCAATTCTAGCTACCGGTGCAAAGCTTTCATTGTAATCAACTCCTTTCTAAGAATATCCCTTACACACTAGTCTTGCTTTATTTCTGACAACCTTACCATCTTCATTAAGTTTATTTCTGAATACCCATTTTGTTCCAATTACATTTTTATCTTTAGGTCGGGGAACTAATGTCTAAGTATTATTTTTCTCAATTTGTTCTAATTCTTCTTCCATAGCTTTAATCCAAAATTTATCTTCACATGCCTCATTAACAGATGATGGTTCAATTTGAGAAATAAGACATACCTCTTCATTTGCCAATCTTCCTCTTGTCATAACTCCTTTAAATTTGTTTCCAATTATCTGATCTTCAGAATGATTCAATCTTACATACCAGGGTGTCTTAGTTTGTTGTTGTTTTTCAATTTATGTGGAATCCTCAAATGGTACCAGGGTAACTGGATCTTCATTCTGTACCAATGGATTTAGTGTAGGTTCATTTGTCATAATTTTTGTTGTCGGTTCAGAGTCTATATACCTTGAAGTTCCTCTAAATTGTTCATCAATTTTTACATTTGTACTCTCAACAATTTTCTGCAATCTCTTGTTAAAATATCTATATGCCTTGCTCTTAGATGAATAGCCAAGAAATATTCTTTCATCACTTCTAGGATCAAACTTTCCAATATATTCATCTCTTCTAATATAACATTTACTTCCAAAAATTCTGAAATACTTAAGAGTAGGGGTATTACCAAACCATAGTTAATGAGGGGTCTTACTGGTTTCACCTTTGATGTGAACTTTGTTGAATGTATAGACCACTATGTTGACTACTTCTCTCCAATACACATGTGGTAAATTTGCTTCAGATAACATACTTCTTGCTGCATCCAAGATAGTTCTATTTTTCCTTTCAACAACTCCATTCTGTTGTGGTGTCTGAGGTGCTGATAGTTGTCTTTTGATTCCATTCTCTTCACAGAATGTATTAAAGTCCTTAGATGTGAATTCTCCTCCTTGATCTGATCTTAAACATTTGATTTTATTACCGGTTTCATTTTCAACCATTGCTTTGAATAGTTTGAACTGTCCAAGTGCTTTTGATTTTTCTTTGAGAAAAGTAACCCAACACATTCTATCACCTTGTAAGCTTTTAGTTCTAACTGGACCACATAAATCAATGTGAATCAAATCAATAGCATTATTGGATTTTTCTGGAATACTTTTGAAACTAGCTCTAACTTGTTTTCCAAATTGACATTCCTTACAAATTGTATTATGAGGTTTGACAATTTTAGGTAGATCTCTAACCGCCTTAAAAGTACTGATCTTTACCATGCAATCAAAGTTTACATGACAGAGTCTCTTATGCCATAACCAACTTTCATCTATATGTGCAATCAAGCATGCCTTTTCGTTGTTATTCAAATGAAAGATATTACCTCTAGTCTGATTACCGGTTGCAATTTCCAAACCAGTTCTATTCATGATTTTGCATTTTCCATTCTTAAATTGTAACTGAAATCCTTTCTCAACCAATTGACCAACACTTAGAAGATTATGCTTTAATCCTTCAACATAGTAGACATTGCCAGTGTTATGCTTACCATCAAGAGATATTTTACCCTTATCTTTGATTGAATAGACTTTGTCATCTCCAAATCTTACTAAACCTCCATTGTATTCTTGAAAGTTCAAGAATTTACCTTTGTCTCCTATCATATGATGTGAGCATCCTGAGTCAATGATCCATTCATCCTTTACTTCAACTTTATCTACTAGGGCTTGTTCTACCAGTTGAGCAGTAGGTGTCGGTTGATCTTTTGTTATAGCAACAAAAACCCATCCATTGTCTGTTGGATCCTCATCAGAATCATCAATCACACCTTCATCAGCAATGTAATAAGATTTGTCTTTGTTCTTCTTAAATCTGTATCTCTGATATTCAGAATTAGGCTTGTATGTTCTTCTAGCTTCTTCTCTTAGTCTAACATGTCTATCAGGGCATCTTAAAGCCATATGACCAATCTTATTGCAGTTAAAACATTTAAAGGCTTCTTTACCTTCATACTTACTTCCAACTGGACCTTTAGGCATTTTCCTTGCAAATAGTGCTTCAAGTTCTTCAAGTTCTTCATTCTCCTTCCTAGTTTCTTTAAGTTCTCTTGCATAAAAGGCTTTCCAATCTGATTTGTCAAATGATGGAGCAGATGATGTTGATGCTTTAAAGGCCAAATTTGTCTTTATAGTAGCAACAAGACCAAATTCCTCAATTTCAAAAGCTAAAAGTTTTCCAATCAATGTATCCCTAGTTACTGATGTATTAGGCATTATTCTCAATTCATTTATAGCAGTAACCTTCATTTTATATGTGGGTGGCAATCCTCTTAAATTTTTTGAAACAATTTCATCCTCACTCAAGGTTCCTCCACAACATTTAATACCCAAAACAATTTCATTTACTCTTTCCATAAAAGCAAAAATCCTTTCATCTTCTTCCATTTTCAGATGTTCATACCTAACTCGGAAGCTTTCAAGTTTTGCAATCTTGACTGTGGAATCTCCTTCATTCAGTGTTTCCAAATGATCCCAAATAGCTTTAGTAGTAGACCTATCTGATAATCCCATGATTTGTTGATCTGATAATGCGCTCAAAAGTGCTTCTCTTGCTTTGCAATCATTCTCCTCATCTTTAACTAAGGTAGTTGAACTGGTCTAACCAGCTACAATAGCAGTATAACCTTTCTTTGTAACTTCCCAGATGTCTTTGCCAATGTAATTCAGATGTGTCTCTATTCTGATCTTCCATATCCCATAGTTGGTTCCATCAAGTTTAGGATTGTCCTTCCTGAAATAATTAGTAGTCATTGGATTTGCTCAAGTTTTTAAACTTTTGCAAAAAGAGGACTAAGCTCTGATACCAATTGTTAGGTCCCGGAGACAACTGAGAGGGGGGGGATGAATCAGTTGTCTAATAAATTCAAACCCAAAACAACTTAACCAACTTAATGCTTAATATCGGTAAACCAGTTAAGTATGTTGGTAGACAGTGTTAACAGTTAATTGCTATACTGGTAAAGATTAATGCATGAAATATAAACATAAAGTCATCCACAACACATAACACCAATATTTGTATGTGGAAACCCTGTAAGGGGAAAAACCACGGTGGGAAACCTTACTCACAATCAGATGATACTACTGCAGATAGTAAGTGTACATAAATGGGGTCTACACATGCAGAAAGGCCAACAGCCTAGAGCTCACTGCTCAATCACAAAAAGGGAGTCACACTGACTACAGTTGGATGGTTAAATCCAATAAGAATGTACTGCACAAAATAACATCTTCATATGTTGGATTCAGTACCGATGTAATGCTGATATGCTTCCACAAAAACCTAGCTTCATCTTCAAATGATGTCTTTGTGTATAGCTCTGCTTAATCTCGCATATACCTTCTCGCAATTCTTTTTCGCATTCCACATTTGATCTTACAAATAAGATCTTATATTTATACCATAACCTAAAACCAATTTTAGTAGGTCGGCTCCACAAGATATTATAATAAAACATTTTACAAACAATAGCATATCCGATGCAATAACTGATTAAACATATCGACTTAAAGCATTTACAACAATAATTAATCATCTCCATAGTGTGCCATGCTGATCTGGAAAAGATAAACCTGCCGATGTAACCTTAGGTAACCCTGGACCTATTTGTCGGTAAAAGAAAATATGCAAATATGAATATACCAATGATAATTCTTCAAAATAAATTTTCCATATGATGTCTTCAACATTACCAAGTGTCTTCCATATCATTCCAAGTGTCAGTGATCATTTTATCCTGCCAGTGAACCATATACCAGTAACTATGCAATAGTTACCTGCTTGCCGGTGAATGCTGCTAGATCTCCAGAGTACTAGTGTTTTAGTAGGTGTTGACATCAATGACAAAACCATACCAAAATACCAACACAAATAAAATTCACAATCAACTTGTTTCAATTTTTGCAAGCAGTTTACTTCGTGCATACATGCTTTAAATTAAGTTGACCTGGATTTTCAAAATTCTAGTTTACTTAAACCTTTTCCTTTGAAGTTAAAAAGAACACCATGATGGTTGGAGCAACATCTCCAAATAGTTAGATCACATTGCGATAAAAATAAGTTAAAAAGAACAAGTGTTTTTCATGTTTGGCACGCTTGTGCAAAGAGTTGATCGAGTGGTCCTACTTTTAACACACACTATCCTCTCCCTTGGCTTTCGTGGTCCTAGGTGCAAGAGAAAAGTGTTAGTAACACTCAAATTTTTTATCTTTTTAAGAAAGGCCTACCAAGAGACACGTCACTCTTGGGAACGACCTCGCGTGGTAAATCCTTCGAGCCGCTATAGAAATCAGGTGAGAGCGAAAGCTGTAGCCTTGGGTATAGCTATTCCTACAGTGTAACTTGCCAAAAGGACAAATGGGACCCACCAAAAGTTACAAGGCTCTTAAGTGAGTCACTGCAGAATGAACTTATGTCAAAAGACATCGAAAATGACTAAACACCTTTAAGTAGTAGCCCACCCATTTTATTGATTGAGGATATTTGTGATATAATTTAGTGCAAGAGCATAGATGGTTTTGCTCCCAAGATACTCACCATACATATTTCCTTGAGTAGAAACATAGCTTTTTGAAAAGTCACTTGTCACTTGATAAAAGTGGTGAATCCCCCATCATAGGGATCATCTATTTGTTATGCTTGTACAAGACTTAGTATATCACATCCTTACCTGCCACAACGGGATTCATAAGGTATGCAGTACCAAAGTAGAAGAAATATCAAGATGTGGCCTGAATTTATCGCAACTGACCATTTGAACTTAGGGATACAAAGTGTTTGAAGTGTTTTCATTTTAGTCAAGACCAAGTACAAATTGAGCCGACTTTAGGCTTTGGAAAGAAAAACACCTAAAATACTGTAGCGTCCTAAAATTGCGACACTTGCAATTTCGACCGCATTTGGGTCTTCACGATGGCGACGCAACACTAAACCTGAATGGAGACCCCGAAACTTGCTCATGACATCAAAAACTGCATTTTTCCAGCACCCTGGCCTGATCCTCCTTGCACCCTGCTGTCCCGGGAAGTGGGACCAGAGCACCCAGCGCCCTGGTCCCCCAGGACCATGGCGCCCAGCGCCCTGGTCCCTGGCCCTATTTTGGGCCCGATCTCCTATGGGACTTCGGGTCTTTTTGTTTGCAATTTGGAAAATAACATTTCCTGGTCGGCCTAAGGTCGGGAAAATCAGTCTATTAACCCTAATTGACAAGTATATAAACTACTTTTCCTCTCTCATTTTGGAGAGGATGGAAAAAGGTGGAAATGATATTCAAACATTCAAGCATTCAAGCATTCAAGCATTCCTTCAAGCAATTGATCATTCTAAGTCTCCATTCAAGGCTAGGTGTTGCATTCAAGACAAGGATTCAACCATTGAAGAGGAGATCACATACTACAACATACAAACATACAACATACAACAACATCTATACCTTCGCATATAAGGATACAAACATCCTTACAACAAGGTATTAGTACTTGTTTTACATTACATTTACAAGCATTTCTCATTTCTTGGTTAATTCCAAAACCGGGGTTTGACCTAAGGGCAAACCCCTAATCCCTAACCCCCCAATCGTCTTCACTTTTCTGTGTGTAGGTTGCAGGTACGCGGCTGAAATTGAAGATCTGGAATCCTTGTGCAGAGACGAACAGATCCCCCTTCGTTTCGCGGATTTTTCGGAGGACCGTGTGCACGGCGGGCGCCATCGTCCTGTCAACTTTTGCTCAAATTTGTAGGACAGCGCCGTCTCGACATTTTACTGCTAATTCCAGGTCCGCAGCTTCATATCATATTCTTATCTCTGTTTATAAGCGAATCTTTCTGACTTTCTATGTATTCCTAGCTCAATCTTTCTACCTACATTCTTTACAAAAGAGGGTATCCTTGCTATCACAACCCTTAAAACTCGTATAGAATCCAATCTTGCATTGCATGGGATTGGATCTTGTGGGTTTCAACCCCTCTTTTGAATGTAAAGTCTCTCCTAAGTGAAAACCATCAACCCTAGTGACTCTCCCTTCTCTCTCCTCGGAGTTGGAGAGGGGAGAACGACTAGGGTTCGATTTTTCCGCTTTACATTTTGGTGAACCCGACGTGAACATCCTTTCTGATTATTTATAATTAGATCTGAAAATTGGATTCTTTGATTACATTTCCATGTTTGATCTTTTGCAAAATTTTAGAGGTTAATTGCATAAAAACCCTAAATTTTCTTTTTAAGTAATTAAACTTGTGAAATGTTTAATTGTTAATGCTGGTTTCAGATCTACCCTTCTATTATAAATTGTCAATTCATATTTGTGCTTTAATTTTGAAAATTAAGTGGTTAAGTGTCAAAACCCTAATTTTTAAAACCCTCTTGATTCAACCTTTGTCCGACAATTTCACTGATCAAAATATCTCCAAATCGGCTGTAACTTTGGTTTCCGCAATAAAATCACAATATCTTTCATCCCTGAAAATTTGGAAAAAAGTTGCGAGAACCGTGTGCACTCCGAGCGCCATCGTCCCCAACATTTTTTCCGAAATTTCGGGAGCTAGATCTTACTGTATTTTCCTGCTAAAATCCAGAATTTTGACTGATTTTATCAATTTTAACACCTTCAAAATTACAGTCAAAGTTGGTCTAGCGATTGCTTGGATTGATGCTTCTAATCATTCAAAAACTATTGAAATTGGAATTTGTGTCAAAATTGTGTTTCTTACAGTCCTAAATCTGAAAAGTGTGTTATCATTCATTCGAAATTTCAGTGATTTATTCAAATTTTTGCAATTTGTGACTTTTGAAATTAAGTGCTTAATTACAAGAACTTTGGTTTCCGCTTTCAAAATTGAATTTTGTGTGAAATTGAGTCAACTTTCAAATTTCAAAACTTGCATTGCTTTTGGTATTCCCTCTAAAATCATAAAATTCAAAATTTCAGTTTCCCTCTCTTTTTCAAAATTCAAATTTTGCATTTTTCGACAATCTTGGTAGGGTTTAATTTTGAGATTGCAACTTTAATTTGGCCTATCTACAGATCGTAAAATCACTCAATTTTTTCAGGTTAGCTGTAAAATCATCATAACTTTCATCCCTGCAAATTTCGAAAAAAGTTGCGAGGACCGTGTGCACTCCGAGCGCCACAGTCCCAGACATTTTTTCCGAAATTTCGAGAGATTGTCCTGATTGTATTTAACAGCTTAAATCTAGAAGATTGGTTGGTTTTATTGAAATTTGCTACCTCTAACATTCAAAATCTTCTCTCTTTCTTTAGTGCATGAGTTTTACAACAATAAGCCCTACTTACACTATTCCCGTTAGACGAAGCCTTAGAATTAAGTCCTTCCAAGGTTTAAGTACTGAGGAGATGGAACCTAATTTGAATGGTCTTTTTAACGAGGACATGGGTAATTCCTCTAATCCTCTTAATGATGAAGAAGCTCTCCCTGAGGTTTCTGTAGAACAACTTTCAAAATTGGATAACCAATTTGACGATTTTCGACAATGGATGTCTCAAGAATACCCTGATAGTCAAGCTCTTCCTTTAATTGAGGGTCTAAAACATATGCTTCAAAGTGATAAGAATGGAATTGATATTTTGCATGGTATTGTGCACATTGTGGATTCAAATGTGATGCCTATGAAAAGTTGTGCCGAAACCTTAGGTTATACACAACCTCCTACTCATGTCAATCATTCTATTCCTTTGACGACTTCTATTGCTAGTATACCTACTTTTACATCAAACATGATGACTACTTCAACACAAGACATTCCTCCTATGATCACCAGTCATGGGGGCAATCCCTCTTCTTCAATCAACCCTCTTCCTTCATTCAATCCAACTTCTTCATTCATTCCTTCAGTGAGTGTTCCTGTTATATCTCCACAAATGAACATGACACAAGGGGGCAATTCATTTAACCATTCCATTCCTCCTTGTAGTGTTCCTCCTTTCCAATCATCTCCTATGACTAACTATCATAGTTTCCCACCACCTTATTCTCTACCTTCTTTCAATAACATAACACCTCCATCACAATTTAACACGTCTAATATGAACTCGTCAACTGAAGCGACCATTAATAATCTTGCACAAACTGTCTCTTCTTTACAGCAACAAATTGCCTCTATGAATCAATCTAAGTTTAGTGTGCCCACATTTGATGTTGCGAGCCCACTTTCTCTTGACATTGTCCGAGCTATTCCCCCTAAACATGTTGAAATTCCGCATTTGGAGCTTTATAATGGTAAGGGTGATCCTCTAACACATGTTAAGACCTTTCAAACAATATGTACTGATTTTGCTTATGACCAAAGGTTGCTTGCAAAATTGTTTACTAGAACATTAAGAGACAAAGCCCTACAATGGTATTGCTCGTTGCCTTCCTATTCTATTACTTCTTTCGAACAACTTGAAAATGCTTTCATTCAACAATTTCAAAACAATATAAGTCCTAAAGTTACTTTGATTGGTTTAATGCATTGTAAACAAGGTGTTAAAGAAAAAGTAACTGATTTCATTGGTAGATATAAGCATTTGTATGCTCAAATTTCCTTTCCAGTGCCTGACAATGATATTCAAAGAATCTTTATTTCTAATTTACAAAAAGACATTAGAGAAAAACTCCTGTTTTCTGAGTTTACTTCTTTCCAACAGTTGTGCGCAACTCTTCACAATTATCAACTGACTGTGAGTCAAATGGAACAATCACATCCTATGGCTCCGAGTGATAAGGGTGATAGTAGTCAACAACCATTTGGGAAGTTTAAACCGAACAGAGAGTCCATTAAATTCAATGAAAACATCATCAACAACAATGTGAATGCAGCATTAGGTGTGCCTCCTATTTCTAAGTTTTTCAAGAAAGAAAGAAAGTTTACTCCTTTGAATGAATCATTGCATAGTATTATGAATAATTTATTGGAACAAAATGTGCTTACTCTTCCTCCTATAAGGCAAATAGATCCTGCAAAGATTAATTCACCCTATTTTGATAACAAATCTTTTTGTCAATTTCATCGTCAACCTGGGCATGATACTGAAAAATGTTTTGCTTTAAAGGGGAAAATTCAAGATTTGATTGATAATAATACTATCTCTGTTTCTGGTTTGAATGATAAAGGCAACACATGTATAGCTCCTCCTAACCAAAATATTCAGATTTTCACTGATCCATTGCCTTCTCATACCTCTAATGTGATTGATACTACTGATTCCTCTGTCTCACCTGATGATCTTGTGTCTATGACTCCGAATGTGATTAACTTTGTGGAGTAACAGAAAATCCCTAAAGAACCTTCCATCACATTTGATTCCAGTGAAACTATCAGGGCACCTGATGGTCCTTTATATATAGTTGCAAAAGTCAAAAATATACCTTGCCGTGGAGTGCTTATTGATCCTTCTTGCATGGTTAATATCATTACTGAAGAATTTCTTTTTACTTTGCAATTGAATCAAGTGATCTATGACAAAACAGATGTGGTTGTGAAACTATTTGATGCATTTTCTTCTCCTGCAATTGGTTCTATTACATTACCTATTGAGGTCCATAACAAATCCCTTGATGTGGACTTTGCTATTATTCCATCATCCGAACAATTTCGTGTGAAGCTAGGCTATCCTTGGCTATCTTCCATGAAAGCTATTGCTTCTCCTATTCACAAGTGTTTGAAATTTCCCCATAATGGTGAAGTTGTTACTGTCAATCATAGTCTCTTTAAACTAGCTGAAAGAACTTCTAGCGTTCCTATTGATTACTTTTGGCCTAAACAATTCCAATCTCTTCCTCCGTGAAGTGATCATCTTTTCAAATCTTATCAAAAGTGGAAAAAAGATATGATCCTATCTCTAAGTGAACCTAGAACACCCAAACTTGACATTCCTATCATTCTTGAGAAGGAAGTTTTTCCTTTGAAAGATAAAACTAATGTCTTTCCTCAAGAAGATTCCCAACCCATCCCTATGGATGTGACTATGTCTATGTCTGATAAACTTCCTAAAAGTAGACCTATACCTCCTTGTCATGATGGACTTGGTCTCCTTCCTAAACCAAATATTCCTCCCTTATATGGAGCAGTTCCTCCTCCTTCCTCTTATGGAGAGAAGAGACCTTCCTCTTCTCCTATTATTCAACCTAAGAGACCACAACCTAAACACCCAAGTGATAAGGATGAGAACATTCCTCCTCCTCAATCTTCTCAACTTCCTACTAAGACTAGATGAAATCGTTCGGCACGTGAACGCCGACGAAAGCATCGTCTTAGAGCTCAGGCAGCTGCCTCTCAAACTTTGCAATCCCCCAAAACACCTTCAACAAGCATTATTCCATTCTCTCCTCAGCCGACGATTGAGCCGAAATCTCCTAAACATAAGATGCATGATGGCCTTGATCTTGTGTGGGTTAAAGATCCTATTTTCATAAATCTTGATGATGATATAGATGAAAATGTTATTCATGATGCAAATGTTACTCTTGTTCATTCTGATAGTGAATATGAACTTGTTGATATTGATAACCACTTATCTAATGAATTTTCTAAATCACTTATCCTAGCTCCTAGACAAGAACAACGCGGCTTGGGATATGAACATAGCCCTTGTTTGGATCTTGTGATAGCTCCATCTGCTGTGTTGGATGTTCCTCCTCTAGCGTGTTCCCTACCTTCCCGAAACATTGATCAGCAAGATCGGGGGGTAGATGACGTGCTAGACTAGTTTCATTAGCATAGCAGATTCTCTCCCCCTCTCTTTTGTTACTTCTTCTATATGTTATTCTCATTCTTCTATTTGTTGTCCTTAGTGTTGTCTACTTGAGGACGATGCAAATCATTGAGATCTCTCGATCTCTCTCATGTTGACTCAAAAGACACATGTGTTCCCTTCTTCTAGGTGACCTTCCTTGATTGGGGAATGAAGAACAATTATGCATAGATACATATGATATACATGAATTATCATACAGCATACTGACCCCGAGGAAAGCGAAGTCACCTTGTGCTTTGTGTTTTGTGTCTATTATCCTTGGGCTTATCTCACACTTGGGGGCTAAATCCTTGCGATAACGTGCTCCTTTCCTTTCTCATTTCTTACATGTATCACTACTTTAAAGCAATCTCCCCCAGTGAGGCGTGTGCGATCGCTTTAACGTAGGGGGGCATACATCCCATCCATATCTTTTCAAGATACTTGAAAATTTCTTGACAAATTTAGCTTTGCCTTGAAAATTTTTGATATCTTTCTTACATGACTCATAGTGAGGGAACCTTACTACTGACAGTCATGGTTCTCCCTCGTGATCTTCCCTTTTACTTTTTCAATCGAAGTCGTAAGATCCTTAGTCCACTGGGGGCTTGGTGTATCTTGCCTCCTTGACGTGGTGAAAGTTTTTCAATGTTGTTTCCTTGTACTTTACCGGAAGTATGAGCGTACGCTTATACTCCCGCTAAAGTGGGGGCTAAATGTAGCATCCTAAAATTGCGACACTTGCAATTTCGACCGCATTTGGGTCTTCACGATGGTGACGCAACACTAAACCTGAATGGAGACCCCGAAACTTGCTCACGACATCAAAAACTGCATTTTTCCAGCACCCTGGCCTGATCCTCCTTACACCCTGCTGTCCTGGGAGGTGGGACCAGAGCGCCCAGCGCCCTGGTCCCTGGCCCTATTTTGGGCCCGGTCTCCTATGGGACTTCGGGTCTTTTTGTTTGCAATTTGGAAAATAACATTTCCTGGTCGGCCTAAGGTCGGGAAAATCAGTCTATTAACCCTAATTGGCAAGTATATAAACTAATTTTCCTCTCTCATTTTGGAGAGGATGGAAAAAGGTGGAAACGATATTCAAACATTCAAGCATTCAAGCATTCAAGCATTCAAGCATTCCTTCAAGCAATTGATCATTCTAAGTCTCCATTCAAGGCTAGGTGTTGCATTCAAGACAAGGATTCAACCATTGAAGAGGAGATCACATACTACAACATACAAACATACAACATACAACAACATCTATACCTTCACATATAAGGATACAAACATCCTTACAACAAGGTATTAGTACTTGTTTTACATTACATTTACAAGCATTTCTCATTTCTTGGTTAATTCCAAAACCAGGGTTTGACCTAAGGGCAAACCCCTAATCCCTAACCCCCCAATCGTGTTCACTTTTCTGTGTGTAGGTTGTAGGTACGCGGCTGAAATTGAAGATCTGGAATCCTTGTGCTGAGATGAACAGATCCCCCTTCGTTTCGCGGATTTTTCGGAGGACCGTGTGCACGCTGGGCGCCATCGTCCCGTCAACTTTTTCTCAAATTTGTAGGACAGCGCCGTCTCGACATTTTACTGCTAATTCCAGGTCCGCAGCTTCATATCATATTCCTATCTCTGTTTATAAGCGAATCTTTCTCACTTTCTATGTATTCCTAGCTCAATCTTTCTATCTACATTCTTTACAAAAGAGGGTATCCTTGCTATCACAACCCTTGAAACTCGTATAGAATCCAATCTTGCATTGCGTGGGATTGGATCTTGTGGGTTTCAACCCCTCTTTTGAATGTAAAGTCCCTCCTAAGTGAAAACCATCAACCCTAGTGACTCTCCCTTCTCTCTCCTCGGAGTTGGAGAGGGGAGAACGACTAGGGTTCGATTTTTCCGCTTTACAAATACACTTAAAGGAAAGCGTCATAAAAAGTTCAAAGGATTGGGTTGATCTAGACCCATACTCATTTGTGCCTTTTTAGGCAACATTCTTATGTTTGTGTGCTTGCTTTGTTTTCTTGTCAAAGAAACATCATAAAATCCACAATTCAAAACAAGTATTCATCCAACCAAATATTTTTGAAAACAACCAAAAAGATCAAAAACAAAGAAAGGTTTCAAACTATATGACCATTCTTCACATCTTGAGAAAGAAGAATCTTCATCAAAACATCAACTTGAAAAGAAGACCATGGAGCTCAAAGGATTTGATCAAAAGGAGGAAATTCATCTATCTAAATAGACAAATCTTTGTGTCTCATAGAGTTTTTCTATGTCACATGCGTCTCTACCTTCAAGGCAAATCAAACGAATTTGATTTAGAGTCATTAAACCGCAGAGATTTTATGCAATATAGAGCTTTGAGTTATCACAAAAACCAAGGAAGAAAGATCAATCCCAACTTCTTCCCAGACATTTGTATCACATACAACGTAGCTCGAGAAATGCCACCAACTCCCGAAAGAGAAGATGTAGAATTTGTCCCATATGTGACACAAAGCTTTTATTGAAGTTAAACATTTCATCCATTATCTCATTCACACATCATCTCATTCATTTTCAACTCTCAAAACATTAAGGTTCTTATCCTAAGTTCTCTTTTAGATATTGCTTGAATCAAACACAAGACATCATCTTTTAGATTGTTTCTACATCTAGGATAAGCTCATCCTAAGAGACATATCTATGCAGGTTAAAACTAGTTTATGAGTGAATCCTCTCATTACTAGGTAGTTAAGTCTGTAACACATCTCAGATTTCTCTAAACCTTATCAAAAAATAACAAGCAATTCAAAGAAGAAAACTTTGGTAACATCCACCTTTAAGTGCTAGAGATCCACATGCAAAACAACACACCAACCATCGATCTTTCATTTCATTAGAAACTCATCATCATTTTCACCCAACTTCAACAAAAAATCATAAACAAAATGGCTCATACCCGATCATAGTCAAGGCAATGAGAAATAGAAATTGAAGAAGAAGAGGAGGAAAATATCAATGAATTTCAGGAAGCACTTGGAGGAAATGCTAATGATGAAAACCCAAGTACTCCTACTCCTACAACAATAGAAAGGGCTCAACACAACCCTCTGTTTAACAGACTTTTTGACGAAATACTCAGGAGCAATGCGGATGCTCACTTTTTAAAGCTTGCTCAAGAAGGAGCCAAACTCCCCTCTGACTTTGATCTTGCACAACTAAGACAAGCATCAGAACGACAAAGTCACCATGAAGAAGAAAGAGGTAGAGATCCCATCAGATATAACATTCCTCGAGGTAACCCACCACCACCTCCTCCAAATGACATAGACATGTTGTGGCAACAAGTTGAAAATCTCGCCCAACAACTTCGTAGTGGTGTAAAGACTAATCAATTTTCACTCAATGACATTTGTCCCTATCCCTTTGATAGGAATCTTTATATGCCACCTTTTCCATGAGGGTTCGAAACACCCAAGTTTGAATAGTATCAAGGAAAAGGAGATCCTCACGATCATGTCAGAGAATTCCACTCAGCTTGCCTCGAAGTGGCATACGAAGATACATACCTCATGCACCTTTTTCCCCAAAGCTTGGGAGGAACAACCACATCATGGTTTTCCCGACTACTAGGTGGAATTAGGACCTTTGAAGAGCTAGTTCAGAAGTTCTTGGCACATTACTCTCATAAAATTGAATGTGATATCACCATGGTTGATCTATGTAACACTAAACAAAAAGCAAGTGAACTATTCTCAGTATTCCTGCAATGATGGCGTCAAATGTCTAGCAGACGCTCTCTTCAATTACCTGAACAAGAACTAGTGGAAATATTTATTTCCAACTTAAATGAAGAAATGGAATTTCACCTAGATGTCAAAGACACAAACTCTTTCAGTGACATGATCACCAAAGGTTTAAAATGTGAGTGGGCTCTCATCAAGAAAGGACTTATCAAAATCTATAATGAGCCAAAGGATGGTCCTCGCCCACGCTTCAATAGTGACAAACCAAGCTTCTGGAACAAAAACAAAAATGTTGTCAATGATAGGGTTGTGGATGCAAGAACTATCAAAAGTGCACAACCTGTAGTTCGATTTGCAGGATAGAATCCCCCACCTCAGACTAACACAGTTGCTCTTCCAAATCAAGGCTGCATTACATCTCACGATGAACCCAAACCTCGTCAACAAAAACAAAAATGCACATACACTCCCTTAGGGGAACCCATCGAAACAGTATTACGACAACTGGTTTCTCAAAATCTGGTAACTCTACCCAAAACATCAAACTATGAACCTCAAGTCAAACCTGCATGGTGGAGGGATACTGAACATTGTGATTTCCATCAAGGGAGAGGACACAAGACAAGCAATTGTCACAGATTAAAAGATCTTATTCAGGATCTTATTGACCAAGGTGAAATCAAAATCGAAGGACATGACCCAAAGACAACAAACAATGATCATCTGATGTTCAAAAATCCACTTCCATCACAAGATCAAAGGGGTCCTTCCACTTCCAAGAGAGGCACTGATACCATTGATTATACGCAAGCCACATATAATTACATTGTAAATCACCTGTACGATGCCAATGAACAAATTGCAACTATAACCATGAAAAATCCCAGCTCCATTTGCAATGTTGTTACACATCGTAACAAGATTACTATAAAGGCAGCTCCACAAGGCACCCCATCTATCCCAAAGTAGAATAATCTTGTGGAACAATTAGACAAAATGCCTGCGCTTATATTTATTTTAGAGCTACTGCGTCTATCTCCGTCCCATAAAACAATCTTGGATCAAGCTCTCCAAGAGGCGTCAGTCCCTACAAACTTAAATACAGATCAATTCCAAGCCATGATTGGATGTCTAAAGTGATCACCTTGTCTCACTTTTTCCGAAAGTGACAACTCTTCCTTCCAACAACCTCATAACGCTTCGCTCCACATTGAAGGATTTATCAACCAACATAGGATCAAGCGAGTCTTGATCAATAATGGAGTAGGCCTAAATATTTGTACATTATAGTTGGTCACAGCGTTGGGATATGCAATAGAATCAGTGGATCCCCATAAGAAGATCACAATCAAAGCCTATGATGATGCAGAGCGTTCATCCAAAGGAGTTGTGGTACTACCAATTTGAGTGGACCCTGTGGTGAAGCACATCATCGGTCAGGTTCTGGACCTTCCTCTACCATACAATTTATTGTTAGGAAGACCTTGGATACATGTCATGCAATCCGTTCCATCCACTTACCATCAATGTATCAAGTTCCTACATAACGGTGTAGAGATCACAATCCTGGGTGATGCAAACCCCTTTGCATATTGTCATAATATCAGTCATCAACCAGAGATTACCATTCCCAACAATATAGAAGCCATCTCTTCCACATCATACATAAGTCCAGCCTCTCTTGCTAGTTTAAACACCACTATACCTAAGCAAGAAAAGCTCAAGATGAAAATAGCAGAGGAAGGTCTTGGGTAATACAATTTAAGTCAACTCTTTTATGTGGGACAAATACCCACTTCTCCTAGAATACATGGAAAAACTCAACAATTACTTCAAACACCACTGATCATGCCAGCATGTACTTTGACGCCTTTCATCCTTGGGAAGAGTCAAGAAGAAGAAACCAGAGATGAGGACTTAGCGGAATGGATCTATAAAGATCCCATCACCACCGATATACCGCAAGCTACACTTCCCACAGATCAGTATGGCAAGGGCCTCCTCATTATGCAAAGAATGGGTTATGATGGTCAGAGTGATTTGGGACCTTGCAAACAAGGAAGACATGAACCACTCTTGCCAGAATTAAAGCCCAAAGATAATACAGGCTCAGGCTTTCAAAAGGAGATCCTTCCTAAGCTCAGATTCAAAGGAAAACCCAGCAAACCACTATATCAGCCTATTGTAAAGAGGACACCTTTTATTATCAAAGCGGCATCAAACACCATCGCAATTGCCCCACTAAGGCTAAAAATCCCAACACAACCATCTAGAACGCCAATCATCCCACTCATCAAAGCAGTGATCCCATCAGCAGCAACAATAACATCAATAGCACTATTAGCAGCAACAACTATATCAGAACCTGCAACAACATCTACAACATTAGTAGTTCCAGTAGAAGCAACAAAGTCAACACTACCGATACTCCTCGTATCAGATTCATTGATCCCTATCATCCTTCCTACAACATCGATCATTTTATCTACAAAGGTACATCAATCGGTCACACCTGTAGTGTTTAACATGAAGGACATCCCAGCATGGTATAGTAATCGGATGGAAAGTGATTCAGAGACCGACTCACATGAATGGGAATTTGATTCCATCCAGCTTAATACTTCAGATGAGGAAGACACATCACTACCTCCACCTCGCAAAGACATCCCTGTTTATGGAGAAGCACAGATAAAGACCTCTTGGGTTCTTGAGCTGGAAACTTGTTCCACAGACCTTACGTCACATCCTACGCCTGATTCAGACAAGGAGAGTACCATCAACGACCTTCACAACAATGTCTTAACCCTCACTGACACATCTAATGAACTTAACCTAATTGATGAAGTAATACCCATTATCCATCCTGAACTCATTGAATGGAACCAACCTAATTCCCCATGTCTTGACTTTTTCCAAAATGATGAGGCGACCATTGACTTTTTGGAACTACGAGATAACATACCAAGTGGGGATCACAAAGTTGGATTTGCCATAGAACTTAATAGCGCAACATACTTTGGGGCGGATGCCAAACCTTTCAACTACAAAAATATAACAATAAAACATGGATCTGCCAGTGAAAACCACACCGTGGCATTGTTTGATTCAACAAAAGTAAAAAGAAAGAGCGTATCCAATGGTGAAAACCTCTCTGAGGTGCCTGAGGATGAAAGGTTTGACATCCTTCCCTGTAGCACACAACAGGAACGATCAACTATTCTCATTGAGGATACAAAAGAAGACAACGTGGGGACTATTGAAACTCCTCACCACATACATCTGGCATCGTTTCTAACTCCAGAGGAACAACCTTAGTTTGTAGAGTTCTTCCAAAAGCGTCAGATCAACTTTGCATGGTCATATGCAGACATGCCTGGGCTTGATCCTAATTTAGTCATGCATCACCTCATAGTAGCAGAAGGAGCCATGCCTGTCAAGTAGAAGCTTCACAAGATGCATCCTCAGATTGCAGTACTAGTCAACTCAAAACTCAAGAAACTCCTAGATGTTGGTTTCATTAGACCCATTGATTATGCAGATTGGATATCCAATATTGTGCTTATCGAAAAACCCAATGAGGGCATTCGTATTTGTACTGACTTTAGAGATCTGGTTAAGGCATGTCCTAAGGATGGCTTCCCCCTACCAAACATCGACATCATAGTGGACCTAACAGTAGGACATGCCATTCTTCCACTCATGGATGGATTTTTAGGATACAATCAGATAAAGATAGCACCAGAGGATCAACATAAGACAACCTTCACATGTCCATGGGGCACATACTGCTTGAATGTAATGCCTTTCGGTCTCAAGAATGCAGGAGTGACCTATCAACGAGCAATGACCACCATCTTCCATGACATGATGCATACTATGATGGAAGATTATGTTGATGACTTACTAGCAAAATCACTCACTAGAGAAGGTCATCTCGACATATTAGATAAAATCTTTGATAGACTGAAACAATATCATGTTCGACTCAACCCAAAGAAATGTGTCTTTGGAGTAACTTAGGGAAGCTTCTAGGATACATTGTCTCAAGCAAAGGTATTGAGGTCGATCCAGCAAAGGTCAAAGCAATCATGGACATGCCACCACCAAAGAACATCAGTCAGCTAAGGACATTACAAGGACGGCTATAATCTATCTGAAGATTCATTGCACAACTGGCAGATAACTGTCACCCCTTTACACATCTGCTACACAAAAACATCCACTTTCAATGGGATGCTAGATGCCAGCAAGCATTCTAGATGCTTAAAAACTATCTCATGAACACACCATTGTTAATCCCACTAGATCCAAGTAGACTTCGGTTACTCTATATCTTAGCAACAAGTACAACATTGGGTGTACTACTAGCACAACATAATACATAAGGGAAAGAGTGTGTTGTTTACTACATTTCTCGCACACTGGTTGGCTATGAACTCAATTACACCTCTATTGAAAAAGCTTGCCTAGCAGTAATCTTGGCAGCCACTAAACTGAGGCACTATCTATTAACACACAAAGTACAACTCATTGCAAAGATTGATCCACTCAAATACTTACTCAGTAAAGCAGCATGGACAGGCCGCTTGGCCAAATGGGTGATGATTCTAAGTGAATTTGACATTGAGTATGTGGACCGTAAAGCTGTAAAAGGATAAGTCATTGCAGATCAGTTGACCGATGCGCCACTCATAGGCGATCATCCTCTCATTTCTAATTTTCCAGATGAAGAGATATTCATGATCACAGAAGCACAACCATGGAAACTATACTTTGATGGTTCGTACACTAAGCATGGCTCAGGGGTAGGCATTCTATTTATCACACCTCAAGGTGACAACATCCCGAAGTCTTACAGGCTCACATTTCCATGCACAAACAACATAGCAGAGTATGAGGCCTTGATCACAGGACTCAGGATAGCCATACAATGGAAATTACAAAAACTACAAGTATATGGTGACTCCCAACTGGTCATTCGACAAGCAACAGATGAATACCAGACCAAGGATGATAAACTCATGCCATACAAGCAAATGGTGGACAAATTAAAGGCATCATTTACTACTATCACCTTTGAGCAGATACCTAGAGATTAGAATCGAGCTACTGACGCTATGTCTACCATCGCATCTCTCCTAGATCTTCCACAGAATTCAACATGCTACGAGTTCTTGGTAGAGTAGCTTTGGATTCTCGCTTATAATATCCCCAAATCTGAGATGATATGTCACTTAATCAGTTCTGAATCCCCATGGTATGGTGAGTTCTACACCTATCTCTGCGATCACACCCTTCCTCCTAACCAATCGAATAACCAACATAAAACCTTCATTCGCCAAACTGCTCGATATACCTATTAGGCCCAATATGGAAAGCTAATGTACTAAGAGGGGAGGGGTGAATCAGTACTTCAAAACTTTTCTTCAACAATAACTTTACTGTTAAGCATAAACTGAATAGTGCATTAACATAATATAATGCTAAAACAAATAGATAACAATCATACACAATTCACTCCATAACAGATATATTTTGGTTACGCAGAAACTATTGGTTAGAGAGAAAACATGCGGTGGGGATGACACCCACAACTTCACTACTGCAATAATAAAGGTTCCTCGGTTAGAGCTACATGTTTAGCTATTTCTAATTGCTTACCCTGTTAGGAGTATCAAGATCTATTAGATCTACCTTGCTAAAGGATTTTACAACACTTATTCTAAATGCTGCACCTGGTTAAAGGCTTTACAATTTATAGACTTTGTTAGAGTTTTTTACCTTGTTAAAGGTTTCTCTTACAACTTCAAAATATTATAATAAATCATTACAAATATCTGCAACTTTACATCTGGAATGTTATAGCAGATTCTATGTGCTCAAAATGATATTACCTAGCTTATAGCATACCTCAGTAACCCATAAAGTAACTCAGTAAACCCTTCTGTTTACTCTGTTCCTTGACTGTTCTCTCAAATCCTTCTCGGTGACCTCTGTGTTTCTCTATCAACTATAACAGTCAGAACACACTGTGATATCTCATGATTTTCCTGTTTGTATATGTCTTGCTTCACACACACATGCACATATATACTTGCACATATATCTAATCCTGAATTCATGATGTTATAAATAGATCTCTTATGTCGGTGATCTAGTCCATACTTCGATCTTACAAACATGATTTCTCGAATGAATAACCATGCAAAATATTTCATTGGTTAGATGACCTCAAAATCATACACAATCTTTAAGTGCAATTTCCAATGTGATAATAGTTACTTGTTCCTTGATCTTTGTAACACGTTTCCCATATATGTCTAGGTTCAGTGAATCTGGTAACATGTTTCACTCAGTGTGTGTTCACTCGGTATATCATTCTTGCTTCTTGGTAGACATAGAGTGTTACTCAGTAGAGTGTTCGGTGTATACTACGCTTTGAGACTACTTTCTTCTATAACTGACTGCACTGTGCTTACCGACTGAAAGATTCGGTAGAAGTAACCGACTAGAATATATAGAATAACTTTGAACATAAGACTAATGGCAATCTTAGTAAGTAGTAACAATCTCCCCTTTTGACATTAGTTGAGATGTTTGACAAAAACTACTTTCAAAGTTATAACTCAAAAATCTATATACTTGCAAAATTTGACTAAACGGACAATATATACATTTGTCAATGAAATAGTATATTCAGATATACTCCCCTTATCAATATACTGTTCATAACTCTAATTTTGCATGCTCAGTGATCAATGTTCTAAGTGCTTCTCTTGTTCATTGCTTACTGCTCTGTTCACTGCTCGGTATACTCCCCTTGTATACTACATTCCCTTGTATACTTTCATATGATACTCACTCCTTTTTGACAAACATCAAGATTTAGTTGCCATTTGGTGGAGGTAACTGGTCAAAAATGGATTTATACTTTGTCCTTGCTTTGGTGAGGGTGACAGAGAGTGCATCTTTGACACTGTCCATTAAAGAATTATGTGCTTGAATGTCAACCAATAGAGAAATTAAGCCATCTAATGTGCTTCCCTCTTGTGTAGTAGATAGGTAAGTGGCTCGGTTGATCTGTTCTTGAACGGAGGAAAAGTGTGGAATGAATAAGGTTTGAAGAGTCATAATGTCCATCCTTATTTGGTGCTCTTCATTCCTAAGTTCGAATTGTTGAGCCATGAGCTGTTGTAACTTTGTATAAAAATTCTGAATAGAATTGGGCTCGATGGTCAACTTATTTGAGAGATCGGTGATCTCTTTCTCAATTGCTTCTATTTTATTTTTGATATCTTTAATGAATAAAGAGAATGTACAGAGTTTCTGAAATAAATAAAGAATGTGCTTGAGTTGAGGGGACAACTCAGCAATAAATTTGACAAGTTTAACTTTGCCAAGAGCAATAGCTTTCTATATCTCTTCAATCATTTTTGTAGTGATCTCTTTGTCCTTTAACTTGCTCAAATATTCAGATGCATCTACTTCCAGATGTCTCTATCTGATTGAGGAGTTCATCCAGTTGAATATGGATGCCTGCATCTGTTGACACTGTAGCTATGGGTAGCATATCTGATAATAGTGTCTTACCTTCTTAAGTACTTTATTTTTCTTTTGAATAGCCATTTGTTTTTCCTGTTCGGCCTTTTCTTTGCATAGTTCACCGAATTCAATGAGTGCTTGCCCTTTTAATTTTGATATGTCTACATTGGGCAACACTACTGGTTTTGATATATCTACCTTGAAACTATGCTTTTTCAACTTCTTTTCTTTAGATTTGGCCGGTTGAACCAATACAATAGCTTGGGAGGCTTGTGGATCCTTGGTAGGTTGCTCGGTGGAGGCAACAATTTTGTCAGTTTCTTTAGCCTTTGCTGAGTCCTTCGGTGGTTTGGTGCTTGGGTCTCAGTTGCAACATTTTTAGTGTTAGGAGGATCCTAAGAGGTTTGTTCCCCAGTGGCCTGAGGAGTAGCTTCTCCTTCTATAGATTTGTGAACCTATGCACCTTGCTCAGTATCTTGAGGGGCCTCGGTTGTAGCAAAATGAGTGACCGGAGGATAAGGCTGAACTTGTTCCAAAACTGACTCACTGGATACCAATTTTGCATAGGCATTGCCTTCTATCATTTCCTGTTCAGGTGCCTCAGTGTCCATAATGTCTTCATCAATTTATATGGTGTCAGCAGGGTCTTGCTCGGTGACATCAGGATCTTGCTTGGTGACATCAACAATTTCAACTGTAGCTTGCTCACCAGCATCCTTGATTCTAAAGATTTCCTACCACTTTTCTTTTGTCTCATTTTCTACTTCAATATACAAACCATTCATCAGTTTTAAGGCTCTTTGTTTGACGAGGAACTTTGTGTTGTAGGTTGTCAGATGTTCTTTTATTTCAACTATCGACATGTCTAGAAAGAGATGTACCAGACTTCTTTCTCTAATCTGTTTCTCCGAGTTCATTGCATATTTCCACCTATTATCAATATGCAAATATAATTCATTTGGAAGTGACTTAGATAATTCCAATGGAGCCAATCAAAATTTCAATAGTGTGCAGATGACAGCTTCTTCTATTTGTCTCTTTTCATCATCAGATCTGGTTTCATACTTAACATATCTGAATCCTCCAAATCCACCATATTCTTTCAAGTTAGCACATAAATTTTCAACACTATGTACATTTACCTTCTTAATCTTAACAATATGAAATTTACTTGCATCTTCAGATTCGGTGTCACTAGACTCTTTTGCCAAAATTAGTCTCCGAGTAGATTTCTTATAGGTCTTTGTTACCTTAGGAACAACAACAGTCTTTGGTTTCTTACTCGGTGACACTGCAGATGCTCTTGTGTTTGGGCACTTTACTGAGGGAGTCGGTGATGCCTTTGATGTGTCCTGTTTCTTCCTCTTCAAAACTTTCCCTTTAGGCAACTTGGTGCTTAGTGTAATAGCAGCCTCTTGGGCTTCTGATTCTTCCTTGGTGATTACTAGTGTGCCCTTGACAGGTGTGGAGGAAGAACCTTCTCCAAATTTCTCTGATAGTGCCTTGACCATCTTTGTTGCTTTTCTTGTAGCTTTTGGTACTGCAGTGCTCATCTTTACTTTCTCTTTCACTTCTTCATATGTTCCATACCTCAGCCCGATAGCATGCCTTGGTAGTGTCAGAAAAGAATCTATCTGTTGTTGTGTGATTTCAAAGTCAACCTCATAACCCATAGGTGGCAAAGATTGAGTTCTTGGTTCCACAACATTCACATAGCAACAGTCGGTGTCTACTTCAAAACATGTCATCTTTGTATTTTCCCACTAGCTGGGGTGGAATTCTATACCTGTTATGCATCTTCTCTTGAAACTTGCTAAAATAATCATCCATAATATCATTGAAGTTGTCACCTAGACATTTGATAAAGTCATTGATTTGATGGGTGACTGGTCGGTGTAGCTCGCAAACTACTTTACCGACTGTTGGAAAGAATTTTTCAAAATAGAAAAACATGCATAATAACAATGATCCAAACTTTAGTGTATTAGCCGAGTTGTTCTTCTTTGGCTTTCTGATGGTGTTCAGATTCTCAAACAGGTTTTTCAGCAATACTTCACAAAGATCAATTTTCATTCCCTTTTTCACAATTTTGTATGCTAAGTCGATTGCTGCAGAGGGAACACTATTTTCCCTTGCCGATTGGAAGAAATAATAACCTATTTCTCTAATAGCAAACTTTAGTTCTACATCAGTGACATTATTCAGTTTCAATCCTCTATAATCAGATTCCACTGGGTTAAGGTGATCAATTCCTTCTATGATATCATCTTCTGAGCTCTAGCATGATCATAAATAGGGTAACCGATGATCAGATGAATGATTTCCTTGGTGATTTTGAATGGTTGCTCCTCTAACCACATGAAATCATCATGAACTCTGCTCAGAACAAACTTGACCCACTGAGGTTTGAAGACACGGGGATAGGTTAGGGCTTCAGTCAATCCCTTGATCTTAATGTGCTCATACTTGCTATCCAATTTCCCATCAGTGCACAATTCATCATAGGTGTCTTTGATTTCAACATGACCTAGTTCTTCAACTCGACATTTGGTGAAGAAATTGACATCCTCAACTAGTAAAACTCTATCCGGGATGAGTGAAAAAGTAGTTTTGTCATCCGGTTCTGATGCTACTTTGGGAGTTAGAGAGTATTTTAGTGAGGGCTTTTCAACGTTCTTAACAACAATGGGTTCTTGGATCTTCAGTGCCATTGTAGATTTCAGATAGAAATTATCAAAAGATCCTTAGGGTTTGAAAACTTTCAAATGACAGACGCTTTTCCTCTTAACAAATATGAAACATAAATCTTCAACAGATATGATCAGTAAACTAGCTTAACAATGCATTGAGATTGATGTAAATACCTTGAATTTCACTTCGGAGGAGGTTTGATTGCCTTAGATTCGCTTTGCTTTGTTCTCTCAAAAACTTGGTGAGTAAAAATGATTGTGTAAATTCTTTAAGTACACAATATACCTTATCGGGCTTCGTGCAGGTTAGGTCAAAAACATTAAATGCACTTGGTTCCACTAAACCTTCTTTCCTTTTTGCGCTTTAACCGAGTAGCCAGATTTCCTTCATTTATCGACTAGACAGGCTTCCTATAGTTACCGACTTGACAGGTTTCCTGTATAGTGCTTTCAAAAGACTTTGATAGAATTTCAAACTTACTAATACATCTTAGTTATGTAGATTTTGAATTAAGTACATAATAAAATAGGAACTGTTAAGATTTGATCTTTGAGAGGGTGCAGTTGCTTCACACCTTTATTGATTAATTTGGAATAGGTGCACCTAACTCGGTAGGTAAGGTGCTTTCTTCATTTGACACAATTTCCTTCTTTTTCCAAATCATCTGTAATTTGCCTTTTATTTCTTCAGTGTCTCCTCTAGGTTGATCTCTGCAATCTCTAGCCAAGTGTCCAACTTTGTGACAATGAAAACATGCCATACCAAGATTTCTCCATGATCTTCGGTTGTTCATTCCAAACCTTATAAAGCAGTTGGCACTTATATGTCCATATCTTCCACAACATTCACACCATATCCTTGTATTGTAATCCCATGGTACTGTAGCATATGGTCGGTTAAGTTCTCTGTGAGTTCGGTAGCTTCCAGTATTTGCTTGGTGTGCATACCACATATAGTTCTTTTGCTTAAGCTGACACTTCTCGGTACTGTGTCCATATCTATTGTAGTTTTTACAAAACCCTTTGAATTTTGCCTTCCTATAATATCTAACAGACTTTGTCCTACATTGGTTAAATGTATGACCATATTTATTGCAATTGTAACAATAACCATTAGACTTACTGACATTCGGTTGCTTACCTTTTCTGATTTGGCACATGTTGGCAGTATGACCTTGATTTCCATAGTAGTTGCAAATGGCCTTCTTTCCTTTGATATTCTTCTTATTTACAACTTGCTTTGATTATTCTCCTCTCTCGGTAGTATGAATTCCCTTCTCGATAGAGTCTTTTCCTTTGTAACCGAGTCTTGCATCTTTGTTGGGTCTTCTTGTATTCAGTTGCTCATCCAACATCTTTGATGCTTCATAATTCTTCTTCAGTGTTTCTTTGGATTTCTTCTCTATTTCAAGTTCATCAGTCAACCTTGATACTTCAAGTTTCAATGCTTGATTTTCATCATCTTTCATATTTGCTTCATGATGTGTATAACCAAGTTGATCTGACAGATTTTGTTGAATCCTAGTCAATCTTATGATTTCATCATTCTTTTCAGATACTAATGCTTCAAGTTGTTGTTTCTCTCTTTCTAGATCTCTTACTTTATCCTTGGTTGTCCTCAATGCATCAAGATTTTTGGTCATCTGTGTGTTGAAATGCTCATGTTCTCTTTTCATTGCTTTTAGCAGATCAGTCAGTGCTTTGTTCTTTTCTTTCAATACTTCAATCATTTCTTCAGTCTCTTCAAACATACTGTTCTCAGATGATGTCTCAATTTGTTCCACTAACTCTTGAGAGTCCTACAAATCATCAGATAATCTTCTTCTCACTTTCTATGATTTTTGCATTTGTTTTTGCATGTCTGCAATCACTTGATTAGCATGATCCAATTCTTCTTGCAGATATACAATTCTCCGAGATTGTTTATAGCCTTCCATTGATAAGATCTTTCTCTTTAGGTTGTTAAACCCTTTTCCAAGATTCAAGCTTTGATACTAATTGTTAGGCCCAATATGGAAAGCTAATGTATTGAGAGGGGAGGGGTGAATCAATACTTCAAAATTTTTCTTCAACAATAACCTTAATGTTAAGCATAAACTGAATAGTGCAGTAACATAATATAATGCTAAAACAAATAGATAACAATCATACAGGATTCACTCCATAACACATATATTTTGGTTACACAAAAACTTTTGCTTAGAGAGAAAAACTATGGTGGGGATGACACCCACAACTTCACTACTGCAATAATCAAGGTTTCTTGGTTAGAGCTACATGTTTAGCTATTTCTGATAGCTTACTCTATTAGGAGTATCAAGATCTATTAGATCTACCTTGCTAAAGGATTTTACAACACTTATTCTAAATGTTGCACCTGGTTAAAGGCTTTACAATTTATAGACTTTGTTAGAGTTTTTTACCCTATTAAAGGTTTCTCTTACAACTTCAAAATATTACAATAAATCATTACAAATATCTACAACTTTACATCTGGAATGTTATAGTAGATTCTATGTGCTCAAAATGATATTACCTAGCTTATAGCATACCTTAATAACCCATAAAGTAACTCGGTAAACCCTTTTGTTTACTCTGTTCCTTGACTGTTCTATGAAATCCTTCTCGGTGACCTCTGTGTTTCTCTGTCAACTATAGCAGTCATAACACACTATGATATCTCATGATTTTCCTTTTTGTATATGTCTTGCTTCACACACACATGCACATATATACTTGCACATATATCTAATCCTGAATTCAGGGTGTTATAAATAGATCTCTTATGTCGGTGATCTGGTCCATGCTTCGATCTTACAAACATGATTTCTTGAATGAATAACCATGAAAAATATTTCATTGGTTAGATGACCTCAAAATCATACACAATCTTTAAGTGCAATTTCCAATGTGATAACAGTTACTTGTTCCTCGATCTTTGTATAACATTTCCCATATATGTCCAGGTTCAGTGAATCTGGTAACACGTTTCACTCAGTGTGTGTTCACTCAGTATATCATTCTTGCTGCTTGGTAGACATAGAGTGTTACTCGATAGAGTGTTTGGTGTATACTACACTCTGAGACTACTTTCTTCAATAACTGACTGCACTGTGCTTACCGACTGAAAGATTCGGTAGAAGTAATCGACTAGAATATATAGAATAACTTTTAACATAAGACTAATGACAATCTTAGTAAGTAGTAACAATACCATTATTGTCGAAACCCTATACCAATGCAGTCCTGATGGTACACTCCTTCGATGTCTAGAATAGGATGAGATAACAAAGGCCTTGGAAGAGGTACATGAAGGAATTTGTGGAACTCATGCAAGTGGTCCGTCACTAGCCAAGAAACTCCTATGCACTGGATACTATTGGCCATCCATGGAAAAAGACTCCTACTACTTTGTTAGAAAGTGCAAGAAATGCCAAGTTCATGGAGACCTGATACATGCACCAGCACAGGAATTGCAACCAATCACAACACCATGGCCCTTTTGTTAATGGGGTTTTGACCTTGTGGGTAAAATCCATCCATCTTCATCGAACGACCATAAATTCATTATTACCACCACTGAGTATTTCACAAAGTGGATCAAAGTTGTTCCACTTACCCAAGTTACCAACAAGCAGATCACCTCATTCATCCTCAATTACATCATCTGCCGGTATGGTGTACCCATGTCCATCATCACAGATAACGGTCTTCCTTTCAAAAATCTGGATGTCCGTGAACTCTGTGAGAAATTTCACATGCAGTACTGCTTTTCCACTCCCTATTACCCACAAGGCAATGGTCAGGCCGAAGCGTCAAACAAGAACATATTAAGAGTCGTAAAGAAAATAGTCAACGATGCCGGTCGTGATTGGCACATTCAATTGAATCCATCACTATGGGCATATCGAACTAGCATTTGAACCCCTATAGGCGCAACTCCCTACTCATTGGTCTATGGTGCAGAAGCTATTTTCTCTATTGAGGTCAAGATACCATCACTACGAGTTTCCTTGCACAATCTCATCGATGATGAAGCATACAGAGTATCCCATCTCCAAGACTTAGAGCTACTTGATGAGAAATGAAAAGCTGCATATAATCACCTCAAGGCCTATCAGCAACGCATGAGCAGAAACTATAATCATCGAGTTAGACCTCGTACATTCAAGGTAGGTGATCTTGTTCTTCGAGAAAATCCTCGTAATCAACCCAATTGAGAAAATCAAGGAAAGTTTGAATCAAATTGGCTGGGTCCATATGTTGTCACTGCTATATTTGGGTCTGAGGCATATCAGTTGGCTACTTCAGAAGGAGAACCACTAGCAGATCTGATCAACAACATGCACCTCAAATGGTTTTATACATAAGCTGCACAGAGCATCAAGCTCCCATACATACTAGAAAAAATACCAATAACATCCAGAAAAATGTCCTGAAGAAAATACAAAAACATCAAAATAGTAAAGAAAAATCATGCATCCAAACAGTGAACAACCACTCCGGTGGCACCTTGGGTAAGTACGATGGTGAAAACCTGGCAAACAGGTGCCACTCGTAAAAGGCTACGGCTCCATTGTCTTTTAGACTTGTTGCAATCATATTCACTACATACACACATCCATCCGCCCAAACCATGGCTTAATATTGATCTGCAATCATGAGATAGTACTCCATGTGTCTTGCATCCTGCTTTTTCATAGTCATGTCTAAACTGGGGGCATTGCCCTTAACCTATTGATGGAAGTGGATTCTACATTGTTTTGTGATTCATGACATTCTTCATTCAAAAACCAAAAACATTCAAAATGATCACAAAATACCAAAAACATTCAAAACGATCACAAAATCCAAAAACATCAGAAAACATCAAAAATCAAACAAAAACATGGCCACACATTGTACATACTCATTAAAAGAAGATACCAAACAAACATTAAAAAATACTCACACGATGATCACTTCTCAAATCAACCAAACAATCAACATCAACAATCAAACTATCTTCAACAAGGATGAATCCTTCCTTACCAAAACAAAGACAAAATGAAGTTTTCTTTGACAAGAAAATTCTGTGTCAAGCTATCAAAATACTTGGTTGATTTGTGAGTAATTCATTCGGATCTTACAACATTGTTTGTGTATCTTCGGCACATTATTTCGATGAAGTTCTGGGGCATGTACTAATGGTGTCTACGTGGGAAGTTCACTAAGCTACATGATCATAGGCAAAAATACAGTCATAGATCAATACGGCTTGCTGACTACAGCATATACCTCGACCATATTAGCATGAACCATTACCCAGGATCCATATTCTTTATTCTTTATGTATTTACTGTTTGTTTGCCAGTGTAAAGCTCTTTCTTTGGTTCCTCCTACCTCATCCAATTTGGATAAAGGTTTTTGTCTCTTATTAAGGTATGAACTTGTCTCAGGATATGATCAACCCAAGATCAAGGAGGATGATCCGAGTCATGCGTAAACGGAGATGATCCTTGTCTGTTCTGCAAGCAATACTTTGGTCAACTTGACCCATTATATCAAGTTGTTTGTATTAACTTGCTATATCAAATCCATGTAAGAAATACTCTGGTCATCTTGAATCATTATGTCAAGAAGCTTGTATTTTCTTACAACATTTTAAAGCTCGATGATGAAAAATAAAGCACTATGGATCGTCATTTCATCTCATTTGTTTATATGTTGCATTCTGTTGTATATCACCCATCCATTCACTCATTCATATGTATGATTTGTATGCAAATATGAACAAAGTTAAAATGTGTAGTTCTGCGACAATTAAGTTGGTCTTGGATACAATCGCGACCGAGTACTTTGATACATCATCAATGTATCATGCAAATTCTCAAATACCTTGCATTCATCATGATCATATCATCATCATCATTACATTTAGTTGCATTTTGCATCAAGTACATTTCATATCATTTTAGTTGGTTAAAATGCATATAGTTCATTATCATTTATAAACATTAGTCTTCTTATATCATTTCATCATTGCATAATGTTTAGATTCATTCATATAAACCAATTATCCTTGATTGTATTAGCCATTTACTATGCATTCATTTAGTGTCAGTTATCAATTATCATTTTATCATTCTTTTATCATTGCATACATTCATTTATCTATTCATTAGTTAAAAGGTGCATTCATTCATCCATTATTAAGTGTCTTATTATGCTCATTTTAGGATTCATTTAACATTGCATTCATTATGCTTTTTTAATTGCGTTAAGATGTAGTTATTAAACCATAAGTTGCATTATCATCAAATTATCATTTTACTTAATCATATTTAGGACATTTAGAATCATAAAACCATTTGTGTCAAACATTGGTTCATACCATTTTATATACAATATACATATGCATTCATATAAACATTTGTACTTTACATTTGTTTATCCATATTACATTCATCTAAAACCATCTAGATGCATTTACATACATAGAATCATTCATTGAAAACATTGCATTAACATCCTTACATATCATTATCTCATCATTATATCAAACATGAAGTACAAGATCCTGTCTATATCATCATAAGCATACATCATCATCATGGCATTACATACATAAATCAATACATCAAGCAAAACATGCACACATGTATCAACCTGCATTCATATGTCAGTATCCAACATCATAAATCATCAAAACATGCATATAGGAATCATCTCATAAATGCATACATATACACATATCCATCTAAACATAAACTCATAAAATCACCATCCTGCATAAACATCCAGACATATCAAATGCATATCATCAAACTATGGGATCTCCTCATATATATCATCTCATGTATCAGAGTACAATGAAGTCTACAAAATCGACTACCAAGAGCCATCCAAGACATAGTCCAAAATAACAATATAAATACATATATGCAAGATGCTCTCTTAGATGCCACTCTGACCAGATGTTGCACCACCATCGCCACCTGCTCCCCCACTAGTCCTTGCACCATCTGATCTATCTCCCCATGGAGGCCCCATCAAACCCCCACTAGCTCCTGCACCACCTGACACCTCTCTCTGTCGTGGACCCATCACTCCCCCACTACTCTGCATCCTCTGCGACTGCTCTAACCTGGTCTGCCAGTGCTCGCTGATTAGCTGGCACCACTTGCTCATATAATCCTTGCCAATACTCTATCTCTTCCTGTACCCATCCAAACTATCTCATCACCTCCCTAGTAGGACCCTATGCTCCTACTCCAACCTGGATTCTCTCTTGTAGCTCAGCTAAGCTCTCCACTACACTATCCCTCTCCCGCAACACTACAGTCAACTCCGCCTCTCATGCAAATAGCTGCACATCTCTCGCTGCAACCTCTACCTCCAGATCCTCCACCCGTGTCTCAGCTATTGTCAATCGAGTATGCAAATATGCTAGCATATGCTCCCGAGGATCACCACCCCCTATCGCTCCCTCCCCTGTCTCCATAGGTGCCTCTCTAGTGGCTCCCTCCCCTCTGTCCATCGGTATCTCCCTCTCCATACCTTGGCCACCTAATCTGACTCCTCCTGGCACCAACGGTCCCTGTGATATCCGCAATAGGAATCCACCTCTCCCTCTCCACTGGACCTGACCACCTTAGCCACCTAATCCACCTCCTCCACCACCTCCACCATCTCCTCCTCCACCACCTCCACCCTCTCCTCCTCCTCCATCACCACCATCCCCCTCCCTCATCCCCCTATCATAGGTCCTTGACCTCCTCCCCTCCTCTGTCTCCGTCCCCTCTCCTCCTCAAAATTAGGAATCGGCTCAGCTGGATCTGATATCCGAGGAATCGGATGAGATGCCATATACTACGTATTCTCCTCCGATACCCCTGCATATACCACCCTCGGTCGTATATCCCATGGCCTTGCCTGAAGCATCTAGAAATCCACCAATGCCTGATCATATGGAAGTACTAGCCCCCATGCATATCTCTCTCAAACCACTTTGGCATACTCTCCTGATCCCCTAGGTAATCCCTGTTGTCATCCAAACTGCCTCATAATTTTGCCCGACACCTGTCTCTCTACATCATAAGATGTCCTCCCAATGAGGAATCGAGTCATAAATACATATGGCAATGCCTCCACATCATCCTCCCAAGGGTCACACTCCAGATAGGGTCTTCGGATCACTGCATCAAGATCATCCAATGCCCGCCACCACCACTCTAACTTCCCCAGATGGGGCTGACTCATCATGCCGCTGTACATGAACATATAGGGCTGATCAACTGCCCAGAATCTCAAACTCATTGGTCGCATCACTGGTAAGTGCTCCCATGCCCATATGTGAAGCAATGTCACTCCCACTACCAAGGAGCCTCTCCCATGGTACACTAACTCATGTAGCTCCTGATACATGTGCGCTAACATGCACGATCCCCAGGCAAATCGGGTACCCTCTGTCATCATCTGCTCTATCACCTATCGCCACCCAACAGCCAGACCATGTGATCGCCTATCAGGACATAGTAGCCCTCCCACGATCCCAGACAACACTGCGGGCAATGACTCGTACAACGCCGCGATATCCTCCCATACTATGGAGCCGTCATCAATGAACACTTCCTCATCAAAGAATCGTTGCACTGCTAGAGTCCCCCATGATCTATCATAAGTGACTAGCTCACCCCGAATGGGAACATGAAGGATGTGCCATACATCCTCCAGTGTCACCGTCATCTCCCCTTGTGCTAGGTGAAACGTGTACGTCTCACTGTGCCAGCGCTTTGCCAAGGTTGTAATCAAACCATGATTCATTCATTTGAATTATGTGCATATGCATCACATCATACAACCCAGTCGCTGCAATGCAATCAATCTCGACCTTTGTCAGTCGATCCCATAACCCTTGTGTCGCTGGATGTCTCTCGCGCAACTGTAATACACATAGATCCTCCTGCACACCAACATCAATCAATTATCATCAGTTGTTTTGTTTTCAAACTTTCTTAAGTTTAAACCTAGACTATCAATAGATACTTTGATCAAGTATCTTCGGGTCTCAACAGGTAAGCAATCATGGCACACCTACACTTCAACAGACATTTATCCTAATGACCCAAGTCTCATTAGGGTTGCTACAGTTCAAAACAACTCTCACTTCACATCCCTATCCATCCATCATTGACATCGGGAGATTTTTGTTCACATAAATTGGGGCATCTATTTTTCTCAACAAAGCGCTATCTTTCAAACAAAAGCGCTAAACCCCTAACGAAAGCGCTTAATCAACCCTACAAAAGCGCTAAAAATGCAAAAGCACTATGAAACCTATGCAATAGCGCTTCTTAAAAATAAAAGTGCTCAATTGACATCTCACTAGCGCTAAACAAACAATAGCGCTCAAATAACAGCCCAATAGCGCCATTGCGGCACAAAAGCGCTAGTTAATTGGACAAAAGAGCCAAAACATAGTTTCAACGCTATTGTCTTGACTCAACTTGGACTCAGCAAAAAACATGATAAAAATGTGTAAAATTCAAAATTTCAAATTTGCGTACCGTTGGTCCGTAGTCATCTGACCACTGGAATCGATAGACTTGCTCAAAACGGTGCTCTGCAATGGGTACCGACATCCTGACTACTGCTCACTCCTCCAAAAGGTCACTATCAGAGCTCTGAAATCACAATGGTCGCGGTAACAAATGATTCTGTTTTCACCCCTTTTTCCCCATATAAACCCTTCGTCATCACCGTAACTTTCCCCCGCTCACCGTCGTGGTCCCCGTGAACTTCCCGAGCCTCCCATTTCTCCCATTCCTTCACCAATATTGTTAACTTCTTCTCTTCTATCACCCCGCCAATTTTCATTCTTTTTTGAGAGATCGCCCGATTTTTTCAAAAAATTTCGACCCATCTCTCGAGGGGGCATACCACCCATTAAATCTACATTTTATGGGGCATTTATTCACACCTATTTTTCTTTCTTTGAAACGACGCGATAAACCACACCGTCTCAAAGAGGGGCAAATGTAGTCACATAAATCTGTCTATTTTAATTAAATGAATATTTGTTATTTATTTGATTAAAAATCCACTAGCCATCAGTTAATTATATTAATATTTAATTAATTCATCTTCAAAACATTCTCCTATTAATTAAATAAATTATTCAATTTATTTTAATTAATTCATTAAACTAAATTCACAATCAATTAAATGAATAAATCATATTTATTTCATTTAATCCCCTATTCCTCTTTTAAATAAATTAAATAAAACATTTATTTAAATCATAAAACCCCCTCCACTTGCATTTTCCTACAAATGCAACTTGCACCCATTTATTGAAATAAATGAATTTTTATTTTAATAAAATCCTATTTTCCCTCACCCACCAAACCCACTTACAATCCTAACCCCCTTCTAGATTCTTCTAACCCCTTCCTAATTAGCCTAATCCATTCCCTAATTATTGTCACATTCCTAAGCAACTTGGAGTCACTTCTCAAAGACTTCAAAGTCTTTGAAAAACATTTAATGCTTTGTGTGTTCAACAATTTAACCTCCAAAGTCTTCCAAAACCACTAATGGCTCTTACATGACCATTAATGGCTCTTACATAACCATTTATGGTTATTTCAACTTGCACTCATGTGTCTCCTCAAGCATTTATTGCTTTGACCATGGTTATCCCTTTTGCCTTTGCACAAGAGTTTATCCATTGGATAAAGACTTTATTCTTTGAATAATGAATTTATTCACTCAACCCAACCTTGACCTTAACTCCCAAGTTAACTCTCAGGTCATGTCAAGCATTTAATGCTTATTCCCTCTCCTTTCAACCTATCTCACATTAACACTTGTCAACCAGGGATTGGGTTGAAAGCCCTCACATGGATTGAATATCATTCAATCCCGACCCTTGTTGAGATTACTCAATCTCAACCTTCCATTGCTCAATTTTACCTATAAATAGAGCTCTCATTTCTCATTTTCGAATCCTCAAGCATTTAACATTCATAGTCATAATCCTGAAAACTTGTATGCATTTAATCTATAATGAATTTTAGAGAGCATTTAGCATAAATCACTAAATATATTGTTATCTTGGACTAAAATAAATCTTAGTTCTTTTTCATAATATGTTTAATTAGCTTGTTTTACACTTGCATAGCATAAGCTTGAGATCATCTACAATCTTGAATCTCCATAAGTATCTATAGTGCAAAAAGCTGTTGAGAGCTACACTATTTTGGAACTTGGAGAGGAGAGGAACAAAGGAGAAGGAGTTAAGAACATGTTAAGAGGCATTTGGAGATGCCTTCTTATATTTGTGTCATTTGTTAAATATGTTAGCATGATCTTAGTATCTCTTTTGATATGCCTACTTAGATTAGTTCTTGGTTGAATAACACTAACAATTTCTTGTGTGTTTTTGTGTGTTATACGACTACAGGTTCCAGTTTAACTTTTGGGTATTTTGCAGAGCATCACCTTCAATCATAGATTTGTACCTTGTTGGATTAATAGGAGTTGAATCATCCTTCAATGTCAATTTATCAGTTGTAGTCATAGGAGTACTTAGTAGTTTGGAATTTTCCATACCAAATTTCTTCAAGAGTTTCTTCAAGTACTTTGTTTGACATATGAATATACCTTTATCTGTTTGTGAAATCTGCAAATCTAGATTTTTTTTTATCTCTCAAATTATAGACATTTCAAATTCTTTTTGCATCTGGTTAGCGAAGTCCTTACATAATCCATCTTCACTTCCAAAAATGATATCATCCACAAATACTTCAATAACCAAAATATCATTATTGGTAACTTTGTAATACAAATTGTTGTCAGCATTACCTTTTGGGTAACCAAGCTTCAAAAGATATTTATCCAATCTAGCATACCAAGCTCTAGGTGCTTGCTTCAATCCATATAAAGCTTTCCTTAACCTGCAAACCATATCCTTATTATCTGTCAAAGAAAATCCATTAGGTTATTCAATGTAAACTTCCTCCCCAAGATCTCCATTCAAAAATGCACATTTTACATCCATCTGATAAACTTTATAGTTCTTATGAGCTGCAAATGCAAGAAATAGTCTAACTACCTCAATTTTGGCTATAGGTGCAAAGGTTTCATTATAATCTATTCCTTCTTTATGTGAATAACATTTACAAACTAATCTTTCTTTGTTCATGATTACTTCACCATTCTCATTAAGTTTATTTCTATATACCCATTTAGTTCCAATTACATTTTTGTCTTTAGGTTGGGGAACTAATGTCCAAGTATTATTCTTTTCAATTTGTTCTAATTCATCTTCCATTGCTTTTATCGAATGTTCATCTTGACATGCTTCAATAATAGATGTTGGTTCAACTTGATAAATCAAACACACCTCTTCATTTTCCAATCTTCCTCTAGTCATAACACCTTGATTCTTGTTTCCAATTATCTAATTCTCTGAATGATTCAATCTTACATACCTGGGTTTGTTTTGATATCCACTTACATGCTATTGTTCTTCAGTCACAATTGAGTTTTCTGATGATGCCGGTGTGACTGTATCTTCACTTTGTACCGTGCAATCTGTGTCGGTTCATTTATAATCATTTCAACCGTCAGTTCAATAGATCTTGAATCTCCTCTAAAATGTTCATCTATCATCACATTAGTACTCTCAATGATTTTCTGCAATCTTTTATTATAACATCTATATGCCTTGCTTTTAGATGAATAACTAAGAAATATTCCTTTATCACTTCTAGGATCAAATTTTCCAATATAATCATCTCTTCTAATATAACATTTTCTTCCAAATATTCTGAAGTACTTAAGAGTAGGAATATGACCAAACCATAGTTCATAAGGGGTCTTACCGGTTTCACTTTTGATGTGAACTCTATTGAAAGTATAAATTGTTGTATTCACTCTTCTCTCCAGTACACATGAGGTAGATTTGCTTCCATCAACATGGTTCTTGCTGCATCTAGAATAGTTTTGTTCTTCCTTTCCACAACTCCATTTTGCTGGGGTGTTTGGGGTGCTGATAGTTGTCTTTTGATTCCATTCACTTCATAGAATGTATTAAATTCTCTAGATGTAAATTCTCCTCCTTGATCTGATCTTAAACATTTGATTTTCCTGTCGGTTTCATTCTCTATCATTGCCTTGTATATTTTGAATCTTCCAAAAGCTTCTGATTTCTCCCCGAGAAAAGTAACCCAACACATTCTAGAATAATTATCAATTATTCGCATAAAGTATCTATCACCTTGTAGACTTCTTGTTCTTGCTAGACCACATAAATCAATATGAATTAAATCAAGAATATTATTGGATTTCTCAGTAATGCTCTTAAATGTTATTCTAACTTGCTTTTCCATTTGACATTCCTTACATACTAGATTATGAGGTTTCACAATCTTAGGTAAATCCCTTACTACCTTAGTTGAACTTATCTTTACAATGCAATCAAAATTCACATGACAAAGTCTCTTATGCTATAACCAACTTTCATCTATGTGTGCAATCAAACATGTCTTATCACTGGTATTCAAGTGAAAGATATTACCTTTAGTCTGATTACCAGTTGCAATTTCCAATCCAGTTCTATTTATGATTCTGCATTTTCCATTCTTGAACTATAACTGAAATCCTTTCTCAACTAACTGACCAACACTCAAAAGGTTATGCTTTAAACCTTCTACATAATAAACATTGTCAGTATTGTGCTTACCATCTAAAGATATAGTGCATTTTAATTTGATTAAACAAGCTTTATCATCTCCAAACCTTACTAAACCTCCATGAATTTCCTGAAATGATAAGAATTTTCTTTTATCACCAGTCATATGATGGGAGCATCCACTATCTATGATCCATTCATCCTTTTCTTCAATTTTTTACTGCCAGTGCCTGCTCTACCGGTTTGACAATGGGTGTCGGTTGATCTTCTTTTATTGCAACAAAAGCCCATATGCTATCTACTAGATCTTCATATGAATCATCTGTAACACCTTCATCTACATAGTAACATGATTTATCTATGTTTTTCTAAAATTTGTATCTCTGATATTCAGGGTTAGGCTTATATGATCTTTTTGCTTCCTCCCTTAGTCTTGCATGTCTATTAGGGCACCTAGAAGCTATATGACCAACTTTATTGCAATTAAAACATTTGAAAGGTGCTTTACCTTCATACTTACTTCCTGTTGGACCTTTAGGCATCTTCCTTGCAAATAGTGCTTCAAGTTCTTCATTTTCTCTTGTCATATCTTCAAGTTATTTTGCATAAAGTGCTTTCCAATCAGTTTTGTCAGATGATGGTGATGTTGATGCTGATGATGATGCTTTGAAAGCTAAATCAGTCTTGACTGTAGCAATAGGACCAAACTCTTCAAGCTCAAATGTAGAAAGTTTTCCAGCCAAAGTATCTCTAGAAACTAAAGTATTAGGCATTGTTCTCAACTCATTAATAGCAGTCACTTTCATTTTGTAAGCCGGTGGCAAAGCTCGTAAAACTTTAGACACAATTTCATCTTAACTTAAAGATCCTCCACAACATTATATTCCCAAAAAAATTTCATAAACTCTTTCCATAAATGCAAAAAAAATTTCATCTTCTTCCATTTTTAAGTTTTCATACCTAACCCGTTAATATTCCAATTTTGAAATTTTAACAGTGGTATCTCCTTCACTCAATGTTTCTAGTTTATCCCAAATATCTTTAGAAGTAGATGAGTTTGATAATCCCATGATTTGTTGATCTGATAATGCACTCAGAAGTGCTTCTCTTGCTTTGCAATCATTGTCCAAGTCCTTAGCCAATGTTGGTGGATGAGGTTGATTCAAAGTAGGACCAACATAGCCATTGTTTGTAACATCCCATATATCTCTTCCAATGTAGTTCAGATGTGTTTCCATTTTGATCTTCCATATACCATAGTTAGTTCTATCAAGTTTTAGACTGTCCTTCCTGAAAATATTTGTTGTCATAGGATCTCCTCAAGTTGTTAGGCTTTTGCAAAAAGAGGACTTATCTCTGATACAAATTGTTAGGACCCGAGAAGGACAACTGAGAGGGGGGGGTGAATCAGTTGTGAGCCAGTTGTCAATAAATTATAATCCAAATAGAATTCATTCCAACTTAAACTTAGTACCAGTAAACCAAACTTAAACGTTGGTAAAACAAATTAACGGTTATAGTAGTATTGGTTTAACTTAATGCATGAAACATAAAGAGAAACAACATCCACAACACATGACACATAGATTTTGACATGGAAACCCGATAAGGGGAAAAACCACAGTGGGAAACATTACCCACAATCAGATGATACTTCTGCAGATAGTAAGTCTATACAAAATGGGGCCTGCACATGCAGAAAGGCCAACCACTTAGAGCTCACTTCTCAAACAGAAAATAGGTGTCACACTAACTACAATTGGATGGTTAAATCCAATAACAATGTACTACTCAAAATAACATCTGCAATGTTGGATTCAGTACCGGTTTAAGCTCTGAACATGAGTGCTAAACACCTTCATAAGCTTTCTTCAACCTTCAAATAATGTATGCATGATTCGCACAAGGATCTTAATCTCTCTCTTCAATATTTGAACACACTCATCATGACCCTATATCCGATCTTCTATAAGATCTTACAATCATATATACAAAACCTAAGACCTATACATGAGGTCAGCTCAATAAAGATATTACAAGTAAATTAATTAAAAATAAGTCATGATGTGATACAACATGTCATCTCAATACATGTACCACATTATCCAATTAATAAACCATTTCCAAAACGTGTCATGTTGATCTGGAATAGATATCATGTACTGGTCCATAACCTAGACCTATATGTTGGTAAAGGCAAATCTGTCAATCTGATTAGACCAATAAGAAAAACACCAAATCCAAACATCCAATCCATGTCTTCTACATAACCAAATGATCTCCAGATGATAACAAGTCATCATCGATGTCGATGAACAATATAATCTGCTAGTGAACATATACCAGTGATTGTGCATAAGCTACTAACCATATCGGTGAACATAATGTAGACCTCCGAGAAGATAAGTGTTGACATCAATGGAAAAACCAATGCGACACATGACAAAGTCATCCATAATACCAACATTTCCCTCATTATTCTGATTACCTTGAGTAGAACCGGCAGGGATCGCTTCCATTTTGCTTCCCAGGGCTCTTTGGTTGATCCTTATCTCCTTAAGTTCATGGAATAGCCATTTGAACATGTTGAAAGTGTCAATAGCATGTTCACAAGTCATGCCCAACACATTATCATAATCCTCCCTCTTATCATTAAGCTCAACACTTTTGGGATGAAGGTCTTCAATACCGATTGCTCTCACATTACCAGTCTCCTTATTGGAAGAAGGAGAGCTCAAGAAATTAGGGCATTCAGGGTCCTTGTCATCTTCTGCCTTCTTGCTAGAAGAGGGGGATCCATTCTCAGCAAAAGTAGATGAGGAGGACATAACAATGTTCTTTTTCCCTTTGATACCCTTTCTTGCCTTAGGTTTTGAACTCGAGGGTTTTTTAGTTTTATCTTTTTTCAGGGGAGGGGCATTCTCTTTAGACTCAAACCCAAAGGCTTCATTATCAGAGTCACCCACACTAGTCTCATTATTCTCAGAAACAATGTGGATATAATCATCAGGGGGAGGAAGAGCATAGAAATGGGCATCAATAAGGACCGACAGGCCTTTGTGCAAGGTGGGAAACTTGGAAGGGTTCTTGTGGTGATCACTAAAATGAACCCTAAGAGCAAACATGAGATAGAAAGGGAAAGACATCTTCACACCATGGCAGAAATGATTAAATATAACAAAGTGATGACCATACACCCTAGTATAACGACCATCCAAATTAAGGTAATTCATGATTACCTTAAGAAGTTGTTGGCTTGATGATGATTTTTGTAATGGATGAATTTATGTGTTGTCATTGATGGCACATATACAAACACATATGTTCACATTGTCATATTCATCTCAGCTAAGACAAATAGATACTACTCCTATGTCTTTGTATTGCAAACTGGTATCATTTGTATAGAGAAGTCTAACCGGTATGAAGGTGTCTAAATCGATATATGTAGACAACTGGTATATGCAGGAATGACAATTGATTTTGGTCAATTCCACTGACATTCATTCCGAGATAGAGTGAAGATCAACAAGGAGGTGAATGGAGGACAATCGGTCTATGAGTTGGAAGTGGTTAACACTCAACCGGTATCGGTGTTCCAACCGGTTTCACTAATTGTGTGATGAGTTGTCACCGGTCGTGATGAGTTATATCTAACCGATAGTTTTGATGGTGATCTGTGATGTGTTATGAAAGATTGTCTAGATACACTGAACCTAGGAAATTGTGATGAGGTTCTTGAGCTGACATGAGCTCTAATGTCTATAAAAAGACATTGTGATGAGTTATTTAAAATGTAAGATACAAGTGATGTTATGAGTTAGAGTTGATGTGATTTATTGAAGGAGTTGCAGAGTATGTCGGTGATGCAGAATTGAGTGAACAGAAGAGGATCTATACAAGCAAAATGTGTTATTTCTAGATCATACCACCTATTATTTTCTAATCACTACAATAGTTAAATCCCCTAACTAGGTAAGCTCTAACAAGCTTCATTGTACAAATCCTTTAACTAGGTGATCCATTAGTTTGGATTTGAAATCCTCTACCAAGGTTACTCCTAACAGGGTACTACCTTTAACCAGGTATAGCTCCTAACTGAGCTTTGGGATCTTTAACAGGATTCGCTCCTAACAGAGCACTTTGTAGATGTTAACCAATCAGTTACCTATTTCTACAGATAGTTAACTTGTGAGTCCCATCTCATCGTGGTTTTTCCCAGTTGGGTTTTCCATGTATAAACACTTGTGTTATGGTGAATGTTTTACTTGTTGTGGATGCTTTTATAACACTTTGGATTGCATGCAAAGTCTTAAGTAAACTGGTTAATTGTTTTTACCGGTCTAGGTTTAAGTGTTATTGTTTTTTCTATCACTGATTCACCCCCCCTCTCACTGCTTTATCAGTCTATCAATTTGTATCAGAGCCTAACTTCCTTAAGGCTTAATCACTTGGAAGGAAACCCTAAAGCTATTATGGGGGATATGAGTTATAGAGAGATGGCTATAGTACTTGATGCAACCAGGGAAGAGCTTGAAACCCTAAGAGGTAGATTCAAAGCTTCACAAGTTAAGAGGAGATCGAGAGTTGACTGAGAAATTATTGGAGATATCTGGCACCAACTCTTCAGATGAGGCCAACATTGATGCATTGGCTGTAGAAGTGGAGAAACTGAATGGTGAAAAGATAAATTTGAGGAGAGAACTTGAAGTCCTAACAATCCGTATGAGTTAAGAACTTGAAGCAAGGAGGGTAGCTAAAGACTCGATCAAAGAGAAAGATCGTAAGATTTTTAAGATCAAGCAGGAGAATGCAGCTTTGCATGAACATTGGCATGAGGAGAAGGAAGAGAAGGAAGTGCAGACACTTAAAAATTATTATTTTAATTATTTTTATAATTCCTGACATAATTAATTTATTAATTATGCCAATTTTTAATTCTCCTAAATATTAATTAATTATAATTAATATTGTCACTTTAGTCTAATAAATCAACAACCTTTTATTCTTCTAAAAATCCTCAATATTAAATCTTCTCAAATTCCTCCTCTTAACTAATTAATTTCAATTAATTAGTTAACCTAAGTGATTTCTACAAATCACCTTTTTCCTAATCCATCATTAACCTAATAAATTCTTCTAGAAACTCTCTAAGCTCACTTAACATTATTCTTCTAATTTTTAATTCCCTCCACTCATTCTCTCTCCTCATCAAATCCTCCTACAAATATTATCTACCCTAATCCCACCTAATCTTTCCTCTAATCCCTCTCCTAATGAGTTGCTAGTGGCTAATCATCATGATTAGCCACAAAGTCAACTCCTTGTCCCTTCCATCCAACCACTCTCCTTAATCTCACATTCCTCTAGGCATCTCATCTTCCAAAGAATTTTTAATTCCTCCTTATGCCTCGAATCCCCATGAGCATCCTTTTTGAAGAATTTTTAATTCTTCCTTTCCATTCCTCAAGAAATGTCCCATCCCTTGCTCTTCTCAAGGCACATTGGGAAGTCTTCCCAATGTACCTTGAGGAGTGTGGAGACAAGAAATGCCTTTAAGACATATCTCTTGGTCTCCACACCTCCTCTTGGGCCTTGTGTGGGCTCACAAGGAATTTTAACCCTCCATCTTAGGTCAATCCTAGCCCTTCATTTCTCCTCCTCTCTCCCTATAAATTGAGGACTCCATCCTCTCACATTTCATTTCCAATTTTAGTAACTTCATGTTGTTAGTTTGTGCCTAGAAAATCATCTTTGCACCCTCATCATGCCAAAGTTATCCTCCATCCACACTTAGCCATACTATCCATCTCATTCCTCAAATCCATCATATCCATTTGTGCACAATGTTGGAGAGTCAATCACATCAAGCAATCTAGGAGCAGATCGACATCACATTGGAGGCACTCGGGCGCACTTCGACTTCATCCAAGCTCCATCTGAGGGAGAAGGTAAAGGTTTTGCAAGGTAAAAAGTATTTGTCTTCATGATTTCTATGTGATTTGATTTATGCTTCATGTTCTTATGTTTTAATGTTTTTGATTTGCATTCTAACCATCCAAATCCACCTTGTTTGCTTTTCCCGTCTTCATTCTGGCACGCCTGGTGGGACCCACGTCCCTAAAAACTAATTTTTTTGAGTTTTTGTGAGTTTGCAAGTCGCAAGTATCGGAACAACGTGAGAGACTACAAATCAGTGCGAGCGATTCGGGTTCGATGTGACAGACATACCTTTTCGACCCGTGCGCAGGCACATCAGCGTGAGCACAAGTGCATCAGCGCGACCATTCTCAAAATTCAAAAATAATCCCACTTTTTGTTTTGTTTAAAAAAATTTACTCTCTGTTTTGCCTGTTCAACGCATGCGCAAGCGCATCAGCGTGGGCGGACATGTTTTGACGTGAGGGAAAATTAACTAGCGCGACCGTTTTCAAAAATTCCCACACTCAACAAAAATTTGGTATTTGAAATTTTGAATTTTAAAAACTTAAACCATTAACCCTTTTACTTCGTTTCAGGATTTCAACGCGGGAATAGGAGTTTTAGCGTGGGCGTAGGCGTTTTAGCGCAATTAATCTAGACTAACACAACAGACAGGTATAAAATCACAATTTTGTCTACTTTAATTTCTTTTTCTTATTATTTTTGGTTTCTATCATCTATAGCACGTACGCAGGTGTTTTGGTGCCTGCGCAAGTGCTTCAGCACGTGCGCTCTATGTGCAGGTCAGTGACTACTGATTTCTTTTTTTGAGTGTTGTAGTTTTTCTCGATTGTCCAAGACCTAGAAAACATAAAAAACTACTAATCTAAACTATTTTGCAGGTTGCCTAGGAGTTCCAACCAAATATTGTGTCTTTTTTTAACTAGGCACCTAGATTTTAATTAAAGGATAAATGAACCACTGTCTTGTGTGTTTTGTGAAAAGCGTAAAGGTAGGAGAGTATTCTCTTGTCTAGATAGACGATCAGAAATCTAGACCCTCCAAGTTTTTCACATTTGTTGCATGCTTAGCTTTAGTGGGCCTGCCCTCCCAACTTGCTCTTTGAGAAGGTAAGAGGGGAACAACCCAAGTGAGTACACCCAGACCTGGGGTTCCCAACTCACTATAATAAATAGGCCATTGATGATGAAAGGGTCAATGGTTGGGGCTATATGAGAGTTCACTCTCTCATTGGGTGCTTAGTAGGATCCTAGAGATCTCAATCATGCTTGCGTGACTACTAAGTTCTTGGTGCTTCATTGGGCTATAAGCCTCAATTGCGCTTGCACAACTATGAAGGGTAGCTCCCAATAGGAAGACATATTAAATACCTTGTGCATAGTGGCCAAAAACCTTTTAGTCATTGGTGTAGGAGGTCAGACCTCCGAAGCTGCCCATATTTTTACGGCCCTTAGTAGAGACACAAAGTTTGCTATGAGGAGTTTTCATGGTAATTGATGCTTGGTTGCCCCAAAGAATTGAGTGTCGTGGATGGGAGCCAGTGTGGTCAATAATTTAAGTGTCCGCTCGGGGTAAGCATAGTTGGGAAACCGATTGGGATCCAATGACTATTGTCCTTGCCAGCCTTAAGAATGTTGTACATGAGCATGAGTGTCTTTGAGCCAAAATTCATTTGATCATTGTGTTTGCTTTACTTGATACTTGCTTGCCAAGAGTAGACTAAAAACACATAATTATCCTCAAACACTTTGCAAAAACCATTTGTCTAAAAGCAAACAATCATCCAAGTCACTATCCACACAAAGTACAAATTGCGTCAAAACTCCGACTATTTCGTGTTTCATAAACCTAAGTTGTATAAGCATCCTAAGAAGTCCATCCACTGACCTATCAAGAAAAAGAATCTCACACAAGCACAACTCATTACACGTCAAAAATTTTGGTATACAAATCGCAAACTCTTGCTTAAACACGGGACATTCTTGCATCATTCCACGATTACGTCCATGGTCATAGAAATGAGTTTGATGCTAGTGATGAACTAAGAGTCCGTGCCCTCCATCAAGGTTCAGGTTTGTCTTTCAAAACCAACTATCATCAAAATCAGGGTGGTCGTGTCCCTTCATACAACTTGCCATCCGAACCAATCATCTATTGAGTCATGTTCATGCCAAGGATAACCTAGTCACCAAATTTTTTCTAATTATCAGTATCATCCCTCTTCAATCAATCATCCTCAATCTTTTCCTAAGGACTTAGCACATCAATCAATCACGAAATCAATCACCTTCAATTAGCAAATCAATTCTCAAAATCCAAATCAAATCATCCTTTAATCTAATTTAACCTCACACTAAGGTTGCATGCCTTGTGAAGTTCCATTTAGACCTCATCCGTAATCACTTGCCTTTTTGTGCTTGAAGAAGAATCCTCTCCAAGTACCTTTGCCTTATCCTTTGATTCAATCAAGACTCTTAACTTACACCTTTGCTTTGCTTAGGGTCATTAGTCAACCCTTAGTGGAAGAAAGGCTTTTTAATCATCTTTCCAAGGTCTAAATTCTACCCAACTTGGTCATTACCTCGCTTGTGGTTTCATCTACTATCTAAGATCCTCATCCAAGGACTAAGGTGTCAATCCTAATCAAATCCGGGTTCTAATCCAAGGACCCTACCAATCAGCAAAATCCCTTTTCATCAAAGACAAATCCAAATATCCAAAAGTCTCGCTAAGTCCTCTCATCAAATATTTCCTCCTCCAATCTTTTCTAAGGTTATTCTTGTATGGTCACAACTCAATCTCAAAAGAAAAAGATGGTCGAACAACAATATGCTATGCCAGACATTAGTGTCCTATATGAAGATCCTACATAAAGTGTGCAACCTAGCACTCAAAATCAAACACAAAATACTAATATGGTTAACCAAGATGAACTCTCTTCGGAAGTGCAAACTTTCCTAGCAGACTCTTATAACCAAGAGATGATTGAGAAATTTATCCAGCACAATCCTACTGCACTTCTAAAGACCCTCCTTGAAAATGGAGCTCAACTACCACCTGATTTTGATAAATCCACCCTTGGTCAACAACCACAAGGAGACCTCGCTCCCACGCAGAATGCTGCACCTGTTATTCAAACTCAATCAATTACTACCCTGCCCATCATTCAAACTCAATAAATAAAACCCGCGATACCTCCCCTCGTGGTCTCCATTCCACCTTCTTCCTTCTTACCATCTATACCACTATCAAATCCGATCTCATCTATTCTCCAACATACCTCTATACCATCTTCTTCTACTCAACCATATATTTCTATTCCACAAACTTCACTTCCTATCAACAATGTCACTAACCTCAATTGGGCCACACTTAATCCCGTCACATCAGTTTATGGGCCACAACCAACCGTCACTCAACCCCCCGCGACATCGGTCATCAGATCTCACATTCCCGCTTCCTCATCACATAAATACATTAGTGGTGCTGCACCTTCCATGACTCATTTGATTCTAGGGGCGAATGCAATACATCATTTCTAAAATCCACAACAAGACCTCATTAAATAAATTTAGGACATGAAAAACATCATCAAGGACATGAAAGAAGGGACTAATAAGAGGAAATCGTACTCATTTGAGGAATTTTGTCCTTGTCCTTATGACTCGTCTATATCAATTGCACCCTACCCCAAGGGTTTGAAATCCCCAAATTCACCAAGTATGAAGGCAAAGGGGACCCTCATGACCATGTTTGGGAATTTCACATCCTATGCCAAGAAGTCTCCTATAATGACCTATACCTTTGAAGGCTCTTCCCTAAGAGTCTCACGGGAGATACCCTGACATGGTTCTCATCCTTACCACGAGGTTCCATTATCTCCTTTCCAGACTTGGCAGAAAAGTTTGTGGCTCACTATGCCTATAACATGGCTAATGATGTTTCCATGATGGACATATGTAACACAAAGCAAAGGCCTGGAGAGACTTTCGCCAACTTCTTGCAAAGATGGCGACACCTCATCAAGAAATTCCAATGGGACATGCCAGAACAACACCAAATTGAATTATTTCAAAAGAACCTGGTGCCTGAACTTTCAAGACCTCTGACATCTCAATGTATTAAATCTTTCCAAAAATTGATTGATAAGGGCCTAGCCCTCGAACGTGTCTTGTTAGAGGAAGGAACCTTGGAACACTACCAAAGATCAACTCAAAATTCTTCCTCTTATCATAATGATAAACCAAAATTATGGTCTGAGAACAAGAAGGTAGTCAATGACGGTGTAATTGATGCAAAATAGGTCGAGACCGTTGCCGCTACTCCAAAACCCACCACCACTAATCATCAATTCAACAATCAAAAAAATCAAAATCAATCCCAAAAGCATCACAACAATGTCTCAGTCCAGGGGCGACCACCCCAATCCAATAATAGGACTCCAAGAGACTTCACTCCTCTTGCTGAGCCTATTGAAGTGGTGTTTCAAAAGCTTGTTCAAGAAGGCATAGTGGTTTTCCCGATCACTCACATGAATATTGTGAGTATCATCGTATCAAGGGACATGATACACGAAAATGCATGAAGCTTAAAATCTACATACAAGACCTCATTGATAGGGGTGAGATTGAAGTAGCAAATGCAAAACCTGGTACTAACAATGACAAACTCAAAATGTACCAGGAACCTTTCCCGAAACATGATAAGGGAAAAGGTTCATCATCTAACGTAGTGAATTATGACTCACTAATACATTTGGGGTCAAATTCCGATGGACAAGGAGAGTTGGGGTCAAATTTGATTTTTTTTTGGAAGCAATTCGAAGCAATCGACGACCGTCTTGCCCCCCTTCCCCCCCCCCGCCGGAGTGATCTCTACACAAGCAAGGTAAGGGCAACTAATTTTTTTCCGCAATCATATTGAGATTGGCTTTTTTTTGCGAATTAATCCATTTTGTGAATTAATCACATGCTGTGTGTATGCTACCCCATTTTGCGATTTTTGTTATTGGAGCGTTTGCAACTAATTTCTAACAAAAAAACCCCCTTCGATTATGCTTTGATGGATGTCCATACCTTTTTGCAAAGCTCCTATTTTGGCACACGCAGGGAGGATGCTGGCAAATGTTGCAGTAGAGAAACTTTTTTAACAAAATACAACAGTTATGGATCATGAAACCCTTGACCCAATAGACACTACACATGCAAAGCTCGAAATGAGTTAATAAAATGTTTTTGAACCAAATGCTTAACAATATTTAGACATGACAGTAATGAGGATTTTTACAAAAACAACCCTTAATCATACAATAAATATACATACCAATTTGTATATTTATCAGACACGGGCTACCAGTTACATAGTCATCCAAGAAGCAAGAACCCTAACTAGAACCAAGAAGCAAGAACCCTAACTATAGTGTGTCATAGCCAGAGCTCGAGATATTGTAAATGAATTTCGATGGGATGATAAAAAAAAGTTAAGTATAATATATTCCCATTTTCTAGTGACATAAAGTGTCCCACTCTTTTAATGCCTTTAGAAAGTGTTTCAAGCCCAAAGTCTTTTAGACACTATATTCAATGCCGTTAGAAAACTACTAGGCAACAATTCTCTTATCCAATGATCAAAACCATATAACATATGCTCACATATTCAAATAGTATCACCAAATTTGATATTCTATGCAATATAAACATAGACTGGAGTAAACATATGAATGATGAGTCTTACTAATAAGACCCTTTTCCAAGTACATATTAAATTTTATCTTTTTCAGCCTTTATCATATGGTATTGTATCCTTTTTCAAACCATGTAATTGTATTTGCATATGATCACTATATTTTTCTATAGCAACCAAAGTTAATGAAGATACATGCTAAGAGATGATTGTTCACTGATGTCATTGTAATGTGAATCCTATAGTGTTCTTTTTTCATTGTTCTACTGTGCTTCTCAAGCTGCACCAACATAGTTTTATTTAATGGCTTTGTTTTGATAGTGATTTCTCCATGGCTTCCACTATCTTTTTCTTGGCACATTCAATGCATTGTCATCTATCACTACTATTTATTGTCCTTTTTACCTTTATTGAGGTTGTTCTCATACATGTCATTCACTTTGTCTATGAGTATATCTCAACCAATTCATTGTTGTAAGTAGAAATAAAAGATTAGTCTCATCTCTTTTACTATTTTAGACCTTCATAGTAATCTTTGCAATATATCATTTCCTTCCAATTATATGGAATAATGATTTTATTTTTATGGAATGTGATGAATGCTTGAGTGTGTCTTCTTGAACAAAAAGAGGACTTAGAGAAAGTAGATTCACATAAGGATAGGTGGATTTTCCTAAAGATGAAGGGATAAGACTTAACAAAAAGAGGACTTAGGATGATGATCACAAGGAGGATTCATTTAAGGATATGGCATATTCACCTAAGGGATAGTGTATTCTCCCAATAATATGGAAAAATTATTGATTGGTGGAATGACATGCTAGATCAAGGAATGATACAAGGGTAGATTCACCTAAATATAAGGTAAATTCAGCTAAAAGGGTACCCATGAGATTGTGGTACTGAGTACCTATCTATGGATGGTGTATTTGGATACAAGTATGATGAAACCATGCTTGTGTATGATGAAACAAAGTCCATATCTCTATTATAGGTCCAACATAATCTCTATTATTTGAGACACCATTTTATTAGCATATCCAATTAGAGTAATTTATGGGTTTAATTATGGATCATGTTGTCTATTTCCATGCACTATTGAACTTATTTGGATATATTGTGATTATTTTAATTTTGAAGTTATAAATAAATTATGTTTGTACCTTAGAAAGGGTAACTCCAATTGATGTTTGGGCAGTTTATTTGAAAACTTATGGTGATTATTACCCTATGTTATGTAATGGAGTTATTTTTACACTAAGTAATTGACTAGAAAAATGAATTTGTATTGTTGTACAAGTATGATACAATACAAGTATGATGAAACCATGCTTGTGTGTTTACATGTTTGTGCATCCTATTGAGAACCAGCCTCGCTGTTGAGGAACTTAATAAATGTGGTGTTAAGTAGAAGAATGGAAAACTCAAGAAGCTATGATGACATATTGTGGCATTAGTAGGGATTATCTCTATTGACCACACCTTTAAAAGATAGTATCCCCTAGTTCTCCTCATAGAATGGACCATTGGATGGCTCATAGTGGTATCCTATCCTACATTTATCTTGATGGCATTGCCGATAGTTGGTATGTGGTTCTTGGTACGGGTTTCCTCTTACCCTATTATCTTATTTATATCTTTGTTCCAACATGTGGAGATTGATTTTTGTCATGCTATGATGATTTTCATGTTTGCATGTATTTTGACATTATGCAAATAGATATGATGTTACACCATACTTATGTTTTGATATAGTGTAGGTGATGGTTACATGTTGTTGATGGTAGCAATTTGGGTTCAAAGACACAATTCCACACACACACACAAATATTTGAAGATGCATTTTATATTATTCCTTCTTAGTGGCGATTAGTGTTGGAAGATTTGCACACAAGTAGAGAGGAACTCATGTTAGATACAATAGGTTGTGTTTGATAACATTTGAATGTGCCTCATGATGTATACATATAGCTTTGGTGTGTGACATGCATGCACATTTTTCCATAAGACACATTGCTATGTGGCATGTGCCCTATGCATGTCATCTTTGTGAGGCACATTGCTATGTGCAATGTGGCCCTAGGTGTGTCTTCTATATGAGGTGTATTGCCATGATATGTTAGGATTTGTAGTGTGCAGGCCACAAATGCATGCATGAGGGACTATTATTATAGTCATGTTTTTTGGGCATGTAGCCTAGGCATGTCTTCTCCATTAGGTACATGGCCATGCCGTGTGGGAGTTTTTGTGTTCATGCCACAAATGCACACATGAGGGACTATTATTGGAGTCATGATGAATCTTCACTCTATTTAGCCACAATTTCTAGTCATATAGTTATGTAATGTGCACTTTTAAGGATTGTGAAGTTTCCTTCAATTATTGATGATCTCTCATCTTTGTTGCATGGGCCAACAATTTTATTTTATCTTGTTTGAATTAGTTTAATCACTATTGTGAGTTTTCTCTATTGTGTAGTTATTGTGGCTATGCTTGATTTGCTATTGGAATTGAACACATTTATTTGACTTATTATTGTTACTATTTTTTCTTTCTTTCAATATTTATGATCTTTGGTAGTTTAGTGAAACTCTTGCTATTTTTAAATGTTGCCTTCTTTTTTGTGATGTGATTCCTCACCAAGATCGACATAGATAACCTTGGATGAGTGTCTATAAGGAATCAAACATTGGGAAAATTTGAGGATAGGGGCAAGTGTTTGTTGTATGGGTAGCTACGATCCACTTGTACATTCTTAGTGATTATTGACGGCTATGTCTTGGAGCTGGTTAATCCCATTAAACAAACAAGGGGGAAGTCATACATAATCGTATGGATCCTCCCTAGTTGTGTGTGGATTCAAGACGACCATCATTTCATATGGTTCTTGGTTAATTTGTGAGACCATGGCATCCTCTTAGACCAATATGTGAGCCTTGTATTGTTATCCCTGCAATGTTGATGAATAAGTGTATGTTTAAATAAATGCTTTGCTTAGAATACTAAAAAATGTCTCTCAGAAAGTTTGCAACAGGCAAAATTTTAGTAAGAATTTGCAGACACAATGCTCAGAAATTCACACAATCAGCTACATTAAATACATTCTCTATTAAGTTCAATGGTTTTGGTTCGATTTGCAATTTTTGTGAAGCTTTTGCACTAAAGTTTCCATAGCCTGATTTTTTTGCCTGTGAAGAAAGACCATGTCAGATAATATCACCGAAGAACAAAATAAGGAGACAATTGCTAGATTATGGTCTAACTTGAAAAGAAAAGGTGATGGGAAATGTTATTGTCCCTGCAAAATTTGTAAGGGCTTAAAGACTAGAAGACTTCTAATCACAATAGCTAAGAAACATTGTAGGCAGCATGGTCACATTGAAGGGGGACATGATTATCATCCACTGGTAAGTGGTTCATTATATCATTTTAACAAATTATATACATAAGAAATCACTTGATAATGAGATCATGATCACGGTTTATTTATGTATATCAATTTTATATAGGTGGAGCACCCTAGAGCACATGGTATGGATCAACAAAACCCTGAGAATATGGTTTTGGAAGTGGAGGAACATGGAGGTGTGAATATCGAAGCTAAAGATAATGATCCCATGGAAGATGACGATCATGCACCAGAAAACACAATTGAAGATGATGGTACAAATACGTTGATCCATGACACATTTAGTACAGGCACAACTGATCATGATGATCAGGATGACCTTGATGTTCATGATTTACCTCTTCTTGAGAAGGCATATGAGTCCCTTTACAAAGGCTCTCAAACAACTCTCCTCTCTATTGTATTGTTGTTGGTGAACTTGAAGGTTATGAATGGTTTATCCAACATAACAATCTCTCATATGTTAAGGTGTGTCATACATGTCATTACAGTTAATAAATGGTGAATCATGTACCATTAATATTCTTTATATTAACACCTCAAACTTTTTTTTTTGCTGTAGATTGATAGGTGAGTTTTTCTTACCACCATCAAATATTCTACCTCGCTCATATTGAGAATTATCTGCCATTATGAAAGATATTGGAATGGAGTATCAAACAATAGATGCTTGTCCCAATGATCATATTATATATCATAAACAACATGAATTTGGAACAGAATGCCCTGAATGTCATATCAGTAGATATCGAATAGATCAAATAACAAAAAAGGTGCCTTGCAAGGTTCTTTGTTATATTCCCTTTATTCCACGTATGCAACGATTATTCAGGTGCACTAGCTTGGAACAATTTATGGATTACCATGCATGCAATAGAAGTCAAGATGACATTATTCAAATGCCTGTGGATGGTTCAGCATTTATGGACATAGAGGAAAAGTGGCCACACTTTAAAGAAGAACCTCGTAATTTCAGGCTTTCATTGGCAGCAGACGGTGTCAATCCATTTGGAGAGTTGAGATCTGTTTACTCTGTGTGGCCTATTTTTGTTATCAACAATAATATTCTTCCATGGATGTCAATAAAGAGGGAGCACATAATGTTGGCAATGAATGTTCTAGGTATTTTATCATTTAATAGTCATCCACATTTAATTATAAATATTGCAGTAAAATGGTCATAATAATTATGTAATGTTTTTGTTCATTCCACTAGGCAAGTACCAAGTTAAAGATATGAATGTATATATTGAGCCTCTTATTGACGAGTTGCTGGAGTTATGGAATGGTGTGACCATGTATGACATCTCTAGACCAATAGGACAAAGACAATTTCAATTCCATGCAATGCTTGTATGGACAATACATGATGCCCCAGGGCTAACACATTTTTGTGGTACGTTATAGTGTTCAAGTTGTGCATGATAATTATAATTATAAAAATTAATAGATTTAATAGAATTATACATTATCTTGTAGGTCTTCAAACAAAGGGAAAATTTGCATGTCCAGTTTGTAGTCCAAAGATGAAATCCCGTCATTCAAAAAGTTTAGGAAAGCAGGTGTTTGATGAGTATAGGTACTTCCTTCACAAAAATCATAAGTACCGGAATACTGAAAAACATCTTTTCAATGGGAAAGAAGAGACTACATCAAAGCCACGAAGAATGACTCCTCATTTATGGAAGTTGGAATATAATAGAATTAATCGTCAAGGTAATGTCATTCCATCTAATGGTTTATGTTTGGAATTTGAATTTTTCTATCGTGTTTTGTTTACTGATGATGTAATTGATGATATTGAAGGTCGTCAAGGCATGGATGACCACCTTCCAAAGGGACTAAAAAGTTATCCCAGACAATTCAGTAGGTTGCCTTACTATGAGCAACTACAAATTGTGCATTTGTTTGATACAATGCATATTGGAAAGAATATAACAGAGACATTATGGAAAATATTGGATGGAAGGCGTGACAAAGAAAAAATTGTCAAAATTTGTAGTGACATTGTGGAATCCAATCATGCAAATGAAAAATGTCATTCAATCAAATAGCAATGGAGATCAGATTAATATAAGTGCCCTTCCTTGGTTATTAATGGAGCAGCAAAGCAATTCTATAAAAGAAGTAATACGAAAAATTTGATTTCCCACAGGATTTGCTGCGAACATAAACAATCTCATATCAAAGAAGAGTGAATTTGGGCCAGGGATGAAAATGCATGATTGGCATACCTTCATTAAGGTAATTCACGTTCTTGTGTATTTACTATATATATGTATACTGTGCATGTACTTTTCACTGTATTATGTTAGAAAAAATGAAAAAATCATTGTATAATTGTTGCAATATGTTCTACCTCTATCTCTCATAGACGACTTCGACAATAATGTCAAGCAAGTCATATATGATCTTGGAAAATACATGAGGTAAGTAGTGATATTTGTTTAGTTTGTTGTATAGATATTATATTTGCCATTTGTTTTACTTGTTATGCAATATATTTGTATATTGTTTTGTAAAGTCTCGTTTATATATTTTTGCGTCTTCAATCTCTTTAATTAGGTGGTTGTCATCTAAAGAAATCCACAAGGAAGACATAAAATATTGGAAGAGAAAAATCCCTCATCTAATGTGTGAAATGCAAAAGTGTCTACCTTCATTTTTTTCAATGCACAAGAACACTACCTCATACACCAAGTTGAGGAGATCGAATTGTGTGGACCTGTACACACTAGGTCAATGTGGATGGTTGAGAGGCACTTGAAATTTTTGAAGGCTTTGGTTTGACAAAGAGCACATCCTGAGGGTTCTATGGTTGAGGGATATATGGTATACCAAACTATGGTGTACATTACTGAATATCTTCCTAAGTTTGCAGCAAAAATCCACGTAGATCGCATTTGGGATCCCAACCCCATTAATAAATTCGAAGGGGAGCACTTGATGGGGAAAGGTAGATTGAAGAAAGTGAGAGGTAATTATAAGATGTTATTGTAGTAAATTAATTCTTCATCTTCTAAATAAATCAATTGTAAGTGGTCTATTAATTATTTGTACAGTTGGTCGGGAGTGGGATGTGCTACATTTGTATATTGCAAATAATCTTGATTGGATGACGGTGTGGATTGAACGATGTCAACATTCTGGTCGCACATTAACATGAGATGGTGTCGCTTCATTGGTTAAAGAAGCTCATCGTAATGGGGATTCCAATGTTACACAAAGGGAAATTGATTTAGCATATGGTTTAAGAGATCAACAGGTACGTATAATTTTATTAATCACCCGTATGTTTATCAACTCATGATGCAATAATTTTAATATGTTAGACATATTGCAGGTCAAACACCACAAGGCTATGTGCTGCAATGGTCATAAATTTCACATCAAACAATTGGATGACACAAAGAAAACTTGTGATTCTGGGATAACTGCAGTCTTTGAGGTGACCAATATTTCATCTAGAAACGACATACATCCTCATCTCAAAATTGATACTATGGCATTTTGGATGATATACTTGAGTGTGACTTTAATTCCTTCAAATTAGTTCTGTTCGTCGTCAAATGGTATAGGCTACGAAAGAATATAAATGATCCTGATAGAACTGTTATCGAACGTGATAATGGATTTACAATGGTTAATACAAGGTCGTTTGAACGATTTGGGGATGAGCCCTATGTTCTTCCAAGTCAATGTGAGCAGGTATTTTACTCAGAGGTTCCACATAAACCAGGTTGGTCATTTGTTGTTAGACATGATCCAAGAGGAAGGCTGATAATGTATAATGTGATGGAAGAAGATACCGAAGAAGTAGAAGATGATATAGATGATCATGATCGACAGTTACTCGATGATGTTCCTGACGGAAATGTACACAAAGAAGAAGTTGATGATGATGATGGTGCTGCGACTGATGATGATGGTGATGGTGTCGGTGATGGTGATGATGATGATGATGACGATGACGAACATAACGATGACGATGATGACGACGATGACAACGATGACGATGATGATGATGATGATGATGATGATGATGATGATGATGATGATGATGATGATGATGATGATGATGATGATGATGATGATGATGATGATGATGATGATGGTCATGATGATGAGTTGGATGAAGAAGAAGATCAATGACATGAATGAAATGTATGAGATGCGATTATTATATTATCTATTTAATATTGATATCTTGATAGAAATTGATTTGACTTATATGGTTACATAATTAATTCATATGTTTTGAATTCTAGTGCCATTACTTAATTAATTCATGATGCACCTCTAGCTATGTGATAGATGGTGATTTAAAATACATATGTGATGGATTACATGCTTATGATGATACATGTGACATTTTTTGAACTTTGTGTTTATTTATGGAATGTGGACTACTTATTAGCTATGTGATGGATGGTGATTTATGATATGTATGTGATGGATTACATGTTTATGATGATACATATGTGATTCTTATGATGCTCAATTACATATATGATGATACATATGTGATGCTTATGATGCTTATGATATTGCAGTATTTATTGTTTATCAAATTACAAATGTAATGCTTATGATGCTCAATTGTTGGTGCAGAAACCTGAACCCCTTTGACGAGGCTCCTACATAGTCTCATGGATCGATAGGTATAAGTCAATACACCTTATAGAAATAATATATTTTTTAAAAATTACAAGAAAAACAAACTTCCTCAGTTTTTCAAACATCAACATTAGCAGCAAATCTAATATAGTTATCAACACTTGAGGCCACAGTTGGACTTACTCAAATTTTAATCTCAACATCAACTTTATGGCCGACTTCTTCATCAATATTACCCTCATTTGCAAAATATCTCTCTCATTACCAACTAACTCTCTCATTTGATGGTGCACAGGTATCACCAAATAGGTATTTGTCAGATGTGTCTTCCTCGAGTGAGGGAAATGCAGGAATAGAAGAGGAAAGTGAGACATGTAGTAGATCTCAAATAGGGAGATCAACTAGAGGTCAAAAGATTAGAAGAAAATTCAATAAATGCATGGAATTTTTTCTTGTTACAATTATAATGATTGGATGCAGATTGTTTGATATAGAAAAAGTATGCGTAGGTATGCACTGTCAGCCAATTATATACAACAAAAAGATAATGATCAAAGTAAATGAGTGGCTGTATACATTGATGGAAGGCCAAAAGCAACAGGGAATATTGCAGGTTTTATAAATAGTACACGACCTGGGTCAACTAATAAGCAACCCAATTGCATATTTGAGGCACATGAGGAAAATTGTGTGTTTGTATGTGCGATAAAATCAATAAGTGTAGGGGAAGAGCTGCTAATCGATTACAATTTGAATCATATAGATACAAACAAAGTTACTATCATGGGGGTGGTACATACTATATATATACCATTTAAGCCAACTTCCAATTAATGAATCCAATAAACCATTGTATTATTAAGTTTTTTTGCTAAGTCTATTGGTTTCATTTCACTAACATTTTTATATTTTTTCTTTGTCACAAGACCACATGGATCCACCACATAGCACAGATAGGGGTGTAGGTCCTGACACTTCTATGGAGCAGGTAAACCTCATTGTAATTGTACAAATTAGATAGAATCAAACTGTTACATTATGATCTTTTCTTGAGTGTTTTGAAGTAATTTTGATAGTGTTAATTATATTCTTGTCACAAATAGATGTTCAGGATAAGGGAAAGGAACCTGTAGTACCTCAGCAGCTCCATAGGGATGTGGGGCAGTCGACAGTGTTATGCGCTGATGACATTGCACTTACCGCAAACCCTATGCAATTTGTACATAAGAATATTAGAAAAATTAGGCCAGAGATTCTTGATTTGGCAACCATAAGTCCTTAGACTGATGAGATAACAAAGAGGGTACAACTATTGTTGACGACAATGGAAAACTTGCAAGTAACCAGTAATGAAAGCTTTAATCATAACAAAAGTTCAATAATGGTTTATATTTTTATCTCTTTTATGTCATTAACTAAAATATGTATGTGTTGTTTTTACATAAATTTATAGGGCCTCATCATCCTGGTGGCGATGATCAGGGTAATGCAAGTAGTTCAGGTGATGACCATGTTCTATATATTAAAACCACTCCTTTGGACTTGTGAACTTGCTTTTTTAATGTTTTACATATTTAATGTATTACTCTTTAGGTGCTGACATGGGTCCGAGGTCGAGCCCAACTATATTGCCGACTGCAATGTTGGCAACACGTAGCATGCAGACATCGTCTGTTGCACCAGCTCGTGTTGACCCACCCACTAGTGGTAGATCCCTCTTTTTCTCTCTCTTTTATTATGTGTTTATTACCCTTGAAGTGTTCTTTCTTGGAGGCATTTCATAGTGGATTCATTTACTGTGGCAAGAGATGCACATGAGGATGCGCCAGAGGTGAGTACTACTGATAACATACCATCATTTCCTGGATCTTCCCATATTGCTAGTACGGGAACGTTGCAGGCCACACTGGTGGTGAGCGATGAAGAAATGATTCCCTTGAAGATACAGAAGGTTCCAGGTACTTAAAAAATATTATTATATATAGTCTAATTGTAATTTACTTACTGATCACTCATTTTGGACTAATGATCCCATATTTTTTTTGGCAGGAAATGATATTTTTTATAAAAATCTTAATGACATTTCATTGCAGATATTTGGGCCCACCATACGTAAAAGGTGGAACATCATACGTGAACTAACCCTTATCCACTATTTTGATTTCATATCATTGCTAGAATAGTTTTCCTTTTATCCATTTCTTGAACTATATCAAAGGTAGCTTCAGTTTCTTTCTAAATCTAACAGGTTTGTTTTTGCTTTTAAGGTGGAATTACCAAGAAAAAAAGTTAAAAGATGAACTCACAAACTATATGGTAGGGTTGTTTGGAAATGACACATTCGACAAGACTAAGCTCCTGGAAAAAGCTGGCACATATCTGAAGTATGTGAGGGACCAATACAAGACACATTTAGAGAAGAACGTAAAGTATGAGCGTCCCCCCATGATTCCAGAGAGGGAGTGGAAGGACTTGATTTTGGATGCAAAGGAGAGAATTGAAAGGAAAAAAGGAAATACACCACCAGACGCCAGAAGAAGGCATGTGATACTATTAAGAATGTGAATATGTAATAATTATTCATTATATTTATATAATCTAACATATTTAAAACTTTTCATAGATTGAGTGACACATCAAAGGCAACCAAGGCAAGACAAGAAAAGCATGGGCAACACAAACTCGGCTCTGGTGGTTATATGAAACTTGCCGCACGAATTGTAAGAATTAGTAAATTAAGTATCACATCAAAATATTTATAAATTGTAAAAAAAAATTTTTTGATCAAACAATACAAGCAAAATTTACAATACTAAGAAAAAATGCAGGGCTCTGAATTCAATAGAGCGCCCACGGAAGATGACAAGAGAATTGGCTACCAGAAAGGCTATATAGTCGTGGCTGAACGGCTACAAGAATTGAGTGGGCAAACACGAGATTCTGATGCATCTGTCACAACAGTAATTAAGCTAAATGAAAATTATTTCAAATTTAATACTTAACCAATAATCTATTTGATGTTAAGTTTCAACATAAAGTGACTATATTTTTTTTAAATAAGCAAGCAATGATAACACTGCGTGTGACATTGCAATGCAGCATGATAATCATGGAACATAACCTGTACATGAAGGTCCGGATGTGCATCCTAGTAGTGGAGGTATTCATTTGCTATTCAAATTTTTTAATGTAATTATTAATACAATTAAACATCTTAAATTGAAAATTAGTGTAGTAATTAATGTAACCTTTATTGTTAATATTTTAGAGCATGTAGTCCGTGGTGACCAAGTGGAGCATGATCCAAGTAGACAACATCAGGAATGTGATGTTCCCCAATCAGGTAAAGAGGACCACTATTATTCCTTTAAACAAATTTAATTGCAATTGGTGTATTGATTAATGTAACGTTTCGTATTTCAACTCCAAAGGATCTAGAGGGTACTCAGCATGTCGAGGTTGAGGCTAGACAAAATGATGTGGAAGATGATGTGGCCCCATCAAGTAAAGAGTGTAACAATTGTGTGCTTTAAATTAATGAAATACTTGTAACAATAATAAAAAAATGTTTTTAATTTAACCCAATTCTTTGTTATTGCAGAGGACCCCCCTTTGGTTCAGCATCCTCGTCCTTTGTATAGGACTAGGCATACATCAAGAGCATGAGAAGAGGGCATAACATCTGCAGATGGGGGAAATGATGAAGAAACCGATGTTCCAATTAGTCTTTTCATAGCTTCAAAAAAAAAATAAAGAAAGAAATGATTGTAATCTACCTTATTTGATAATGACTGATTTTTATGTGTAATGAATGTAATTATGTGCTAATGAATGCTCATGAATGATATGTGTTGATGATTATTGATGAATGTTGCGTTTTAATGAAAGTTAATGAATTTTATGTGTTAATAAACATTATGTGATAATGAATGAATGTTATATTTTAATAATGGATGAAAGAATGAATGAATGTTAAATGTTAACGGGGAATTTAGAGTGATGTTAGGGGGGGGAGGGGCCAAATGAGCTTCCACCTTCACATGGTTGGCCCTGTTAAGTAGAGAATATTAAACTATTCTTGAAACAAAGTGAAGCTCAATTATAAGATGTGAAATGTTTGAAAGGTGAGAGTCCACAAATAGATGTGAAATGTTTAAGTAGGCCTCCCAATGAAATGGATCTCACAGACACGAAGAATCCTATATAGAGAATCATTGAGAGCCCTTGAAGAAGAAAATTTGAACTTCGATGAAGTAATACATGATGGAGGAATATCTTGCAAGAGGAAATCAAAGTCATTATGGTGTCATCTAGATCTGAAATGTGGTCTACTTTTCAAAAAAGTAAAGATGCTTGATATGAATGTGTCATTGATTTGACAATTTCTAATGTCTGGTAGATGACTTTGATGCTCTCAAATTGTTCTTGAAGCTTATATGGCTTGGTTCTGATCCTTATAAGCTTTTAGACTGATTTAGGCACTATGATCTCACTGCAAATTTATCATTTATTGGTTGTTCTTTTGTTGATAGTGACATTTATCACTACTTTCATCTGAGGCAATCACTTCTTAACAGTCAAAAGGTTGCCCGAGGTCAAGTTATATCATGGAAAAATGAACACAGAGAAGAACTTTTGTTTTTAAGTAACAAGGTATAGATCTACATTCTGCATGACACTTTTGTAAATCCATGCATATACTGCTCTTATATATAATTTACTTTGTTAAAGAAATGCTTGTTATTATTATTCCAAAGAGGTTTACCTCGGCTGGGCATGATTTGAAGGAAAATCTCTCCCTGCATAGGTAAGGAAAGAACGCATCTAGATCCTACATGGAAAACTTATATCCTTTCATAATCATGCAAGCATAACTTTCATAATCAAAGCCAAGTCTTGTCCAAAAAGCTGCATCTTCCCCATCAAATGGGGAGGTAACTCCCCCCAAAAAAGCTTGGCATCATGCCCTCTGAGGGAATTGCATTGCTGCAAACTAAATTGTATGCCTTCCATGACCATTCAAGAATCCCTTAATAGTGGCCCACACTAAGAGTGGCAATATATAACTATCTGGGTACTCTAATATTCCTTCCTCCCATCCCAGTGCAACATACCAATGCACAAATGACCATAGATTTGTGGATATAGACAGTCCACATTCAAGTCATCTCACTATAGCCAATTAATGCAAGGGAATCTTCAAATTCAAATCATGGGATTCTTGAAGAATCAAACTCCTCTTGATTGGTTTTTAGGTTTTGAAACACTTAAGGATAGTTTTGGTTTATTTTCATGCTGATGTAATAAGTCACCCCACCTTGTAAGCCTATGCCCTAGGTAGGTGTGTTATAAACCACCTTGGGTATATGGAAATTGGGGTTATTCATGCCTTGAAGGAATTTTTAGTGCATTTTAAGAGTTTTAAGTGTCTTAGGGGTCAATTAGTGTCTAGGTGTGTTTAGGAGGACAAAATGTCAAAAGTTGTCAAAAGTTGTCAAGCAACTATGACAACTTTTAACCCAAAATTGCAACTTCCTCCAAACCACCATGTTGGTTTCCAAAATCAGTTGATAACTATTGGAAGTGTCATTAAAGGATGAATTCCAACCTTTGGCAAGTTTTTTGAAGGAAAATGAAAGTTTTGTGAACAAAGAATCCAATAAAAATCTGTCTTTTTCCTACATTTTGCTGCTATTTCCCATATTCCATACAGTACGGCTTTCTCCAGGGCATAAAACCTCTTGAATATGAAATTAAAATGTCTTACCTTTCCAATGCAACAAGTATAAGCCTCTAAATCTTTTGGAGCCATGAGAAAAGTGGTTTTTTGTGAAGGTACCCCGGATTTGACAGTCTACCTAGGGTTTGACAGCAAATATGAGTTTTTCTTGCTGATACCTCATGGGATTTGTATGGCCTTTGGGGTGAAGCAAGTGGAAAAAATGTACTTTAATATTTCCAAGACCTTTTGTAGGGAAGTGACAGGTAAAGGCGAGGGTTTGAATTTTTAGAGGTGGGCATCTCTATGTGACCACTTTGGCTGGGTATGCATCTGACCCCACAAACGATGATAGCGGTGGAACCAAGGGCTATAACTTGGTAATTTATGTTTTATCCATGTCCCCCATGTGTCTTAGGTCTTAATTTTCCCAGGAAGCAAGTTTTGAGTATACTTCCTTTGTTAAGGTGGCCTAATTAGGGCTATTAGGCCTAAGAGTGAAGTTGGGTTTATAACCCTTAGACATTGGATCTGCCCAAACCCTTTTGCAATCCTTTGGAACTCACTTTAATGAAACAAAATCCACTTTCATTTGTAGAGGTCTTTTGAGAAATTAACAAGAAACCTTAAGTTTTTCACACTAGCAGGGCTACTAGGCGTGACAGGCCTAATTGTAGCAGCAGTACTATTTTTTCTCAATACATCATGTTTGATGATTGGAACAGGTCTATTAACCCTATAGGATAGTGAATCAAGGTATTGGAGGTCCCCATTTCCTTAGGAAGTGTGTGTCCGCCTTTGGTTGGGTGTAGTGGCCTTTGAGTCCTGAGAGACTTTTGTGAGACACTGTGGGATTGGCATTGTCCAGATGGCTTAGTATGGGGAGAGGTATGAAAACAATCAAATTGAAACCAATCCAACCCTTGATGTCTTTGTAGAAGTTGTAGGGTCCTTGTTTGGGGTTTTTGAGTGAAGGATCCTGTCTCAGCAACAAGGGCTCTGCATCACCAATGGGTGGATTAAATCCATACAACTGCATAACTCGTAGATCTAAAACAATGACGCATGTAAAACTCATCATCACATCAATAACTTGCAAACTGAGATACAAAGAAATACCATATGGATCTCAAGAAAAAGACACCAAATCAACTCCAAATCTGATTTGCCAAACAATTCCACTAGTCAAGGAATCCATCAAGAAAATATTGTAGAGATGATGAGGGACTAATGATTGCATACCAACATCTCCTCAACGAGAAAGTTGCAAACAACCTCCTTGAATCATGCACTAAACATGCATGCAAACCCACAACTATCTTTCATCTAGAACCACCTATTGATGTTTTTTTATGCACCACGAACACAATAAAATACCAAGGTATTCTATCATCTCTTGAACAAAGAAACTTTGAATGCTTAACAAAGTGATCAATCAAAGAAACTCCAAGGTTTACAATACGAACTATGCAACTTAATTGCATGGGCTAAACTTAGTGAATATGGTGTGATTTTTCTGGAATCACAAGGGGGCTTACATTTTTCTTAAACTCTACCAGAACTTGGACTCTACACTAACTTGCTTAGAAAATAAAAGACAAAAGAGATAAAGAATGACCCAAATTGACTATCAAATCAACAGTCGAGATAATATAGTGAAACCCTAATTAGGGCTTGTTACAACAAACTCCATTCTAGCCAATTAAATAATTACATTGAATAGGACACATTTCCACCTTGAATTCTAACCAATGAGGAAATAGGTTAGGTATGCTTGAACAAAATTTGATGCATTGCAATGTGTCACTAGCTCATTCATTAGATGAATCAAGTACGATGAACTTGGACATGTCAATGTGGCTTCACTTGATTAGGTTGACGATGATTGGATTCCAACTCAACTTGCCAAGTCGATCATCACAAAGCTTATGTGATTGAGCAATATCTCTTGATACTCAATGTTATCTAGTTTTCTCAACATGTTGAAGGTGGTCGGACATATTCCCAAATTGTATCATCTAGATGATCAAGTCCTTAGCTTTTGATTAATTCTTCTGAAACTATCTACTTGATCATGTTTGTGTCCTTCCATCTTCCTGATAGTTCTTGATCCTTTTATGTGACCGTGTGCTTAATGAAGTATATGTTTGATGATGCTTGGTCCTCCTTTTGTTGCATCTCCATACCGATGATGCTTGCTTCAACTTCATGGTGCATATACTTGACTTGAATGGCTTGCTTTGATGAAATCCTCTTTGAGATTCAAAAATCTACCTCTTTGTGGGGTAATTCACCTTGGTGAATATGTTTGATATAGACTTTGTAATGCCTAGGCTTGATGTAGAACCCACTTATTCTTGATCTATCCAACCTTGATCACCTTTGTAACTCTGACTTGAATACCTTGATCATTGGTGATTGATGTCTTACATATGACCTATCGTGTTGTAGATCCCTTCATTTTAAAGCAATCCTTATTGATTTCTCCTTATTCTACTGATTGCTATTCTTGGATTTTCTAAGGGAATGCAAGATAGTCTTTTGTTTCTTCCTTGTTGAATCCTCATAATATCTTGATCAACATTTGACATTGTCCTTGCGCCTTTAGATGCTCCTTCCTTTGTATTGCATTGTTGAAAGCTTTGAATAGGTTTAGCTCCTCATGTTGCCATCCTAAACTTGTGAATCTTGGTGTTGATATTGATGTGAAAACCCTCCATGATGCCAATGTCCTCTTTCATGCCTTGAAGCCTCCTTTCATCAAGTGTCTTCATCCTTGCATTGAAGCATGATGTTGGCATGCTCTACATGTTAGGTAAGGTGTTCTTTTCCTTGTAATGAAGTCCTCATGACATCCTGAAAGCAAGAAAGAACATATCGTGAATGAAATGAAAAACAAATAATGCATCACAAATAAATTTAATCTGATTTTATACCCTAATTCACAGACCTGCTCCCTAATTATTCTCCTCTTAATTGGTTGCAAATTGAATTTGATGAGCATTTGATCTTTGTTTTATATGCTTCCTTTTTACCTTTGCCTTCATTTCACCTCCATAGGTCGGCTAGCCCAATAATTGTTTATTAAATTCATGAATTTACGTTCCTTCTAGCTGACTTAAGGTGCTCTTCTCTTGCTGAGTGGGTTTGGACTCCTCTCATGCACAGATTTAGGTGCAAATAACAAGAAGGTTTGCATAGATTAGGGTCGGCAATGTAGAAAATTATTGATTTTATCCTTTAAACATTTGCATTTCTCCTCAAAATAAGGCCAACCTAGGGCTATTTTACCCCTGAGTGGGTTTGAAAGGCTCATATGCACAGACTAGAGGTGAGAGAGAGAGAGAGGGTGAGAGGAAGATATAATGACCTGGAGAGGGTAGAGAAAGAGAAGTAGAGAGGGGAGAGAGAAGAGAGATAGTAGAGAGGGATAGAGAAGAGAGATAGAATAGAGATACCAATGCCAATCTTTTTCTATAAAATTTTTTTTTCTGAAAAATCGGCCTACCGTCGGAATTCTGACATCAAAGCGTAAAAATTCTGACAAAGGAGTGTCATCGGATGCACAACATCCTCATCGGAGCTCTCCTGGGGACCGTTGTAATTCCAACGCCAAGGGGTTCAAATTACAATGGCCTCCAGGAGAGTTTCGACGAGGATTCTGTGCATCCGATGACACTCCTCTGTCGGAATTTTTACGCTTTGATGTTAGAATTCCGATGGTAGCTCGAGATTGAGATGGTATTCTTTATGGATATGAGTATCAATGGCAGCCGTCAGAAAGGATGGGGCTGATGTCGGAATTGCAACGACCATAAGGATAGTCAGAACTTCCGACAAAAAGTTTTCGATGACTTTTTTTGTTGGTAGTGTGGCAAAAATGCGTCAAACTACCGACGATTTGCCATCCAAATTTTGACCTGAATGTACTAGTGACTACACTAATCACATAACTGGCTTTGACTCTTTAGTAGGTTGGATTGAGCCCACAAACAATCATGTAAATGTCATAACTATCAAAGGAGTTAATCCTCCCCCTTTCCAAAGCAGACTTAATCCTACCAAGATAGTAATTCAAGGCATGACACCTTCCACCCCCTACTCTCAGAATGACTGCAATGTAACCACGCATCAAGGTAGAGTCACCGTCCAAGGAGCTCCTCCCCCACCAAACCCTCCACCCATGTTTTCCACCCACCGATATAACCTCTTTGACCAGCTTGGGAAGACCCCTGCACAGATCTCCATTCTAGAACTTCTCAAGACTTCCCCTGTCCATAAAGAAATTTTGGAGCAAGCCCTCCTTGAGTCTTGCATTCCCGATAATATCAATGCTACCCAATTCTGATCTCTCACTGGAAACCTTTCTGCCTAGAAACACCTTTTATTCACTTCCAATGATTCTCCTACAAATGAAGACCATAATAAACCTTTGCACATCAAATCCCTTATCCAGAAGCACAAGGTCAGACGCATCCTGATAAACGGTAGATCCAGACTCAATCTGTGTACATACAAGCTAATAAAACAATTGGGACTTTCTAAGGACCTAGTAGACACATCAGGATGGATCACAATAAAAGCATATGATGATGCAGAAAGAGTTTCAAAGGGCATGATCACCTTACCTCTTCAAGTGGGCCCTATCATAATTGAAACCCCTTGCAAAGTACTAGATATTGATCTCCCCTACAACATCCTCCTTGGTCGGCCATGGATTCACTCCTTGCAAGCCGTATCCTCCACTTATCACCAATGCATCAAATTCCACTTCAATGGAAGAGAGATCACTATCAAAGGTGATCCACAACCTTTTCAATATTGCAAGCTCTTAGAGGGGAAACATCCATATCAGTGCCCACTAGACAAACCCTCGCCAACTCCTCCATCTGACACATCAAATGTCACCTCCACCTCATCCCAACTAGACACACAAATCAAGATCTTGGATAATGGCTTTGGAGAATACAAATTGGAGGATGTCTTATTAATAGGCAACCTCCCCCTATCTCCTAAGTTATTTGGAAAACCAAAAGAGCTCAAAAAAGATCAGAAGCTGGTCATACAATGCAAAGATACCACCTTCTAGCAATGGGGCCCACTTGATGAGGAGAGCCTTGACACAGATGTTTCTTCATAGTTGTACCAGGAAGAAGGTGAAGATCCAGCAAAAATATCTAAAAAAAGGTATCCAAAAGCATCCGCTATAGTTGAAAAAATGGGTTACAAAGGACATGGCTTGGGACCAAAGGAGAAAGGAAGAAAAGCACCCATAAATCCTATCTCCTATAAGTACAACATGATAACTTAATGATGAATGAATAGTACCAAACCGGTATGGAGAGGGGGCCTGAATCAGTACAGGCAAAAACTCAACCTTAAACCAGTTTGTCAACTAACACTTATTTACTGACAGACAAACAGTAGCATCGGTCCGTCAACAGAGTTCAACCAGCAAAACCCAGTGTAACTAAGATGAGCAAAGACCGGTTGACACTTATCTTCTCATATAATCTAACTCTTCATTCCCATTTCACCCTAATGCATGAACAAGCAATCTACCATCAAAGATGTACATATTACAGCAAGATCAACATGCATCACCACTTAATTAGAAAACAATCATAACATCACACATGACACACATATTTTTCATGTGGAAACCCAACTGGGAAAAACCATGGTGGGGATGAATACCCACAAGCTTGTTTTTGAACTCTTTGGAAGTCCGCTCTGTTAGGAGCCTTGTTTGGTTAAAGACAGATAGAATAGGTTCTGTTAGGAACCAATCCTGTTAGGGATCACCCAGTTAAGGGATGGCTACAATACCCGGTTAAGGGTTAAACCCTATTAAGGGTATCTTGCTAGAGGATTTCAAGAACTCAATAGCTAAAGGATATCAATGACTCAGTAGCTTCGAGTTACCCTGTTAGAGGATTTTCAACAAGTTAGTTAAGGCTACCCTATTAGTGGATTTCACAACTGTTGAAGTAGTTAAAGATCAACAGGTATATCAATGACCTGATAATAGCACTCAATGCCAATGCAGATCCGCTTAAGCTCCTCTTCACCTTCTGCACTTACACTTTGCAAATATGACTTCTCTCCTCTGGTCTGGCAAGAATCACGTATCTCTTCTCTTAGATACACACACACAAATTTTGCCAACAAACTCTGAAAGAATCACAACATCGACCTTATAGGACAACAGACAGGTCAGTAGCATAAACCCTAAACCCTAGACCTATTAGGTTAAGGAATTCAAATGGTTCAATCCTCACCGTTAATTATACCATATTGAATGCAACAGTCTTGATCCAATCTCAAGACATTCTCCATCATTCGTTTTCCACTGATTTCATGGCGGCTAATAACCCATCACATGTTATCACCGTTTACAGACTTCACACATTCCTGAGGTAGATAGGAACACTCTTCTTTATGCAAGATCCTTCATGTGCATAAGGCTTATGTGGCAACACTATCTATTCTTCATTATCATGCTAACTTCATCACATAAAGATCATCGATTGAGTCACACAAGCTTAAGATACTCCAACCGGAAATCCTGAAGTGGAAACTACCTACCAGCCAGTAGTCATACAATGCTTCCATGTGTCGATTCCCATGACAACATGCCAGTTCACCTTGACATGTCGGTTTACCTTGAACAAATATACTTCTTTACTTTGGCATATATACCGGTTCTCACATATGTCGGTTCTCTCTTCATATCACATATTGACATCAATGACAACATACAATATCATTATGTCCTCATACCGGTTCACATAATGCCAATAATCTCCCCCTTTGGCATTGATGGAGATATACAAAGATATCTTTCTGCAAACTCATCTTCTCCCCAATTTCTACAGATATCCTCTTCGCTACACTTCTTCTCCCCCTTTGACAACAATGCCAAAGTGGAGGCACAAACATCCCAATTCTATTATGTTGCTCCCCCTGAGGAGTAGCATCCTTCAACACATCAATCAAAAAAAATTTGACTATGCAATACCTGAGTGATGTGGAACAAATACTTTTAATTTACCTCCTAAAGGGGCAGTACCCCCAATTCACCTCTTAAATACACAAATGTAGTCTTTGGGAGAGGCTTGGTGAATTGTCTGCTAATTGCTCCTTACCAGAAACATGTTCCAGTGCAATCTCTTTATTCTGAACCTTTTCCCTCAAGAAATGATACTTAAGCTCAAAATGCTTGGTTCTAGAATGTAAAACCAGATTCTTTGAAATATTGATAGCACTTGTGTTATCACATAATATTCTTATCGGTTCAGATACAGGGATTTTGAAGCCATCTAATACATGCTTCATCCAAATTGTCTGAGTGTAGTTCATGAAAGCTGCAACATACTCTGCTTCCACTGTAGACTGAGAGATACAGCTCTGCTTCTTACTCATCCATGAGATCAGTCTACCACCGAGAAAGAATGCACCATCGGTTGTGCTTTTTCGATCATCCACATTACCTACCCAATCAACATCTTTGAATACTTTCAGGTTGAAATCATTGCTATATAGGTACCACAATCCATAGTCAATTGTTCCCTTCAGATACCTAAGAATCCACTTGACTGCAACCAAGTGGGGTTCTCTTGGATTTTTCTAGAACCTTGCAGTAATGCCAACTGGATGTGCAATATCTGGTCTACTATGCACTACATAATGCAACTTACCAATCATTGATCGGTATTCCTTGTCATCAACCAATGCAGAATCATCCTCTTTTGATAATTTGCAACTGGTCACCATCGGTGTACGAACCAGTTTGCTATCTTCCATGCCAAAGGTCTTCAACACCTCTTTGACATATTTGGACTGAGTGATAAAGATTCCATCTTTCATCTGTTGGATCTGTAGTCCAATGAAGAACTTAATCTCCCCTATGAGTGACATCTCAAACTCTTCCTTCATCTCATCAGCAAACTCATGACTCATCTTGTCATCTCCACCAAAGATAATGTCATCAACAAAAACTTCACAGATCAGGATCTGATCTCCTTCAGATTTCAAGTAGATATTGCTATCTTCACTTGTTCTCTCAAATCCAATCTTCACAAGATGGGAATGTAGATGTTCATACCATGCTCTAGGTGCCTGCTTTAGACCATATAAGGCTTTATGTAGCCTGCACACCATATCACTGGCTTCAGATAGGGAAAACCCATCTGGCTGCTCTATATACACCTCCTCTTCAAGTACACCATTTAGGAATACAGATTTTACATCCATTTGATATACCTTGAATCCTTTAAAAGCTGCATATGCAAGAAGCATATGAACTCCTTCCAATCTGGCTATAGGAGCAAAGGTTTCTCCATAGTCTTTTCCTTCTTCTTGAGCATATCCTTTGCACACCAATTTGGCTTTGTTCCTGATCACTGTGCCATCCTCATTTAGCTTGTTTCTGAACACCCATTTGGTGTTAATGAAATTTTTATGTTCCGGTCTAGGTACCAGGGACCATGTACCATTTTTCTCTATCTGATCAAGTTCCTCTTCCATTGCCATGATCCATTCTCCATCTTTATGGGCCTCTTTGAATGACTTAGGCTCAAATTCAGAGATCAAACATGAGTTTTCTCTAATCTTTCTTCTTGTAAGGATTCCTGCATCCTTATCTCCTATGATTTGCTTAGGATAATGATTTAGCTTGACATACCGAGGAATAGTCTTAACTGGTTCTTCTTTCTTTTCCTCTTCATCCTCATCTTCATCAGTATCAACATTCACCGGTTCAGGAACACTATTACTGGTACTTGGTTGACTGACAACCGGTTCCCAGAAGGTTGCAACCAGTTCATTTACAGCCTGCTCATTGCCTATTTCTTCTGGTTTCTCAGAGGTTTCAACAACTCTCACATTGATACTTTCCATAATTCTCTGATTCCTATTATTGAAACACTTGAGAGCTTTACTCTTGGTGGAATATCCTAGGAATATTCCCTCATCACATTTAGCTTCAAACTTACCCTAATGCTCACTCCTCTTGATGTAACATTTGCTACCAAATACCCTAAAGTAGCTAACCACAGTTTTCTTACCGATCCAATACTCATAAGGAGTTTTATCCTTACCTTTCTTGATGAGTACTCGGCTCATTGTGTAGACTGCAGTGCTTACCGCTTCTCTCCAAAAGGTGTGAGCTAATTTTCCTTGAATCAACATGGTTCTAGTTGCTTCAACCACAGTCTGGTTATTCCTCTCTGGTAGGCCATTATGCTGTGGAGTCTGGGGGGCAGACAGTTGCCTCTTGATGCCAAATTCTTCACAATACTTGTTGAATTCACTGGAAGTGAATTCCCCTCCTTGATCAGTTCTGAGACACTTGATCCTTTTACCACTTTCCTTTTCCACTAATGCTCTGAAAGCTTTGAACTTCACAAAGGCTTCAGACTTGTCTTTCAAGAATGTGACCCACATCATTCTTGAGCAGTCATCAGTGAGAATCATGAAGTACCTATCACCCTGCACACTTCTAGTTTTCATAGGACCACACAAATCAGTATGCACAAAATCAAGCAAGTTGTTAGCAGTGAAAGATTCACCTTTGAAGGTTGAGGAAGACATTTTCCCCAATTGACACTCTCTACACAAGGTATTATCTAGTTTGCTTAGCACCGGCAACCCTCTAACTACCTTGATCTTACTAGCCTTCACAATGTTATCAAAGTTTACATGGCAGAGTCTCCTATGCCATATCTAGCTATCATCAAACTTAGCCATAAGACATGTACTTATATTTGCATTCAGATGAAATAGGTTACCTTTGGCCTACATGCCGATGGCCACCAATTCACCATCTTTTCCTTTGATTCTACAGATTCCATTCTTGAATTCTAGAGTGAGGCCACTGTCATTCAGTTGGGCAACACTTAGAAGGTTGTGTCTGAGACCATCAACCCAGTACACATTGTCAGCACTACTCTTTCATTTCAGAGAGATGGACCCTTTTCCTTTAGCCATACATGGTGCATCATTTCCAAAATGAACCACACCACCATCATACTCTTCCAAGGGAAACTTGCTCCGGTCACTAGTCATATGGTGTGAGCAACCACTATCAATAATCCACTCATTGGAATTATCAAAGCGGGAGACAAGAGCCTTCTTGTCTGACACATCTTCCTTTACAACAACAAACACAATGTCTTCATTCTCTTCATCTTTTGATTCCTCATCTGTGACACCTTCATCAACTGCAACAAAATAGTTTCTCTTGTTTTCTCTTTTGAATTTCCTGAATCTTTCCAATTTATCCTTGTTGTCACTATTAGGACAGTTCATAGAAATATGTCCTATCCAGTTACACAAAAAACATTTCAAAGGGAGCTTACCTCTGTATTTACCGGTTTCTTTTGGAAATTTATTAGCAAGAAGAGCTTCAAATTCCATCAGAAACTCCTCATCATCCATTACTCTACTCTTTCTTGGTTCACCACTAGTGCTTGCTTCTTTTCCTTTCCTAGATGGTACAACAGAAGCTCTAAAAGCTGATTCAGTCTTTTGAACACTGCCATCAAAACTATTTAGCTCATAGGCTGTCAACTTTGCTATGATGGAGTCCAAGGATACCTTATTCTTGTCTATTGATCTCAGCTCCTAAATAGCAGCAACCCTTATTGCATAGATCAGCAATAGGGATCTCAAGACTTTGCTTACCACAGTGGAATCTTCCATTTTACCACTTGCACTCTTGATATCTCTGACAACATTTTTGATTCTAATACCATGTTGTTGAATGGTTTCACCTTCAACCATTTGTATGTCTTCAAACTTTCCTCTAAGGCTTTCTTCCTTAGCTTGTTTTACATGCTCATCACCTCCATAGATATTTTCAGGAGCATCCCATACCTCTTTGGGATTTACCTTATCTTGGACATCAATGAACTCAATATGAGATAAACTACTGATTAGGGCTTCCATAACTTGCCCATTCTCCTATATCTCTCTCTTTTGATCATCGATGAGAGTACCGGTAGGGGAAACATAGGCATTCTCAACATAGCTCCAGTATTGAGCACCCATGCTTCTGATGTATATCTTCATTCTATCTTTCCATATACTAAAATTTTCTTTGTTAAACTTTGGACCTTCCCTCTTCATCATTACAACAGGATCTTTGCCTCAAGCAGTTAAGCTTACAACACAGAGGACCTAGAGGATGCTTTGATACCAATTGATAACTTAATGATTAACGGATAGTATCAAATCGATACTGAGAGGGGGGGTGAATCAGTACTGGCAAAAACTCAACTTTAAACCAGTTTGTCAACTAACACTTATGCACTGATAGACAAATAGCAGCACCGGTCCTTCAACAGAGTTCAACCGGCAAAACCCAGTGTAACTAAGATGAGCAAAGACTGGTTGACAATTATCTTCTCATATAATCTAATTCTTCATTCCCATTTCACTCTAATGCATGAATAGGCAATCTACCATCAAAGATGTACATATTATAGCAAGATCAACATGCATCACCACTTAATCAGAAAACAATCATAACATCACACATGACACACCTATTTTTCACATGGAAACCTAACTGGGAAAAACGACGGTGGGGATGAATATGCACAAACTTGTTTTTGAACTCTTTGGAAGTCCTCTCTATTAGGAGCTTTGTCCGGTTAAAGACTGATACAATAGGTTCTGTTAGGAACCGATCCTGTTAGGGATCACCCGGTTAAGGGATGGCTACAATACCTGGTAAAGGGTTAAACCCTATTAAGGGTACCTTATTAGAGGATTTCAAGAACTCAATAGCTAAAGGATATCAATGACTTAGTAGCTTTGAGTTACCCTATTAGAGGATTTTCAACAAGCCAGTTAAGGCTACCCTATTAGGGGATCTCACAACTGTTGAAGTAGTTAAAGATCAACAAGTATATCAATGACCTGATAATAGCACTCAATGCCAATGCAGATCCACTTAAGCTCCTCTTCACCTTCTGCACTTACACTCTGCAGATATGACTTCTCTCCTCTGGTCTGACAAGAATCACGTATCTCTTCTCTTAGATACACACACACAACTTTTGCCAACAAACTCTGAAAGAATCACAACATCGACCTTATAGGACAACAGATAGGTCGGTAGCATAAACCCTAAACCCTAGACCTGTTAGGTTAAGGAATTCAAATGGTTCAATCCTGACCATTGATTATACTGTATTAAATGCAACAGTCTTGATCCAATCTCAAGACATTCTCCATCATTCGTTTTCCACTGATTTCATGGCGGCTGATAACCCATCACACGTTATCACCATTTACAGACTTCACACATTCTTGAGGTAGATAGGAGCACTCTTCTTTATGCAAGATCCTTCACGCGCACAAGGCTTACGTGGCAACACTATCTATTCTTCATTATCATGCTAACTTCATCACATAAAGATCACCGATTGAGTCACACAGGCTTGAGATACTCCAACCGGAAATCCTGAAGTGGAAACTACCTACCAACCAGTAGTCATACAATGCTTCCATGTGCGAGTTCCCATGACTATATGTCAGTTCACCTTGACATGGCGGTTCACCTTGAACAAATATACTACTTTACTTTGGCATATATACTGGTTCTCACATATGTCGGTTCTCTCTTCATATCACATATTGACATCAATGACAACATACAATATCATTATGTCCTCATACCAGTTCACATAATGCCAACACAATAGAGGCTTGGGGTATACCCCAGTGCCTAAGATTACTATCGCTGGTGCCCCTTCAAGTCCTTCCTTGGATATCAAAAGCTCTGATGAGGAGGAGTTCCATGAAATGCGTTATGAATATGAAAACAATATCTTCTTTGATAGTCACATCAATGCCATCACCCCCACAACCTCTCCCATTTCATACGAGCTATATCTTGTCCATCCTAAACTCATAGACTGGGGCCAACAAGACAAACCCACTTTAGATATCTGTGCAATGATAATGCTCTCATTACTCTCTTGACTATGCAAAATTTGGAAGATTGCAACCGAGTAGATGGTATTCAACTACATGAAAAGGGATACTTTGGTAGTCAGGTCAATGCCTTTAGCCACAAAAAATATAATCAGAGCAAAAAATATGATTCCCTAAGTGAAAACCTCCTTGAGGAAGCTTTGGATGAGCAAAAAATAAAAACAAAGGGCATATCCGAAAGTGAAAACCTGGAAAAGGTACTTGACAATGAGGGACTTGACCTCCCTACCATTGGTTACCTTCCTCAAGATAGGTCAAATTTATTGATAGAAGAAATAGACAGTATCAACATGGCCACCGAAGACATTCCAAAAAATATGCTCATTGCCAAGTCCCTCACAGAAAAAGTGAAACAAGAATTCATCAATTTCCTTACAGAGGTAAAAATCAATTTTGCATGGTCCTATGTCGATATGCTAGGTTTAGACCCTGACTTGGTGGTTCATAATCTCATTGTCTGCCCAGACACAAAACCTATGAAACAAAAGTTGCGCAAAATGCATCAGCATATTGCACTCCTGGTCAAGGCAAAACTCCAAAAAATGTTGGATGCAGAATTCATCAAACCAATAGACTATGTTGAATGGGTCTCTAACATTGTACCTGTCAGCAAACCCGTCGAGGGCATTTGAATCTATACTGATTTCTGAGATCTAAATAAGGCTTGTCCTAAAGATGATTTCCCACTCTCCAACATAAATATGATTGTTGACCTTACAACAGGGCATGAGATGCTATCACTTATGGATGGATTCTCTAGATATAATCAAATCAGGATTGCAGACGAAGATCAACATAAAACTACATTCACAACACCATGGGGGACTTTCTGTTACCGGGTCATGCCTTTTGGCCTCAAAAATGTTGGAGCCACATATCAGCGTGCCATGAGGATGATTTTTCATGACCTCTTGCATAAAATTATGGAGAACTATGTGGATGATCTTCTAGGAAAATCAAAGACAAGACAAGTTCACATCCCTATCTTAAAGCAGATCTTTGAAAGATTGGAAAAATACGAATTGCATCTAAATCCTAAGAAGTGTGTTTTTGGGGTCACATCGGGAAAACTATTAGGTTTCATTGTTAATCGCAGAGGCATCAAGGTTGATTCTTCAAAGGTAAAAGCCATCATGGAAATGCCTCCACTGAAAACTCTTAGACAGTTGCGCAGCCTCCAGGGAAAATTCCAATCTGTTAGACGTTTTATTTCACAACTGGCGTGTCATCCATTTGCACACCTGTTGCGCAAAGACACAAAATTCAAATGGGACTGCTTGTGTCAAAAAGCCTTTGAAAAACTAAAAGAATATCTGGCATCACCTCTTATGCTTATGCCTCCTACTCATGGAAAACCTCTTATTTTGTACATATGTGCTACCGCAGTGGCATTGGGGGCATTGCTAGCACAAACAAATGATCAAGGGAAGGAACATGCCATTTACTACATCAATTGGAGAATAGTAGGGTATGAACTCAATTATACCCCCATTGAAAGAGCATGCCTACCATTGGTGTTTATCACACAAAAACTCTGACACTATATGCTGAACAACAAAACAAAACTGATTGCTAAGATTTACCCACTTAAATATCTCTTGTCAAAAGCTGCCCTCACTGGCAAAACCACTAAATGGGTCATGCTCTTAAGCGAGTTTGACATTGAATATGTAGATATAAAAGCAATCAAGGGACATGTCATCACAGACCAGTTGGTTGATGCTCCACTTCCAGGTGACCATCCTATTCTCATAGAATTACTAGATGAATTCATTATGACTATCACCACATCCTCCACATGGCAATTGTACTTTGATGGCTCTTACACCCAAAATGGATCGGGGGCAGGAATACTACTGATCACACCGCAAGGAGATTGCATCCCAAAGTCATACAAGATAGCTTTTGCATATACCAACAACATCACAGAATATGAGGCACTCATTATAGGATTACGCTTGTCTATCAAATGGAAGATAAGGGAATTACAAGTCTATGGTGATTCCCAATTTGTCATAAAACAAGTCAATGATGAATATCAAACAAAAGATGACAAACTCCTTCCCTATCGAAGCATGGTTGAATATCTTAAGCAACACTTCACAACAATCAAGTTTGATCAATTCCCATGAACAAACAATAGGGCTGCAAATGCAATGGCCACCATTGGCTCCCTCCTTCAGATGCCATCACATAGTTAGAAGTGTGAATTCTTGGTCGAGCAACTATTTATACCGGCATACAATCTACTAGAGTTTGAAATGGCATGTGTGCTCATTGATCCCGAGTCCCCCTGGTACCAAGAAACCTTCGCTTTCCTAAAAGACAATGTCATTCCCCCACACCTTACCAAAACCCAACAACAAACATTCATTCCCCAATGTGATTGTTACACTATCCTTGGAGACACCCTATTCATAAGGCATTTTGATGGTTCCCTCCTAAGGTGTTTAGATAAACAAGAGGCAGAATGGGCATTACGTGAAGTACACGAAGGCATCTATGGGGCACACTCAAGTGGGCTCACCTTGGCTAAGAAGGTTTTGAGAATAGGATATTATTGGCCTAAAATGGAAGTAGATGCATATAACTATGTGAAGAAATGCATCCCTTGCCAGCAACATGGCGACAAGATTCATGCACCATCACAAGAATTGCAACCGTTCATTACACCCTAGCCCTTCTCATAGTGGGGGCTCGATCTCATTGGGAAAATCAACCCCTCATCCTCCAACAGGCATAAATTCATTAACACCGCCACCGAGTACTTCACCAAGTGGGTAGAGGCTATCCCTCTTACTTTTACCACTCGAAAACAAATATCCGAATTCATCCTGAACTACTTGATCTATTGATATGGCATTCCAAAAGTTATCATTACAGATAATGGCAGACAATTTAAAAACCAAGATGTCAAAGAACTTAGCCAGAAATTCAACATCCAACATCGCTTCTCCACCCCATATTACCCCCAAGGCAATGGTCAAGCTGAGGCTTCTAATAAAACCCTAATCAAAATCCTCAAAAAGATAGTCAATGAAGTTGGTCGTGATTGGCACCTCCAACTCCAACCTGCTTTGTGGGCCTACCGTACCTCCATCTGCACACCCACGAGCACCACCCCTTATTCCCTTGTCTTTGACTCTGAAGTTGTACTCCCCTTGAGATCAAGATCCCCTCTCTAAGGGTATCACTGCAAAATATCTTACTAGATAAAGAATACAAAACTGCCCACCTACAAGAGCTAGAATTGTTAGATGAAAGGCGCCTCAAGGCCTTGAACCATCTTTGGGTATATCAGAACCGTCTACACATGAGTTATCACAAGAAAGTCAAAACCCAGGAATTCCAATTTGGTGATCTTGTCCTCATGGAGAATAAGAAAAACCTTCAAGAAAGAGAAAAGAAAGGCAAGTTTGAGCCTAATTGGCTTGGAACATATGTAATCATAGCAAAATATGGATCAGGAGCTTATCAGTTGGCTACTCTTGAAGGCGATCCTTTGGATGATCCAATAAATATCATGCACCTCAAAAGATTAATATGCCTAGTCCTCAAAAGGTCTTAAATTGTCAAAAAAAAAAAATTTAAAATCATGAAAAAACACATAAAAATAAGAAAAAAGATCCTGAAAAAATCGTCACTCTAGTGAAAACCTAACAAATAGGCGCCTTGTGACACAAGAAAAAATAAAAATTGAAAAACAAAAAAAACCAATTTGTCCATTAGTGAAAACCACTTTGTGGCGCTATGGACAAGTACCTTGGTGAAAACCTCCATGCAAGCACCAAGGTAAATAAACTGGATCCATTGTCTATTAGATCAGTGCTCCAATCACCATCCCATCTAATCCACCCATCCCGACATTCCTTCCCTTCCACCTTTGAACAAATAACATGTATGATGATGAGTCTTTGCCTAAATCATGAATAAGTAATATCCCATCAACTGAGCTTGTGTGCCTCTGTGTGAGCTTCATGAAGTCTTCAGAACAATCCTAAGTCCACAAGTTAATCTTCAAGGCCATATGATCACTTGCCCAATCCAAAAAGTCCACCTGCTTTATCCTTTGCCCTAGGGATGAATCCTTCCCTCGCCTAGCAACTTAATCCTCCATCCTAATCCTACTCTTGGCAAGAGGTATCAATTGGTCATGAGTGAATGACTTGTTTGATTTCTTGGATTTTTCATTTAGAATTGCATCTTTTTCCCTACGACTACATCAATTTATGACTACCCGGATTTTCCATATCCAGGTATGTTTACAATAGGTGCATACTAGGGCATATTTTCATAGCATGGCATATTTTGGATCTCTCTTGTATAAACCGGCGACCTGGTACTAGTGTTTATCAACACTTACCCTCTCGTGTACAAGAGGTATCAAATTGTTTGAGGGTTTCCTTGCACGTATCCATAACTTTGTATTAGTTTTTCTCAACACTTACATAGCTGTGTGTAAGGAATTCCAATTTGACTGTGAGTCAGTCCATGCCTTGGATTTCTCATGGTATCCTAATTCCTATAATCAATGGTGCAAGTCACTCAGGGCAATATCAAACTAGGTTGGCTCTCCACATTTGTGTGCACAACTTTCACCATCATTCTATAAAGTCCTAATCTAATAACCCCCATGGAGTCCTCAATTTACCCCATTCCCCATCTACTCCATATTCTTCTATTTTCTAGCTAAGATCATTGTGTTATTATGGGCATATTCCCTCTTTGCATTATTCATTCACTTTATCCATATAGGTTACATTATTAATATAGATTGCATTTCATTTCATTACACTACTCATTTAGATTGTCATTTTTCACAAACATTTATCACATAGGTTGCACTTAGATTTCATCACATAAAACATTAATAAATAAACGACATTAATTCATCCATGAAGATTACATTACATTACTCATTCATTTAGATCACATCATTTATATATCATGACATTACATTCATTCCTCATATAGATTTCATCATAAATCATTTACATCTACGTATCCATCATACATTTGCATATGCAACATATATACACATCAAAAAACACGATCACTCATTCTGCATCCAAAATGTGTCAGTAGCATATCATAGGCATGCATATACAAACATCCACACTGCATCACAAATAGGTCAGCACATCATATCCATAATTACATCCATACATCACATCACAAGAAAATAAAGAGAATTCATCATAATAAAGAACACACACCATCCATCATTACAAAATCATATATGTATATGCTCAAAAGGGATGAATATGTATGTCATAATACAATGATCACCCCGAAGGGTCAAAATATGATACATAAGCCAAAATGGAGCTAGCTCTCCCCTCCTGCCTCCCCTCCTCTCGGTGGCCTAAAACCCATCGATCCACCTGTCTGTTGGCTCTGTGTGGGCCACTGACTCTGTGTCCTGTGAGATCGCACACTCTTAGTGTACGAAGCTGCTCGTTGTGCTGTAGGTACTACTCCGTGATATAATCCTCTATAGTACTCTGCCTCCTGAACTACCCTCTCTGCACTATCTCGCTACTACATAATATCAATGTATATCTGCCCAAGCCATGCAGGAACCAACACCTGGCAGGTTGCATCCCTCTCCCCCTGCAGGCATATCACATCTGCCTCTGCCCTTTGCACTCTGCCCTGTAGCCCCTCTAGATCATCATCCTGCTGATGGATAACATCCTAAAGGGCCGCTATAGTTGTCCCTGTCGGTGCCTCCTCTAACATCCGCTCAGACTCCTCCCTCTCCTGCCTCAGGGCATCCACCTCTATCCTCGCTGTATGGAGGGTCTCCATCAAATCTGTTATCTCCTGCATCAACTGCTCCACCTCTGCCTCTAGACTCTCCCTACCAGCTCTCTCTATCTGTAGCTCATCCTCAACAGAATGGAGTCTCGCGTGGGTAGTATCTCGCTCCTGCTGCACTCTATCAAAGTTAGTCTATGATATCCCTCCCCTCTCCTCCACCTGTGCCTTGGGAACATCTATAGGTAAAAATATCCTCTCCCCTGCCACCCACAGCCTCTACGACCTCTCCTACTAGTGCTCCCTCTCCTTCTCCCTCTCCCTCCTTTGGATCCCTCCTCCATACTACCCTCACTCTCCTCTACTAACCACCAGTACCAAGCCCTACACCAACCACAACTCTCTCCCCTGGGCCATTTGTTACGACTTATCAAATTGCCCTTAGTTTTATATTCAAAGTCATACTATATATTCTAGTCGGTTAGTACTACCAAATCATGCAGTCGGTATACACACAGAGAAGTCGGTATGCACAGTCTAGTCAATTACAGAAGAAAGCAGTTACAGAACACAATATACACCAAGCTGTCTACCGAGTATCTTTTTGAGACTACCGAGCAGTAAAGATGACACACCGAGTTGATATTCACCAAGTCAAACGTGTTACCAGATATATTGAACTTGGACATGCATATGAAAACGTGTTACAAGATCGAGGCACATCTAACTGTTATTACATTGGAAATTGCACTAGAAGATTGTGTATGATTACAAGGACAATCTAACCAATGAAATATTTTGTTTAGTTATTCATTCGAGGAATCTTGTTTGTAAGATTGAAGTAATGAATTGGATCACCGTTTTAAGAGATCTATTTATACAGCATGAATTAAGAGCAAGGTGTGTGCATATATGTATGAAGGAAGATTGTTACAGAGACATAGAGGTCACCGAGAAGGTTTTTAGAGAACAGTCGAAGAATAGAGTAAACAGAAGGGTTTACCGAGTTACTATATGGGTTATCGAGGTATGCTATAAGAAAGGTAATCTTATTCCGAGCACATAGAATCTGCTATAACATTTCAGATGTAAAGTTGCATATATTTGTAATGTTTTTATTGTAATATTGTGAAGTTGAAAGAGAAACCTTTAACAGGGTAAAAGACTCTAACCAAGTCTATAAATTGTAAAGCCTCTAACCAGGTGCAACATTCAGAATAAATGTTGTGAAATCCTCTAGCAAGGTAGATCTAACAGATCTTGTTACTCCTAACAGGGTAAGCTATCAGAAATAGCTAAACATGTAGCTCTAACCAAGCATCTTTATTATTGTAGTAGTGAAGTTGTGGGTGCCATCCCCACCGCAGTTTTTCTCTGTAACCAAGACTTTTTGCGTAACCAAAATATATGTGTTATGGAGTGAATCATGTATGATTGTTATCTATTTGTTTTAACTTTATTTTATGTTACTGCACTATTCAGTTTATGCATAACAATAAAATTATTATTCAAGAAAAGTTTTGAGGTATTGATTCACCCCTCCCCTCTCAGTACATTAGCTTTCCATATTGGGCCTAACAATTGGTATCAGAGCTTCAATCTTGGAAAAGGGTTTAACTACCTAAAGAGAAAGATCTTATCAATGGAAAGCTATAAACAATCTCAGAGGATTGTGTATCTGCAAGAAGAGCTAGATCATGCAAATCAAGTGATTGCAGACATGCAAAGGAAAATGCAAAAATCTCTGAAAGTAAGAAGAAGATTATCTGACGACTTGCAGGATTCTCAAGAGTTAGTGGAACAAATTGAGACATCATCTGAGAACAGTATATCTGAAGAAACTGAAGAAATGATTGGAGCATTGAAAGAAATGAACAAAGGATTGGCTGATCAACTAAAAGAAATGAAAAGAGAACATGAACATTTTAGTACACAAATGACAGAAAATCTAGATGCATTGAGGATAGCTGAGGATAAAGCAAGAGATCTATAGAGAGAGAAACAACAACTTGAAGTCTTAGTATCTGATAAGAATGATAAAATCATAAGGTTGACTGGGATTCAACAAAATATGATAGATCAACTAGGTTATGCACATCATGAAGCAATTCTAAAGAATGATGAGAATCAAGGATTGAAACTTGAAGTATCAAGATTGATCAATGAACTTGAAATAGAGAAGAAATCCATAGAAACATTGAAGAAGAGTTATGAAGCATCAAAGATGTTGGATGAGCAACTAAATACAAGAAGACCCAACAAAGATGCAGGACTCGGTTACAAAGGAAAAGACTCTACCGAGAAAGGAATTCATACTACCGAGAGAGGAGAATCATCAAAGTAAGCTAGAAATAGGAATAAAATAAAAAAGAAGAAGCCTATTTCCTACTACTATGGAAATCAAGGTCATACTACCAACATATGCCAGATCAGAAAAGGTAAGCAACTGACTATCACTAAGTCAAATAAGTATTGTTACAAGTGCAATAAATATGGTCACACATCTAATCAATGTAGGACAAATTCTGTTAACAACTATCAGAAGGGAAAATTCAAAGGGTTTTGTAAAAATTGCAATAGATATGGACATAGTACTAAGAAATGCTAGTTTAAGTAAAATAATCACATGCGGTCTGCACACCGAGCAAACACTAGTGGTTACCAAACTCACACAAATCCTTATTGATAATATGCAGCAGTACCATGGGATTACAATACAAGGATATGGTGCAAATGTTGTGGAAGATATGGACATATAAGTGCCAACTGTTTTATAAGATTTGGAAAGAACAACCAAAGATCATGGAGAAATCCTGGTATGGCATGTTTTCACTATCACAAAGTTGGACATTAAGCTAGAGATTGCAGAGATCAACCTAGAGGAGACACTGAAGAGATAAAAGAAAAATTCAAGATGATTTGGAAAAAGAAGGAAATCATGTCAGATGAAGAAAGCACCTTACCTACCGAGTTAGGTGCACCTATTCCAAATTAATCAGCAAAGGTATGAAGGGACTACATTCTCTAAAGGTTAAATCATAACAGTTCCTATTCTATTATGTACAAAATTCAAAATCTGTATAGTTAAGATGCATTAGTAAGTTTGAAATTCTATCAAAAGTACTCTACAGAAAGCCTGTCAAGTCGGTAAACAAGGAAATTTGGTTACTCGATTAAAATGAAAGAAAAGAGAGTAAATCAGTTAAAGGTAAACCGAGTGCATTTAATGTTTTGACCTAACCCACATGGAGCCTGATAAGGTATTTTCGCGGTCATTTTCATTCACCAAAGTTTTGAAGAGAACAAAGCAGAGCGAATCGAGGCGATCAAACTTCATTCAAAGCGAATCCAAGGTATTTACATCAAATCTCATCACTGTTAAGCTAGTTTTTCGATCTTGTCAAATTGCTACTATCTACCGAGTGTGAATCGTCTGCCATTTGTAAACCGTCAAACCCTAAGGATAGTTTGCTAAGTTTTATCTAGAATTTATAAATGGCACCTAAGATCCAAGATCCCATAGTTGTCAAGAATGTGGAAAAGCCATCTCTGAAATACACCTTGACTCCTAAAGTCGCCTCTGAACCGGATGACAAAATTGCCTTTTCACTCATCCCGGATCGAGTCTTGTTAGTCGAAGATGTTATATTCTTCACCAAATGTTGTGTTGAAGAACTCTGTCATGTTGAGATTAGTGACACATATGATGAGCTATGTACCAACGGCAAAATGGATAGCAAGTACGATCATATCAAAATCAAGGGATTAACTGAAGCCCTAGCCTATCCTCGTGTATTCAAACCCCAATGGGTTAAGTTTGTTTTAAGCAGAGTTCATGATGATTTTATGTGGCTAGAAGAGCAACCATTCAAAATCACTAAGGAAATCATTCATGTGATCACCGGATATCCTATCTATGATCATGCACAAGCACAGAAAATGATATCACAGAAGGAGTTAATCAGTTTAACTGGAGTAGAATCTGATTACTGAGGACTGAAACTGAACAATGTCACTGATGCAGAACTTAAATTTGCAATTAGAGTAATTGTTTACTATTTCTTCCAATCAGCAAGGGAAAACAGTGTACCCTGTGCAGTAGTTGACTTAGCCTACAAAATAGTGAAAAAGGGAATGAAAGTAGATTTATGTGAAGTGTTATTGAAGAACTTGTTTGAGAACCTGAACACAATAAGGAAGCCGAAAAAGAACAACTCAGGAAATACACTGAAGTTTGGTTCACTTCTTGTATGCATGTTTTCTACTTTGAGAAGTTCTTTCCCTCAGTCGGTAAAGTAGTTTGGGAGCTACACCGACCTATCACCCATCAAATTAATAACTTTATCAAGAAATTGGGAGATAATTTTAATGATATCATGGATGACTACTTCAGCAAATTTCAAGAAAAGATGCACAATAGGTATAGGATTCCACCACAGCTGGTAGGGAAATATAAGGATGATATATGTTTTGAGGTAGACACCGATTACTACTATGTGAATGTTGTAGAACCTAGGACTCAATCTTTGCCACCAATGGGTTACGAGATTGACTATGATATTACTTAAAGCAAATTGATGCATATCTTACACTGCTGAGGCATGCTACTAAACTGAGATATGGAACTTATGAAGAAGTTAAAGAAAAGGTGAAAATGAGCATTGTAGTACCTAAAGCTACAAGAAAGGCTACAAAGATTATAAAGGTTTTATCTAAGAAATTCAGAGAAGAATCCTCCTCTACACCTATCAAAGGCACTCTTGCCATTACCAAAGAGGAATCTGAAGCTCAAGAGACAGCAATAACATTGAGTACCGAGTTGCCTAAGGGTAAAGTTTTGAAAAGAATGAAACTGGACACTACAAAGGCCCTACCGACTCCACCAACAAAGAGACCCAACACTAGAGCATCAACTGCATCACCAAGTAAGAAACAAAAGAGTGTTATTGTTCCCAAGGTAACCAAAACCTACAAGAAATCTACTCGAAGACTCATTCTGGCAAAAGAGTCTAGTGATACAGAATTAGAAGATGCCAACAAATTTCAGATTGTAAAAAGCAAGAAGGTAAATATTCATAGTGTTGAAAACTTTTGTGCCAATCTTAAAGAATATGGTGGATTTGCAGGATTTAGATATGTCAAGTATGAGACTAGGAATAATGATGAGAAGCGACAAATTGAAGAAGCTATCATTTGCACACTTCTAAAGTTTCGGCTAGCTCCATTAGAACTAGTAAAGTCACTTCCGAGTGAATTGTACTTACATATTGATAACAGGTGGAAATATGCAATGGACTTAGAGAAACAAATTAGAGAAAGAAGTCTAGTCCATCTATTTCCTGATATGTCTGTAGTAGAAATAAAGGAGCATTTGACAACCTACAATTCTAAATTTCTTGTCAAACAGAGAGCCTTAAAATTAATGAATGGGTTATACATTGATGTAGAAAATGAGACAAAAGCCAAATGGCAAGAAATCTTCAAACGAAAAGATGTCGGTGAACAATCTCAAGTTGAAATTGTTGATGTCACCAAGCAAGATCCTGATGTCACCAAGCAAGGTCCTGATGCTACCAAGCAAGACCCGACTGACACTATTAAAATTGATGAAGATGTCATGGATGCAGAAGCACCGGAGCAGGAAATGATAGAAGGCACTACCTATGCAAAACTTGTATCTAGTGAATTTGTGATAGTACAAGTTCAGCCTTATCCACTGGTCAAACCACCTGTCTCTACCAAAGCTCCTAAAGATACAGCACAAGGCACCGAAGGTCACAAGTCTGAAGCAGCAGAAGGTACAACAAAAGATCAGACCTCTCAAGCACTATCAAGCATTGAAAATGTTACAACTGAGACCCCCAGTACCGAGACACCCAAGGACACCACAACGGCTACAGGAATAGACCAAAGTGTTGCCTCTACTGAGCAACCTACCGAGGGTCAGCAAGCCTCACAAGAAATTGTGTTGGTACAACCAACCAAAGGTAAAGAGAAGAAAGTGAAAAAGCATAGTTTTAAAGTAGATTTAACTAAACCAATAGTGTTGCCCAATGTGGATATTTCAAAATTAAAGGGGCAAGCACTTACTGATTTTGGTGAACTATGCAAAGCAAAGGCCGAACAAGAAAAACAGATGGCCATTCAAAAGAAGAATAAAGTACTACAGAAGGTGAAGACATTGCTAATAGAAATTCTACCATCAGCTACAGTGTCAATCGATGCAACCATCCACATTCAACTAGATGAACTCCTTAATCAAATAGAAACATCCGGAGTTGATGCATCTGAGTACTTGAGAAAGCTAAAAGATAAAGAGCTTACTGCAAAAATGATTGAAGAGGTACAAAAAGCTCTCGCTATAGGAAAAGTCAAGCTTGTCAAATTCATTGTTGAGTTGTCCCCTCAACTCAAGCATATTCTTTATTTATTTCAGAAACTTTGTACATTTTCCTTATTCATTAAAGATATCAAGAATAAAACTAATGCAATTGAGAAAGAGATCACCGATCTCTCAACTAAGTTGACCATAGAGCCTAATTCAGTTCAAAACTTTTATACCAAGCTTCAACAGCTCATGGCTCAACAGTTAGAACTCAGAAATGAAGATCATAAGATCAAGATGGATATAATGACCCTCCAGACATTATTCCTTCCTCATCTCTTATTAGTTCAGGAACAGATCAACCAAGCTACACGCCTATCAACTACACAAGAGGGAAGCACTCTTGATGGCTTAATATCACTATTGGCTGATATTCAAGCACAAAATTCTTTAATGGAAAGTGTAAAGCATGCACTCTCAGTCACACTCACCGACGCCCGGAAGAAGTATAAATCTATTTTTGATCAGTTACCTCCCCCGGCTAGAAATTAAGTTTTTGATGTTTGTCAAAAAAGGGGAGTAATGCTACATAAGGGGAGTAATATACCATATTTAGGGAGTAATACAGTTTTGATAATACAGTTTTTAGTATTGTATAAAGGGAAGTATACCGAGCAAAGTATACAGAGTATGCAGAGCAAGTAGAGCACACAAGCACATAACCAAGCATACCAAATCAGAGTTATGTATAGTATAATGATAAGGGGAGTATATCTGAATATACTATTTCCTTGACTATTGTATATATTGTCAAGTGTAGTCATTTTGCAAGTATATAGATTTTTGAGTTATGACTTTGAAAGTAGTTTTTGTCAAACATCTCAACTAATGTCAAAAGGGGAGATTGTTACTACTTATCAAATTGCCATTAGTTTTATATTCAAAGTCATACTATATATTCTAGTCGGTTAGTACTATCAAATCATGCAGTCGATATACACACAGAGAAGTCGGTAAGCACAGTCTAGTCGGTTACAGAAGAAAGCAGTTACAGAACATAGTATACATTGAGCCGTCTACCGAGTATCTTTTTGAGACTACCGAGCAGTAAAGATGACACACTGAGTTGATATTCACCGAGTGAAATGTGTTACCAGATACATTGAACTTGGACATGCATATGAAAATGTGTTACAAGATCGAGGCACATCTAACCATTATTACATTGGAAATTGCACCAGAAGATTGTGTATGATTACAAGGACAATCTAACCAATGAAATATTTTGTTTAGTTATTCATTCGAGGAATCTTGTTTGTAAGATCGAAGAAATGAATTGGATCACCATTTTAAGAGATCTATTTATACAGCATGAATTAAGAGCAAGGTGTGTGCATATATGTATGAAGGAAGACTGTTAAAGAGATATAGAGGTCACCGAGAAGGTTTTCAGAGAGCAGTCAAAGAATAGAGTAAACAGAAGGGTTTACCGAGTTACTATATGGGTTACCGAGGTATGCTATAAGCAAGGTAATCTTATTCTAAGCACATAGAATCTGCTATAACATTTCAGATGTAAAGTTGCAGATATTTGTAATGATTTTATTGTAATATTGTGAAGTTGAAAGAGAAACCTTTAACAGGGTAAAAGACTCTAACCAAGTCTATAAATTGTAAAGCCTCTAACCAGGTGCAACATTCAGAATAAATGTTGTGAAATCCTTTAGCAAGGTAGATCTAATAAATCTTGTTACTCCTAACAGGGTAAGCTATCAGAAATAGCTAAACATGTAGCTCTAACTGAGCATCTTTATTATTGTAGTAGTGAAGTTGTGGGTGCCATCCCCACCGTAGTTTTTCTCTCTAACCAAGAGTTTCTACGTAACCAAAATATATGTGTTATGGAGTGAATCATGTATGATTGTTATCTATTTGTTTTAACTTTATTTTATGTTACTGCACTATTCGGTTTATGCATAACATTAAAATTATTATTTAAGAAACGTTTTGAGGTACTGATTCACCCCTCCCCTCTCAGTACATTAGCTTTCCATATTGGGCCTAACACCATCATCCTCACCACCAACTACCTGGTCTAAGGTCGGCTGTAGCTCATCATCCTCCAAAACCCCAGGAATGGTAAGACGTACTAGCAAGTGCCCCTCCCACCAGCTCATGCATCCTCCTGTCATCCCTAGATCCTCACCTACCCCCATCCACTCATCCCAGACCAAATGAGACACTGTCTAAAAATTGGTCCTGACCTCCAATGGACTCGTCATCGGGCCCCAATATCTCACCTCCTATGTAATCTGAGGATACACTGGGATGTCCCCCATTATATGCTGAACCTGTTCAAGCCATCTCACCACCCTGTACGGTGCATAATACTCCATAATGTACACTGATATCCCAAACATCCACATCTCCAACCCAACCCTGTGCAGCTGCCAGTCACCCCTCCATCTCTCACACCCAAAAAATGACTGCCATGTAAACTACATAAGCTCATCCAGAATCCCCCACCAAAACCATACAAACCATATCTGAGTATAGTGCAACAACCCCCTATACCTATCTATATATGTTTGTCGAGCCTGCCTATGCTGTACACCTAGTGGCCGAGCAACCGCAATGTGCTCCCAAGCCTAGATGTGGAGAAGTGTCACTCCAGCTGACAAACTAGCATACTCCCTATACACCTCCAGATGCATATCATGATGTAATTGAGCTAACATCGCAGCTCCCCACGCATACCGCATGCCATCATGAACCATGAAATAAAGGCACCTTCTCCATCCAACAGGAAATCCATGCTCGCCTAGATCAGGTATAATCCACCCACTCAAGAATCCACAAATCACCAGTACCAAGTGAGGAATCCATCGAATCCCCATCGCCCTACCCAAATGCATCCTACTCCTACCCAACATCGATGGGCTCTCATACTCACAAACCTCCCGAAGATAAAAATCCGCTGCATCCAAGTGGTACTTTGGGATGACACCATGAACGGGGATCTTCAAGATCCTCCATACATCCAAAAGGGTCACTGTCGCCTCGCCAGTAGGAAGATGGAAGGTGTTATACTAACTATCCCACCTCTCAACTAAAGCTGTCATCATCACAGTATGAGCACGTATCCTCAACCACCTACCCACATAGTGCAATCCTAGAGCAGCTTGCACCTCCAACTCATCATGCCCCAACTCCTGAAATAAACTCATAGTAGCAGGTCAATTCTCCCTCGAAGCCAACAGCCCCATTTCCGCCTACATCCACCAAACCAATTCATTATTTCTATGTCCACAAGATCTATTCTACCCTCCGGAACTAGCCATACCCTCACCCTATCCCAAAAACTCTAAACCTAAACCTAACCCTCCCCCTCAAAAGCGCACGTGCTGATTTGTCCAGCGCTCGTGCTAACAGATAAAGCTTACCCTCCCCAGCCCTCCCTCCAACCTCCATCAATGCGAGTGCCTGCGCACCAGCGCGAGCGCCCGCGTAAACCCTTGAGCACCCGCACTGATGCCTGAGTGCCCATGCTAATAAATCTCCCTCCCCTAAAAAACCTATTCTACCCACTTCCTCCCAATGAGCACCCGCATTATTCGCTAGCGCTCACACTAACCCATTGGCGCATGCACTGAAATAGGGATCAGCATGTGCACCTCACCAAGTCTACACCCTATATTTAGCCCTAATTCTACCCCTACCCTAAAAACTTCAAAAGGGGGAATGGTCCTACATACTAGTGGTCCATAGCTAGTGGGTATGAATGGTCCTACATACTAGTGGTCCATAGCTAGTGGGTATGTCATACCGTTGTATCCTCTCGACGTGATGATCACATGTAGGAATGCGATCCATCTTTCCTTCTCTCCTTCTAGGCTCTGAGTGGCTTCAAGGCTTGTGTGTAACAATGACTCCTCATTGGGCCCTTTGTGGCTTATATGGGCCCCCGCGAGGGCCCATTTCTTCCATAGTCTCACATCTTCTATTCTATCTTCTATATTTTCTACATCTACTTCCTATTTCTTTTTCACTTATCTCCTCCACTCAAATTCTTTCTTCATTATTTTGAGAATTTTTTTCGTCAATTTTCTTTCGACAAAATTCTCGAGGGGGCATACACCTCCCACACTTTATGCTGGGGCATCTATTTCTTCTTCTTCTTCTATCTTCTACCCATTGCCAAATTTTCTGCTGTATAAAAGAGGGGCAAAATGTAGACACTTAAAAATAATTATTTTAATTATTTTTAAATTCCTGACATAATTTTTAATTCTCCTCAATATTAATTAATTATAATTAATATTGTCACTATAGTCTGTGGTTGATTTATTTAATAAATCAATCCCCTTTTATTCTTCTAAAAATCCTCAATATTAAATCTTCTCAAATTCCTCCTCTTAACTAATTAATTTCAATTAATTAGTTAACCTAAGTGATTCCTACAAATCACCTTTTTCCTAATCCATCATTAACCTAATAAATTCTTCTAGAAACTCCCTAAGCTCACTTAACATTATTCTTCTAATTTTTAATTCCCTCCACTCATTCTCTCTCCTAGTCAGATCCTCCTACAAATCTTATCTACCCTAATCCCACCTAATCTTTCCTCTAATCCCTCACCTAATGAGTTGCTAGTGGCTAATCATCATGATTAGCCACAAAGTCAACTCCTTGTCCCTTCTATCCAACCACTCTCCTTAAATGCCTTTTTCCTAGGTGAATGTGAGATTTTCAAAATCTCACATTCCTCCAGGTATCTCATCTTCCAAGGAATTTTTAATTCCTCCTTATGCCTCCAATCCCCATGAGCATCCTTTTTGAAGAATTTTTAATTCTTCCTTTCCATTCCTAAAAAAAATGTCCCATCCCTTGCTCTTCTCAAGGCACATTGGGATGTCCAAAGAGCTTACTGAGGCTAATGGGAAACTTGAAAAATTCAACAAGAGCTCCTTTATGCTGGATGAACAAATCCAATCTCAGAGGATGAAAGGTGACACATCTGGACTAGGATTCAATACATCTGAGAAAGGAGAATCTTCAGGGCCAAGAGAAACATGCACAAAGGTAAAACGGCTCCTAAGGCTAAGAAGCCTATGGGTAAGAAAGCTTTCAAACCTGTTTGCTTTATCTGTCACAAACCTAGACATACTGCTAATGTGTGAGAAGCATATCTAATGAGAACACAGGCTATAATGTTGATACTAGATTTGTGTCTAGAATATTTGAAGATCATTGTTACACATGTAACATGTATGGACATAGATCATTTGAATGCAGATATGGAGTGAACAATTTGACACCTCATGTGGATCCAAGACCTATCAATGGCTAGAAAAGGACTTATGATAACCAGAGAAACATGAACTGGTAAAAACCCTATGTCAACCGATTCAGTTCATATGAGATGGAGAAGGTAACAAATGTGATTTGCACAATTTGGAATAATGATGGACATGTGGCTATGAACTGCAAAAGGAGAACTGGAAGAGGTAATGCAGGACCTTGGAGAGCATCTAGGATGGCCTGCTATCATTGTCAAAAATTGGGACACATGGCTAAGTTCTATAGAACCAAGAAGAACAAACCAGTAAACCACTCTGAAGATTAGAAAGGAAAGAAGAAGATTGATCTTGAAGAAACTAGAGTGAAGATGAACAAAATTTGGAAGAAAAGTGAGGACAAGCCAAAGGAAGAATCAAACGCTTCACCTAGTGTGGAGAATCCTATATTGGTCAACTGAGTTTTTCAACAAGCCTAAGGGGAGCATAGCAGTAAATCTACTTTCGGACCCCTTGAAGAGTGTATGGTAAGAGAGTTTTGCATTCTGAGTTGTAATATGAGAATTTTTGATATTATTGTCTATCGGTTTTCTAAGGATTACCAACCGGTTATATACCTATCGGTATAAGTGAATTTGTTAAGCGGTAATTAGGGTTTGTTACCCTATTGGTAGTGTAATTAATGTAGTGGGTAAGTTTATAAAAGGAAGTTTTACTAAGTTATTTTTACCCTAATTGCATTCGAAAAAGTATTGTGAGCACTTGCAGAGCAAAACAAAGCATTGTTAGCAGATTCTGAATGGATTTGTGTTACAGATCAAAAGTTGAATCAGATTTGAAGTTAAGGAAAGGCGAATCAGGTGTGCATATAAGAGAGCAACCGAAAACCCCCCCTGCACAAAGGGAATGAGGTATTTTTGTTAATATCTCTCTTGAATCAAGATTATCTAGAATGGCATCGTCGTCTACACCTACAGAGAGTCTTATGATTATTGTTGAAGCTATGGAGTCAATGGAATCAGATAAAATAGAATCTTATAATGTATTGTCTCAAGTTTGGCAAGGCGTTTTGATCAAAGGTGATTTATCTAGTTATATAAATTGTAAAATTGAGGATCTAGGATCACTGGCAATCTATTCACAGCTCAAATCTCTATGTGATAAGAGTGGGAAAATCAAACCCAAATATATTAGGGTTTATGAAAAGGGTTTTCATAATGCAACATATTTTCTTGAAGATTTTGAGGAAGAGCATGTTAGGATTATCCGTAGTCGAGTACATAGTGGGAACATGTATCTTGATAGATCCCACACCATCACTAAGGAAGCTATTCATGTAGTGACTGGTTTCTGCCAAACTGGTGAAGTATCAAAATTGAGGATAATTTCAAAAGAGACTCTGATTGCACTGACAAAGACCACTGGTAACAATCATGCTATATCGGTCAACAACATTGTAGATCCAGGAGTTGCGTTTGCAACTATGGTTATTGGCTATCGAATATTCCATTCTAGCAGGATGAACAGTGTACCATCTGTTGTTATGCATGTCGCCTACAGGATGATGGTAGAGAATGCAGATTGTGATTTTTTTGAGACAATGAGAAGTCAATTGATATTGAACTTAGAATCAATTAAGATTAGCAGAGGAAGCACCAATTAATGAACCAAGTGTGGATATTCAACTGCCACTAGATAAAGAACACCAAGTTGAATATCAACTGCCACCAGTCACTACAGCTACACAGGAGGAACAAACAGAGGTAGAGAAAGAGAAACCATAGAAAAAGGTTGAAGAGAAGGAGACTAAAAAGAAAAAGGTTGAAGAGAAGAAGACTGAAGAGAAAAAGAATGAAGAGGAGAAAGCAATGAAGAAGGAGAAAACAATTGCTAATGATGATGACTCAATTAGCATAATAGGCCCTATAGATGTAGATAAATTGAGTGCATCTGAACTGATGAAGATTGCTACTATAATGCAATCCTAGGCTCAAAAGAAAAGGTTAAAAGAGCAGAGAAAAGAAGCAGAAACTATACAAACTCTTGTTGACATTCTATCAAGTCTCCTACCAGAGACTGGCACTAGCAATTTGTCTACCCCTATTGGCAAACTTGGATAGTTGGTTGTTGATGCTACTGACCAACTGAAATCACTTGAGGAAGTAGCACATACCTTAGCTAAAAAGAATTACAAGAAGAAAAGGGGAGAGCAACTAATGTCAGACATTGATAAAGGCAAGATTTATTTATCTGTGAATAAAGATCTTTTGAGAACTGTTGTTGAAACTGGAGGAAGACTTTTGGCCTATACATCTAAAGTTTCATTTTTCTATTCTGATTTGAAGAAGAGGCGAGAAGATACAAAAAAGGAATAGGAAAGGATATGTAATGCTTATATACCATTACAGGATTCAACTTTGGATTTTAGAAAATCAGTTGATGCTTTGCAACATTTGCTAGATGTTTATGATTTTGAATAGGCTAAGTGACTCAGATCCTTGAAAGAACTGAAGAACCAATTGAATCCAAAAGTTGAAATCCTTCAAAGGGCATATAAGGATTCAGAAGCGGTTTTGGCTACCCCGGAGATGAGCACAGTGGATGCAATGGAATAATTTGCTGCACAAGTTATGACAACTATTGAGATCACTGAAACATTATTGGAAACATGGGATAATGATTTTGCATAGATGAAGATTACTTTTAGTGACATTTTCTTAAAAATTGCAGTGAACACACCTTCAAAAAATCTTATATTTATGTATATGTAGTTTTTGATGCAAATTTTGATATAATACATATGTATTTTGCTTTTAAAATTTGGCATTGTTGTCAAAGGGGGAGTAGAAATATGTATGTGATATGAAAATTTTGCATGTTAAGGGGGGGTTTGTAAGGGGGAGAAGAAATATGTATGTGTTGGCATTTGATTGAAGATTGCATTGATGTATTATTGTGTTGTCATTGATGTCAATTGCAATCGTTAATGATGTTGTTTTGCAACCTGTAGTTGAGCAAGTGAAGGAAATTAGTATTACTATGTAAGCAGTGAGATCAACCAGTAACCCTACCTGTTGATATGCCAAACTCTAATTGATGGAGCTTGGTGAATCGTTTGTGTTGATCTATGATCAAATGGTGATCAATGATGATTATGACACATATGCATGTTCTATGCGATGAGTTTCAAGTGGTTTTTGGCGTGTAGAGATAACGGTTTTATCTTGTAAATGAGCGAATACATTGCATGAAGAGGAAAACTGCATGATGAGTTGCAGGAATCAATGAGAAATGAAAGTCAAGGTTGTCTTAAACAATGCTCTGATGATTGCTATGTAATATAATGGTCATACTTGAACTGATTTGTTTGTAATCTCTATGAGATCGTAGGTTTGTGATGTGTTACCGACCTATTGTTTTTCTTATAAGGTCGATGAGCTATTTTGTAGTAGTGTTGGCAAATTTGGTAAAGTGTCAGTGTGATTGAATTCCGAACCAGAAGGAGTATCTACAGATTGTTTGAAGGTAGATAGGAGCATGAAAAGGATCTGATCAAGCAGAGTAGTGCTATTTACCAGATCAACAAACCCCTGTTATTCTCTAACAATTAGAACAGTTAGATCCCTTAACCGGGTAAGATTTAACAAGCTTAGTGCTATCTAAATCCTCTAACCAGGTGATCTATTAGCTTGGATTTCAAATCCTCTATCGAGGTTACTCCTAATAGGGTATTGCTTCTAACAGGGCATTATAGTCAATCCCTTAATCGGGTGGTCTCTAATAAGATCTGTTCCTAACAGGACATTTTGTAAAGCTTTAACAGGCTTGGCTCCTAACAAGGCGAACTTCAAAAGAGTTCAAAATACTTGTGGGTATTCATCCCCACCGTGGTTTTTCCCATTTGGGTTTCCACGTCAAAAATCATTGTGTCAAGTGGTGAATGGTTTTTGTGGTTATGTTTGATATGTTAATTTGCTTAACTGTTAAATCCACTTAGTTATGTTAACATGACCGACAATCATCTGAAATGTGCTTTTGTTATTGTTAGTAAAGTATTTTGGTGTTTTGGTTAAATTGTTTGAGAGTTTCAGCACTGTTACACTATTATTTTGTTATGCCAGTAAACCGGTTAACTTGATAGTGTTGTTGTAGTTTGTTGTTCAGTGTTGAACCAATTAGTTCAGTGATTAATTTGTGAGATTGTATTTTGAGTTTTCTAGAAATTAAGTCAGTTTTCTATCTACTAATTCACCCCCCCTCCCCTCTCAGTAGTTGTCTGAATCATTATTGATTCATCATATCATCAGTATGTACATTTTTGTATGCACACTTAGTTGTAAAGTTGCAAAATTTTCTAAGTGTTTCCATCAATGCCAAAGTGGCGATTGTTGGCTTGATGATGATTTTTGTAATGGATGACTTTATGTGTTGTCATTGATGACACACATACACACACACATATGTTCACATTGTCATAGTCATCTCAGTTAAGACAAACAGGTACTACTCCTAAGTTTTTGAATTGCAAATCGGTATCATTTGTATAGAGAAGTCTAATCGGTATGAAGGTGTCTAAATTGGTATATGCAAGAATGACAATTGATTTTGGTCAATTCCACTGACACCAGTTTCGAGATATAGTGGAGATCAACAAGTAGGTGAATCGAGGACAATTGGTCTATGAGTTGGAAGCGGTTAACACTCAACCGATATCAGTGTTCCAACTGGTTTCACTGATTGTGTGATGAGTTATCATCGGTCATGATGAGTTATATCTAACCGATAATTTTGACAGTGATCTATGATGTGTTATGAAAGATTATCTAGATATACTGAACCTAGGAAATTGTGATGAGATTCTTAAGCCGACATGAAATCTAATTTCTATAAAAAGACATTGTGATGAGTTATTTAAAATGTAAGATACAAGTGATGTTGTGAGTTAGAGTAGATGTGATTTATTGAAGGAGTTGCAGAGTATGTCGGTGATGCAAATTTGAGTGAGCAGAAGAGGATCTATACAAGCAAGATGTGTTATTTCTAGATCATACCACCTGTTGTTTTCTAATCACTACAACAGTTAAATCCCCTAACAGGGTAAGCTCTAACAAGCATCATTATACAAATCCTCTAACCAGGTGATCCATTAGTTTGGATTTGAAATCCTCTACCGAGGTTACTCCTAACAGGGTACTAACAGGGCTTTGAGATCTTTAACAAGATTCGCCCCTAACATAGAACTTTGTAGACCTTAACCGGTCATTTACCTATTTTTGCAGATAGTTAACTTGTGAGTCCTGTCTCACCGTGGTTTTTCCCAATTGGGTTTTTCATGTATAAACACTTGTGTTATGGTGAATGTTTTACTTGTTGTGGATGCTTTTATAACACTTTGGATTGCATGCAAAGTCTTAAGTAAACTAGTTAATTGTTTTTACTGGTGTGGGTTTAAAGTGTTATTATTTTTGCTATCACTGATTCACCCCCCTTCTCAATGCTTTATAAGTCTATCAGAAGCTTCTGCCAGAAAGACTTAATGACCACAATGTCATAGTAACTAGTCGTCTGTTTAACAATTTTGGCCTGCTCCACCTCCTTCTTGGGGAAATTCTATATAGCTTGCTGAATAAACACTATGTCTCTATAATACTCCATACCCTTCATAGATAACCCTATGACCTATGCAATAAGGGCTTCATCAACCAGGACCTTCCAACCATGGAGAATAATCGTTCCATCCTTCCAATTATAAGAAAAATAGTTCGCAACATCCTAATTATTCCCTTGGAGCCTCTTAATGTAGGGAGTAAACCCCCCTTTCTCCAAAATCTGCCATAGCTTCTTTTCATTCTTCAACTGCACACAGCTAGGCAGCTCAATTCTTTTTCTCGCACCACCCATTCTATCTTGCTTTCTGTAACACTCTGCAAAGAATTTTCAGAGTGAAAGTAAGACTCTAGAAAATGTTTTAAATTGCCCACAAAGCATGTGAAATAAGTTCGCATCGATTCTCATGTCCTCTCTAACCACCTGTCTCAAAAAGGAAGGTATCAATAACTCTAGAAACACTCGGAGCCATTATGGCACAACTTATCATTTAATTTACTCCCTTGACTTCTCATGGAACAAATTCATAGCCAATTTCGAGTCCAGCCTATCACCACAGGTCCAACTAAGTTGGGCTTTCCACGTCACTCCTCTATTGGCAAGGAAGTCGGTCGCCACATTGGCTTGTCTGTATACATGTGTAGACACATAAAATTGTCTTGTCTAATTAAATAAATTTATTTATTTATTTAATTATTTAAGACTAATTCTTCTATTAATTAAATAAATCTTTATTTATTTAATTAATCCATTTATCTTTTTCTAAGCCTTTCATCATTTAAATAAATACTTTTATTTATTTAAATTGTCCTTCCCCTAAATTAAATAAATATTTTATTTATTTAATTGATCCCACTTCCTCTATAAATGAAATAAATCTTTATTTATTTAATTAATTCATTAGCCTTTTCTACCCATGACACATGTCATTCATCTCTTAATTCCTACACTACCTACCCCCTTTATCATTTTATTATTTCTTCTACCTACCCTCTAATCCTAACCGGCCATTTATCTTTATACCTCTTAATTTTATCCCTTCATTTCCTAAAGTGTCTTCTATATAAGAGAAAACATATCAAGCAATCACTCTCGATAAGGCGTGCGCGATCGATTTAATGTGGGGGCATAGGCTCCGCTCATATTCTCCTTCTCGATACTTAAGAATTACTTAGGGAACTTTGTTTTGCTTTGTAATCTTTGGTATCCTTGCTTTCATGACTCATAGTAAGGGGAACTTTGCTACTTGCAGTCATGGTTCTCCCCTTCTTGATCTTTCCTTTTACTTTGTCAATCGAAGTCGTAAGATCTTAAGTCCACTGGGGGCTTGGCACATCTTGCCTCCTTGATGTGGTAAAAGTCTTTCAATATTGTTTCCTTGTACTTTACCGACAGTATTGGCGTACACACATACTCTCGCTAAAGTGGGGGCTAAATTTAGTGTCATAATAACAATTTTTGACAATATTAAGGTCCTCACGTGTGAAAAATTGAATCCCCTAGCCTGATCGGAGAATGGAGACTGCTCAACCCTCGAAAACTAAATCTCCCCTGCCCTCTGCACTACCTAACTTGCATTGAAGGTTGTGTAGTGAGAGGGAAAAATTCCCTAATGTTGGCCTATGATAAAAATCAATTTCATTAACCCTAATTGACAAGTATAAAAGTTGCATTTGCCCTGTCATTTGCATAAGTGGGAATAAGGTGAAAATTTGTGATCAAGCATTCAAGAGCATTCAAGCATTCAAGCATCCATTTCAAGCATTGAGAATCTCAAGTGTCCCTTCATGGCTAGGTGTTGCATTCAAGTCAAGGATTCAACCATTGAAGAGGAGATCCATTTCAACATTGAACTTCATACAACCATTTCTATCACAACCTCCCTTGAGGTGATTTACATTTCAGTCTTCCATTTACATTTACTTGCAAGTATTATCTTTCATTACCTGGTTAATTCCAAAACTGGGGTTTGACCTAAAGGCAAATCCCCAATCCCAACCCCTTTTTCTCTCTTTTCTGTGTGTAGGTTGCAGGTGTGCAACTGTACTTTCGGATTTGGACTCCATTTGCAGAGGTGGAAAAACCCTTTTCGTTTGACAGACTTTTCCTCAAATTCGTAGGGCGTCTTTGTCTCGACATATTACTGCCAAATCCAGGTGTACATCTTCATCCCACACTCTGATCTTGAGTTATTATCACTTCTTTGTTGCTTTTCACTTAGTCTTAATACATAATTCAATCAATTCCTTTCCATTTCGAGTAGAAGAGGGGATTGACTTATCATTCTCATTTCATTCAAAATTATATCTTCTTCTTTGGAGGTTGAATCTAGTGAATCCCCCGCCCCCCCTCCCCTCTTCCAATGTAATGCATGAAAAGTGTTTGAAGGGAAATTCGTAGTGAAACTCTCATCTCTCCTTGGAGGGAAAAGGTAGATTTCCTCTTGATCTCTCATTCACACATTTTTCACCCACCATTACAATGACCATCATTCCTACAAGAACGAGATTCTAGTTAGGTATCCTTGTGTTTTGTTGGTAGTCATGTGGTTGTCTAGTCATATTAGTTTTTCATCTTGTAAGTCTTTCATGTTTTTGTTAGTATGCAGTTCGTTATTTAAGAGTGTAGTTTAATGTTTATTTAATATTGTTGTTGAGAGGAAATTAATATTAATACATTAACTAAATTAATGTATTAATGTTAATTAGTAAATTGAATTTTGTTGTAGCGTTAAATTAAATTAATTTTAATGAGCTAAATGGTTTAATTTATTTAATCACTGTGAAAATGATAAATTTAAAATGGAAATGAAATAATTAAGTTGATATTTTTGTAAATCAATTAAAATAAATTTAAAATGAAAGTGGTGGAGAGGGGAGTTATAAATTTATGGCTATTCTAGGAATTTTGGGGGACTGGGAGATCTTGCATGCTGGATTTTATGGGGAAGTTGCTTTCTAGAGAAGGCATCTCCGCCTTTTCAAAAAAGCAATAGGGAATAACTCTCTGTTGTGATAATTTTCTGAAATTTTTTGATGGGTGTTTGAAAATGAATGGTGAATTTTTTGGGTTTGGGTTTTGAATATGGTGTCCGATAAAATTTTTTTGAACTCTCAAATGTAGTGTTTTGGAAATAATCGTGGACTGTTCTGCAATGCTAGAAATTTCCTCCATCAAGCGTAGGATCAAGCGTAGGATTCCAAGTTGGAATTGTTCTTTGAATTTGTATACTTTTTGTAGATTTATATGATTAATGTCTTCAATAGGATTATGTTTTTTTTTTAAGCATTCATTGCTTCTCAATGTGTTTTCCCCAATTCCTTGCCTCAACCGGGTTGAAATTATATTGTTTGTAGAGTAGTCATGCCTATGATTGGCAATCTTGTAATTTGTGTTTGACTTATTCTGAGGAGTAATCTATTGTGATAACCTAGGCAATCTTGCCCGCCCATCTCTCTCAGATTCGCATTACATTCATTCCTCCTTTCGGTTGCCATGCTTTGTCCTTTCTGCAACTTAGATTCGAATTTGATCATTACCTTGTTTGATTATAACAATGTAATCCCCAATCTATCATATTAAGGCAACTATTATTTGATTAACGTATTGTTCGATAGGAGTCTAATCATAGTTCTTCGCATGTTAAGCATCTATTTTCTTTTTCATTCAACATTATTACCTTATTGCTCACTATATTAACCAATTGATAATCGGTTTGCATTCTTCTATTCACCGGTTGTTATAATCGGTAGACATCTTTTTTTAAAATGATTGGTGCACTGTATAAACTGTATGCTTTGCTCCATTAATCGATTGATATAATCGGTTTAGATCCTCCTATTTACTGATTGTTATAGTCAACATACATCTTTTTGTTTTAATCGACACACATCCTTGTATTGAATTATTAACCGAATTTTAATAATCGGAATGCATTCTTCCTTTATGCTTGCATTGGATAGAATTCATAGTCGATACACTCTTATTCTTATGCTTCCTTATTAGCAGCATTCAATGGTGTCGCCCTATATGATGACCCCAGTTTCTTGTAATTATGTTCGACGTTAGGTGCATAATGTTAACCAATTAATACTATCGGCATGTTTCTTTTGTTAACTGATTAATATAATTGGTTGTCATCTTTGATTTACCGATTAACATAATCGGTATACATCTGTTTTGTCTCTGCTGCTTATAAGCAGCTATACCTAGCATTGACCCCTTGTTGGCTTTGCTTATGGTGTTTGAATGATTCTTTGACTGTATCTATATATATGTATATGTATATGTACATGATGTATATATACATATACATATAGATATGTATATTATATGCATATGTATCTATACATATGCATATGTACATATGCATATGCATATGTACATATGTATATATGTACATATATAAACATATACATATACATACATGTATGTATATGTATCTATATATATACATGTACATACGTACATATGCATATGCATATGTATATGTATATGTATGTATATATATGTATATATATATGTATGTGTGTCTATATGTATGTATGTATGTATGTATGTATATATGTCTGTGTATGTATATGTGTATATATGTATATATGTATATACATACATTTATACATGTGTGTGTGTGTGTGTGTGTGTGTATGTTTGTGTGTGTTAGGTCTCGGAGACAACTGAGAGGGAGGGGTGAATCAGTTGTCAAATAAATTTGAACCAAAAGCTTATTAACCAACTTAATGCTTAATACTGGTAAACCAGTTAAGTATGTCGGTAGACAGTGTTAACAGTAAATTGCTATACCGGTAAGGATTAATGCATGAAACATAAACATAAAGTCATCCACAACACATGACACCAATATTTGTACGTGGAAACCCTATAAGGGGAAAAACCGTGGTGGGAAACCTTACCCACAATCAAATGATACTACTATAGATAGTATGTGTACATAAATGGGGTCTGCACATGCAGAAAGGCCAACAGCCTAGAGCTCACTGCTCAATCACAAAATGGGAGTCACACTAACTACAGTTGGATGGTTAAATCCAATAAGAATGTACTGCTCAAAATAGCATCTTCATATGCTGGATTCAGTACCAGTGTAATGATGATATGCTTCTACAAAAACCTAACTTCACCTTCAAATGATGTCTTCGTGTATATCCCTTCTTGATCTCGCATATACCTTCACTTAATTCTTTTTTGCATTCCACACTTGATCTTACAAATAAGATCTTACATTTATACCATACCCTAAGACCAATTTTAGTAGGTCGGCTCTACAAGATATTACAATAAAAACATTTTACAAACAATATAATATCTGATACAATAAATGATTGAACATGTCGGCTTAATGCATTTACAACAATAATAAATCATCTCCATAGCGTGCCATGCTAATTTGGAAAAGATAAACCTGTCGGTGTAACCCTAGATAACCTAGACCTATTTGTCTGTAAAAGCAAATATGCAAATATGAATATACCAATGATTATTTCTTCAAAATAAAGTGTTCACATGATGTCTTTGACATTACCAAGTGTCTTCCATATCATTCCAGGTACCGATGAACAATATATCCTGTCGATGAACCATATACCAGTAACTGTTGTACAGTTTACTTGCTTGCCGGTGAATGTTGCTGGATCTCCAAAGTAGGTGTATTAGTAGGTGTTGACATCAATGACAAAACCATACCAAAATACCAACAATCTCCCCCTTTGGCATTGATGGCAACACAAGATGGAAAAACCATCAAAGTGCCAAAATAGAAATGCCAAATACAAAAACCAACAATCTCTATTTCTCCCCTTGGGAGTAACAATACCAATCTCTCAAATGTGTTTTTCAAAATCTCTCCCAAAAAAAAGATAATGTGTTTTTCCATAGATATCTCTCCCCCTTTGACATCAAATGCCAAAGTCACAAAAGGTCAAGTTCATACAAAATACCAACTAATTCAATATACCAACTACTCCCCCTGAGAAGTAGCTTCCTCATCAAATACCGAAATAAAAGATTTGTCTTTTAATTCTGTCGGTTGATGACAATCATCAACTGTCTAGGTCTCTACCAGTGGAGGTATGACTCCAAGCTGATCTCTGAGATACTCAAAAGTCTCCTTAGGCAAAGTTTTGTGAAAATATCTACAAGTTGTTCTTTAGTATTTACATAAACCAGTTTTATCTCCTTTTCTTCAACTTTTTCCCTTAGAAAATTCAGTTTAATAGAAACATGTTTTGTTTTAGAGTGTAATACCGGATTCTTAGATATATCAATTGCTGCAATGTTATCACAGTATATAGTAATAGGTTCCTTGCATTTTACCTTTATGTCTTTCAACATTTGCTTAAGCCATAATACCTGTGTATAGTTAGTTGCTACTGCAACATATTCTGATTCTGTTGTTGATAAAGATGTACAACTCTGTTTCTTACTCAACCAAGAAACTAATCTCTTTCCAAGAAAGAATGCTCCTCCAGTGGTGCTCTTTCTATCATCTATATCTCCTGCCCAATTTGTATTTGTGTATGCACATAGATCAAAATTCTCATCTTTAGGATACCATAATCCAAGATTTGTTGTGCCTTGTAAGTACCGGAAAATCCTTTTCACTGTTGATTCATGATTTTCCCTAGGATTACTCTGAAATCTAGAAACAATACATATTGCATTCATAATATCATGTCTGGTTTGTGTTAGATACAATAAACCTTCTATCATAGATTTGTATCTAGTTGGATTAATAGGTGTAGATACATCCCTTTCAGATAATTTGTCATTTGTAGTCATGGGTGTGCTTACCGGTTTAGAGTTCTCCATCCCAAATTTCTTTAGTAATTATTTCAAGTACTTGGATTGACTCAAAAATATACCTTTATCAGTCTAAGAAATTTGCAAACCTAAAAATAATTTTATTTCTCCAATCATAGACATTTCAAATTCTTGCTGCATTTCAAGAGAAATTCCTTACATAATTCATCTTCTCCTCCAAAGGTTATATCATCAACAAATACTTCAATAATCAAGATGTCATCATTAGTTACTTTGTAGTATAAATCGCTATCTACATTTCCTTTAGTAAAACCAATCTTCAAAAGATACTTATCCAACCTTGCATACCAAGCTCTTGGGGCTTGTTTCAATCCATACAGAGCTTTTCTTAACCTGCAAACCATATCATTGTCATCTGTCAATGAAAATCCACCAGGTTGTTCAATATATACTTCTTCTTCAAGATCTCCATTCAAAAATGCACATTTAATATCCATTTGATAAACTTTGTAATCCTTGTGAGCTGCAAAAGCCAAGAATAATCTAACTACCTCAATTCTGGATACCGGTGCAAAGGTTTCATTGTAATCAACTCTTTTTTGAGAATATCCCTTACACACTAATCTTGCTTTGTTTCTGACAACCTTACCATCTTCATTAAGTTTGTTTCTAAATACCCATTTAGTTTCAATTACATTTTTATCTTTAGGCCGGGGAACTAATGTCCAAGTATTATTTTTCTCAATTTGTCCTAATTCTTCTTCCATAGCTTTAATCTAAAATTTATCTTCACATGCCTCATTGATAGATGATGGTTCAATTTGAGAAATAAGACATACCTCTTCATTTGCCAATCTTCCTCTTGTCATAACTCCTTTAAATTTGTTTCCAATTATCTGATCTTCAGAATGATTCAATCTTACATACCGGGGTGTCTTAGTTTGTTGTTGTTGGGTGAACTCACAATAATGGTTCCCACTTTTTTGCCACTTTTGACACTGAGATGTACATTTTTAAAATAATCTTCAACTTCCGAGAACTATGCCTTTTAAACTATTAAAAATTTGAAGATGATGTAAATTAGTGATTTCTAGCATTTTGTTTGTAGATTCTATATACATTTTTTTCAAATTTTTTTGAAGGATTTTTAAAAAAAATTTCCATCTCCCTCGAAAAGTAGTTTTTTACAACAAACTACATTTTTTAAGAGTGATGTGCCTCCCGAAACACATAACTTTTTTTCTATAAATGATAAAAACTCAATTCTTTCGAATTTTGGTTTGTAACATCAATATCCAGGGCTTGCATTTGGTTTTATAGTGATATGTTCAATATTTTTCATTTTATAAAGTTTTGAAGTCCGACTAGTCATAATTCAAACATAGGTTTATGTTTGAACACATAACTTATTTTATATAAATCGAAATTCAATTTTTTTTTTTTGTTAGAAAGAAGACATCAATACCAGGGGCATAGATATTTTTCAGAATTTTTTTGAATTAGTTTCTTATTTTTCCCAATGCGTTGAACAGAGAAGTTCATGTTCGGTGAAAAACCAATTTTCCATAAAATTAAAAAAACAAGAACATAATAAATTCAAAATATAACAAAATTATACTCGTTAGAAAGCTTGTTTCGAGTACTACCATCTAATATTTTTGGGTTATCAATATTATTTCATTCGTGCATTGAACCAGAGCTCCAAAGTCATTAATTCTTCATAACTCTGAAATTTTTTGGGAGAAACTCTTAATTTGTGGGTTCGAGCGAACACAAGTTCGAGCGAATTGGGTTCGCTCAAACCCATAATGGTTCGAGCGAACCCCCATTCGCTCGATTTTGACATGCACATTTTTGTAACTGTCATGTTCGAGCGAACCCAACAATTTTTAACTGTCAGCTTTCGTTCAAACTCTGGTCGACACATTTTTTAATTTTTTTTTCATTTGTGGAATCGAATAAATGTCCATAATTTTTTTTCGTTTTTTATCACCCAAATGATTAAAATAATTCGCATTTTTGGATGAAAGAAGACATTTGAAAATTATTTTGAAGGTAATAATTTGAAGGTTTTTTGTAAAAGCATGGGGAACAAGAAGAGAAGGCAAAATAAGACTTCAAGGAATTATTCTCCCGAAACGGAAGAAAGATATCGAGAACAAAGAAGACAAAGATATCATGATGCAAGTATGTATTTTTAATTTAATATGTATTACGTATCAATTAATTAGAATTCAATATTTTTTATCTAATATTTTTAATAGGATTAAAAATAATTTTGTTTTAATTGGAAAGCATAATTAATTTGAGATAATACATGTGTATTTGCAAATTTCAAATTCCATCAACTTGCTTGTTGTGTAATTGTATTTTTCTCCTATATAATTAAGTTCATTTATAATAGATAAGACCTATTAAGTCATAAAATTAATAAGACCTATTATGTCATAATTTCTAGGTTCTAAATTATATATATTGAATATTTAATCTACATGTACAAGCAATTTCATGTGATAGGTCCTTTAATATCACATAATATATCTGTCTTAAGGGTAGTTAAGTATATTAATTATGAAATGTTTTTTCAAATGTGGTCATATTGATTTTAATAATAAGGCCTATTAGGACTAGTACATTGATTATAGGTCTTAAATGTGACATAAATTTATAACCTATTAAACATGTTGAATAATTTAGGTGAACTATTTATATTCAACTTCGCGTACATGCAAAAACATTTCAGATTAGGAGGTCTATTATGCAATAATAGGTCTTAAATATACACACATGTGTGACAAATTATAGTCCACTTACATTATGGTCCATAACAAATTAATATGAGGTCACCTAAGTTATCGTATGCATGTATCAAAATATTTGTACTTTTAATTTCAAAATTAAAATTTCTAATTTATCAAAATTTTATTTTATGTGTTAAATTAGTGCTCAAAATTAGAGATTGCACTTTAATCCTAACCTGAGAACAAACTGAACTTTAAACCTAAACAGGTAATTTAAATAGAGTTATAACAATAAGGTCCTGAAAGTAATTAAATTTAATAAACCAAATTGAATGGGCTAATTTTAACATGTAAAGCTTTAAGCCAAATTCATCCCTATTCTTAATCCTAATTGAATAATCTCTGATTAATTCAAGAACCTTACACAAACTCTTAAATTATGTGCAGAATGGGCAAACGAACCTGTTGAAGAACACAATATAGTTGATGAACATAGGGAGGAGATTGTCCAAGTTGAACCAGTGGAGACCTTTGAAGGAGAGGGGTCAGGCTCCTTACCTCCTACCACCAATATGGATGAGCATATTATGGATCTAGCTAAATAGGTGAAGAGAAATATTTCTTATAAAAATTTAGATCATTTACTTGAAATGGATGTGGATGAGTTGAAACGTCTCAGTGAAGAACCTAGACATACTAAAAGGAGGTCAATGAATAAAAGTGGAAAAGAAATAATGTCGCATTTCAACAATCTTGATACTACACTAGAAAAAGCTCAATTGTTATCAATTGTACTTACTCATAAAGACTTAATAGATCTAATGAAATTGTTGGGTATAGATACAACAAGTCAAAAGAGGAAATCTTCTCGGCTACAAAAATCTATTGTTGATAATGTTAAGAAAGGTTTGGTGAACATTGGTAAAAAATCTCGAAAACTAGATAAGACCATTTCAAGAAGAGTGATGTTGACATCTTTAGTAAATGAAAGATTGCCTCAAAAAAGACAAATCTCTTCACTATCATCTGAGTTTGGTTTTAGTAGAAGGACAATATCTAAATATGTTAAAAGGAGAAAGATTTTGGATGATACTACCTCAGAAGGGAATTGGGCAATTATGTGTAGAGCTCCTCATTCTGATAGAATTGAAGATGTTGTTAGGAACTTTGTGACAAGTTTTTGGAATGATAATACTCGTCCTTCATCAAATAGTAGAGATGTTATCAAGCAAAGGATTAGTCCTAATCGTTATGATCTCCATGTAAAACATTGGATAGACACAACAAAACATGAATTGTATGTATTGTTTACTAAAACAAACCCTCATATAAAGATTGGACAAACCATGTTTGAACGGTTAAGGCCATATTATGTGAAGTTAAACAAAGTTTTCGAAACTTGTTGTTGTCGTTATCACATCGAATTTGACTTGTACTATCAGGTGTTTTCAAAGATTAGAGAAGATAATGATGGTTATGAAAATGCTCCTCCTAAACAAACAAGTCAATTCATAGCATCCATCTTATGTGATAAATCAGATGATAATGCAACCGGTCAAATAAATTGCATAAGAGGAATTTGTGGAACATGCGGGGACTTGGCTAAATTGCCTTTGAGAGATGAAGATACTAACATGAGGAAGATGGTAAATTGCAAGAGTTACAAGTACAAAAAATTTGAAACAAAATTTGGAAAGGAATCTACAAGACTAGATTATGTAGAAGAGGAAATACCTATTGGAACATTTATGGAAAATTTTCGTAAGTTGATAAAACCATACATTTGCCATGGTTTTTTTGCCAAGTGGCAAGCAGAACAATTTAAAAGATTAAGAGACACTTTCCCACTTGGAACTATTCTATCTGTAGTTGACTTCGCAGAGAATTACTCTTTTGCACATCAAAAAGAGATTCAATCAGAGTATTACTTTTCAAAGCAAATCACTATTTTCGTGCATGTGTGTTATCGACATGCACAAATGAATTTGGATGGTGTTGATAGTACATTTGAAAATCTTGTCATTAAGAAAGAGTACCACTTCTATATCAGTGATGATACGGAGCATGACACACTTTTTGTACAACATTGCTTTAAGAAGTTTTTTGAATATTTGAAAGATAGAGGCATAACAATAGTTAAACATTTTGTTTGGTCTGATGGATGTGCGGCACAATTTAAATCTTCGAGGCCATTTTATGCACTATGTACAGATATCATCAAAATGACAAAATACCACATGTTTGGAGTTTTTTTTAGAGTGGTCATGGAAAGGGTGAACATGATGGTGCAGGAGCTTGTATCAAACGTGCTCTAAGAAAGCATCAAATAAAGTACACAGGAGAACGTATAGAAAATGCACATGATGTTGTTGAATGGTGTAAGAAACACTTTGAGCAACCGAATTATCCTGGGGAATCATCATCGAGAACATATAAGCCCATTCCATATAGAGTGTTTTGGAAGATAACTGGTACGTGTTCTCTTTTAGTATTTTATTTAATTTTTTTTAATTTAACAACTTGATCTACATGTACATTCTTGTACACATGTACATTTTGCAGATGTCGATAGAAAATCAATGCATGGATGCAAGAGTGTGGAGAGGACAAGATCTTTGCATTGTGTCATGAGTACAGATAATCACCCATGGACATTATACACTAGGGATTATTCATGTTTTTGTTCTGAATGCATTTTCGAAAACTATGTTGATTGCAAGAACCAAGAGCTTGGATATGTTAGTGAATGGAAAATGGTGCCACTAGATGTTTCTGACACATACGAGGATTCAAATGAGGATGAAAACTTTGAAGACATTCCTTTGATTTCTGGTGATTACGATCATATTTCAGGATTGATTAAAAAAGGTACATACATGACGTACACATGTAAACATTTCCTTAAAAATGACATATAACTTCTAAGAATTTATTTAACTTGTGTCAAATTGCAGGAGATATTTTTGCAGTCATAGCAGAAGATGGAAATATAGAAGGTGTTAGTTATTATTTATTGCGTTGCATAGAAGAGAGAAAGAAGTTATCAAAATCTGAGATGAGTGATGGAATGTCATTTCCCACAGGTTTGAGTTCTGATTTGAATATATGTACATGTACATGTACATGTACAAATCGCTTATGTGAAAATTTTTAATTTCTCACGTTTCTTATATACATGTACATGCAAGATCAGTTGTAGTGAAAGGGACATATTTCAAACAAGTTAAAATTGTTCAACATGGGATTCATTTCACTGAATACCAAATTGACAACAAGGTATATCAGTATAGTCACTTGGTCATTGTTGTTGGCCTAATTCTTCAAACAGTTCCACGTCGAGGGCGGTCTCAAAAGTGGAGACTAGATAGTGAAGATCATGACAAAATATTAAGTGTTATTGAAGAGCGTTGTGAACCACTTGATGTGGTATGAACTGTATATACATTTATTAATCCACATGAATTGAATTTTAATGTAAGTTCAAGATAAATTCTAGATCTCAAGTAACTTGTTTTGAAACTATTTGGATAATTTTTTTTTTAAGTTTATTTATACATTATATCAAATTAGGATGTATTTAAATGTGCATGTTTAATTGTATGTAATTGTATTTGTATTTAATTAAAAAATGCATATTTAAACTAGAATGTAATATGTACATTTGTAAAATTGATATTTAATATGGAATTAGGACATGTACATGTTGTGAACTATTTAACTACAATATACATACCTAGAAGCTCACATACCTACAATATACATACCTATGTAATATACATGTACTGGATGTGAACTATTCAATACATGACCTATTAAGTTTAGTTTGTTCATTTCATACATACTCTTTTGTTTGAAAATCTTGAAACATGTATAATCATACATACTCTTTTACATTTGAAAATCATTTCATGTATTTAAATCTAATCTAATCAAACATGTATAAAGATAATTAATACAATCAAGATAAATTCTAGATCTTAAGGGGAATGTCATATCTATAGGAGGATGTTATAAGGAGTCATATGTGACCTACTAAGGGGTCACGCATGTGTTAATGCATGTTGACCCCTTAGAACCACATACGACCCCTTAAGATACTATGTGATGGACTAAGGGGTATGTCGTTCACACTAGGATTCTATAAGGGGTCATATGTGGTTCTAACCACGTATGACCCCTTAGGACACTATATGATCTTAAGGGGAATGTCATATGTATAGTAGGATGTTATAAGGGATCATATGTGACCTACTAAGGGGTCACGTATGTGTCAATGCATGTGTGACCCCTTAGGACCACATACAACCCCTTAAGACACTATGTGATGAACTAAGGGGTATGTCATTCACACTAGGATTTTATAAGGGGTCATATGTGGTTCTAGCCACATATGACCCCTTAGGACGCTATATGATCCTAAGGGGAATGTCATATGTACAAGAGGATGTTATAAGGAGTCATGTGTGACCTACTAAGGGGTCACGCATGTGTTAATGCATGTTGACCCCTTAGGACCACATACGACCCCTTAAGATACTATGTAATGGACTAAGGTGTATGGCGTTCACACTAGGATTCTATAAGGGGTCATATGTGGTTCTAACCACGTATGACCCCTTAGGACACTATATGATCTTAAGGGGAATGTCATATGTACAGGAGGATGTTATAAGGGATCATATGTGACCTACTAAGGGGTCACGTATGTGTCAATGCATGCGTGACCCCTTAGGACCACATACGACCCCTTAAGACACTATGTGATGAACTAAGGGGTATGTCATTCACACTAGGATTTTATAAGGGGTCATATGTGGTTCTAACCACATATGACCCCTTAGGACACTATATGATCCTAAGGGGAATGTCATATGTATAGGAGGATGTTATAAGGAGTCATATGTGACCTACTAAGGGGTCACGCATGTGTTAATGCATGTTGACCCCTTAGGACCACATACGACCCCTTAAGATACTCTATGATGGACTAAGGGGTATGTCGTTCACACTAGGATTCTATAAGGGATCATATGTGGTTCTAACCATGTATGACCCCTTAGGACACTATATGATCTTAAGGGGAATATCATATGTACAGTAGGATGTTATAAGGGATCATATGTGACCTACTAAGGGGTCATGTATGTGTCAATGCATGCGTGACCCCTTAGGACCACATACGACCCCTTAAGACACTATGTGATGAACTAAGGGGTATGTCATTCACACTAGGATTTTATAAGGGGTCATATGTGGTTCTAACCACATATGACCCCTTAGGACACTATATGATCCTAAGGGGAATGTCATATGTACAGGAGGATGTTATAAGGGGTTATATGTGACCTACTAAGGGGTCACGCATGTGTTAATGCATGTGTGACCCCTTAGGACAACATACGACCCCTTAAGACACTATGTGATGGACTAAGGGGTATGTCGTTCACACTAGGATTTTATAAGGTGTCATATGCGGTTCTAAGGGGTCATGCATATGTTATAACACATGCATGACCCCTCAGGACCACATATGACCCCTTATGACACTATGTGATCCTAAGGGGAATGTCATATGTATAGTAGGATGTTATAAGGGGTCCTATGTGACCTACTAAGGGGTCACGCATGTGTTAATGCATGTGTGACCCCTTAGGACCACATACGACCCCTTAAGATGCTATGTGATGGACTAAGGGGTATGTCGTTCACACTAGGATTTTATAAAGGGTCATATGCGGTTGTAATGGGTCACGCATGTGTTAAGACACTATTTGATGGACTAAGGGATATGTCGTTCACACTACAATTTTATAAGGGGTCATATGCAGTTCTAAGGGGTCACGCATGTGTTATAACACATGTGTGACCCCTTAGAACCACGTATGACCCATTAGGACACTAGATGTGATCCTAAAGGGAATGTCATACATGTACACTACTATGTTATATGTGATCCTCTATGACCTCCTAAGGGAACGTATAGTGTCATATGTGGTCTTAAGGGGTCATGTTGTGCGTGTAATAGGATGTGAAAATGGGTCACATTGTAGAGGAAATTTAATTTGTTTAAATTTGTTATCTAAATTTTCTAATGTTTATTTAAATTAATTTTTCTAACATTTTTTTTTTTTTGCTAATGTTTTTCTAAGTTCTGATTTGCTACAAATTAGTTTTCTATGTTTTTCATAACAATTTTTTAAAATGTTGAAAAAAATATACATCTATACAATCATGTAATTTTAAAAACAAATTGACACATTTCAATCAAAACATTAAATTATCAAACAATTTTCTAAAATAATGAAAAACAATAAATTATCAAACATTTTTCTAAAATAATGAAAAACAATAAATTATCAAACATTTTTCTAAAATAATGAAAAACAATAAATTATCAAACATTTTTCTAAAATGTTGAAAAACAATAACTATATACAATTATTTAATTAAAAAAATAAATTAACAAACAAATTATTTACAAATTTAATAAAAAAAGACATTATTAAACCAAACAAAGGGTTATTTTGTGCACCTGATATAACAAAGGTCGAAAACTGAAATAGGAAAGATGCTAACTACTACAGACAAAGCTTGGTGACATGATGTTGACGACAGGTTCAATCCAACCCCCACCAGACAAAAAAAGTCAAACTTGATAATGACCTTTTAACTGCCATTTTCGATATTTATAAATTTAAAAAAAAAACCCTAACCACAATGGGTTCGAGCGAATGGGGGGTTCGCTCGAACCCCCCATTTGCCCGATGTTTCTAGCAAACCCAAGCCAAAAGGTTGGTTCGCTCAGACTCCTAGGGGTAGTTCGAGCGAACATCTCCATTTCGCTCGAACACGAGCAAATCCGAAATTCCCACTTTCGCCAAATTCCTTCGTTGGCAAAAGTGGGAACCAGCTTTGTGAATTCACCCTGTTCTTCAATTATTGTGGAATCTTCTGATGATACGGGGGTAACTGGATCTTCATTTTGTACTGGTGGATTCAGTATAGGTTCATTTGTCACAATTTTTGTTGCCAGTTCAGAGTCTATATACCTTGAAGTTCCTCTGAATTGTTCATCAATCTTTACATTTGTACTCTCAACAATTTTCTGCAATCTTTTATTAAAACATCTATATGCCTTGCTCTTAGATGAATAACCAAGAAATATTCCTTCATCACTTCTAGGATCAAATTTGCCAATATACTCATCTCTTCTAATATAACATTTACTTCCAAAATTTTTGAAATACTTAAGAGTAGGAGTATTACCAAACCATAGTTCATGAGGGGTCTTACCGGTTTCACCTTTGATGTGAACTTTGTTGAATGTATAGACAGCAGTGCTAACTGCCTCTCTCCAATACACATGTGGTAGATTTGCTTTTGATAACATACTTCTAGCTGCATCCAAGATAGTTCTGTTTTTCCTTTCAACAACTCCATTCTGTTGTGGTGTCTGAGGTGCTGATAACTGTCTTCTGATTCCATTCACTTCATAGAATGTATTAAAGTCCTTAGATGTGAATTCTCCTCCTTGATGTGATCTTAAACATTTGATTTTCTTACTGGTTTCATTTTCAACCATTGCCTTGAATAGTTTGAACTTTCCAAGTGCTTTTGACTTCTCTGTGAGAAAAGTAACCTAACACATTCTAGAATAATCATGAATAATTAGCATGAAATATCTATCACCTTGTAAGCTTGTAGTTCTAGCTGGACCACATAAATCAGTGTGAATTAAGTCAAAAGCATTATTGGATTTTTCTGGAATACTTTTGAAACTAGCTCTAACTTGTTTTCCAAATTGACATTCCTTACAAATTGTATTATGAGGTTTCACAATTTTAGGTAGATCTCTAACTACCTTAGAAGTACTGATTTTTACCATGCAATCAAAGTTTACATGACATAGTCTCTTATGCCATAACCAAATTTCATCTATGTGTGCAATTAAGCATGCCTTTTCACTGTTATTCAAATGAAAGATATTGCCTCTAGTCTGATTACCGGTTGCAATTTCCAAACCAGTTCTATTCATGATTTTGCATTTTCTATTTTTAAATTGTAACTAAAATCCCTTCTCAACTAATTGACCAACACTTAAAACATTATGCTTTAATCCTTCAACATAGTAGACATTGTCAGTGTTATGTTTACCATCAAGAGATATTGAACCCTTACCTTTGATTGAATAGGCTTTGTCATCTCCAAATCTTACTAAACCTCCACTGAATTCTTGAAAGTTCAAGAATTTACCTTTGTCTCCAGTCATATGATGTGAGCATCCTGAGTCAATAATCCATTCATCCTTTGCTTCAACTTTAGCTTCTAGGGCTTGTTCTACCAGTTGAGCAATAGGTGTCAGTTGATCTTCTATTATAGCAACAAAAACCCATCCATTGTCTATTGGATCCTCATCAGAATCATCAATCACACCTTCATCAGCAATGTAACAAGATTTATCTTTGTTTTTCTTAAATTTGTATCTCTGATATTCAGGATTAGGTTTGTATGTCCTTCTAGCTTCTTCTCTTAGTCTAACATGTCTATCAGGGCATCTTGAAGCCATATGACCAATCTTATTGCAGTTAAAACATTTAAAGGGTGCTTTACCTTCATACTTACTTCCAATTGGACCTTTTGGCATTTTTCTTGCAAACAATGCTTCAAGTTCTTCAAGCTCTTCATTCTCCTTCCTAGTTTCTTCAAATTCTCTTGCATAAAAGGCTCTCTAGTCTGATTTATCAAAAGATGGAGTAGATGATGTTGATGCTTTGAAGGCCAAATCAGTTTTTATAGTAGCAACATGACCAAATTCCTCAATTTCAAAAGCTGAAAGTTTTCCAATCAATGTATCAAAAGATCAACTGACACCTATTGCTCAACCGGTTCTATGCCATAACCAGTTCTATTCATGATTTTGCATTTTCTATTTTTAAATTGTAACTGAAATCCCTTCTCAACTAATTGACCAACACTTAAAACATTATGCTTTAATCCTTCAACATAGTAGACATTGTCAGTGTTATGTTTACCATCAAGAGATATTGAACCCTTACCTTTGGTTGAATAGGCTTTGTCATCTCCAAATCTTACTAAACCTCCATTGAATTCTTGAAAGTTCAAGAATTTACCTTTGTCTCCAGTCATATGATGTGAGCATCCTGGGTCAATAATCCATTCATCCTTTGCTTCAACTTTAGCTTCTAGGGCTTGTTCTACCGATTGAGCAATAGGTGTCAGTTGATCTTCTGTTATAGCAACAAAAACCCATCCATTGTCTGTTGGATCCTCATCAGAATCATCAGTCACACCTTCATCAGCAATGTAACAAGATTTATCTTTGTTTTTCTTAAATTTGTATCTCTGATATTCAGGATTAGGTTTGTATGTCCTTCTAGCTTCTTCTCTTAGTTTAGCATGTCTATCAGGGCATCTTGAAGCCATATGACCAATCTTATTGTAGTTAAAACATTTAAAGGGTGCTTTACCTTCATACTTACTTCCAATTGGACCTTTTGGCATTTTCCTTGCAAATAGTGCTTCAAGTTCTTCAAGCTCTTCATTCTCCTTTCTGGTTTCTTCAAGTTCTCTTGCATAAAAGGCTCTCCAGTCTGATTTGTCAAAAGATGGAGCAGATGATGTTGATGCTTTAAAGGCCAAATCAGTCTTTATAGCAACAGGACCAAATTCCTCAATTTCAAAGGTTGAAAGTTTTCCAATCAATGTATCCCTAGTTACTGATGTATTAGGCATTGTTCTCAATTCATTTATAGCAGTAACCTTCATTTTATATGCCGGTGGCAAACCTCTTAAGATTTTTGAAACAATTTCATCCTCACTCAGAGTTCCTCCACAACATTTAATACCCAAAACAATTTCATTTACTCTTTCCATAAAAGCATAAATCCTTTCATCTTCTTCCATTTTCAGATGTTCATACCTGACTCAGAAGCTTTCAAGTTTTGTAATCTTGACTGCGGAATCTCCTTCATTCAGTGTTTCCAAATGATCCCAAATAGCTTTAGCAATAGACCTATCTGATAATCCCATGATTTGTTGATCTGATAATGTGCTCAAAAGTGCTTCTCTTGCTTTGCAATCATTTTCTTCATCTTTAGCTAAGGTAGTTGGAGCAGTCTGACCAGCTACAGCAGCAGTATAACCTTTCTTAGTAACTTCCAAGATGTCTTTACCAATGCAATTCAGATGTGTCTCCATTCTAATCTTCCATATCCCATAGTTGGTTCCATCAAGTTTAGGACTGTCCTTCTTGAAATAATTAGTAGACATTATATCTCCTCAAGTTGTTAAACTTCTGCAAAAGAGGACTAGGCTCTGATACCAATTGTTAGGTCCCAGAGACAACTGAGAGGGGGGGGTGAATCAGTTGTCAAATAAATTTGAACCAAAAACTTATTAACCAACTTAATGCTTAATACCAGTAAACCAGTTAAGTATGCCGGTAGACAGTGTTAACAGTAAATTGCTATACCAGTAAGGATTAATGCATGTACGTGGAAACCCTATAAGGGGAAAAACCATGGTGGGAAACCTTACCCACAATCAGATGATACTACTACATATAGTATGTGTACATAAATGGGGTCTGCACATACAGAAAGACCAACAGCCTAGAGCTCACTGCTCAATCACAAAATGGGAGTCACACTGACTACAGTTGGATGGTTAAATCCAATAAGAATGTACTGCTCAAAATAGCATCTTCATATGCTGGATTCAGTACCGATGTAATGCTGATATGCTTCTACAAAAACCTAACTCCACCTTCAAATGATGTCTTCATGTATATCCGTGCTTGATCTCGCATATACCTTAACTTAATTTTTTTGCGCATTCCACACTTGATCTTACAAATAAGATCTTACATTTATACCATACCCTAAGACCAATTTTAGTAGGTCAGCTCTACAAGATATTACAATAAAAACATTTTACAAACAATATAATATCTGATGCAATAATCGATTGAACATGTCGGCTTAATGCATTTACAACAATAATAAATCATCTCCATAGCGTGCCATGTTGATCTGGAAAAGATAAACCTACTGGTGTAACCCTAGATAACCTGGACCTATTTGTCGGTAAAAGAAAATATGCAAATATGAATATACCAATGATTATTTCTTCAAAATAAAGTGTCCACATGATGTCTTTGACATTACCAAGTGTCTTCCATATCATTCCAGGTACCGATGAACAATATATCCTGCCGGTGAACCATATACCAATAGCTATTGCACAGTTTAATTGCTTGCCAGTGAATGTTGCTGGATCTCCAAAGTAGGTGTATTAGTAGTTGTTGACATCAATGACAAAACCATACCAAAATACCAACAATGTGTACATATATATGTGTGTGTGTGTATATATACATATACATATATGTATATATGTATGTATATATATACATATATGTGTATGTGTATGTGTAGTGTGTGTGTGTGTGTGTGTGTGTGTGTGTGTGTGTGTGTGTGTGTGTGTGTGTGTTGGAATCCAAGAACATTGAGAGGGGGGTTGAATCAGTGTTCTACCGGAATGGAGAAATTTAACCTTATTAATACAACAACTCTACAACCGGTAAACATAAAAGCATATAACAATAAGCAATAGTGCAACCACAAAGATGAGTACCATAACACTATAGATTTATACGTGGAAAACCTCAAAGAGGAAAAACCATGGTGGGATTGGAGACCCACAATATCTATCCACTAATCAGATGAATAAATATTACAATAAGAGGCCTGCACATGCATGAAAGCACACTTCCTAGAGCACACTGCTCATCACAATGGAGTCTCACTGAATACAAAAGAGGTTAACCACCTCAAAATATTCAGACAACAATCCGAAAAGAATTGCCTATGATAGAATCAAACATGCCAGATTATAGTTCTGGTTAAGCTCAATACTGGAGGTCTAAAACCTCTTACATAAACCCAACTTGATCACCTCTGATCGACCAAATCCTCTGCAATTCGCTCCTTGCCTATACATACATGATCTACAATGAGATCTTACATCACTTTTATACCAACTCAAGACCTAACCGATTAGGTCGGGCACCCAAATGATAATTCAATAGATCCATTACATAATCCAGAAATAAAATTATAAGACATGTCGGCCTAAGGCCAAACAAACATCATCCAATCAATAAAACATCTCGAAAGTGCATCAGAAGGATCCACCAACACGTTTCATGAAACCTGTCCATAACCTAGATAGCACCAGACCTAAATTAGATCCACACACGCCAAAGCAATGACACCAATCAATCGAGCTATGAACACAATCACCATCAACATCTTGAATCCCTTCTAGAATTTGCACCAACACCACTTATGCATTACGTCAAAGATCTTCAATAAAGCTCTGTCGGTGAAACCCTTACTAGACCTACAAAGCAAGCTTACTAGAACATAAGATAGCATCCGATCATGGAGTCAATACCAACTGAATGTGATACGCATCAGAACACATGAATAACCAATCCAAACCAAATCCACCAACCAAAGCATACCGGAGCATACCAGATCAATATCGTAATCCAACCACTCTACCGGAACCAACTGGAAACCGGTAAACAATCAAAATAGTCAGAATTGCCATCAACGACAAAACATCAATGCAACACATACTCAATTCCTCCAAATTGCCAACAGTATATGTATAAATATATGTATGTATGTATGTATGTATGTATGTATATGTATATGTATATGTATATAAGTATTATATATAGATATGTTTAAAATTTATATATATTCTTATAATTACATTGTCGCTCATTAATATTTACAACCCTTGGATTAAATTAATGGATTAACATGGCGGCATATCAGTTACATTGTGTGAATTATGGAGTATTAAAGTGTTTCATTATTGTTTTCGATTTGAGTAATTAAATTAATATTAACTGAACATAGAATGATGGGATGGGAAAAGTTATAGTTTGTTAATAATACAAAATTGTGTATTTAGTCCACATGTGTTAGGCATGATGTGTCCCTTCTATTGCTTTTAAGACTTTTCTTTGGTTGGAAACACGAGAATGTTGTTTAAATATATTTTGGTTCCAGAGGCTAAGGGGGTGTTGAGTCCATTATTGTGTGGTTATACTTTGCCTCTTGATGCAATTTGATTCAAGTCTCTGAATGTCTTTTAATGTTAGATGGTCATTCTTAGCTTGCATTTGTTACTTCATGACTTTAACCTTGTTTCTAGCAAGTGAGTCAAGCCTTTCTATAGTAAGGACCTTGTCATCTCTTAGTATTGGGTGTCTTGTGATGTATTTTGGATTCCTAGGTGCAAGTCAAGGGGGAGTGGCTCTCATTGAAGGTCAGGACCCAAAGTGGTCGCCAGGGTAACTCAATGAGGGTTTTGTAATCAAGTAGGAATGTTAACTAAAGAACTTGGGTGGGTAGCTAGATCACATTAAAAAGATTAAATGTTGCCTCTCTTACACTTGGATGCTTGTTTAGGTCTAGGTAAGTGGAGAAGGCCTGGAATGGCGTCCACCAATCTTGTCCCTTAGAAAGGTTGGTGTGGTCCACTAGTGTTTGTATGGGGGTTGGGGGTCGATAAAGGTCACCAGGATAACCCAAGATGGGGGTCGGGACCTAGAGAAAACTTACTAGGGTAACCCATGACAACCTAGTGATGACACTCTTCCCTTTTGCATGCCTAGTAGTTTCTTATTGTTATTTTCTTAGGGCCTCTGGAATTGGTTAGTTTTCTTATGACTCTCTTGTGGTATTAGTATTGTGAGTCTCATATGAGTCCTATATGTATCCTTGTTTGCTTGCTTTCATCTTGTAGGTCTGGCTGATATCTCCTAGCACGGGAGGTGGAACCTAATGGTACCACATGGTTTTCTAGATGGTTCCAAATTTATGTAATCTTTCTATTAATGTACTTTTGGAAGATTATATCCCTATGGACCCAATTGTAATGTAATTGATGATTATATGTATTTTCTCATGTCCATATATTGTGTATCATGAACTTATGTAATTAACGGTGTTAATTTATTTAAATGGTGATTCATATGGATATGTTTGGTAATGCTTGAGTAACAACGTTGTGGGGCCTTCAGGACTAATGTTGGTTAATATTTGTTCATCTTACTCTTTTATCATGTCATGTCTTGTAACTCAATGCATATGTATGGTTTATCTTCTTTAAAAAACAAAAAAATTGTTCGCTTTTTCATTGATTTATTTGCTTAAGTTGTTTGTGCCTCTTAGCAGGGGCGTTAGAGTAACAAACTCTGGTAAAACATATTCAAAACACATGCATTGATAGGTATGCAAATATGTCATACCATATTGATTCGAGTTCAATAGGACCTTTTGGTATGCACTATTATAATTTTCATACACAATTGATGTGCTAGTATCTGATTGAGCTTGTTTGTTCACTCTTATAACACATCCAAGTTGATCTCCATCTTTAGTTGAGCCTAAAGACATTGTCATTGGCAGACAACCTATGAGTTGCTTCTTCTAACATATATGTTGTTCCTTCTTAAGTTAATATCCACAATTTTTTTGTCAAGAAGTGATTGAAAGACTAAAAACCAAAGAATAAGACGGTTCTTAATTTAAAGGATAAAAATACGGTGTCTGATTGATTCAAAATGAAAATTTGTTGAATCTCAAGTGTTTTGGATAAAAAAACATTCTTCTATCAACATTATAGAATTAACAACAATCTCCCATTTCTCAAACTATCTTTCTCCATCTCTCACTCTCTTGCTCCCTCCCTATCCCCTCCCCATCCCCTCCCCTCTCTCTCTCTATATATATGTTTTTATGTCTATCTATCTCTCTCTCTCTTCCTCTATAACTATTCTCTCTACCTTTCCCTCTTTATCTTCTTATATCTTTATCTCTATCTCTCTACCTCTCTTAGTCTACCAAGTGACCTCATGTACAACGCAAATGTATACAAAAAAATACATCACAATTTTCCCTACTTAAGCTTCCACATCTCTTCGGCGTACCCATTGCACACCAAGATGCAATTGCTAGTAGATACCCATTACACACCAAGATACAATTTCTAGGTAATAAATACGACAAAGATGCATTGTGATGTTTGGATAGACACTAAGCAGTTGAATTGTATAATATATGAACAATTGTAGGCCCCTACTATTGTAGAGTACATTCACCATGAACTCTCAAGGTAAAGACGCTGCAAATTCAAAACCAATATTGTCCTCAATCTAACCAGCAAATGGACTATATACAAAAAGTGGTAGAATCATACACTTAACACAGTCTTCCATGATCAGCAAGTTGGTTTGAGAGGTGAGCATTAAAGAAAGCGAAGAGCATAAACCCGCTTCTAGAAGATGCCTGTGAGTCAGCAACGATAATGATCCAATTTGAGTCCGTGACCTGTTCAGTGTCTTATTCAGTTAATCAAATTCTCGTTTTCAAAACAGCAATTAATGGTGCCGTAGAACTGTATGATAGTCCCAACTAGCTGTAGAGTACATTCACCATAAAATCTGAAGGTAAAGACGCTGAAATTCAAAGCCCATTTTCTACTCAATCAAACCAGGAAATTGATTAAATATGGTAAATGACAGAATCGGACACCTAATACTGTCCTCCATGATCAGCAAGTTGGTTCTGGAGGTGAGCATTAAAGAAAGTGAAGAGTATAAATCTGCTTCTAGAAGATGCCATTGATTTAAGACAGATCATGGTTTTTTTGTAAATAATGATCCAACTTGAGTTCTTGACATGTACAGCACACATCGACATGACATCAAGAATGTGCTGTTCAGTGTATCCTCAAAACAACTACAGAAATCTTGTGAACGTGAAACAGAACTCACTTTATTGTGCCTAAATTTGACGGTCCAACGTAATCGACAGTAATTGTTTTTGTGATGGTTGTTATCTATGCCTTTAAAATATTAAGAAAGATATAATTTAATATAAAAATATCTGATTTTTATATAATTTTTGACCCCTTGTTTAAAATGTTTTCTTTCATGATTATAATTAACAATTTGTAGTTAACTTATTTTTGTAAGATTGATACTTCTTGGTTAGTGTTTTTTTATTGAAATGAATCTTATTTTTGTTATTTTAAGGAGAAAATCATTAACCTGTATTTAATCGATTCATTGTTAAAAGATACTTTTTTCAGTTTTAAACTAAGAAGTTTTTTATATCTTTTGTTTGTGAATCATGTGAATCACAGAATGGTAAGTTTGTTTTTCCTTGAAGTACTTAGGTGACAAGTTTGAACCTTCTCCTTTTACTTATTTCAAAAACGTAGATTTAAATTTTGCCTACTTAAAATAGCCAAAGTCTTGCAATCTATCATTAGTGTCACATGTGATACCGAGGATGGCTCTTAAAGTGTACACATACATTGGTTTCAAAGCTTGCTACCACGACTATAGCAACATTATAGGATGCTACAAGAAGATCATGTGTATTGCATTGGTGATGAATTAGAGTGTCTCAAGGTTGTGACAAGGAACATCAAGACTTGTTACACGTGTTTCTGATGTCATGATATGGTGGGGTGATTGGATAATGTAATTGTCATTGCTTCAAGTAATATAATTTATTATAAATGGATATGCCATGATCTCATGCAAATTTCTAAAAATTGCTTTCTATTTTGATAATTGATTATCTTTGTAAAAATAGACCCATTTTATGCTTTTTAACCTTAGAAACATTTTGTTCGACTTATTTTATGTGACTAATAATATTTGCAAAGATATGTTCAACAACCAATGATTTTTGTATGATATGCTACGGAGGTCATGATTTTATGGGAAACTTAATTTACCCTTTTTTCATTAATAAGACAATACTGATTTTCTCATTATATTAATATACATGAAAGATATAATGTAGGCTATATAACCAATAGAAAAATGCATATGGAAACCTATCCATTAACAAAGTAGGACAAAAAAAACAAGTCTAGGATAGTATTAGTAAAGACAATTGCAAGAACTATCATAACAAAAAACCTTGTCCAACATTATAACAAAGAAAAAAGCTGATCTAGTAGCTTTATAAGAGGGATTGATCAAGCCTTGTAATGAGGGGGCTACTATTTAGCATTGTGGTCCCCACCACTAGATGGATGAATGCATCCATCCATTTGATGTACTGAGTGGGTTCAATGTTTGCAATCTTCTTCAAGAAGGAGCAACACACTACCACTCTATCTATGTTGTAACATAGTGATTAATTTAAAATTTGAGAGAAATGAGAATCATACCATCGCTGCTCCAAATTGGAGAAAACAAGGAATGTCACTAGGGCTCGAGACGATAGTTCACCCAATCTAGCTACAACGACCACTACCTCCGAGTCACCTAAGAAATCTTTCTACACCAATTCACACACTAGGGCCAAGACCACAAACTTTGGCTCACCCAAATCTAGGATGGATGTGACAAACCTTGATGAGATGTCGGTATTGATTCAATAATGCTCCTTTGTGACAAGAAATTCATTTCCCAACACCATCCTAATAGCTTCCAGTATTAGACCATTGGGAGCCAAGAATACGACCTTAATACATTGTTCTATAGTGTGATCAAGAAAATCCATTTTGCAGTGAGGACTTAGCAGACAAATTTGCACATCTATTTCCACCATTGAGCTCACATTACATATCAAGAAAACTCTAATGCCCAAACCCTTGCAACCAAGAAAATTTAATGCCATCTTCCTCCTCATTTTGCACAAGCTGAGCAAGTAAATTGTGTGCTCTAGGATGAGAGGTTTAAAACCACCACTTTAAATTAACTTTGTATAGAGAATGTACACATCTTGTACATAATCCTTTACCTACCTTAATTTTTTTGAGAAATCTTAGTAAAAATGCAAGGGTTTGTAATAGAAAATGATGTACTCCACCACCTATCTATGCTTGGCGAGGACATATGTGTGAAGGAAAATCCTTTTTTGAGGCAAAGGTAAAAAGTTATTAAAGTTGAAAAAGGAAAATGATTCAACATGCTCCACCATGTGAGATTATCTGATAGGATGTTATCTAATGTTGTGCCTTATAAAATATAATGCCATCACACAAGGATTGAAGTGGCGCCAAGTTTCCACCTCAATCATAAAGGTTTTTTTTCTAAAAGAGTCACCCCATTAATTGCTATGTTGGACTGAAGGTTAGCATCATTGTTGTCTTCATGGTAACATGGTTAGCAATACTATTCGAAATCCATTTCATAATGTCAAAAGCCTATTCATGCAAGTCTTCTAAATGCCATCTTGGAGTGGATTTTCATCTTACTAGATTCATCACTATTGTAGAGTTACCTTTAATTTTCAAGTGGGTCAATTGCAATTCTAGAATTAATTTTAAGTCATGGATGGGAAATTAAAATTTGGCTTCATCATTGGTGCCTCTGACTAGAGGGAGTGAAAAAATGAGACTAGCTCGCCCTTGCCAATCTTAGAAGATAAAATAAACCCTTGAAAGATTGGGGTTTTTGTTGGCAATTGACACTCAATTGGTTGGTTTCAATATTTTGTCATTGATGGTAACATGGAAAATTGCTCCGACTTCATATTTTAGTTTAGTTGTGTATCGGCAGGCACATCACAAACACTTCATCGACACAGGCAGGTTGGATAGATTTCTTTGGTTACCGACAATATAGGCCGACATGGTTTAGAATTAGGTTATCGACATTGGAGACCGACATCTTTTGGATCTGGCATCGGCAATTTTTTTTTATATTCATGTTTTATGTTATCTAGCCGACATGTATATTCATATTGTAAATAACTTTGTAAGCTAACATAAGGCATGATAAATTGTAAAGGGTATATAGGTCAATTGATTAGATCATTTTGAGATATCATATGAATATGCATAAGGAAGGAAATAATGTAGTGGAGATGCGAAATATATGAGAGAGATTATGAATGTGAGAATAATTTTGTAAAGGGTTATTCCGGTACAGGGTTAAGGGTTTTAGACCGGAACAAACAGAGCTTGACCGAAATTGTATTTAGGCATAGAAGATGCTATCTTTGCAGTTCAATCATTTCTCTACATTGTAATATGGGTTTGTATATAGTCAGTGGGCTCTTTTTGTGATTGAGCAGCGTGCTCTAGGCTGTAGCCCTTCCTGCAAGTGCAGGCCCCTATATTTTGTAATATCTCTTCATATGGCCAATGAATTTATTCTGGGTCACAAGTCCCACCATGTTTTTTCCTCTTTGAGGTTTTCCACGTATAATTTTGTGTGTTATGGCATTCATTCATGTGATTGGCTTATTGGTTGCTTTACTTCTTTCAATTCTATATGTACTAGTATATCGGTTGGTGTATGCATATTTTAATAAGGTTAAAATTGATCAATCTGGTAGAACATTGATTCACCCCCCCCCCCCTAAGTGTTCTTGGATTGCAACAATTGGTATTAGAGCCTTGTGCCTCAAAGGAAGTTTAACAACTTCAGGGAGATCCTGAATCCGAAATCCATGGATATGAGTTTGGAAAAGAAACTTTAGGTAGCACTTGAACATTATGATGTTGAAAGGATGAAAAACTTGAAGTTACAAGATGAATTGAATTCTATTCTGGAATTTATTGTTGTCCTATAGGAGAGGCTATCATTTGTTCAGGCTAAGAGGAAGGAAATTTTGTAGAATAAGAATGATGAAGAGAAAGATGCACTCAAGTAATAGTGTCAGAAGCTGAGTCAGGAGAACATGGTCCTGAGAAATGAAATGCAAGCTATAACTATAGAATGTCTAAGGAGATTGAAGACTGGAAGAAAAAGGAAGAAAATCTTGTTGTATCTTTGAAGAACAAATTTGAAGAATGTGGTAGGTTGGTTCATGAGAATGATATGTTGAGAACTGATTTAGTACAATCCCAGAGTAAAGAACAAGAGCTTGAGATACAAATAATAATTCTGAGAGATGATCTGACTATTACAAGTGAGTATAAAGAAAAATTCCAGATTAGTTTAGCACAACTAGATGAGTTATTGAAGAGACAAAGGTAGTATGGAGATTCCCGTGGACTTGGATTTGAACAAGGATAGAGTTTCGGTACTGTAAATGAAGATAAAAACCATAAGGTATTGATAAGGCAGTTTAATGCTTATAAATTTAATGGTAGATGCCTTGTTTGTAATAAATTTGGTCACATGGATAGGCAATGTAGAAATAGAGCAAATCAAAACCCTAATTCTGCTCCCAGTCAATGTTCTAAATGTAATAAGTATGGACATAAGACAAAAGATTGCAAAATTAATGTTAAGTGTTATGCATGTGGAAAATTTGGACATATGGTTAATCAGTGTAGGTCAAGCAATTACACTAGTTTTAGAAAAACAATTCAAAAGAAAAATGTTACATGTTATACATGTAATGAGGTTGGACATATTGCTAAATTCTATAGAAGCAGAAATCCACCAGTTGGTAATGGAGAATAATATGAGAAAGGGAAAGAAAAGGTTAATGAAATCCAGAAATATTATACCTAGAGATGGGTTACGAAGTTAGAAGATCAATTTGTAGATGGGAATGCTTTGGTTACTCAACTAATAGAGGAGGTTGCTCCTGCACCGGCAGGAAGCTCAACCGGTAACTAAGGCAGATGCCTTAGGGGTAGGAAAAATCCATGAAGATGTTGCATATGCCCCGAGAAGAGGTTCTAGAAGATGTTCCAGCTATTAGAGATGCTTATCTAGCATGGAGATGTTTTATCGAGATCCGGTATCTTCCACCGGAAGTCATTGATGTCAATGAAAGATTACTTTTTCTTGGAGGATAAAAGGTCGAATTCACATCATTTCTGATCACTTTGCATTCAAAGAAATTTAGAGAGATTTAGAGGAAGTCTAAGTAGAATCAGTGTGATCGATATCATCTTGAGCGATTTCACCAGCGATTGGAAGAGGTCTTTAGGGTCTTTCACTGGCAGTGATTCACAAGTATTTATCTTCAATCATGGAAGCGGGATCATCATCTGTACCTATGTTTGTTGCAAATTCGATTGTTGTTGAGGTCAAGGACCGTCCCAGGCCAATTTTCAAGCGATATCTGCATGTTGCTATCCTGGACGATTCAATTGGTGTTTTTTTTGGTGTTCCGAAAGGAGTCATGTATGTTGAAGATGTAAAAGCCTACATTAACTGTCATATTGAGGATTTGGGAACGACTGATATCAAGAGCATGTACATGAATGAGTTAATGAGATATTCTAGAAAGATTAAACCTAACCAACATATTATTGATCTAGGGCTTACCAACATTCTGGATATTTCAGAATTTGAAGATGAAATTGTTAGGTATGTTTTGAGCAGAGTGCATGGAGAGTTTATCTGGTTGGATAGACCATATAAGATTACGAAGGAGACCCACAAGCAATGGGTTAAGTTCTTTGAAGAGAACCATGGTTTTTATACTTCACTGGAATCTAAGACAAATACTGCAGACTGTTGGCATTATACACTCAGATGAGAATAGTTGATGTTGTCATTGATGGCAACCAACTGGTAATATGGTTCACAAGTTACACTGGCAACAGACTTCACATACCAGCACTGACAGCTACACAAAGTTCATTTACACTTGCAATGAATCATATCGACACCCAGGCCAACATAAGATAAAGATTTGTTTATGCGAATTATATTGTAATGTAATTAATTATTTGTAGCTGACATGATGTATTGTAAAGACTCATATATGTATGAGATCTTATAGGTCATTTTGAATAGATGTATGGTATGTAATTAGGTAATGCAAGCGGAATATGAGAGTGAATATATGTATATGCATTTTGATGTAATAATTTGATGAGCGAATAAGAGTAGAGTAGAGCGAAGAAATATTTATGGAAGAGGTATTTGACAGAGCTTAAACCGGTACTGAATCCAGCATTGGAGATGCTATTTTGAGCAGTACATTGTCATTGGATTTAATCATCCAATTTTGTAGTCAGTGTGACTCCTTTTTGTGATTGAGCAGTAAGATCTAGGTGTTGGCATATGGACACTCCAATGAGACATTGTGTGTGATTGAAGGTTTTGTCATTGATGGCAACCTTGCAATCCTATGGCACTGGCAACACATTCTATTGGCAAAGAATTATTCAAGCAAGACAGTGCACTGGCATTAGCAAAACCATTTTACACCGGCACCGACACCAACACAGAAGAAAAGATGTATACCGGCACAAAGGCCGACAAGATTTTTGATATGTAATATTTTGATTATTATTGCAAGCCAACTTGGCAAATTGTAAAATGACTCTTGTATATAAAGGAGATCATTATAGACATTTGTAGGGATAGGTAAGCGAGCATAAAGAAAATTATTAGACAGACCTAATGTGCGAATTATAGGTCAAGGGTATATGTAAAGAACAAAGCAAGAACCAGTATTGAATCTGGCATTGAAGATGCTATTATAAAGTAGTACAAAATATTGGATTAGCATAATCCTCATTGTAAGTCAGTGTGACTTCTCACTGAGTAGTGTGCTCTAGGCAATTGGCCTTCCTGCATGTGTAGGCCCCTATTGTAAGTAATATTCTCTTATTGGCCAGTAAGTGAATATTGTGGGTCACAAATCGCACCAAGGTTTTTCCCACACCGGGTTTCCTCATTAAACATCTTGTGTTATGGTGTTCTTTTCATGTGGATGTTTTTGATTCTATTTATTACATTAATTCTTGCATACCGATACACTGTTACTTTATGTTTTGCATGTTTTGTCTTAAGAAAATTTTAATACCAATTAGATACTGATTCACCCCCCCCTCTTAGTATCTGTGGGAACCCTAACAATTGGTATCGGAGCTTGGTCCTCCATTTTCAGTAGCCTACAACTTGAGGAAGATCTTGACACCGGTAAAAATGGAAAATCTAATGAAGCAACTTGAAGGAGCTCTTACTGACTATGATGCGGAGAAGTTGAAAAATATCAAATTAGAAGATGATTTAAAAGCAGCTCAGGATATCATTCAGGCACTTCAAGAAAATCTTACTGTTACAAGAAATAAGAGAAGAGAACTTTGTGAAAAATTGCAAAATGAGAATGATGAAAAGGAATCACTTAATGATATGATAAGCAAGTTGAAACAAGAGATCATGACAACAAAAAATGAAATGCAGGATATGACTATGAGATTTTGCAAAGAGATTGAGGACAGAAAGAAGAATGAAGAAGAATTGACCAGAAGGCTAAGTGATGCAGCAAATGAGAACACAAGAATTAGCTATGAAAATGACATGTTGAAGATAGATCTGATGCATACTCAGAATGACTCGAATGAACTAATGAGACAAAAAGAAATCTTGGAAAGGGAATTGGAAACTGCAAATCAACACAAAGAAAAATTCAAGAAAAGCTCAGAAGAACTTGGTAGCTTATTAAAGAATCAAAGACCCAAAGGCGACACTTCTGGAATTGGATTTGAAGTTGGAGAAAGCTCTGGTACTGCAAATACTCAGGATCACAGCAAACCGGTAAGACCTCCTAATACTTATAAATTCAATGGAAAATGCTTTAACTGTAATAAATATGGTCATAGGGAAAATGAATGTAGATCTAAGAATTATCAGAATATCAATCCTCCCATCAGTCAATGCTCCAAATGCAACAAAGTTGGTCATAACTCTGAAAACTGCAGAATGAATGTAAGATGTTATGTTTGTGGAAGATTTGGACATTTATCAAATCAATGCAAAACACAAACCAGCATAGGTTATGGGAAAGCTATTTAGAAAAATAATGTAACTTGTTATGCATGTAACAAGATTGGTCATATTGCTAAATTTTGTAGAAGTAAAGGTACACTGGTAGACAACAAAAGTACTAGCTTGAAAGGTAAAGAAAAGGTTGAAGAGGTTAAGCAAGAATTCTCAAAGCAATGGATTAGAAAGGCTTATCTAAATATTGGGAATACTCCTCCACCGGTAGAACCAACAAATGCTCCACCGGCAAGACAATGTGATGCTCCACCGGCAGGACAGAGCAGTGCTCCACCTGTAGGAATTTCTTCATCTAATTGAAGAAAATTATCTTGAGGGTTTGGCAATCTAATGACACATGTGCTATTATTCCCTCGGTTAGAGAAAAGAAGTTGAAAATCACTTATTATCGGCAAATAAAGTTAAGTGAATACATTACCGGCAAGCAATTAATGTGGTAGGTAGCGAAAAAAGACTTTATAAAATAAGGTTTTAGCTCCATTTCATTTCACTGTGATTTCAAACTTTCAGAGAGCATGAAGATTTCCGAGCTAAGGCATTTCAAGCAAGAAGCAAGCACACTCCAAGCAATCATTCATCCAAGACAGAAAAAGGTATTTTATCATGGCATCCACCTCTGCAATTGAATACATAGCGAACCCTACTATTGTGGAAGTAATTAAAAGACCTAGGCCCGTATTTCAGTTGGTCCCCGAAATAGAAAAGAAAGATGATACCTTAGGTGCATTCTCTCAAATCCCTAAAGGTGTTGTTTATGCTGAAGACCCTAGAATGTATATTCACTACAATATTGAAGAGCTAGGAGATGAGGAAATCAAAACCATGTACAAAACCGAGATATGTGATGATACCGACAATATCAAAGCTGAACACAAAATCATTGAAACCCTAGGATTCACAAAAATCCTTAGTATTCCTAAATTTCCTAAGGATGTGATTAGGATAGTATTAAGAAGAGTTCATGGAGAATTTTTCTGGTTAGATACAATTCATAAGATCACCAAGCAAGCGGTAAAGGCTGTCACAGGGTTACTGGCCACCAGTAAAAGACCAGATAAAAACAAGAAAGTTTCAAATGATTTAGTCATTGACCTAACAGGTGAAACATCTAATAAAAAATCTATAAGGGTTAATGATGTAAAGGATACAAATGTGAGATTCATAAGCATGATATTAGGTTACAAAGCCACTCATGCCAATAGACTCAACTCAGTTTCAAGTTTATGCATTAAGAGTGCTTATGACATAATAACCAACAATGCAAAAATTGACATCTGTGAATGGCTAAAGGATGAACTGATAGACAACCTTGGAAAGATAAAGAAGGATAAGAAAGGAACAATTAGATTTGGAAATCTGTTAGTGTATCTAATGCTTCACATAACAAAACAAGTTCCTGGTATAGGATATAAAGAATTCGGATATGACATACCGGTAGGAAAGCAACAAACAGGAACTGTTCAATACCATGGGCGAGAATAAGGAAAACAACGTTCATGACTTTTTTCAAGCACTAAAGACAAAAATGAAGAAAAGGACAAGGTTATCACAGAAGATTGTAGACAAATACAAAGATAATATATGCTTTGTTATCAAAAAGGATGAAATATGGATGAAAGCAGTCATCCCCAGGACAATCTGGGTAACAGAAATGGGCTATGAAATAGATGACCACATAGTTGAAACTTATGCCAAAGCACTTCTGGAAGCCCCCAATGAACCTAAAGAGGAAATATTTGGTAGTGCTGAAACCATAGAAAGCCAAATTCAATCAAGGAAAGAGTGAAAAAGGTTGAGGTAGTTGTGAGGAAAGGATCTAGACAAGCAAAAGCCATTAAGGAAGATGTATTAAAGAAAACTAGCATAACTAAAGATGAGTTGGCAGCCCCACAACCTGAAGCTCATCTATCACCAATAGGTACTTCCTCAGAAGGAGATATGCCAACAACTTTTAAAAGAGTTGTTAGGAAAAGAGATTCCTCACCAGCAACCACTCCTTCACCTAGAAGGACAAGGCAGAAGCAACAAGCTGTGAGATCTCCAGTTAGAAAGGTCACACCTAAAAGGAAGCTGACTCCTAAGAAAAAGAAAAAGTCAAAAACTGAATTGGCACCTCTAGACATTTTGTTAAATGAGATCACAGAGGAAGGAAAACTGAAGAATATAAAGAAAATTTATGACACTCTATTGGCTGATGAGAAAGGGCAAGTTGAGGAGAGTGTAATACTGCACATGGACATGTTTAAAAAGGTTTTAATGGAAGTCATAAATGAAATTCCTGATGACTTATACAAAAGACTTGAGGCAAGAAGGCAAGGAGTAATTGAACTGGACAAGAAAATAAAAATAGAAAAACTACTTTTTGTATATCCGGTAAACTCCCCAAAAGAAATTGATGATTTGATAGCTCAGGCCAACTGGACAGTTTTTTCCACTGCACACCGGCATATTTCACTGATGGCAGGTAGAGTTATAGAGGTTTCAGAGGAAACAGAAGATGGTTGGGACATATTTTTGGTTGAAAAAGAAAAACAAGAAAAATATAGGAATCCCAAGCCTATTAAGGTATATCAGAAGGATAAGGACAAAGAGAAAGGGAAAGTTGGTGGACCTCCAAGCATAAAGATTAAAGATAACCTACCTCCACCTATAAAAATTACAATCCCTGAAAACCAACCAGCAACTGAAATTATGGATACAGAGGATAGCAATACAAATCCTGAAGTCCTATTCACTGTAAATGTTGATACCCAAAAGATCAACATAATAGTTGATAAAGACCCAAGTAAAAAATCAGATATGGCCAAAGAGCCTCTGGTAACAGGAAATACAGAGCAACCGGTAGCGGATACAGGGAAAAAAATGGAATTTGAAGCACAAACAGAGAAACCGACAGAGCTAAAGGCTCCAGAATAGATGCCACCTGTAAGAAATGAAGCAGGAAAACCAGTGCTAAAGGAAATGCAGACACAAATTGACCTGCCAGAGGTCAATACAAGCATGGTCACTTCCACCGGTACTCAATTTGTTGGGTCACCATCAAGGTCAACAAATGTGACTGAGGTATTACTTGAATCCATCAAGAAAATAACTGACTATAGTTCACAAGCTTACAAAGCAATAGATGATTCAATACCAATTTTGAAAATAATAGCTCCTAATTGTAATATAGATAATAAAGATTCTTTAGGACAATTGGATACACTATGTAAATACATTTCTAGAAATATTAAGCAAAGAAAGGTAGAATCTGTAAAGGACATTGTAGAAAAGGAGAAACATAAATTCTTTGAGGAAGAAATTAAGAAGTGTAACAAAGATTTTGACACACTTCTATCGGAAGTGTGTAGTTTGTTAAAAGAGTACAAAAACTTGTACAAAGACACATGCAAAACAAACTTCCTAACTATAGATATAGACAAGAAGATAAGCAAGACACAGGAAGAGATAAACAAGCTTGCAGACAATTTTGTCAACTCACTGGATTCATTATCTGTTTTTGAAGATAAGTTAGCAAATTTTGAGACAAAATTACTTAAACAGGAGAAAGAGAAAGAGACAATAATAAATAAGGAAAAATACTTGAGATCTAAACTGAGTCCAAGATTGGATTATCTAGCATCTCTACGGAAGGAAATCTCAGAGGCATTAACATCGGGAAGTAAAACACCGACAGAGCAATTGCAGCATCTCACCGACACTGTGAAGAGAACTGAAACAACAATAAAAGATAGCAAAAAGTTTATGGATAGTATAAACTTAATTATGGGTGATCTTTTTTAGATAATAACTACCCAACTACAAGGTTGAGGTTATGGACCGGTATAACTACAAAATCTACTAACATCTTGACAAGCTTTGTCATTGATGCCAAAGGGGGAGTAGTAGGATGAGAAAATTCAAAACACAGGGATCATATGCTCAGGGGGAGTCCCTCATTTTTTTTGGTAAATTTTTGGTCTACACATTTTTGGACATCTTTTTGGAATTTCTCATGAGTGTTGCCATCAATGCCAAAGGGGGAGATTGTTGGCATATGGACACTCCAATGAGACATTGTGTGTGATTGAAGGTTTTGTCATTGATGGCAACCTTTCAATCCTATGGCACCGGCAAGACATTCTACCAGCAAAGCATTATTCAAGCAAGACAGTGCACCAACATCAGCAAAACCACTTTACACTGGCATCGGCACCGGCATAGAAGAAAAGATGTATACCGGCACAAAGGTCGACAAAATTTTTGATATGTAATATTTTGATTATTATTGCAAGCCGACTTGGCAAATTGTAAAATGACTCTTGTATATAAAGGAGATCATTATAGACATTTGTAGGGATAGGTAAGCAAGCATAAAGAAAATTATTAGACAAACCTAATGTGCGAATTATAGGTCAAGGGTATATGTAAAGAACAGAGAAAGAACCAATACTGAATCTGGTATTGAAGATGCTATTATAAAGCAGTACAGAATATTGGATTAGCATAATCCTCATTGTAAGTTAGTGTGACTTCTCACTGAGCAGTGTGCTCTAGGCAATTGGCCTTCCTGCATGTGTAGGCCCCTATTGTAAGTAATATTCTCTTATTGGCCAGTAAGTGAATATTGTGGGTCACAAATCGCACCAAGGTTTTTCCCACACCGGGTTTCCTCGTTAAACATCTTGTGTTATGGTGTTCTTTTCATGTGGATGTTTTTGATTCTATTTATTACATTAATTCTTGCATACCGGTACACTGTTACTTTATGTTCTGCATGTTTTGTCTTAAGAAAATTTTAATACCAATCAGATACTGATTCACCCCCCCCCAGTATGTATGGGAACCCTAACACTAGGCTATTGGCCTTCCTGCATGTGCAGGCCCCTATTGTATTAGTAATATTTATTCATATTGGTCAGTGAGTAAATACTGTGGGTCACAAATCCCATCGAGGTTTTTCCCCTACTGGGTTTCCTCACCAAAAATATTTGTGTTATGGTGTGCATTGATGGTTATACTATTATTTCTCTTTATTTCTTTATTGCTTGTTTACCGGTACATTAATTTGGGTTATAAAGTTGCAAACAAGTTTAAATCTTTCATTAACCAGTTAGACACTGATTCACCCACACCCCCCCCCCCCCCTCTCTCAGTGTCTTTGGGACTGATCAATTATCTAACATAGACATCCCAGTTGAAGGGAAGGGTAAGGGTATTATGGGTACTTCACCCTCAATTTTGGAAAACATTAAGATAGTGGATATTGAGGCCCCGGTATATACAATTGCACAAACAAATATTGAGATACTGGTAGATGCAAAGAGTGTAAAGGTTGATAATGTATATGTTACTAATGTTGAGGACAATAGTCATCCAGATCAGATTGTACAGGATGAGGATAAAGTTCCTAAGGAGGAACCAACAGTTACTGAGATTGCACCAAGCGGCAAAGCCACTGGTGCAAGTGAGGAAGCTATAAAGGTTAAATGAGTCCATCATTGTTGTGAATTGACACCTCACAGGTTGAAAATAAAAGCATAACCAAGATGAGTTCTACTGAACTCATGATGATGGTTGCATAGAAAATGATGAATGAAGGATATATGGATAAAGGTGCTATTGATCAGTCTATCACTGTTTTGCATAGACTTGTCCCAAAGTGTAAATTTGGCAATGAAGTGAGCCCATCTAACAAGCTTAAGATAATCACTAAACACATTTCAAAGGATTTTCAATCCTTGCAACAGATTTCAAACTGGCCAGCACTTGAGAGATTCACATAGGCAAAGAGAGTTACATTTGATCAAATGATTGAGTCTGAAAGGAAGGAAATCAATGATAAGTTAAAATTGATAGATAATTCTTTAAGGCAATGTACAAATATCTATAGAGTATGTTGTAATATAGGTTTGCTCACAGTTGAGACAGATAAAAAGATTAAGGACATTCAGGAAGAGATTACAGGTATAGCCAATTCTTTTGATAGATTGAATTCATTCACTACATCCATTGATGGTTAGATTTTGGTTTTGGAAGCCCAATTTTTTTCTCTTGAGAGGGAAAAAGACAAAATCATAAGAAGAGCTAGAAGTCTTAGAGGTTTGGTGAGTCCCTGATTGGATTCATTAAGTGTACATAAGGAGTGTATAGATATGGTTGGTAAGCCCACACCGACAAAGTTAAATGAGAAAGAGTCATTTGTCCATATGCTACATGGACTTGTATCTATTTCTGAAACTTTCAAATCTAGTTGGGATACTTATCTAGAGCTTTTGGAGAAGGCCTATCCAAAAATTTTCAAAAATATTCAACTCCGGTAAGGTATTTTTGGGATATTCATTATACAATATTTTTCATTCTTCATCCCAGTTTTTGGTATTCTTTTTGGAATTTTTGATGGCATTGATGTCAAAGGGGGAGAGATATTGATGTTAAAAATAAAAAGAGGGAGTTGTATACATTAGGGGGAGTATAGGTAGTCTCAAGGAGAGCAAGCTTAGGATGGAATTGGCAATTGGAAACTATGATCATTTTTCACATGAGTGTTGCCATTAATGCCAAAGGGGGAGATTGTTGGAAATTAACACTCAATTGGTTGGTTTCAATATGTTGTCATTGATGTAAACATGGAAACTTGTTTCGACTTCATATTTTAGTTCAGTTGTGTATCGGCAGACACATCATAGACACTTCACCGACACCGACAGGTTGGATAGATTTCTTTGGTTACCGGTAATATAGGCCAACATGTTTAGAATCAGGTTATCAGTATTGGAGATCGTCATCATTTGGATCCGACATCAACAATTGTTTTTGATATTCATGTTTTATGTTATCTAGTCGACATGTATATTCATATTGTAAATATCTTTGTAAGCTGACATAATGCATGATAAATTGTAAAGGGTATATAGGTTAGTTGATTAGATCATTTTGAGATATCATGTGAATATGTATAAGGAAGGAAATAATATAGTGGAGATGCGAAATATATGAAAGAGATTATGAATGTGAGGATAATTTTGTAAAGGGTTATTCTGGTACAGGGTTAAGGGTTTCAGACCGGAATGGACAAAGCTTAACCGGAACTGTATTCAGGCATAGAAGATGCTATCTTTGCAATTCAATCATTTATCCAGATTGTAGTCTAGATTTGTATGTAGTCAGTGAGGCTCTTTTTGTGATTGAGAAGTGTGCTCTAGGATGTAAGCCTTCCTACAAGTGCAGGCCCCTATATTTTGTAATATCTCTTCATATGGCTATTGAATCGATATTGTGGGTCACAAATCCCACTGTTATTTTTCCTCTTTGAGGTTTTCCACGTATAATTTTGTGTGTTATGGTATTCATTCATGTGATTGGCTTATTGGTTGTTTATTTCTTTCAATTCTATATGTACTGGTATACTGGTTGGTGTATGCATGTTTTAATAAGGTTAAAATTGATCAATCCAGCAGAACGCTGATTCAGCCCCCCTTTTCAGTGTTCTTGGATTCCAACAATTTCTACGTGAAGCTCCATCAAAATTAAGCTTGTACCACCCACTCTGAGGAGCTGGCCAAGTATCTAAGGATCTCTTCTAACAAGAATTAGCTCTACCAATCCCATTAGTGGGAAGATATCTTACCTTATTAAACCCTCTTCAATTTGCACCATCTAGGAAAGCAAACTATGCCCTCTAGGCGGAGGATATTAAAACCACCACCTAAAATTAACTTTGTAGAGAGAATGTGCATATTTTGTACATATTTAAATCCTTTACCTACCTTAAGATATTTGAGAAATATTAGTGAAAATACAATGGTTGTAATAGGAAATGATGTAATCCACCACCTATCCATGCTTGGTGAGGACATATTGTAGTGTCATAAATTGCACTCCTTTAATTATGGGTCCAATTTCACAATCTCCCTAGTATCGTTTTAATTTTCCCTTTCCTCTAAAGTATTTTGGGACCTTTTCTTGCATTAAATTATATTTAAGACAAGTTTATTCTTCCTATATTACTTCAATACATCAACACATTCTTATTTGGGCCCTTATGTTAAGTGTGCCCTTTATCTTATTTCATTTTAAGTTTATATTGGATCCCATGTTGTTTTAAAGTTCAATGCACTTTTTCCACAGGGGCTTCACTTAGTGAGCCTAGGTTATAGCATGTGCGTTCATGGAATACTAAAGAATCCCCCTATTTTCAAAAAATATTTCCCTAAACTCCTTTTTTGCACCCCCTTCCAATACATAGCCCGAATTAAAAGCCCTCCTATTTTCACCAAATATTGTATTTTTTCACAGCTGGAATAAAAAATCCCCCTATTTTCATCGATAGGCAATATATTACACCCTCATTTTCGGGATATTAAACCCCCCAATATGAATGCATGTGATATAACATTGCTTAGCTAGTGAAGCCCCCATGACTTTTTCCCCCAATTAAATATTGTCTTTTTTTATATAAATTACAAATCTAGTATTAGGGCGCTATTGTCTTGTGACCCTAAAAACGTAGGCATATTTGTTGGGACATTGGAAACCGTTGAACAATGTCCAATGCTTTTTGGTCAAAATTTTGGGTGGATAATATGTCAACCTTGCCATGTCTAGATCTATCCTTGATATGTGAAAATGATTATTGTAAGTTGGCCTAAAATTGAATTTACCTTGACAACCTTAAATAAGACATCTCTCCTAATTCATTTCTTTATCTCATTATTATGTCCTCATTCTAATTAAAGAGTAATTTTTATGATTCAAAAGTATATCTAACTTTAAAGAGTAATAAGCTACATCAAGGCATCTTCTATTATATTTTCATGATGAATTTATGATGAATTTTATGATGATTTATCATGTTTTTTATTAAGATAAATGGGTTTTACAAGGACCCAAAACCCAAATCCAACATCAAAAAATAAAACCAATAGTGAACCAGAGTCTAAACAACTGCCAACTGGAAATAAAAACAAGGGAAACACCCCACAACTCCTAAACCAAAAAATAACAAAAATAGAGCAAAACAACAACTAGCAAAACCAAAGCTAGTCAAGAGCTTTCATGAGCTCTGTATTTTTGTAGATCATATATTTATTAATAGCTTCAAGTTCTTCCATGATAAATATCAATTTGCTCCTCTCCTAGTTCTTGCTTCTTGTCCTAGTTGAAGGTCCAGTAGAGATGTACATATCAACATCATGTATGTTTATTTTTGAACTCTTCTTTCTTGTCTTGGCAGATGATGGTTGGGCTCTCTGCATGGAAATTCTCTCATTAACCCTTTTGACTCCTTCCACACTACTACTCATGGCCTCCTTGTTGATTTCCACCAATCCCCTGAGGTTACCCTTTAATTCCTCCATGTTTTTT